>NC_081315.1:21587500-23048750 GCF_026419965.1 Kogia breviceps
ATGATTACGATGAAGGAGAGGGTCACTATTCATCCCCAGCTGGCCCCAGCTTCTCTCTGTTTTCCTTCTATCTGCCAGCTCTCCCTCCTGGTTCTTGGAAAACACCTCAGGCAGAATCCTCAGCTGCCACCGCAATGACCTCTAGGGGGAGAAAACTAATAGCAATGACAATAACAATAATTTTTTTCCCATGTTGAGTGCCGACTACAGGCTCAGCATCTGTTCAGTGCTTGAGGTCTAGCACTTCAGTTAATGCTCATAACACCTCTCTGAGGTTGGTGTTATTGCCACTGTACAGATGAGAAAACTGAGACTTGGAGAGGTTAAGTGATTTGCCCAAGGTCACACGGCTAGCAGGTGACAGTGGCGCAGGAACCACCCCCAGGTATGTCCCCTTCCAGTATCAAGGCTCCCAACCACTTCACTGCAGGGAGTCTTTCCTATATTCTGGCCAAGACTTGGCTGGGATTTTCCAAAACTAACTTTACTGAAGAATTAAGAAAAAACTAAAATATAAATTCTTGGGGAAGAAAAAAAACAAGTTAAAATGCAAGTCTCTTGTGCTCTTTTTTTTTTTGGCTGTGCCGTGCAGCATGTGGGATCTTAGTTCCTCAACCAGGGATCAAACCCAGGCCCCTGCATTGGGAGCGCAGAGTCTTAACCACTGGACTAGCAGGGAAGTCCCAGCCTCTTGTGCTCGTAACATCAAAATCTAAATGTTTGTCAGTGAATAAGTTTACCAGCCAATTTTCCTCCCAGGATGTTAGGAAGAATACATAACACATGTATACTTTAAATAGTTTAAACACAAAATAAAAGCTATTTATTATTCATTCGTTCTAGGAATGTTCCTTCTCTATCCCCCAACTCAAGGTCTGTGCGGATTAAATGAGATATTATGACTGAGGATTCTGCTTTAGATCTCTCTGCACAATCTAAAAAAAGGATAGTTAACATTTAAACTTTGTATCTTTAAAATGAAAATACAGGCCTATTCCATGTGTAAAGCAAACAACAGAAATAAAGCAAACGAATCTCCTTGACTGGTGGAGAGCTTAGGATGAAGGGGACACATGAAAATGGGACAAATGAGATTTCTGTGCTCAGATTCAGAAAAGTCTCCAGTCACTTCGTCTTGACTTTGCAGTTTTCTTCTCTGCCTCTTCAAGGTCTCGGCCTCCGGCCCCCCGGCAGTCCTGCCTTCACCTCTACCCTACTTCTCTCGTTGCCCGTTGGTTCCTCCGACTTTGTTGAGGCTGCTTCAAAAGCTCTTTTCCTTTGCCCTTTATTCTGAGCTAGCACTTGGCCTCACTCATGGCCTCTGCACGGGGTCATCTTAACCTGAAACCTGCCTGCAGCTTTTCCGTCCCTTCCAACCATCCACTGCAGAGTTTGTTCTTCTTGAAGATGAGCTGTCACACACAAGTGGCTACTCCCTGACCGGGGCATGGCTCCCACTCATAGGCAGACACAGAGACCACAACTCGTCCTCAGTAACTTCGTCAAGTACTTTCTTTTGAAACATCTCAAAGAGTCTTCTGTTCATCTCTCCATGTCTAGAGCAGAAATCTTATCGACGAAGTTTTCTAACACCAATGTTCCTAATTTATAGGAATCTGCCCAATCGGTACTTCCCCAAAAGGTATCGGGACAGCATTAGAGGCTGTTCCCTCCACACCCAACAAGATCTGGCGGCCCCATGTCAAAGGCAGCCCTGAAGCGTCCCTCCACTGTGGAGGCCGATGCTTTTAGGCATCGTAACACCCCTTCCCAATACGCTCCCGGGTTTTGGAGTCAAAGGGATTTGAACTCAAATTCCAAATCTCACAAAGCCCTGAGATATTAGGCAGGTCATTCAAACACTCCGAGCCTCGGTTTACTCATCCTCAAAGTGGGGTTGATGATACATAGCTATCTTATGGTTGCCGTGGTATTTACGAGGGATGATGCATATCAAATCTTTGCACAGAGGGCTAGTAGTATTTACCAAAGGAGGCACTATCTCCTTCTGAGCAAAGCAGAGTTCAAAACAAGTCAGCTCCTTCTGTCCCCAAATACTTCTAGAAATGAATCAGTTGCAGTCGACAGTCTTTCCTAGAAGTGAGGGCTGTCCCTCCTTCCCTCTCACTCTTTCCAAGAGGCCTGAAAACAACAGGGATAAAGAATGTAGGCTAAGGACACGGAGGCACCATAGTGTCCACTCCAGCACCGAGGAACAAAACTAGGATGGTGGGGTTTATAAAATATCATCCACTCCCACACCAATCACTCGCAGCTTGATCAAACTGCTAGCGCGAGCCTCATGACCCCTAGTTTAGTTTAGAAATGGCAGAAGGGCCCTGGAGAAAACGAGGACTCTTTTAATCATTACCCTTTTTATTACACTTCTGTGCCTTGCACACAGTGCTCTGAGAAAAGCTACAAGAGCTTGGGGCTGTTAATGGGACACCAGCTCTGCCATGGGGATGGGGGTGGCCCCTTAGAACTTAACTTTACTTTTAGAAGAATCCCACACTCTGCTCCTGAAGCCTGCCTGGACTTGATGAGCCATTTAGAAGAAAAATTTAAAGATGGAGAGTGAAAGATTCAAGGAAAGAAGGGAGTAGGGCAAGAACAGACCAGAAGGGCATAAAAATGAAAAGGCAGCTATAGAGTCAAATACACTCAGCCTTGACTCCAGCAGCCACTGCCCGAAGACAGGAGCTGCATCGTGCTGGGCTCAAGGGTAGGGAAGCTCCCTATTCGGCACAGGTTCACCAGAGCCCGTCCTGAAGGCTGGAAAGGAAAAGAAACGGGGGGGTGGGGGGGGCTCCCAGCCCCTAGGTCCTGAAGACCATCGTCACTAGAAGAAAGACAGGCAGGAGAGAGAGAGAAAAGTCTGGGTGGGCGCCGTTACCAAACCATGTCCACGAGGGCACGTGAAAAACCCCAAGGCCTCTGCTCATCCAGACATGGGAGCTCTGTCTTCTAAATCCCCTTCTGGGGTCGCTAAGAGAACAGGGCCAAATCGGGACCAGGAGCTAGGGGCCCTCTCTTTTCTAGGGCTCACCACTGGCAAAGAGAGCCCTGCCTCACTTTGCAGAAAGGAGGGCAGCCTCTTCAGCAAAATGGGCTCTTTTTGGCTGCACCACAGGGCTTGTGGGATCTTAGTTCCCCGACCAGGGATTGAACCGGGGCCCTCAGCCATGAGAGGGCGGAATCCTCACCACTGGACCGCCAGGGAACTCCCAGGATGGGCTTTTAAAATAGAAAAAACTGGGGGAAATCGAATTCATGAGGTAATGCAGTTCACGTAAGAAGCAAATGGTAGTTCTACATATCTGTATTTTTACTCCTTTCATTGGGAAACTAAAGAGTAAACAACTCCCATCTCCAAAAGAAAGTTTCCTCTAAATCCTAAAAAGTGTTTAGTCAAGGTTAAGCCATATGTAAGAGTAACTGATATTTCCCAGATGTCCCGCAACCAAATACTGACTCTGCATTACTAATCCCAGGACTTTCTTATTTGCCGCCCTGTTTATAGGCATTCAAAGCCAAAACCACGAAGTTAGCAGAATATTCATTTTTTAATTGTTATGTAAAAGTCTCAGACTGACCTGTAAAATGTCTGGAATCATAGAAGGTGTAATTCACTCCGAAATACATGTTTACAAGATGCAAGACGGTTGTTTGGCTTTATTTCAAAAGTATTTAAGAAAAAAAAAAAAATACGCTACTCCCTTACACAAAGAACACCAGAGTGTGTGGTAGTTAATTCGGGGGAAAAAGAAGTGCATGTAATCATGTAGATTTTTGAAGTAAAAGTTAATCTGCAGGAAGCAGGAAGTTAGGATGTGTAATTAACCCCAAGGTACACAATATAAAGAATGGCAGGTAAAGACTAACGAAGGAGCTAGAAGGAGCTAGCACAGAAGTACGTGCAGAAATGACACACAGCTGAAATATCTCTTCTTCGGCTCTTTTCCTCCTTTAACCATCACAGACAGACGCTCTGGTCGTGGGTCAGAATGTGCCCGAAGACAGTGTTATTCCAAGTATGGTCCATGGACCCAGTGCTCATTGCCAAACCGATAAGTTCCACACGCCCAAGATAAGTTCCAGCTTTGCGAGTGCGAAATAGCAGCTGTTATAGAGATCTGTAACTGAAGGAACATTCCAAGCAGGTGATCGTTTTTCTAGCAATTCATTTTTACTGTGTTTTCTCAATGTATCGGTCCACCATGAATTGGAAATGGAAGAAGAAACCGGTCTTTCACCAGAGGCTGCCTGCAGAGGGCTGCTAAAAACCTAAAGCCTAAAATTGTAGATAGTAAGCTCTCAACATCGAGTTAAGAAAATACAAGAAATTTTCCATTGTTCAGTTTTTACCTTTGATTTATGTTTCCCCGATGGAGAAGGCTGCCTGGCTGGTGCAGAAAATGATGAGAGAAGCAAGATGTGATGGCTACTTTAGCTGAAGACACTGATTCCCCTCAACCCCACCCCTGGTTTTAAGCTGTTGATCTAGTCCACATAAGGCAAAACCCCATTTACATTCTGTTTGTATGTCAAAAAGAATTCTGAATGGAACAGTCTACTCCAGAGGAAAAGGAATTAAGAGTTTTAATGATTAAGCACAGCCAAATATTTATACATCATTAAACGCAAATACATGAACAGCTAGATGGGTGCGTTTCTCTCCCATGCCTTACCGTAAAGGAACGTGTTACAATATCTGGATCGCTTTACATTCTCGATCTCTTCTTTCTTTTTTGTTTTACTCTCTGTAGTTATAGCAATACGATTTTTATCTTCTAAAAATATTTGAGGCTTCCTCTGCCTAGATATTTTTTTTCCCCTAGCAATCTGTTTATGAGGAGGTGTGGGCATAAAAGATGTCCCTGTCATAACATTAAGCACATCAAGAAAACCAAAATATACATTCACATTTGTACATGAGCACAAGTGTAAACACACATCTACAACCCACTCCTGAAGTCCCAGCAGCACAATCCTCCCTGACTCACTGTCTCATCACTGAGAGGAAAAACGGTATGCCTGGGGACCACGCGAGACAACACTCCCATTATTTACCAACAGTGAGTGTTTACTGAAATAAAACCTTTCAGCTATTGCCTTGGTGATAGTAAGTCAGGTTCAAGTTCAATATCTAAATGCTAATTGCACTAAATATGCAGGCACTGGTTGGCTGAAGAAGACAGGGGCTCTGAGACTGGGTGAGCCAGGGAGAAGTAGATGGGGAGGTGAAAGCAAGTCAACAACAATTTGAGAAATCCTGTTAGTAAACACTCAAGTCTCGCTGGCATGATCTTATAAACAGCTTTAATATTCAACCGCTCCCACAGACGCGGGGGCCATCTACGGGGAAGGTAAGAAACAGACTTCACGCCCTACGCCACTGAGGATGTGAACGGTGCAGACCTGCCCCTAGATCTTCAGAAACAGGCCCCTTTTCCCATCAAAGGCCTTTGCGGAATGGAGCTGGAGTTGTTTGTCCTGCTTTCTTTTTCTATGAGGCTTACTTTCCCGATGCTAAACCCTGTCGACTTTACTGCCCAGAAACCTGTCTTCGGAATCGGACTTTCTGCTTTGAAGACTCCTTTTAAGAAATGTCAAGGGGCAGTAAACATAAAATAGGATCCACGGCCCCACCAATGACAACAAAAACCGGGCCCAAGCTAATCAGTCTCGTCCATAAAACACAGGCTCTATCTCTCTCTCTCTCTCACACACACACAGTAGCAGCCCAATAAGATCTGTTGAGTGAATGGAAGCCAACAGAGTAGGAAGCAGCTGAAGAGAAAGAATTCCTGCTGTGTTTTCCCCTTGTGCCTCCTTCCCAGTCCAAAGGGTTCAAGAAAAGAATGTTTTATGGCACACTGCTGTTCGCCACTAGCAGTGCAAGTTTATTCTGCCCGGGGGGCCCAATGGGTATCTCCATATGCTCTCAAAGTGAAATTCTTCCCTTTCATTCTGCAGGCCTGGTCTAATTTAAAACAAGCTCTACAGAGACACAACGCACGACACGGTCAAGCAGTGATACGCTCACTCCGCGAGGAGAGTTAGGCCTGCGGGATGGAACGGCCGCCACAGAACGTGAGGAAGGCTTTCTTTCCACTGGTATCTCTTGGCCTCCCTCCTTTTCTGTAGCCTCTTGGGCCTCACATGGGGCTCTCTGCCCACAGTCAGTGCCGTTACCATGGCCAAAAGCCTGCATCAATGGAAGACCGTCAGAGTCCTCTGCACGTGACGTCTAACGTCACAAGCCAAGTCCATCTCAGCGACGGACGTCGCGAGGTGAAGGTTCAAATGAGGCAGTCACTGAAGCACCCACCGGGCTTGCCCCAGATCAGAACTAAAACCACTTAGGGACTTTTTCAAAAGAAACTGAATTGGGGACTTGTCAAAAGTGCTACAAATACACCCTGAAGTGGGAGGCCAGAGGGAGACTCTTGGGCCCCACTGGGACTCGGCTCGAACCAACAGTCCTAAAGTCAAAAGGGAACCAGAGGGCTTCCCTGGTGGCGCAGTGGTTGAGAATCCGCCTGCCGATGCAGGGGACACGGGTTCGTGCCCCGGTCCGGGAAGATCCCACGTGCCGCGGAGCGGCTGGGCCCGTGAGCCGTGGCCGCTGCGCCTGCGCGTCCGGAGCCTGTGCTCCGCAAGGGGAGGGGCCACAACAGTGAGAGGCCCGCGTACCGCAAAAAAAAAAAAAAAAGGGAACCAGAAAAGGTTCTTTTTACAAGTCAGCTGTGCTCCTGAAGCTCCCCCCAGCAGGAAATCTCTGAAAACAGGTGAGGCCAGCCAGCGACTCTGGTAAAAGGGGTATGTGGTTATCATTATTTTTTTTAATAACAATCCTCTGACATGTGTATATAGTGCTTAACAGTTTACTCTGCATTCTGTCTATGATCAGTTTCATTTCATATTCACAACAAATCTACGAGGGAGAAGGGTAGAAATGATTAGCCCCATCTTATGGAAAAGGAAACTAAGGCTCAGGATGGCAAAGTGATTTTCCCAAACAATCTGGGTAGTGAGTAATAAACTGAAAAGAACCCCCAGGTCTCTCAGCTCTTTCCCCTGCCTCACAGCTCACCTCTTTTCCCCTTCAGAAAAAAAGCCTTGCTTTTTAGAAGCAGTAAAGGATTTCTTTTATTTTTCCCCATATTGCTTGTTCTCCTTAGGTATGGGAAGAAAATACCTCCTACATGTAACCATACAGCTGATACTCAGCAAATCACGACTGAATCAACGAACAATCCCACTCCATACCATTTCAATATACCTTCATCCTTCCTGCCCTGGGCCAGATTTAGAGTATCTGTGTGTTGCATATGGAATCCTAATAGTCAGAAGAAAAAGAAGAAATACAGCTGAATATGCTCCTTGTTTGCACGTAAAGGCCATCTGGGGTCCTCAGGCCTGACACTAAGATTTCCCTGGATCATGTTCTCTTTCTCACATGCAGATCCATCTGGAAAAGTTATGCCACTAGGTCGCCATCCACCTCTCTGGAAACTCCAGTTATTCTTTAGTTTTACCAGAAGGTTCCCCTAAGTCTTCCCTGTTTTAACTAAGCCAAATGATGTATCGTTCACGGCAGGATTTCGGGGTTTGCTTTTGTTTTAAAATCAACTAGCCAGTCCCTGTCTGTCCCAAGCTGTTAACAGGCATTTGGTCCCCTCCACACCTCCTCCAGGCCCAAGCTCTCTCCCACACACGGGCTCCTGCAGCCTTCAAAGGAGTCAACTGGCAAAAGAAAGACTAGATTTTTTTTAAAAACCAACCTGCTGATAGTGGACCTCAGCCCGAGGAATACCAGGTGCAATTCACTATTAACTCTGCCGCCAGCAAAGAATGGCCAAACCCATCTCCTCATTTCTGGAGATATGTAGCCAACACTCAGCAATCAGTAAGAATGGATGAATGAATGAATGAATGAATGACTACCATTATCCTGTAATATGCACTGAAGAGAAACTTTTCCAAACTCTTAGCGAAAATATAAATTACTGGACAAGCTAAGGATCAAGGATCACTCAGATATTTATCCGTTAGCGGCATACACAACTTTAAAGCTCTGTTTACTTGTCTTGTTACAATCATTTCAATGTTGTACTTGTTTACAAAACTTTCTCAACTATTTTTGATGATTTGCTGTCATATGAGCGACGTGATACGCGTGTATACGCCAGTAAAGTGCGTAAAGCTGGCACTCTCTCGTTCTAAAGATCAGACTCCTCAAAGACAAGTGAAACATTGTTGATCTCATTATATATTTTTACTGGTAGATCAGCCACTTTGAAGTTTATTTCCTCCTAAATCCTCCAGCTTCCTGTATCTGAGTGTTTACGTCTCAGATTTCCCCCATCACCTCATTTCCCAACACTTTATTCCTAATAGTCTGCTTTTCACTTCAAGTTACTATGAAACATGACCTCAAACCAGCATTTACTTCCTGACCTCCAAAATGAAAAAGACTCATAAAGAAGAAAAAAGAGGAAGCTTTTTAGCAACAATTTTTGGACCCCATAAACAAGTCTTATTCTTCCAGAGAGAGAGAATCCTTTAACCAAAACTTTGCAGACTAAATCATGCCTTGAACACATTAGGTTCAAGGTTTTTATCAAAAATGGGGAAAATACTAAGGTCTAATATTTAAAATGCTAAGATTTTTTTCCCCTACAATTAACCACCTAATCCAGTAGTAACCTTAGAAAATATTGTTTTTAAAAGGACAGTTCACACAGTTTGGTGTTGTGTGATTGCTACCGTTTCCGGGGCTGCAGTTGCTGAGTGATAATTTGGAAACGCTCCCTTTTTAAGTCCTCTCTAAAGCTTTCTGCATCTGAGGATCTGCTCCCAGGACCACAACCAAGCTGTTAGCAGGACGTGAACAACTTCACAAAATCGAGGATTTATTTACATTCCAGCCACAGTGCAGAGAAACTGAAAGATCTAACTAGCTGTTGTCTAACCTGTTCTCGTCTTTACTTATTTCTCCCCAAGCTCTTAGCAAACAGGTAATGGGTAGTAGTTAAGCATTTGGGACCAGTTATTCATCTTGCTTTGCAGATCACAGGGCTGGTCCCAGCAGAGCACCCAGTAACTTCAAAGGACACCCGTAGTTTGGATCAGTTTCGCAGGGACAGAGCCCGGGCCCAAGGGTGCCCTCCTAAAACTCGAGAGCATTACTTCATTCCCCGGCCCTGCTCACCTGAGCCACTGCTACTCCCCAGTCATAAGCCAAAAGGGTTCCCTACTCAGCCCTATTTGACTCTCTCTGGAAAAGGAAAACGGCAGAAGATGGGTCTCTGCCCTGGTCCCTCCCACTTCTTAATGACTCCCACTCTCTGTGCCCAGACACAAGCTACTTAGAAGAGTCGTGGTTTTAGAGCTACCTGGTCAAAGCAGGCGACGCACTGTATGGAACTGGGAATGCTGAAAAGACTTCCAATTTCTTTTCTTACCTCTCACCCAAGAGCATGCTTAGCGGACAGGTACCTTGTAGTTTTAATTCACAGTACAGTTTCAAAGTGAAAAATGAGGTACCCAAGTTGTTTAGGAACACGCCAAATCCTACCTGTCGGGTAGAGCTACCTTCATTTAGAGTCACATTTTCCCAGAAACTCTAGCTCCAGGTGTACTGAAAACCCTCATTTAAAATTATTTTACACCTGTGGCCATTTGTCCTACAGGCAGCTTCTTAGGCCTCTAATATTTTTGTCAATATTTATGCTTTCTCCTTTAACTACTACTGGTCTAAATTTACTTTACTAAAGGAAACTCTGGCCCTAACTAAGCTCATATAAACTTTCTATTTCACCAGGATGCTTTCTCTTTCGGGATTCAGCATGTCTTCTCTGAATCTAAGTAACAGCTCTTAAAGGCCATCCATGAATGTTTATTTTCCAATATAAGAGCATCTTTCTATACACACATAAAACATTAAAAGCTTCATGGAGGTGTCCAAAGTAGCTCTAAGTTGGGACTAGCTGATCTTCACAGAGGGTTCTAATGTCCCCATGTGGGCTCTGCCTCGTAAGTGTGGCCCTAAGACCTCGTCCCCTCAATGTCCGCTGCAACTTTTCTTTCTTTAATTCCACTTTGGTAAACATACATTTTCAGACTCACACTCTCACCAGTTCATCTCTAGTATCCATTTCTTTTATCTTCTTTTGTCTCACAATAGAGTTAAACAATATACTATTTAATTGTCAAGATGCTTCAAGTGATTTTACCTGTTTTATTTCAATGGTCTTCTACATCAGTGTGAGATAGAGAAGATCAGGAAATTTAAAATATCAAAAATTATGTGACTAGCTCCAGATCATTCAGGTATGACAGAATCATAGCTAAAGTACCAGCTTTCAGACTCTCACTGATAGGGTTAATTTGTCATACTACTCTGTCTCGTGAATATATAGTAAATATAAATGGAACTTGAACCACTTAAAAAGGGGAAGGAGGAGAGAGAGAGAGAGAGAGAGAGAGAGAGAGAGAGAGAGAGAGAGAAAAGAAAGGGGGAGGAGACAAAGTAATGAACAGTAAACTACTTCAACTAGAAATTTTCTTCCTGTTTTTTGACTATGCCCCCATTTGACTCAGGAAAAAAATGAAAACACAAAATGGACTCTTCTACCAATCCCTTCCCTGTATTACAAACTTCCATTTTTGTGTGTGACTAGATTCCTTTAGCAATCATGTTCTCTGCTACTCAGCAGAGGGTCCATCTCTCTTGTACATCTCGCCACTGAATATTATTTTAGATACTCATGCCTGTCATAGCATCCCATTCTAAGCCAAATAAAATATCCTATTAAGCAATCTTTGCCTTGACATTCTGTTATTTGGAGATTTGTACTGTTCTTAGTTCTTCACGGTTGTAAATAATGCTGCCACAAGAAACTCCATGCTTTACAAGTATTTGGGGTTTTCTAGAAGGCTATGAAAAGTCACATTTTAGCTCTTTTTTACTTAAAGCAAGATTCTTCTCTGCGTATATCGTATTCATTTACAGAAATATCAACAAAGTGTAAGCGAAGATGGTTTCCCACATTTTGATCGACACTGGGTTTAAAACTTCTATTTACTTTTTCAGTCTTCTAGGCATGCAACTTCAGGCTAAAGTTGTCTTAACATGTGTTCCTTTAACTCCTAACTAAGGTGAGTCCTTTTCAGAGTGAAAATTTACAGTCTGTATTCCATCCTATGTAAAAACTGTCTTCTTCACTACTCACACTGCCTGTTTTTAAGCAATGAATCATCCCATCGGTAGCAAAAGGGGTCAAAAATCATTGTCTAATCATAACTAACTAGGCCATCAACTCTTGTGGACAAAAACCACAATTCTTAAGGAGTTGTGTTAAGGAAAATGGGAAATATTTAGCCTTCTAGAAATGAGTGACAGTCAATCATAAATACTTATTACCAGGTTCCCCCACATGCAAAATCATTTCCACAAAATTTTGTTCACACAAAATTGACCTAGAAACAAAGGGAGAAAACCTTTTCCCTTCCCTGCCTTACTCCACCATCCACTTACCACCCACCTGCTTCTCCCAGACACACCCTAATCTGCCCCCTCACATCAGGACAGCCCCTCCAGTCACCCAGGGCACAACCTCATAATCTTCTTTGAATGCTCCATCTTTCAACCAGTTCTTCTACCTCCAACACACCTTTTCCTTTCCAATCTCACTGCCCCAATAGGTTGGCTTTCCTCACTTCTGTTCAGACCGATGCATTTCCCAGCAAGCCTGCTGCCCAGCTCCAGGCTCTGGCCCTCCATCCATCCCATGAGCTGCTACCAGATAAATTTCCCATAGCACAGATCTGACCTGTCCATCCCTGGCACAAAATTCTGGGGGGCTGGGCTTTATGCATCACTAAAATACATCGCAACTGGTTCCCAACCGAGAAACCACATTTCCAATAGCACTCTATTTGTACCTCTCTCTGGTATTCGTAAGCTTCTTGAGGAAAGGGAGTTTGCATTATCACCTTTATTTCTTCACAGTGCTTAGCAAGATTTTGAGTGTATTCAAAAGAACTAATTTGAATTAGAGTTTCTCTGTACCCAGTTCTTAGTACCGATTCAAATGTAAGCTTCTTAAAAACAGTGTCTTAATTATATCTTCCCTGGTTCGGTTCTTCTATGTAGTAGAATTTCCACAAGTAATTGTTTAACAAATGAATTAAGGAACTGATAGCTCTTAATTCCAACCTGGATCCTCTAGCTGCGTGCTCCAGAAAAAGCCACCTAGAAACATACTGGTATTTAAAAGGTCAACTGAGGGCTTCCCTGGTGGCGCAGTGGTTGACAGCCCGCCTGCCGATGCAGGGGACACAGGTTCGTGCCCCGGTCTGGGAAGATCCCACATGCCGCGGAGCGGCTGGGCCCGTGAGCCATGGCCGCTGAGCCTGTGCGTCCGGAGCCTGTGCTCCGCAACGGGAGAGGCCACAACAGTGAGAGGCCGGCGTACCACAAAAAAATAAATAAATAAATAAATAAATAAATAATAAAAGGTCACCTGAAAGGAAGATAACAATATTCAGGATACTCCTATAAATTAGGTATCAAAAAGAACATGCTGTAAACATAAAATAAATAATAGGCCTTCAGGCTAAGCTCTATTACCAAATCATAATTAACATACCGATGTGCCACAGAAAGAAATGTGTTACGAAGAGACGAATCCATATACTTCCTAAAGAAATTACAACCCTTTGAAATCTACTTCTTCCAAAATGATCATAAATAAGGTTTCGTTTGCTTGATCAGATCTTGACCAAAAATAAGAAGAAGAATGGAGCTCCCCCTTGACATCAGCTACACCCATTTTTCTTAATCCCAGCATGATTTAGCAGATGCTGCCTGGACTAATTGTAGGAAATTCCAAATTCATGCTCTTTCTTTAATTAGCTTCATGACCTTGGGCAAGTCACTTCACCCTAGGGGTCTGTTTCTTCACCTGGGAAATAAGAGGGTTTGGCTCTGATCTTTAAGCTTGCATCCAGCTCTAAAATTCAATTCAATGATTTGTGAGTTAAAAATAAGCTTTTTGCTGATACCCACAACAGCATGAATGAATCTCAAATGCATTATGCTAAGTGAAGAAAGACTCAAAAGGCTACAAACTCTATGATTACCTTCACATGACATTCTGGAAAAGGCAAAACTAGGAGTAGAGAACAGATCAGTGGTTGCTAGGGATTAAAGGTGTGGGGGGTGGGGGCGGGAGGGTTTGACTACAAAAGGGTAGCATGAAGAAATTTTCTTTGGAGGTATAGCAATGGAATTGTTCTGTGTCTTAATCATGGTGGTTATGTGACTCTGTGCATTTGTCAAAATTCACAGTACACCTAAACAAGTGAATTTTGCTATACATGAATCACATGATTCAAGGTATTAAAAACCATATTTCTCCGTATCCAATGCAATTTTCGACAACATGATGGACAGTTTCCCCCAAGAATAACACTGACCTCCTATATTTGCTGACACCATTTTGTTCGAAGACCGATGAACCAAGTGTGTATCCAAATAATTTGCTGCTTGTTTTTGTGGCGCTATTGTTGTTTTTAACCTTTAGACAAGCAGTCTAGGGAATCCTTTCCGTGAAGCTATTTTTCCAGTGTGGCACACCTAGCAATGAAAAAGTAAAATGAACCCAAGAGGGAATGATTCTTGGGCTGCCCAGGCCCCCTCTGGTGTTCACAGAATGTTAGAATGTTATTACTCTTGTGATTCATACCAAAGATATGAGGGACAGAACATGAATAATAACAACAACACAGCAGTAACAACAACAGCTAACATTTAATTAGCACTTACTATGTTCCAGGCACTGTTGTAGGTGCTCACATACAGCCTTACTAAGTGCTACAGTAACTCATCTACTTTTCAGAACAATCCTGAAATGGGTTCTGCTATCCTCATTTGACAGTCGAGAAACTGAGAGATTAAACAATTTCTCAAGGTCAAATGGCTAGCAGGTGGCTGAGTCAGAAGGCAAATCTAGATAGTCTAATTCTTACCACAATGCTAAGATCCTGTGCAGAAAAGTTTATTTAAAGGAGCAATCTATTCATCTTCTTGGACGGTCTTATTCATTAGCTACTACTAATGTGATTCCACAAATTCTTATCCAGGCTTTCTTCAGAAATTGAACAAAAAGCCTTTTCTAATTACACAAGCCAGTATGTCTACCTCTGCCTGGTGAGTTCACGAAGAAGTGGGCATAGCAAAAAACCAGTTGTATCTTCCTAGTCTGCACTCTGGGCCTGCAACAAATCTGGCCTCAGCTGAGAGGCAAGCTTTTCTCGAGGCCTTCCAAGACTAGGCAAGAGAAGGACTGTGCTTCTACCTGCTACTGGAAAGGTCTACTTTTTCCTGTAATCATTTTGCTAATTTTTGTAGGTTTGGGCCTCCAGGTAGAAACATGTCCCAAAGCAGACAAGTGCCTGTTCCTGAAATAACCAGTTCTCTGCACAAGGCAAAAGAAGCTTTCAACCAGAAGGGAATGGCTGGTAAAACCTAGGCTAGGCTGAAGGAAATCAATCCACCCAAAATGAGTCCATTAGACAGTACTTGTAAGGTATTTAGACCCTGAGAACTCTGTTTGAATGTAGAAAGGCAGATTACACAGAGAAAGGCTTCTCAACTAGTTCCTGCGTTTGTTTAGTCTGCTTACCTCTAGTCCAAGCTAATCATCTTAATGGTTGTTATGACCAGAACAGGGTTGAAACGGCCTTTCAAAGAAAGCAGGGCAGGCCTAGCCCAGCCTACACTAGTTTGCAACTTCCTCTTTCCCCACTCCTTCTGCAGGACCCCAGACTTCTCCTTATTATGGATCTCCACTCCAAGGAAAACAACACATCATGGTTTTTGTTTGTGTTTTTCCTTTTTGGCTGCACCACACAGCATGTGGGATCTTAGTTCCCCAACAAGGGATCGAACCCACAAACCATGCATTGGGAGCAGAGAGTCTTAACCACTAGACTTCCAGGGAAGTCCCAACAGACCATGGTTTTATTTATGTCTTATCCTTCTCTTCAAACCAGACTGTAAGTTCCCAAAAGGGCAGGGACCTTCTTTGTTGTTCATTGCTATATCTAGCTAATTGATCACTTTTGCAGTAAAACTTAAACAAAACAAACAAACAAATCAGAGGGTTAATGGACTTCTTGGAGGGAAAGAAGGCAACTTGGACTGATTTTAATGCCCCGCTTTTCCCTGATGTAGACACCAGAATCTTGTGACCCAGAGTTAAACCTGTCCCTCCCGTAAGGGAGCTTTTAACAAAATCTTCACACTAAACCAACTACCGGGGCTTCCCTGGTGGCGCAGTGGTTGAGAGTCCACCTGCCGATGCAGGGGACGCGGGTTCGTGCCCAGGTCCGGGAAGATCCCACGTGCCGCGGAGCGGCTGGGCCCGTGAGCCATGGCCTCTGAGCCTGCGCGTCCGGAGCCTGTGCTCCGCAACGGGAGAGGCCACAACAGTGAGAGGCCCGCGAACCGCAAATAAATAAATAAATAAACCAACTACCGGTTTACCCGAATCCAGGGCAAAAATTTCCAAAATTCAAATCCGAATGGAAGTCGGGGTGGGGGGGGATGGGGGATGGGGTAAGGCAGTCAGCACAGCCACCCTTCTCCAGGCCACCTATACTCCCCCTCCTCAAAGCACAATCAGAGGAGAAACCGGGTGAGGCAATGTTAACCGGGACGCCCTCCTCCAATTAATGTGTTATTGCTCCTTTAAAACCGAGAACAAACGGCCGGCAGCTCGTGAACCCGGAGGCTGCAGTGCGGTAATTGTCACTTAGCCACTTAACTCCCCGCCGCACTGCTGGCTCTCTCGTCCTGGTTTCTCTCTCAGCCAATTACCGCCGTCATTTGCGTTTCAATGTGTGCCGTCAGGGGCCCGGCCCAGGCGACGACCACGGAACAGGAAACCCGGGCCCGGACGTTGGCTGCCAGGCGCTGCTTTGTGGGAGCTGCCGGGGGATTCGGGAGAGGCCCACAGAACCGCTCCAGGGGGACCCCAGGCCACCCCGCCACACCCCGGTTTTGTTCTGAGCCTGGTCTACACTGAGGCCGCCAGAACGAGGGATGTCTGACCCTTAAGAGCCCCAAGTTGATAATAATGATGGTGATATTAACCATCACTAGAATTTTAGCTGCTGAGCCTGACAGCAGACGAGAGACAAGCAGGGGAAGTAGGAGGGGCCACTGCAATATATTATTGTGAAAAGGCAGGCACAGTCGCCAAACGTGAAGACAGCAAGATCTTAATGCAGTTCTCACTGCTCTTTTTGCACTCAGATTTCCACACAGGGGGGTTATTCATCTGTAATTTGACCCTGAAGTGTAGAGAACGTGAATCTTCCCAGGCAACCCTGAGCTGAAATATCTAAAAATTCTATTTGTAGCCTGCTGTCATCTTACAGGTTTGTGGTAGATATGTAAATACTTTGTCCCAAAAAAATTTATTTTAAAAAAAATTCCTTAAAGGCATAACCAGATGTGAATTTTTATAATTAAATCAGGGGGAAATAAAAAAGGCTTTGCCAGATGATGTGTCCAGATTTTCAATTTCTGAAAAAATGTCCTTTCTGGTTGCTCCTTTCTGGTCCTAACCACGATAGTGAAGGCTAGTCTTTTCAAATATTTTATTTACTCTGCCTTCCTGGATCAAATCTATACCACTGTTCGCTGCATTAAGGCTTTTATCCCAGAAGGTTTAAACCTCCCGCTTGCAGAGAAAGCATCTGAGTTGAAACGTATTAGCCTAGCTTGAGACATCCTTTGGAATACACTTGCTCTACTTGGGCTATAAAAGCACGGGTTTTAAACCCTGACTACGGGAAGCAAAGGGGAAAGGATGAGAGGCTGAGGAACAGCCCGAGTCTTTTATAAGCGGCTCCTGCCCGATGCACAACGGTTAGCAGGCACTAGGAAGGCGGCATGTGCCACTGTGGAGGGCAGGGTATCGGCTAGCTGGGTGGTAAGCGATCTCTGCGTTGTCAGCATCTTCCTTCTCCCAGCTGAAGAGCAGCGAGGGTGTCTTGCTCACCCTGCATTTAGCAGCAAGCTCCCTCTTTCCGCCCGTCCTCTGAAGCCCCACCAAGCGCGGGAGGAGGGCCGGCAGCTGAGGCTGGAAGAGACCTGTTCTAGCTGGATCCAGGGGGCCCGGTCTCTGGGTCTAAAATAAGACTCTTAACTTCTCTGCCAATGAGGTTCGCCGGGCCTGATGACGTAACAGGCGCCGGCCGTTCTATTTGCAGGCTAGGTCCGTGTACACCAGGATTTCATCCAGGTAAGGAGGAATTTGGGAGGGGGAGGGGGGAGGGGGAGGGGGGCGAGGCGCGGGAGGATGAACCTGTCCTCCTGCTGTGTGTACAGCGAGGGGCTGAAAGGCCTGGTGAGCTGCCGAAGTAATTGTACACCTCATCTTGGGCTGTGCAAAGACGAGCTGGCCAGGCTCTAGCGAATCGCCATCCTCAGGCTACACGCTCCCAACTGAATAACAGAGAAGGGAATCTGCTCAGTGCCCAACAAAGAAAAACCACAAGTCAGATAAAGCTAACCAGGAGGCCCCCCCCTCCGCCCGTGCTGACCGTGGCAGTCACACTGGGGGAGACTCGGATTGCCCTCACTCATCTCCTCGCGGCTCTTCTAATTAAGAAAACTTTAAACCTCAACCAGTTTGCTCCTTTCTAGCTCCTTTTCAGTCATCACCCTGACCCATCTCTGATGAGAGAGAAAGCACTTCAAAAGATGGAGAGCGTGGTCCCTAAGAGACCTAGGGGCCCGAGTGTGAATTTCCTAATTAAGGACCAGCACAAGAGTAACTTTCTCTTCCTTTCCGCTGTGTTTCAAGCTGAACAAACTATTCAGGTATCTTCTTCCCCCTCCCTTCCTCCCTCTTTCCTCTCTCTCTCTCTCTGTTTGTGTCTCTCTGTTTCTCAACTGATCCATAGCTTCTGAGTTATGAAGTGTGCAATAAACTGTTCTTTTTCTTTTGTCTCGAAACCAGAAGTCACTTTGCAGAAAAACAAGTTCCTCTTCTCTGGCCCTACCCCCGTGAGTGACAGTCCCTTGGAGGTACGGATGGAAGCCTGCCACTGACGGCCCAGAACAAGACCCAGGCCAATCAGCAGGGCGGATCTGAGCCCGCGTCTGCGGAGGGGCTGCCTTGCCACAGGCTGGGCTGCTGCCATACACCATCCCCAGAGCTGGGCCTGGGCTTGGGGGTGGGGCTCGGCCAGGAGCCCCGCCTTCCTCAAAGTGTCACAGAGTCCCCTGCCATCGGGGTGCAACATACATCTCCCTCTTTTGTCAGATTTAACTTTGGCTGAATGAGAAGAACCTTTGTTCCCACCTTATCTGTTCCCAGCAATGCCAGCTGCTGTCTCCGACTTTCACAGAGCAAATCCGTGGGACCCTCCAACCCCAGATTCTCCATGATCATACTGCGAACTCAGCCTGCACCACCAGTGCTTCCCTGGCCATCTTCACAAAGCTGAATCCATTATCTTCCTCTGCAACGTGACCCTTCCATTTGTGACAGCACCTGCACTCGGGACTAGGGCTCATGCTTTACTGCGCCCTCTCCTCACCGCCTACATCCATCAGCAAGCTTTTTTTTTTTTTTAACATCTTTATTGGAGTATAATTGCTTTACAATGGTGTGTTAGTTTCTGCTTTATAACAAAGTGAATCAGCTATACGTATATATATATATATATCCCCATATCCCCTCCCTCTTGCGTCTCCCTCCCACCCTCCCTATCCCACCCCTCTAGATGGACACAAAGCACCGAGCTGATCTCCCTGTGCTATGCGGCTGCTTCCCACTAGCTATCTATTTTACATTTGGTAGTGTATATATGTCCATGCCACTCTCTCACTTCGTCCCAGCTTACCCTTCCCCCTCCCTGTGTCCTCAAGTCCATTCTCTACGTCTGTCTGCGTCTTTTTTTTTTCCTGTCCTGCCCCTAGGTTCCTCATGACCTTTTTTTTTTTTTTTTTAGATTCCATATATATGTGCTAGCATACGGTATTTGTTTTTCTCCTTCTGACTTAACTTCACTCTGTATGACACTCTAGGTCCATCCACCTCACTACAAATAACTCAATTTCGTTTCTTTTTATGGCCATCAGCAAGCTTTTTGAATTTTATTTCACACACACTTCTCAAATCCAGCTCCCAGAATCTGGAGATGAGGCCACGACCCTAGTTCAAGCCCGAACCCCTCCTGCTCATAACTCCCGTGCCCCCAACACACACCCACAGGAAGGACCTAATCCACAACTCCAGTGCCCCTCTGCTCTGCCTGCTCGCCAAGCCCCGCATCGTGACATGCAGAGGCTGTGCTCCTCTCTGCTGTCACTGCAGTCACTCCCTGATGCACAAACTGCACTCAGCACTGCCCCCGCCCCGGGGTTCTTCCTGCCCCTCCTTCTTGCTTAGGCTCTCCTGAGACCGCCCCCCCCCCGCCCCCCGCGTCACCCAGCTAGTAAGGATGACTTTGCCCAGCCTTCATCTTTCTTTGACTTCTCCACCTCCTGAGTAGGTTACATGCTGCTAACCTGGGCCCCCATCATGTTCACACACATTTCTGTGTGTGTGTGTGTGTGTGTGTATAACATTTCTGCTTGTGGTCTCAGCACCCAGTTCACACAGTGGACCCCTGCTACAGGCAGCAGGTTTTCAGCAATTGGGATCCCTCACTTGTGCTTTCAGATGGCTGGTTAAAGCCATCTATTACTGCAGGGCAATCAATACCTTGGTCCGAATTAGATCCATTTTCGTGTTATCTATTTAAAGAAGACAGACGCCAAGACACCAAGGATTGTGTCTACGTAACATGTTTTGTCTGGCCACTTATCTACTTTGGGTACTTAATAACGTGATGGACTTGAAGGTAATGACGATGACAGTGACGTCAGCCGTGGCAGGAAACTGGAGATGATTAGACATCCTTTTATTCTCGGAGGCTGGGTCGTTGCTTAAAACAGTACACGATGAGTCACAGGATGACAGCTCACTTGTCTTGAAACCTTAACTAACCAGAATACAGGCTGGAACCTCAGTCAGACACACTCCAGAGAAGCCAAGTATCAGAAAGTGCACAGAGTAGAACTTAAAGAGAGAACTTTCTAGGGGGCGTCTGGTCTGCATTCACAGCCTATTTGTTCTCGCTTTAACTCCACCCTCCAATAATCTGTTCCATCTTATGCCCCAGGCACGGCAAGTTAGATGTAAAATATGAGGTGAGGTGGGGTGGAGAGGGGCTCCCAGGGGCCGATGCAGTGGTAGCGGTACGAGGGGTAACACGTGCAAAAGAGGAGACAAACTTTAAAAGAACAAAGAGTACACAGCCGTCTGGGGACACTGCACGTTTAGGGGCAGTAAGTCCCACACGTATGAACAGACCCGAATGACACCATCACACAACAGAGGTGCAATATTTACCCTCATAATGATGACTGAGATAGCAAGAGACGCGAATCCTGTCCAGTATTCTCTACTTGCAGAGAGAAGGAAATGTAAAATATTTTAAGAACGCTTTCTAGCAGTGTGTGGTTGGGTTTTTTGTTTTGTTTGTTTGCTTGTTTTAAGTTTTAGCACTTACTGGGGTAGATTGTGTTTATCTGGAAATTTTACACTGAGATACCCGACAAATGAGCCATTACTTACCTTCACCAGATTGGAACTGTTAAGCAAGCACGTCACAGGATTTGCCCACCAAGAGTGTGCGACCTACAACTTAACACCCTAGAGAATTCATCTGCACAGGCAGCTTTATTTTAAAACACAGTGAAACAGGAAACCCTATCTGCCAAAAAACTACCAAATATAGCATGTCCCACACCTCCCCTTCCATGCAAAACACTCATGGACTTAGATTTAAATTCAGGTCAAGAGCGCAAAAATGGATCTATCTCAAGGCAGGTCCCATTTCGAAAATAATTTTCTTTAGGTCTCGATATCGAGGTCCCTCTCCCCTCGTGATCATGTTATCTCCCCTGCAGGTAAATATCTCTCCCCTCCTCCCCTCTCTCCGACGCCTTTCCCCACGTTTTCTCAGACCCTCAAATGTACAGGAGCAGCTCAGACGAGGGAAAAGGGGGATACTAGGTTTTGTTCGTTTCAAGCCAGTCATGTGGGCCTCGTTTCTTCAGTGGTTCAGCCAGTACAACCCAGGTAAATCCAAAGAAGGGGAGGGCTGGGGATATCTGGTTATTTTTCCACAAAAGACAGGTGTTTGAAATGGGATTAAAAGAAAAGGCTGTCGGATTAAAAATATTAAAGGAGAAGCTCTTTTAGAAACAGGATATTGCAAGAAGGAATGTACCCGGGGGAAAGAGAGGATGGAGGGTGGCCAGAAAGAAGAAGTGGGTTAATCCTACGAACAGCATCAAAGAGTTAAGGGAATGATGGGAAAGAAAGTGAAGTTCGGCCACTCATCTGACCATTCCTGAAAAACCAGAAACTTCACAACTGCATCTCCCAGCTCACTGTTTCTTCCCTTCCTGGTGACAAGAGGGAGGTGATCACTCTTAGCAAGATGGGAGAAATTACTACAGTAGTCCCAATATTGTGTTTCTACCAAATGTTTCCAAACCAGCATAGGCTAGGAGGCATTGACCAGCTATCTCTGACTGGTTTGGCATTTTCTCAAACCCCTGTGTTAAGAAACTAGTCTTAAAAATGACTTTCTGAAAGCTAAAAACCTTCAAGTCTTCCATATTTTTCTCCACAATAGTTAATGACAAAGTAGTAGACTACAGAGAAAGAAGCACTAGTGATTCACTTAGTCAACATTCATTGAGCACCTACTACGTGCTTGGTCCATTGAGTTAGAGTTCTCACATTTTCAAACTGGGCTAACTTCTAGTTTGCATGCGTGAAGTGTGTTGACTGATACCCAAACAATGTTCTGATAAAGAATATAATAGACTACACTCAAATGGGCAAAGGTTGAAGGGCTATACAAATCCAGGTTCGAATTCCAGCCCTGTTACATGCAAGGTTCTTGTCCTTGGGCAGCTAACTTCTCTAGGCACCAGTCTCTTCATCTGTTTAAAGAACGACCAGGTTTCATTGTTTTGTGAACATCAAATGAAACATGGGATGTCGAGCACCAAGCAGAACCTGGCTCCTGGCATTTAAGCAATCAGTGAATTCAGTGAATATTCACTGAGCACCTACTACATGCAGGCTCTGATCCAGCCATGGGGTCTCAGAAACAAAAAGGATAAGAAATATCCCTCTTCTCCCCTCACCCTTTATATATCACCACCCTGACTCATCAGGGTTCTGAAAAGCTGTGAATGTGAAACCAAGAGGATGCCGTACCGTTACTCCAGATGTCTTGATTTTCAATATCTCATTTTGATGTGCATCAAGAATTGCATTTTGAGGTGAGATTCTGCTTTCAGCCCTGAGTCCTGAGCACTCGGGCACAAAGCCTCTGGGGTTACTGGTCCGTGTCAGGCCATTCACCCTTGGCCTTCAGGGTTTAGGCAGAAACAGAACTTTGGAGACACAGGTTGTTGTCCCTTTTGCTCTTAAAATGAGCAAGGTGACTTATTTGGTGGGGGGGGGGGGGAGCAGGCAGGTCTATACGGAGGAAGTTCCCAAATGAACTGCTACATTGTTTGCCTTACTCTCTGACTCATTTTTACTTTTCCTTTCCCAGCTCCGTCTGTGGCACAACATATTCTTTGTGTACAAGATTCTAATATACAATAAAAACAGTTACTAGGCTCAGAATCACTTAGGCACAAAAAAGAGAGACAGTATCAGGTAAACTGACATGAACTGTGTCCTTTACTTTCTTATCTTGCTTTTCTTTATTGATAGAATCGATAAATTGTTATCGCCCGTTATTTTCAGCAGGCGAGGCAATGAGGTTTTGTGGAGAGTCAGAGATGGTTGGCTTTGAAGCTCAACCCTCCTCATTTCTAGCTCTCGAATGTCAAGGAGGTTCTGAAACGTTTCTAAGCTTCAGTGACCTCATCTGAAACATGGATTTTTGAGAGAAAGAAATTAGGTAAGGGATATAAGCAGAGCGTCTAGACACAGTGAGGCGTTCAGAAAAAAAAGATGTTCCACCACCCCAATCCCACCACACACCAATCTCAAAACCTTTCTCTTCCATTCAAATGCCCAGTGACCGCTCCTGGACCACTGCCCTCTGACTGGCTTCTTGGCCTGCTGACTGCAGTCCGTCCAATCCATCCCAAACCTGCTGTGAGAGATAGCTCTCAGAATCAGAGATCGGCTCACGGCACGCCCCTGCCACAAACCCCCGCGTGGCCATCACGTTCAGAACCACTCTGCGCTCAGAGCCCAGTCCGCGTGTTCCCCACCCATCTGCTTGGCCTCAGCACCCCACGCCAGCCCCACCTCTGCCCCCTGGATGACGGCAGCCCAGGCTCCCAGCCACTGTTTGCGAGTCACACCACCTGCTCTGTGCACTCACTCTCTCCCTGCCCCTCCTCCGGGAGGCCACCCCCCCCTCCACCCCCTCCCATCTGTAGAGACCACTGTCCTTCTCAAGGCTCAGCTCAAATGCCAGCTCCCCTTTGAATTCCTCCCCGATTTCCTGGCTGACTCAGCACTCCACTCACACGGATGATATCTTTCCTAATTGTATTAAGTTTTGTGTTCTAAATTTACCCACATCCGTGACAGTCCTTCTCCACTGCATCGTTAGTTCTGCCATGCTAGAGACCACATTTTATACACTTTAAAAAAGACTCCTCAAGCTTTATCATTCCTTACATGAAGATAGAACCAAAAGGTAAAAACAGGGCAAGACATTCCCAAGGTGCTTCAAATTCGGGCAAAAGAAAACTGAAATGCACTAGAAGTGAAATCTTGGGTGTATTCAGGAAAAAAGAAAAAGATTTAAAAAACCCCCCAGCAAACCAAAGAGGCGTATGCCATCTGCGGTGGATTAAGGATGGCCACAAATTCTTTGACCCTTCTTCCACTGACAGGTGAGTCTATTTCCCTCCCATTGAATATGAACTGCCTGTAACCAGTTTGACCAATAAAGTGACATTATTTCAAAGCCTAGCATTTCCTACAACTAACAGCTTTGGCCTTGGTCCCCTGGAACCCTGAGGCTCCCTGTGAGAAATCTGATTACCCTAGTGGAGAAACCTCATGGAGAGGCCCAGAGTCTATATGGAGAGGCCCAAAGACCCAGGGGAGATCAGCCTTCCTGGAGCCCTTGCCAAGGTGCCAGGCAGGTGAGTGAAGCCATATGGAACCTCCAGACCAGACCACGGAGTGACCTGTGATACACTACAGGGAATAGAAGGGTCACCTGGCTGATCCCTGCTCGAATTCATGATCAACAAAATCACAGATATAATTAAATGGTGGTTGTTTTAAGCCACCAAGTGTCGATGTGGTTTGCCAGCAGCAAGAGGTAACTGGAACACCATCTTCATCAGTTTTGGCTCTCAGCGTCCCAGCCTAACGACTAGAATACTTCTCCTCCAGAGGAAATACTTCTCTTATTTATCCATAGATAGAATAGTTGGGGGGAACTGAATTTATCGTAAAGAAATGTGCATTACACATAACGCATGCGTATGATAAGCCCACCTGTCCTAGAGCCTGGTAGAGCTCTCATCTCCTCAACTAGATAATCAGCAACGTGAGGGCAGCACCCATGTCTTACAGGACACCTTTACCCCACAGGATGAGTTACACAGCTAGTGCTCAATACTATTTGAGTCTGATTTATTGATGCCAGCTTAGTAAAGAGTATTGTGTTAGAAGCCCTGGAGGTACAGAGCCTAAGCTCTGCTATGTACTGTGAAAAGGGAAAAGACAGACTTGTCCACTCCTATTTGAACAGATGCGGTTAACAGAGAAATTTAGGAACAACCCAGGGAATCACAGCACAGAAAGCCAGGAGTGTCTCCATCCAGTCCCTAACCAGCCCCCCCCCCCCAATCTTATGCCTGTGAGGAAGAAAAGCTATGTGCTCTTGGATCAGTATAAGTTAGAAGTGAAATGAGGTTAAGGACTGAAAACACCTTCAGTTCCTTGGCCAAACAATGGTGGGTAAACTCAAGCTCCTATCATTATTTTGCATATATATGTGATTCTAGTATATAAAACAGCCTGAATTAATAGATGCGACTCCATGTGCTGGGTCGGCTGAGCATTTGTTTGACATTTACTACTTTCCCCTTTTATCGCCTTTAAAGTAAATAAAACAACACTCAAACGTGCAGGGAGAACTCAACTAACTTTGGAAGGGGGTATATAACATGTGTTGGAACCAAAAAGCATCATCTGTGCCCTAAGTCTGGGTCTTCTGTAAGAAGACATCAGCCGGGCAAAATGCCGAGGGAAACTCCAGACTTACATGTGTAATGCTTTGCGCTGTTTTGTTGTAGTTCTTAGTGGTCAGCAAAGAGCCCAGGCCCTTAGAAAACGAACGCTAGCCTGTGCTTGTGGGTATCGCTCCCTCCGTATATGGGTGGCACCCACGAGGCCCTGTATCCTTTATTCTCATACCAAAACCTGTAACATGAGAATGACTTCTGACTCCATCTTAAATTTAGATGGGGAAATTGAAGCCTAGAGACTTGGTAACTCTCCTGTATTACTTTCTATTGCTGCCATAACAAAATACCAGACTGAGTAGCTTAAGCGACAGAAATTAATTTTCTCCTAGCTCTGGAGGCTAGAGGTCCAAGATCAAGGTGCTGGCAGGTTTGGTTTCTCCAGAGGCCTCTCTCCTTGGCTTGCAGGCAGCTGCCCTCTCACTGTGTCCTCACGCGGTCTTTTCACTGTATCCAGTCACTCCTGGTGTCTCGCTCTTCTGACAAGGACACCATTCATGCCGAATTAGGGGCCCCACCCTTTAACCTCATTTAACTTTAATTATCTCCCTAAAGGCGCTATCTCCAAATACAATCACATTGGGGGTTAGGGCTTCAACCTATGAATTTGTGGGGGGACATACCTGAGTCCATAACACCTGCCCCAAACACAAAGCTAGTCAGTTGTGGAGCCAAGGTGTACCTACCAGTTCCCTTCCTATGATCCACCCAATTGCTGTCTTTGCTGCTCTGCCATCCCACCAACGCCTCATTCTGTGTCCGGAATGAAAATGGCCCGTTACACAGTTAAGGGAATGAAAGCCAGAGTATGGCCATAAAGAGAGAAAAGAAGTCGAAATGCCGAAAATCCAGAAAAACTGACTCTTTGCAAAACAGGAAATGCAACTCACACCCAAACTTATTCTTCCGTGGCCAAGTGTCTCCTCGCTCCCCCATGTTGCTGGCTTTGTTTTAACAGTAGGAAATTCCCTCGTCCTCTCAGATGGTGAGGAAGGTCTTAGGGACCCAGTGCTTGTTCTACTAAAAGGCATTGGACGGATATGACCCAATAATGTGCTTTTTCCAAAATTACAAGATATATACAGCTTAACTTTTTTCATCATGTTTTTTGTAACCAAAATAATTTCCAAGACCCTCTTCCAGTGCTATAGAGCTCATAAATGTAATTAATAAAGATTTTCTGATTAGCTAGAATATGTTAAATTCGAAAAAGCCAGACATGCTTTTCTCCTTCTCTCAGATAATGCAAGGAAGAATCTTATATTTATAAAAGCACAGGCTTTCAACTATATTGGACTTTCCCTTAAAAAGAACAATAATTTAAAGTGATTGCTAGCAGAGAATTAGGTACATTTAAATGGGTATTTGTGTTCTGAAAATCTTAATTGAAACTCTTTTATTGTTGTTGTTTATGCATGTGTTTGTTTTGGTTCTGAGGGAGAGCTGAGGTTCTTTTGTGCATTAGGAAGCCTTTCATCTGAAACTGGTTTCATAAAAAATTAAACCAGCCTATTGGAGATACAGCTTTATATAAAGCATAAAGACATGCTAAAAATATTGTTTTAAAAAGATATGAAAAATCAAAATGGTTCTTCTGTGTGAATCATTCTATAACAAATATGAGGCACAGCAGGACTGATGTAACTTGGAAAGAGATGACATATGTGTTCACCATTTGCCTGTCCTCATGATACCGCTTTCCTGGGCTCTGCAAGATGGTCCAGCCTTACCAGCTAACCCCAGGAAAGGCTAGTAAGGTAAAAATCCCGCCTCATCTTCAGTCTTGTTGGCTATTAGCACACTGACACCAAAGCAACATTGTCAGCTTCATCACGGCAGAGACCAAATTTTGGTTTATAGAGCAACCCACTGGTCAGGAAATGACTCAAACAATAATATTTCTCCACTATTTTTCTCCCAGTACAGTATGTACTGTTGTACACATCATACCAGTAACCTCTGTTCTCAAGCAGAGATGCTCATTTGGTACTAAAAACCAGTAATACCACATCTTAAATAAAAGAATTAAGGCATCACTATAAAGGAGAGTGGGGGATTGGGAGTTTGAGACTAGCAGATGCAAACCATTATATATAGAATGGATAGACAACAAGGTCCTACTGTAGAGCACAGGGGACTATATTCAATATCCTGTAATAAACCATAATGGAAAAGATTATGCAAAAGAATATATATGTATGTGTGTGTATAAATGAGTCACTTTGCTGCACACCAGAAACTAACACAACATTGTAAATCAACTATACTTCAATAAAATAAATGTTTTTAAAAAAGAATTCAGGCATCATTATAAAACATTTTTTTACCAGCCAAAGGGCTTTTAAATTACATATATATGTCATGTGTATATTTTAATAGTCTAATAGCGGCACCGTCCTTCATCTGAGATATTAATTCAACGCCCTCTCAGCTTTTCTCTCTAAACTTCCTGAATGGGTGTAGAGAGTCCAGAGTGCTTCTGTAAGGAGTAAAAGACAATCCTATTATTTTTACTGGGATCCTCTGCTTAGCAGGAATACATCCCAGGATCCTTGTCCTGAAGCTCCTTGACTTGGCTGACCACAGAAAGCTTTCCACTCTCTTCAAAGCCACCACCAGCAGCATGGAACTTCCTTAGGCCTTGTGTCCTATCACAAAAAAAGATGTTGCGTGGAATTCCCTGGCGGTCCAGTGGTTAGGACTCGTGCTTTCACTGCCGGGGACCCTGGTCAAACCCTGTTCAGGGAACTAAGATACCGCAAGCCATGCGGCCAAAAAGAAAGAAAAAAAAAAGATGTTGTGTAAAATAAAGTCCTTTTTTTGGTACTTCGTATTTTCATATAAAGCATTTTATTCGTAACTAGAGAAAAAGCCCTTTAAAATAGTGATCAAAGTAATCATGACACTAGATTTAACCAGTGGTGGATCCAGAGGTTTCACATGAAACATTTCACATGAAACTAGATTATCATTGTCTTAGCCTGACACTCCATTTCAAATTCTCATCAAGTCTACATCTCCTGTTCTACTTTTTCAGAGCTATCTTAGGTGCAGTTTAGTGTCAAGGATCCCTACAGAACCTCTTAGTACTTTGTGCAATGAATAATAGGAATGAAACGTGAAAAGACCCAAGAGGTCAGCCCAGCCTCTGTCTCACAAAACAGGGCATCTTCAAGTTAGAGCACATCTGTTTTTCTTGTTTACTAAGCCTAGTATCGATAAAGTATAACAAACAGTTGCCTGTTTAAATAGCTTAATTGACAAATTAATAAGTGAGCATGTAACTCTAAGAAGGAACACGGAAGAAAAAAAATGACACTCTCTTCCACAGTTTGGTCAATATATCCATGACATATCAGTCGAGTGATGGAGATACTGGCCCACTGATGCTGAAATCCTGAGATCCTGATGTGCAAACACCCAAAGGAATAACTAGGGAAACATTTCCGTCCTTGAAGAAATTATAACTGAATATGATCCCAAATTCAATAAAGATTTTAAATGAGCTAGCATGGTTTTTCCACCTCAATGCTCCTAATCCCACTTTTAAGACTCCTTACTAACCCCATCACTCTGCATTATGCTATACCACTAGGGACAGTCTTTCTAAAATGAACGGATCATTTGGCATCAATAGTTCAGGATATTTCTTTGTAAAAACTCACTTTTCTTAGAAAAAAAAAAAAAAAAAAGAACCACTCTAGAGACACGTGAAAAGACTCTAGGAGAGGAGGCTTAAATTAATTTTCCATTTCCTGTTGTTTCCAAAAATCTCCCTCTTTGATTAGACATTCCCTGCTTGGAGGCAAGGGTGGACTGACTAATCCTTCTATTCAGCCCTGGGTAGCACAAGAATATTCTTTTCCTTCCAATTGCTCCTGACTATCATAAGCCTCAGCTCTGGTCAATGGATTTATAGCACTGGGAGTAAATATCCTTACATAACACACTGTTTTTTTTAATTTTTTATTTTTTTGCGGTACGCGGGCCTCTCACTGTTGTGGCCTCTCCCGTTGCGGGGCACAGGCTCCGGATGCGCAGGCTCAGCGGCCATGGCTCACGGGCCCAGCCGCTCCGCAGCATGTGGGATCTTCCCGGACCGGGGCACGAACCCGTGTCCCCTGCATCGGCAGGCGGACTCTCAACCGCTGCGCCACCAGGGAAGCCCCCATAACACACTGTTACACTGCCATATGCACTAGTCTTAGGCATACCAATCCAACAGAAGTAGATATTCGTGTGCCTGCCCCACAGACGAGTGAGCTGTAAAAGTCAAGAAGAATCTTCCTCATGTGACTGGGACCTTAGACTCTGGTTTCTTTGAACAAAACAAAACAAAAAAATCGGTATTTCCAAATACCTCTAAAGTAGCAGGATTTGAAATCTTATATTAACAAACTAGTTTAGTGTGGCATGGAGACTGATGAACACCAACACTCAAATTCCATCGCTTTTTATGGCTTTAATGTTCACCTTTTTCTTAATCACTAGTATCATAATTGCCTGGTCTGCTTGGAAATCACTGACAATCACAACTTGAGAAAAATTCATTATTTTTCTCTTTTGATCTAAAATCGACAAGGCTTTGGGAATTCCCTGGTGGTCTAGTGGTTAGGACTCCGTGCTTTCACTGCCGAGGGCGCGGGTTCAATCCCTAGTTGGGGAACTAAGATCCTGCAAGCCACGCATATAAAATTTTTTTAATTTAAAAAACAAATAAAACAGACAAGGCTTAACAAAATCATGAGATTAATTTCAGAATAAAATCTATTAATCAAGGAGTTAGGTTTAAAAGGAGCAGTGCCTGTATGAAAACAAGAATACAAAAAGCAGAGAATTTATGACCATTATTGAATGGAGGACTAAAATCTCCATTATGTATATAAACTACATGATGAAAATATATTGGCCAGCAGTTAGTACAGAGACTAAATCTGAGTCTAGTTTTCAATCAGCTACTTGGGGCTTAAAGTTGAAGAACCATCACCATTGAGTCCTTTGAATGTACAAATCTTCCTCCTCTTAATTATTTAAATTATTTCTCTGGACTGATGGCTAACCAGACTGTTTACCTCTTCTGCCTACGAGCTCCTTCTATTTAGGTTTCTTTAGGGGACCAAGAGAGCCCTCAACGAGAATGATGGGAAAAAAAAAAAAGTGAGGTAAGCAAAAAATATTCTGAAAAAAGAGAAGGCACGGAGGGAAAAATAGAAATTAAACAAAATCTAGAGGGAACTATCATGCAAGTCAACAACCTCTAGCTTGTAAAGACTTAAAACAGCAACCACAATCTTTGGACCCCAAGACACACACACACACACACACACACACACACACACACACACACACACACACACACACACACACACACACACACACACACACACACACACACTTCCCTTTCCAGAATATGTCATGGTCTCATTCTTTTGTGTCTTTACTCATGATGTCCTCTTAGACTGGAATTCCCTTTTCTCTTCAGCTACCTTCAAATGATTTCCTCTTCCTGTAATAACCAGCTACAGCATGAACTCCTCTTGGGAGTTAGATGCCCCCTGCTTTGTACTCCTCGGTACATATGTCTGTTATAGCACTTAACAATCTGTACTGTAATTACTAAATGTTTCCCTGCGTCTCCAGTGAAACTGTGAGCTCCTTGAAGGCAAAGCACATCTCTTGGAACCACATGATAAGGAAAAAATACATGGAGTCTGGAGTCAGACATTTCAATCTTGATTTTGCCAAGGCTATTTTCTGCAAAATGATAATGATATATCAACTTTTTAAGAATACTGTGAGAATTAAATAATTTAATTACTTTGCACATAGTAGGCCCTCAACAAATGTTAGAGCTACTTCCTTCTGAAGCCCAGTACAAGCAAAATACCTACTATTAAGTACATGGCCAATACATGTGTGTGGATTAAACTGAATCCCTAGGACTCTGACTGGTCAGTTATATGCCAATGGCATACAAAAGGTAATTTTACCTACTCTTTTTAACTTAGATTTCAATACTGAAGAATATACCAGAGAGGATATTTCAAATAAAATGTCAGAAGCTGGGGCCACACTGTCTAACTCAGGGGCCATCAGGAATGATCGACTGCCTCGTCTGTTATGCCTGACTCACCAATGAACAGACTGACCCGCCCAGGAATACTTCTTTTTAAACTCCACAGAACCTCTTTTTCCTCAAATATAACATGGAAATGGATACATACATGATTTTCTTCTTCCTATTTACCAAGATAGCATTATTAAATGAGAACTACAAAGCTAGTTTCAACTTCTGGAGACAAGGGACCCCCCCCCCCACACACACACACACACACACAAGTTATATTCATTGTTGCTTACTTAGCATTTGAGGGTTTCAGTTCAAAGCATTTATAAATGTTTAAGGAAAGACAGAAAACACTGAGAACAGGAGAGATGAAGAGAGAAGAAGAAAAATAAAAGAGGAAAAAATAGGTGTGGTAACAGTGCTTGACAAAGAGGAATGTCTCCACATTTGAATGTACCCTCCTATATTCAAACAGATTTAGTCCAATATGCATGACTGAGTCTAACACTACACTCTACAGAATACTTAAAGCGCTGTATAAGAATTCCACAATAATGACTTCTTACTAAGAAAAATTCAGTGAAGCTCTCCGGAAAAAGAAGGACGCAAACCTCTTGCAGTGTACACAACTGGTTTCCCAGCCCCCCAGCAAAGCTTCTAGACCACACGGTGTCTCCTTCTCTTCTGAAGCCACTACATTATCGCATTAGCTCAAGGGGGAAGAAGAAAGGCATTGTGTTAATTATGTGCACGCAGACAGCAGTGCAACATCCAGAAGACAATTTTTTTCTTTTGATAGTTCACTTTCCTCTTATTAATAAAAAGTAAAAACTCCGATTTCTTCAGAACCACCTAGAGCTTTTAACGGAAATCTTCAACTCGGCTCACTCTTCTCCAGCTGATCCTATAAACACTGCTGGCAATTTTTTCCCCAATGCCTCTAACATATTTTCACTTAGCACCAGTTTGATGTATAAGATCTGACAGCCCGGCAGTTATAGGCCACCTGCATCACTGTTGCCATGACAACAGTGAAAGACAATCCATGATCCCATGCCCTGGTCACACGTTTCAATACAGCTTATCTGTCCAAAGCCACTGAGTCTAATGGAAGAGAGTAATTACCATCTTCCACTCATTGTCAAAATTCCCACCATATAATGCTCTTCAAAATTATTTTATTCCTCTCACATGGCTGCTTTGCAAAAACTAAAAGAAACCTCAAGTGGGAAGGGGGGTGTGGGTGGGAGAAAGGGGAGGCTGTGACTGGTATAAACGTAGCTGACTGTGTGTGAACTGTCCCTTTGCAGCAGAAGAAGGCACCAGCCAGCGAGAGGGATACAGAAACAGGTCGAGTTCGTTGGATACCATCTTAAGATGTTTAAAAATCTGAGTAAAGAAATTAGTAAAAATTCCCAGTTTCGGCCTATGCTAAAGGCATTTCATTACTACCACTGCAACCCTTACACAGGTATCACGATCCCCCTACAGTCTGCGGCAGTCACAGCAACAGTGAACAGCTCGTAAGGGTGGAAAGGAGGAAGAAGCAGAGGCCTTCAGTCTGGATCCTTCTCCTACGGTCGTTTTTTCCCGTACTCTTCAACCCCTCTCCTTCACACTCCAATAATAACAATGAATGTGTGACTGTCCGATTTTTGAATTCAGTACTGCACATTCTCAGTGGTGGGTACAACAGTGTCCTTAAGAAAAGTCTCATTCTTACAGTATTAAAAAGTGAACTTCGACCAGCAAACACTTTTGTGGAAAAACCTTGTGAAGAAAAGCACTTACAGGAAAGAGTCATTAAATTGAAAGACAAAGTCAAAAGTCACATGGACTTGAAAAGCAAACTACGAAGAGCAAAAAATGGACAAAAGGGCAGAGAAAGCTAATCCCCAGATGCAGGCGCTCAACTCTTGGTAAGACTGCTCCACCCTCTTTAACTTCAGTCATTTTCATAGAAATAAAATCATGCCCATTAACTCCAAAAAAAAGTTATATGAAGCTGTACCTAGCTTCCTGGTTAACAAAAAATACTCCCATTAAGACAAAATAAGCAATTTCAAATGATGGAACAAACACCAATCCACAAAAGGACGAAAGTAGTGTGATGTTTAAGTATAAAAAATTAATTCTTAGATTAGTATTGTACACCTCTCAGAATGAGCCTGAAATGTTTTATTTAGGCTAAATCCTAAAAACCGCAGCCATAAAACATTTAACCACCTGTCAAAACATTACAGTCATGAACTAACATAACCTACACTATGTATTAAACATGGCGTTATGAAAATTATACAACAAACATGGAAAAGTCTGACTAGCCAAAGGCCTCTGCGACACAGGCCTTCTTAACTTCCCTTGAGCGTCCTTTGGCTACCTTGCCGTTCGTTAGCAGTCCTCACTGGAGGCCAGAAAAAGATGGTCTGAGAGGAAACTGAGGCTGAGGCTCCTAATGGAAAAATTCAATCGCTTGTGTAATTTTCCATAGGACACCACAGATACAGATGCTGGCAAACACTGGGGTGCTGATTAAATCTCTAGTCAAAACAGCCAGCCCATGACCAGAACATTCCAATCAAATCAGCCAACTTAAAACACTTGGATGAAACTCTTTTTGCGTGGGGGGTTGGGAAGTTGGGGGGGGTGGGGAGGGGATCAAGCCATTTTATGGAGGGACTTCGGGGGAGGGTCTTAGGGCTGGGAGGACAATGAGGTCTGAGTCCTTCTCCCCGCCAGGATCTCCCCAGCTTCACAGTGGCCGAAAGGATGAAACATTTTTATACAATCTTTTGTGGATTTCACTTAGTCATCCTAGCTTTGTCCCCTTCTCCTTATGGTGGAATTTGAAAAACATCATTTAGATAACAAGAGCCAGATAAATATAAAGGTATTGACAGAGCAGAGCCTGTAAACTCAAGTCACCATCAGCAAAGAATTTCCTATCTGTTACCGCCAACTGTGGGAGGAGATCCAACTTCTAAGAGTCTTCTCTGGTGCCTTTTGTAATCCTCATTTAAAGGGCCTTCCCTCCCACACCACCTCACCTGAAGAGTGAAGTCTGAAAACTGGTTCAGAAACCTGTTCTTGAGCCAGCCAGTAGCTCTGATCACCAGCCCGAAGAGCAGAAGTATTTGTTCTCCCCTTCCCAACCTGTCCATTCCTGTGGTCCCCGGCCTTGCCTTCCTCAGCAGTCCTTTGTCTTCTTGATCTTGACGTTTTTGAAGAGTACAGGCCCATTCCTTTACAGAAGGGAATGGGTATGTCTGATGTTTCACCATGATTAGATTCAGGTAATTCTTTTTTAGAATAACACAGTGTATCCTCAGGGCATCATACCAAGAAGCACAAGATGTTGGTTTGTCTCTATGTTGTCAATATTGTCTCGATATTGTTAATGTTACCTTGGATCATTTGGTTAAAGTGGTATCCGGCAGGTTTCTCTACTATAAAGTTACTCTATTTGTCTTTGTAATTAACAAGCAATTTGTGGGGAGATACTCTGAGATTATGTAAATATTATCCTGTTCCTCGTCAAACTTTCACCTACCACCTACCATACATGGGCCATTTTGCAACTCCATCCTTCCTTTTGTATTTAGTGGTTGGCCTTCTAAGTAAGGGTTTTACTCCCTCTCTCCCAACTCTATTTACTCAATTCCTGTATCAGTATGGACTTAGGGATTCTTATTTTACTCAATTAGTTATAACCCATTGCCATATTTATTTTGACGTTCATTTTCTCCCAATTTGACCAGTGGGAGCCCATTAAGCAGGCTGTTCGACTCTTTACATGGGCCTCTCACTGTTGTGGCCTCTCCCGTTGTGGAGCACAGGCTCCGGACGCGCAGGCTCAGCGGCCATGGCTCACGGGCCCAGCCGCTCCGCGGCATGTGGGATCCTCCCGGACCGGGGCACGAACCCGCGTCCCCTGCATCGGCAGGCGGACTCTCAACCACTGCGCCACCAGGGAAGTCCATGTTCGACTCTTTTGATTCTCTGACCATTCCCCACTTCTTTCTGACTCAACAAGATGTTCCAGGTCCACGTTGTACTTTCCCTACCCCAGCCCAGGAAATGGCCTTTTCTCCGAGTCATGCTCCATATTTTTAAAGGTACTATGTTGACTTGATGGTTTCTAAGACTATAATGCAAATACATTAAAAGGAGTGATGTAAAAATGAAGGTTAGTCTGTTCAATATAGAACAGAAACATCTCTGGTCATGGAAATATCATGGGTCCATCTAGAGATAGTAGCCTCGTGCACCTTTTTCATGCCCTCATTGCCAGCGATACCAGAACTGGCTTTGCATCTGGCTATACACAGCTGGGCTACGAAAGCCATGGGGCAGCTGTAGATCCAAGAGGAGAAAAGTGAGAACACAGAGATCAGTGCAGGACAGTGGACACAAGGCACAGCATGTAGTCTGCCCTGGGCAGGGCCAAACTCAGCAAAGATTCTTTGCTGGACCAGTAGCACCTACCCAGGGAGCCTACAAGGAGGAGACCTTTCCCTCCTCCCATCAGTACCAAATTAATTATCACATTTCACTTGCTCAGAAAATAGCTTCTGGTTCCATTTTACATACAATTGCTTAGTAATCTCTGACTGATTTGTGAGGGGGAAGATACTGTGATCCGTTCTTTTCAGAAAGGAAAAGTAAAGCAGAGAAGCTTCTACAAGATGTTCAGGGGCAAGGACAGTTTCAGGTTTGGTGGGGCCTGAAGCCTGCGATATTTAACTCCTTAATAGTGAAAGCACTTGTGTTAATTAAGAGTGAACCCTAGAGTGTCAGGAAGAGGAAGAACTTGTGCTTTAAGACTTAAAAATAAAATGTATGTTGTGGGCCACGAAGAACTCAAAACTAGTGCTAACTCATGTGGAAATCTTTGTGGAATAAAATTAAAATAAAGCATGCCTATGTGAAAATTTCTCCCAGAACTCAGTGAAGGGCTGGGCAAGGGAGGGGACCTGAAACTTAAGTTTCATTCACTTCATGGTAAAAATCCACCTCTGCCCAGAAGCAATTTCAGCTCCTTGCTGTGGACCCTAAGGTCTAGCAATAGGAGAATAATTCTTCACGGAGGCTGGTCAGACGTCCCTCCTCTGGTCTGAGAGAGTCGGAGCCTCTAGGATCTACTCCAGGAAACAGTACATCTACGACTTGGGCTTCAAACCCCACCAGTATCTTTCAGCATAAGGTAGGAAAGCAACCGGAACTCCCGCAAACACATGACAGCAACCTGTCTGGCAAAGTGGTGGAGAGTCTTATTGGCTGTTTGTTAGCCAACTTCATCCGTACACAGATGCCAGTCTGTTTCCCCAAGTGAAGTGACACCGCAGCTAGGCACCTAGAACCCCTTGATCAAACTCGGGTGACAAATCCTATCCAAAGTCATAGGTATAGCTTGAAACTGGACCTGGAAATTCAGGCTAACAGGTCTGAGGGATGCTACTCTTCAGGCTGTGGGGAGAACTCACATTTTGGATCTGACTTTCATGTTCTTCTATCTGCCTTCTCCTCCACTGCACTCACCCCATGTTGCCTGGTACTTCATGTTCACGGAGCCTATTACCATTGGCTGAGTTCATCCTCACAGCTCCGTGCTATTGATTGTGCTGCTTTCTATGCCTGCAAAAGCTCTCCCATCTTCTCTGCCTAGAAAAACCCTACTCATCCTCCTTCAGGCCCAGATCAGAGGCCAGCTCCCTAAACAGTGTTGCCTGACACGCTCCTTACCTGCTCTCCTCGAGCTACAAAAGTGGATTTAAATCATTCTAACCTTTGTGTTCCTATAATAGTTTTTTTTTATAAGTCTATTAGAGCCCTTATCACATTATACTGGGGAAATGACACGTAAAATTCTTACCAACTACATTAGTACAAGGCCCATATCCATGTTCTTCTTTGAATTTCCAGCAGTCTCTGCAGTACCTGGTACAGTGGGGCTTTAAAAAAATGTTTGCTGAATTAAAGACTGTTGCCAAAACTGCAAATGTTCTTTTCTTTTTTTTAATCCTTATCTTAATTAAAAGAAAACTACAATATTATTGGGTTTTAAAATCACGTATCTGGGCTTCCCTGGTGGCGCAGTGGTTGAGAATCCGCCTGCGGATGCAGGAGACACGGGTTCGTGCCCTGGTCCGGGAAGATCCCACGTGCCGCGGAGCAACTAAGCCCGTGAGCCATGGCCGCGGAGCCTGTGCGTCCGGAGCCTGTGCTCCGCAACGGGAGAGGCCACAGCAGTGAGAGGCCCGCATACCGCAAAAAAAAAAAAAAAAACAAATAAAATCACGTATCTGTAGTTGTATATATGTAGTCGTATATAATTGCAACGTAATCAAATTGCTGATATTTTTAGGCACCTCTTTCCCTTGAAACCCTCTTTAGTTACCTTTGACAAAATATCAGTGTATTTCTACTGTATAAGTTCTGTGTATGTGTGTGTCTTTTTCCATTTCTTAAACTTTTTATTATCAAAAAGTTCAAACATACAAACACAGAATAATGTAATGAATCCTCACTGTCCAGCTTCAACCCTTGGCCTCTCCTGTTTCATCTATTCCTCATACCCGATGCTCTGGTCTGAATGTGTGTGTCCCCCCTCAAAATTAATATTTTGAAATCCTAACCCCCAGAAGTGATGGTACTAGTTGGTGGGACCTTTGGGAGATGCTGATGTCATGTGGGTGAAGCCCTCATGAATGGGATCAGTGCCTTACCAAAGAGGGTCCAGAGAGATTCCCTAGCCGTTTCTGCCACGTGAGGGTATAAGGAGAATTCTGCAACCCAGAAGAGGACCCTTACTAGACCATGCTGGGACCCCGATTTCAAACTTCCAGGTTCCAAGACTTTGAGCAATAAGTTCCTACTGTTTATAAGCCACCTAGTCTGTGGTAATTTGTTATAGCAGCTCAAACAGACTATGACACCTAGTTTCCCTTCCATATATATCAAAGTAAATCCCGGTCATCGTATCATATCTGTAAATACTTCAGAATGTACCTTTAAATGTTATTGCTTCTTTTTTCAAAAGCATAGTCATAATACCCTTAACAAGTCTAAAAAGTACTCAATAATAATTCCTTAATATCATCAACTATTCAGTTAGTGTTAAAATGTTCAACCGTCTCAATCTTTTACACTAGATTTTTAACAGGGAAAATATACTGTTACTTCATACAACTCATAAACAAGTTGCCCTGTTTAAATTAAGAAACCCCAACTTGTATCCTAACGTTCCGTAACATTCCACACGACAAGACTCATGAAGCCTCATTTCACTGCAATGTACTAATTGTACTGCTGAATTTTGTTAAACATTTGTCCTATATAGACATGTAAAATAATTTGTTTTCAGTTCATTACCTTTCTATTCAGATTTTATTCCACAAAGATTTCCACATGAGTTAGCACTAGTTTTGAGTTCTTCGTGGCCCACAACATACATTTTATTTTTAAGTCTTAAAGCACAAGTTCTTCCTCTTCCTGACACTCTAGGGTTCACTCTTAATTAACACAAGTGCTTTCACTCTAAGTTTTCACTTTTCAGATAAAACTATGGCCAGAAAAGAAATGCCCTCAAGAACAATTCAAAGGTAAAGTATGCAAACCTATAAACGATCTCATAATTTTTACTTGGGCATGAACATTAAGACAAAAATGTTTACATCCGGGCTTCCCTGGTGGCGCAGTGGTTGAGAGTCCGCCTGCCGATGCAGGGGATACGGGTTCGTGCCCCGGTCTGGGAAGATCCCACGTGCCGCGGAGAGGCTGGGCCCGTGAGCCATGGCCGCTGAGCCTGCGCGTCCGGAGCCTGTGCCCCGCAGCGGGAGAGGCCACAACAGTGAGAGGCCCGCGTACCACAAAAAAAAAAAAAAAAAAAAAAAAAATGTTTACATCCATAATAACACAAATCAATGAGCACAAAAGACCAATACCAGGAAATATCTGGGAAGCAATGGGTCTCTTCAGGCAGAACCTAGGACTACAGGGATATTCAGAAGCAAGAGGGAGATTTAAGAACAGTTTCCTAAATTCGTTTCGTGATGACCCCAGACACATAGTATATATTCCTTGATTTGGAATCGGAAACTAGGCATGAAGAGGACAGTGTAAGGGCACTTAATTTACGCAACTGGAACGAAAAACTGAATACAAATAACCAAACATTTATATGCAAAAAATCTTGCCATTAAATGAATACTAAGGCAGAGACTTTGAGAAATTAAGACTCTTTCCTATAATGCAAAAATCATCCTTTTTAAATTTAGGTTTTAATATAGAAGGCTTCCCAGCAAACTCACAAAGTCACTAGAAACGCAGATATCAATTTAAATATAGAAAAAATGTATTAATTCACACTAACAGATGTTAAGGTGGTATGGACTAATAAGAAGTTAGGAATTACTTCAAAATAGATACAATGTTATAGACTATGAATATGTGCTAAATACATGTCCTTTAAGATCCTCACTTTGGTGATTTTATTTGTAATTACTGTTTCCGCTGTTTAAAAAAATAGACGATGCTAAATAAAAGCAGTTTGTTTTATTTAATGGGTTAAATATCCTCCCCAATTTTTGTTTTATTTACTCGGTTAACTTGTTTACTGATACTCTTTTATATATGGTAAAAAGCCGTATTACAACTAGCACACGTTCTGAACATCCGGGTTCAACTTAATCAAGTCATACTGTATTTCTATATTCTTAATGTTTACTTTTTTTCATGTGTTCCAAACAACTCCATCCTATATCCAGGGTCCCCAGAGAATGGGCCCTTTTGTACTTTAAGATTCAGGGAGCTCCTTACCCATCGCTGGCCCGTAAGTGTTCCTAGGGAAGACACTTACACACAGAACATCGCGCTGGCGTGTTCAAGGCTATTGCCGGCCTTCGGAAGTCAAGAGGGTGTCTATTCTACTTCAGTACAAGGACCGGGAGGCTGACAAAGAAACAAAACACAAGTCACGTGGAGCCAGCCGCCTTTTGGATGCCTTGAAGGATTCAATTCCTTCAGAAAGTCACTTAGAACCTGCCACTCTCACCGCGGGCGCCAAACCCCTGCTTCCAAAGTTGCTATTCCCTTCCATCCACCACGGCTTAGGCCGCTTCCAGACCCACAGTGAGAGCTGGTTAATACCCTACAGGGCAGGAAGGGAATCATGCTTCAGTCAACTGAAAAGTGCAGCAGATTTTCCGGAAGCTCAACACAGCCAACCAAATTGAATCAGTAACACTTATCTTGTAAAGCAGTGTCATGGGATTGTTATTGATGACAAAGGATTAGCACTTTGGATTTACATCTCCCCTGGTAGATGAGACTTTTAAAAAGCATGGGGCACTTCACCCACAGATACAGAGCCCAGCTCCTGAGGCCACCTCTGCAGTGTCAGCGCTCAGACTACAGTCGCTAATAACCGAGGCACCTCAACTCGTGCTGGAATCTCTCTAGTCACAAAACAGGCCTAGTGCCTGCTGGGACTGTCTTTCCTCTTCCTCAGCAGAACAAAATAGTTCTACTTTTTGTTCTCAAAATGCAGGCTTACTTCTCTCTCTCTCTCTTTTTTTTTTTTCTTTATAGTTGATTTACAGATTTACAATGCCGATGATTCAGCAAAGTGCTTCAGTTATACATACGTATGTTCTTTTCATATTCTTTTCCATTATGATTTATTACAGGATATTGAATATAGTTCCCTGTGCTATAAAATAGGACCTTGTTGTTGTCTCCTCTTTTATCTTTAGTGTGATTTGTGGTGATTTTTAGGGTCTTAAAACAAATAAAATCCTAATTACAGGGAAGGCCATTATCTTATATCTTTTTTTACTATAATCCCAAGGTAAATGTTTGGGGCTCCTAATTATATTGATCCAAATACTTCCCCCATGTTTTCTTAAACACTCATTATTGTTTCTCAAATAAGACTTTAAAAAGGTGTTTCCAATAAAGGGAACCTCTATAATTACACTTTTAACTTAGGGCTGCTGACCACATAAAAATCCAATCTTGAAAAATAAAGTTAAATTTGAACGCAACTTTATGTTTTTAATCATATCCTAAACATAAAATTTTAAAAGTATGATTTATAGAATACTTATTTCCTTAAGAAAATTTCAAATGATCCATCAGTGACAAAGCAAGGTACTGCAAATCAGAAATCCTTTGAAAGATATAAAGTTTTTTTTAATTCATGAAACACATTAAAATAATAAGTAGAGAACAGAGAAATTGATCTAATCTGATGCCACCTTCTCAGGTTTCATTAAAATACAAATTAAAAGTCTCTAAATAACAGCTATATCCTTAATAAAATTACAAAAGCCTGAGATTATCCAAGGAGCAAAACATGTTCTCTAAGTATATCAGACAATGGGAGAGGTCCACAGTTCAGATGAAAGAGGATCATTTCACCTGGTAACTCTCTGAGCATTTTGTGTGTACATGTTTTTAAGGCTTCTCTGAGATAAACACACCCAGTAATATATGCAAATATACAAAAGAAGTCAAACCCTAAAAGAACACACTAAATTCATTTTTTTTTAATGATCTAAAATAAGAATCATGACATCCACAGCAGGCGTTTCTTCAGAGTCTATAGCTAGACATTTGCCACAAAAGATTTTCTGTCTGACACCATCTACAACCCATAAGGCAAAATAAATACGGGTTTTTCCTATGGAAAAAAAAAAGAAGAAAAAAAAACTGTGTTCAGTCTTTTAAAAAATAATAGTCATGAGCACGGACTCTAGAAGATGCCTGCCGGGGTTCAAACCACAGCTCTACCCTTACTAGTTGCCTGACCTTGCTCAAGTCCCTTAGCCTCTTTGTGTCTCAGCTTCTTCATGTGTAAATAACCATACTTCATTGGTTGCTTTGAAGATTAAATGAACTAGTAAGTGTAAAATCTTAGTACAGTGTCTGGTACATAGTAAGTACCATACAAGTATTATTAGTTAGTAAGAAAAATAATTATATATATATATAAATATACATATAAATATATAAAATATATTTTCGTGTAAGGATCTAGTAGTAGAACCATAACCTTAACCTTCACTATCTTTGTAGGGCTTCTATACTCCAGTGTGAAAAAATATGAGTTCCTAACAAGACAGACGTACATAATGTTGAAAATATTTTGGACAGCCCTAATTTGTTCCTCTGGTCAATATTTATATCGCAGCCCACTGGAATTGAACAAACTGTAGCAGCGGAAGAGAGCAGAACCCTCTCTCTAACTGCAAAAATAACATACACAAGAGCCAACTTCTGATCAGCTGATCCAGGTGGACTCGATTCTATCCCTCCTGACAAGGCCTCTGATGGCACAGGGGAGGGGCATAGGGGCCTACGTTCTAAATGCAGTCATGCAAACCAACCAAATTATTTTTTGACAAAAAATTTGGAAATGAGTGTCGGCTTGTTCGCTAGAGGAATGGCAGCTAGAAGCAGCTTCTGTTAAAGGCAGCTTCCATAGACATTCTAAAGTCGAAGTCTATATGACAGCATTTCCCACAGAATTCAAGGCAAAAGTTCAGAGTGGTATAAGAGGGCTTTCAGAATTCACCCTGAGAAGGTCAACCTCAGGTCTTGTCCTCAGCTCCAAGCTCATGTGATAGGAAAACCTACTCAGTTTTTTCACTACATAACCCATTCTAGAAACCATTGGAAAAGATGTTACTGTAAAATGAACAACTTTTAACAGATATGCTTGAGATGGAATTGTAAACATTTGTCTACTCATTTCAGACGACATGAAAAGAACGTACCTTCAGCCATTAAAGTCTTATCATCTATAGAAATCAATCTAATTCAACTAATTCAACAGATACACTTTTCTCACCTTCCTCACACCTCACAATCCACACTTGGGTATGAACTGGCAGTTCATTTAGGGCATGGCCATTACAGACTTCCTCAATACTTTCCCCTAAACGGACTTTGGGACACGCAGTATTTATGCATTTCAAGACAGGCACCCTTCTGTGGTCAAACATCTCTAAACCGCACCATTTAGTCCACTGCTATTAGCTCTACCAGAGAAGCAAATTAATAATTACTGTGGGCTGGAGAAAAAGACTTCCAATCACAATCCAGTTTGTCTCCTAAGGTTAAAAGCTAACCAAAGTGTGACGCCTGCCCTGTGAATCTAAGTGCCTCTCCTAATGAGTAAGGAGCAGGCGGAAATTACAGGTTACTACCGATATGTTATACAAAAAGCAGCACATTCAAGCTAGATGATGTCTTCTAAAACTAGTTATTAACCAAAGAGTAATTAATGAAACCTTTGTCTAAACTGATATTCTTGTTTCTCTATTTCCTTATTGATAACATGGAACTGTGTGAATATGTCTAATGTAGATTAATATTTTAAATGCATCTAATCCTTAGGCCTCATGCTTCCACATTAATCTTTTGCATTTTGTTGCATATAATCCTTTTCCCACAGTTCTAATTTTAGATATAGTTAGTCCACTCGAATTAATCTTTTCCCATATAAAGACTGGTCACAGCTAAGATCTAATAGTTTCTCCTTAATCTTTTTTTTTCCCCTCATGGAGAAACATATGGATTATGTTATTAACTCTTCCTTTTACTCTCACTTTTTATTTTGAAATTACCAACCAACATGTAGGGAAAGGGTGTCCTTCACCTCTTGTTCCCAGAGCTAAAGAATCACAGTAACAGCCAGTTTGCAACTCAACAGCATCCTTAGGAATGGGTTACATCGTGGTGATCTTTATTATTTTTTTTTAAACACGGTGGTTTCAAGGAAAATGTATACTTCCAATATCAAAGCAAATCTTTGAGGCTAAAAACTCTGAATCTAGTCTAAGGGTCAGACTTAACGTTAAGCTTTTTTTTCTTTTTTAAAATTAATTAATTAACTTATTTTGGCTGTGCTGGGTCTTCGTGGCAGCGCGCGGGCTTTCTCTAGTTGTGGCGAGCGGGGGCTACTCCTCGTTGTGGTGGACGGGCTTCTCATTGCAGTGGCTTCTCTTGTTTCAGAGCACAGGCTTCAGTAGTTGTGGCACGTGGGCTCAGTAGTTGTGGCTCACAGGCTCTAGAATGCAGGCTCAGTAGTTGTGGCACACGAGCTTAGTTGCTCCGCAGCATGTGGGATATTCCCGGACCAGGGCTCGAACCCACGTCCCCTGCATTGGTAGGCGGATTCTTAACCACTGCACCACCTGGAAGTCTCTAAGCTTTTAAAATAGTCTGCATTTTTCTAAGTTTGCAGAAGAGCTATTTTATGGAAAATTCTGCCACTGGATATGCTGTAGATAGAAACGTCAAAAGGCAGTCATTTTCACTTGGGTGCATAAACTGTGATGAGCTCAGACTCAATTTCTTGGCTTCTTAAAGCTTTTGTTTATTTTGCACGGTGGTCTCTGAAGCTAAGAAAGTTGTCTGTCTCTAGTTGTGTCAAATAGGCTCAAGTATTAATGTCTCAGTGGGACTTACCAGAGCCCAGGTACAATTTAAAATGTTAAAGACTCCTTATGTTTACATAAATAATCCGATCTTTGAAGCCTTAGAAAACAGGCTCGGCCACTTTACAACATAACATGTCTTTCCCTTGATTCTAATGGTAAGTAAGTTCCAATGTTCTTCTGAAATCAAAATCAGAAATATTCTTCAGCTGCCGATCATGACTAGTTTACCACTTCTAAAAGGAAAAAGAGGTGACAGGCTATGTAGACTCTGGAGGTGAAGGGAAAGCCTCTATTTTTATGTATTAACCACTGACTTACTCATGTTGATAGAGACTCAATAGGGCAAAGCAAAAAGTAGAGTTTTCCAGATAGACTTTATGTAATGAATTGACTTCGTTTCCTCAAAGTGGCATCTAGACAAGTTTTATAAAACAAAACAAAATTTAGAAAATATACTAGAGGTATCTATACTTAAAAGGTGCTGAGGCTGGGACTTCCCTGGTGGCACAGTGGTTAAGAATCCACCTGCCAATGCAGGAGACATGGATTCGAGCCCTGGTCCGGGAAGATCCCACAGGCCGTGGAGCAATTAAGCCCATGTGCCACAACTACTGAGCCTGCGAGCCACAACTACTGAAGCCTGCGCACCTGGAGCCCGTGCCCAACAACAAGAGAAGCCACCACAATAAGAAGCCCGTGCACTGCAACGAAGAGTAGCCCCCTCTCGCTGCAACTAGAGAAAGCCCATGTGCAGCAACGAAGACCCAACGCAGCCAAAAATAGATAAATAAATAAATTTTTTTTAAAGGTGCTGAAGTTAAAGATTTATCTAAAGAAAGACACTTTGGTGACAGGAATAATCAACCTTGAATCCATTTAGGAAAACCATTTGTAAAACTGAAAGTATCATCATTTCTTAAAGCAGAGCAATATTTAACTATTAAGTAAATATCTACAAAGTACTTCAAGTGCTTAAGAGTTTTGATCCCATTGATAAGGTTTGAGCTTTCCTGAAATACTTTTCTTCCTATCTCATCCTTGCACATACTTTCACATATTCTCTCTCTCATATGTAACTTTCATTCAGTCTTCTGTTTCCTAGTTCCTAAGTCTGATGGGTCCAGAGGACTCCCCTCCCTGGCCATGGACAAAAAAGCACAGCACAGCCCACCCCATCAGAAGACTCATGTTTGACGGCCGGTATCAGTCCTCATAATTTAGATCTGAGTGAGATGAAGCATTTACAGAGTAAAAAAATTTTAATTTAATTTCGTGGAGCAACATTGTTAAAGGATGGCTGTTTTCTTTTTGTGGAGCCAGGCACTGCATAGACCCTCTGAATAATGAAATGAAGATGGGGAGAGAACTCACTTATAAATTTAAAAAAGGGAGAAATGGACGGGGGCGGGGGGCGGGGGGAGAATCTTTGTAAGGTTTTTGGGATAGAGCAATGTGAGGTCTTTTTTATTCAGCCTCAAGACAAACACTCGTTGTGTCACTTTTCACTGCAAACCCCAAAATGAATAAGGTTTGAGATGCAAATCCCTAAGGTTTACTCCAGTTTTTAGGAAAAACCCTGTCAGATTTTCCTCCAACATTTCTGAACATTTACCAATAACTAACTATTCATTTTCTCTCTTCTCAAACTTCTAACTTGAGCAGTCAAAAATGCTTTTCCTTCCAACAGACCACACTTTGTCCCTTTCTCTGAGGTTTTTAACCATCACACTTTCTGCCTTTTCTCTCCAAAGTTTCTACGAGGTTTCCTGTACATCTAATCTTCATCCACCACTGTGCACACTGCCATGTATTGATACGTCAGCATATTGAACAGAGAGCTAAAAAACGACTGCTACTCTGAAACAATGCTCAAGATCCTACCTTCTTGACTAGCCCCTAAATGTACCCAAGACCAAGCCCATATAGATTTATTTTTACAGCTCCTCGCAGGTGCCGGGGGCAGCGCTCTGTCCCTGATGCATGATGCAGCCCCCTTCAACTGCACTGACCAGGTCTGGTGGGAAAGTCTCTAGGAAGGAAAAACACTCAGACGTTTGCAAGTCTCTCTTAATCTGGAGACAAATAATAACCATTAGGAAGTGCTCTCTCAAAAGCCTTGGGGACCCTGTACGAGTTATCCCTGAGAAACACAATAAAATCTAGATGAAAGAACAGAAGTCAACAGCTATCACAAAACAGAAGCCCAGGCACTTCTTTAAAAAGGAGAGCAACCAGGAAAGTGGATTTAATGTTTAGACTATCAAGGCTACCAGGCCTATTTCCAACTCTAATTAGTCTTGAGCTGACCCTTCTTCATGGTCCTCTAGCTGGTAAACTCCTAGAGCATATAGATTACACCTTGTCCTTACTACAGAAAAGCCCGTGATGCAGGCGGCAGAGCCTTGAGCAACCTGGAATTCCATGATTAGGTTCATGAACAGAGTAACTTTAGTCCGGCATCCGAAACTTCCACAAAAGCCAAGTCTCACCAGGCTGATACCCAGTCTACAAATGCCCTACATCCAATGCAAACAGTCAAGAGTCTATAAATGCAGAAGAGGCAAATTCTTCCAAAAGAAATGATTCATAGAAATTAATCATTCTCTAATGTTCTTTAATTAAAGAAACTGGACAACGACTTTGGTTTTTTTAATTAAGCCCAACTTTAGCTTAATTTTTCAATATCCTGAAGTTTTGACGTTTAATTCGTATAGATTCTATTAAAAGACACTCCAACTCATATCAGAACAGAAATTAATATTAATATATATAAACTGATACATACTCAATAAAAGGAACATTTTTTTACAACATAAAAGCCATTAAATGTGTATATTTAGAAACAATAAAGAATTCACCAAGAAATATCTATCAGTAATCACATGGCTTTATTTCCTCTTATTTGTCCTTCACAGGAATCCAAATTATATTATACATATACACTTACTCATACACAAGGCAAACCAACTGATCATATCACTCCTATGTAGAGGAGAATGTATAAGTTTTAAAGAGGCAACATCATAATTCAATGTAATGTACCCTTTTAAAAATAAAAATAATAATAGTAATAATTAGACCATAATATGCATTGTAAAAACAACTACTTCAAAACTACAAATACTAAAGAAACCCTAATCTCCAACTACTTAAAGGGGCCCCTCTCTTTAATGCGAGACCTCGTAGCCATCTCCCTACCTTCCCACGCAGGCTGTTTTTTCCTGTCCAGCCAGCTTCTCCTCTTCCACACTTCTCATGCACCGCCTCTGCACACACCATCCCACTGTAATGACTCTGACAAAAAGCCAGGAGTTTCCAGTTGCCAAATCCCAGGACACTGCTTGGTCCTTATCCTGCTGCATGTGATACTACGCTCTCCCTAGTTTTTGATATACCACTCTCCTGGTCCTCCTCCTCACCAATTGGACTATTCCTTCTTTATCTCTTTTTGAGGCTCTCCTCCTCTAAAAATATACTGAATGTTGTTTTCCAAGGTTCCTGACCTCCTTCTCTTTTTTCATGTTATACACCCTTCGCCAATTTCATCCACTCTGGAGTTTTAGCCATCTTCGATGTCTCTGCCTACAACTCAGAACTCTGGGCTAAATTCTAAGGCCTGTATATCCAAATGACTGCTGGACATCCCTTCAGGATGGACCATAATCTCTTTAAACTCTGCAAGTCCATAGATGAACTGATCATCTTCTCTCCAAAAACTAAGGCATTTCGTATACTGGGTGACGATGCCATTAGCCAAGCCAGAAACCTAGAAGTCATCTCTATTGCTCTCGATAATTCCTGTCTACTCAATGAATTACTTCGTCGATCTTTTTTGAAAATGGTTTCATGCCTCCATCTCTGCCGAACACTCTCCTACTTCAAGCTCTTCAACATCTCCTGCTGGAGTATTCAATAATCTCCTAACTGACCTCCCTGCCTCCAATCCTTGTCTCAATCCCACCCTTCATGTGGTGGACAGAATGCTTTATCTCAAGTTGTCTGGCCACGTCACTCCCTTGTTTACAACCCTTGAATGGTTTCTCTTCACCTATATCATTGGATTTAAGCTCTTGAGCATGGCATATAAGGCCCTCTGCCTCCTAATACCTGCCTATCTTACCAGCCTCCTCTCCCACCATTTTCTACCCTGAAACTTCCGTCTCAACAACACTAAGCAACTCACAATTCTGTGCTGATGCCCTGTGTTTCACACCTCCATCCTTCATTCGCCCAAATACCCTTCAAGCTCCTCCAGGGCACGGGCGGTAGTTCAGTTATCACTTCAGTGCTTAGCCCAGCATCTAGCTCATTAAAGGTGCCCTGTGAATGGTCAGGGATAAATAATGGAAGACAGTATATGGCAAGTCCAAAATGAATGACACTGATAGAAACCGTTGAAGAAATTTGGACTCATGTTGAAAGTCACTGCAACGGGGTCTACACATGCTGAATACTTTCCACACAAGAAGTACAAGAGAGCCTGCAAAAGCTTGACTCCTCCTTAAAACACCTACCACACACTGAGAGTCATGCTCTATTTTTTTTTTTTTTTTTTTTAGAGAAAATATGTTGGCTACTCTCTGAGCCTGCCATCACGAGGCACAAAAGTGGGCATCTTGGTGTTGTGCTAATAATAAAAGCTGACATTTATAGAATGTTTATTGTGTATCTCGAACTTTACTGAAAATTCTACATGAATTATACCGCTCAGTCTTCACACCAGCACTGTGAGGATGGAACTACTGTTATCCCGGCTTTACAGGTGGTAAAATCGAGGCCCAGATATTAAGTAACTTCATTCAAGGCACAGAGATTTACTATTAAGGATAATGTTCACCAGAACGCAAGCCAAGTCTCCATATATATTTCACTTAGTTTCCAAAATTGTATGTGTATATCAACAGCTGACCCTGAATGAAAAGTCAAAAGAATCTATTGTATCATCAACCCTTTGAGCCACTGCTCTCACCAAATACAGTCACTTCACTAAATTACAGAATCATGCTTTCATCCAGTGCTTCACAGACAGTGTCATCAGCACATCAAGACTTAAGTGACAAGAGAAACAGCTCCTCTTCTCCCCCTTTCCCTGTGCCCTGACTCTCTTTCGCCCCCTCATTTGTCCATATTCCTCTCTGGTTTGCTCCAAACTTCTCCTCCCACCTTTGATTATGGAAGCTGCTTTAGAACATGTAAGAGGCAAGATCTCTTCTCCATAAAAACAGAACGCTCATCACCTCAGGAGGTACAGAAGCCAAAAATATTCATAAAGAAGGATTTAGATAAATTCATGGGTGAGAGAACTCTGGTGGTTTATAAAAAGGGAAAGATGGAGAAGGAAGTATGGAACTCAGAGAGGAAACCTTATACCAAGGGACAGCCATGCTTGGCTCTGCAATTATTTAAGGTATATATGGAGCACCTACTCAGTCCAAAGCACTACTCTGGGCCCAGAAGACAGCAGGGAATAAAAGAGACAAAAATCCCTGCCTTTCTGGAGCTGCAAGCTCTGACCACTAGTTGTTCCTGTTAGGAAGCATCTGTGCAACTCAGCAACTGGGTCTGTGGAGCAGAGGCTGACCCTAACCTCGAGGACCTGGCACTCTGGCACACACTCTCTCCATGTGTGCTGTCAAAAAGGGGGCATTTGGGGCTTCCCTGGTGGCGCAGTGGTTGAGAGTCCGCCTGCCGATGCAGGGGACACGGGTTCGTGTCCCGGTCCGGGAAGATCCCACGTGCCGCGGAGCGGCTGGGCCCGTGAGCCGTGGCCGCTGAGCCTGCGCGTCCGGAGCCTGTGCTCCGCAACGGGAGAGTCCACAACAGTGAGAGGCCCGCGTACCGCGGGAAAAAAAAAAAAAGGGGGGGGGGGGATTTTATACCTAATAGTTTGTGCAACTATACTTCAATAATAATAATAGTAAGGTGCACTCACACAGGCTCTCATCAGGCACTGCTCCAAAGGCAGCTATGCTAGTCCTCTAGATTTGTGCTGAAGCCCAAATAAGATTTTGACTTTGGCAATGTGGTAGAGGAACAAATTGATAAAAGTAGACGGTACATTGTGAGAACAGCCATGGCTATCAGGCCACACACAGGAGCCAGGCAGCCCAGAGCTGACCCCTAGCAACCCAGAACCGGCACCCTGCCCTTAAGGTCAGGCTGAGTGGAAAAAGCCAGTCAGGGAATAAATGGTGAAGAGCAGCATCTGGGTGTGGACCTTCCAGATTTCCCTTCCACCATGTTCCACAGCAACAGTAAATAGTCTTCCAAAGTCCTAAACCCATCGTTCTCCTCCTAGGACCAACCCTGAGAAGTAGTTAGACAGAGTGGTGAGTCACACATACGCTGGAGGAATATTGTCTGGGTTTGAATCCCTGTCCTACCACTCATTAACCTTGGGAAGTAGTCAAAACTTGGGACTCAGTAGCCTCATCTTTTAAATGGAAATAATAATTACAACAGCCCCACAGGATGGTTGTGAAAATTAAGAGAGATGGTAACATGTAAAGCATTTAAAACAGTGTCTGGCACTCAGGAAATGCGAGCTGTTACTATTATTACTCTTTCCATCAATAGGATCATGGAGGCCCCCTTCCACGTCATGGCAAATTCTGGAAGCTACATAGTTGTTACATAAATGAATAGCTTAGAAGCATGAGCTGTTCCATTCTGAGGTAAAACAAAAATCCAACCAAATTTCTAAACACACACAAACGCACATACACACACAATTCTTATGCATGCCTTCTTTCTCCAAGTGAGACAATTATTTTTTTTATCCTTCTTTCTTAATAACTGCCTCCGGCCCTCTGGAAGGACAGGCTGAGACTCTGTCTGCCAGAGAGCTGAAACAAATAAAAAAGAAAATGGGAACAAGAGCAGTTTTCAGGCTGTGGCCAATCAGTATAGCAACTAAAAGAGCCAAAGCATACGTGGTCATTTACAATCAACACACCCTAATGTTTGTTACTATTCTAATGAATATGCAATGATGGAAAGGTCACCAGTAATAAGTCTAAGCCGGTGTTAGCTGAAGCAGACACAAGAAATAGATGAGAAAAAATTAACGTAGGAAAAAACCCGTCTGCAAACTTAAAGCCAAGAAGGTTAAGGTTTTTGGTTTGTTTTAGAGAGTTTTGTTTTGTTTTGTTGCTTAATTGTGGCATAGGATAGACATTTATCAGTGTATCACAGCAATAGAATCACCCGTGTAAATCCCAAGCCTAAAACAAACATTAGACTCAACCAAGTTCATTTCTTGTCCTTTTAATTTGATTGGAGTGAATCTATCTTTCACCTTGGAATTATAAAACAATATGAGTTGTTAGCAAAACAATCTGAATGTGACTTAATTCTGGGGCCTTCTCCTGGTTTTTTTCATATGCTTGTCAAAACTACTCAGACAGAACCAGAGAGAAAATATGCTTGCCCAAAGGAGAAGATGCAGAGGACAGAAAAATGGCTTTGTACCCAAGAATCTGCTAGATAGTGTATTCCACCTAAAAAGCTTTTTGTTATTTTTCTTGCTTTGTTGAGATGATCCAAGCACTCTAATTTATGAAGTTCTTTTTTTAAAAAAATAAATTTATTTATTTATTTTTGGCTGCGCTAGGTCTCATTGCTGCGTGCGGGATTTCTCTAGTTGCTGCGAGCAGGGCCTACTCTTTGTTGCGGTACACGGGCTCTAGGCGCGTGGGCTTCATGAGTTGTGGCACACAGCCTCAGTAGTTGTGGCGCACAGGCTTAACTGCTCTGCGGCATATGGGACCTTCCCGGACCAGGGCTCGAACCCACATCCCCTGCATCGGCAGGAGGATTCTCAACCACTGCGCCACCAGGGAAGCCCTATGAAATTCTTTACTTAGAAAATGTGCTGGTAAACCGACTACAAAGTAAACATCTTTAGAACTGAAGAAACAATATCTACATTTACACACTGTGTCTTCCTTGTTTGCATAGTGTGAGTCATATAAATCGGCCCACTGCTCATCCTCATAATTTTATCTGCCCAAATGCAAATTTCTAAAGGAAATTCAGCTAAAACACTGTAATACAGTATGACATTGTTTGAGATAGTCTACCAGTAAGAAATTAAGAGTCTAAAAGAATCACCCTGAGGGTCACCTACACATACACCTACACATAATGATTTGTAAATTTACAAATCATTAAGAAATGGTACAAAAAAGGACACGTTGGTTTCGCTATGAGATGGCAGATGGATACATGCTGATTGAAAGACAAGAGAAAAATGGCTTCAGCCAACTAGAAAAAAAAAGGTTGGGTTTCCAGCCACATTTTAAGACTCCAGCCCTGAAGTTTAGGACTCATGTCATAATTAATAAGGACGTGATGAAATATCTCAGCCAATATTACAGTTCAGGTCCATTCAAGAAATAGCTCTGGAGTTCCTCCTATACAACAGGCTCAATCTCTGCTTTCAAGAAGGTTGTCACACAGTGTTGGCCACTTACCCATAAAAGCTATACAGGACAAGGACCACTCATATATACAGTGATAGGAGAGCATGATGAGGGAAGGAGGGGCCCAGAGTTCTAAACAGAGAGGACCAGCAGAATTAGGAAACAATTCTTCACATCCTGCTGACTTGCTGAATTTTACACACCCTATTTCCAAACAGGGCACGTGCACATACGCATTAAATTTATAAACTACCATCTGTTAAACAAAACCCTTCAGTCAGTTCAGTGAACGTTGAGATCGCTTTTGTTTCTGTTTCTACCTGGTGGAAACCTCTAGGTAACCTGAAAGAAGGATGCAGATACTCCTAGGCTTTCAGGTAGTACCAGCATGGCTACACAAAGTTACTAAACACTTGAATTTTAGAAATATTTCCTTCCTACTGTCAAGTGTCCTTACAAATCAGTGGAATCGAACCATGAGTTTTGTGGTCCTAGGAGACTCAGTGATTTGCTCAAGGTTATATAGTTTGTTGGGGAAAAACCTGAACTAGCCCTGATTTCCTGGCTCCCCGTGTAATGTTCTTTGAGTTAGAACAAACTGCACCCCAATCATGGGGATGGGAGCCAGAGACAGAGGATAGTGGGAGCGTTTGTTATATTTGATAATCAGAAATTCTGTCTGTAGTATACATAGAACATAGATTATACAGCCACCCAGAGGAAGTTACCGGCTTGGTGCTGGTTGAACCTGGGAACCCTACAGTGCAGGTCAGGAGAAAAACAGGGAAAACCCTGACAGCAGCAGACCTCCAACGCTGAGACCAAAGGCTGGCGTGTTCACTTGCGCCCAGCACCCACCACCCAGACAGCACGGGGCAGAGCCCTCGTCAGGGGAAGGATGGGACTCCCTGGGTAAGGGGTTACAGGGAGGAGACCTTCTCAAGAGGTGGCCTCGCTTCCCCCCCTGCAGAACCACAAGCTGCGAGAAGGACCCAGTGCAGAGGCAGAAGGTGCCTGGGAATTTGTGCAGAACCAAAATGATGTGTCAGTAGGGAAAAAGCCACGAGAAGGAAAGTCAGAATGGGATTTCCACGAGGCTTTCCATGTATCTCCAAGAAACGTGCAGAAACATTTCCTCTATTTCAAAAAGCAATGAAGGGTCCACGTCCAAACGTCTCCTGGAGGTCCCTGCCCTTCTTTACCTCTTTTCCCCCCTTTCTATCTAGCTCTCTTCCCAGAGCCCCCCTCCTCCATCTCCACTGGTGGTGACAGTGAGGCAAGAACATCTGCAGTCGCCCACTGCTCCCAACACCAGGCCAGAGGCTGAGAAGCAGCAACGGAGAAGGTTCTTTGGGTCATCTGCCTCTAGCCTCCTCTCAGGAACGAGACCTCTGGGTGTCCCCCAGTCTCCTGAATACATGAATGCTCTCTCCGATTTCTATGACATCAGAGATGTCACCACTTCCATATGCTTCTCTTAATAAGAAAGGCTCAGGACTTCCCTGGCGGTCCAGTGGTTAAGACTCCATGCTTCCACTGCAGGGGGCACCGGTTCGATCCGGGGCGGCCAAACAAAACAAACAAAAATCTACTTTAAAAAGGCGGGGGGGGGGCTTCCCTGGTGGCGCAGTGGTTGAGAGTCCGCCTGCCGATGCAGGGGGCATGGGTTCATGTCCCGGTCTGGGAGGGTCCCGCGTGCCGCGGAGCGGCTGGGCCTGAGCATCCGGAGCCTGTGCTCAGCAACGCGAGAGGCCGCAGCGGTGAGAGGCCCGCGTACCGCAAAAAAAAAAAAAAAACGATACAATCTGTTTCGGTAAATGTTATGTGCTCTTAAAAATAATGTGTATTTGGGCTTACCTGGTGGCGCGGTGGTTGAGAGTCCGCCTGCCGATTCAGGGGACGCGGGTTCGTGCCCCGGTGCGGGAGGATCCCACGTGCCACGGAGCGGCTGGGCCCGTGAGCCATGGCCGCTGCGCCTGCGCGTCCGGAGCCTGTGCTCAGCAACGCGAGAGGCCGCAGCGGTGAGAGGCCCGCGTACAGCAAAAAAAAAAAAAAAAAAAAAAAAAGGATACAATCTGTTTCGGTAAATGTTATGTGCTCTTAAAAATAATGTGTATTTGGGCTTACCTGGTGGCGCAGTGGTTGAGAGTCCGCCTGCCGATTCAGGGGACGCGAGCTCGTGCCCTGCTCCGGGAGGATCCCACGTGCCACGGAGCGGCTGGGCCCGTGAGCCATGGCCGCTGCGCCTGCGCGTCCGGAGCCTGTGCTCCGCGAAGGGAGAGACCACAACAGTGAGAGGCCCGCGTACCGCAAAAAAAAAAAAAAAAAAAAAAGGACCATCCTTCTAAAGGCACAGTGGTCATGAGGGTGTTCAGCACTTGGGCAAAAGGGTTTTGTTTACGTACCGTAAGGAGCGGCCAAGGTGGGTCCTACGCCAATGTAACCATCGCCCCTGTTCTCGTGCTTGTCCACACTCTGCAGCTTGTCCCTGACCTCTCAGCATCACGCATGCGGCACTAATAGCAAGCTTAGGAAATGGAAAAGGAGGAGAGCCGCATTCTCTACGAATGCCTGTGTTCCCTGGTCCTTCTCTCCCAGAAGAATAGAGTTAATCAAGCAAGAGAGTAAAAATAAGAAAAAGAGACGTTCTTACTCATGTATTGACACTCGCCACAAAGTCTGGCCTATCTCAACGTGTCACTTTCCTTTCGCATCTACCTGGTCCCTCGTAGGACCAAAAAAAAAGGAAAAACAAAGGTGACTTCCAATTAACGACGTTCCTCACAGCTGTGCAGTCAAGAGGAGGAAAAACACCCTTTCTAACTTCCTCTGGCACTAACTGAAAACTCTGGACTTTGGGGAGGCTATTAGAAAAAGGTTAAATATGAGACTCGATAATGACATACCAGGGGACTCATGTCAGGGTTGTTTGAACACTACTCAGAAGCAATTGCTGTCGAGAGCTGGCGACCACTTTAAAGAGCGCTGGAAGAGAGGCGACGTCTGCAAGTAGATGCCTCTGTGGTGCCCTGGGAGGAGCAGGCTAAAGACTTCTTATTTTGCACGAACATCCTTGAAAATATTCATTCTCCATTCTTTAATTCAAAGATTACTAGATACTCATATCCGGTAATTCCTTCCCATACATGGCATATTTTCTTGTATTGCTCTTTGTTTAATTTTCATTTTACAGAGACATAGCTTTATGTATGCACCAGTACCCTCCCCTTTCTTTCACTGCTATAGCGTTTCTGGTCCACATCTTTAGACTTCATATTTCATTTATGCTAAACAAATTTGTCAATTATTTAATATCATCAGCAAGCATTTACTTCAAAAGTCATATTGGTATAACTTGAAAATGAGTATGCAACCCTTTCCTGCCCCTAAAGCTAGATCATTCCCTCTTATAAAATTTGTAGTTTTACCCAAAGCACTTTGTACTATCAATTACAGGGTTATGAACAACCAGCCACTAACGCTACCTGATTGGCTTACCGTCCCCTGTTGCTTTATAATGATAACTAGGTAGTATATAATTACACAGTCCCCAGAAGATACTTATAATTGAATCACAGGGCATTTTGTGAATGTTTGGGACAACAATTAGAGGACCGCAAAGTGACAGTATTTCTAACTCTCACCAGCTGGAATGTAAATGAAGCACCCTAAAATTCAATTATAAGAGTCCTTTAGGTATTAAATAATTATAATACAAATCACATTGGGGAGGCAAGTTTTTTTTTAATTGAACTGTCCCCATAACCCCTGAAGATTTTTATTTCCTAAGTATAAAACAACACAGCTGGATTTTCAGATTCACGGTTCTTCATCCAACCGGAAATGCTGTACCAAATGTAGAAGGTCAATAGCCTGTTTCTACTTTTGCTTTGCCACCCACTCATTTGGTGACCTAGTAAGTGAGCTGAGTCTTACTGTAGCTCTACTTATCCCATAAGCACACTGCATAATTAGAATATCCAATATTACTGTGCAAATATAAAATGGCCAAAAAGATATTTACAAATGTAATTCAATGGAAACAAGGATACTTCATCTAGCCAAATGTTCACCTATTCTTAACACCCCAAAATGTCTTATCATCCCTTACCCTCACCTTCTTCCTCTTGTCTCCTGCCTTCCTTTCTAGCTCTTTGTTTTTCCCCTATTCGTCCCTTCCAACTTCTCTACCATCTGTCCCTTGAGGGAGGCTGTGATAGGTGTAGCAAGACCTCCAGAGTAGCTGTGGGTAGCTCCACGGTGCTCAGGACAAGGAAGAGGAAAAGTCAAGCGTAGGTCTTTTTTAGTCATTACCTTCTTGCTTCCACATCTTAAAGGGAGAGAAGGTTAAGACTGCTCCCCTAACTCAGGAAACTCAGGAAGGTAAAAGCTGAAATACCTCTCCCTTGACTATGACTTGTGAAAACACACCATCAAGGGAAGGTTGACAGGATGTTCACACCATCAAGGAGCTCCTACAACCAACCCAGCAAGTCAACAGCAAACAGCAGCCCACTCATTCCTCGGGATGCTCTGCATCACGTCCAGGGCACAGGCATCCACTCTCCCAGGCCCCGGATGCTACGGCAAGTTGCCTCCCCACTTATACCAGATTTATAGCAGACCAATTTTCCTCCATTTAGAAACATTTTTTTCAAGGCCAGTGAACACAAATGTAAAACTAAAGGCCTGAAAAAATATCCGTTCCCCCAGATGTAATCTCTGATTAGTCATTAGTAGAACATCACAGAAATAAATAAATATACATACACATACATATGTATATTTTTTCCCAGTAGATTCGGCCTTGGAATGACATTTGTGCATGAGAAAAAGAAATTCACTCATTCCAGCTTCAGAATACAAGCTTTATGGGTGTTCTGCAAAAAAAAAAAAAAATCCCACAGAGATCAAGAATATGGTGACATTTGGTGCTCCTCCATCGTCGTATCACCCCCCCACCCCGTTTTCTCCTTTCAGCTCCTGAAATAAAAATATTCTCAGGCAGGCAGCACAATAGCACAGGCTACCGCCCTTCCTCATGGAGTGTGATTCTCTCTGAGACTCGCCTTCTGCTATGTTTGCAGGAACCACTCTCCCAGGACCGTGCGGCCCTTCTGGGTCTTCCCTTGCGCTTTGGAGTCAAGAAGAGAGGAACCAGAATGAATGACCCTGACTCCGTAGAGGCTGGCGTCATAAAGGCTTCAAGGATGATGGCACATCTCCGGCCGACGTGGGGCACTTTTGCGGGGCGGCCAAGGAGACCCCTCTGAGGAAAGTGAAGTTAATTAGTCTTTTTATGCGCACACACATGCCAGCTTCACACATTTAAAAAAAAGACCCATGCTAAGCAAAGGGCCTATTTTAGCAACGTCTTTTAAAAACTAGATAGACGGGCACACGCGCTCCCTGGGAGCAGCCACACTAGCCCTAACGTACTTGCTGGCTTTAGCTATTCCAGCCTTAAGAATGAAGAGGGAATGTGCAAAGCGCATCTGAAAAGCACTCAACACAACACAAAACAATGGTTACTCGCAAGAAGAAGTGAGCCCCCAGTGAAGTAATGCACCCCTAATAACTCTCTGGCATTCCTGCAGAAAATTTTCCTTTGGTAATGGAGCCACTGGGCTGCTGTGGAGAAAAAAGATCCCAGTTTCCCCTTGCGGAACAAATGATCTGATTAGTGACCAAAGGAAGGAGGCGTGAACGCTCCCCAAGCCTGAGCTTTTCCTCGTGGCCAGAGTCAGCCACCGTACAGCACCGCTGGCCTGGAGCCAAGAGCCCTCCTGCCAAGGAGACTAGAAGTTTCTGAAGAGCCACCACAGGCCCGGTGCTGGGAGAGTCACCCAGACAAAAGCGAGCCACCGAGTTCAACAACTGGCTTGCAAGGGGCACCATATGCTCCTCAATATTCTCCTGCTGCCGCACGGGGGCCTGTGCGCGGGGCTCCTGCGTGCTGCACAGCTGTCAGCCCAGGAGCTGTTTTATCATTATTTTCACTGTTTTATTACTTTTCTGGGAATTCAAATCAGTGTAACCGCCGCTTGATGCACCGGGTGAAAAATGGTGTCTCCCTCCCCCTCCTCCTTCAACCTAATGAATTGCCTTTTTTCATATCAAAGAGTAATGAGTACCAAACCACATAATATTTATTCATGGAACAAAAGACAGAGGAATGGAGCGGGTGGGGGAAGCAGAAGCAGCTCCTGGGTGTGGAGAGGAGAAAAGCTGCACATTTTAAAGGAGCTCTTCACGCTGATTCCCAGTGAAGATTCCCTGCGCAGGGAAATGCACACCTTTTCACTCTCCCCACCCCCTCCTAGCCCACCTTCAGCTAGTCCCGGGTCAATGCTTAGAGATCCTGCAGCTGAGTGCTGACAGTCACCTAACGGAACTCATCCCATACACTGGACCCTCAACTGTCTCAACATTTTCTTTCTCAGTGAAACTCCCCTACGAAGCCTTCTCTCCGCTCCTATGAGCATTAAACCTGTATATCCCAGAACGTTCTAGATAGACCCCTTTTTTCCATATCATCATGACCTCCATTGCGTATGAGGGCATGATCTGGCCCAGGGAGGAAGCTCTGTAGGAATAATGGCTACAGGGGAGCCTTATTTGCACATTTCTCTTACTTAGATGTTGCGAATTTTACCCCACCCCCTTCCCTTTTTGACATAGTCAACCTCTCACACTCTGTTCCACACATTTTCTTTTTAATTCAGAGAATAATGTACGATAGTCAGAATAATTTCATCCAACCAATGAAAAAGAATACATATATTATTATATGCATATATATAACTGAATCACTGAAACTAACACATTGTAAATTAACTATATTTCAATTTTAAAATGGTTAAAAAATGCTATGCTGGGATCACTAATCATTAAAGAAATGCAAATCAAAACTACAATGAGGTATCACCTCACACCGGTCAGAATGGCCATCATCAAAAAATCTACAAACAGTAAATTCTGGAGAGGGTGTGGGTAAAAGGGAACCCCCTTGCACTGTTGGTGGGAATGTAAATTGATACAGCCACTATGGAGAACAGTATGGAAGTTCCTTAAAAAACTGAAAATAGGGCTTCCCCGGTGGCGCAGTGATTGCGAGTCCACCTGCCGATGCAGGGGACACGGGTTCGTGTCCCCTCGTCCGGGGGGATCCCGCGTGGTGCGGAGCGGCTGGGCCCCTGAGCCATGGCCGCTGAGCCTGCGCGTCCGGAGCCTGTGCTCCGCAACGGGAGAGGCCACAACAGTGAGAGACCCGCGTACCACAAAAAAAAAAAAAAAAAAACCTGAAAATAGAATTACCATATGACCCAGCAATGCCACTACTGGGCATGTACCCTGAGAAAACCATAATTCAAAAAGAGCCATGTACCACAACGTTCATTGCAGCTCTATTTACAATAGCCAGGACATGCAAGCAACCTAAGGGTCAGTTGACAGATGAATGGATACAGAAGATGTGGCACATATATACAATGGAATATTACTCAGCCGTAAAAAGAAACGAAATTGAGTTATTTGCAGTGAGGTGGATGGACCTAGAGACTGTCATACAGAATGAAGTAAATCAGAAAGAGAAAAACAAATGCGGTATGCTAAAACATATATACGGAATCTAAAAAAAAAAAAAAAAAAAAAAAAAAGGTTCTGAAGAACCTAGGGGCAGGACAGGAATAAAGACGCAGATGTAGAGAATGGACTTGAGGACACGGGGAGGGGGAAGCGTAAACTGGGACGAAGTGAGAGAGTGGCATGGACATATATACACTACCAAATGTAGAATAGATAGCTAGTGGGAAGCAGCCACATAGCACAGGGAGATCAGCTTGGTGCTTTGTGACCACCTAGAGGGGTGGGATTGGGAGGGTGGGAGGGAGACGCAAGAGGGAGGAGATATGGGGATATATGTATACGTATTGCTGATTCACTTTGTTACACAGCAGAAATTAACACACCGTTGTAAAGCAATTATACTCCAATAAAGATGTTAAAAAATATTTTAGGGGCTTCCCTGGTGGCGCAGTGGTTGAGAGTCCGCCTGCCGATGCAGGGGACACGGGTTCGTGCCCCGGTCCGGGAAGATCCCACGTGCCGCGGAGCGGCTGGGCCCGTGAGCCATGGCCGCTGGGCCTGCGCGTCCGGAGCCTGCGCTCCGCAATGGGAGAGGCCACGACGGTGAGAGGCCCGCGTACCACAAAAAAAAAAAAAAAAAAAATATTTTATGTTGGGAATAAAAAAGTATTTTTTAAACTATGAAAAATATTTAAATTCTTAAAAATCACACAATAATCCACTTCTTATAACCCGGGCCACCCAGATGGTTGTGAATTTTAACACTGAAGAGTTTATTTGGATAATTTCCCTCAAACCGAGTAATGGAATCCTTTGCTTAAGCAACCCTCTTGCTTCCTCCTCTTACAGTCTCAGTTCTGTAAGTCTGTCAAAGCTAATTATCTCTCTTCTCAAATTTATTGCTCTTCAGTGTATCATGAACACACAGATTACGCAAAGTTGAAGAAAACAAGTGAAGTGTGCATTACACTGTGAAGGAAAAGACAGACATAAATAATTACTCAGCGTATCTACTCTCTGTTAATAGAGTAATGAAAATGGCATTAGGAGGAAAGGATGAGAATACCAAAGCCGGCCAATCCCCGTCCCTCTTCCATATATGGTTGTCCCCGCCCCCAGGAGCCAATACGAGAAACTCCAACACCATCACTTTAGGGTAGAGAGGGAAGCAAAATTCTTAGGTTGGCAGTCCTCTGACATTCCAGACCACAGATAAACACGGAGCCTACCAAACCAGTAACACAGACAACCTGCACCTCAGCAGAGGGAACAAAGACACGATTCTCCCAGGTACACACTATCATTAAGCTCCCTTCCTTGAAACTATTGTTACATATTTCCAAGTGTTCCAACTGGAATCTCAGGCCACAAACTTCAGGTTAAGAAAAAGCCCTTGAATGATTCATATCAGTCCTTTCAATCTAAGACCAGGATCAAACACTGAAAAAAAAAAAAAGAAAAAAAAAAGCAACAGTCCATTTGAATTTCAATAGCCAGGGTGCCAGGTTTCCCAGATCCACAAAGTACCAGTTTATCCTACTTTGTCACCCTCCAAGTCACCATGACATGGTCCAAGTTCATCGTGGGCTCCAGACCTATTCCACTCTGACATATACAACCTCCCCTCAAATATTTTTTTTAATATGGTTATCCAATGTTATGACAAACAGCTTTTTCAAATAGTCCTTCAATAGGTTCCGAGAAGTCAGCAGCATGAAATCCAAATCTCAAGTCATTGTTTCCGTGCTTCACGGAAGAAAACGAACGTGTTTTTAAAAATCCAATAGCAGCTGCAAACCATTTAGGAACTCCCAGTTAAACTGCAAAAGCCATTTTCAACCGTTTTAGCTGCGACAACTTCTAAACTGAGAAAGCTGCTTCTTTATATAAACCACCTCTGTTTACCCAACACCAGAGGATCTCCCAGGAAAGGGCTACTGCAGGATGTGAACAGTAAGAGAATGTTACAACCAGGGAGGTGCTGATCTGCACACATCACTGTGAGGAAATACCTTAAGTGATTAAAGATAAACACCACCTGCATACTCTGCAAAGAAGCCACTGCTGCAGCCACATTTCTTGTCAAGGCGGCCGGGAGGAAGGACGGACTGAAATGCCACAGTGGATTAGAACTGGGGACGAAAGGAGCCCAGAATAGAGGATGGGAGTGGGCCTAGGGGATGTATGTTTTACCCCCGCTGGGAACTCGCTTAGCCATTCTGAAGCCAAAACTCAAAAACCAACCATTAAAGCAGTTTTATTTCTTTTACTTAGTATCCAGAAAATTGTGTCCAGCTCTGACAAAATGTCCAATTTCTTTGCATAAATGCTAACGTTAACCTCCAGATATACCTCTGAATGAATTTATGTCCATAGTTATTGAACTCTCTTCAAAAAAGCAGGTCTGAAACACTTCCTTTTTGTAAGATATGTTTCTTAAAAACTCCATAAATGATGAGGTAAGACTTGATTCTAAGCATTTATTACCTATTCCAAATCATCTCTGGACTCTTTCAGAGAGAAATAAGAAAATGCTTTTCAAAGGAATTAGCAATTAGAAGTTTTCTGCAGCATAGCTGTAATCTCACCAGCCTTTGGAAAGCAGTTTTTATCTAATAACTATAATCAGATAGCTATGAAACAACTAATATTCAAAACAGAGAAGCATTTATCTGTCTACAATCATGTAAAGGTAAAATGTTATACTTGGGGCAAAATGCAAGGCAGCTGTCCACCTTATACATATGTGGAAGTTATCCTTCAAAGAAGACATTCTAGTGCTAGAAATGAAAGAAACAGATCCAGGAAAAATCAGAAGCAAGCATTAAAAAACTCAGATGACATTTCCTCAGAGGGACAGTAGACTAGCAAAAACTAAACTTCACTGTTTAAACTCGGCTGTCAGCAGAAGAGTCAAGGGTTGAAGTTGTATTGTGTGACCAGAGCAGCAACTTGAGGAACGTCTTCGTCGATCGGACTGGCTGGCCTAGTTGCAAGATTAGGAGCAAGGTTCTTATTTTACATGCCCAACCAACTCTTGTTATGTAAGCTACTGAAGCAGAAGCTATCCAGCTGTCCTCAAACTGAAGCCCCCTCCCCTAAAGGCTGCACTGAGCACACAGCTGCATTTGCTTAGCAGGCCAAAGGGGTTTTTCCCACTGAGATGCTATGCAGTGCAGCTAAATGGCAGAAAATGGCTGCTGCTACTCAGTATCTAGGTCATCAGTCGAAGCAGAGTGCTTGGTTTATTGGAATCACTTGGGAGAGAATGACCTCTAAAGTTGACACCAATCACCTACCTCTCCACCCTCGGTTTACTTCTGTTGTTCACATCGCTGCCACCTACATTTTGTACAAGTTTCCAGGTCCTCCTGTCACTTGACAAAGGTAAAACATGAGATGGTGGTAAAGGAAACGAGGAAAGAGGGACACATGAGGCCAGAGGTATGTGAGGCCGAGAGACAGCAAAGCGGGGGTGGGGGTGGGGGATCCTCGTTAGAAAACAGCAGGGCCAGCCAAGGACCAGCACTCCCACGGATCTTCACGTGGGCTCCTGTTCAAACCGATCTTAAAACCTAAAGGAAGTTCAAATAGGTGAGGACTGCTCCTTGGGAGGTCATGGTTAGTTAGAAAAGGCAGCTGCTCACTCAACCTTTTCAAGAGAGAACCTTCAGTCAGGTGAAGAAAGAATAATGCTGTAGCCAAGAGCGTAGATCCTAGAGCCAAACTCCTCCGGCTCCGTAAAGATATAGACTATAGCTCTTAGTATCTCGCGGTAGGGCAGCTGCCAGGCCAGAGGTAAATCAAAATGACCAAGAAGCCTGAAGGAGGGCGGTCTTGAGACCACTTCAGCACCTGTGTGTAATGAAAACTGATAGGACTCACTGTGGAAACAAACGCTGTGAGGCAACCGTGGAGGCAAGTCCATTCTGATGCATTTTCTAGAGCTGGCCAGGTCAGCAGGTTGTTATTACCATGTTACACAGATGACTGGATTAGTCAGGGTAACTGAACCTGTAAGGAAGTGGTAACTCACGGACCTGCGATTTTTATGACCACTCAAAGGTGCACCCGCTGCCACCCCAGGTACTGTATCACCAATGGATACACATTTGAGACATAAAGCCATGCAGGCCTGGGGAACACAAAAGCTCATGAAAGGTAAAGAGAACTACAGACTTGTTCAAGACAGTGAATTTCCCACTTTCACAGCATGAACAGGAGCTGTTAACTAGACTCCTACTCACATGGTCATTGGGACCAGATGAAAAGCAAGTCATTCGTGTAAGATGTGTGGCCAGATATACAGCCTTTAAAAATTAACAGTGTTCACACAGACTGCAAAGACACACACCAGTCGCTAGAGTTGATACTTTTCTTCTTAAGCCATAGTTTTCAGGAGACACAATTATCATTTGCCATTAAATAGGTTGTAATAAGATTCGAGGTCTATGTTAAACAATATTAGATTAAGAGATTTTTTTTGGCCAACTTCTTCTTTTTTTTTTTTTTTTTTTTTTTTGAGGTACGCGGGCCTCTCACTGCTGTGGCCTCTCCCGTTGCAGAGCACAGGCTCCGGATGCGCAGGCTCAGCGGCCATGGCTCACGGGCCCAGCCGCTCCGCGGCACGTGGGATCCTCCCGGACCAGGGCACGAACCCGTGTCCCCTGCATCGGCAGGCAGATTCTCAACCACTGCGCCACCAGGGAAGCCCCAACTTCTTCTTTTTATACATATTACATATATGGAAAAAAAATCCAAATCTGTGCTACAGAAATGTTCACATATACAAGGATATATGGATAAGGATGTTCATTGCAATTAAGTAAGGCTTAATTGGCAGAAAATGGCAGAAAATGAGGAACTACCAGAGTCTCTCGAAATGAGGGATCATTCAATAAATTATGGAACATTTTATTATGGAATGCTACATAACAGTTTAAAAAATGAGTCGAAGATCTATGTGGATTGAACTGGACAGGTCTCCAAAATATATTATGTGGAAAAAGTAAATCTCAGAACCACATTTATAATATGATTCCATTCAAGTGGGAAAAAACTAACGTGTGGTGTGTGGTGATGTACACTGTATAGTATATATGTGAGCAAAAAGAGGAAGGTCTGGAGAGAGAGATTCCAAACCATGATAACTTCTGGGGGCAGAGGGGAGACACTGAGGAAGAGGAATCGAGTCACTTAATCTACTCATTTTCATTGAGCAATTTAGTCCACAAATATTTAGAGCTCCTCCCATGTACAGGTAGGTCTTTTCTGGTTGTTGCTTTTTTTTTCTTTTTTTTTTTTTTCTGGCCGCACCACGTGGCTTGTGGGATCTTAGTTCCCTGACCAGGGATCGAACTCCGGCACTGGACCGCCAGGGAATTCCCAGTTAGATCTTTTTCTATCATGAGGATATAAAGAGGATTAAAGAGACAAAGGCCCTATCCTCTTTTCACTGGTATTTTATTTTTATATTGTTTTAAAGTTTTATAATTTAAAAAAGATGTCATCTATTCTCCAACATTTCAGCTAATTGAACAACTTTTGCTGGCACATTTTCGCTCAACACAGACCATTTCACCTGTGAACAGCTTCCATTTTCATATGACTGTTTTTTTAACATATTAAACCAAACCTTACTCCTAATAACCGCCAACCACTGATCCTAACTTTATCCCCTTGAGGCCATAAAGAGCACATCTAATCCTTTTTTCACATGACAGCCCTTCAAATATTTTAAGAAAGCAATCATATCATCCCTGAAATCAGACTAAACACCTCCAGGTCTCCCAACTGCTCTTCATGTGACATGGTTTCAAGTCCCTTGCACCTTTCTGCTTGTTTCTTTCTAAATGCTCCCTCTCCCTTTGTCTAATTTCCTCTAAAAGCTTGATGTCAAGTGGTGATTATGGTGCTACAATTGTTACCTAGTCCAAAAACAGGAAAGAAAGATGATCATCAGCCTCATTTTTAACAACCATCCTTTAATCTTATTCTCCACCACACCAACTAACCCTCTCCCCTCCACAAAGTGATTTTATTTGAAAGACAGTGAAACAAATGTTGCTTTAGAAAGCAATGCAAGAAAGCTATAGAAAGCTTGCAAGAAGATACAAAGCATTTAGTATCCTTGGGATTTTCCTAAATGTTGGGTTATTAATGACTCCCATTAACATGTTCTCATAAAACCACAAAGACCATTTTATACAGCTAATCTGAAACATGAATGATGCTCTGCTGTGAGTCCAACGAGAGCAAGGACCCTGGTTCACTACTGTATCCCCAATGCCTAGAAATAGTGTCCAATATGTAGCAGTTGCTCAAGCCCTCACCGTGAGACCTTGGCTTATGCCTGAGTGAAATAAGCCCCAAATCACTCTAAGTCTGCACTTGGGTGGGAGGCAAGCAAGTAAGTGATAGGACAGTAGCTCATAAAAATAAGCCTAGCCTTTGATTAGCACCATCAAGTCTTTGGGACTCTTACATATATTAATTCATTTGAGCCGAACAATCGCTCGGGGAGGTAAAAAGAATGACTACTGTTCACCTTCCCAACGTGAAGTGAAACACCAGACTGTCCCATGGCCAGAGCTGAGATGCAACAGGGCGGCCGGCTCTTTGACTTCTTCCCAGGGACTCTGTACCGCCTGGCAGCATCCCCTCCCCTCTCCACCCCGTTAAGTAGTAAGAGTGTTTTTGAAAAGCTGTGAGGAAAGCCACACTCTGTACTTGCAACATTCTAGGGGAGCTCCCTGTTTAAGGCAGGGTTTCTCAAGGGCAGCAACACTGGTATTTTGGACAGGGTGACTCTTTGTTGTGGGTGCACTGTAGGATGTTCAACAGCGTCCCTGGCTTCTACCCACGAGACGGCAGTAGCACCCCTCCAGTTGTGACAACTGAAAAATGTGTCCCAACGTTGCCAAATGTTCAGGGCGGGGGCAAAATCTCCACCGATTGAGAATTTCTGATTTAAAGGAATCCTATGGTAAATCCATTTAAGTGGCAGAGGTAGTCATTTAAAGGAGCATGGAAATATTATAGGAAATGATTTTTTTTCCAGATATTGGGATACAAACAATAATGCCATTAGCTCTGAAAAATACATATTTGAGTTTTAGTAAGGTCTGCAGGTTCAGAATAGACTACTAAAAGCATATGTTATCACCATAAACTCCCAAGGCACCAGGATACTATCTGTTTACCCCAAATGAGCAAAACCAATCACCTCTTTTGCCACCCAGTCCAGGAGATGCCTCCAAAATCCTCACCCCCGCTTGCCTCTCTTACCTTACCACTAGAGCTCCTAAAGTCCTTTACTGGGTACCAATCCCTTTAGATTCACTCTCAATCACTGACTTACTTTCAGCATCTAACAAACAATCAAAGGAAAAAAAATAACCCACCACTGTGAGAATAAAGGGCACTGGCAGAGCTTGTCTTAGAGCTGTGCGATCCTTTTGAGTCACAGTTACGACCCAGGTTGAATCTGCACAAATAGACTCAGCACTTCAGCCTTTTCTTTTGAAGGGAAAGAAGCCCCGGCCCTGCCATGGGTTTTCTGGAGGTTGAGAAAGATCTTGCGAGAGGGAAGGAAAGAAATGATACAGTAATGTATCCTAAAAATCGTCTTCGCACACATAAGCACAAGTGAAATCTGTTGAGGACTGAGAGTCCATAACGTGAAACATTACAAAACCAGATTCTACCCAACAGAATGGAGGCTTCAGGAGTTAGAAATTCTGGAGATTATTAGTTTAAATAGTTCGCTCAAGTTTTCTATGGTTGTTAAGCTATTGCTTAAGGAGGATAAATGTTAGTTATTCTCACTTTAAAAGATTCTACTTCAGCATAAAGGTCATTCCAACCAATGGACGGTCCAATATAATTAAAAGAGGTGTCTAAATTACTCTTAGGAAATCACTTTCCTTATGTCAGAGGAAGTACTGAAGGCCTTTTGAGATTTTTATTAAATTCCCCCAAGAACAGAATGCACAGCTTAACATAAAAAAAAAAAAAAAAAAAAAAAAAAAAAAAAGCACTGAGCCATAGTAGTAATAATGGCTTTTTTGATGCACGTGTGTATGGTGGCCCTAAGCGAACACCGTGTTTCTTTGCCAAATGGAGTTGCTTATCCACAGCTCAAAAGCCCCTCAACTGTTTAACAGATGGAATAGCCAGGTATGCTTTTAAAACAAAGTGTGCGCCTTCTCTGATCCACGGAATAGAACCCTATGATCTTTAAGTATTCTTTATACGGCAGACCCTCAACTCCATCTTCTGAGTGATTTGTTGTGTTTTTTTGTTTTTTTTCTGTACGCGGGCCTCTCACTGTTGTGGCCTCTCCCGTTGCTGAGCACAGGCTCCGGATGCGCAGGCTCAGCAGCCATGGCTCACGGGCCCAGCCGCTCCGCGGCACGTGGGATCCTCCCGGACCGGGGCACGAACCCGCGTCCCCTGCATCGGCAGGCGGACTCTCAACCACTGCGCCACCGGGGAAGCCCCTTCTTAGTGATTTTTTTTTTTTTTTTTTTTTTTTTTAAATCCAGTCTTATTCCTTTAGTTCTTTAAACTTTGTTAGATTTAAACAACAAAAAAAGGTTGGTTTTTTTTTTCCTAAGTTTTTGGTGCTAGCTGATTTTCCAAAAGCTCCATTTCCATCTCACAAACATGAATAGTGAATTTTTGAATGTGTCTGTCTGAAAAGCATGCTGTATTTTTTAAATGAAAATTTGATTTGGGGGATCCAATAACTTTGGCGCAGACATCTGTAAATCAGCTTCTTCTGCAATGTCAAATTAGTTTGAAACAACACGAAAGTAAGTATACTATTTTACTGAAAATGTCACAGGAAAGGGGAATAACTCAGCCTGAAACTGTTGAGAAGTCACTGGCATCAAGTCTAATGCTGATCAAAAAACAAAACACCTGTTCTTCCCTTAAACCTAGCTTAAATAAGACTGAAAATCTAAAAAGAACATACTACGCTGTCAAAGTGGATGCAAGAGTGTGATTTAGCTTTTTCACTTCCACGAGGCACTACAGACTATGTACCAGAATCACTGAATGAATGAATGACATTTAAAAATCCAGTCTATTCTATGATTTTCACTAATGAAGAGTAAATGGTATACTGAATCAAACCCATAATTATTCCAAAATAATTGGTATCTTATCCAATTGTTTCATTAGTTATAGAGGAGGAAGCACCAAAATTAAATTTCTCTTCTCATTGCTTCTTCCCACTCTTTGGTAAAAGTGCTAAAGATCAGTGAAAAGACCAAAAGGTTGGCGGCAGAAGGCGGAAAGAAAAACAAGGCAAACAGCTGGATCTGAAAACTCGATAATCAGCCTGTGAATAATAGAGTGAAAAATGCAAAGCTATTTGGGAGAATTAAAAGGCAGATATTATGAAAATCTTGGGACTGAGTTTTAAATATGTTCCTTTTTATGAGACTTTGATGTCTGATTTATTTCACAGTTCTCTATGATGGGTAAAATGTGGAAAGAGATGACAGAATTAAGCTGAAGAATGTAGTACAGAAGTGTTAATGAATACACATGGAGCACTGATTACAAGTAAAACTCTGTAAGTGACACTAAATAAACCCTAAGTACTTCAGACATAGCCAAGAACCACTACGTAGTGTGCAGAACGGCTTATCATACTAGATTCCTCCTATAGTAGCAGCACAAATGAGAGAGAGGGAGAGATTCCACCATTCTTATCTCAACCAAGTGGAAAAACCTTGTCAGGAAACCTTTTCAACAACAGTTGGCTATATTGGTCTCAGAGAGGTATTTAGAAAATAACGCTACGTAACTCCACTTTTAAGGTTTAAAATCCTCATCCTTCTTACAGAAATGTCAGTACACCTTGTCCGGGGACTGCTCATTTTCCTCATATCAAGTAGCAGAAAACCTCCAAAGATTCTAAAGCTTGCCCTTATGATTCTAATGCGACTGGATAGAAAGTATCAAACATGCCATCTGCCTGAAAACTCAGCTTTGCCTGGGAAAGGAACGCAGCCTGAAGAGCATTTTGTAGATTATGATGAATGATTAACCGTGCCTCTACTTTTCTGATCATTGGCTGCCCATTACTAAATAAAATGTACCACAACTAAAATACATACATAACACAATTAAACATGTACTGCAGCTTTTCGTTGTTGTTGTTCAATTCTTCTTGAGAATTAAAAGACAAACACTTGTGAAGCACAGGGAAATGAAATTTCAAAAAGTTTTTCACAAACTTAAGGCACACCCTGTGTGGACTGTGGAAGGTTTTTCAAGGGACACTATCAATCCTATCACCCAGGAAAGTAGAACAGGATAAGCCAAAGAAAAGGTTCATAGGAAAGATTTAGAAATGGTTTGACATTACAAGCTTGCCAAAAAACCTAGATACAAAGCCAGTAATTTACCTTCAACAGGATAAGAAATGGGAAACCGGATTCATTTATATGGAGATTTAGCCCTGGACTAGTATGTTGACATTTCCTGGATCTCTTCCAGGAGTAGATGAGAACATTTTGGATAGGTTGCACTTTTCTCTAATACTCAGCGTTTAATATGCTTATTATCAAATGAATTTTATGTGATAAACTGTTCAGAGCAGGAATCACATGGATTTATACAGACTTTAAGCTGTGTATAAATTAAGCACACTCTGAAAGTTATGATGGTGCTATGAAGTAGAAAGGTTATGAAAACATGGAATTTATCCAGGTCAAGTAAGACTACCACCATTTTGAAATTCTGAAGACTGCACTGTCATGCTTTTTGGTATGCCTGAATGATTACACCTTCGTCAAGCCACTCTATCTTTGGCTTGAGAATGAACTTGTCAGTCGTAATTTATCTTAAAACTTTAACCAGGACTTCAGGTTTAAGTACAGAAAATGAACAACGTCTCATTCTGCTACGACAAATTAAAACTATTTTAGAAGACACCTTTTCAATGAGATTCTCTAACAGGTGAAATCAATAGTTCTCACCAACAACTCTTGTGGAGGGGGGGAGGAGGGGGAGACCCTTCTGAATAAAGAAAGTGTGTGCGGGGAGAGTCATTTGACTACGTGTCCAGAAACTACCTTTCACCTGAAGTAATGTAGCTTCCAACCCAGGCCTGGGCTATCCACTCTCTAACAGGGCTATTATGGACCCACACAAAACCGAGGCCCCTCCCAGCAGCCTGGAGCCAAAGGAAGATTTCTATTTTACCTCACCCACCTGGCTTCTGGTTTGCTTGTTTGCTTTTCATCCCTATGCTTGTAAATGTGTAAGAAAACAAACCAAAAGAGGTAAATCCTTGATTAGACTGCCTTCTTAATCCAAGCCAAGCAGAAAGAGAACTAATCAATATTTAGTACTTTGGACATACTGGCCCTCAGAAGGTAAACAATAGCAATAAAACAGAAAAGAATCCTATTCATCTATATTTTTATCATCACCATCATTATTATTTGCCTCTGGTTGATTATGGCTTTTCTTTAGGGGTTTCCAAATAGCTCAATCTGAGAACTAATTATAATTGCTCTGTGCCCCGCCCCCCTCCCAGAGCCCAACTAAAATCCAGCAGCTAATTCAAAAAAAGGAAGATTAACGTGGTTTTTTGCAACCTGTTCTCAAGATTTTATCTCACACACAGGCTAAGTTAAAATACTCTTTCACTTCAGGGACCAATGTACAATTTTAAACTATTTTTAAAGGAAAAATAACTTGTAGAGGAGGATGTTAACTTTTTTCCTTTTTTTTATGGTACCTAGAATTTACATGCAACTCTTTGCTTAAGGTTTAAGGCTGTTTATTTTCATTACACTCATCACACATACTTGGACCACTTATATCAATGGGTGATGCATATATGAAATACAGTTAAAGCTAGAACATACTCCTGTACATCGGTCTAATCGATAGGCTAAATTACTGTCACAAAACTGATAGAAAAATGTTATTTTCAGGCAATCATTTTTCAAGTCTGTTAACTTGCTGAACTGAGATTCACCATGAAATTTACTGTTTCGGTCTCATCCACTCAAGTAAGCACCATCTTTTTTCATTTTCAAAAGTAAGCTCTGGCTTGGGCTTGCTACCTCCTTCCAGGTAACTTCAGGACCCTGGGTTTGCTCCCACCTTCGGGTGTATCATAGCCCAGGCGCGCGCACCCGGACTGCCCCCACTACCCCTCCCAGGGCCGATATGGCACCCTCGAGAGCACACAACCCAAACGCTAAAACTTTCCGGCCGCAAACTCTACTGCTCTCGCCCGCGATCAAAAGCGACCGGGCACCGGCTTTTTGTTCCAGCGCTGCTCAGTTTGCGAGGTAACGCCACAACAGTCCTCCATCCCCCAAGGTCGGGAGAAAGGCCGTGGGACTGAGATTTTTGGAGCCTCCCGAAAAGAAGCCCATTCCTACGCAATCCGAGCGAGTGGGGCGTACAAACACAGGAAAAGAGGGCGTGGAGCAGGCAACGACGATATTCTCAGCGCCTTTCAAATACTACTTGAGTCTTAGGTTCACGAAGTGAGTCTCCCCCATCGGTGGCAGAGCGCGAATGGGGGGGGGCGGGGAATAGGAGACGGCGTGGACCCGGAGAGAAATAGGTACCAGCAAGGCGTGCGAGATAGTCAAGATGCAGGTCCGACCCCGCCCCCGGCTACAATCAGAAAAGCTACAGTGTGTCAGTGGTTTTCGGCTTCCTGTTTGTAAAGCGAGAACCTCCCTCCCTGACTCTGTGACCGTCGTTCTTCCTCCCCACCGAGTACGCCTCTTCTTCGCGCTCCGGGCTAGCTCGGCGGCTGGGGCGGGGGGAGCGCGGGCCCGCGGGGCGGGGGCGGCCGCGGGGGAGGGGCAGGGCCTCGGGGCGCAGCGCCCCTCCCAGCCGGGCGGCCTCCGGGGCGAGCCGGGCCGCGAGGCGGACAAAGCGCCTCCCGCTCCCTCCCCCACGGCCGCGTTCCAGAAGGGAGGGGGAAGGCGGGCTCGAGGAAGGTGGGAGGAGGAAAAGGAGTACGGAGGGGGCGAGGAAGAGGAGGAGGAGGGAAGGTGCTGCCGGCGGGACTGGGCAGGATCCTGCCGAGGAGGGAGGGGAGGGAGGAGGGGCTGGGCGGCCTCGGAGAGCAAGGAGGAGGGAAGGATTCTTGAAGCCCAAGATAAACAAATTGTTCCTCTTCACGTGCGGGGTGGGGGGAGGTGGGGAGGGTGGGGAGTGAGCGCGGCGGCCTCTCCTCTTCCCCTCCCCCAAGCCGGCTCTTTGTCACGGAACGCCCAGCGAAAGCCCGCGCCCGCACCACGTCCGACGCCGACGACCCCCAGACCGGGGACGTGCGCGATTTATAAGCCGCACAACGAGAGGGCCTCCCGCGCCGCCGATCGAGGTGCGGTCTGCAGGGAAACGCGAGAAGGCGCGCGGCCCCGCTACACTCCCGGATTCCCACCGCCCGCCCCACTGCGCACACGCGCGCAGCCCAAATCCGGGCCGTGCGGCGGCGGAGGGGGCTGCAGACACCTTTCTCAAGCTTCCGGCTCCCCCCCCCCCCCCACGAAAGGAAAGCAAAAGAACCGGAGAGTGGAGATAGGAGAAAGGATTCTACCCTCAGGGTTAGCGGGTGGGAACTGCCCCTTCCTCCCGGAGAAGTTAAGCCATTGGCTGCTCCTCCTACCTCCAACCCACCCGCCCAGCCATTTAAGCCTCTTTCACCTCCCCGCTACCTTCCACTCCTCCGGGCGTATCAGACTGGCCCGGAAAGTTGGCGGGGAGCGGGGCGGGAGAGCAGCGGAGAAAGCTCTGTGCAAGCAAGTTTAAGAGGAGGAGGGGAGAGAATCCCCGGCGAAGTTGCGTGGCGGGGACTCTCCGCGCAAGCTCAGGGCGTCGCTCTCCCCTCCCGCCCCGGCGAGTGCCGCGACCCTCAGAGCCGCTCCACCTGCCGGGCCGGCCCGGGGTCTCGAGCTGCGAGGGAGCGCATCCGCGCGCGCTCTCGTGGACGCGCGCGCGCAGCCACCTTCGCTTGCTTCTCACCCACCTCAAAGTTCATTCACAAAACTCTCAGACTTTCTCAGCCCAAAGGGGGTGAGCTGGGGAGAGGAGGCGAGAGCATCTCCCTTCCTCCTCCTCCTTCTCCTCCCCCCAGGTTCGAGGGCCGCCTTGGTGCCCGCCCAGAATCTGCGACAGCATCAATTTCTCCCTGCACTCGGCGGACGTGCTGAGAGGGGTGGGCGAAGGGGGACCGGTCTGGGGAGCCCAGGCGGCCAGGCGAGGGGTGGGGTGGGGAGCGGCGAAGAGGAGGAGCGAGGTTTCAACTCTGGGTTCACTCTTGCAAATCGGTATCGAAGAAAGGGAGAGGGGGGAAAACTTTTCCAGTGCCTCTCACTCGGACGCTCCTCCAGGCTCCCTCCGTCCCTCGCAGTCGTGCCTGGCTTCTCCCCCTCTCGCCCCCTCTTCCCCAAATCTGACAACCCTGACAGATTAACAGGTAGCGGCGACGGCAGCTTTCGCCTCACGAAAGTTGACGTTAACCCTTCGGCTTCAGCCCACTTCGCCCGCCGTGCAAGTCAGGTACCCGTGCCCCCGTGTAACAAGCTCCACGCCCCCCCCCTCCACGCGCGCGCCCTCACCATGATCAGCGTGTGGCTCCTCTGCTCCGCCGAGGCAGCCTCCGCATCTTGCTGGGCTTTGCTCTGGTGCTGTTGCTTGCCCGTGCCGGCGCCCGATTTCTTGGCCCTCTGCTCCAGGGTCCGCTGGTAGAGGCTCACGGTGTCCCGGCGCTCCAGCTCCAGCTGCTCCACCTGAGCCTGCTGGTACCTGTTCTCGCAGTTGACGTGGTGCCGCCGGCAGCCCTCGATGCGCTGGCGGAGCCGCTCCACCACCGTGCTGTGCTTGGGGACGGCCGCCGAGCCGCCGCCGCCGCCGCTGCCGCCGCCGCCGCCGCCGCCGCCGCCGCCGCCAGCGGGGTGATTGCTAGTCGGAGCAGCGGGAGTACTATTGGGAGTGTTATTCACAGCGATCCCGGCCCCGCCGAGGCTGCTGCTCAGGCTACTGCTGATGCAAATACTACTGCCATTCGCGGCAGCGGCGGGGGCTGCGAAATCCCCCATCCTGCTCCCCGGGCACACTATTTTGGAAGAACTTTTTTTATCCACCCCCTATCAGCCTCCTCCTTGGGTCCAAGGATTAAAATAGTTTAAGTGGAACGCGGGGGAGACGCAAGCACATGGATGGAAGCAGCGATCCCGACCGGGCGAAAAAAAAGGGGGAGAGATTTTGGGGTGGTTTTTTTTGTTGTTTCCTTTTTTTAAACTGTAAAGCTCGAGGGGGAAAAAAGGGGGGTGTTATCAGAATACCATCAGACACCTATCAACAAAAAGAATCACAACAAACTGAGCCAGCAGCAAATCGGGTTGCAACTCAAGGGAAGATCCGTTCTTCGCCTGCCTTCTTTTTATAATCCATTATTTTCTAATAAATTCCAGGAGATTTCCGGTGGTTGGCAAGCATTTTCTCCCTACGTACCGAAAAACACACCCCATGTACACACACAAGCATATGCCTCCAGTGCGGACACGCGCGACACACACTCACTCCACACCGCATCGGAAAACGGCAAGCTTGCTTATTGCATTTTCCTTCCACAAAAAAAGTTTTGGTGTTTATGCCGCCCCGTGTTCTCAAAGTACTTTGGCTGCTCAGTTGCATTTCACAGGAACCTAGATATCGAATCCTCGGGCTGGGGGAAGTAAACACATGGACAGTCCGAGGCGACTGCAAAAGTAGATCGGTGAAGTCCTTTGCAAAACGCCGCGCGGAGAGCAGCCCCTAACGCTCGGCTGGGCTGCCGCTGCCGCCGCTGCTCCTGCCACCATCACAATGATCAACTGCTCGCCGCCGCCGCCGCCGCCGCCTCCTCCTCCTCCTCTCGCTCCTCCACCTCCTCCTCCATGCCAGCGGAGTGATATCAGGACGCGCGAGCTCAGTAAACACGGCAGCGGCGGCGGCTGGAGGCCGTGAGACAAGCCCGGGGACACGGCGCAAAACCCGGCGCGGACTCTCCGCCGGCAGGAGCGGGCGCGGCGCGCACCGGCACCCGGCTCCCGCCTCCCTCCGCTCGTCCTCCCCGCCCCTCCCACAACCCCAACCTCACTGCCACCGGGACTGGGAAGCCGGCGCTGCCAGAAAAGAGAAAAAGAAAGATTCTGGGGGATCTCGGGAATGAATCAACTTTTGACGCGCGCGCGCGCGCGCGCGTGTGTGTGTGTGTGTGTGCGCGCGCGTGTGTGTGTATGTGTGTGCGCGCGGACGACCGTGGGGACGCGCCTGGCTGGATTTAATTTCCTTATTCCAAACGAGGTATCAAGTGATCCCAAGTTGTTGTTATACATTTATACATTATATTGCAGAACTGTGCATGACCAGGCAGAAACATTGAAGCTTCGCAGCAGTTGTCTGTTATCCCTCTCCATGTGGAAAGAAAAAGACAAATGAGTGGCATGTTTTTAAAACCCAGGTAATAAGTCCTCGCTAGTAGTAACCCTGCTTGTGGACACTTGTTCAAACTCTAGGCCAGTCTTAACACACAAATGCCAAATTATGAACAAAGAGAAATAGGCAACAAAAAACTTGGAATATTATTTAATTCCCTGTACATAATGATTGTTGCTATTAGGGAAATTATTGTTTTACTTACCCTTAAATTAAAATAAAGCAAGCAGGGACTTGGAGGTGAGACTGACAGTACATTTTAACAGACTGTTTTGAACACTAGGTGCTAATGACAGCAGTAATTAAGGGTCATTCGTAAATCAAGTGGAAAGATTGCAGATTTCATGGATTAGAACTATCGAAAAAACACAGTATTTCACAGTTTGTCATAACCAAAAAACAAGCAAATATGACAGGCATACTTTATTGCTAGATATATTTCTTTCTGTTTAAATGAATTCACAATAAGTACAATTAAAATGGAAGAACCACAGAAAGTAATCTAAACTTTCTGTCATCTCCCCGGATATTATTTAAAAAAAAAAAAAAAACCCACTAACAACAACTAAGGATCAAATATAATATCCTTGAATCTGGACTTAACCCACTGCAAATACATAATTTTGAAAAAATTAAAATGGAGAAACTGTTTCTGTGATCATTAGTAGGACAAAAATCTTGATTGTGAGCTGTTAATAATAAGGCATTTTGTATTATCTCAATATATCTTATAGAATTAGTTTTTTGGGTAAAAATACACCTCAGTTTTCTAAAATAGCCAGGAATAAAAGAACTTCGGATCTCATGCATTAGTCATGAGATCTGATTTAAACCATCTTCATTTCTTGGCATTGCAGATTAGCATAGGATGCTATTTCTAACCTCATAGTGTCAGCAATAAGAAGCTATATTTTTCTTCAATTAATCAGGTCTATATGGTGAACTATATCTTTAACATCCATTGAATTATCTGGTAAAATGGGCAGCAAAATCTTGATTGGCATGGTGTGAGGTTACCTCTAAGCAGTGAAACCAATGTGAAAGAGTATCTTTCACTGAAGTTGCCATACTTTTTCAGAGGGCTAGTTAGTTACAACTTTGTGTATCATAACTAACTGCCCCCCTTCAAGTCTGTTAGGAAATTAAACTGAGTTCTATAGCAAAAAGTCAGTTCTGATTCTAAAAACATAGAGAAAATTATAAGAAAAAGACATCACGGGGCTTCCCTGGTGGCGCAGTGGTTGAGAATCTGCCTGCTAATGCAGGGGACACGGGTGCTGGGAGCCTGGTCTGCGAGGATCCCACATGCCGCAGAGCGGCTGGGCCCGTGAGCCACAACCATTGAGCCTGCGCGTCCGGAGCCTGTGCTCCGCAATGGGAGGCCGCGATAGTGAAGAGGCCCGCGCACCGCGATGAAGAGTGGCCCCCGCTTGCCGCAACTGGAGAAAGCCCTCGCACAGAAACGAAGACCCAACACAGCCAAAAATAAAATATATTTAAAAATAAGTAAATAAAAAGATTTTTTTTAAAAAAAGGCATCACGAAGTGGCCTTTGTCTATTGCACATGTTCACTAAATAATATCTCTGTTAATTCAGGAAACATATGGCTTCACTGCAGAGAGGAAGCTATGACTCTGCATTCACTCTCCTCTCTCTGCACTGGAGTCTAATTCTTACCCCTCCTCCTACCCCGTGGCACCTATATCACCCATACAAGATTGCAATTTGATTTACAGAGGCAGCAAGTTTGAGGGTCTTGAGCATTGAGTCTTTAGTCTGGAGACCTGGGTTCTAATTCTAGCTTTCTTCCTATGCCTCAGAATTTAACTTTTCACTGAGAGTTCGTCATTCTGAAAAACAAAATTCCAACGACAGCAGCAACATGCATTCCCATTGAGCTGTTTACCTCTCCTGTGATGAAGGGAAGCCACAACTACACAAGGCTTTGCATCCTTCCCTTTGGGGGATGAGCAGGTAGAGGAGCACATTTTGTGGCTTTACCCCAGAGCTCCCCGAAGACAAGTGGAGCTAGTCTTGCACAACCACAGTATAGTTTGCTGCCCGAGTTTAGTGCATGACTGGACTACAACACACACACAAAGGCTGGCTGACTGTTCACAGGTATATGTACACACACACACACACACACACACACACACACACACACACACACACACAAGGCACCAATCTTGTATCTCGTCAAGATAGTGGGAGCGGCAGCCATGAGCTCCAAGACCGAAATGTGGGGAAAAGAAGGACTGTGAAGCTGTGTGATGGCGAATGGGAGCGCGCGGGGGAGGGGGAGGGGCGAGTCTTTGAGGAAATTGACCTGTGTGTGCAGTAAGTCTTCCACTGTGACACACTTGAGGTTGGAAACCCCATCCTAACTGTGCAGGACGATTAGAAGAGAAAAGCAGGAAGTGAACAAGACTTAAGTCTTCAGCAACACGGGCAAGTTCCCCTGAATTAGAGATGTTCCTCTACTCCAGTGACTTTAGAAGAAGCAAAGGCTTTTATACTGGCTACTTCTAGATTCTCATGATATCTTCTTATAAGGTCGCCAGCTTTGCTCTTATTATCAGCAGCCAAATGGTTAACTTCAACAACAATTATTTAACAAATAATCAAAGAACTGAAAAATTGTACGTTTTTGTAGTAAACATTTTCTGGTGATCAGCAATAGCCTAGGATATAATTTTAATGGTCAACAGTCACTGAAAACTTGCTCTATTGCAGGTTCTGTGATTAGGCCCCCACTTCACTGGTGAAGAAACTGAGGCGCAGAAAGCCTAAGGAACTTTCCCCAAACCAGAGATAAGCAGTGGCAGAGTCTGAACTTGAACCCAGGCTGTCTGACCCCCCAGAGCACACACACTATTGAAGAAACACGACATCAGAAGAAGGACCCTAAGGTTCCTTCTAATTTTAAGGGTCTACATTTCTATGAAATTAAGATCACTGACTTTTACCCAGATCTCACCTTGACAGAAGGCTCTTGCTGCAATGCTTGGGAGGGTTTCAGCTACGGAGAAATTCTTCCAGAAGGCTGTCTTTGGCCAGGCTTGCCTCAGCCCAACTCTGGGCTAGTCACCTTCTTGGTGCTCTGAAAATTATGTGCAGTTCTCTGTCTTGTCACTTATACTATCACATTACATTATAATTGTCTGTCTACTTGTCTATCTCTCGCTTGTGTTCTGTTAGCCTTTGGACCTAACACGGGGCCTGGCCATGACAGAGCTCTGTAACTGTGTTAGGGAGCGTGAGTGAATGAGAGAGCGAACGGTTCGCTTTAGCAAAATTACAAGATGGGAAAGGGAGTTGTGACCAGTCCTGCACAGTAGCCCCGAGGAGAGGAAGACTGCACTAGCATTCTGTAGAAATTATTTGAACGCAGTATAAGAAAATCATAGTCAGGTGTGGCTTATTTTTTCAAAATGCTGTTTCTCAGGGGTTTGAGGTATTCTATAACTTGGCTTAGAGAGGTGCAGGTGTGGAAGAAAGGCAAATGGAGTAGAGCCAGCCTCTTACAGATTCTCTCAGAGCATCCGCTGTCTGTCAGCAAGGGGAATGGCTCATGTTTATTGTACACCCATGGTCATGGTCAGATATTAGGCAAGGCTTTTCCTGTGTTAACCAACTTAAGAATCCCAACAACCCTAGCAGGTATGTAAACTAGAATTGGCTCAAGTGTGCTCTACCATGAATTCAGCTACATGCTCTCAGTTTTGTGTGTATATGTATATTCCATCTCTTTCTTCTGTGCTCAGAAATGAAAAAGGGAGGGAGGGAAGTTGCTCAGAATCATTTCACGCCTGAGAAAGATGTAACTCCACCATCTTATTATTCCCATTTTACAGATGAGAAAATGAAGGCTTAAAGAGTTTACATAACTTGTATCCAAAGCCTCTGTCTTATGCACCTGTCTGAATTCAGCTTTGTGTTCTGTTGGTGGTGGTGGTGGTGTCTCGGAGCCCTTCTGTTGCTGCTATTGTCACCCATCCAGCAAATATTTCTTGACTATTGACAAGTCCTATGTTAGGTGCAAGGGATGCATACTTGAACAGAAACATTTGCCTCCCCAGGGGAGCTTAATAATCTAGTGGAGAGAAGGAAGGATAAATCACACAACAGGCTCACATAACTGTAGTTAGCTCTTGATTGACCAGAGTTTGAGGGAGTCATAGGAATGGTTTTGTCACAGTTGACACAAAACCTGTGAGAAGGGGATTGGAAAAAAAAAATTAACCTAAGCTTAGTTAGAATGACAGCCAATATTAAGGGAAGGTTTACCGTTCTACACATGCCATTCAGAAGGTAAAAAATAATAAGATACAACAGTTTAAGTATACAAAGCCTCACTTTCATTGTCTGATGAAAAATCGCCCAAAGCTATCTGCTTAATGGTTTAATATTGCTTGTTCCTCAGCTGAACGCTCCCTTTTTTAACACTGGAACAAAGCCTAAGCAACATCAGTTTGTCTTTGAGCAAAGTGCATTCTTCACTGTCACTCTAGTAGACAGTCTAGGTCAGCAGTTTTTAAGCCACGTGGAGCCCTAAGAATTCCCTGGGAGGGGCCTCAGGGGCTGGGCATCGCGGGGAGAGGAGTTGGTTGGTTCTTGGCTGCTCTTCAACTCAACTCAAATTGGAGGAAGATTGCCTTTGAAGAAAGGGTTCCACAGCTAAAAAGTGTTTGAAAAATTTTTATGTTTCGTCTTGTTCTGCTGGCAAACTCTCCTTCTCTCCGCAACCCAATCTTCGTCCTCCATCGCACACATATTATCATCTCACTCTTCCTGATGTCACCAAATTCTGGTTCACATTGGCTCGGAATTGGTTAACTTTGGCTCCAAAATTTAGTGATCCACTTGTTCATGTCAGCTTCCTCAAATTTCTCTTCTTTTCTCTGAGCTGAGCAGGTATAAGGACGACCCAACTAAGTGTGTGCTGAAGTGCAGAAAACCATATTGTCTAGAAATCCACTGGGGGAGCACTGTGCATGTTTAGAAGGCATGCTAGCCTCATCTGCCTGGTGCACTGGTGGGGTGGAGTTTGCGAGACCCTAGAGTCACGCAAAGGTAGACAGTGGATAATCTGCCTGCTAAGAAGGGTATGTCCTGGTACCACAAGGGTTTTGTCTTACTGAGTGGGGTATACAAGTTTGGGACTACGGAGGGGGAACAGCTACTAAGGATGGAACCTCTTCTGCTACCCCCAGTTTCTTCTTTGAGTAAATGCCAAACAAAGTGATTTCAAGGTCCACCAAATGATTAACCTATCCAGGCATCCACGTACCTTGGTGCAGTCATGCCTCTGGTTATACGTTGGCTTTTGGGGAGGCCAGAAAATCATCGAATGTGAAATGTGACCATTTTAGGATCAGTGTATTAGTTAGCGCCTGTGAGATTTAACTTTTTTTTTTTTTTTTTTTTGCGGTACGAGAGCCTCTCACTGTTGGGGCCTCTCTGTGCTCCGGACGCGCAGGCTCAGCGGCCATGGCTCACGGGCCCAGCCGCTCCGCGGCACGTGGGATCTTCCCGGACCGGGGCACGAACCCGCGTCCCCCGCATCGGCAGGCGGACTCCCAACCACCGCGCCACCAGGGAAGCCCGCCGGTGAGATTTAAAACAAAGGTCTCAGCTTTGGCTGCCACGTTTTTCATTTCTTCTGCATCCCCTCCTGCCAATTCTCTGTTAAAGAAAATCTTCAGCTTGGGAGAAGGAAAAAGCCTGTAATAGCTCAGGTGCCATAAGGAACAGACGAGGAAGTGATGGCTGCTCAGACAGGGGAAGTTTATTGATCCAGTTCTGCTCACCATCCGTGGATTAGTAACTGACAGATGTTGCAAAAAGACAAGAAGAAAAGGCTGATTGGCAAGGGTCAGGGTCACCCAACCTCAAAGTGGAAGCAATATGGCATCTGTTGGTGAAAATGAAGTTCCAGCCATGGACATTATACAGATCTGTAGTCATTAAAAACTTTGGGGTTTTTTTTTAACACAAGCACTGGTGTTTTTTTTAAAACTATGTTAATCTCCTTAAGTATTGTTGCTTTTGGCTTCTCAATTACCATGCACATGTCATCTGGTAACAGAACACCTTTATAGCTTTTCAAACCCTCCTACCTACATTCTCAGCCCATGAACTTAGCAGTGGGGCTGGGAGATTGAACGTTCCCTGGTTGCAGGGGCATGTTGGTCATCAAGATCACCTTCCTCTTGACCACAGTGATTGACGCAAAGATGGACGTGTGACTCGGACTGGTCCAATTAAAGCTCTCTCTGGGAATTTTGCTGGCAATGCCAGAAAAGGAACATTTCTCTCCTCCAGGAATCATGGAAGTTAAGGACCGTAAATGCCTGGAGCTGTCTGGGGCCAGCTTTGATATAGCAAAGACAAAGCCTATTTGAAAATAAAGCCAACGCAGAGGAAAAACAGAGCCAAGAAATGGAGAGTCCTCGTGACACCATTTCTGTCCTGAATCCAGGTGGGCCTACAGCCAAGATGCCCTAGAAGTTTCAATTATGTAAGCCAATAATTCTCCCTTTTCTTACATTTTCCTCCCTCCCTTCCTTCCTTCCTTCCATTCTTTCAAGTGTGTGTGTGTGTGTGTGTGTGTGTGTGTGTGTGTGTGTGTTATAATTGAAATATCCATCAATTAGGGACTGGCTAAATAAATTATATAATATCCAAACAATGAATTATATGCAATAATTTAAAGGATTCATATATTATTGCACACATGAATTATCCCATTACTTATCATAGCAAAAAAAAAGTGAAAACCACTATTGGGGGATGGGAAAACTGTATTATATCCATACACTCAAATAATCAACTGTTAAAAATGAGTCATATTCAGCTATATTGATTGACATTTTAAAATCTTTATGACATATAATTGATTTTCAAAAGCAGTTTATACAAATGCTCTTATTTTATAAAATTATGTAATTTTGTGTATATAAATCTAGCAAACTCTAGAAAGCTAGTTATTCATCATTATTTGGGGATTTTAGGTGCTTTCTACTATCATTTATTCTTTTCTTTATTGCTTATATAATAGAGAAAATGAAAACTTTCTATTTTCTAGAAAGAAAGAACAATAGAGAAAGGAGAGGAAGGAGAATCTGAAGAGAAGGAAGAATGAGAGTGTCTGTAGTCTGAAGTTTGCCTAAATGATTTAGTAAAAGATTCAAGGAATAGGTGATATCGTCTCATGAATCTTTAAAAAATAGTTTTCAGATGGACAGATGAGGAAAGGGCATCCAGAAAGATGAAACAGCAAAGGTGAAGGGGTTCAGAAAAATGAGAAACCATGATGTCTTAAGAAATATGTTTTCTGATATAGCTAAATCAGTGTTGGTAAATTAGCATTTAATCTTAATAACTAGGGCAGGATCAATTAAAGTCGATGTTAATACAGGGAATTTCATGTCAGGATTGCATATGGGATGCACAAGGGAAAAGAAAAGTACTGCATCTCAAGGACATTGGTCTATGTACCCAGTTGCTTGAGTACATCTCTCCTTTGAGGTCTAATAATATCTCCAACTTAACATGTCCAAAGCAAAGCTCTTGATTTCCTCTCCAAATCTGCTTCTCCTCCATAGTAGTAAATTTTATGTGTCAACTTGATAGGGCCACAGGGTACCTGGATATTTGGTCAAACATTATTCTGGGCGTTTCTGTGAGAGTGTTTTTGGATGAGATTAACATTTAAATCAACAGACAGTAAAGCAGATTGCCCTCCCTAATGTGGGTGGGCCTCATTCAATCAGTTGAAGGCCTGAGCAGAACAAAAAGGCTGACCCTACTGCAAATACTAGAGAATTCTTTTTGCCTGACTGCCTTCAAACTGGGACATTGGATTTCTCCTGCCTTCACACTGGAACTGAAACACATTGGCTTTTCCTAGGTCACGAGCCTCCTGGCCTTGGGACTGGAACCACACCATCCACTCTCCTGGACCTGCAGCTTGCCAACTCACCTTTCAGATCTTGGGAACTGTCAGCCTCCATAATCACATGGACCAGCTCCTAATAATAAATCTCTCTCTCTCTCTCTCTCTCTTTCTCTCTCTCTCTATATATATACATATGTATACATGAATATACATGTATATATGTGTGTATATATATACACATATATATACACACGTGCTATTGGTTCTGTTTCTCTGGAGACTCCTAATATATTCTTCCTTTCCAGTGTCCCAGTAACAGAAGAAATGGCAAAGTCAATCTACCAGTGCTTTGGTAATAAAAACCTTGGGGTCATCCTTGACTGTCCTCCTCTCACACCTAAGATTCAGCCCAAATCAAACCATGTCAGCACCACATTTAAAATATATCCAGGGCTTCCCTGGTGGCGCAGTGGTTGAGAATCCACCTACCGATGCAGGGGACACGGGTTCGAGCCCCGGTCCGGGAAGATTCCACGTGCCGCAGAGCGGCTGGGCCCGTGAGCCGTGGCCGCCGAGCCTGCGCGTCCGGAGCCTGTGCTCCACGACGGGAGAGACCACAACAGTGAGAGGCCCGCCTAGCACCCAAAAAAATAAAAAAAATAAAAAAATAAATAAAATATATCCAGAATCTGACCGCTACTTACTTTCCTCCTGTTGCCATCATGGGCTAAACCTCTGTCTTCCCTCACCTGAACAAACGCAATAGTGTCCTAACGGCTCTTCCTGCTTCTGCGCCTTTACAGACAAGCATCCACACAGCAGCCTGACTGTTCCTTTTCAAATACGTCAGTCAAATATTCTCATCTGGGGTGAAACCCCAAGTCCTCACCATGGCCTGCAAGCTCCTGCAGGGTCTGGCTGCTCCGTCACCTCACTGGCTCTGTCTCCTGCCACTCCTTGTTCAGTCTGCTTTCTGGCCTCCTTGCCTTTCTCCTTCTTCTTCTTTGCTTTAATAAGCCAGAAATTCCCTCTCTTGAAATGCTCTGTTCCCAGGTATCCATAGGGACTTGCTAACTCCCTTCAGGTGTGTCCCTCGGAGACCTTCCTTGCCAACCTGTGTGAAATAATCCTCCCCCACCACCTTATCCTTTTTTGAGTCATGTTTTGCCACCAGGCACACAGTACATCTTATTTTATTTATCTTCCATGTCCCCTTCTGGGATGTGAGGCCCATGAAAGCAGACAATTACTTTGTTTCTCTATCTTCTGCACGTGGAGCAGAGGCTGGCACCTGGGGGGCACTCAATACCTGTTTGTTGATGAATGAATGAGGTGTCCTTACATACACTGAAGGAAACAAGATACTTTTGATGTAGTAATAGCTAACATTTATAGATCGCATACTATATATTGGGCACTAGGCCACGCTTCTGATATAAATTAACTCATTTTTTTCCCCACAACTCTAGCATTTTCTGAATGAGGAAGCTGAGGCAGAGGTAACTCTACCAATGTCACACAGCTGATAAAGGATGGAGCCTGGCTTCCAGCCCAGGCCAACTCAAGAGGCCATGCTTAACCATTCAGAATATACTTCTTGCAAATTCATTAAGAGACACTGAAGAACAGCAAGGATTGAAAAAAGGCGTATTCGCTAAATTTATTTTCCAGGGATAAAAATATTTCCTGCTACATAGTATCTTCACCAGTTTACAACAGCACAGCACAGCGTGCTGAGAGTAAACAGACAGTGAAAGCTTTGGACCCTCGCAGTTTACAATGTGACACCTTTGAAGCAATTTGGGAGAGACTAACAAAGTAACAGCAAAGACTTGTTTGAAAACCTTTCTTGGGTCAAGCATACCTTGTAAATTTGGTAGGAGCATTACAAACCCACTTGAAGATGCCGGCAGTGCTTTTTACCCTCGTGAATTTATCCTTTTGTGTATCCGGCCAATATTTACTAAGTACCATTAGGTGTCAGGCACAGTTCTAGGCACAGGGGGTACAGAAATACCATCTTTCATAAACAATCATTTCCACTTGTAACAAAATGGAGCTTATAGTGATTTGGAGCTAAACTCTGCAGTCAGAGACACATGGGTACAAATCCCAGCCCTGCTGTTGTTACTGGCTACGTGACCTCTGGCCGGTCATATAACTTGTCTAAACCTCAGTTTCTTTGTTTATAAAATGGAGGCAATATCGATTATGAGATCTACCATACCAGTTTACTAGATGGATTAAATAAGATTTCTTGGGGACTTCCCTGGTGGCGCAGTGGTTAAGAATCTACCTGTTAATGCAAGGGACACGGGTTCGAGCCCTGGTCTGGGAAGATCCCACATGCCGTGGAGCAACTAAGCCCGTGTGCTGCAACTACTGAGCCCACGTGCTGCAACTACTGAAGCCTGCACGCCTCGAGCCCGTGTTCTGCAACAAGAGAAGCCACCACAATGAGAAGCCCACGCACTGCAGCAAAGAGTAGCCCCCGCTCGCCGCAGCTAGAGAAAGCCCATGTGCAGCAACAAAGACCCAATGCAGCCAAAAAAAAAAAAGATTGCTTGATACACACTAAGTATTTGGAAATATACTACCTGTAATGGTGATCTCTGTGATTCTGAGTATGGTTTTGTACGAATGATGACCTCAGAGTTTTGTAGATGTCTCTTCATTTAAGGGACAAGAGTTTGACAGAATTTGTGTCTTGAAAGAGTGCAGATTTAGTCAAGATTTTCAACCAGAGTGCTAAACTTTGTGATGAAGTCATAGGGTCTTACACTCACAATTAGACATCATAAAAGAACTATTAAAAGAACGCTGATTCACTAATTTGTTCATTATTTTTTCCTTCTGGGGCTATCTGGGAAAGCTGCCCATTTGCAGAGAGCTCCTTTGGCTATCTTCCTTTGCCTTTCAAAGCCCTCAAAAAAAGTTCTTAAGTACCTCATAATGGGTCCAGGAGATTGTTGATTTTGTTTGTAACATGTCAGAAGTAACAATTTTTATACTACTAATAGACTCACTATGAAGTATAAGGGATATCTCAGGTGGTTTTTGAATGGACCAAATATTTGTATTTATTTATAGGCCCTTCTGCCTTCATGGACATTAGATCAGGAGTTAGGAACCATAAGTTCTAATCCTAGACCTGATACTAGTTAACTGTTTGATCTTGACTTTACTGGTGCTTTGTTACCCTATCTATCTATATCAGAACGTTAGTGTCTACATCATCTTCCAAATCTAAAATTCTACAATCACCCATAAATAAAACTCATGAGCAAGAAATATTTTACCATCCTACTTGGTACTTGGAACTTAATATGAGAATATAAGGACTTATAAAGGAAAGGATAAGCACAGGGGTTCTTGCATTTCATGTTGTAAACACTGCTACAGCCATACAACAGGATAGTAATAAGAGTTAAAGAAATAATATACATCGTTTTTGTTTTCAGTATAAAGATATGCAATAGTTATATTCATCTCCTTGAAAAAACTCAGCATTAAAAACTTATTTGAAAGCAGAAATGCTAACATAGCTAATACCATGTACAAAAAGTTGAAAACTAAAGCTTTCCTTGCCCATTGTTCAGTGACTTTAACCAACCCCACAGCATATTTAGTTAGAATCAATATTAGATTTGAGATTCAGTCCAGACCAGCACTTCAGAGGAGGCTGATCTTCACATGAGGAGTTATCATCCAGCACATAATTTTTTGAAGGCTTTAGAGTCCTTTGAGATAAAAGGGACACTTGCAGGCTGAACTCCTGAAGAAACAGAATTAATAAAGTGTCCTTGCTTAAAACCATTTTACCCTTGGGAAACAGTAAAGCTCATCCAGGACAACTGGCTGTATTTTGCAGACTGAAAGGGACCAGTGACTAAATGCTTTGGTGCTAGTATCCTCTTGGCAAGGAAGATGTTTCCTAACATTCCTTCTGAGTCTCTGAAAAGTTGGACGCCTTTGCATAGAAGAATGAGTTTGCGGGGCTTTCCAAAGGGAGTTCGGAGACAGGTTGTCAAAATCGTGCCTAAACCAGTAATGTTCTGAATCTGTTGGGCTCCTAATTACTGTCCTCTGTGAGGCAGGCAAATTAACCTGGGCCCATTGCACTGCCTGAGAAGAAATAAGGAATCAGTTAAAAAAAAGGGGGGGGGGCAGGTACTGTATTTTTGCATGCCTGTTACCCTTCCGTTTGATTTTCCTGGGAATGTGTATGCAGTATGAGTATTTTTGTTGCAGACACATTTTTGATTCCCTGAGCTTGATGAAATAGGGAGCTGAGTAGAAAATAAGACATTTTAAGAATCCTTGTCATTGCAGTGGAGTAATTTTTAAATAAAATAGGCACTTGGTTCATGAAAATTATAGCTAAATAAAATAGAATGAATTTAAAGCATTCACCCTCCTGAAGATTTAGCTGGTCAAGGTCCTGAATTTTCCTTACCTCACTGCATGGCTATGGATATTTACACAACTGAGTAGTTATTTATAGGAACTACCACCACCAACAATAATGAACATCCTCGAGAACAAGTAGATATGCAAAAGAACTGATTAGGAATTTTGGAAAAAGGCACTCTTTGAAATTAAAAATCTCAATAGATGGGATAAAGTCTAGATTGAAATCAGCCAAATAGAGAGTTGGAAAAAAGTGCCGGGAAATTCACACAGAATGCAGCACCTGGAGACAAAAACTACTTAAGAGAAGTTAAAGAGTCATGAATAATAGATGGAGAAGCTCCAGAACAAATATTTAGGAGTTCCAGGGGGAAATAGATGAAAGAGAAAGACAGGAACAACATTTGAAAAGATGAGACTGAAATTTCCAGGATTGAAGACATGTCCTCAGGCTGCAAGTTCACAGCATAAATAAAAATAAATCCATATGGTAGGAAAACTGTAAAAACATCAAGGGCAAATAGAACAATCCTAAAAGCTACCAGAGAAAAAAGACAGGTTGCCTACAGAAGAATAACAGCTGAGCTGGCAGCCCACTTCTCATCAGCATTGATAGATGAAATAATTATCCAGACCGCTGAAGGAAAATAATTTCCCATCTAGCTAGATTCTCATGCCAAAACTAAACTAGCATTCCAAAGAGAGACAAAATAAGGATATCTCACCCATGGGAAGTTTACCCCTCGTAGATCCATTAAAGGATTAACTTGAATTTAAAGAAAAGAGCCTAATAATAATAATTATAACAATATCTAACACTTCACATACATCAACTATTTTTAATCCTCACAATAATAATATGAGGTAGATAAATTTTTAAGCCTCATTTTAAAGTGAGGAAACTGAGGTACAGAAATATTAATGCCTCCCAGATAGTAGGAATGAGGATTTGAACTAGGTGGTCTGGGAAGATATTGGTTGAAAGAAATAATAATAAGCAAAGAAATTGACAAAATAAGTGGATATATCTTAATTAACCACTGACTGTAATAATTAACTTTTTTACTTAAAAAAAGAGGAAAAACTAAAACTCTATATAACAATAATTTCAGGAGTTGTTCCATAAGTGGCTAAATCTTGCCAAGACCCTCAGTGTGTTTAGGAGAATGGTGGTAAAGAATAACTTAAAACTTTTAAGGAAAACTTATTATTACATAGTTAAAAATATAAGGGTGACAACAGCAAGGATAGAAATGTAATTTATAGTTTCAAAATAAGCAGAAGAATATTTAATGGATAAAGGCATTTACCAATTCAGCAGAAAACAAGAAGAAAAATTATAAAAAGGGAAAGAAAACAAAATAAAGACAGTAAAGATATGTTCAAATGTATCACTAATCACAATAAACAATTGTGAAATGAAATTTAATTGTTAAAAGAATTTACTAATGTATTTTTAAAATTAGCCAAACAATTTTATTATCCAAGTTTTGCATCTGCCTCCTATAGATTAGTATTATTTTAATCGATGATATTATTGAGAACATTCAAGAGGTGTATCCTGCATTATTTATTTTAAAAACCCATATTTAAAAACCGAGATCTGTGTTTACATACCCATTATGATAAGGGAAATTATAACCCAAACAGATGGATATTTATAAAAACTGATATTTCAGGAAAGGACTTGAAATAAGAAGTCCTTTCCAACTCCTTCTTTAATTGGAGAACAATTATTTCAGAGCTACATGTTTTCCTATTGGTAGTGCAGAGTAAGTCAAAGGGAAAACATTTAGCAATCTTAAATCTTTTACCTCCTAAAATTTTAGAAGGGTAGCTATCAGAATGATTTTCCAATCAACATTATAGGAAATCTTCTAGCTGATAAAAGGCCACATGTCTACATACTTCTTAAAAGTTGAATGACTTTTTAATGTATCCAGGTGAGATCCAACATTTAACATATTGAATCAGAAGGAATAATTTTTATTATCCATATACTGTATGAATATGAAATTAAACTGTAATTCTCCTTGATCAATACTGTAGATTCCACGTCATGATTAATTCCAAGAAAACAAATTTCTGCATCTTCTGTGGAAACTACTTTTCAATTGTAATAACATTCTCAGAAAGTTTTGAGGTTGTCATTATCTTTCCTTTTGGACGACAAAGTGCAAAAGATTCCTGAACAAATAGCCTGCACAGAGAGAGCTTCCTGTAACTACCACCACAATCAGGAGAGAAAACTGTACCATCACCACAAGGCCCCCTACTGCTAGCCACCCATCCCTAACCCCTGGCAACCACTAATCTTTTCTCTATCTCTATAATTTTGTTATTTCAAGAGTGTTATGTAAATGCAATCATTCAGTATGTAACCTTTTTTTTCACTCATCATTATTCCCCTGAATTTCATCCAAGTTGTTGCGTTTATTGATATTTCATTCCTTCTATTGCTGAGTACTTTCTTTGGCATGGATATACCAGTTTGCTTATCCATTCACCCATCGAAGGAAACTTGGATAGATTCCAAGTTTGGGCTATTATGGATAAAGCTGCTATGAACACTCATGTACAAGTTTCTGCATGAACATAAGTTTTCATTTCTCTGTGGTAAATGCTCAGGACTGCAGCTGCTGAGTCATATGGTAAGTACATGTTTACTTTTAAAAGAAACTGCCAAACTATTTTCCAGAGTGGCTACACCATTTAACATTCCTACCAGCATTGAATGAGTGAACCGGTTTTTCTGCATTCTTGTCCGCATTTGGTGTACTCACCATTTTTCATTCTAGCCATACAGATAGGTGTTAGTGATAACTCAATTGTGGTTTTAATTTACATTTCCTTAAGGGCTGATGAAGTTGAACATCATTTAATGGGCTTCCTTGCCATCTCTGTACATTCTCTTTGAGTGTTGGTTCATGTCTTTGGCCCATTTTTCTATCTTGATTGTTTACTTACTATTGTGCTTTAAGAATTCTTTATATTTTCTAGATAAAAATCATTTGGCCAGTATGCGTTTATGCAAATATTTTCTCCCAAGTTGTAATTTTTCTTTTCAGCCTTTTAAGAGAGTCTTTCCCAGAAATACAGTTTTTTACTTTTTTTTTTTTTTTTTTTTTTTTTTTTTTGTGGTACGCGGGCCTCTCACTGTTGCGGCCTCTCCCGTTGCGGAGCACAGGCTCCGGACGCGCAGGCTCTCAGCGGCCATGGCTCACGGGCCCAGCCGCTCCGCGGTATGTGGGACCTTCCTGGACCGGGGCACGAACCCGTGTCTCCTGCATCGGCAGGCAGATTCTTAACCACTGCACCACCAGGGAAGCCCTCTTTTGCTATTTTAAATTAGATGAATCATTCATATTGTTCAAAATTTTAAATGTATGAACTAGTATGTAATTAAAACCTTATTTTCCATTTCATTTTCTTTGCCATCCAATTTCCCTCCCACAGACAACAAGTATTATCTTCTTTCTTATCTTTCCAGTGATAACTTTTGTACATGAAGCCAGTATATGTAGATAGTAGCCCCTTCCTTTTTTTAGCTCTGGTAAACTGGATGTATTTTTCAGATCTTTAGCAAGACTGACATAAGAGAGAGAGAGAAGACACAAACCATACTGGGAATGAAAAAGTGGACATAACTATGTATATGGTAGAGATTCTAAGCATCCTAATTAAATAATATGCCAATCACTTTTCATGTGTATGCCAATAAAGTAGAAAACTCAAATGAAATAGATGATTTTTCAGAAAAATATAAACTACCTGGATCAGTCAGTGTTCAGTCATGAAAACAGAGCCTCTCCAGGTAGTCCAATAAAAGGGATATATTACACGAGATTCGCTTCAAAAGGAAAACTTCAAAGTGAAACAGCAGTTGCTGAGCCAACACTGAAATTCGTCCCATCAGGAAGTTATTACTACGCTAAGGCTGGAGGGAAGTTGGCATTACTGGGGGGTAAGACCCAGAGTCACCAGTGGGAGCTGGATTTGTGACAGGGGGCCGCGAGGGAGCTGGACCATGGGGAAAAAGTGGGAGCTGGAACCCCAGGAGACACTGACACTGCCGGAGGCGGAGAGAGAATGGGAAAAACTCCTGGGTTTCCCTCTTCTTCCTGCCCGACAGTCCTCTGCTAGTGTTCACCACTGACCAAAACTAGCTAATTGCACAGGAAATCTCAGTCATGGGGTTTGCAGCAGGAAGACAGACAAATGATCTGAGAGCAAATAGGAAAGAAACAACAGTCTTAAAATTGACTCAAGAAGAAAAAAACCCCCAGCAACAGTAAGCCTGCAACCATCTGCAAGTAAAATATTCTCTCTACCCTCCCTAACCTCCTAACCTCTGAAGACCTTGGACACAGACAGTCTGATAGGAATTAAAACAGATAATCCTAATATTATAGAAGTATTTTGAAAAACTGAAGGAGTGGAAAAGCTACCCAAGTCATTTTATGAAGCTAGTAAAGTTTGCAATTACAACTAGAAAGGGAGAGCATAAGAAAAGATAATCATAAAAACTGTATCTCATGTATAAACATAGGAAAATCCTACGTAAAATAAGAACAAAAATTGAATTTTACATATATATGATATATCATAATTAAATGGAATTTCCCCATCATGCAAGGATGTTTCAACGTCATAAAATATATGAATGTAATCAGCATTGTCAGATTGAAAAAGCAAAGTCATTCTCAACAGGTGCAAAAAAATGTTGGGGATGAAATTAAACATTTAAGATTTTTTAAATCTTAGTAAATTATAAATAGAAGGGAATTCCCTTCATCTTATTTCTAGATTCACTGTTTCCACTCTGTCACCTAATATTTTCTCCTCAACCCAACTGAATCAGTCTATAACTATCACCATTTTCACTGCCAGGTTTAATGGAAAATTATTATTTTGGCCTCTCAGCAGCTTTTGACACTAAGGATCTCTCCCTCCTTCTTGCAATAATCTCTTCCCTGGGCTACTATGACCCTATGGTCCTGATTTTCCTCCTGGGTCAGTGGTCATCCATTCTCATTCTTATTCACTGGTGCCATCGTATCTTTCTGGTACGTAAATTTTAAAGTTCCCTGGAGTTCAGTCCTCCATCTTCTTTGTTTTCCCTCCTCTCTTTACACTTGCCATCCTGATGATCGAATTCATTCCTGTGACTTTAAATACCATGTGTTCACGGATATACCCAAAGGCATATCCAGCCCCAACTCCCTGGTTGACATTCATTGAATGTAACATAAATATCTCACACCTAACTTGTCCAAAGCAGAACTCTTGGTTTCCCTCTTTCTTTTGCCAACGCACAACCATTTCCTCTCCAGGGACTTCTTAACTCTGTAAAGGCAACTTCATTTACTGTTGCTCAGGCCAGATATGTAGGGTCATCCTTGACTGCTCTCCTTCCATCTACCATACATCCAACCTCTCATCACACCTTGGTTTCATCTTCAAATAAATCCTTAATCCAAGCAGTTCTTACTACCTTCACAGCTATCAACACAGTGAAAGCCAGCATAATCTCTTACACAGTTGATTGTAACTGTCTGCCAACTGGTCTCTCGGCTTCCACTCTTATTCCCTGTAGTCACTTCTGCCAACAGCAGCCAGAGACAACTTCTTCAAATGTAATAATCCCATTCAAATTGTGTCCTTTCTTATGACTTCCCAAGTCCTCCTGTTGGTACTCAGAGTAAGTTCCAGTCTTCTTGCCATCAGCTACGTGGCCTGACAACGCTCCCTCAGTGACTCATCTCCCACTGCTATACTCCCAGGTCATCACATGGCTTCTGATGCTCAGCCACATTCCCTTCAGAGGGTTTCTCTACCTCAGCTTCTAGAATCTCAGTGGACAGCCTGCAGTGGATGGCCTCTTCCATCTTAGCTGAAGAAAGCCACCCTGTTCATGGTCATACTACTTCCTGGGATAGCTGCATCTAACATCTGATCCTTGCAAGGTTGTAAAGGCGAAGTTTCCTTGCCCCTACTTATTCTCCCCCTTGGATGGGGTCATGGTAGCTTAGAGCCCCCTGTTGAAATGCGCGGGGCTGTTGCTGCACCTGCACTGCAGCTCCACTTCTCCTCTGCCCGCTCTTCCTCCTTCCCCTCCCTTCCTCATATATGCCCCATGTGCTGAATTCCACCTCAGAGCCTGCAACACACAGCCCAACTCACTTATTCAGTTCTCCGCTCATGTGTTAATTTCTCAGAGAAGCCTTCTCTGAATACTCTATCTAAATTAACCATTCCCCTATAACTCTTTATTCTTCTATATATCACGTATCAATTCCTGAATATGTGTGTGTGTGTGCGTGTGCGTGTGCGTGTGCGTGTGTGTGTGTGTGTGTGTGTGTGTGTGTGTTTCCCTCTCTGTCTTGTAAGCTCCGTGAAGGACTTTGTCATATTCACCACTCTGTCTCCATCACTTAGAAAAGTTCCTGGCACAGAGTAAGCTCTGAATAAAAATGTGCTGAATGAAAGTCTCAGTAAACCTGATGATAGACATCAAATATAAAAAACAATAGAAGCCATTTACTTAACTGTGCAATTTTAGAACTTTAAAGTAAGGAGAAAAACACGGATACCTGATACTACCCCACTCTTCAACAATAAGATGAAAATAGTGATTAGAGGAACAAGAACTGGAAAGAAAGAGACAAAATTATCTTTGTAGGTAAACTATATGATTGTCTCCCAAAGAAACACAAAAAAATGTGCTCAGACAATTGGTTAGAACTAATAGGAGAATTTGGTTTACGCCAGTGAGAGCAAAGTACAGCTCTACGGCATTTCTATAAACAAGTAATAATTAATCTGAAAACATAATAAATGAAAGAATTTATAAGAGTAATAAAAACTATAACTACTTAAGAATAAGTCTAATAAAAGTATATAAGACTTTTTGAAAAAGTTTTCAAAAAATTTATCGAACACGCAAGAAGACTTGAAAAAAATGGAGTGAAATGCTATGGTCATGGATAAGAAGACTTAATAGATTAAGAAGAAGTCAACTGACTCTAAATTAATTTAAAAGGTAAATACAACTCCAGTGGAAACCACACTGGAGTTTTTCACAGAACTTGACAAGCTAATCCTAAAATTCATTTGGTAAAGGGCAAAAATTAGGCAAAAAATTCTGAAACAGAAAAAATTGGTATAATCCTGACCTAATATCAGATGGGAATATTTAAGACAGTGTGACTTTAGAGCAAGGAGAAACAAATCAATGAGACAAAACATGAAAACACAGAAACTGGACTATGGAAAACTTGGAGTAATACAGAGGTCACATCACAGATCAATATCGATATTAGTAAGTAGTGCTAAAACAATTTGTATGGAAAAGAAATGAGCCCTACCTCACACCACACCAAAAAGTTCAGAAGGATTATAGAATCAAATGTGAAAAACAAAATTTTTAAAAGAAAATATAATTTTAATCATAACAAATCAGTGTAGGGAAGAATTTATTAGATAAGATATGATATCCCAAGCCATAAAGAAATAGTGATAAATGTGATGACATCATAATCTTAAAATTCAGCATCAAGAGCAAGATCAACCACACGACAATAACAACCAAACCCCCAAACATGTAAAAAGATAAGCTACAGACTAGAAGACATTTTGCTATGTGTTGAACTCACAAAGGATTAGTAAGACAAACAATCCAATAGCCAAATGAACAAAACATATAAATAGACAATTTATAGAAGGAAACTGAGTGGTCAATAAGCATGCTAAGATGGTCAGACTTACTAATAATCAGGGAAGTAAAAATAAAAATGAGATACCACTTCATACCTATTGGATTAGAAAGACTAAAAAGCCTGACTCGAACAGGGACTTTGGTGTGCTCACGTTGGGGATACAAACTGGTAGAACAACTTTGGAGGACAATTCAAATAGCAAAATTAAGATGCTTATACTTTTTACCATCCAGTTATTCCATTTCTAGGAAATATTCTCTACTCGATAAAATCTTACACAAGGAGTAGAATATTCACAGCTGTGTAATTTGTAGTAGCAAAATATTAGAGATTACCTAAATGCCCTTCAATATAGAGGAATGACTGTATGAATTGTCAAATACAGTCATATAGTGAAATACTGTGCAGCTGTGAAAATGAATGACCTAAAGCTACGTGTCCATGTGAGTAAAGCTTAAAAAAATATAATGCTGAAAAAAGTAAGTTGGACATTATGTAGAGTATAATAATATTTATTTACAGTTTAAAAACAAAAATACAATGCTATCTGTTGTTTATGGATATATTATGCACTTACAGATACAATCCATATAAAACCATTCATGGGAATGCTATGCAACAATTTCCCTTTAGGGAAGGAATGGAGGGAATATGATTGGGAAGGGGTACACAGGAGGCTTTAGTGATATGTATGTTGTTTTATTTCTTTTAAAAAAAGATTTGACCTAACTATGACAAATTGCTGGGATTTGTTAAAACTCAGTGCTAGGCACAGAAGTGTTTATTAGATTATTTGCACTGCGTGTATGTTTGAGATATTTTATCTAAAACATTTAAAATTTAAGGTATTTTATTTTAAAATCAAGAAAAATTATCAAAATGTCCAGTTTCTTCAAAATCACCTAAATGCCCATGAATAGGGAACTAGTTAAACAAATGTTAGTACATAATGAATTATTATGCAAATATTTTAAATGATGCTTTATATTTATACAATAGGGAAAGATATCAAAACATTCTGCTGAATGAAAAAGATTATAAAATATTACATGCAGTATAATTTTATATGGACATAATGTCCATATATATATATATCAGAAATGTTAAATAAAAATTTCTAAATGATTGTCTTGGTTTATATCTAGAGAGTAGATGTTTTTTGCTGTTGTTCTCTATTCCTTAATGATCATGTGTATTTTTATAAACATAATAAAACTACTGAAATAGTTCTTCAGAAGTCACCTACCATAGAACTGTAAATTAAAATGGAAACGAATGACAGGAAAGTGGCAGGGCCCAATGGGAAAAGGTTTGGGAGCCAGCAGACCTGGGTTCTAGGCCCAGCTCTGCCCTTATTTGCTGTGTGAGCCCAGACAAGTTCTTCTCCCTTTCTGGGCTTCAGGAGCCCCATAAATAAGTTAAGGAGGCTAAAATGAAAAAGAAATGCCGATTTTCACTTAATTAAATTTTCACTGATTTTTCTTCAATTTATAATATTGAGTGCTGGCAAGGCTGCAAGTAAATTTCACCCTCAATCTCTGATGTTACCTGTGTGACTCAGTATCACATTTTCTGGAAAGTAATTTGGTATTATGGAATAAGACAATAGGGAATTATCCCAAGAAAATAATCATCCATGCACACAAGAATGTACAAGCAAGGATGTTTTCGTTAACAACATTACTCAGAGCACTAACGAACTGGAAACAACATAGTTGTCCAACAACAGAGGATGGCTCAAATAGATGACAGCACAAACAGGAAAATACTATGTTGCCAATCAAAAGCATATTTTTGAGGAATACCTAATAAGATGAAATATGCCCATAAAAAAAGGATATACTTCAAATTTTGTCATATATATATTTTAAACGACCAGGAAGAAACACATCAAAATTTACCAGTGTTTATCTCTGAAAGGTTAGATGATCAGTGATTTTTACTTTTTAATCTGTTTCTGTATTTTCTAAATCATATAACAAACAGAAATTTTCTGAGCTGAAAAAGCTACTTTTTAATAAAGAAAATAACCCTCATCTCTGCCCCTTCCTGTCTCAGCACTTCATCTCCCTCTCCAGTCCAAGTGGCACTAGACCACCGAGCACATAGAGATCCCTGGGTTACAATCCACTGCGGGGAATTACAAGTCACCATTATAAATTGCCCCCTTGTCCAGACTCTCTTTTCAAAAATGTAAGCAGCATTAGATGCCTGTGCAGGTCAACAAATGAGAAAAGTTAGTGAAGGTTCAACATTTTATTCCCCAATCTTGCCCAAGTATATAAATATTCCTTATTATCTATTGTTCCTGGTTTAATAGCCATTGCGTCGCCCTGAACTGGTTTGTGACATGACCTGATAGCATTTGTTGCCCCGGGGGAAGTGTTAAACTATGAGAAAAGAGGGGTGGATTAAACGAGGAAGAAAAACTATCTCTACATCATAAAACATACATGCTATTTCTAATTTATTCCCGTTCAGTTGAAGCAACATACCTAATGTGTTACTAACATTTCTGGTAATACAGTATCGTTGTTCCCTTTAATGATGTGGAAGTGTCTGTAACTCTCTTTTGGACTCGGTGAATTACTGTTTTATTTAATGAAAAAAAAAGATAAATTGTACTTGATTTGTATTTATTAATGTCTATGAATTTGGTATATGACATTTATGAAAGAAAGCTTAGGCACATAATTTCTCCTTTCTTTAATTTAAAGCTGGGGAACTGTTTAAATATAATTTTAAATGGTGCATAAAATGCTTCCTGACATGTTTGTCTTCTGAATTTCCAACACCCTTATTTGCCATTTCTATATGATGAACAAACCTTTTCTCAAATTGTGGTGAAAGAAAAATGTTACCTGTTTAGAATTCCTTTATTAACTCTGAGCTCTTGTATTTTGAGTTTTCTTGAGGTTGATAAGATGAGTTGCAATTGCAATCTGGTTCATGCTTAACTCAATTTGATAGGTAAGGCTTTGCAGGTGTAGCAATCATCAATTTGGTGCAAAACCTCAGAACAAATCTAAAAATAGATGTCATTTTGATAGTCTTTTGGGGTGCTAGGAGAAGTTAAGTAATAGACAAAGTACATTTCTTAAAGAAAATTATTATTTCTCTAATTATTTCCTAAGCATAAAATAGCTTTTCCAACAAAAGAGGTATTTTCTTCATATTTAATTTCTTTAAAATGATTCTATTTTTCCTACTCTGTATTTTGGTCAAGTTAATTTGTAACTCCTCTGAAAAGCTATATAGGTGTTGTTCAGATAGGGTTCACTTATTCTAAAATTTTAATTTTTGAATTTTCAAATACATGCAAGCTTTACATAGTAGTTTTTTTTTCTTCAGAATAAGAATCAAGTATTTATTTGGCCTTATTTTTGATCAGAACATACTTGAAAAGAAAAATCACTGACTCTTTTATGAGAAATCAGTGAATAAAAAAATGGAGAGGCTCAAAAGTACTGCTGTTCTACTGACTTCTGTCATTAAAACAGATGTTCTCTATAACCTTGACCAAACCACTCCATCCTCTAATCAGAAAGGAGCAGACTTGTTTGTGGATTTATGATAGATGTCTGTGCCAGAGCTGGGAAGACTGTCTAGGACTGTGGGCTCTTTGGAGACTGGTTTTTGTGCTGAAATTTGGCTTGTAATTCTTATTTTAATTTGTCTTATATACTTTCACCCAAACGTGGTTTGCTTTATTTTTTTAAAAAAAGATCTTATTAATTGGATAGTTCCGATGTATTCATCGCAATTATGAGTCGCTATGGCTTTAAATATATGAACGACTTGCTGATGTCAGCAGCGAAAAACTAATGCTGCTGATATCAGCTGACAGGACACTAATTACTAGTTATGTGGCTATTGCCTGTTCAAGGAGCTATTCAGTGAGTTATGATTTAGAAAAGCTGGAGAGCATAGGGCTGATTTGTGAAGAGATATCTAATAGGAAAATACCACCGAAGTTCTCGGATGGAGCCTCATGACAGAGATCTATCTAATTAGAAAGTGTCTATTTTAATACAGAACCACAGAGAAAGCCCAGCTGGAAAAGAAGAATTTACAGGAAGACACAGAGCCATCACTGGTCCAGCTGACAGCACATGCAATCTAAGCATGTTTCTCAGCGTTTAATCAATAGTGGCTCTAGGACAATTACCGGCTCACAGACGATCCATCTCATCATCTCGAGAGGGAGGGTCTTCACAGGTGATCTGGACGGACAGCCCCCGTTCAACCCCGCTTGTCTTACCTTCAGAACTGAGGCCTGTTCCATGGAAGGATTAGGTTGGTCAGTTCTGCTAAGAGACCCTAACGTTTCTGAGGACAAGAACTTGTTGCTAAATTCATATTCTATGTGTGCTCAATAAAGACTGATGGACTGACCATAGAGAGATCTTTGGGCAAAAGAAAAACAAAAACAAAAACTATAGCTTTCCTCTGAGGCTAAAAAAACAAAAACAAAAAATCTGGTCTTATTTGCCAAATATGAGAAGACACCAAACCTTCAGAGAGCTGTCTTTCTCTGTGGAGTTCTTCAGGCTACGTCCACGCAACAGCTTAAGAACATGTTTGCGGGAGTGAAGCCAGGCACAGAGATGCAGGCATGGGCCTTTACACCCTAGCCAGCTCCCATCTTCTCTCGCCTCTCTGTCTGTGTTGTCAGTTGTCTTCGGAGAGTTTTACAAACGTCTGCTGAGCAGGCTGTTAATGAGTCATGCCCGCTCCCTGTCTTAACTTTGGCACGGCCTCAGTCTCTACCAAGGGAGACAGGACAGAGGAGGAAAAAGTGTTTTGAAAACACTTGCTTATGTTGATACATGTTTTATCGTTGCTGATCTATCCATGGAATAGGTAGTAGGAAATCATCAGAGGTTATTCCAGAAAGATCAGCAAACTGATTCCACATGTTCTAGAGTCTTTAATCCAGAATATGAAACCCTGGACTGGGCCACAGGGTAGGATGGAAACAGGAAGGCTGTGAGGCCAAAGAGAACAGTGAGCATTCAGCACCCAGCTTACCTGCTGAGCAGCTAAGCAAGTCATACATCATCCTGCGCCTCAGATCATCATCAGTGAAGTAACTCCTTATATCCTATGGCTGCGGAGAGGATGAAGTAAGATCATGCCTATAAAAATCTTAATATGATGCCAGGCACTGTAGGCATTCTGTCACCGATACTTGCCTTCGTCCTTTGTCTTATTTGGGCTTCCCCCCCACAGCAGACCCTGAGACGAGGTGTCCAGGGCATGGGTGCTCCAGAGTAGTGGAGAAGTGAGACAGGGACCAGGAAGCAGCCAACAGGATATGTTATTAAGATGGATACCCATGTGGGTGACTGGAACTTAAGCCCGCAGAGAAACAGTGCAACACAGAACCTCAGTGTACCCCACTGGAGGGAGGAGAGTGCTGGGGTATTTATACACCCAATCCCAAGACTCATTGGTTGAAGACTACTGGGAGGGCAGTGGATTGTATGCCAGGCAATTCCAGTTTGCTCTGTGCCTTCTGCTGTTCTGGGGGGAGAGCTCTCAGCACAGACATGCAACTCGGGCAGCTGGAAGTCAGCTGAAGCACTCTGAAATTTCTTAGGGATGCGGGTGAGGCAATGACAGACCCAGTGGGGGAATACCTAGACATCTAAAACACAGTAGTTTCCATCAAGAAGCCACCAATCAAATAAGGAAGATAGGGCCGTTGAAACTTCAAAGGAAAAGGTTTGTGATGCCAAGATGTCTGTAGATTGCAGGTGAGATCAGCACCTGGACCTCCCCAGGGCAGCACTCACTACACCGGGGCCTCTGGCTCTTAGCCCAGCATCTGATCTGTCAGCATCCAGAGAGTGAATTCAGAGGAGCTATCGGACTCACGTTAACCAAGACCCACAGAGTCTGAGCAAAAAACTCGAATGCCATGTATAAATCTGCATTTTCTCTCTGTAGGCTGAGCTCCATGAGAGACCACATTATAATCTTAAAGTGGATTTTAAAATGGAGATTCAGAAAAATGGATGCTGTTAGGAATGGCTCCTGAATTGAGATAGTTGGAGGAACTCTTCTCCACCAAAGGGATGGCTTTGCCCATAGGGATAGAGGCAAACAGTCTATCCTCAAGTCCCCAACTGGTTCTGCCAAGGATGGACCCTAGCTCTCCTATTTGTGGCTTCCAGACAAACAAGGTACACCGTGGCTAAGAGCAAAGAGTCTGGAGTCAGGACCTGGTTCAAATCGTGTCCTACTATTGTATTAGCTGGGTGACCTTGGCAGCTATTTCATCTCTCTGTGCCTCGGGTTTCTCACCTATAACAATACCTATTTTATAGAGTTGAGAGGATTATATGTAATATATCTAATATAATACATATAAAGAGTCCGGAATAGTTTTTGATACCAAGTGAAGTGTTAGTTATCACGACAGCTGCTATTCAGACCACCCCTCTCCCCCAACCTTTAAGCTGACACAGTCTTTCTTTAGGTATGGTAATAGCTTTCAGCAAGTTTGACTCTGTTCTTAGAACCAGTTTATCTCACTAAGGGGTCCTTGCTTATTGTCCTAAAAGGTCTGTCATTTGTGGGTTGGGGAGGGGGATGGCTTGGTTTTCCTCCCATTTTCCTTGCTATCCATGTAAATAGAGGAACAACTCAATTGCAGCACAACTTGGGCAGAGCTCAGGAGACTGTCACAAAGTGCATGGAGGTTCAGAGGCCAGAGGGCTCCCTGAGGTATGGACAGGAGCAGCGCGACCGCATTGGGCTGATGGCTGAACAAGCAGCGAGTCTCGAATTTTAGGTTAGGACAGTATTTTCAAATGTTGCACAATGGAGAACATCTCTGAGTATTTGGCCCTGGAATGCACTCTGGGATCCGGCCAAGCGTGTCCCTCTTACAACTTGGGGCCAAAGCTACAAATCAAAGCCACTGTCAGATTTAGCCCTGATAAGTGAAGTATGTTCCTTGATGGAACCAAAGATTTCAAACCATCCAGGAGGACAACAGGACTCCTTGAAAAGGGAATGGAAGGCGTCAGTAAAGAATGCATGCAAGTCAAGCAAGTCAGACAGAGAAAGACAAGTAGCATATGATATCACTTATCTGTGGAATCTAAAAAAAAAAACGATACAAATGAGCTTATTTACAAAACAGAAATAGACTCACAGTCATAGAAAACAAACTCCTGGTTACCAAAAGGGAAAGGGAGGGGGAGAAATTAGGAGTTTGGGATTAACCTATACACATTACTGTATATAAAATAAACAACAAGGACCTACTGTACAGTACAGGGAGCTATATCTTGTAATAACCTATATGAGAAAAGAATCTAGGGCTTCCCTGGTGGCGCAGTGGTTGAGAATCCGCCTGCTGATGCAGGGGTCACGGGTTTGTGCCCCGGTCCGGGAAGATCCCACATGCCGCGGAGCGGCTGGGCCCATGAGCCATGGCCGCTGAGGCTGCGCGTCCGGAGCCTGTGCTCCGCAACAGGAGAGGCCACGACAGTGAGAGGCCCGCGTACCACAAAAAAAAAAAAAAAAAGAAAGAAAAGAAAAGAATCTAACAAAGAATGAATATATGTATAACTGAATCACTTTGCTGTACACCTGAATCTAACACAACATTGTAAGTCAACTATACTGCAATAAAATTAAAATATTTTAAAAAAAAAATAGGGGCTTCCCTGGTGGCGCAGTGGTTGAGAGTCCCCACGGGTTCGTGCCCCGGTCCGGGAAGACCCCACATGCCGCGGAGCGGCTGGGCCCGTGAGCCATGGCTGCTGAGCCTAAGCGTCCAGAGCCTGTGCTCCGTCCGCAATGGGAGAGGCCACAACAGCAAGAGGCCCGCGTACCGCAAAAAACAAAACAAAACAAAACAAAACAAACAAACAAAAAAACCTATAATGGAAAAGAATCTGGAAAATATATGTGTATAACTGAATCACTTTGCTGTACACTTGAAACTAACACAACATTGTAAATTAATTATACTTAAATTTTAAAAAAGAATGCATGCATTGAAAGAACTGTTAGAAAACCTATCAGCTACACGTGTGTTGGAAAAGATGCTGGACTTACAGGCCCTGCACAGTCCAGGAGAAGAAAAGGATTCCTTGAAAAGTGAATTGAAATTATCACTGCAGAATGTGGACATTGAAAAAACCTGTAAGGAAGCAGAGCAGGAGCAAGCGTGTAGAGGGGATATTAGACTCCGAGTGAGGAGCTCAGGTTCTATTTCAAATGGGTCACTAATTGGCTGTGAGACTTTGGGAAGGTCATTCAGCCTTTCTGGACTTTCTCTATCACATGAAAGGTTTGGTTAGTTGTTCTGTAAGATGCATTCCAAGTCTAACACTACTCTGTGATTCAAAATATTGAGAGAGATGGAAGAGTGGTCAAGCTGTTTCAGTTGGAAAACAAAAATTACAGTGTTCCTTCAAACTTTCCCCCCATCAATCCACAGTCCCTGGCAAGAAACCTAAGTGTACTAAAATGAAGCCAATTAACATTCCTCACTACTGCTCTGTCATCAATCATCGTTAACTCAGAGGAGGCAGATGGGTAAGTAGCTATAAGCCATTTTCTTGTAGATTGGTTTGTTCATATCCCACACATTTAATTTCATCAAACCAGAACCCCATTCCATTCTTCAGAAGCACAGTGTACTGTGGACTCTCCAAGCATTACACAGAGAGAAAAGGTGCTGATAGAGCCGTTAGATGAGGACCATGCACTGCCCACTGGAGCTGAGCTACGTGGGGTCATTGGTGACTTGAACAGTTTTGGTGGAGTGGTGGTGGAGAGAGCCTGATCAGCGTGGGCTTCAGGGAGAATGGGAGAGGAGAAACTGCAAACAGTGGGAACAGACAGTTCTTAAGTTCTGCTGTCAAGGGAAAGAGATAAATGGGGTGCAGTAGAGTCAAGAGGGTTTTTTTTTTTTTCAAATGGGAAAATAACAACATGGTTGTCGATAATGAGACTTCTCCAGTAGAGAAGGAACCCTCGATGATACTGGAGGAGGAAGGGGACACTTGCTGAGGCAACATCCTTGAGTAGGTCAGAGAGGATGGGACCCAAAGGTAGAGTATATGAGCACAGGGAGGTAGTGGTTGGATGTGGGTATTGGGAGAATCGCTTCTGTTTTCTCAGTGAAATTGGAAGCAACAACATCAGCTGAGAGCAAAGATGGGGGAGGAGGTGTCGGAGGTTTGAAGAGACAGCAGACACGAACTGGTCACCTAGGAACATGACAAAGTGATGGAACCAGGATGAGTTCCAGGCAATATCTAGGACCACCTGAGGTTAGTGACCATGAATTTAAAGTGAAATCACTCAGCATGTTTGGGTGTTTGTCTGGCCATGCTGGGAGGGTAGAAGCAGGCAGAGGTGAAATTTAACTAGGGTTTTGGTTTAGTCAAGCCAGTACAAGGGAGAGAGGGGCAAGGGAGTCAAGTATGTATGCAAAGGGATGATTAGAAAGATAGACTGTGGAATTTAAACTGGGTGGGGAGGAGGGAGGGGATGGCAAGGGGATGGAACAGTGAGATGGTGATAGGAGCATTGGATTAAAGTCCTGGTACAGAAGAGCTGTCTATGTTGGGGTATGAGCTCGAAAGATAATAGGCAGTGGTAAGACAGTAGGATGCCTGAAATTAGGATTTTAAGGGTGTTGAATGTATTAAGATTGAAAAGATCCAAGGTATGGCCATAGAAGTGAGTAACAGAGATTGAAGAGCGAATGAGGCCATTGGAGAAAGGAGATGAAAAACTGAAAGGCCATTGTGTTAGAAAGAATATCTGGTTATTGAAATTACATGAGTCATAATCAGACTGAGTTTGAAGACAGTGATAGTGTGTCGGTTGCCGAAATCTTCAAGGAGTGAGGGGTAGTGGCCTAGGGATCAGTAAGGAGCTGAAACTAGTGGATGGGAACATCTGACGAGTGAGAGTCAAAGCTGAGTGTTTTTAGGGAGGAGAGAGGAAGCGCGGTCTCAGAGCAACACAGTAGAACCTGGAGAACACCTGTTCCACCTGGGCTCCATCTTATGAAGAGGAAATAACTACCAGACCACCTGAGAGGGTCACAGGGAAGACATGTCCTCAGGGAGAGGCAGGTGTCAGCGAGAGGAAGGTCAAGAAACATTCTTCTTCAAAGAAGCTGAGAATATAGGGTAGGTGTCAGCAAACTATAGCCTGTGGGCCCCCTGTTTTTGTAACAGTCCTTCGGAGAGGTGTGGAGGGCAGCAAGTGAGTGAGGGGGACCCTCCCTTGGCCCCTGCTGCTGCAAGTGCACGGCGAGGCTACCTCTGAGTGCAAGCTCTTTCTCCTCACCTGTACTGACCAGTCTCCAGGCCAGCAGAGGGGCTGATGATCCTAGTTAGAACACATCATTACTGAATGTAGCCTTAGCCTTGATCCACTCCTCTTCTTAGACTGGGCATTGCTTGCCAGCGTCTCCAACACAAAAGGTACTCATTCCAATTTAATATCAATGCTTCACTAAATTGGAAGACTTTCAGCCTGACCTTCAGTAAGGTTAGCTTGATTCTGCGTTATGACCAATGGTACTCAACACCATTCGTGTGCAATAACATTAAAGAATTAAGTTAAACATTCAAAGCAGCTGACTTAGAATACACTTGGCTTTCTTTTTCATTTTCCTGCTGCACACCCCAAAACTAGTGATCCGACTTAGACCCTTGCACAAGTGATCAGACCAGAGAAGAAACTGTGACACACACAGATTTGCTTTCTTGCTTGCTTGATTGACAAAGGAAAACAATAAAAGCCCTCTCTAAGAGCTGCAAATTGGAATTGAAGCCACACGTCTGTAAACATTTCCCAGCCTGAGTCACATCTTTGCTCAAATGACCTAAACCTGAGGATTGCCACGTTGACCAGGAAGTGCTTTGCCCTGATGGCAGGGATTAGCTCGTTGGTTTGCCTCTCTGTGAATCTCCTCCGATGCAGTGAGCACTTTCCAGCTGCCTCTACATCACATCCGGAAGGAGCACAGAACAGAGGTGATCCGCTGGGCCCGTGAGCCATGGCCGCTGAGCCTGCGTATCCGGAGCCTGTGCTCCGCAACGGGAGAGGCCACAGCGGTGAGAGGCCCGCGTACAGCAAAAAAAAAAAGTTTATAAGAAAAAACCACGATGAATAGACATAATAATTCACCAAAGAGGAAATACACAACATATTTAAAAGACACATTCACAGGAAGAAAGTTCACACTTTGCAGAGCAACAGAGTCTCAGAGTCTCTGGGTATCACCATCTAACTGAGGGTCTGGCTTAATGATGGACATAGTGGTCTCAGCAGAGAAACCCCACCAACAGAAGAGGTGATAACCTCCCTGACATCTTTTGTGCTTCCATAGTATCCTTTGTGTATTTCTCTGCTGTGCTTGTTACTTTCTGTTCTAAATACTACATGCCCATGGGCTAAAATCTCCTTGAGTGAAAGAACCACAACATGTATCTTTGTATTCCCAGCACCGTGATAGGGGCCGATACTTGCTTATTATGAAATAAGTAGCATGAACATTCTTTTTTTTATTATTATTATTATGTGTGTGCCCTGAGGGGCGAGCATAGATTTTTTTTTTTTTTTTTTTTTTTTTTTTTTTTTTTGCAGTACACGGGCCTCTCACCGCTGTGGCCTCTCCCGTCGCGGAGCACAGGCTCGGGACGCGCAGGCTCAGCGGCCACGGCTCACGGGCCCAGCCGCTCCGCAGCACGTGGGATCCTCCCGGACCGGGGCACGAACCCGCGTCCCCTGCATCGGCAGGGGGACTCTCAACCACTGCGCCACCAGGGAAGCCCCACAGCTTTTATTTGTTTATTTATTTATGGCTGTGTTGGGTCTTCATTTTTGTGCGAGGGCTTTCTCTAGTTGCGGTGAGCGGGGGCCACTCTTCATCGCGACGCGCGGGCCTCTCACTATCGCGGCCTCTCTTGTTGTGGAGCACAGGTTCCAGATGCGCAGGCTCAGTGATTGTGGCTCACAGGCCCAGTTGTTCCATGGCATGTGGGATCTTCCCAGACCAGGTCTCGAATCCGTGTCCCCTGCATTGGCAGGAGGATTCTCAACCACTGCGCCACCAGGGAAGCCCCAGCATGCACATTCTTTTTTTTTTTTTTTTTTTTTTGTGGTACACGGGCCTCTCACTGTTGTGGCCTCTCCCCTTGCGGAGCGCAGGCTCCAGATGCACAGGCTCAGCGGCCATGGCTCACGGGCCCAGCCGCTCCGCAGCACGCGGGATCCTCCCAGACCGGGGCACGAACCTGCGTCCTCTGCATCGGCAGGCGGACTCCCAACCACTGCGCCACCAGGGAAGCCCCAGCATGCACATTCTTGATCGAGAGACAGTGGGTCATGGAATGACATGGGGCAACTGGACACAGCAAATTAAAGAGTGGGTAACAATATGACTAGGCTGCTACACCTCCATGCTGTGAGTCTAAGAATAGCTCTTGGATCTCCTGTACTCAGGAAAACACTGGCTCTCCCTGGATATATCCTCATCGTTAGGAAGAGTTAAGAGATGGCACAAGAACTTTGCCCATTCCTGGCAAGACCCTCACCCTTCTTTCTAACCCCTCTAAACACTGGCTGCCTCAGTATTTGCCTCGAGACCATCTGGAGCAACCCCATCATAGTGTTTATTCCTGTCTACTTCAGTCATCATAGGATGCTCAGGATGGATACCCTTCATCCCCAGGAGTCTTACTCACATGGGCAGTAATGCTGCCACTGTATCTCCAACTCCTGCCTCCGTAAAGAGCATCTTTTGTTCTATGGCCTCTGATTGGATTCAGCTAATGGAGGCTGGGGCAGGATTCCAGGGGCAGGAGGAAAGTGAGCTTAGGTATGTGTTCTCCTGACATCCTCTTGGTTGGGTTCCAAAGGATTGCCTGCATCCCAAGGTCCTAGATTCTGCCAGGCAGCCCTCTCTATCAAGCTACTCTCTCTGAGTTTCTGTAACCACTCTCTTCCTGTCCTTGTAGGTGGCAATAGCTCCTGTTTGTTGCTAGCCCCTGGGCACTACATCAGCCTTGGTTGGCTTCCTTAACCCCTGCCCATATTTACAAATAATCCCTTTATTAAACCCTTTTCAGTTGCCCAGTTCGAGTGTGCCATCTGTTTCCTGCTGGGATATCGACGAATACACCGCTGAATAATTAGTTGTTGGATGTGTGCATGGCTTTGAATCTCTGTAAGAAAACTGAGATCACTGGGAAGCATGCTTTGCAGCAAGGGTAAGTGGCTGTGGGGATGGTGGGAATTCTCCCCATTTCGGTAGGTAACCTGACCCTGGAAGCGCGGAAGGGAGGAGTGGCTACTTAGCCAACAGGGCAGAGGATGGAGGAGGAGGGGCAGTCATGGCTCGGGAGGAAGGCACAAAGACCCAGGCCCTGAGACATGGAGCCCACCGGAAGCAGCCATCAACAGGAGCCACAGCAAAGGAGACGCTACCCGTGGAACTCCGCAGGAGTCCCAAGGAAGGGGCAGAGCAGTATGTCAGGCTGTGGTCTCACAATCCTAGACATGGAGGCTGGGCGAGAGAAATAATGCCTCCCCTCTCACCTCTTCCTACTGCTTCCTTAGAGCCTCAATGGGCACCAGCGAGCGGCAGTTATCAAAGGCATGAAAATGAGAACAACCTGGGTCATATTACCTCTGCAGAGTCAGCACTTATATAACTGGTGAAACTAATATACTCATGGACTTTGGTAACATTATAAGTCAAGGCAACTCTTTCAGAAAGCTCTGTGGCAATATGCATCGCATTTTAAATAAAATGTCGTATCTTGTGACTCTAATCCCATTCCTAAATGGACACCCTAAAGAAAATTTGTGAAGACAAATATGTCATTATCCCTACTGTCAAACACTGTAATATACAATATTCAGTGAAAAGAATCAAGTGTAAAAGTGTATGAGGCAAGAATATACAATGGAGAAAAGACAGTCTCTTCAGCAAGTGGTGCTGGGAAAGTTGGACGGCTGCATGTAAATCAATGAAGTTAGAACACACCCTCACACCACACACAAAAATAAATTCGAAATGCCTTAAAGACTTAAATATAAGACATGACATCATAAGACTCCTAGAAGAGGGCATAGGCAAAACATTCTCTGACATAAATCATACCAATGTTTTCTTAGGTCAGTCTCCCAAGGCAATAGAAATAAAAGCAAAAATAAACAAATGGGACCTTATCAAACTTACAAGCTTTTGTGCAGCAAAGGAAACCATAAACAAAATGAAAAGACAACCTAGAGGCTGGGAGAAAATATTTGCTGATGATGTGACCGACAAGGGCTTAATTTCCAAAATATACAAACAGCTCAGACACCTCAACAACAAAAAAACAAACTACCCAACAGAAAAATGGGCAGAAGACCTAAACAGACATTTCTCCAAAGAAGACATACATGGCCAACAGGCACATGAAAAGACGCTCAGAATCACTAAATATTAGAGAAATGCAAATCAAAACTACAATGAGGTATTACCTCACACCAGTCAGAATGGCCATCATCCAGAAGTCTGCAAATAATAAATGCTGGAGAGGGTGTGCAGAAAAGGTAGCCCCCCTACACTGTTGGTGGGAATGTAAACTGATGCAGCCACTATGGAAAACAGTATGGAGGTTCCACAAATAACTAAAAATAGAGTTGCCATATGATCCAGCAATCCCACTCCTGGGCATATATCTGGACAAAACTATACTCAAAAAGATACATGCACTCCTATGTTCATTACAGCACTATTCACAATAGCCAAGACATGGAAACAAACTAAATGTCCATTAACAGATGAATGGATAAAGATGTGATATATATCGGGTTCAATCCCTGGTCGGGGAAGATCCCACATGCTGCAGAGCAACTAAGCCCGTGAACCACACCTACTAAGCCCGCGGGACACAACCACTGAAGTCTGTGTGCTCTAGGGCCCGTGTGCTGCAACTACTGAGCCTACGTGCTGCAACTACTGAAGCCCACGCACCTAGGGCCTGTGCTCTGCAACAAGAGATGCCATGACAATGAGAAGCCCGCACATTGCAATGAAGAGTAGCCCCGGCTCACTGCAGCTAGAGAATGCCCACACGCAGCAACGAAGACCCAACACAGCCAAAAAAAAGGAAATGTACAATGGGCAGAGATATAAAAGTAGGTATGCATAAAGGCAAAATGTGAAGAAAATAGGCAGCAATGAAAATAGTGTCAACAGAATAAAATTTTTCTCTTTATTTTGGCTGTGCCACACAGCTTGCGGGATCTCAGTTCTCCGACCAGGGATTGAACCTGGGCCTCTGCAGTGAAAGCGCCAAATCCTAACGACTGGACCACCAGGGAATTCCCCTAGAATGAAATTTTAAATTATTTTTTCCTGAAATTCTTCAATGTTGCTCTAAAATCTAATGTAAAAAAATGCTTTCTAAATTTTAAGTGAACACCATCAGGAGGGGTCACATCACTTCCCTTTCTATAACCCTCCAATATTCCAATGATTTCCTCGTGCAATAAAAATACCATGCAAATCCCCTTCTGTGGTGTTTCAGGTTGTATCTGTCAGGCCTCTGACACCTCCTGGATCTCATCTGTTGACCCTCCTTCCCTTGTCGACTATGTTCCAGCCCTCCAGGGACATTATGTGCCTTGGAAACACCAACCTTATTCCTGTTTTAATCTCTGCTCCTCCTGTTTTCTTGGTCTAGAATGCATTTTCTTCAGGTCTTCACACGGCTGCCTTTTCCCATCCTTCAGCTGTCACTTCAAATGTCACCTTTTTAGAGAGGCTGTGGAGACACTGACTATTATCTACCCAACAACTGAACATCTCTAGCTCCCACCAGGAACCTCTTAAGGGTCGGGTCTTCTTTTACCCTACCTGAGGAAACTAAGACCTGGGCACATGGCTCAAATGCAGCCAATCATTTCCTGTTCCTACATTTCCAAGTTGAAGAGCGTGATGATGCATGGGACAGGGATAGTTGCAGTTTCCTTGGTGCCTCTGGTGCCATGGAGAGTCCAGTAGAATCCTAATAATAGCTAAAGTTGGTGGTGTTCATCACAGTGATGGTTTAGTCCAGTGGTGGTCTTAGCAGTGGCCATGGCTGGTTGGTGTTGATCTGATGTGCAGACTACCATGTGATTTTTTTTCTTGGTTGGGTCTCGCCTCCCTGGGGTCCTACTGAAGCTGGGTTCTGCAGTCTATGTATCAATGCTATTAGTTACCTGAAACTCTTCCCCAAAATGTCTTTTCTGCTTAAGTTAAGCAGAGCTGTTTTCTATTGTTTGTAACCAAGAACCCGTACAAAGAACTTCCCTGAAAGCCTAAGCTAAAGCAGTCAGTTCACTATCCTGGTTGTTCTCTGTGACAGTATTCAGTTTTTCACAACATGTACCACTATCTGAAGTAATTATTTTGTGCATCTGTTTTTATTTGTTTAGTTCTTTTATTTTATCTATCTCTTTATTTTATTGTAAAATGAATTAATTTTAATTTTTAATTAATTAATAAGTTAAAATTAATGAATATAAATATTCATTTAATAAATGAGATAGAGAGTAGAATGGATGCTAGAAACAGGATTCCAAGAGACATAAGGACCAAAATTAATATGAAGAAGTCTAATAGAATAAATATGAGAGCTGACTTGAGGTTGATCAATCAATCGCACAAGTACAAGATTGGGGAGGCCTTACGTTTTAGGAATTTGAGCGCTAAAAATGAAAAACCTATAGGTTGTGATAGACGGCAAGCTCAGTGAGACTTGACTTCTAAAAAGGGTGCAAGCAATCTTAGGGTATTCTAACAGGAATACATAAGGGATTTCTGCTTCTGGCCAAGGTGAATTAACAAGGGCCAGATTTACCTTCTCGCCTTAAATAACTAAAAACATGGGACAAAACATGTGAAACAATGTTTTTTTCAGACACTGGACCACAGGCAGCCAGGACAGTGACTATTGAGAGAGGGGATACGAACAGATGATCTTTACAATTGCCCAGTGTACTGCCTGGATAATGTTTTCAGGCCACAGCACAGGGAGGGGGAACCCAGGCAGAGCCAGGCAATCCCCCTAAATTGAGGAGACGGAGCTGGGATTTCAAGGACGTCAAGATAGCTAAAGTTCAATGGTCAGTGTATCAGAAAGAAGAGAGCCGCCCAGGGAGAGAATCCAAGAGAACGGCGGAGTGTGCCCCTGAGTCATCAGCTAAATACTGATTGGCGTGTGTGGGTGAGAAAATAACCCATTCCACTCCTAGATATTTACTCAATAGAAAGGAAAGATTTGTATGCGAATGCTTATAGCAGCTTTATCTGTAATAGCCAAAACCTGGAAACAAACGACTTGTCCGTCAACAGATGAATAGATACACCAAAAGTCCTATATCCATATAATGGAATATCATTCAGCAGTAAAAAGAACAAAATATTGATACACGTAATAAAATGGATGAATCTCAAAATAATTATACTGAATTTACAAAGTCAGAGCAAAAAATGCATATATTTGATTCCATCTGTGTAGAATTCTAGAAGAGGCAAACTGACCTATGGTGATAGAAAGCAGATCAGTGGTTTCCTAGGGATGGGATGGAGGATCGTGGGGGTATAAGGAGGGAGGGAATACGTATCAAGGGGCATGAGGGAACTTTCGGGAATGATGAATACGTTCATTATTTTGATTGTGAACATTTCATAGATTTATACATGTGTAAAAGCTAATCAAATTATACAATTAAAAATGTGCAGTGCGTTGTACACTAATTATACCTCAATAGAACAGAAAAAAAAACACGGAAGAAATACAGCATGCAAGCAAGATATTTGATAGTGTCATGGTACCCCTCACCTAGAATCCTCACCCAGTTCTCCTCACATGTGCTTTAGCATACAGAACAGTAAGGCTGGTCTCCTACGCAGATGATTGAAAATCAGCTAGCCTCACTCAGGAGTGATTCCTGCACAAACGTCAACTAAATATTTGTTGAATGAATGTATAGATGGATAAATGAATGTATTCCTCCACCGAAGCCTATAGGATTCAAATTTGTGCCTCCAGAAAAAATTTGGCCACACAAAATTTCACACAAATGAAACGTCACACAAATTCTTAAAACTGAACATTTAAAATCCTCACAGGCTAAGGGCCTACACCGTCTATTCTGGGGACCGTTATTTAAGAGCTTGATGTCTATAAGAGAAAAGAAACGGATGAGAAGTCTGATGTTTAGCTGGGAGAAGTTTTAAAAGAGACCTGAAAATTTTCTTCAACACACAGGAGGAAGATAAATTAAACAAATTTTGTGTAACTAAAACCGAGGAGTTGATGGCTGAGAGATGGATTTGATTTTATTTTTTATTATTAATTTTTGGCTGTGCCATGCAACTTGGGGGATCTTAGCGCCCCAACCAGGAATCAAACCCAGGCCCCAGCAGTGGAAGCACAGAGTCCTAACCACTAGACCACCAGGGAATTCCCTGGGAGGTAGATTTTAATCCCGAAGTCAATCCTGAAGCTGGACGAGGTGCCCGTCCTCTCCTTTCCCACATGTCCATAACACACTGTACGTGGGCCACTCTAACGCTACTACACCCTATTGTGATGATTACTTTTAAAAAATGTTTTCCTGGCTAAATTGTGTACTTTTTGGTTTTAGATAGCAAGACAAAATAGCATAAAGATGTCAATTATTTCTAAATTCATCTACAATCTCACTACAATCCCATTTAAAATGTAAATAGGTTTTCCTCTTCCGTCCTCTTATTGTTTTGAACTTGAAAAAAGAAATGTGTCTGAAATCAATTTGGAAGAAAACATGTGAAAATTGTCAAGAAAATTCTAAAAATAAAGGGGAAGAATAATGCTATCACATTAAACTGTATCTACAGTAACTAAAATACTTTGATTCTGATGTCCAAATAGGCAGATCAATGGAAAATAGTGGCGTCTAGATGAATCAATGTAAAAGAATAAAATGCATCAATAAGTAGTGAGTTGGGAAAATGTTTGAGATACCCAGTTATACACAGCATTTATATTTGCGGGGAAAACTACACACACAAAAAAATGTGTGTGTGTGTGTGTGTGTGTGTGTGTGTGTGAGTGTGTGTAGACGAGGGTGGGATTTATTCAAGAAAACCTTGTGAGTGATTTACTTACATTGAGAGAACCAGGGTGGGGCAGACCTGGGGTTAGGAAGTGAAAAATGGACGAGATGGGCACTGTTCTTTTCACTTTATTCACTTCTGTATTTTTGGAAATATTTTTATATATTGCATGGATGGTTTTTAATAAATTATAGAGAAAAAAGAAGAAAGGGGAGAAAGGAGAGAAAAGGGCACAGAAATCACAGAGAATGGAAGAAACTAAGGATGGGCTTTGAAGTCATAATGACAGGTAACTTCTCTAAGCCTCGGTATTTTTTCCTGTAAGATAGGTATCATAACGTCTCCTTCACAGAGTAGTTTTAAGCATTTAATGAAATAACTTATGTAAAGGGCTTAGCCCATCATAATCAAGCATTATACAACATCTATAATAATTATTATTTGCTACTACTAGTTACTATTATTTATAGTCCAAGAAATGTGCAGTTGGAAAGTTATAAGAACACCCCAAATTCCTTCACAATATACCTGGAGGTTAAGCTCAGGGAAGAAGGTGGCTATGAGATTATAACCAGGAAAGCTTTAATCTAATCAACTGCACTGTGCTCTGTCTGAAGAAAGAGTGTGTTAATTGAAGTAGGAATATGATCCATATGGAAACTACAAAAGGATCTATTAGGAGAAATGAGAGAGGGTTTCATCTGTTGGGAGATGGACGCTGATTAAAACAACCCTGGGATTAAATCTTAACTCCCTGGATCGATCTTGCTATACAACAAGAGTAACATGGATTATTTTGGTGTAGACACCAGCCTCTCTTGAGTTCAGTTTGTGTGAGGAACCTTGACAGTCTGATCTCATCGAGGCAGACAGAAGACAATTTTTGGATCTAAAGGCTGAAGTCCCAACCCTAGAACTTTATGATCTCCTACAAACAAGCTTTTGTGCTATGGGCCTGATATGAATGAAGGGAAAGCAGTTTTCTGTTTTGGAGAATTAAAACTTCAGCATGAATGAACAAGTGGATGGATGAATGAATACATTAGCACTGGAAGGAGTTGTCATGTAGAGCTGTAAACTCTGCATCACTGTGTTATTTTTACACATGGGATTGCTTCTCCCTTGTTTCTAGTTGACCGTGCCATCCAGACGATCAACAACCCCTGCAGGAGCTGATCGCTGTCAACCTCTTCATCTTCTTCTTGCCACTTTGCCTCACCCACTGCACTGCAGCCTTCCGGGCCTTCCCCATTCCAGAATGCAATGCCACTGGCTCTCCGCCTGGCTCTTGCCTTGCCCTTCCTTTACATCCCAACTCAGCAGTCACTTCCTCAGAGCCTGGGATCCGTCTCCCCAGTGCCTCTTCCGGTTTCTCTGTGTAAAGTAATCACCTTCCCACCCCCAGCACCACCACATTATTTTCCATCACGGCATTCAGCATCCTATGTATTTTATGGAATATTTTAGTTCTTATCTGCTGAGAAGCAGATGCCTAGATGGGATTAAACATACAAGAGATTTACTGGGAGAATTGCCTGTGATGGATAAAGGGAGAGAGAGAGAGAGAGGAAGTGAGGAGAGCCACCAGCTACAGGTCTGACAGCCCTGAAAGGGACAGTGAAGGATGGAGAGATGGGTAGGAAGAGTCATGAAGTGCAGCACAGTTCAGAGAACGTTTTAGCCAGGACTATGGGAAATCTTCCAGCCGAAGTCACCTGTTGGGGGAATCCTAGCTCTTGAAGGAACAGGCTTTCATCAGCACCCGCCAGCACGCTCAGTTATGGGTTGGGAGCCCGTAGGTTAGGCCTTGGTGCAAGCCCGATGGTGGGTCCAGAATGGCAGCAGCTGGGACCACCAGTCACACTCCCTGTGGTTAATCATTTGAGAAGTGCATTTTCATGGTTGTCAGATTCTCTGAACTGACTGTCTGTGCCCCTCCCAAACTCATATGTTAAAGTCCTAACCCCCATTATGATGAAATTCGGAGGTAGGACCTTTGGGAAGTATTAGGTTTAGATGATGTCTTGAGAGGAGAACCCCATGATGGGATTAACCCTTATAAGAAGAGGTAGAGACCAGAGCACTCTCTGTCTCTCTCCCTCTCTCCCTCTTTCTCTCCGTCTCTCCATTATGTGAGGATACAGCAAGAAGTCTACCCTCTGTACACTAAGAAGTGGACTCTCACGAGACCCTGAATCTCCTGGCGCCTTGATGTTGGACTTCCCAGCCTCCAGAACTGTGAGAAATAAATGTTTGTTGTTGAAGCCGCCCAGGCTCTTCTAGGATAGGGGGGTCCCAATGTAGCCGACATGCCACCAAATGGCCAGACGTTCTCCTCGAGGAATATTCCATATTGGGGCTCAGCACTGGTCTCTATTGCTGACAGGTCGGACATTCACAGGCAACAAAAGCGAGTTTGGCCTTGATAAACAGTGAGTCCTCTGGGCCCTCCAACCCAACATATATAACATATCCATCCATTCCATCATGCCCACTTCCATCAGTCTTCTTATTCCTTCCTCGACCACCTGCCAGGGTAACTCAGGCATTGCACTTTGCTTGGCATTGCCGAGCAATTTCTCCAGGCTTCTAAGAAACCACCCCGTTCCCCAGGGCCCTTGCTAAGGTATTAAAGCAGTGTTCTGAGAAAAATGTCTCTAAAGCAATAAATTCCTGCTTATCCTGCCTTTCATTTGACCCTATTGATCAAGCACCATCAAAATTCAATTCCAGGGGTACTACCCTGGCTTCTGCTGGTACATGCTGGCTAATTCTTGCAACACCTTTAGTAAATAATCTCTTTCTTCCCTTGTCAGGCACAGCACATCCCTAGCCAGGTCTGCTAGGGAAGTAACCCTAGTTATGAGTTTGGCAACCAGAGAGGAGATGGGGCAGCTCGTGAGGAGCTGAGAATGAGGCACTGAGAATGTGGCCCCTGAGAATGAGGCACTGCAGGGAAAGTGCTGGCCCTTCTTAGATATATTAGTTTTTTATCACTGCCTAAGAAATTGCCACATCCTGGTAGCTTAAAACAGCACATATGTATTATCTCACAGTTCCCGTGGGTAGGGAGTCTTTGCACCACTTAGCTGGGTCCTCTACTCAGTGATTCACCCGGCAGCAATCAAGGTGTTGGCCAGGCTGTGTTCTTTCCTGGAGCTCAGGATCCTCTTCTAAGCTCATGTGGTTTTGGGAAGAATTCGGTTCCTTGCGGCTGTAGGACAGAGGTACTCATTTTCATGCTGGCCTTAAAAATGTCAGCCAGGGGCCATTCTCGGCTCCTAGAGGTGCCCCCAAGTTCCAGGCCACACGTGCCTCTCACGAGCCCTTTCACAACCAGGCAGCTTCCTTCTTCAGACCCTCCAGAGAACTCTCCTATCTCCAGGAGGATCCAAGGCCCTCTTTTAAGGGTTTTCACCTGACTAAATCAGGCCTAACCAGGATAATCTCCCTCTTGATTAAGTCAAAGTCAATGGATTTGGGAAATGAATTACATCTGCAAAATCCCTTCACCTTTTCTATATTCTATTGCCTGCAAGCTAGCCACAAGTTCTGCCTGCACTCAAGAGAGGAAATATCCACAAGGGCATGACTCACCGGGGTAACGTTAAGGTGTGTCTACATTAGGGAGGTGAGGGTCACCACAGGAGCATGGTGGTGGATCCAGAGGAGCAGCTGGACCTTTTGTCAATTATGGTCCCTGCAGCGGGAGACCTGAGCAGCACATTTTCATGGCTATTATCACAATAATCACTGTGGTATTAACTCAATCTGAAACTCATGAATTTGAGAATGTATTACATGTTGATTTTCTTCTCTACTGGACTATTAGTTCTTGCAGGGGTAAGGACTAAATCTATCCTTTACTCTTATATCATTGCCTAGCCCTCTCATGGCCTAGCACAATGCTTTTGTACATAGCAGATGCTCAAAATATTTGTTAAATGAATAAATAGCTTCAGTAGCAGCACCCATTTTATTCTGACACTGTCCCCTGACCAGATTTCACAGATCTAAAGTTGACATCCTGACCCAAGCTAAGCCAGTGAGTCTCTTCCCTAAAATTCTGAGTTGAGGCTGACAGATGATTGGGCTAGCCACGCTCTGGGTGACTGAACAGTAACTGATAACATTCTCCAGAATGTCTTCTGCCTTGTGGACCAAGGACCAGTGGCTGCCAGTCTGAGGCATGGAGGACATGCTGCAGATGCGCCAACAGAAATAGAGAGAAAGGAACCCTGCAGATATATGTTTCTCTTAGGACCTCTTCCCTGACTATCAAGAGGTTCCACGGTGTTCTTCTCCCAAATTTCCCTGTTTTGCTTAAAGTAGTTGGAGTTGGATTTGGGGTCCTATGTAATATACTCTGGAGGTTAGAACATAGGCCAGCTAGCAGCTCCCCACAGCCTTAGTTCGTGAAGCTGTGATGTGGGGAAGGGGGGTGGTATTAAGGAATGAGAGGAGCCTTTTTTTTTTGTATATGAACAGTTCTTTAACCAAATTTTAAATATGCTGATGGCCCATTCAATGGTAAGAACTTTTATACAGTGAATAATAACACCTCATGACCCGCACCCGCCCCCAGGGATTTGTTCTGGAAACTTAAAAGTTTCTGCTATACTGTGTGCTGGAGTAGAAGTTGCATTCTAATGGGGCGGCATGGGCTTTCTGATGAGAATATCTCTTCTTTGGTAACACTCTACTGAATTTGAGGGTTCAGAGCCTTCGGCACCTGGCTTTGTTTAATGCTTTCTTCCTGCTGTAGCGCCTATTTGGAGGCCCTGTATTTCTTGGCAGCTGTGCTGTTCTGACATCATTTTAAGTCAATTAAAATTATTAGTGTAGTTTTATTTTTTTTAATTTTTTAAAACATCTTTATTGGAGTATAATTGCTTCACAATGTTGCGTTAGTTTCTGCTGTATAACAAAGTGAATCAGCTGTACATATACATATATCCCCATATCCCCTCCCTCTTGCATCTCCCTCCTACCCTCCCTATCACACCCCTCTAGGTGGTCACAAAGCACTGAGATGATCTCCCTGTGCTATGCAGCTGCTTCTCACTAGCTATCTATTTTACATTTGGTAGTGTATATATGTCCATGCCACTCTCTCATTTTGCCCCAGCTTCCCCTTCCCCCTCCTGTGTCCTCAAGTCCATTCTCTACAACTACATCTTTATTCCTGTCCTGCCCTTAGATTCTTCAGAACCTTTTTTTTTTTTTTTTAGATTCCATATATATGTGTTAGCATACAGTATTTGTTTTTCTCTTTCTAATTTACTTCACTCTGTATGACAGACTCTAGGTCCATCCACCTCACTACAAATAACTCAATTTCATTTCTTTTTATGGCTGAGTAATATTCCATTGTATATATGTGCCACATCTTCTTTATCCATTCATCTGTCGATGGACACTTAGGTTGCTTCTGTGTCCTGGCTATTGTAAATAGTGCTGCAGTGAACATTGTGGTACATGACTCTTTTTGAATTATGGTTTTCTCAGGGTGTATGCCAAGTAGTGGGATTGCTGGATCATATGGCAGTTCTATTTGTAGTTTTTTAAGGAACCTCCATCCTGTTCTCCATAGTGGCTCTATCAATTTACATTCCCACCAACAGTGCAAGAGTGTTCCCTTTTCTCCACACCCTTTCCAGCATTTATTGTTTGTAGACTTTTTGATGATGGCCATTCTGACCAGTGTGAGGTGATACCTCATTGCAGTTTTGATTTACATTTCTCTAATGATTAGTGATGTTGAGCATCCTTTCATGTGTTTGTTAGCAATCTGTATATCTTCTTTGGAGAAATGTCTATTTAGGTCTTTTGTCTATTTTTGGATTGGGTTGTTTGTTTTTTTGATATTGAGCTGCTTGTATATTTTGGAGATTAATCTTTTGTCAGTTTCTTTGTTTGCAAATATTTTCTCCCATTCCGAGGGTTGTCTTTTCGTCTTGTTTATGGTTTCCTTTGCTGTGCAACAGCTTTTAAGTTTCATTAGGTCCCATTTGTTTATTTTTGTTTTTATTTCCATTTCTCTAGGAGGTGGGTCAAAAAAGATATTGCTGTGATTTATGTCATAGAGTGTTCTGCCTATGTTTGAGAGGAGCCTTTTAGAAACAGCTAAAGCTTGTTCTCCAGCAATGAGGCTGGTTACAAAGGACAGAGGCTGGGGATTCTGCCCCAAAGAGGAGCTGGCTGGAGCCCCTCAGCAGCCCCCCAGGAGCCCTTCAGCAGCAGGAGCTAATGTATAGAGTGTGAAACAGCCACTTTGGGGAAACTGGAAGTATTGTTACCACTCCAAGTTGCGTGGCTCAACCTGCGCCATCCAGTCAGGCAGAGAGATTAGCCAGTCATGGGAGGGGTCAAGTACTCTTTCCACTGAAGTCTCCTTGGGACACCACCTAAGTCAATGGATGCAAATGGGCATTTGCAGGTTATTCTGTAATATATTCATTTATACTTTAGTAATCACTGTTAATGTGAAATAAAGGTGGTTCCAGTGCAAGGAAGAGGGTCTGGATGCTGATGAGCATAAAAACTGACTGAGGGTTGTTGCAGAGGACAGGAGACAAGAGGAGTAGAATGGGGCAGAAACAGGAGAATTCTGTAGAATAGAATGATGAATGCGAGAATAGAAAATTTTGGCAAAATTTTAGGAGGTATAAGTGTGTATCCAATGATAGGAGGAAAGATGAAAGGGATAGAAAGGTATTCTATTTATTCCCATGGGAAAGAGGATAGAGAAACAGGTATTTATTTAATCATTCATATTTTTTCAGCAAGAATCCATGGGCACCTACTCTGTGCCAGCCACTTTTCAGATACTGATGACACAGTGGCAAATAAGAGCAGCAGAGTCCTTCCCTTCACAGAGTTAACTTTCTTGTGGCTCTACTTGGACAGAGCATCGCTCATCACCACTCTTTCTCCATGGTTGGGGAAGGACTGACTTTATTAGCACGCGGGTGGGCACACAGATCTCTCCCCCAACCCCTGATGCCATCCTTAGAAAAGCACTGAGTGTGGAGTGAGGGCTGGGATGAGGACACCCTGCAGCATACTAAAGGCTCAATAATGAGGAGACAAGCAAGAGAAGGAAGGAGAATGACCCTTACATTGGGATCAGGCCCACTGTGACAGACATAGTGGGCTGACCACTGCAATTCACACTTCCCTCAAAGCAGAGATGCAGCTGCTCAGCCAGAGACTACAGTTCCCTTTGTATCTAAATGTGGCCGTTGGAATGGTTGCCACAGGAATAGGAAGACCAGTGATGTATGTTACTTCCAAGCCAGGACTTTCTAAAATATCATAGACTCAACTTTCACATTTTAACATTCTACATACTCTTATTTGATAATCCCCAACTATATGACACCAGATTCATTCCATTATTATTTATATGATGATGTAATAAAAAATTTCAAATAATTTTTCATACCTTTACTATATTAAATTTTATTATGAAATATAGCATATGTATATTTTTAAATTACTACTAATAACTTTCAAAAAGAATATGTATATACTCATTCCTTAACCAACAAAGATGCATGCATGGGATTCCAACAAAAAGCAAATCTCCACTGAAGATAAACTCACACACAAAAATTACAAATCACACACAGGCAGCAATCTGCTGTGAAAAGAGAGTCAGCAGAAACATCAAACAGGGACATGAGATAATGCAACATATTGAAAGAGGTAATAAATCAGCTACATTTAAAATTATGAAAGAGATAAGATATGGAATAAAAACCATGAGGGAAAAAAAAAGAATCTGTGGGAGGAGGGGAACACAAAGAATTAGTGGGAGAGAGGACATGGAGAGAGGAGGGGACGATTTTAGTTAGGTAATGAACTAATTCTAAAAGGACCAGGTTCGGTGCAGACAGAAAAGTAAACAAGACCTAAGAAGACAGGAAGAATCAACAAGTAAAGAGGGTGAAGGGATGAGGAAGATGGGAAGAGAAAACTTAGCACCAAGTTTCTTAGCAGCGAAGGCAAAGTGGCAAACACATTGTACGTATTGCCCAAAAGTCAACAAATATAACAGTTCACCCAGGTAGATGAAGTGTTTCTGGCCCTGAGATGTTAGAAAAATGTATTCTGAAAGCATCTTTACCTAAAGTGACTTGAGTACCACTGTGAACTCTGTCTCCAACAGTAGATTTACCAAAAATGCAGAGGGTTCACATCTGGCTTTTCATTGGTCAGCCCTTAATGAAAGGGGAGGACATAACTTAAATCATAAAAGAAATTCTCCAGAAAGTAAGAATGATCATTGTTTGGTGTTGGGATGACAAAACTTACCAAAGGAAAAAAAAGAAAACCTAAACACAATGACATTATGTAATCATGTATATACAGGTTTATCACATTTTGGTAATTCTCGACATATCTGAAACTTTTTCATTATTATTATATTTGTTATGGTGATCTGTGATCAACAATCCTTGATGTTACTACTATGACTCTCTAAAGGCTCAGACGATGGTTAGCATATTTTAGCAATAAAATATTTTTAATTAAGGTATAAATATTGTTTTTTAGACATAATGCTATTGCACACTTAATAGGTTACAGTATAGTGTAAACATAACTTTTATATGCACTGGGAAACCAAAAAATTTGTGTCACTCACTTTTCTGTGATACTCATTTTATCATGGTGGTCTGGAAATGACCCCGCAATATCTCTGAGCTATGCCTGTATTTTAAAATGTCATAAAATTTTGGAACAACAGAGAAAATATTACCCTAAATATTACCCTAATCCTGAGTTTCTCAACCTTGGCACTATTGACATTTTGTACTGGACAATTATTTGTTATAGAGAGCCGCCCTAAGCACTGTAAGAGGATAAGCAGCATCTCTGGCCTCTGCCCAGTAGATGCAGTAGCATCCCCTCCCCCCCAACCCATACACTCCCCCTGGCCAGTTGCAACAACCAAAAATATCTCTAAGTATTGCCAAAAGTCCCCAGGGGAAAAAAGCAACTCTAGCTGGGAACCACTGTTCTAATTATACCAAGTAAATACCATTACTTTCATATATGCAATCTTTTTCATATGTTATATGTATACGTATATTGAAAGTTTCATTCAAAGAATGTTACAGATGGCTAGAGCAGACTCCTGGCATTTGAGAAGGATACCCAAGACCTTTGCAAATCCCCAAGTCGGCAAATACCACTTTAGCACATAACATCTCCCATAATTGCGCTTGAGAATGGAAAGAAAACAGTGAAACTGCTCCCAGACTCAGATCACCAGCAGCTGACCAGCTTCATTCAGTAGCCAAAGTATCTGGGTGTCTACTCTCCAACCTTGCAGCTCATTTTAATCAAATTTGCCTCAGCTAAACTACAAATCAGTACAGGTCAAGGGTCTCCTGGGTCTCTCTGGAGTAATTCAAGCAGTGAATCTAAACTCTTTAAATGCCAAGGGACTATGTGGACCTCAGGGCCTGTGCTGCAGATGCGTGACAGTCCTTGGACATAGGCTGGAGGTCCAGGTGCTATTGCAGTGTTAAAGCCTAGCAGGGCATTCATTTATGCAAGATAAGACCATGAAACCTAAGTGTTTTAAAAGTGGTTTGTTTTGTGGATAAACATATTTCAAAACATAGGTAATGGTAGAAGGGTGATGATTTAAAAAATAATACAGATGAAAATTTAGAGTTTGGTGTACAAGCTGGACGCCAATACCTGATGTTTCACATCATCTCCAAGGCCCGAAAAGCTTGTCTTGTGATGACCCAGCCCTGGGACTACAGAACCAGCCTGGGAAATTCGCCTTCTGCACAGAGGAGCCCATGGCAAATAGTTTCTGTGCAAGGATGAGCTCGGTGGTCTGCTTAGATTCAGGACCTCGGAGACAATCTGAACATAACCTCAGGCAGTGCCACAACTGAAAGTCCTCTCGGGTACAGACAGAGCATTCGAGCGTGGAGAAGAAAACTGGATCAGGAGTGAGAAGATCTTTGCTCCTGATCACCTTGCCTCCCTGAACATGGCCAAGTGCAAGTTTGCCATGCAGCCAATACCATTTGTGAGGGCTACTGGGTTATGAGAAATTAATGAAAATAAGCTTTGAAAGCTTTAGAAGGCAAGGCATTTGTGGCAAATTCGTCTCATCACTGAACACTGCAATGCACCGCAAAGTTATAGAGAGTATAGAGAGTGGGTTCTGAACGTAGCTTTTCACGTGGTCAATTCTTGGTCAGTGTAGGCTGTGACGTTGCTTTTCTCTAAAACCTTAGAAGGCTGGGAGCAAGGGTGAGTTAAAGACTTGGGAATTAAATCAGAATGGCTTTGTCTTTGTACTCACACCTAGATGTTAAAATGAGATGATGAGCGATCAGGAAAAATTGTTCACAAAGTTTTCAAAACATTCAAGTCTTTAGTCCTGCCTTGTTCCCACTTTCCCCCGGCCCAGTTTGGTGGCACAGAGGAGAGAGGAAAACACTGGAGTTTGTACCTCACTGCCACATAAAGGGGCCACTCACCGAGTCAACTAATCTCTCTAGACCTCAATTCCCTCACTTGTCAAACTGGAAATTTGGGGCATGCCTACCCCCTACGGTTGTGGTGAGGTTTAAATGCAACGATGTGCGTGCACAGCGTAAAGTACAAAGCCTTTTGAGAATATCAGGTAATATCCGGCAAATGTATTGGTCATTATCAGCTTCATTGCTACTTGGTATCGACATATATACACTACGGAATGTGAAATAGTTAGCTAGTGGGAAGCAGCCGCATAGCACAGGGAGATCATCTCAGTGCTTTGTGACCACCTAGAGGGGTGGGAGGGAGGGAGATGCAAAAGGGAGGGGATATGGGGATATATGTGTGCATATGTTTGATTCACTTTGTTGTACAAGAGAAACTAACACAGTATTGTGAAGCAATTATACTCCAATAAAGATCTATTTTTTAAAAAAAGATGGGTGAGGAAGGTCAGAGATACTTGATGAATAAAAAGAAATCTGAGAACTGCCTATAGATTTTCAAAATTCGTACTATTTTCCTCTCTCACCGTGTTAGCTACAAATGAAGTTCTAGTCTACTGCCATGAAAAGGAAATGTTTACACGTTAACATGGTTGGCTCTCAACATAGCTTGTACAAGAAAGAAAGTCTCAGAATAATACATAGAATATAATTGCATTTATATAAAATTCAGGGAAACACGCACACCAATAAGGTGCTTCGGGATATGCACTTATGTGGTAAAATTATAAACAAAAATGAAGGAAAGGGAATACGTTGGAGAGGGTTTAAAGGGTGTCTTAAAAGTTACAGGGATGTGGGACTTCCCTGGAGGTCCAGTGGTTAGGACTTGGCGCTTTCCCTGCCGGGGTCCAGGTTCAGTCCCTGTTCGGAGAACTAAGATCCCGCAAGCCACTCAGCCAGAAAAAAAAAAAAAAGTTGCAGAGATGCATTTCTTAATCTGGGTGGTGGAGAGAAGTATGATCATTTTATTATTTTCATTTAAACTATAATTTAATAGTCATAGTTTAAGAATAGTTTAATAAGAATATATGTATCAGTACCTATATGTATATATACACAGACACCATATAGTATATATACACATATTTTATATACATAAGTACACTCAGTGTATATGATATACAGAATAAAATATTAAGATTCTCCATGCCTCTAAAATCATATTCTAATAAAATCTTGTTGACATAAGATTTTTTTCCTCAGTTTGTTGTTCACGGGTCAGCATGGAACATCAGTAAGCCTCGTCTGGAACCAGTTTCCTCCACCCTATTCATGTCCCACCCATTATGGACATCGCAGTTTTGCCAGTTTCTCATGGTTGCCCTGCATTTCTTGCCTGCCTCAGGCACTTTGCCCCTGCTGTTCCTCTGCCAAAGGGGCTTCCTCCCCAGTCTCTCATCCTTTAGGTCTCAGTTTAAGCATCGTTTCTTTTAGGAAGTCTTTCCGTCTCCCCTGACGAGGTTAGGTTCTCCTGTGACAGGCTTCTAGAGTATCCTGCATATGTCCTCCCCAATACTCATCACACTTGTAAATACTTAATTTCTGTCTTCCCAATAGACAATAAACCCTAGAAGAGCAACGCCCATCTGTTTGGCCTACTGCTGAATCACTAGTACCTAGCTAGGGCATTCAGTGAGCATGCCACAATATGTGTTGAATAAATGGTGAATGAATGGAGGGAGGATGGATGGGTGGCTGGATGGACAGATGAAGGGATAAATGGCAAAACCCATGGATTCCCTGGCACGTATGAATATGAGATTATAAAATAAATTTTATCGGCTACATTTTGGGCATTGCTTCATCTACTATTTTCTGAGAGCTTGATGAACAGTTAGCACCAGCTCTAAACAGCTGAAAGAGTTGTCACTGAGATTTACCTTTACTATATTAATCTGGCCCAGCAATTGCTTCTCACTGACTGTAAGAAGTTGGGATTGGCATGGTGATGTCACTTTAAATGCCTCAATGAGGTCTTCCTTTCACTGCTCTGTAAGAAGAAAGGACAGGTTCCTCTCCGAGAGAGGCACGGGATAATGCATTATCAGAGTTATCACTGTTCAGTCAAAAAATGCATGAAGGAGCCACATAATTCATCTAGACAGCAATCACCACGGAGTTATGCAGGTCTCTCACGTAGGTGATGAAACAGCCCAATTCCCCGACAGTGGTGAATTACTCCTGTGTCGCTGATAGCGATGCCAAAAGAAGTGTCAAGGCCACAGACGTGCAGAATGGGGGGGCTCTTCAAACTGCACGAGTAGAACTTTGATATGTTTTATTGCTTTCTTTTCATCTTGATCGTTGAGGTTTTAAAATGAAATTACAGGGATGCTAAGCCTAGCCAATGGGCAGGGCGATTCATTTCTCCTTGGCAGTGGTGTGAATATGGTGGCTTCAGTCCAGGCCAGGCCGGGGCCCCTGTGCTTCACTGTCCCACCACCACCCCTGTGGCTCAGCTGGCACCTCAAACCCTAACAAAGGGTCCATGGCATATGATAGTTTTTCCTTTTTCATCTATGGTCAAACAATTCCGCAAGTACATCTTTTTTTCTTGTGGTTAAAATACTGACCCGATGTAATAAACCTCTGCCTTTTAAAAGCCTTGCAGTATGAGAGACAGGCTAACATCTGAGTTTGAAATCTGGTGATTAGGGAGTGTTTTGAATGGCCTTAAGAAGTGCAGGTAAAACATTAAATCATACTAATATTCTTGTTTAGTTAAACTTTTTAATATTTTAAAAAGCCCTTCACAATATTGTGGATAAGTAAATTCTTGGGCCCAATTCCAATTTGAGCCAAACGCCAACTAATAATGTTACACCCGTAACCCTTCTCCTTAACAGCCCATAACATTAAACTGAAAACAGGGTTCTTAAAACACACTCTTATGCTGCCTATCCATGAAATAAGCATTACAGTCTTTTACCAGATGTCTTTAATAGACATTGTTATTGAAAAGAATATTACATAAAATAAATTTAGACCGTTAGTCTAGCACAATTACTAAGGGAATATTGCTGCATGTTCAGGTAATCACATCTACACTTAATTGAGGGGGGAAAAAAATCTGTGGCCATGACGATCTTTTGGTGGTGGTCAGGGACTCATTTATCCATCCCGCTCATTTTTCCAGATTAGGACTTGTTAGTGCCTTCTCCATATCATAAGCCCCAACTTTCAGAAAATTAAAAGTTGGTCAGAAAAAAGAGCTTCAGTTAAGAAGCATCAGCCTAAGAGCAAATCCGTTATAAAAATCTTAGGGAAAAAAAATTCAGCTCTTTTTCAGTTATGAGTGCCAAAAAAAAAAAAGTTTTGTGGTTTCAGGCACTTTTAAATTTTATAATTTGAAAATAAGTTAGAATTGAAGCAAAAAAAAGAAAGCTCTAAATCCATAACATGGACTTAATGCCTGCGGTATGTTTTGAAGACAACACAAAGCTAGCAAAAACAATCTAACTGGGCAGGGGAGGCGGCGGATGAACTGGGAGATTGGGATTGACATATATACACTAATATGTATAAAATAGATAACTAATTAAAAAAAAAAAGAAATACGCAAAAAAAAAAAAAAAAAAAAAAAAAAGTGGAGAGAGAAAAAAAAAACAACCGAACTATTTGTTGGGAAATATGTTGTCTTGTGCCTGAATATTTCAAAAAATACCACTACTTGTGACAGAATTGAATTTTGTTGTCTGCCTTCAGGCCTGCAATATAAAAAATATTATGCACTGTTGTCAATTAGGTAATAACTGGAATGTATCTGACATTTCTCATTCTAGGGTATTGAACCAAGTAAGGGGGGAAAGACCCACTTTTCTGGTCAATGGTCTGTCCTTGTGAGAGCAAGCTCTGATGGAGATAAATCAGGGGCAAATGTCCATTAAGACAGGCCTGATATTTTCATTTCCTGTTAACAGAGAAAGAACGTGAAGGAGGGTCTTAACCAAGATGACTCAGCAAATCAAAGCTGAAGTTCACGTCTCTCCCAGGTGAAGCTATATTTGCAGCGTGTTAGGCTGTGGCTTCGTCCTTTTTGTTTAGATACTCTGCATTTGGGCAGGTCTGGGGAAACAGGATGGATGAGCATTTATGACTGAGGCGGTCCTGCCCGTAGCCGAGCCTGCGCAGAAGAGCAGGGGCCAGCATGGGTTTTGGATCAGACAAACCTCCATCTGATCCTTGTTCTGTAACTTACTGGTTAAGTGGCTTTGGAAAGTTACCTGAGCCTCTGTCTCTTCATCTATAAAATGACGCTAAAAGAAATATATACCTTTTGGGTAGTTTCAGGCGTTGCATAAGGAAGAGATTTTGGCAAGTAGTAACAGTAAATGTTAGCCATTATTATTCTTCTCAAATTCCAAAACTTGCTCCCCAATTACCAGTAAGTTACATTCTGTAGATGTGGTACTATCTAATAGGATAGATCTTACTACTTTATATATGTAGGAAATAGCAGGCTATGATCATCTCCTTTTATACATATTTTGGAAATCTGACCATAGAGTTAGTTAAAGAAGCAGCAATGAGAAGACAAGCTGACGCAGGATTCAGAAAACCTGGTCTGTGACCCAGCTCCACAATTTACCACTTAAGCAAGTTGCTTAAGCCTCTCTAAGCCTCAGTTGTTTTTTTTTTTGTTTTTTCAATCTGTAGAATTGAATGATAAATCTTACCTACCTCATATAGTTCCTGTGAGGACTGAATGGGAAGATAGATGTGAAAGCGTTTTGGAAACTATAAAGCACTTAGTTGAAATACATTAGAGTATTTTTTACAATTTTTATTAGGCTCAAAGTCACTTGTGACGACAGATTTCTTTCTCCATAATTTTTTTTCCTTGAAAGTGTATTCTTGGGCTTCCCTGGTGGCGCAGTGGTTGAGAGTCCGCCTGCCGATGCAGGGGACATGGGTTCGTGCCCCGGTCCGGGAAGATCCCACATGCCGCGGAGCGGCTGGGCCCGTGAGCCACGGCCGCTGAGCCTGCGCGTCCGGAGCCTGTGCTCCGCAACGGGAGAGGCCACAACAGTGAGAGGCCCGCGTAACACAAAAAAACAAAAACAAAACAAAACAAACAAAAAAAGAAAATGTATTCTTATTGGGAATGATTGTTATTTATGACTCATTTATTAATAGGCATAAAATTAGTTTTTATGACAGCGTTTTGCTAACAGTAAACCAAAAATGGATTCATGACTTTGTGAAAAGCTGTCTGGCTTTTCTCCTTTTTTGAAGTGGAGCCTTCACAATTTGTTGGAGCAAAGAAAAGGGCTGTATTGTTTAATAACTGTTCTAAAGTTCACCAAATTGTACTTGATGTTCTGACATTTATTGCTTACACAGAATATGTATTTTCTACCTGGCCTTGTTAAGTGCATACACACACACACACACACAAAACTTGCTTTGACCAGAGGAGTCATACTAGTATGGTTAGCATAACTAGAGAAATTCAATTTGTCTGAAACTTCAGGGCTTCAAGAGCTAATCTCAAGTGACAGAGTTAATGAGAAATTTTGACCAAGAGAAGACGCTTGCCTTCGGAAAAGGACAAACATTTTGTATAAACACACTGACTCCTTCCTCTGGCAAGGTTGTTTATGCTTAGTCATGGGGAACGTTTCAGCTGATCTTTGATCCACATGGGCTCAGTAATTACCAAGACATTGACTATCTACAGCCTAGAGAGAAAAGGGAAAGCCTGGCCTACTTGTAGCGTGGATACCTGAAAGAATAACTCAAGTTAACAAAATGCTTTTCTTGGAGATGCCATCTCTTCATTTTACGGTCACACCTGGTATAGTCCGTCTGATACCAGGTCTGCTCTGCCCAAGGAAGAAGGAACTTTGAAGTAGGAGAGAATCATGATTCATATGTCCAAGCGTTATTCAACGCCATTCAGACTTCCGTGTCTTTAGTACACTTGCTGTCTGCTCGTCTTTAAGGAAGCAAACACTGCACACTAAAGTGTGATGACCTCTCCGTTAGGCAGTCATTGTCCCGCAGCTCCACACCCACCCTTGTATACCTGGCTTTCTGAGGCTGGAGCTGGAGTCAGCAAACCATGATTCCCCTTTGCCAGCAGCTCCAACCTGAGAACTGTGGTTATTAGAGGGAGCCTGCAAAGCTGGAGGAGGAGAAGGGACTAACTCCTTCCCATGTGCTCACTATTGTCTCGATGTCTGTGAGCAGCCCCCAAGCCAGACTTCTCCACTCAGCAGAAGCAGTTCTTTCCCACAGCAGCGAGTGAATTCAGTGTTTAGTTTGCCCAGCGTTTGCAGAACCAGCCACGCTGTGCCTCCCTACTCACCAGCGCCAGCCAAGCATCACCCCCTCCCCAGCGGTCTGAGTTTTAGCTCCATACGGCATCTCCAGGCTCCTAGATTTTGATAATTCCATCTTCTTCCCTTTTCCCCCCAACCCTAGTAGTATCTTAATATCCTCTTTTTACACTTTTAGTTACCTTGTTAACAATGCTGTTATGTTACCTAGTTATGAATTCCTTATATTAAATTCTCTCTATTAAAATAACTAGGGCAGTTTCTGTCTCCTGACTGGACCCTGACTGATACACAGCTGACAACCTGGATTCACGTGTTAACACTCCCACAATATTGTCTGTTCTACAGTAGCTTGTAGTCAGCACCTATTGCATTTGTCTGCCCAGAAAGCAATCTTTTTATTTTGGCAAGGCTCCCTCAACTCACTCTCTGTCCCTGTAGTTTAGGTAGGACTGTCTCTACCCCTTGCTCCACGGGAAGGCTTGTGACCCAAGTCCAACAAATGAAATTTTGTGTGTCACAGCCAGAGTGATTGGTTTAGTGGGTAGACATGTGCTCCAGATGGACTTGAAGTCAACGTCACCTCCTTAAACGTCCAAGTTACATAAGCCAAGAAGTTCCCATGCCTTAAAGAAGCTAGCTTGAGTTGTGTGTTTGCCACTGACAAGCTCTTAAACAAAAGGGAAGAAACTTTAACAGTAGTACTTAAGTAGAAATTTGGTGGATGTGTGGGTGACAGGTAATTCTCCATGCCTTCAAAACATATCTCCCCAATGGAGCTGGTAGTGGCAGGTAGATGTATACCTCACTTGGTCCTCCTCCAGCCTGGAGCCTGGCCGGGACTCTTGTTGCCTACTTCCCCACAGGGCTGATTCCACGTGCCCAGGGCTGGTAAGTAGAGAAAAGAGACTTCAGGGCAGTGGCTTGGTGCTCTGGCAGCCACAATGTGAGATGAATGAAACTTTGTAGATGCACATTCTAATTGACGATTTAGCTTAATTACCTTACACGGTGAGGGAGACGTGACAGAAATACTTCCTCATATTATCTTCTAAACATGACCTATCTGAAACTGATATCTAAGCTAAGATCGGAATAGGAAGAGAATTGGCACTTCCTCAATACCCTTTTAGATAGAGATTGGTCTAAGCATTTTCTTTTCACAACCAACCCAGGAAATATATATCATCACCCACTTTTTAAAGCTGAGAAAAGTGAGGCTTAGAAAGGACCCTAACTCTAACCCTAAGCAACTTGTTCAAGGTCACAAGCTAACAGATTCAAATCCAGTCCCCTTTGACAATGAAATCCATTCTCTCTCACCACATCAGGTGATGGCTTCCCTGAGGAAGTTAGCGGATAGTTCAAAGAGAAAAGATGATCACCAAGGGGCTTCCCTGGTGGCGCAGTGGTTGAGAGTCCGCCTGCCGATGCAGGGGACGCAGGTTCGCGCCCCAGTTCGGGAAGATCCCACGTGCTACGGAGCGGCTGGGCCCATGAGCCATGGCCGCTGAGCCTGCGCGTCCGAAGCCTGTGCTCCGCAACGGGAAAGGCCGCGACAGTGAGGCCCGTGTACCGCAAAAAAAAAAAAAAAAAAAAAGATAATCACTGATAACACCTTGTCTCTTACTTTTCTCCTTGTTTTTCCACATCTAAAGCCCCAAAGCAGAAACATGGCTGGAAATCTGTCCTAAAGGCAGGAATTTATCCTGTATATGGGGGAAGCAAATCCAAAAGCAATAGTACTTGGAATGTTAGAAAAGTCTTAGGCTGTTTCTAGTCCAGCCACAAATAAACAGAGGTTTATATGTGTGGAGTGATTTACTATCATTCATTAGTGTATTTTATACTTCGCTGAACTTAGATAGGCAAATTATATAAACACTTTATATATAAGTTGAACATGTCAGATGTCAGGACTCAAAATATGTGTTCAATTAAAAAAATACATCTCTTAAAACCAAAGCCCTAAATACATATCAAGCGATACCCTAATCTGAAGGTAAATGAGATATGCCACCTAACAGATATTAAGTGACCTACATTCAGTACAACCTCCATTAATGAGTCAAATGCATTCCAATGGCCCACTTTAGTGTCAGAAACTTCATTATCCAATGAGGCAATAACACAGAAATCATAAGGACCCCTCCACGGTAGACAGAGAAGAAGTGAGTACAGTTTAAAATTATTCAATATGAACCCAAAGAATATAAATAGGTTGCCCGAAAACAAGACTCTGGAAGCTCTAAATTAGAGAGAGGAGATTAAGAGGGAATTGGGACCCTCAGGGCTAATCTGTGCTCCTCCAGAGAAGTGGGGAAAAGGTTTGGAGGAGAAGCCTGCAGGAGTGGCCTGGATTGGAGCAGAATGGACCCCACCTGACTGGGTCACTCCAGCAACCCCAGACCAGGCCTGGAGGGGTAGAAGTGAGCCTGGCCAGGCAAGCCTCTGAAAGGACACAGCTATCCAGAGCAGAGGGACAGCACCTCTGACGCCACAGGGCCCCCCACAGCCACCAAGGGCATGCTCAGCCTTGCAGTTACACGATTTCACCGCATCCCATGTCATCCCATCCATCTGCAAGTCCTTTCACAAGGGGGACGTCTGTCATTTTTCCATCAGAATGAAAAGACCGAGTCCATTTACCGGGTGGAGGTTCCACATTGACGAAAACTCTCTTAGACTGAAGTGTTGCTCACTGACAAATCTGACCATCAGTACATGCCCGTGGCGCCGATGACACCCTTCTCTTCCTTAATAAAAGCAAGGAAGTGGGGAAGTGGTTGACACAAGGCAGCAGAAGGAAGAGAGGAGGCAGCCAAAGGGTTATGAGACTCAAGAGGCCGGGGAACCCCTGCATTTTTGCTGATTTCGTATTTATACCGCAAACCATGCAGGACAAACATGCTCTATTCACTGAGGTATTTTTGTCCCGTGCAGCTGTGAGGCTTAGCGGGAGCTTTGCTGCCGAGCCATAGGACTCATGCCAACGCTGGCGCCTATGATTTATGAAGACTTGAAGAAAAAGAAAACAGCCAGCTTCATTATGGAGGGGCTTCGCTTTCAGAGGATTTGCTCATCGAGGATTAAGGTGCTATGTCTTGCTCTCTGGGTGAAACAGTGGGGCTGCCTCGGTCAGCAACGGGCTGGAGGACAGCTTCCAGCTTCACCCCTCCCCCTCCCCCCGCCCTAGCCCCAGCTAAAGGAGGATGCCTCTAGTGTAAGAAGAGAACAGAGTTGTAGCCTGAGGATGTGTGGCCAAACCGCCCTATCAGAGGTGTTGCTTACACCTGGAGCTGCTTCCCTCCCAGACAGGGTCTGCAGCCCAGGACATGGGAGAAGGTTGAAAGGGACCAGGTTTTACTGGTACCCAGGCTGGCAGCATCTGTCAGACTGTCTCCCTGCCTCACTGATCGGGAGAGAGAAGCTTCAATGGGACTCCTTTCCCCAGTCCCACTCAGGCTCCCCACGGCGGGTCAGGAGGAAAGGGCTGGGATCTCTTGCTTGAATACATTTCTAACTCCTACCCTCTAGAACTTTCCAAACTGGATTGACAAGTCTTGGCTCTTTCCTATTCTCCCTCCGTTTCAGCTTTCACTTTCAATCACGGCCAGGTCCACATTTACTCCTAGAAAAATGGGAAAATCAGGCCAGTTGGTAGCCCAGGTTTGTGGCTATAATACCTCACAGCTGCTTTGTGACAAAGTAATTTGGACTAAGAAAGCGACTTTGGTGATATCCTGTTCATCTGCTTCCAGGAACACGCTGTCACCCACCCATACCCTCACCACAATGAAGCAGAAAAAAAGTTCATGAGAATTTGTGAATAATAACATGGTCATGGAGCCTGCACCTTGGACACTTTTACCTTCAATTAAATTGGGGGAGACTCAGGATAAAGTCTGTATTCATGCTGTCTGACTTGTTCATCAGATGCTAAGTGTATCATTCCTATGCAAGATGAGAAGAAAACAGATTGGGAAATTTTGCAAAACAAGAACTGAAATGACAGATTTTTAAATATTAAAAGGATTTACTAGTTGCCAACAGGTTCTATTCTAAGTCAGAAAATAAAACAAATAAATAAAAGTTTGGGTGGAATTTTTAATCTTCCAGCAAAAGTGTTCAATTAAATAGCTTATCCTTTGTTTCCTTTGGTTGCAGTTAGTTTGGGGAGAGTGCTTCCAGTGTAGCTTTCGGTTTATTTGTTTACTTTTTGTGTGGTCCAGTCCCTACCCCCACCAACACACATACAAAGGACCTGAACAGCCAGTTACAGGTAGTTGCCATAATCTCTCCCCCTGGAAGCTTTGAAGGTGCTTCCAGCTGCATCAAAGTGCTTCATTGCTCTGTGCATCTCCGTCCACTTTAAAGCCCGGCTGCCAGGAACTTGTCGTGTGGTCTACCTTGTAGTTCTAAAGGAGCTATACTCTCTATTTATTGTGCACATTTTTATGGAGATGCCCTGGTATCTTTCTTGACTCATAGCTTAGCCTTCTAGTAGCATAGTAGCTTCTTCTAGCTGGGATTAGGACTGTCTAGGAAAATTCTCTACAGGAATACATAAGGGTCAGGACTGCCTGAGATGAATCCTGCTGACTTGAGGTCCTTTCAATGTCTACAATGCCACACCCTGTTCAACTATTTGACAAGGTTCTATCACCACAGTAGCTGGGGAACTTTCCCTCAGGAACCTAAAGGGAGTTCATTAGTTTTGATTTAAGTTGTCGTTAAAGAAAAAAAAAACAGTTTCACCTTTGTAAAAATTATTGGTAGAGGATTGTGAAAGGAACAGGAGTCCTAAGATACACGAGAAAATAGATGCTCCAGGACAGGCTGTCTGATAGAACTTTCTGCAATGATGGAAATGTTTTGTAACTCCGTGCTGTCCAATACAGTAGCTCCCAGCCCCATGTGGCTGCAGAGCACTTGAAATATTCCTAGAATGACTGAAGAACTGAATCTTCTATTTAATTTTAATTAATTTAAATTGACGTCAATGGCTAGTGGCTACTGAATTGACCGGCACGGCTCTAGGTGTGTGTGTATGTGTGTGTGTGTGTGTGTGTGTGTGTGTGTGTGTGTGTGTGTGTGTAGAAAATGTAGAACCTCATGTGGAAGAAAGAGAAGGAAAAGGAAGAAAAAATATTGCCTACTTGGATTCTACTAGAAAAATTCTTTCCACCCATCACCATAATACCCCCACCCAGGCAATAAGGGGATTCTAGCAATCAGGCCCAAAGAGAAGAGTGTCATCGTGCATTTCCATTACTCACGTGGGAACAAGACTGCAATGCCCACACAGACTGGCACTTCTCTGCATTCACACGTCCTGATTGATAGCATTTCCAGCCATCATGTGCAAGGCAATGGACAAGGGGGAAAGGTAATGAAATGGACTCCTCGTTGACCATCCCAAGCCAATCATGTGTCATTGCGTGGGGCTGTCACTTTTATACATCAAGGGTGCCCGTCACCAGGTAAGACACCTGCCCTTTTAAAGCGACTTAAATCAGGAGCTGTACGATTGGAGAGGGGTCATCAAGGGGCCACAGGAATCTCAGGCCTGTCCGCTGCTCTGATGTGGGCCTTGACTTTGTTCCCTGAGCTGACTTTGCTGGGGACTCCAAGCTGTGTGGGTGCTGTAGGCAACTCCCGACGGACCGGAGGAAGGAAGCGCAGAGAAACATGGGTGGGAGTGTCTGTATGTGTGACGGGAGGTCCTTGCTGATGCGAGGCTGGGCTCCAGACACAGCGGCAGGAAGGCAGTCCTCCACCCCTGTGTCCCACCCCTATGTTCATTTTCCAGTTACGTTCTAATTAGGAAACACTGAAGAAATCTTGGAAAGTATAAGGAACCAGACATTAACAAGTTTTTCTCCATCCAGGAGGGAAAAAAGAAAAACCAACTTGTTCATTAACCCACATTTCACTCCTGTAAGTTGTCCTTTTTTCTTTCCCGCCTGATGTCCACATCTGGGCACAGCGTTTAGCCTGGTACTGAAATGTTTTAACTGCTGCTGTGGCTGCCGTACTTTCTAGCCAGGAGAGATTTGCCTTCTTCATCATGAATTCTTTTGTTTTTCCCTGTGGCCAGCTGCTACAAAGATGCAGTCAATTTAGCTTAAACAGGCTGAGGAGTGCTATTTGATATGTCAGCCAGGCACACTTCTCGAAATCCAGTGGTCAGCAGGTACAGCTTTCAAAAAAAAAAAAAAAAAAAAAAGTCTGGGGGCTGCTTCCAGAGGGGCACAGACTTTGGTTGCAAGTCTGGAAATAAGAGCAGGGCCCCTCGGAGTGCAGACACAGGTTTCTTCAGGTCCAGCCCCGGCAGCGGTGGGAACAGCTCGCGCCATTTCTTTCTGCCTGTCTTCACCCTCGTCCTGCTCCTCCCCTTCCCTTGCTGCCACCGGCTTCTATCTCTATTGTTCCCTTAAGCCCGGCAGCCAGTGTGCAGCCAGGCCCAACACGCGCTCCTGCAGCCAGCAACTTCCTCTGAAGCTGCAATGCATAATTACAACCAGCTGCTACGGGCTGCTGGCCGGCCAGCTCTGCAAACAAGCATCCTGATACCCCGAGTTCCAGGGAGGCAACAGCCTGCTCTTGGCAGCAGCAGATCCTCCAGAGGAAGTGCCCACACCCTTGGAAGACGAGAGAGAGCAGCCCTTGTCCCTCTTGTCGCTCCCGGAGGCCAGCTGTATCCTCTCTCCTCCATGTCCAGAGAGGGTCGTTTTTACTGTTCATAGGAAGGTAAGCACCTTCCTTCTGTCACCTGAGGCTGCCCGTGCCCTGATGGCCTATTGTCTGTGCGGGTGTCACCTCGAAGCAAGATGTTGTGTCCTAGGCCTAACTCAGGGGAGGAAGGAGCGCGAGGGAACCCCGGCTTCCCATGATCATGTCAGCTGAGGTGAACACGGACAGCGAGATGGGCGTGGGAGATGTGCGCTGCCCTCAGCAAGAGGCAAAGAGACAACTGATGTTGCTTTAAAAAAAAAAATTACATTAAAAAACATCAAGGGCTTCCCTGGTGGCGCAGTGGTTGAGAGTCCGCCTGCCGATGCAGGGGACGCGGGTTCGTGCCCCGGTCCGGGAGGATCCCACGTGCCGCGGAGCGGCTGGGCCCGTGAGCCGTGGCCGCCGAGCCTGCGCGTCCGGAGCCTGTGCTCCGCAAGGGGAGAGGCCACAGCGGTGAGAGGCCCGCGTACCGCAGAAAAAAAAAAAAAGCTCTCAAAAAAAAAAAACCATCAAAAATCTTTTTCATTTAAAGTGAAAATCCAAACAAGCCTGACTTAGCCTCTCAAACGGAGAGTAGCAAGTGGGCACGAGGGCTGAGGATTCTCCCAGGACCCGCCTCAGAGCTGTGGGTTCATTTGGGGGCCTCGGCGATCTTTCAGGCTTGGCTACAACTATGACTCTGATCCAAAATTAGGCTTTGAATGTGTAACACGAGGCTCCGTGCCCCACCACCGCCTCTCTCTGCCCTCCGCCGTTTCTTCACAGCCTGGCTCCGGGCCAGATCTGGCCCTGTGGCTCCTGGGGGATGGGCCGGCCGCAGTGTTCTGTTTTGTTCTGTTTCCAGGCAGGGTTTCAGGATGAGTGAAGGTGCACGGGCTATTCAGGAAGAAGAGGGGAAACTGATAATGCTTGGGAAGGGCATCCGACCCTCAGATCACTCACCCCATCCACCCAAAGCTGGAGGAGACCGTGCAGGTCGGAGGGCAGGTGTGCCACCCGGGGCTGCCCATGTGGCTCCTGCCCACCTGTGCTTTCCAGCTTGGGCTCCCCATAGGTCTTCAGCAGCGCAAGGCAAGCCAGGCTAGGCCGGCTGCTCTGTCGTGTCCAACGGCAGCCACGGAGCCGGGGAGCCGCTGGGAAGCTGCTGTCGAAAAGGAGTTGCTCATTTTACAGGGCAGTTTCCCAGGGATGCTGGTCCTGGCAGGAGCAGCTCAAGCGGGGCAGACAGGAGCATCTTCAAGAGGGCTCGTCCTCTCTGTCTGAGCTTCGGCAGCCGGACCACGGGCAGCCACAGCGGGCTGGCTGGCTGTCATGTTGGGGTTCCTGTCCGCCGCCTTCTTTGTCTCGCTGTTTAAAACGCTCAGTAGAACTTTTTTGCAGAGTGGTACCAGGCAGGGGGTGCTTCCTTGGAAGGAATTTCAAAGCAACCTGGATTGGCAAAGGGCATGCAGAGAGCTAGTCACTCTTGAATGTGAGTAAACAATGGGGTTGTGGCTTTTCTGTGTTTCTTCATCAGTCTCTGATGATCTTTGCAATTGAATTCCCCACAGGAAGAAAAAAATACCATTTAAAGTGATCTTTTGGTGTTTAACCCATGCTTTCCCTTTGGATTTTTAAGTCAGGAGATACTTTAGAAGCACATACAAAGCAAACGCGTGTCTGTGAGAGCATCACGACGCGGCTATTTCAGCCTGATTATGACTTGGTGCAGCTTGACTGGCTCCCCCACTGAGAGCAGCTGAGAGGTCCCAGGGACTGGGTAATGTGATTTGGGGCAGGTTTTTTCTTCGGGCTGGCAATGAGGAACAAGCTTAACAAGCAGTCATGTCTGAGCTCTCACTTTACCGCAAACCTTGCTTGAGGATATCAGGCTTTAAAGGGCTCCGTTCCCAGGGAAGAAGCATGAGAAGGCACCTACAGCCCTGTTATATCAATGAGTGGAGAACAAAAGATGTGCAAGAACAGGAAGAGAAAAAAGTGCAGTCTTCAGAATTGTCAAAAATGAGATTGAGAGGGATAAGCGCCAGATTTTGAGACAGGAGACTCAGATTATTTTCCTAACTTTGTCCCTAATTATCCGTGTGGACTTGGCCATCTATTTACTTCTCCTGGTTTAAGTTTTCTCATCTATAAAATGGGGGGGATGATACTATCTCACTGCTAATCTACCATGGCTCTGTGTGTGTGTGTGTGTGTGTGTGTGTGTGTGTGTGTGTGTGTGTTGAAAACAAGCACACTAAGAATGTTAAAAGTAGTTGAAATGCATTTTGTAGTAGGGAAGTAAACTAGTATAAATATTAGCAGCTGTATGTGCATCTTGTACATGCTTAGGCTTATTTGTTTATTTTTTAAACAAACATTTAGGCCCTGTCATTGAAATGGGTTTCATGGTACGCCACCCACTGATAAAGAAATGCAAGTACTTTTTCAGGTATAAGATCATCTGCTTATTTAAAAAAATATATATGGTCTTTAATTTTTCGCCCATCAGATGGGATTTTACTTGACCAAGTAAAGGGAAGCATGAAGTCCTTCAGGGCCCTTAGAGCATCTCTCAGTGCTTTACAAAGATGTTCCTGACACTCTGAGAGCCAGGTATCTTGTATCACTCTTTCTACCAACAGATGGAGAAACTGAAGCATGAAGAGGTGAAGTGAGGTCATCGAGGGAGAAGGTGATGGACTGGCTTCTGGTCTCTTGCTCCAAGCCCTCCTCCACTTTGTCTCTCTCATAAACAGCCATCAATAACTTCATCTCCAGGCCAAACACTGCAAACCAGGACCCACAGTGTACAAAGTATCTAAGTGCAAATGGGATCTCCACCAACCTGGGCAGAGCCAGGGTCTGAGCAGAAATGAAGGGAAGACAAGTGTTACCACTGGGGGCAGAAACTCACAGTGATGTGCCAGGAACAAGGAAGTGATGAGTGAAAGCTCCACCTGATTGGTCCATCCAGCACTAACAGATCAAGATCATATCAACCTAATGGCAAGACCTCCTCAATGTTTACTTTGTTTAATAACCGATTTTTGACACTATACTTAGAGATTTTCCTTCCTTAATATCATAACTGGCTGATGACAAAATAATTAAAATTTCATGTGAGTGCTCATATGTTGTGATAATGCATACCATGTATAAGTCAACCAAACCTTAGGCTGACTGAACATTTCTACTTAAAAACTAAGGTTGTGACCCATTTTCCTTTTACATATTGTGTACCCCAAAACATACCTTATCTCTGTAGGTTTTCAGCCTGGCTCCACCACTTTGTCACCTCAAAGCAAAAGCTCTGAGCCTCAAATTCCTCCCCTATAAATGGGGTAATCAGGCCTATCTCAGATTGTTTTTTTTGCTAAGACTAATTGACTTCATGTTTGTAAAAGTATCAAACACAACACTTGGTACATAGACAGTGCTTAGTAAATGCTATTTCCTTCTTCCCCATCTTTGAATATATTCTTCATAAAGCGCTTTAATTGTTGGAAGTACTTTCATGTATACTGTGAGCAATTCAATAAGGTAGCTAAGGGGCGTGTAAGTATCCCTTCCAAATATATGAGAAAACTCTGTCCCCGAGAGGTTAAGTAATGTGCTCAGAGTCACACAGCAAATTGGTGCAAAACTGGAAGCCTGGCACCTAGTCCTGTGATTCTCTGGACCTGTGATCCTTCCAGAAACTTCCATCCATGGCCACCATTGCCTCTACCTGAATAGAAGCCCCTCATTTGCCATCTACCCCAAACCAATTCCAATTCTCAGGAGACAGTCCTTGGTGCCTCTTTGTGGTCTTCCCTGCACTGTCTGAGCTTCAGCCCCATCCCATTCCTCAGGAAATTCCCTCTACCTCCACCCGGAGCTGGATGGTCAGGGACTAATCCACGTGGCATATAAATCAAAACGAATTGGGAAGGAATGTTCTTTTAAACAAAAGAAGTTGAATTGGATACCACCAAACACATTATGTTGTTCAATATCTACAGCGTGACAAAATCATCCCAAATGTCACCAATCCCTGGGGTACTTTATTAATAATTAAGTATTTTTAGTTCACTTAGGCATTCAGATTCCATTTAACAAGAGAATATACAGCAAATAGGTCCGTTATACTGCAGCTTGCAACAGAATATGTTAGAGATCTCAGCTGGGTTTCTCCAGGACAGATGACAAAGTTAATGCAGGTGTCAGTCTTTCCTAAAAGCAGCATAGGAGCCAAAAGCAGCATCCTGGATTTGTGTTTATTCGGAGTGTTTATTAGAATGACTAATAATGGAAGACAGATGACTTGGCAAGAGAGCTGAGAGAAGCCAAAAGGAAATAGGATGATCTCGCAGTCTATAGGGCAGAGCAGAGACCCAGTGTCTGAGGAAGAGTAAATCATTTGTCCTCACACTAATTTTTAAGGTTTTTAAAGACTGAAATAGGTAAAGAAGGCCTTGTTCTATGTGCCTCTTAATGCGAAGGCCTCTCACAGTATTAATTAGATTACTCCAAAATGATACATGGCCCTGGAGACACACACACACACACACACACACACACACACACACACACACACACACACCCCACATACTTTTCTTTAAAAAAGCAGTTTTCTTTATTTGCTTTGTTTTGTTTACAATGTTATCTGATTCTCTTTTCTTCTTCTCCATTTCCTGGGCAAAGTCAGAATGCTGAATATCTTGAAAGAAAGAAGGGGAAGCTGGCAGACCGATTGCCGATCTTCTTTACGTCTTTCAGAGATTTACTGTTTTTTCCTGGGCCCACCAAAGAAGATTCCTTTTGAAGATGATCAAGGAGAGAGAGAGAGAGAAAGAGAGAGAGAGAGAGAGAGAGAGAGAGAGAGAGAGAGAGGGGTAAGACCTGGGGAAATCAGTTGACCCCATCCTCGGCCCTGGGGCTCTCCTAACTAGCTTTGTAATGTGTGATCTTTTGGGCCTGTTATTTAACCTCTCTCTCTCTAGGCCCCCCTCCCCTGCCAGTAGAAGTTTTCATGATCCAGAAATCCCTTCTAGCCTTAAGGTACCAGAAATCTAGGCTTGAAGCAGGGAGAAGTTTTCTTCTCAATGGTGGCTGAAGAATTTTGCAAGCTTTTAGAAGAAAATGACCGTGGATAAATTCTTCCACTTCCTTGTTTCCTGAACTGAAACTATGTGCAAATCAGGCCACTTCTTTCCTCCCTCACTTAAAGCACCTGCCAACCTAATAAAAGAGCCATAAATTTGGTCATAATGGCCCCAACAAAGGAGAAGGATCCTCTCCTAACCAGGGAGGTTGGTGGGACAAGCTGTCACCAGGAAGCAGAAACTACAGGGAAGATTGTTCTTGTGTCTACTGTAACCAACCTGGGTGCCAGAGGACTCTGAAAAGCCATGAAGCAGCAGGACTTACTACAGAAAGTGGACTTGGTTTGCTTTATAGCCTATTCACTTTCATCCTGATGTTATTAGGAGTCAAGGTCCAGCTAGTACTGCCTCCAGGGACTTCTGGTCTGAGAAAGGTGTGTGTGTGTGTGTAGGAAGCACTCCCTAAGTGTCTCTAAAACCAGTACTTCTTGCTGTTAGACACAGGGTCCAGACAAGTGGACTTGAGTAGAGATTCCCACCCTTCTCTCAGGAAAGAATCGACATGGCTAGAGAGGAATGTGATAAGAAATGGTGGACGGGGGAGGGGAAGAGAGCAGAGAGAGCTATTTATCACATAGCAGCCTTGGGAGAGGAACAGAGGAGGAGGGGCCGAGTTTCAAAACAACTTGTGGACTTAGAGACTATAAATATGATGGAGTAAAGATGATTTAAAGTCAGATAGATTAATAAACTCAATTATCCTGGATGGCTTTCTTTAACTGCTGGTTTTCCTGTTCTGAATGTCACTGTTGTTTTTTTCTGCTAATACCAGCTCATCCCAGGTGACAAATGTGTGTATTCTATCTCACCATTTTTGGAAGCAGGTGGTGAGGTTTCTCACTTTTCCTTCACAGACACATACACAACCACCACTGCCCTGAAAGTTTGAGGAATTACTGTCTCTTAAAAAAAAAAAAAAAAAATCTAGACCACTCCGGGTATTGTCAAGGCTAATGAGTTGGAACTATGCTTATAACCAAGTGGAATCCTATCACCTATTGTTCACAAGTAGATGTTTCAGATAGACACTGAGAAGTTATGCCACAGGACATGGACTTGATCTTCAGCAGATTGAAATTATGTGTATGTGTGTGAGCTGGGGCAAGGGGTTGTTATCTGGCTTAACTGCTGTAATTTCTCATGCTTTTGGCTCCTGGTAAAGAAGAGCATCTCTGAGATTTCTAGGGCTCTGAGCATAAACATAGATTTTCCCCACTTGTAGGAGTAGGGTGCAACCAATTCACTGCACCGATGATTAAATTGTGGCCCAGAGAAGTGAGCTTATGGGCACAGGACAAATGTTCTTTTTTAATCAAAGTCCTTCTTTGCCCCAAGGTTAATTTCCCTTTGACCTTGACTTCTTTTTTATCCCTGTCTATTCACTTATATTAGTTTGTATGCTAACACTTAAATACACCACCTTTAAATCTGGGAGACACTAAACACAGCTAAATGCAACCCATAGCACGTAAAAAATAATCTAAGTTTGTGTGATATTTCTTACGTTCACCCATTGGTGATCACATGATGGGTGGGAGCTTTGAAGTCATGTCAGTATCAACTCTCTCCTTCTGAAGATGAGGTTAAGTGACTTGCCCAAGAATAACAGGCAGAGCTGGAATGAGATGGTCCCCATAGACCCACTGACTTTTCTTCTTTCTATTATGCCACACTACTGACCTGCCAAAGTCGGGTTTTGTATCCTCTCTTCGTTCTTGTCCAACCCTGGTACAGATAGATACTGATGGGTAACAAGATGGATGTGATTTGGGCACAGACAGGAGGAGCATATGGCGAGGACAGAATGAGGCCTGAACCACCCAGCCTGCACTGCTCAATACACTAGCCACAAGCCATATGTGGATATTTGAAAAATTAATTACAATTAAATAAAATTAGAAGTTTAGTTCTTCAGTTCTTCACCTTTCAAGTGCTCAACAACTGCAAGTGGTTCGTGGCTGCCATATTGGGCAACACGCATATGGAGCATTTCTCCCATCACAGAAGCTTCTACAGAACAGCTCTGCTCTACCAGACCATCAGGACCTAATAATAACTATCATTTATTAAGCCTCAACAGCATACAGGCCTTACTGTTGGTGTTTTATGCCTATTATTTCATTAATCTTCACAAAACCCATGAAGTAGTATTATTTGCATTTGACAGAGCAAGGAACTGATATTAAAAATTCTTAGTAATTTGACCTTTAGGTTTAGTAGTAAATGGCAGAAACACGAACATGGACCTGTTAATAGCAAACTATAATATGAGCTCTAGTTTCCTGTGAGGAGCCATAAAGACTGATAATGTAACTAACATTTATTGAGCACAGACTGTGTGCCAGGCACTGTTCTAACAGGTAACACGTACAATCATTGAATCCTCTATAAGGTAGGCATGATCATTATTCCTATAAAGAAATGAACTTAGAGAGGTTAAGAAACTGTCCTAATGTCAACCAGCTAGTAAATGATGGAGTGAGGATTTAAACTCAGGCAGTCTGAGTCTAGAAGCTGGGTGCCAGACCACTACACCATACTGATGGCCAACTGGCTGCTGCTTTTATGTTTGTTGTATAAAAGACAAGGACCAACCTGTGGCTTATGAGTCCAATTCTTGTTCACAAGGGTCATTCACTCTTTCCAGATGGGCTCTTTCATGGAGCCAGCTGTCATATGCCTCTGCTTAGAAGGATCGGTTCCATTTCTCCTTGCTTCTGGCCAGCAAGGTCTGTTGCTCTCTCTGCCACGGCTAGAAGTCATCACAGAAGTCACGCTTGAGCGGTTCTTGAAAGCAGTCCTTTGGCTTACTCCTTGGAGGTGTTCCACCTTAGCTCACCACAGGACATCTTCACGAGCATCCTGTTGACATTCCTTCTTGACGTTTGGTCGACCCAGCTGACATCCCTTCAGTCCTGGTGGACTGGCTGCGTTCCAGGCATGTTGGTGAATCTGTCTTACACTTTAAATTAAATTTCTAGTAGTAGACAATCCTCATGAGCTGACTCAAGAAGTTGGCTGTGATATTTATGGCAATGGTCTGTAGATTTTTATTTACTCTGGTCTAGAACCAGGTGCCAAATGGGTACCATACTCCACCTGCCAGCCTCATCAAGATATCCTGGTTGCTTCTCGCTTAATTTGTCTATTGCTTTGATACTTTTAGAGCATTACTGCTATCTGAGAAGAAAAATTCAATGGAGGATTTTTTCTTGTATTTCGGTAGTGAACTTCTTTTGGCTACTAATGGGATTTTCATTGCATGGGTTAGCATTTAATCATGGTCAACTCTTTGACTTCTCACACCTTTAGCAGTATTATAACTTTGCAAGATGGTCCAGAATCATTTGGAGGCTGTTTCAAGTAGGGTGGCTTAGTAGTCACCACATAACAGCTCATGAATGGCTTTAACAGAGAATGGCCTGTGGGTTGTGAACTTGGAAGCACCTCCCTAAGACCTTGGAACTTAGGTTTCTTGATGTACTTTGGAACAAATAAATACTCAAGCCAGTCTCAAACTGTCAGTGGTGTGAACTGGCTGTGGGGAACACCAGTAAATACCTGGCAGAATCTTCACGGAATCCCATTGAGCTTCTTTAGTCAAGTCAATAGCAGATCTTGCGTAAGTCAACTTGCATTATCAAAGACCTTTGTAAAATTGGTGGATACACTGCACTTCCTCTACTTGATGTACCACAAATACCACAGGAAAGTCACTCCCACCTCACCACTGCAGCCCAAATACACGGCTGTCTTTCAAGGGTACAACTGACCTTGTTGTGCAATCACTGGTTTGCCAGGATGCGGACATGAATTTTGCTACAATAGAAAAACTGTTGGAAGTTTGTGAGAGCTATTTGAACATTCTCATATATTTCTCTTCTCAAAAAAGTGATGAACTTGAAATCCTGCTGTGTGTTCTTGGCACTCTACATAACAAAGAATGGTAAATACAGCGATCTAAGTAGCTTCTTCCATTTCAACTTGAAAATTTCCTCAGATGCACGTCTGTGATCATAATTCATGATTCCAGCTTCCTGGTTGGAACAAATTCATATTTTTAAACTAAACCAGCATGGGTGCTTCAAGAGGTAGAACATTCCTTCTTGTGAAGAGACTCAAGCACAAGGTGATTGGGACGCCCCTGGCGGTCCAGTGGTTAAGACTCTTCCAATGCAGGGGACACAGGTTTGATCACTGGTCAGGGAACTAAGATCCTAAGATCCCACATGCCACGTGGTGTGGCCAAAAAGTTAAGGAAAAAAAAAAAAAAGGCAATTGGCTATTTAGAGGGTGAATCCTGAAGGGGATTTAAGAACTGGTTGGACGGCTAGACTAAATTACCCAATCAAACCCTGACAGGCTATGATTCAGCATGTTTTCTAGTCTGCAAAGTTCTATATTCACAACGTTCTACTCTTTGAACACATCACACTTTTTTCTTCTTAGGGTCGTTGCCCACCTGGTATTTTTTCCCTGGAATGTCAACACATGGCTAAGGTTGACATTTTTTATTGTTCAGATGTTGATTTAAATTTTTTCTTCTTAGGCCATTTCTAATGCCTCTATCTGTAGAGGTAGAGTATGTTATTTTCTATCGCTGAATCCATTTAATTTTCCCCCCAGATGTATGCAGTTTGTGGGCATATCTACATTTGTTTGTGGGTCGGTTGTCTGTAGACTGTAAGGGGGGATACATTTCTGTTTTATCCATTAATGTTACGTCTATACTCAGCACCTAACAGGCATTAAGTAATTATTGAGGGACATCCCTGGTGGTCTAGTGGTAAAGAATCTGCCTTCCAATGCAGGGGACGAGGGTTCGATCCCTGGTCGGGGAACCAAGATCCCACATGCCGCTGGGCAACTAAGCCCATGTGCCACAACTACTGAGCCCGAGTGCCTCAACTATAGAGTCCACGTGCCGCAAACCACAGAGCCCACGTACCACAACTACACAGCCCACACACTCTGGAGCCTGCGTGACACAGCTAGAGAGAGAAAACCCGCACGCCAAAACTAGACAGAAGCCCACGTGCTGCAATGAAGAGCCCACACGCCTCAGCCAAAAGATCCCACATGCCACAACGAAGACCCAACGCAGCCAAAAATGAAAACAAATAAATAATTGTTGAATGACTAAATGAATGAATATTAAAATCAGATTAAAGGCATTTATAGAATCTAAGCTGCAGGACTTTTGAGATGGAAGACACGTTCAGAGAAATCTATGCCATTGTTTACCAGTGACATATAAATATCCTCAGTTTCTTCTTTTCTACAAGGATCGTGGTTGAACTATGAAAATTTCTAAGCACTATATAGCTATCTTTGATTAGATTGCACGTTGGAACTTGTGTACTGTACCATCAGAAATCCCAACAATAGAAAAAAAAAAGGGGGGGGTTTTGTTTTGTCTGTCTTTTAAACAATATCCCAGGCTTGGACATATCTGGATAGTCCATCAGTTCCTTCCCAGATGGTTTGGAATCACCTGATCATCCTTCAGCCTCCACATATCTGCAGCTTGCCTGAATGCAGTGGGTGTGTCCTCGAGGTCTTCCTCTGGTCCCGTGGGTGGACAATAACCCCGCCCGTCGTGGGACTCGTGGTCACCGTGGTGACCTCTCCGGGTGGGGACAGGTCACACTGACTACGATAGGACCAAAGGAGAAGGCACCAATGACCAGATGCATTAGGAACAAAGAGGGAGGGAAGAAGCAGGGTCCTGAAAATAGAAATCACATCAAAAAATGGATGATGAGTTGATAATGCCTTGACGCCTTTGTTCAGGTAACTATAGAGGGAAAAAGGACAGTGTCATATTCTTCTGTGAAGTGTGAGTCGGTTTTTCTTCAAGAGTTCTTCCCAAAGAAGGCCTTGTGGGCTGTGGCTAACTCCATTTTCCATTTTTATCGAGATTTGTTCTTTAATGCAAAATGTTATTCTCTTGCCAAGGATTGCTGTATCATCACATTAACAATAAGATAAACAAACTTGACAAAAATTCACTGAAAACAATAAGTGTGGTAATTGCATAGTCTTGTCCTAGGTATTCCCTTTTTGTTCTCAGTTAAAAAGCAGGCCCAGCAGTTGTGTATAGTGTATCATTTGTTCACCTTAAATAAATACTTTTGAATCTAAAAATATAGCAGAAATAAAACTTTCTGAAAAAAATAAAAAACTGAAAGTCAGAATCACATCAAAAACAAGAAATGGATTTTTGGGGGATCAGGAGGGTCTTTAAAAGGTTGAGGTTTCCTGACAAGCCAACTCTGTTATGACCCTAGACCCATGGGGATCTAAGGGTCTATACAAAACAGGCAGCCCCAGACATCTAGCTGAATGGTACAGACGCCCAGGAGAATATTTTGGATTTGCTTAGACTTAACAGAACAATGAGTTGACTACACTCACTGGCAGATATTTCAGGAAAGAACAGGATTTCAAGTAGCATTTGGTCAGCTCAAGACTATTATCTGCTAATTCATTTTAATTCACTCTGCTTGAATTCAGCACATGATTCCTGACTGTGATTAGCAGTGAACACGTGTGCGACCCCTACTAGAGGGGGTGTACAAGTGTGAGCTTGCTCCTTTTAGGGGCATGGGCTCAGCTGCATGCTTTTCTCTCCAGATTACCAAATGAAAGTGACCAGGAAAACTTCGAGAAGAAGCAAAGTGACTGACCACTCTAGCTCCCACATCTGATCCGTGGAGTAGCCCGGCTCTGAGCCCTTCAGGACATGGTAACCTGTCTCCACCCACCTGACCCACAGGCTTTTCAGCAGCCAGCTCCTAACATGAAGAGAGAAAGATCTGACACAGCCTCCTTTGCTGTGCTCACAATTCCACCATGACGTGCTCAAACCAGCACATCAGAACAGACACACTCATAATAAGACCAAAAAGCAGTGACAGTGCTGGCAATTTTATACCTGGGCCAAGTGCCAGAACTGGCTCGGGGCGGGGAGGTACAGGGAGGGGAGGAATGCCCTGCTTTCAACCCTTGGCGAAAACAAAGGTTAGGGCTACTATTAACTCAGTGCTGCTGGCAGACTGTAGCTTAAAGTTTTTTCCCAGAACCTTTGGAGGTGGGGCCTTCAACTGAGGTCAAAAGGGGGGCTCTCAGACCCCAGACATGTATTGGTATATGGAGCCAGCAGAGGTGACCGAGTGCAGGGGCAGGACCCTCACTACCAGCCCCACTTTGGCCAGTGGAAGCCCCCTGGCTCTTTTGAGCGTTGCTAAATTAGTCATCTACACAGCATCTGTACACCTAAAACAGGCCTGAATGTTTTTTATCTCACAGTTTTTCTGTGAGTCAGGAATTCAGGGATGGCTTAGGGTGTGTTTCTGGTTCAGGATCTCTCATGAGGTCAAGATGTCAGGCTGGGCTGTAGTCATCTGAAGGTTTGACTGGGGTTAGAGGACCCATTTCATCCAAGATGGCTCACACACAGGGCTGGGAAGTCGGTGCTGGCTGATGGCAGAGGCCTCAGTTCCTTGATATGTGGACCACTCCATACAGCTGCTTGAGTGTTTTCACAGCACTGGTGGCCAGCTTTCTACACGGTGAGTGATAGCGGGGACAGCAAAATGGAAGTCACAATGTCTTTTATGTGCTGGCCTTGGAAGTCACACACTGCGATTCTGTAATATACACTTGGTTACACAGGTCATCCCTGCTTAACAGGGAGGGGACTACACTAGGACATGAATATCGGGAGGCAAGGGTCATTGGGGGCCATCTTGGAGGCTGGCTACCAAGACTGTCTAGGGGCCCAACCGCTGCCCAAGGGACGTGGTCTTCTCCCAAGAGCTATACAAATCCCTGAGCTCCTCCCAAGAGCTATACAAATCTGATGCTTGTGGAAATGCCCAAGCGTCCTTCTGGAGAAGGGGCAACAGTTCCTGACCTCCTGCCTGCCTCAGGTAGGGGGTGGGTCAGTGTCACTCCCCAGCCACACCTCTGCTTGGGCAGCAGCACACATGTGATAAATGCTGAGAGTCACCAAGTCACTGACTATCTAGGCACAAACCATGGCTTAGAATGCAACTTTAAAGCAAGGCCCCCCCCCCAGAGAAACTTCCAGATGGAGTACTGCTCTAAAATGGGCATTTGGTGGCCCATTTTAATAAGCCTATTTAAGTGTCTGAGTTATACCTGTGAGGCTCTGGGGAGAATGTGCCCTCACTGGATTTCTGCTCTTTTCCTGGAGGGGAAACAAAGTTTGCTGACTCAGAAGGGAGTAGAGAAACTCACTGTTAGTAGTTTTTGGGGTTCAGCTTTGGTGGATGTCTGCAGAAACTCCAGTGATTGTTCATTATCTTTTGCAAGATTGTCTAACCTAATTTCAACCGTAAACTTAAAAATTTACTGAACAGATAGTATTGGGTTGGCCACAAAGTTCATTTGCCAACCCAATACATGAATGAATTTTTTTGCCAACCCAATACATGCCTAGCAGTTTAGAAACGTTATCTCCTTTAATCTTCACAGGAACTCTTAGGTAGGTATTGTGACCACCATTTCATAAAGCAGCAAACTGAAGCTCCACCCAGCTAGCAAATACGGAAGTCAGAATTCCAACCTGAGTGTGTCTGACTCCAAAGCCCGTGTCATACACTGTCTGTCTCAGAACTTTCCACCTGAGGAGGGAGAATGTATATCCAAGGGAGAGGAAGGAGAGGAGCAGGGCTAACACAGCTGCAGACCAGCCTCGGGGCAGGAAGAGGGACAGCATATGAGGGCTGCAGAGCAACAGACAGATGGCATCTTCTGTTGGGAGTGACCAGTCTGAAGATGTGCCTCTGCTCTCCTCTTGGCCCCCTTCTCCTCAGTCTAGGCAACAGTGATGCCAGATCTGTTTCAAGGGCAGCAAACTGTGTATCTCCCTCCCCCCTCCGAGGAGAGTCAGGTTGTTAACAATAACAGTTACTCTAGCCTGGCCTCCTGCTAAGTTAAGCACCGCTTTTGAAAAATCCTCACAACATTCTTATGAGATGTTACTGCCGCTTTTAATAGCTGGGGAGATGGAGGACTGGGGAGTTCAGGAACATCCCTAAGGTTACAAAGCCCCAGGTGTCAATGCTCACGTTTCAACCCAGGCTTCTGACTTTAGGGCCATCAAGCATCGTTAACACCATGTTCTACTAGACAAGAGGTTGGGGGTCGGACGACCGCGTGGCCCGTTCATCGTTAACTGACAGCGCCAGCCCGCGACACGGAAGGGGTTAGGATCGGTCAGACTCCTCCTGGAAGGAGGCTTGCTGATGGCGCCAGCCGGGCCCAGGCAGCCACATGGGACCCTGCTGCTCTGGGGCTCAGCGGACTCCTCTGCTTGGGGACCTGAACCGCCGCCGATCCTGTCCCTGGCCTTGACCTTGCCCGAGGCGGAAGGCAGCCCTGCACGCAGCTGGACCGCATTTGGGGTGGCCTTGGGCTCCGATGCCTGGGACGCGTGAGCTGGGGAGGGAGGTGTCCGGGCTTAGGCAGGCATCAAGGACCGGGGCGTGGGGCTCTGCACCCAGATCACCAACCCCACCGGGCCCGCCACCCCGCCATTCCCGCCGCCAGTGGCCTGTGTGCTCCTCTGGCCAGAGCCCTGGCCGGGCGCGGCAAGGCGGTGAAGGGTGACGGGAGGAAGGGGGGGCACCCTGCTCCCGGGCCTCCGAGACCCCGGAGGCTTTGTGCGTTCGGAACCGGATTCCCCACCTCCCTTCCCCGCCTCCCATTCCCGCTTTCTTTTCCCCTACCCGAAGTCCCAGTAGAGTATCCAGCAATTAGCACGCGAGGGGGGGTGGAAGGCGGCGGCGGGCGGGCGTGTGGGCGACGAGTACCGCCCCCCGCGCCGGGACCTGTCCCGCGCTCCCGCCTGCGCTGCCTTCGTGCGCCACCTACCGGCTGCTCGCGGCAGCTGCGAGCCTGCCAGCGCTGTTCCTAGGCAGATCTTGATCTCCGTGGACAATAGACAATGGGATTTTTTTTTAAACAATGATTTATTTTGGGGGGTGGGGATAAGGAGAAAGGAGGGAGGGAGGAAGCGACAGTGTATTTGTCATCGCTTTAGAAAAAAAATCTCTGTTCTATCATTGTTTCTGCATATCCATTATATTGAGGACAAAAGAATCCCGTTCTGGAACAACAAAGCCAAGGGAAATGTTTTCTGTGGCTGACATTTCATTGTGTGCGCAAGGTGCTATATTATCACGGGGAGAGATTGTAAAGAGGATAGGGCAGAGCTTCGGTTCAAAAGCCTGACTTTTCTGCGTTAAGGTGTGGGCTTTCTTGTATGAGCCCCGTTTTATACGGCCTCATAGATCTCCAGAACACACAATTCCATGTTTCTATATAGTTGCCCAGCCCATCACAAGGATTCCTTGTGGATTATTTTCGCACCACCTCCAAGGTCTATTCTCCTACAGCCAACAGGGATAATTACTACGCTTCAGTTTCACAACCTCCCTACACATCCCTTACCAAAAGTGTCCTAATTTTTAGGAGCTGTTAGACCCCTGGAGAACACTTAGTCCAACACCACCACCTACACACGCCCCCTGCCGGCTGTACACGTGAAGGAGGTAGAACGCCTTGTCCAAAGTCACACAAATAATTAGAGATGGAGCCAGGACCAGACCCTTGCGTCCCGAGAGCCCTGGTTTCCATTAATGACCTGCTGTTTGAGGTACTGATGCCCAGCACCCCATGACTCACTCACCCTCATGGCCTCCTTTCTGGCTGGAGAAACCCCTGCACGGTGAGCTGTGTGCACAAAGATGGGCCATATCTCTGGATGGGGGTGGGCTGACATGTAAGCTGCCTTGATTGGCGGCAGCCCTTTCATTCCCTTTTCACCCCTTCCCCTCTGTACAGAGCGAGAAGCAGGGGGCTGGTGGGGGGCTACAATATGGATGTCATCTTCATTAATTTTTATTATTTTGCTGTGATACGTTAATATGTGAAACCTATGCAGTTATCCACAACTCTCTAGAAAATGCTTCTCCTGAGATGCAGGGCTTGAGCAACTCCCCATCCTGCCCCCCCCCCGCCCCCGCCAGTGCTAACCCAGCTGCTGGGAACACAGAAGGTGTGTCCTCCATCTTTGGAAATTGTTTTCAGTGGTCTCTTGACAAAGATGGTTGGCCCTTGGGAACTTGACTAAGATTTCCTACTTAGGTTCATGAAAACTCCTTGGGGAGATGCAGATAGCTGATCATATTGTAAAACAGAGACATTTTTCTTCTGCCACCTTCCAAAACACGCTACAACAGACGGTGCTCCCCTTTCAACTCTTAACTGTGTCATACTAACTGAGACAGAAGGATTTTCAAGTCTTAGATGAGAAATTCAGTGAGCATCTTTGCACATCCAAAATAAGTCAACCCGTCATAGAAGTCTGCTTATTTTAAAGGTTGTTCAGTCTGTTTAAAGCAAATAGACCAATCTCACAATCTGCAGACAAATAGACAACAAGACGAGGAGGTTTCAAAACAAAAGGCCAGAACATTCCCTAACTCTCTTTAAACTGTCTTCTAAAAGCATAGAGAAGAAGAAAACACACTTGGATTGCAAGCAATTCCTAAACCTTTCTGCTGAGTTTTGGCATTTTATGAGCTTTGGTTTATACAGGGGCCATGTGACATGTTAACAGGGAGTTTAGATCTCAAAATCTAGTTTTCATCTGTGCCGTTTTTTCCTACCCAGCAGTGATTCACCCTGTCTCTACAAAAAGACCCCCAGTTCAATGATATTTTGATATGACAACCACACACCTACAAACAGCTTGCCTCAAGGATTTTATGAGAATCAAATGTGATCAAATGAGATGATGTAGGTGAAAGTGCTTATAAAAACCTAAAGTACTCTTCCGATGTGAGGAATTATTCCCATGTATTTGAAGTTTTGAAAGTACTGAAATCATTCATTGGAGCTGTGCCATAGCTCTTCTGTAAAGTTGTGATTCAACCCATTTTTCAGACAGGAGCTTAAGGTTACACATCAGGGGTAAGGTTTAATGTAAATTTTAGGATATCCACATCTCATCTTAAAGAATACGCTCCCATCATCTTGGAATCTGGTAGATGCTAGAACACTGGTGACTCACTGCTTCCCTAATGTCCTTATTTGGTCGTATGCAAATAAAAATGATTATTTTCAGATTTAGGTTTTCTCAAATCGTGGTGCAAGCAGCTATTTTTGCTTTTGCTTTAGTCACCATTCTCTGTAGTAGAAAGTGTACTTAGAGTTGTAAAAACTGTTTTTTCATTTGCAGCCTAAATTTAGATATGGAATGCAGCAATTAAAGTACTCTCTTGGTCAGATACAGGAGTCACCATAATTCAATCCAGTATCTCTGGCACATGGCCCTCATTTCTACACATGGAAGGACTCCACATCACTAACTTCACAAGTTCCTGCTTCATAACACTATCTACATTGCGCTTATTCACACAGTATCTCTCTTCAGGACACCTCAAGTGACTGGCAGTTGTTCTGCAACTGTTTCCCTTAATATCCATATCGGAGAAAAAAATATATATATATCCGTATCGGAGAGATACGGATCCATTGAGATGACACTCAATTTGTGGAAAGTGAAAGCTCACCCAGTCGGCTGGCTTCCGTATGACAGGCCCATGAGGTGTAGAGCCCTGTACTGCCTCCTCCAGAAGAAATGACTGATGTTACCAAAGGACAAGCGAATCTTAGAACCCCGATTTCCCCAACAGTCGTTGTAATAGCTTACTAAGACCGATCCTGCTATCAAGTAGATTCTCCAGAGGTCAGCGCCTAAATACCTCTTGCCCATGAGGTTGGCTGCTGGGTCTGGGGAGTTTTGGACCCACTACCTGATTTAACCCCAGGCCTTTACAAAACCTGCATCCTGGACCTGACTCAGCAAACTCAGCCGTGATTAACTTCCTGTGACTGGACCTTCAGATGTGAATGTTGACGATGTCCCTTCCAAGATAACCGGTCTAGACCGGCCAGCTGCAAGAATGATTTCAAAGTGGTTTCCGTTAAACCACATTCTGGTGTCTATTTCCCTTCTCTTTTGTAAAGCCTCCCATGGTTCCTTGGGGCCAAGTTGGTGGCTCTAACTTCTTGGAAGCTTCTGTTTATGGGACTCTGTGTTTATGAGGCAGGCAGATGAGTGTCAGCTGGGTCTCTTTTTTTTTTTTTTTTTTTTTTTTTTTTTTGCTGTATGCGGGCCTCTCACTGTTGTGGCCTCTCCCGTTGCGGAGCACAGGCTCCGGACGCGCAGGCCCAGCGGCCATGGCTCACGGGCCCAGTTGCTCCGCGGCATGTGGGATCTTCCCGGACCAGGGCACGAACCCGCGTCTCCTGCATCGGCAGGCGGACTCTCAACCACTGCGCCACCAGGGAAGCCCCTCAGCTGGGTCTCTTTGTGCCTCCTTGACTGTCTTGTTCTTTCAGGATCGAGATTTTTGTGGTAGATCTGAATCTGACACCAAATCCTGATGAAACATGGGACAGGGTAAAGCCACTGCAGCTGCCCTGAGAGCTGGTGGCTGGACCAGGAGATAAAGAGGATGCTGGCAGGTGCGGTGCCTTAAGTGACCGGGTGTGCTCTCCTTGCCTAAAGCCACCTGCCCTACATCCATCCACCTCAGACCGGGGCTTGGTCAGTGCAGCTTCTCTCTCCCCTCCAGCTCTACCATCTGTACCGTGGACTTCTGCCCCTATAAATTCTTGCAGTGTAGGGAATGCCCAGCGGAAATGCAAAAATAATAATGTCATCCTTCACACATTTATGGTATTTTGGCAATGTTTCTAATAGCCACTAAGGGGCAAGAGTTTATCTTGCTATCTTACATCTCATAAATCTTTTCCTTTTCTGTTCATCACCAGTGCAAATTGTGCTTAGTCCAATAACAAGGTTAAAATTATAGTGCTCTTCATCATTACACAGACGCTCTTGCCTCTGACGGGGGCGATGGCTACATTGGAAGCTTAGCAAGTTTACTTTTTTCCTTTGCCTGCATCAGGGGGTCATCTGGAAGATAAGCAAAGGTTTTCACTTAGCTGCGCACAGGCATTGTTCAAGGCCTCTGTGAGTGTAAACATTTACGGGAGAGGTCTGTAGCCTAGGGGACAGTCAGTTAATCTGTGCCTCTGCTCTTCCTGTGAGTTTGTTTTTCAGACAAATAAAGGGAGAGTGTCTGAGGTATCTCGCAGTGTTGAGGAACCCAGGCTGTGTAAATACAGACAAGTGATTAAACTTCTCTGTGCCTCAGTCTCCTCATTTGGGTATAATAATAAGGACTCATCAGCTTATTGCGAGGGTTTAAAGCAATCGAAAGTGCAAAGAGCTTAGTACAGTGTCTGGCACAGAACAAGCTCTCAGCGTTTGCCGGCATCCTCTTCCTCACTGTTTCTTTTTTTATTTTTTAAATTTAAATTTTAATTTTTTTAACATCTTTATTGGAGTATAACTGTTTTACAATGGTGTGTTAGTTTCTGCTTTACAACACAGTGAATCAGTTATACATATACACATGTTCCCATATCCGCACTGTTTCCATCCTCCTGTTTCCATGTGAGAGCCTTCTGCCCTGGCAGGTCTCTAGAGCTGCCAGAAGAATCCATGTGCCTCTGGCTATGGTGCTGGGACTCCCCATATTAACCTCTGCTCCTTGGGCAGGGGACACGCCCAGGCAGAAGTGGTGACAAGCTGGTGAAAAAGCGCATCACAGGCGGGAATGGCGGCCTGGGGTCCTGGGACAGTACTGCTGCTCCTTTCGACTGCTGGTGGCCACTGTTCCTCCCGCAGGTGGTCACGGGGCTCTCAGCCTTCCAGACCCACACCACACGGGGGCTTTCACCCACGCAGTCTGCGGAGATGCTCTTTCTCCACCCTCTGCTGAGCACTCTGCCAGCTCTGTAGATCCTTTTCCTCTGCCCACACAGCTCCGGAAGGCCCAGATGTGGAAATTACCCCCATTTTCTGGCTGCGATGTTTATTCACAATTTCTCCCCAGCTTTTACTCATATCTGAACTGAGGTTGCATCGTGTCCCTTTTTCCGGAGTTACACCCTCATTGACCACTTTTTGCGGTATTCTGTGCAAATTCCTCCATCTCCATGTCCATCAAACATCTAGTTTTTGATTGAGGGTTAGGTTAGGACATTTTCTGCCTCTCTCCGGATAAGACACAGTCCGTATAATCAGGCTGTCCTCACCTGAGGCATTGGCCCTTCTCTCTGGAATAGCAGGCCTGTGCCATGCAAGCCTCTCTCATTTACTCTCATTGTTTCAAGTTCCTTATTTACAGACTTGGTCAGACACTCATTCATTGTAGAAGCAGAAGATCCCCTTTCGATGGTTTGTGAGTTGGAGCACAGCTCTCCCTCAGGCGATTCTGGGTCTGCTTTCTCTTCTCTTTCTGAGCTATTAAGTAAGCCCCAAGAATAGCTTGCACCTTCTTCTCTTAGGAGCCAAACCCACTGTGGAAACTAGAGTTCAGGTTCAGTTTTTTGAAATGCTGGCACATCATATGGGCTGACCATTTCCTCCTAATGATAATTCTTTTGTCTATCATCTATCTATCTATCTATCTATCTATCTATCTATCTATCTATCTATCTATCGTCTATCATCGTCTATGGTTTTTTGCTAGTTACTTCCTTATATCTGACCCAGTATACTTTCACTGAAAGGCAGATATGCCAAGATATGACTGATCACTGATACAATGGCCTGGTTTTTGTCAGACTCTAAGTTTGCTCTCAACAAGTGGAACTGATAACATCTCACATTAGAATGCAATAGAGAAATGCCTGGAAAGGCACACAGACAGGATTATTACTGAAGCTGATATAAGTCAGTGGAAAAACACATTGGCAAGGCTCAGACACAGAGGAAACATCTTTGCCTACTAAAGGTTGACCAGTGACCAATACTTATCCAATGAAAAAGGATGACCATTTTGATTCCTCTTTCTCCTATGCAGCCCCGTCTCCCATTGGTCACTGAGTTCTGTTGTCCTTTCTTACTTCACAGTATCTCTCAAAATCATTTCTTTCTTTTCATTCCTACCACACTCTAATCTTGGTGAAAGTCTTCTGACCTTGTGTCTAGTCCATTACAACAGCATTCCAGCTGGTCTATCTACTTCACATCTTTTCTCTTTAAATATCATCTTAAAACTGCCATCTGATTAATCTTTGTAAAATACAACTTTCTCCAAACTGCATGACCCACAGTCCTTCAGTTTCCCTACAGAAAAATGTCCAAAATACTGACGCTATGGCATTAGAAGCCCCCATACACACAAAGCCACTCTCCAACCTAGTCATCTATTTCCCATCTTTATTAAACCTCCACCCCATCAAACGATTTTTACCCCTTCTCATCCAAAATGTGCTCATGTCATTCCAGTTCCTGGATACACCCTTCCCTTTTCCTTCCTACCTTTCCAAATCTTCTCCCACTCGTAGAAATTGGGATCAAAAGCACTTTCAGCTTGAAATGATTGCTCTCCTCGGGACCCTCTGAGGCGTTATCATTTACAGTATATGATTAATTTCATGTACTCAACAAACACTAACTCATGACCTTTCCTGTAGTGTTTTGAGTTGCTCTCTAACTTTCATATGTTTATCTCTTCACTCATGTCCTGGGTGGTGAGTTCCTTACAGATAGTTGATTCATATACTAAGTTTCATTGGAAGTATCTTGCCCAAACCTTGCACTAAGTAGTCACTGAGGGACGTTGGATTGAGTTAGCAGATGAAAAAGCAACTCAAAAAGAAAACTAACCAGTCAAGTCATTTTCATCACCAACGCAGAATGACAGGTCCAGAGTTTTGTTCCTGTGCATGTTAAATTTCGGGGGATGATAGAGAATGTGTTTCATAGTGTTACATATCTAGGAAGGATCTTGTGAGGCCATCTTGTCCAATTTCCTGGCTCTAAGCCATCTAAGACAAAATGAGATCTGTCATATGCTAAAAGAACTCAGAAATAGAATTCCTTGGATCTTTTGGATAACTGAGTTTCAGAGTTGTGTCAACTTTCCCCTTAAGCCCATGACAGTTCTCTCACTGGTCACTCTAGATCAATGTCCTGAAATTTTAGTGTACCTTGGCAACTCCTATAGTGCGTGTTGAAAACGTAAGTTCCCAGGCTCACCCCAAAGAATAACATTCAGTCATTCTGGGGTGTGGGCACATTAATCTGATATATATATATATATATATATATAATGTATATGTACATATAATACATCACCAGTAATTATGATACAAGTGGTCTAGAGGACACACTGTGAGAGTAAAAACCGTTCTGATTTTATTTTTTATTTTTATTATTATTATTTTTTGCGGTACGCGGGCCTCTCACCGTTGTGGCCTCTCCCATTGCAGAGCACAGGCTCCGGACGCGCAGGCTCAGCGGCCATGGCTCACGGGCCCAGCCGCTCCGCGACACGTGAGATCCTCCCGGACCGGGGCACGAACCTGTGTTCCCTGCATTGGCAGGCGGACTCTCAACCACTGCGCCAAGAGGGGAGCCCCCTGTATATATTATATACTGTATTCCTACAGTAAATTAAGCTAGAGAGGGACTTCTCTGGCAGTTCAGTGGTTGAGACTATGCTTCCACAGCTGGTGGGCCTGGGTTCCGTCCCTGGTCGGGGAACTAGGATCTCACATGCCACGTGGTGTGGCCAAAAAAAAAAAAAAATTAAGCTAGAGAAAAGAAAAACTGATTAAGAAAATCGTAAGAGAAAATATATTTACAGTACATATATACATTTATTGAAAAAAATCCACGTATAAGTGGACCCGCACAGTTCAAACCTGTGTTGTTCAAAGGTCAAGTGAAGTAGATTTTCGAAGACCTAGTGACTTATGTTTACTTACTTGACATGAAGTTCCCTGGAGGAAATTGAGACCTTGTCTTCCACGACTTCATTCTGGACCATCAGTGTTGCAGAGCCCATAACCCACCTGCACAGAGGCCAACGAGAACGTGCTAACACACAGCTGACGGAGGGCCTGGCGGGGAGCAGGCCCTCTGCCTTCTAGAGCTGCTCTCAGAAGCTCTTGCTGAGCTGCCCTGGGTGAGAGGTGAGCTAATTGCCTCTGAAACACCCCATTTGGGAAGTGGCCTTTGTTTCAGTGTCTCCGGGAATAAGAGCAGGTTATCACTGCTATACCCAGTGGTCTGACAGAGCAAACGGAGGAGCTCCGTGAGGTGAGGAGAGGTGAGAAAATTAGTGAGGCTCAGATGGGATCACTGGAAAAGCAGAGAGAAGGCAGTAAATTAGGCCTCTTTTTTTCTTGGGTTGGTTATCATATCGCAAGAATGGATGAAACAGGTCAGCGACCCAGGGCTGAAAAGCAAGATCAGGGAGGTCCGGGGGGTGAGCTAAGGACTGAGGCATGTCTGAGAGTGAGCTGAGATGCTGTTGTTGGAGGGTCATGCTTAGAAAGAGAAACAGGACAGAGTAAGTAAACAGCTCCCTGTGATTATGTGGAGTTCATACTATCAGAGCCTAGACCTGCCAGCAGGGAACAGGTTGGGGAGAAAAAGTCTCATGAATGGAGATGCAAATAAAGAAAGGGAGTGGTAATGGTTTCTGCAGGTCTGGATTGCTTACTGTCTGATTTCCACGCTGACTGCCTTCTAGTTCTGTGACCTTGGGAAGTTACTTAGCCTTTGTGTGCCTCTGTTTCCTCACGTGTGAGAAGGAAATAATAATTGTCCTAATAATTTCATACATATAAAGCTCTTAGAACTGTTGCTAACACTTAGAAAACACTCATAAAGGCTAGCTTTAACAATTTAGAACATATTTTTCAACTCCCTTGCAATTTCTCTGTAGTATGCAGTGCCATTTGAGAGCATTTTACTCACGGTAGAACTTCTTACAAAATTGGAGTCAGTCCTGGACCTTCCCTAGAGGTCCAGAGGTTAGGACTCTGCACTTCCACTGCAGGGGGCACGGGTTCGATCCCTGATTGGAACTAAGATCCCAACCGCCTGCCGCGTGGTGTTGCCAAAAAACAAAAAAATGGAGACAGTCCTCTCAAACCCTACCACTGCTTTAGCAACTAAGTTTGTGTCATATTCTAAATCTTGTGTTGTCACCCCAACAATCCTCACAGCATCTCCACCCAGAGCAGATCCCATCTCAAAAAAACAATTCCTCATTTGTTAAAATTGTTTGTTAAAATTGTCTCATGCGATTGCAGCAATTCAGGCATCTGCAGGCTCCACCTCGAATTCTACTTCTCTTGCTATTTCCACCCCATCTGCCATTCCTTCCTTCACTGACACCTTGAAGCCCTCAAAGTCATCCATGAGGGGTAGAATTAACTTCTTCCAAACTCCTGTTACTACTGATATTTTGACCTCTTCCCATAAATCACAAAAGTTCTTGATGGCATCTAGAATGGTGAATTCTTTCCAGAAGCTTTTCAATTTATTTTGTCCAGATCCATCAGAGGAATCGCTGTCTATGGCAGCTATACCCTTACAAAATGTATTTCTTAAATAATAAAACTTGAAAATTGAAATGACTCCTTGATCCACGGGCTGCGGAATAGGTGCTGTGTTAGCAGGCATGAAAACAACATTAATCTTGCTGTAAATACATCTTCATGAGAGCTCTTGGGTGACCAAGTGCACCATCAGTGAGCAGTAATATTTTGAAAGGAATCTTTTTTTTTTTTTTTTTTTTTCCTGAGCAGTAGGTCTCAACAGTGGGCTTAAAATATTCAGTAAACCATGCTGTAAACAGACGCGCTGTCATCAGGCTTTGTTGTTCCATTTATAGAACACAGACATATTTCTTAAGAGCCCTAGGATTTTTGGTAAATGAGTACTGGCTTCAATTTAAAGTCACCAGCTACATTAGGCCCTAATGAGAGAGTCAGTCTGTCCTTTGAAGTTCTGAAGCCAGGCACTGACTTCTCCTCTCTAGCTATGAAAATCCTAGATGACATCATCTTCCAATAGGAGGCTCTTTGTCTATATTGAAAATCTGTTGTTTAGTGTAGCCACCTTCATGATTATCTTAGCTAGACCTTCTAGATAACTTGCTGCAGCTTCTACATCAGCACTTGCTGTTTCACATTGCACTTTGATGTTATGGAGACAGCTTCATTCCTTAGACCTCAGGAACCAACCTCTGCCAGCTTCAAACTTTTCTTCTGCAGCTTCCTCTCGACTGTTGCCTTCATAGAATTGAAGAGAGTTAGGACCTTGCTCTGGACGAGGCTTTGGCTTAAGGGAATGTTGTGGCTGGTTTGATCTTCTATCCAGACCACTAAAATTTTCTCCATTTCAGCAATAGGGCTGTTTCACTTTCTTATCATTTGTATGTTCAGTGGAGTAGCACTTTTAATTTCTTTCAAGAACTTTTCCTTTGCATTCACAATTTGGCTAACTGTCTGGTGCAAGAGGCCCAGCTTTCAGCCTATCTCAACTTTCACCATACCTTCCTCACTAAGCTTAATCATTTCTAGCTTTTGATTTAAAGTGAAAGACATGTGATGCTTCCTATCATTTGAACACTTGGAGGCCACTGTAGGGTTATTAATTGGCCTAATTTCAATAGTGTTGTGTCCCAGGGAATAGGGCAGCCCAAAGAGAGGGAGAGAAATGGTTCAACGGCTGGTCGGTGGAACAGTCAAAACACACACATTTACCGATTTAGTTCCCTGTCTTATATGGGCACAATTCATGGCACCCCAAAACAATTACAATAGTAACATCAAAGATCACTGGCCACAGATCACCATGACAAATATAATAATAATGAAAAAGTCTGAAATATTGTGAGAATTACCAAAATGTGGCACAGAGACATGAAGTGAGCAAATGCTATTGGAAAAATGGCCCTGTTAGACTTTCTTGATGCAGGGTTGCTACAAGCCTTCAATTTGTGAAAAATGCAATATCCGCAAAGCACAATAAAGCAAAGTGCAATAAAACAAGGTGCCCTGTATTGTCAAGAGTCATTCTCCATTTCAGAAAATCACATCACGGATGGCAAAACGACCACCAGTATGGGCTGCATTGTGACTATTATGTTCCTGGGGCCTCTCCACAGCGGAGAAACCTCAGGGTATCACTGTGAATTCTAGAGTCACAATGCACAGTCCCTGAGCATTTACATATTGAAATGACAATTATTTTATTATAAATAATGTGTCTTTATATCAGTTAAGGTATGGTGTTGATTTCTTTTTGAAATGTGTGAAGATGTTACATTTATTAATTTCATCAGGAGATTACATTGCAAAACACTTGTTATAACAGCTTAGTTAGCTCTCATAGGTTTGAAAACCACAGGTTTTTAGAGCCAAGCTCAGCACAATCATAACCGTTGTAGTTCCCAGATATTGCCCCCGAGACAGGGGAATCAGAACCCAAAGAGAGAGGGTTTCACTTGGTCTAAATTAGCTTCTGTCCTCTCTTTGTTAGGTATTTAAATGCTTGTTTGCTGGTCAGGGCATTTTGGTGTATAGCCTGCACCTGCCCTCAAGGATCTTGACGTCTAGTTCATGATTAAGACAGAGTGACCTGACAAGTTTCTATAGAATACTTAACTTCAAGAGGAAAGACCAGCTTTTCTTTTCCTCATGTGATTGCTTCTCTCTCTCCCCGTGGGAGCTAGATCACCCAGGAAAACCTCTTCCTGTCCTCCTTCCCTGTGAGAAGACCAAGGCATGCTGGCAGGAAGGACTGGAGGACCCCCTTTCACTGGTGGAGAGCTATCGCCTCCCCAGAACTGCAGTCTGGGGGCACCCACTCCCACCTGGGTAGATATGGCAGAATTAATTCTGAGGCCCCATCTCCAGCTTGATCGCTGTAAGTCCTTTCATAAGGGGATCTGTTTACCCCCTGACATGGGTAACGAAAAAATAGGAACAGTTGCAGAGAAATGCTGTGGTTGAGAAGGTCTTATACACGTAGACAACGGCTATGTCGCCTGACAGTCGTGGGGAAGTTAACAAGTGGAGTCAGTTTTCTGGGGGTAGGTCCTGATTTCAGTTTCTTCCTATTAGTATACTAGAATAAGTTAATAGTGAAGATGTTAGAGCCTAGTCTGGCAAAGTCAAGAAACAGTAAAGAATCTTAATCTAGGATTAAGCTGTATGCAGAGATGTACTGTTTCCCAAAGATTAAGTCTTACTGTCTCTAGGAATTATAAGAAAATAAAAAGGAAGGGAGGCAGGGAGAGAGAGACAGAAGGTGGGAGAATAGTTTGAGAAAAACTACTCATTAAGATTGAGGAGATCTATAAAGGTCTTGCCAGGGACTCATTGTATTTTCAAAGTTAGTCACAACAATATTTCCCATCCCACAAGCTCTCCTGTGAAGAAGTGGGGACCAACTCCCTTCCCCCTTGAAGGAGACCCCTCGTGAGAGCAGAATAACACCTTCTGCCGGACAAGAGGAAGCGTGAGGCTATTTCTATGGATGATTTGATACCAAACCCAGGCCATGTCTGTTGGAGGTGAGGATCAGCTTACAAAAATGGGTCACTGACAAAGCCACGTTGGTAAAGAGCTGGCGAGTCAGTGAGCTAGAAAGCAGCGAGCGCGGAAGGGGCGCAAAGAAGAGGGCCCGGCTGGGAGGCTGGAGGAGCAGGTTGACCAAAGCTGGAGATGCGAACAGCGTGGAGCCTTAACGAGAGAGACTCTTATTGGACAAGGTTACATCAGTGTAGTCAGAATAAATGCCATTGGCTGAGACCTTTGAGCAGCTGACAATGAGCCTGGGCTGAAGTATAGATGTGTGCAGGATCCTGGCTGAGTGAGAATGGCTTCGCGGGCTCACTGTGGTGCACGCCCTGGCTGTTGCCCCTGGGTCTGTTTCTTGCCCTTTCTCTACCCTGTTCTGAATCAAAGGGTCTGACCCTTGTCGGTTGCTTTTCCCAGACTGGAGGATGGGAGGCACTGAGGGATGAATGGAGGGCGGGGTAGGGAGGGAGAAGCAGGTACTTCTTTCCCTCCTCGGTAGCTGCGAAACCTCCCTGGCTCCAGTGGTTGCCAGGCAGGTCTGTCCACTGTGGTTCCAGCCTGCATCTGGTGACAAGGCCCCCCCACCCCAGCTCTGGAATCTCCTCCCCTCTGTCCTCTGCCCTGCAGCAGTGTCAGCTTCTGACATTTGCAGTCTCTGGATGCCTCCCTGCCCTCCGGCTGGACTCTGGGCTCTTCCATCCCCTATGTAATCAATCGCTGTAGTCAAGATCTCTGTTTCAAATTATCTGGTGGTTTCTCGTTTCCTGGTTAGATCCTGACTGATATCCTGCTCTGGTCTCAGGAGCGGGTCAGCTCTGATGCAGGGGGAAAGCTGCTAAGGACCAGCATGGGAACACCTTGCAGGGACAGATTTATTGGAAAGCACAAGGTCTTTGGGACAGCTGGGTGTGTGCTTGCCTACTCCCATTCTCTCCAGAACCACAGCAGCTGTGGCCTTAATGTAGGGACTTTAACAGAGAAATAAGCAGAAGAGGACACTAGCTAAAGAATTCACTAAAACAGTGCCACCAAGGACCCCAGAGACAGGATACAGCTTATATCAACTCGGTTTAGAAATAACCAAGGTACTCTGGTCGGGGTTCATGAGTCACTGAATTATCACGGCATTCTTGGTCCCATGGAATATTTGTAGCCTGTGTCTGGTTTTGAATAGAACAGAGAATAGTGTTGAGTGCCTCTAATTTAATATTCCAATAATATTTCTACCACATCAAATTCCCACTAGGGCAAATGTATACAAATGAATCATCATTTTTTCCCCTTACCCCAGCCAAGCCGCCTGGGCCTCTGCTAAGAAATGTTGATAAAAGTGATGAAAACAAAACAAAGCATACATTAGAATGTCATTTAAAACAATAAAAGATTTCCAGGAGATCCTTTGTTGTACTGGAGCACAAGCTTCATGTTTAAATGACTTTCTGTTTTCCCTTTTGGATAATCACAGAGTAATGCAACCAGAGTAATCCTTGGCTGCTGGTGAGCTCATCCTTGAGCTCCTGCTGACGTGTGGGATCAGTCAGAAAGCCCAGGATCTCAGAGGGAGCGCCGCCCTGGAGACATGAGAAGGGGCGTCACTCAGGCCTCCCGCGCTTCCATCCAGAGACAACGGGAGCATCACGTTTGAACTGGCTGAACACGACCCCATCGCCTCGCTTGGGGACAGCGACAGGCACAGACCTGTCTCACGGGCACTGTGGACTACAATGGGAGAGAGAAATACCATCTGGGATGGTGTCCTTGGGGGATGTGACTTTTCATGTTGGGTAATGAACCTGCAACAGGGAAGGGCCTTTCACTGTGGGTTTTACCGCACCAGGCGATTCTGACAGGTATATGGACATGTATCCCCACTCCCAGTCATAAGACGAAAACAGTAATGGGTAAGCTGCTCGGCTTGCAATGATATATTTGGGGAGAGGATTTAACATCGGAAATTCAGAACAGAGAATAACAGAATAAAATTAGAAAGTCTGAGGGTCGTCTGCTTATTTGTTCCACTCTCTTCACTAGCAAAAGAGCTGCAACCAAACATGTGGTAGTTTAAAAACACAGCCAACAAGTTCTGTGACACTCCTCCCCTGAAAATGCGGGATCCTTATCTCCTGCCCTTGAGTCAGGGAGGCTGCTTGTAAGTGCTTTGACCACTTGTGTACAGCAGAAGCCACAAAATGCGACTTCTGGGGCTGGGTCATAAAAGGCCATGTAACTTTCACCCTGTCAGCTGGAATGCTTTCTTAGAGCCTTAAGCTGCCATGTAAGGGGTCTGTTTACCCTGAGGTGGCCACACGGAGAGGCCACATAAAGGAATTCTAGTGCCCAGTTCCAGTGGCACCTAGCCTTCAAGCCATCCGCAAGGTACCAGAAATGTGAAGGAATCAGCCTGTCAGTCAGGTGAATATCTCTGAGTGGCTTCCGTCAATGCCTCATGAAGCAGAAGATCAGCCAGCCAAGCCCTGCCCAAATTCCTGACCCACAAAATCATGAGATATAGCGAAATGATTGTTATTTTAAGCCACTACATTTGGGGGTAACTTGTTATGCAGCAGTAGCTAACTAGAAGATATTCCTAACTAGACAAATCTTTAAATCTACTCCCAAGTGTATCTTAGTAAGTAGAGCTTGCCACATAGTAATGTTTCAATGTCAAATAGCCATCAGCATCTTTTACCGAATGCCTGTTTATACACCCCAGTGCTGTGTGGGATTCGAGGTATATGGTTCAGTCTCTGACCTAAAGGATCTGATACAATAATAATTATGGGATATCATTTATTAAATGATTGCTATGAATTAGGCTAATGGCTCTCAAAGTTGGTGCTGAAACAGCAGTGTCAGCTTGACCTTGGAATTTGTTAGAAATGCAAATCCTCAGGTTAACTTACTGAATTAAAAACTCTAAAGGTGGGCCCAGCAATATGCACTTTAATAAACCCAGCAGGTAATTCTAACACACTCTGTGGTCTGAGGCTCACAGGCACTTTACTTACTTTACCTCACTGAATCCTCCCTGTAACCCTGGGTTTCCTGAGTGACATTTTGGGTGAGATAATTCTTGCTGCGGGTGACTGTCCTGTGCATTGTAGGATGTTTAGTAGCATCCCTGGTATCTACCCACTAGATGCCAGTAGCACCTCTTTCCCCAGCCGTGACAACTAAAAATGTCACCAGACATTGCCAAATGTTTCCTGGGAGTTAAAAATCACCTCCTGTCGAGAACCACTACATTGACCATATGAGGTAGTGTTTTAAAATATACCCAGGATTAGTTTTAATCATGTATGGAAAGATGCAGACATGGAAATGACTGTCATAAAGGAAGAAGATTTTGCTCACGTTTCCCTAGAAACAGCAGTGGCATGTCAAGGGGAGGGTAAGCGCCAGGGCCAGTCAGGAGGCAGAGGAAAAGGGGAAATCGTGGGCAAGAACATGTATCATGGCTTCTGCAGGAAGAAATGGGCAAAGTAGGGTAGACAGGCATAGGATTGGCTCGTTTGAATAATTTTAGTGGGTTCTGGGGCCTATGGCCTGTCTCTAGTTGCCCTGGGGTAATTAGGGCAGGGTATTCATGGTCCAAATAAATGTGAGAGTCCACAAAGGAAGTGGTTGGAGCTATGGAATGTGGATTGGTTGGTTGGTATAGGAAAGGCATGTCTGCAGGCCCAGTCCCTTGCCAATTCTAGGAACTGGCTAGCCCTGGGAGGGATATCCTCTCCAGAGTCAGCAAGGCCCCAGATGTCAAAGCATCGGAATAACAAAAGAACATGCTTAATGCAGGTAGACAGAATCACCTCTTTACAGACGGCAAAGCTGGAGTCCAGAGAGGTAACCTGCTGTAAGTCACATCTCCACCAAGGGGAGGGCCCAGATTGAAACCTAGATCTACTGGACCCCTCCAGCCGTGCTCTGACCCACTTGCCGCACTGCTATTCATCTAGCTAATTAAGCATGGGAGCATCTATAACTATATAAAAAGAGAATTGACAGACAAAGGAGGAAGACGATTTCTATAAAAAATAATGACACTAAGCGATGAGATCAATTGTAGTGGTCAAAAAACGCTCTGTGGAAAAAAAATTTTACTCAGATTTCTGGTATCTCCACTCAGACACGACAGGGCCATCAAGCTTGCTGGGTGGGTCTTGAAAGTTGGATAGAATGAGACCAGGCAAAATGGAGGAGGGAGACTATTCTGAAAAGATGGGAAGTGATGTGATCACAAGGCTCGCAGGCAGTAATGTGCCAGGTCTGATGAAAACCCCAAGTGTTAATAGGCTGCTTCGGTTACTTGAAAGTCAATTAGAAGGAAAGAGAAAAGGGAGCTGCAGCTGTATGCCACGCACTTTAATAAGCTAAATCCATCAGAAACAGTGCCGGGATGTACAAAACGTTCAGCGTGATGGACGAAACAGCAACAATATATCCCCCATCTAAAAGCAGTGCCATCATTTAAATGGCTGGGCAACATGAAATGGAGAGTCAGAAACAAGCTGGAAATTTCCACTTTGACATCTTGCAAGACAGTAAGTTAGGCTGGGAATCTCTGACCAACAGGGAGAACACAGACAAAGAAAGTTCTTTCTACTTGGACTGAACAGAGCGTTAACGTTTTTGGCAAGTGGAATTGACAGCCGTTTGTTCACGTGGATGTTTCTGGGTGCCCATGCTGGGCTAGGCGCTGCGCTAGGTGATAGGGAGTTACAAATCGTTAGCCACGTTCATAAAACAGGATCTCCGCTGTTGAGGGACTCACAAAGCACAGGCCTCACAGTCTTCCACAGCACCAGACAGAGCAGAGGAGGCTTCTGTGCGGCCCAGCCTTGGGAAGGTGTAATGAATGGGCACCTGTCCATGTGCTGAAATTCCAAGAGGCACCTGCAGAGATGCGGGCAGCACAAGTCTCTCACCATCTCTGGGCGGGGAGTCTCACCTTGCGTCATCACCGATGGGTCCAAATCACCGGGGGCGGGCGGACGGCAGTTAACAACGCACACTCTCACTGGGTCCCACCCCCAGAGATGCTGATTCCCTGGGTGATAGAAGAAGCACTACCATAAACCCCTGATAATTCTGTCAATCCCTTTGTTAACAGTTAATATTTCAGCAGCTGGAATTGGCAAGCATTTAACTAGAAAGTAAGCTCCAGAAGGGCAGAGATGTCTGTTTTGTTCACTGCTCTATCCACACTGTACTTACTAGCTCTTTCTTGAATGAAGCAATTGGATACAAAGGCTTGGCAGAGGCAGGGGAAGGGAAGAAGTCACATCAAGAAAGAACAAGAAAAACAGGGTGGGGGGAGGGATAGTCAGGGAGCCTGGGATCGACATGTACACACCGCTATATTTAAGATGAATAACCAACGAGGACCTACTCGATATAGCACAGGGAACTCTGCTCAATGTTATGTAGGAGCCTGGATGGGAGGGGAGTTTGGGGAGAATGGATTACATGCATATGTATGGCCGAGTCGCTTTGCTATGCACCTGAAACTATCACAACGTTGTTAATCGGCTATACCCCAATATAAAATTAAAAGTTAAAAAAAAAAAAAGAAAAAACAAGAAGAAAAGGTACCTCTGAATAAGGGAGGCGGAAGGGGATTGTGTGAACTTGGCTTTTACCAAAGTTCTGCTGTCAGGGGAGAAAGCCACAGGTCTTCACTCCGCTGAACTATTGATAGAATTACAAGTTAAATGGCACCTCTTAAACCATTGTTCGAAGAAACTCTGTGCTTCGGGAACAATAACCGTTCAGTACCTTTCCAACCCTGTAAAGGCTCCTCTATCTCACTGTTTCTAACCCTCAGCCCAGGCCATGTTCAGAGAGCAAAAATACCAACATTTCCAAGCTACAGGAATTCTCTCTCAGGGCCCCATGTGCTTATATGGTTCAGTGTGAACTCCGGTCCTGCAGTGGCCCCGCAATGCCCATCTCTTCCCACCTTCTCCCTGGGGAGAAGGGCATGCCTGCCTGAAAGTGCAGTGTGACAGGAACAGCTCTTGGAAAGGATGGAAGAGAAAAATCAGGACATCTCACCAAGTTAAGCAAACACCTAATCAAACGTCTGGACTGAACGACTGTGTTTCAGGTTTTAAAAAATTTCTTTTCAAAGGGAAATGCTGTTTTACTCAATATCTATCAGGCATGATGTTTTCAACCCTATTATTTTTCCCCTGAAATCCTTATGTCCTTGAAAGAATTCTCAGTTCTGGTTTTGAATCTAATTCACTCTTCTATTGACACATCTTCTTGGGAAAGATACTTTTTTCTTATCCCTTTTCCCCCTTCATTTCTGGCACATCATTTATGTATGTTTTGGCCTAGTTCTCCTTTTGCTTTGGGCCAGCAATGGGTGAGCCTCCAGAGGTAGGCAGGAAGGTAGGTAGTCTTTTGAACAGAACCAAGCAAATCACAAAATGTCTGTCAAATGAACATGTCGGCCTCAAGCTTCCCCCTCTGATGGGGCTCAGTGCTGAGCTCTGATTTGCTCTAGTTAAAAAAAAAAAAATTCCCCTAATTTCACTGTCAAGATTTTGAGAAGCATTCTCATGGTTTTAAAGAGATTATTGCATAATTTGTTCATGTTTAAAGAATTATATTGTTAAATAAATTTAGCTCTCCAGATTCTAAATGACAAAAACAAGTGAAGTTACATCATTTGAATTATGAAGTGATAATGTCTTCCAATTCTGCCCCAATCAAAAGTGTAACAGTTTAAAGCTTATAATAATCATGTTCAAACATATTCAGATTATAATTACTTTTCTTCTGATAATGATAGCCCGTCTGATTGGATGATTACCTATTTGACTTTGATAAGTCTCAGAGGTCAAAAAAGGGATAATTGCAGACATCTGTTTTCTATGGAAAATATAATCTCAGAAAATAGTGTTTAAAGTGACATCTGCAAATATGTGTTTTAGAAAGAAACTGGCTGCACGTTTAGAATCATAGGGAAAAGAAGCAATTCCTAAGCTACTCTGTATCACTCTGTCTTTGTAAATAGAAGAACAAGTTTAACATACTAGTATTCATGTATGCATAAGTAATTACAAGCAGGCATGATTATATTTTGTACAGGTAGAATTAGAAATGGAAATAGACTGTGAGAAAGGAATTTGAAGGAATCTGTGATAGAAAATGATACAGAGGCTTTTTCTCTTTACTTTTGCTTAATTCAGTCTAGACATACATAGGTGTAACCATTTTCCTGGTTGGTTTTCATTTTGAAGTTGGAGCTGGAAGAGCTTGCGCCCTTGATTTCTCCTTGTAGGTGACCTTCTCCACTTGTGAGAGAGCCTCTTTCTCCACGAAAGAGGCTCCCTCCTGGCTGCCATGATTCTTTCTGTACAGGAGGGGCCAGTTCCTCTCTCTGCAGGTCAATCAACATCCCGGCCCCCTTAAGGAGATGCCAAGAACCCCTCCCTCCCTCCAGCCAGCAGCTGCATTCTGCAGTAAAAATGGAGAACTTTAAAAAATTTTCCCTTCCACACATAGTAAAACTCCCTTGGTTTTAATTCCTTAACTCAGTGTCTTTTTTAATTCATGCAAGACCTGGGTTATCACTTTTTCCAGATTAAGTTTCTTAAAATATAACTTTCACCAAGCATGTTCCTTTCCAGAAGGCTTCGATGGCTCTCCAGTGTCTATAGAAGGAATTCCAAACTTCTCAGCAATTCTTGATCCTTCATCATCTGACCTTAGCGGGACTTTAGTTCCCTGACCAGGGATGGAACCCGCACCCCCTGCAGTGGGAGTGCAGAGGCTTAACCACTGGACCTCCAGGGAAGTCGCTTTATACAATTTTAAAGGTTATTTTTCATTTATAGTTATTACAAAATACTGGCTATATTCCCCGTGTTGTGCAATAAATCTTTGAGCCTTACTTACACTCAATAGTTTGTACCTCCCACTCCACCACCCCTATATTCCCCCTGCCACTGGTAACCGCTAGTTTGTTCTCTAGATCTGTGAGTCTGCTTCTTTTATGTTATATTCACTAGTTGGTTGTATTTTTTAGATTCCACATATAAGTGATATCATACAGTATTTGTCTTTCTCTGTCTGACGTTTCACTGAGCATAATGCCCTCCAAGTCCACCCATGTTGCTGCAAATGGCAAACTTCCATTCTTTTTTATGGCAGAGTAGTATTCCACATATTACAATGTACAACTACAATACATATAAGTACCTATTAAAATTTGACCCAAGTCTACCTTAAATCCTATCTTTTCAATAAGCTCTTCATCTGAACACGTAGGGGTGATGACCCCGCTAAGAGGGCTCTTTCTCTCCTTTGAACTATTACAGTATTTATCAGCTAGAGTCTAGACCACCGCTTGCATGAAACATACCGCATGCTGCCTGGTGTCACGGTTGTGATGTCTGCAGCCACAGTTAGCTGTGTCCTGCTATGGAGTGCATGCCCAGGCTTTCGTCCTAGCTCTGTAACAGCCTTTACCAAATTGTGTTCTATCTTACTGTGTCTGTTTTCCCCCCAAAAGAGTAAGTTCCTTGAGGCCAGACTCTGTATCTTTGCATCCCAAGTGCCAACCACAGTGCCTGACAAATAATGTTTAGCAAGCAGTCATTGAGTATTTCAGGGTAATTAGATTATAAACTCCTGGGAAACAGTGAAGGAGCCACAGAATTTCAGGCAAGGGATGGACCATGACTTATTTTCTCACAGTGCCTAGCAAAGTTCTGAGCAGATATAAGTACTCAATACTTACTGATTGACTGATGCTTAAACTTTTTCAGAAGAGGAATAAACCACATATATTAGGGACGATGGCCAACTTATCTCAATTTTCTCCTAACTGTTCCAGTTTTAAAACAAAAACTTCTGTGTCCAGGAGTTACCCTGGGTCCCTGGCAAACCAGAATGGTCAGTCCACCTACAGTTCTCACGCACATACCAACAACATAAATGCTAATATTAGTCTCCCTCCTAGTTAAAGGTTTTTAAGGACCTCTTTTGCAATCTTCACTTGAGTTTCTGTATTTTTTTTGCAAGTCTATATGATTTTATTAGAACTTGACCTGTACTTTGCATTTATATAGCATTATTTTACCAATTTTTCAACCTAGTCTCATTGACTTGATTGTTGATAAGCGGTAGAATTATTCTCACATTTAGCTGAATGAAGTGATGCAGAAAAGTTTTAAAATTTGGATGATATTAAATTTTAAACATCACAAAAGGTATTTAAATATCAGAAAAGAAATAAGGATTTTTGACAGTATGGTGACCTCATGAAATCTACAGGCTCCTTTCTTTTTTTTTTGAATTTTTGAATTGTATTTTATTTATTTTTTATACAGCAGGTTCTTATTAGTCATCCATTTTATTCACATCAGTGTGTACATGTCAACCCCAATCTCCCAATTCATCACACCACCACCCCCGCCGCCACTTTCCCCCCTTGGTGTCCATACGTTTGTTCTCTACATCTGTGTCTCTATTTCTGCCCTGGAAACCGGTTCATCTGTACCATTTTTCTAGGCTCCACATATATGCGTTAATATGCAATATTCATTTTTCTCACTTGAGTTTCTGTATTTTTGAAAGTGACTTTTTAAAAAGTTTCTTCGGGGCTTCCCTGGTGGCTCAATGGTTGAGAATCCGCCTGCCAATGCAGGGGACACGGGTTCGAGCCCTGGTCAGGGAAGATCCCACATGCCACGGAGCAACTGGACCCGTGAGCCACAACTACTGAGCCTGCGCGTCTGGAGCCTGTGCTCCGCAACAAGAGAGGCCACGATAGGCCCACGCACCGCGAGGAAGAGTGGCCCCCGCTTGCCGCAACTGGAGAAAGCCCTCGCCCAGAAACGAAGACCCAAAACAGCCAAAAATAAATAAATAATTTTTTTAAAAAAGTTTCTTGAAGATTAGTCTAAAATCCAGGACAAATTTTATAATTTTAAACTCTAAAAATGTATTGTTATCCCCCTAGTTTAAATTAGTAAGATTTGGAAAGGCAACTAGGAGACTACCTTTCTCAGAGTGGGCTTTCTCTTTTAGGAGCTTAAAGAGACAGAGCTCAACACAGACTCCAGCCTGTGACTTTTTTTTGATCACTCAGTAATTGGTGCTCCTTCACTTTCCAGTGTAGGCCACACCCCTCCAGGCTGCAAGCTCCTCCCACTGGCGGGAGGCAGCTGCTCTGAGTCACCAAGTTCCTTTTGTGTAAGATCAGCCTCCTTGGATCCTCTCGGAAATCTTTTATTAAATCTAAGAATTTTCATATTCTCCACACTGTTCCATTTTTATTCCATTCCACATCCATTGTTATTGAGGGAATATTTACTTGCTATTGAAGGGAATCTTATGGGATGTACAGTCAATAATTTCATCAAGGAATAACTTATCTTTGCGCTTTTGGTGAAAGGGAGGGGAATAGTTTCACTCAAGGAGCTTATGAGCTTTTGAAGAATATTTACAAAGAGATATTTTTAGACAGACAAAGAGATTATTATTTTCCCATTTTAGTAGAAAAGCAGCATAAAAACATACAGGGGCTGAAACAAAACAAAACAGTAGAGACATATCCAGAGGATGTGATGGCCACTGATTATTGTATTAGTCAGTCACTTAACAAATTTCCACAGGGGATGTGTGTTTATTTCTAGTGAGTCTCAAATCACTTACATGACTGAGATTTGTTGGCTCTCAGAGAGGAAGAAGGTAAAACAAACACAAAAATTTACCACAAAACTTTTTATTTTGTCAAAGGTGACAAAACTTCTAGCAAAAGCGAATTTTACTATAGTGGATTCTGGAACTTTGGCACACTTGCAATTCATACCATTTATGTAATTTTGTGGTTTCATTTTTTGCCTCTTTTGAGATATCTATGTGGACTACATCTGGCTGCCTAAGGATATGATTCCCTTTTATGCCAGGAAATTAACTTCCAGCTAACAACCATCTCCACTCCCTGACATAACTCTGGTCCTAATGGTCCTCATTTCGTACCTAGGCAACTGTAATATTTTCCCTGCATGCACTCTGCACCCCACCCCATCTGTTTGTCACGAAACACAGAGTCAGTGTTCAGTTTGTGTGTATAAGCATATCCTCCTCCTCTCTCTCCCCATTCTTTGCTTAAATTCTTCCTTGGGTATGAAGTACTCTGAGGTTGAAGACCAAGTTCCTTAACATGGTCCTCAAGATCCTTTGCAATTTGGCTCCACTATTTTTCTGTCTCATCGTGTACCGCTCTCCCCCGTCTCTCTGCACTTCAGCCAAGACTTCATCCAGTTCCTCACACCGGCCATGCTTCCTCTCACCACAGGGCCTTTGCACACACTGTTGCTTCCACCTGGAACATTCTCTCTCTCCCATTCTCCACTTGGTTAAATCCTTTTATACCTCTGAGTGCAGCTCAAGCACATGTCCTTAGGAAATCCTTCCCAGGAACTCTTATTTAGGTCACATTCCTTTGCGATATGTTCCCTGAAGTCCATGTTCCTTCCCTTAAGCAAACTAGTGTGAGTACATAATTACACACTCATTTTTGTGATAAAGTAACCTCTATCACCAACTATATAGACCATGAAAGCAGGGACCTTGTTTTTGCTTGATAGTCCATCCCCAGTGCTCAACAAAGTGATTGGCACATGGCAGCCTCTGGTCAACTTCTTGGAATTCCTTGGAAGGATTTGCTTTAAGGACTATCCTTGTATACCTGACATGCTAAGTAAAGCAAGTACTGGACTTGGAAATATCAGAGAAAAATTCTAGCTCTGATTCTATTCTTCTGGCTTGCTAGAAGATATAATTGATTTGCCTGGCTTTCATGCCTATAACATTAGAATAAAAATTCCTGCTGCCACTGGGCTCATCACATCGAAAGTACCATTTTCCAATGAGTCAGTATCTCGGCATATTGTATTAGCTCAAACTTTAGACGCTGGTTTTGCTGCTGTAACAAAGAGTCCTAAAAGTACAGAGCTTAAACAAGATAGAAGTCTATTTATTTCCCACAGGAAAACCCAAGTAAGCATTCCAGGGCTGGTGTCTTGGCCCAATGGTGTTAGCCACCCAGCCTTCTTTTTTTAGGCTGTGACACTCAAGGCTTATGGGATCTTAGCTCACCGACCAGGGGTTGAACCTGGGCCGCGGCAGTGACAGCGCCAAGTCCTAACCACTGGACCACCAGGGAAGTCCCCCCCAACCCCAGGCTTCTTACATCTTTTTGCTCTGTCATCTCAACTTATAGCTTCCATCCTGAAGTACACGATGGAGGCTCCAGCTTTCCCCATCACAGCCACATTCTAAAAAAGGGAGAAAATGGAAGGGGGGCTCTTCTTTCTTCCTTTTAGGGACATGAACTGAAGGCTGCACATACCACTTCCAATTTCACTCCCTTGCCAAGAGCTGAATGATATGGTCACACCAAATGCAAGGTACATTTTATTGTGAAATTTTACATAGCGTTGTGTTTTTCCCATTAGACTTTGGGTTTGTTGAGGCTAAGAATATTATCTTGTCCTTCTTTGTGTCCCTCCTTGGTGCCTAAATGAGAGCCTGCCATATAACAGTCCCTCAGTAATTGCTTATGTAATTAGTGAAATAAGTCAGACTTGATGTGGGTCCAGAATAGCTGAATGTCGGTATGGCAGACGTTTGCCAAATACCAGTGCTTTTATACACTCCTAGAAAGAGTGTATTCAATCTTTCTGGCTTGCTCATACATCAACTTTTATAATTCATCATGAAGATGAACCAGGGTTGTTTCCACTGGTGTTTAAGCCTACATATTGGCTTTGTAGAACTCATTTTTCTGGGGAGACGGTCCATGAGATTTTCAAACTGGATGTAACCTGAGAATGTTTGAGAACCCCTGGTGTGAATGTGGGATTTGAGGGATCCCAATACATCTGCTGGAATTCAGAACCAATTGAGAAATAAGGCAAAAGACTAAGGCAGATGGAGGCCAAACTTTTCACCTGTATTATTACAAAAGCTGATATTAAAGAATGTGGCATAGTTATTTACAATAGCCAAAACATGGAAGCAACCTAAATGTCCATAGACTGATGAATGGATAAAGAAGATGTGGTACATATGTACAATGGAATATTACTCGGCCATAAAAAAGAACAAAATAATGCCCATTTGTGGCAATATGGGTGGACCTAGAGATTATCATACTAAGTGAAGTAGGTTAGACGGAGAAAGACAAGTATCATATGATATCATTTATATGTGGAATCTAAAAAAATGATTAAAATGAACTTGTTACAAGGCAGAAACAGACTCACTGACATAGAAAACAAACTTATGGTTACCAAAGGGGAAAGGGGGGAAGGTTAAATTGGGAGTTTGGAATTGACAGATACACACTACTGTATAAAAAATAGATAAACAGCAAGGACCTACTGTATAGCACAGGAAACTATATTCAATATCTTGTAATAACCTACAACAGAAAAGAATCTGAAAAATTATATATTACATGTATAGTATACAAGTCACTTTACTGTATACCTGAAACTAACACGATATTGTAAATCAACTATACTTCAATTTATAAAAAAGAATGTGGCATATGTTTTGGAAGACAAGTGGTCTTCCCAATACTGAACACTAGACTTAAGCAAACTTACTCTACAGCCCTGTACCTGAGCAGACCATCTTTCCCCCTCCCTACCAAGTGAGCACCTTCCCTGAAAGAGGCAAGCAGAACAGGCTTCCAGTGGACAACTTATTCCCAAGAAAGACAGAGGAGGAAGAGGCCAGGTGGAACAATCTCTTCTAAGAGTCCCCATCCTATTAAGTCACCCTTTCTTCCCCGGGGTAAGGAGTGGGGGGAAGGCCAGGGGTTCTATGCTAACGAGTCTCCTTCCATGGGTATGGGGAAGAAGGGTTCTCCCATATCAACCACGGTTGAAAAAATATTTCTGGTCATGAGTCCCTCTTTCTCCACTGGTTAAATGAACCGGTTAGACTAGGTAGGCTCCAAAGCCTTTCCCAGCCCCCCAAATATGTGAAACAATTCCAACTATATATTCATGGCTTCAATTTTTGGTGATTTGGGTTATGTGGGAAGCTTCCACAGGCAGTGATGTATTTCCCACCTTTTAGCCCCAGTCTTTGTCACTTGGGTCCCAGAGTACCTACCTCTACCTTGCAAGTCCCTCATCCAGCTACGGGGCTGGGGAGAGGGTGGTCCTCCTTTATCTCCAGCTCATGAGACCACTTAAGGCACAGGGAATAGGAGGAGCTGTGTTTGAGCACTCTCCCTACTCCCCTAATCCAGCTTGCTTAGGAAAAGCAGAAGAAATGGGAACTGGGAGAGCTGGAAATGAAGCCCCTTGAGCCACTGGAGAGTCTGGGAAATTGGGGGTCTTGGCATCTTGGTCTCTGACCTTGATTATCCCAGTTTATAGCTGAAAAATGCATTTTCCTATTTCAGGTGCTCTCTAGAATGAATCCCTTGCAAGTGGTAAGGAAATTGAGTGTCCTATATGCATGTAAATAGCATCCTTAATCATCATCAACCAATGCGCTACACTTCCCTTGTAATGTTTCAAGAAAGCAACCCAGGTGTTCCCATGGCCTTTAGAGGGATTTTCCTTGATTCTGTAAAGCCTTGGGCAACATTGAAGCTCTGTAATAATACCGAGCTACTTTTGCATTTATTCTAGTCTTAGATTTGAACATTATAACATTAGTTGTTTAAATTTTCATAGATTCCAAGATTCAGAAGAGTCCTGGGGAAGTCATTTAAATTCATCCCCCTGCAGGTCTCTAGGTAGGTCTGCAAGTTGGCTAACAAAGACAAATGGTTTTCTGTCTGATTGGGAAAGGTCTCCAGGGGAAAGATTCTGTAAACAACCACAGTAATCACAAGTTAATAACGTGAGTGTGTCCCCACTTTACGAAAGCCTGACTTGTGAGTCTTAGGAGGCAGGATAATTTATTGAGATACTAACCTGTGCTTTGTTTTCCTTAATTTGCCTCCCCGCCCTCTGCACCCACCCCCCATCCCTTCACTATGAAGGTGGCCAGTCCTCCTTCCCTTCTCTGGAAGGTGATGGGATTTACTTGTGCTGTGTTCTTATTGCTTTAGTAGACAGTGGCACAGGGAAACGGAGTGCATGTGCCCATGTGTTAACTTTAAAGTCAGAATCCTTTTATTTTTAATTTAAAAAAAATTTTTGTTGGAGTATAGTTGCTTTTCAATGTGGTGTTAGTTTCTACTGTACGGCAAAGTGAATCAGCTATACGTATACATGTATACATATATCCCCTCTTTTTTGGATTTCCTTCCCAATTAGGTCACCAAAGAGCATTGAGTAGAGTTCCCTGTTCTATACAGTAGGTTCTCATTAGTTATCTGTTTTATACATTATAGCAATGGTGTATGTATGTCAATCCCCATCTCCCAATTCATACCACCACCACCCTTTCCCCCTTGGTGTCCATACGTTTGTTCTCTGTGTCTGTGTCTTTATTTCTGCTTTGCAAAAAAATATAAAAAATAAATAAATAAAGTCAGAAGCCAAATCCTCAAGGAACTGTGGAAGGAGACAGGCTCCTTAGAGGGCCCAGCACTGCCCTGGGAGACAGGAGCTAGAGCTACATGTTCTTAGAAATGGTCTTTATCGCTTCAACCTCTGTTTGATCATCTGTAAAATGAAAGGTTGATTTAGTGACATTTAGGTACCACCCGGCTTTTGATTCCGTGGGATTATCCATCTCTTTAGCTCTGACTCCCCAGGACAGCTGTGGAGAATTTGCTCAAAGGCTTTTGGTGTAGGGTGGCCAGCTTGAGCAAAGGAAAAAGGATATGCAATACTTGGAACAAACTTATACTAAAAATTATTTGTTGTTTATCTGAAGTTCGCATTTAACTGGGCATCCTATATTTCATCTGATAATCCTACCTGAGGGCACCTGTGTTTTGGGAGGCGGGAGGCTGAGGGTGGAAGAAGTTGGCTTATGTTCACGCCCGTTGAGACTGCACCCACTGTTAAGGAAGCAGACTCGTCTATTTCCTTTCCCAGTAAGTATACGCCTATTTTATTTTTAAGCTTAGAGAATGGGCATCTTGGAATGAAAACTCTGCCAGGACACTTTTCTTAAAATCTTCAAAATAAATATTTAACAGGAAAAATAAAAATGGAGTCTACCCACTTTATTCAAAGTCAAAAATTCTAAACTTTATAGAAATTAGAGACCAGACCAATGAATCCTACAACAAGGAGAAACCAGCTATTCAACTGATCAAAATGATAGAAGTTCTTCTACATCAGCTCTCCCAGGAAGGACGTGACAGGTGTTATCAGTGGGAGTTATATTTTCCTCCTGTCCTCAAAGTTCCTGTGACACAGGAAAGCAAATGGAGTCAAGATTCCCATCACCTTTTCTATAATACTATAGGCTTTAAAAAAAGATAAATGTCCTTTTGAACTTTACATTCCTTATTTTGGAATTGCATTTAATATCACTCTACGATTTAAGGAGATCATCTGCAAATCAAGCCAACCTGATGACACAAGTTGGGCTCCCTGTGATTTCTTGACACAAAACAGGTCAGGATCTACAACTGAACGTGGAAAGAAAAACGATTTACATATTTGTCCAATTAGTGCCTATATGACCTTCGTGTAAAAGGAACATGGCCTTGGGTGAAAGGACCCTCACTGATTTATCCCATTTTTAATCCAAGTAAGGTACCAACACATGTAGGATGCAGTAACTCACAGTCTCAAGATTGAATGCTGTTAAAATTTGCAGCAAATTTAGTGTCAAATATGTCTTCACCCATAACAAGGAGGTCACTCTATTAGTGAGTAGGTCTGGGCTCCAAATTGGAAGTTCACTGTCCAGTTGTAATACTTTAGTGGAATCTAAAGCTTTGTGAGTGTGAATGACTGACTCAGTGCTGTCAGTGCATCTGTGTTTGAATTGAGATTAACATAAGGATGATGGGCAAGAAATAGGTACCCTTTAAGGATGAGTGTGTGTGTGTGTGTGTGTGTGTGTGTGTGTGTGTGTGTGTGTGCAGGAGAGAAAGAATCTGAGAGACTGAGTGAAAGCAATTCATTTATCAATGTTCAATTTTCCTCAATGTTAACCTGATTGCTCTCTCCTTTCGTACTTTATGATCTAGAAATCGGTTTGCTTTGAGTGGCAGGAAGTGCCAAAAATCCATCTATTACTCTGAATTTGTTGTGTCAAGAGATTTTTCTTGCCTTGCATTTATAGGAAGGGTAAGTGGAGAGCATTTTGGGGTCATGAGAGAATGCCAGTGCGATTCGGCTGGGAAATACAGGGAGGGGCGTGGCCTGGATTCAGGACCCTGCTTCTGAAGTGCATTTGAAATAACTTAACTGCTCAAGCGTTTTCTGAGGGGCAAGACTGTCCTGCAGAATAGATAAAATGGTCCAACTTCAAGTAGGTAGACAACTGTTTCAAAGAAAAATTGGGGGATGATTTGCCTTGGCAGTGTTCTGATGCTAAGCAGGGGTGGAGAGTCTAGTGCAGGGCTGAGCCCGGAGAGCGCGGGCGGGGCTGAAGGGGAGAATTGCATCAGACGTGATGTAGCTTAATCAAGGTTAAAGCCTTAGCCTGTTACCAGGGTGAGCAGAGCCAGTGAATCTGACAACAAAATTGCTATTTACCTCTCTCTAAAAAAGAAGGACTAGGAAAGGTGGAAGGAAGGAGGGGGGGACGAGCTTGGACTCTCTGTAGGTTATTTCTGAATAATGGAAATATTTTAAATTCTTGTTGTAATTAATCAAATCTATGTTCTTTCAGAGAACAAAACGAAACGGCTGCATCATTAATGGCTTACTGTAAAAGTACAATCATGCAAATTTCACGTAGTCTCCTATTCATTCCAACTGAAAACTCTAATGATAATAGTGAACATCCTGAATTTTTCCCGGGGGCCAGACATCATGCTCAGAGCTTTGCACACATTTTTCTCCTCACACCACAGATGAGGAAACTGAGGCTCAGCGGATCCAAGCGAATCGCCACATCTCCAAGTTTGTACGCGGCGTAAACGGGACTTGAATCTCTGAGGTCTAACTCTAAAAGTTGTGTTCGTAGCCGTCACGTTATACTTCTTCTCCTGCCCCTGCGCAACAGACACATCTTTGCAATCAGGAGCAGGTTTTCTTAAGGAACCAAAGGAGAGAAGAGCCAATTTAGCTGATAGGAGGAAAATTATTTGTTCTTCCAAGAAACGGGTCTTTGAAGATCCCAGGTGGCTGAACGGAATAAACGGAGAGGGTGAGCTTATGTGATGCGGGGCCTGGTTTCCTGCCCTAGTGGATCAGCAGTGGGCCAGGCGCCAGCCCCTCGAAGACACAGACTGAGGACGGAGCCCGCAGGAAAGGAGCTCTTCGTCATTGCATTCTTAGTTGGGGTCGTGAAAAGCTGGGCCATTTGTAGGTGTCTCTAGATTTTAACGTTTGTCTTTGGGCAGACGGGGGATGCCCAGAGAAATAATATGGAAATAGGGCTTTTCCAAATTTCTGGAGAAATTTGATGAGAATGCAGTATTCCCCTAGTAACGAAGGTTAGGTAGGGAAAAACCCTCTTCCTTTTTCCAGTGGACCCAGATAACGCTCGCTGAGCACTAACTACCGCGTGGGTGGGCCCGTCTGTAAGTGGGAAGGGCCGGACAGACCTGGCTTCCCACCCCTCCTCCTCCACGCAGGCAGGCCCCTTAAGCCCCCAGATGCAATTTCCTTATTGATTCCGCGGGATGAGAGTGCTGACCTTGCTGGGTTGCCGTGAGGACCGGAGATCACGTAAGATTGTACCTGGCACAGAGTAGGTACTTGATAAATGGTAGTTACTACAGGTGCAAAGTTTTTACTGGGTGGGTAGGAGAAGGCTAAACCAAGAGAGGAAAACATTTTAAAAGGCTGAAAAAAAAAAAAAAAAAAAAGAGGGCGGGATGGGACCGTGGCATCTGGTCCGTGGGCCCTGCTGCTGGCCCTCCCTAACTCCGTCCTCTCAACAAGCCGTGTGTAGCTTGCGATGGATGAGACCCGGTGTCTGCAAAGACGAACCCGAGCCAGGAGGTGATGTAACATGGAATTACAGCCCCCGCCTCCCTCTAATGAGCCAGCCTGCTCGTTAAGGACGCACTGATGTCAGGGGCCCAGATGGGGTGGTGCGTGCAGTTGTGCCCCTCGCCCCCTCACATTCAGGCGGGTGGTTGGAGCGCACGAGCATGACTGCCAATATCACGGCTGGTTAGTTCCCGGCCCAGCACTGGGCGGGGCGGTGTGATGGATGCAGGAGGAGGTTGTCAAGGACGACCACGGGAGTCACGCAGCCTTCATGCTACCTGGGAAATGGACTCCTGCCAGCCAAGAATGCTCTCGAGAGTTCTCTGAGTGGAGGTGCTCTGGGAGTGAGAGCGGCTGTCCCCCAAAGGGCTTGCTGCTCAGCTGGAAGACCACACACATACGCAAATACACACATGCACTCTGCACACATGGCACACGTATGCATGCCACACGCAGACCACACATACATATCATGCATCACACGTGTGTACACACACCACACACACCTAACACACACACCCTCTACGTATACCACACACATGAACACAATCACGTGTACGCAGTCACACGCATACCTACCACAGACAGGCCACAGACACATATACACACATATCACACAAATTTACCTGTGCCATGTGTACCACACATCACACATGTTTATATACCACATGCACCAGACTCATGAACACGTCACACTACACATACCACATGTATGCAGCACACACACATATCCATATATATCACGCATGTATACACACATCAACCCCACAGTCCTCATGCATCTATACCACACAGACACTGCACATGTACACAAGCTGCCCCGCATCATACCCCCAACATGTACACATCTGTGCTACGCCCCACAATTCCCTACATACTACATACACACATCAATACACATCACACATATACATACACATATATACTCCATATCACACAAACACACACTCCACAATCACAGTACAGACTTGAATACATGTACACACACCAAATAAACACGCCCCACAAAATGCACAGATGTATTCACACCACACACATGAAAACACACTTCCACACACTACACATATACCCACACACTATACACACACACACACCATGAATACATGTCTTACAAACTTACCTCACACATGTACAGAGATCCTCCCACACCCCACATACGTCACACACACATTCACATACAAACATGAACACATATGCATCATCCAATCCACCCACACATCACTCACACATACTCATACCACACGTGTGTATATACATACATAACACATCCAGCCGTACACAGCACACACATCCATACACACATTCAAACAACTCCACTCCACATCACACACACCACACAAAATACACATGCCGCATACCACGCAGTAGAAAAATTAGGGTGAGGGTCCCCAGAAATCAACTCTTAACTTAGATTTCTCTTATTCAGTCATAACTTTCTACCACTTTGGTTAAGTTGGGGAGAAGTTAAAGAAGACCCGTAAAGGTCCAAAGAACCTAAAAATAGAGACAACTGTAACTAGAGCCTAAAACCCACACTGGCCAGTGTGGTAACGACCACGGCTTCCAAAGCACCACATAATGCTGAGGCTGGCCGCCTCAGACTCAGATGTGTCAGGCCAGGTCACCCCGCTTGGAATGCCCACCTCCCTCCAACTTGCAAGTGCCTCTTTCCATCTATGAGTAGGAAAATAAGGCAGTGTCCACACCAAGGAAAGGTATTGAGGAGGCGGCAGTAACCTGCCAAACAAGTCTCAGTTTACCTCCCATGGAAGCCCTCGATGCCACCATGAAGACTAAGCAATCCCTGATTTAAGATACTATTGCTTCCGTGTGGGCTTAAGCATAAAACTTCCCTGCCTGCATGAATGCAATTCTCTGTTTAATACCCAGTCATCCTGCCCATTGTCAGGCAGGAACTTGGACCCTGGGGAACTCATCTGGGTGCGTGTTAATCGGCCGACCAACTGACTGAACTCTCTTGTTCAAAAACTTGGAAGAAATGACTCCAAATTCTAAAAGCAGGGAATTTTAGTGGCTTGGTTCTGTTTCTGGGGCTAGTGGAGACTTTATTAAGGGTCACTCTCATTTCTAGACCCACGTCTGACCACTGGGTTTGCGGTTCTAAGTTCATGGAATTTCGAAGTTAGAAGGGACCATGCATATCATCCCAACGCAAACCCCGCCCATGACGTGAAAAGTTGGCGAGACTCTGATGTGGATGTACAGGCCTCGTGATGTCATCCATGTAAACTTTGCTGTCACATTTGCCTCCTTTTCTGCTGTTCTGGACACAGCTAGAAGTAGCTCCTGGCCCACGTTCTGGCTCTTACAGTTATTTGTTGTCCAGGGTTTTCCGTGTCCAAATGTCTGGGCCCTGTGACGTGAGAGCTTGAGAGCTTCCACACTGTGCAGAAATGTAGTTATCATAATACATCTGAAGTCAAATCCCATACTAGCTTCCCCTAGCCACCCCACATATACTCCCACCTCACCATGCAATCAGCTGGCATATGGCTTAGGAAATATCAGCCACATACCAGTAAAAACAAGGCATAGTCAGGAAGCATATCTGCTGTCAAGAAACCATGCAATTAATTGCAAAGTAAAGAAGAATTGGATTATCTGTGCCGTGGCTTTCTTCATTAGCACAGATAATTGGGAGAGTTTAGTAGTATATTTCCTTCCTGCTTGAAGAAAGTGCTTATAATGTAACGATGGGGATCCCTCCCCTTGACATTTACCCCGGGTGGAAGTTTGTAGGCGCTTATGTCTGGTACGTTTAGTTGACAGGTAAGGAGCAAAGTACTAGAAAAAAGTAACCTTGGTGGCCTAGACCACGCAAAAAACATCGCTGAAGACCTAACGATTGCCACTCACCGCGACCCCATGTGAACATGACATCTGCCACTCACGGCCACACTGGGGCTGAAGTCATACAGACGCTTGCTCTCCAGGAGTCAGTGGTCAGAGTCGGGCTGGCCAAGTGCAATCTGGCAGTGGAGTTACCAGAATCAAGCCAGGCAGGAAGGAAACTGCAGGCAAGGGCTGAGAGTCAGCAAGAATAGCACGGAGGGGAGGTGATACCCAAGATGAAGAGAGACACTGCCCTGTCCTCTAAGTTGTCCTGCCTGCTGGCTGGGCTTGGCTCGAACTGGGGTCATAAGACCACCCGCAGGGAAATCACCTGAGGAGCTTACAAAGATGAAGATTTCTGGGTCCCTGCCACAGAGCTGTTTAATCAGCATCTTTGGGATCCAGGCCCAGGAAAAAAAAAAAAAAAAAAAAAAAAGTGTATATATATATATATATATATATATATATATATATATATATATATATATATATATATATATATATATATATATACACTTTTTTTTTTTTTAACAAGTTCTCTGGGTGATTCTTATACAATGAAATTCCAGACTCGCTGCTCTGGGCACGTGGGGCAAACTCTGGCAGGGGACGTCCAGCTGCCTATTAGGTGTGAATCCGCATCTGATGGCGGCAGGCTCCTCGTGGTGGGCCGTGGGCATGTCTTCACAAGCCCCACTGGCCCCCATGTTCACCAGGATCAAATCCAAAATGGGTGTTAATGAGCATGTTCTTTTTGAGAAATGCCGTTTCAAAATCCCAAGCAGGCGATGGGCAATCTCTTAAGGCCGAAAATAAGCAACAATTTATTTCCTCAGAACTGGTAAAGGTGGAGCGGCTGTCTTTCCTAGCTGGATGTGCTGAATTAGAACCTTGCAAAGCAAATGCAGTTCCCCGGGGGCCCTGGGCATGATTTATTTCCGGACTTAATGAATGGCCACGTGCCTGGGTTAGTGGAAAATAACCCGCAGACCGGCTCATCCCTGAAGTGCAGCGGAAAAGCCTCTCTCGCTGAGGCCACTGAAGGATGCTGACCCATTTCCACAGCCTAATCTCCCCGCAAAGCAGGTGACCCGGCGGTGGACCAGGTACACAGGCTGCCGCCTTTGCCTCTGAGAACACAGTTTCTCCACATCCTATGAAATGTCTATCGATCGGAGCGTGTAGCAGATGTCAACAGTGATTGTCGGAAGGGATGCTACTCAATATCACAAGGTCACGACGAGGAAAAAAACCTCATAATTCACTATCCTGGTACACAAAGCACCAGGCATTGCTTTCTTCCTTCTTAATAGTATCTTTCCGTGGCTGCCCAGCGACTCTCTCTCCCTGTCACTGGCCTCGCCGTGGGATTTAGGTTTTACATTTGCTGTCATTTACCTGTTTCTCCCCTGGCTTAACTTTTCAGATTCATGTCACAGCCAACACCTGCTTTATATGCTCTGGCCCTGCTGCAGCCTCGTTGCACAAAAGGCTGATTTAACTCCTCAAGAGAAAGCCGTTATTTTATCAGCCCTGGGACTTTTCTGAATCGTCTTTTCTGCCTGTTCGGAGCACCATCTCTATACTGAAATAATGTTTACGGTGCTTAATTGATTTAATAGGCACCTGCCTTGCAGATGTCCTGTCGGGCTTAATGAATTCATTAGTCTGTAAGGTTCTGTGAGATTCAAGGAGGGAATGAGGTCTGGTGAGCGAGTGCTGCTGCCCTAGCCCACACAGCACTCAGAGACAAATCACACAAAGCGCCCCACCTCCCCCTCCTCCCCCCAAATCCTCCACCCCCCTTCGGGAAGGGCAGCCACCTTGATGGGAAGCCCTAGGACAATTTTTAACAACACAGAATTATCTCCATCTATATGGCTGCTCCTACCCCAGATCACGACGTAGGCAAAGTTCACATCCAGAGGTACCACTCTCTTATTCTTTTTGCATATATTCGCCCCTCGATTCATTCATTCTCTCCTGTCCTCCCACGTCCGTCCCTCCTTCCTCCCCATCCCTCACCCTCTGTCTCCCTCCTTCTCTAGGGAACGTTCCTTGCTTGCACCCTGATGTCAGAGAAACATCGGATAAACTGATTCACATTAAGGAATAAGCGACTAATAAGGTTAACATCCCTCAACAGCATGTGTCTTTTAAGAGGAAAATCTTAAAGGGCAAAACATGATAATGGTGGAAATTCACACACCAGCACAGAGGTCAGGGAAAGTGGGGTTTTCATTGTTTTGAAGTCACAATACTAGTTAACATCCTTCTGCCTTTTCATTAAGGTTAATAGAAACCCCTGTTTCTTGGATCACACCTAACAGGTATCAATTTCATTCCATATATTCAGGAGTGTCAGAGATGCAATTCTTTGCTTTCCTTTTTTTCTTTCTGAGCCTCCATTCCTCTGAGGATTACAGAAATTGAATTTCAATTAATTTGGCTTCTCTGCTCCCAGCGTTCCCTGGGTTGCATCTAAATTTTGGAGCCTTCCATAGTGCCAGGTATTGGGAGGGGACATCTGGTCCTCAGGATCATTCTCCATCCATGCTGGCCTCCCCCGAGGTGTCTAAGTCGCCATCTGGTCTTCAGTTATTGGTTCACCAGGGGGCTGCTGAGTCATCCCTTGTTCCTGACCACGGGACACCTTCACATCTAGCTCTCTCTCAGCTCTTTGCAGGACCTCTTTGGCACGTAGGTGTTAACTGCTTCTGCCACCCAAGTCTGGGCCTCAGAAGAGGCTGTCCAAAACCTTGCCCCATTTCTTTGCCACTCCCATGATTCCGAGCAGTGCCCCACTCCACAGAGGGGCATGAGAATAGCATTATCTCGTGGGATCACGTTGGTTCCCGGGATTTAGTTGGGAACCTGGATGCAGGTCCCTTCCTTCTCTAGGCAGAACCAACCAAGGTGTGTTAGCAGGGCATCTGTCTTTCCTCCTCAATCCTGCATGGCTGGACCCCTGCCTGGAATGTTTCTCAGGGACCCACCAGCCTTTAAGTGCTTGGAGCTTTCTTCTGACTCCCTTTCTCCCCATGGCTAATTAGTTACTCCTCTTTTGTCTAATTTTTGCTGTGTCATCCTTTTCTTGAGGTCAAAAATGCAAAATGACTGAAAAGAGGGGCAATCCAAGGGATGCAAGTAAAAGGCGGACAAAGAAGGATTTTATTCTAAACTATCCAGCAAACTATAAAATGCTGTGCTAGCCATTGGGAGGGTTATAAACTATTACACAGCATAGGTCTATCTGCAAGAAGCCTACACAAATAAATGTAATGCTAAATACCAATTCAGGAGTCAAATGAATTGATAAGGAAAAAAGAAGTCAGTTCGTAATTGCCCCCCCTCCTTTTCCTTTTCTTTTCCTTTTTTTCATGTTTCCCTTTCAAGGAATTAGGACTCTTCAGCTGCCAGTGGAAATTTCTTAAAGTTAGAAGCCAAATAGAATACTGGTCAGACTCTATATCAACAAAGATGACTATAGCTCAAATCTGTGATTAGACTCGAAATAACAAAGCTTTACCATGGAATTTACTTACTTCGAGCCATACTGGATACAAATGAATTCTAAGACTAAAGGACTTGAACAGCCCCCTTTAGAATTGTAATGTCGTTTGCCTCTTTAAAGATCTATGAGTTTAGAGCCTTTATTGCTAATATTTTAAAAATTTAGAGCAGCAGCCACACAATTTGGGGACTGGGGTGAAAAGAGATGGTTGTATTAGTTAGGGTAAGTAAGCCTAGCTCCTACAACAACCCCAAAGTCTCTGTGCCTGAACACAGTGGAGGTTACTTTTCACCCACCTTTGCAGTCCTTTGTTCCCCAGAGTCATCTGGGGACCTAACCTCTGCCTTTAATGCGTGGCTCCCAAGTTCACCCTGGGTGTCGACATTGAGCCAACTAATGGTGTTGAGAGAGTGTGCAAGTCATGCCGGATGTCCTATGGGCCTGCCTCAGAGGTCATGACGTCACTTCTGCACATCTTTCACTGGCCAGAACTGTCACATGGCTCCATCTAATCAAAGAAAGCCGGGAAATGTCATCTAGCTGTGGACCCAGGAGAGAAAGGCAACAGGTTTGGTGAGCACATTGCAGCTTCTCCACCATATTTGTACGCAAAATTCTCTGATGGCACAAGGCTCCCAGTGACTAATGCTTTGTCAGCAAAGAACCAGAATTGTTTCATACATGGAGAGAGCTGGAGCATCAGAGAAGCATGATGCTTCCGTGTGACCTCCCTTCCTTCTTTCCACTCCCCCTTCCTCATCTCAGTCCGCCCTCCTTGGGAGGATAGATGGGCAAGGCTAGCGCTTGCATCTTTACATTTGCTGGCACCTTATAGGTTTCTTTAGAAAGCAGAGGCACTAGGAGTCAGAGCCCAGCATCTCCTACAGATGCTGCTCAGTACCTGACCCCAGATCAGAAAGCACAGCATATGAATCATCAGCACTAATGAACGTCAGCCTCATCACTGGATGTTGGCAGAAGCTCAGAATAGCCCTGGAGAGAAAGCCGGGTAGCTATGCTGGGCAAGAGGGGTGGGGAAGGACCTAAAACCTACTGAGCATGTGGATGGAAGCCAGCCTGTGTCAGGAGGGTTCTCATGGGAAGTATTTTGGTCTTTCTTGTGCTGTTCAAGCCAAGCTCAGACTCCGTAAAGCACTCATTTTGTTGATTGAAAGGGAATCGTTCCGAGGCAGAAAATGTCAACAGCACTAGTAGGAATTCTGCTTTTGCTCTTTAGCATCTAAGTGGCTTTAAGGCAATGGATTAACTTGGTGTTTTCAGATGAAATAGTCTTCAGCTCCTGTCCTCCTGTACACATCATGTGTACAGGCAAGGCAGCCTTCTTCTGCAATGAGCCACCACCTCAGGACAGAGGGCTGGCACCTCCTTAATGGCAGTGACATTTTGATCAATAGATCAAGCTTGAGGAGCTGGCTGGCTTGGGCAGCCATCTTCTTACATTACACATGCCTCAAAAAACTGGGGCCTGAGGAAAGGGACATTTGCCACTATGAGCTTAGCTTACAAAAAAGCAGAGAGGATATTTAGGTCATAGTCCAGGGAGAAAGGCAGTCGTCACCCTAGAGTGGGCATTGTGGATGGAAAATGGTAGAGAACTAATCTGGGCTCTTCTCCCAGCTTCAAGATGGGGGCATACTTTAAGTTGTAGTGGAGGAGCACACATATATCTGATGGGGAACCTGCAGCAGAAAGGACTCTGTTGTTCATTCCTCCATACTTCTAGTAAGTTCTAAAAGAGTAAGGTTTTAAATGTTCCTTCCTAGGGCCTTTTAGCTAAAAAATAATTCATCTTCAATTCATCTCTGCAGAATCAGGAGGGATGGAGTATACAAAATTTGAAAGTATCTTCCTTCTGATACTTCTGTACTCGTGGGCTTCACAGATATTCAGGGCAGCGAACTCTTTGGTGCTACATACAATCTCATAACCCTTTTGTTTACTACCGAGGGTCAAGCTCTTAATCATAGCTTTCCTCAGAGATGGCAATTGTACCGGCTGTTGGCTCCACAGAGATTCATGCTAAGCCTCTCCTAGAACTCTGTCACCAGCACCGTTTTCTACTGGAGAGAGGTCGGGGTCCTGAGGGCTTTTTTTCTGGTAGGTTGGATCCTTGCCCAATCCTGCCTAGCTAAGAAAATAAAATGAGAGCCTCGGTCTCAGTTGTGAAGTTACAGACAGTTACAGCTGAACGTTGATAAATGCAAAGTACACATTTTCCCATAACAGTCAACCTGCCATGGAATTACATAATCACTCTTTTCCTGAAAATTTATGTTTCTGTAAAGAATCCTGACTGTCAAAAGCACATGGAACATGCTTTTGATTTCTCTAGTCATGGATTGGATCAGCCGGATTTTCGTTTGTTTGTTTTTTTTTTTTTCAGATTACAAAACTAGAGACAAGGTCCTGTAACCACAGAAGGTCAAGGGGTTCTTTGTCACTTTACTTTTTTCATTCTTTCTATCATGCCCTCATCAATAACTTATTGTTAGAGACTTGCTATGGACCAGGGGGTAAGTTATACAGGAGAGGAGAACCTAGTTGACAAAAGGTATTAAAGAGATATGGTGCTTTGAGATTCTTGCCTTTAAAGAATTAGAGGAATTGAAGGAAAAATCAGGAATTATGGATTTGATTTCTGGCATGGGCCCTGAACCAATCAATGTAAGACTGTGCAGAGTCAGTCACCTATCTAAAGGTTTTCATTTCCTTATTCATATGAAAAATCCTTAGATGAAATGCACTAAAAATAAGCCAGATAGTATTTCTAGTCCTGAAGTCATCCTAACTGGTCTCTCTAGAATGGATATCGTCCTCAATGATAATCAGGTGATTTGCTAAGATTAGAAGGGGAAATAAATCAGCTAAGTAATGCTTATGTCATTCACAAGAAACCAAAGTGAATATCAAGAGACATTATCAAGGTAGGTGTTCCTGTACATGTATAGTGTTGGAAGCCAGTAATGAAAGTAGAATGTAGATGCAGTTACCCACTAGAATATTTAAATGTGTCCTTATTTGACTGTGCAGTCACATAGCCAAATATATTCAAGGGCGGTTTCCTTTATAAGAAAAAGAAAGTAAATGAAATACTCAAAGATGACATTTGCTCACTTTTATGTTTGAAAACTTAATTGCACCCAAGTGAGAAAATACAAAACTAAGTTCTCACTGCAACAATTGAGCCTTACAGCACCTTGTAACAAGGAGAGATTTTGCCACACATGTTGGAACTCAGTGTGATGTGGGCACTAAAACCTGGACTGGGGAACTGCCTGCAACTATATTATTGCACCTTTCCTAGAGACTGAAGGAAAGCTTTCTTTAGAGAATATGCAAAGAGCCTTTATCTTGAGAGTTACACCCAGGAGTGCATCTTGGATTGCACCGATTGCAGGGGGTGACAGAAAGAAATTACCGTTTACTGAGTGTCCTACTCCTGGCTAGACATGTGTGTGAATTTTATGTAAAAATAATTTTGTCTTTTTCTGTCCCCTACACCTTGTCTACCAAGACAACCCCATCGATTCAGAAAGATGAGACAAAGCCTGTGCGAGTGTGTGGAAATGAAGTCTCAGGGCCCGTGGCCCTGCCACCAGCCTTGTTAGTTACTGGAGCCCGTGAAGGACTAGAAAGGCACTTTCCAGTGCCGTAGTTGGGGTCCTGATCTGGTTCTTTCCTTTACAGTGTCCCGGAGTCTTGAGGATGTCTGGGATAGCTTCTCCACACTCAAACCAGCCCAGAAGAGCCCAGGTTCCTCTCCCCTTTCTCCAGGATTGCCTCCTGAGCTCCTGAGCTGGGGCTATGGACCAACACCTTGGACTCTTATGTCTTTGTGAAACACCTACAAGAATCCGGAGAAGAGGAAGTAGAACTCAGTGTAGTGAAAGTGTTCCGAGATTTTTCACCTACATTCCTCTTAATTCCTTTCCACTCTCCTCTAGGGCACACTTTAGGGGTAGAAGTGATAAAGAAGACAAACATGGCCTATGCCACCTCCACCGCCTGCTTGTAGATCATTCACTCATTTATTCAACGAATGCTAATTGAAAGTCTGCTATCATGTTGTGCTAGTCTCTTCAGGATATTCCAGGATGATCGGACATGGTCCATACCCTAAACTCATTGTGTAGTTTGAGAGATGACACATGCACAAACATCCGTAACATCAGCGTGAATGAGATGAGTGCAGTGGAAGAGACCCAAGTACCATGGGGGTGTCCGAGCGGAGGCTTCAGGGAGGGAAAGACACGTGAGCTGGGCCTTGAAAGGGAAGAGCATGGTGCTCTGGCAGGACGAACCACAAGACGTCAGCGCCACTGATAGGATGACAGTAGATAAAGAGGGAAGCCCAGGGATTCATTTTTGGCCGGAGGCGATGGACAGTAAGGTAGCAGGTAGAGGTGGGGAGAGAGAGGGAGATAATGCGACTGACTCCGGACATGTTGAGTGTGAAATTCCATTTGGACCTCCCAGTGGAGCTTTCCAGCAGACAAAAAGAGCAGAGTCTTGAGAAAGTTCAGACTTGGGATCATATGTGCACACAGAGGCCTGTTGAGCTATTGGATGTTGCCTAGAAACTGGAGCTAAGCAATACAGAGAAGCAATTAACACTCTAAGCAACAGATACTAATGTCTTCATTACTTGCAGGCAGGCCCTATACCAACACGCAGGGAGAAATTCAGCTTTCTGTCTCTGGAGCTTCTGGAAAAGCTTAGAAACACGGGGAGACTCTTTGCTAGATCAGTGCAGTAAGGTTGGTCTTGTTAAGTGGCTACTGTTGGGGGCATTTTGGTGCAGTGATCCCTGTGACTAAAAACTGACTTGTCTCTTTAAACGAAAAAAAAAAAAAAAAAGTGATGCACTTTCCTCCTCATTTAGAGCTGTTTTGAGGTTGATGTCATGAGTACTCCCCTTTTTTCCCTCTTGATATCTGGTAGACCGTGTCTTCTCAGAATGATGTAGACATGCGTTCAAGCCCTTCTGTGATTTGACCAGTGCTGTACTATTATAAGCATTATTGATCACACAATCCATTAGGACACCATTCACTATAAATAATTTATCTCTTCAGGCATGAGCTCGTCTCTGCCACAGATGCCATCAGCAAGAATCCCCTACAGGAGGTCTGTGCTGGGGGAAAAAAACAAACAAACAAACAAAAAACCAACAACTGCATTGCAAATGTAGTGTGAACACACAAGGCCCAGGCAGGGTTAAAAATAATGACTGAACAAACCTCATGCCTGGAGACTGCATTCTACTGGGGGCGATCTGTCAGAGAAAGAACAGATCTGAGGTTTTTCAGACCAGCGTTGCTCCCACAGAGAGCATGCCGTCCTGACAAATAGATATAAGCCTATCTTCCTAGCTGAGGGAATCCGTTTAGGCAGTATATCAATATTTGTTGAACACACTAGAGCAATGCAAGATGTTATAATAGCCGGGAGTGGAGGGACCGAGGGAGGGGTAGAAATGGGGAGCAAAAGAAATAGTAAACATGCTCGCATTGCTGTACAGACCTTAGAATTCTATTGGTCAAATAGGAAAGTATGTATGATTAAAACTCTAAGATCTCTGGCAAAAACCAACAAAAGAGTGCAAGAGCATTGGAGCTCAGATTGCATCTATAACTTGCTAAAGCCATACACCCATAGCGGAATGCTCAGATTTTAGGCTTTAAGTAGGGTTGCAAAGGAGGAAGAGTCATACAGACAGAGAGGTGAGTAGGAAAGATACTGTCGTAGGGGAGGAGGATGGGTGTCCAAAAGTCTGCAGTTGGGAGCTCACAAATCATGGGTACCAGCAAACAGATGTCAGCAGGGGCAAAGATTCCATGGGGTAAAGCCAGAGAGTGTCAAGTCAGGATGCTGGCAGGGGGCTGCTGGGTTATGGCCTTCCTACACAACATTAGAGTCAGAGGGGCCTGTTGTAGGGTAGACAAGACCTGGGGGAAAATCTTCATCATTTTTCCTTTTTGGGTCCTTATTTCTTGAGCTTCCCAAGCCTTCCCTGCTACTGTAGGTCTTGCTAAGAAAAAATTATTGTTAGGCTTACTTATAATATGTTTATATATAACCCTTTGAATAAGCCAGAGTTGAGACAAGAAAACAGAGCTCAAGTCACATAGTTCAATAAAGGGAATGAACAGGGGACCTAGATACAAATAGATGGAAGAGCGGAAGAGCTAATAGGAGATGGTGAGGCAGATACGTGTAACAGCTAGAGCTGGAGGTATCAAGGAAGAAGAGCCTGGACTGTCGAGAGGACACTGGAGCCGTGGCCAAGCTGTCTGGTGAGAGCTTGGACCACAAGGAAACACGGATACCGCGAGAGATGCCACCCAGGCAGAGAGCGAGGGATGGAAATACCACAACTTCTCCCCTTCCTGTTAGGGCCACCCTTTGGCCCCACCTGACTGGAAGCCACTTGGGACGGAAACCTAGGAAACGCAGTTTGTACATTTGTAGGTATCTGTAGGGAAAATGTGGGAAATGACCAGCATTCCCTTGTTCGGTATCTGCAGATGACTCTCAAAGAAAAGCAATGCCTGTCTCTTGCAAATGGATTTATAATTGGTGGAATCAGGCATCAAGGGAGGAACCATGTACGGGCAAGGTGTTCTTAGTGACTCTGCAATTAACACTACTCAGTCCACTGCCTGTCCTACTGCAGAGTAGCTGAAATCAGAATCGTTGTGTAGGTCTCTCCCAAGGGGTCTGAGATCCCTTCCACCATGACTGCTCTAAGGGTTGCTCTGGAGTGTCTGAGCCAGGAAGGAAAGGGCTGCAGGCTCAGTGAAAGCAGAGTAGGAGCTGGTCAAAGCCTGTGGTTTCTGCTTCCTTGACTCAATCCCAGAGGCAAAGTCTCTGGTCCAGAACTGTCTGCAGTCTCTCTTTCCTTGAAAAGCTCCTCTGCTGTCATTTCTGAGCCTCTCTTGCTCCTCAGAGACCTCACACACCCCAGAGGAGCACTCCTGACCTGTCTGAGTCTCTTAGGCTTGATCTGAGTAACAGATTAAACCATATAAAAGTTCTGCCAAGCATTCCAAGGCCCTATGGACACTCCTGGACACTGGGTCTCCCGTAGAAATCCTGTCCCCAAGGAGATGTTACTTAGTAACCTGTAGGGGTTGTATGCCTTTACATTAAATAGCCGGAACTTATTTCAAGTGATGGTCATCACTAGGGATACCGATAAGAGGACAGAGGGGCTCTGTTGTGTTTTATCCTGAGGAGTTAACGTTGATGTGTATATCACACTGATTTAACATAGTTCACTTAATGTGGAGTGATCAACCACAGGGCAGATGGCCCTATAGAGACATGATCCCTGCCCTTATGCCAATTTAGTCAGGGCCAAGAAGAGGGTGTCAGGTACTTGCTGGTGGCAGGAGCTGCTACAAGCCCAGGACTCTGTAGGCAGAGCACTGATTTTTCGAGAGTAGGATATGATCACTGCGCTGTTCATCTGTTTGGTGCTAACGCTGCAATTTGCTGGTTCTTAAACAGAGCTTGACAAAATAGGCTTGTTGTGAAGCCAGGCAGCTAATTGTGCTGGTAATTAAAAATTGGCAGTACTGAGTCTGGCCCACGTTCCCTACCTCAAAACCTTCCAAATCAGCGTTTGCCTTTCATGAGGAGAAAAAACACCTGCTCTGTTTCCCCCACTCATTTCTTAGGACTTTCAAATGCCACTTAGCTGCTGCTTTCACAGAGCCTGGAAGGATTTCTGGTATTTCATTCAGAAAGATCGCATGTGCACTGCAGTCAGCAGGGCTATATATAGGCAGGGCCGAGCAGAGGGCGACCTCCGAGAATGCTCGGAGGAGCCGCGGCAGGACCGCGCCCGCGGCCTCATCTCACCCTCCTGCCGGGTTTCTTTGATGAAGGCACATTACGTTCAGATTTTCTGGCTCTGGGAAGCTCGAGTGTCGATTCCTGGAGGTTGGGGACCACGTGGCAGTCTGCAGCTCCCGGGCTTGTTAGCACACGCACACGCACTCAGTGATGGTGTCATCCTCCTATATTTATCCAGTTGCTGTTTCAGTGGCTCTGAGAAGTGTCTGGAAAACAACAAAGCTGCCTTCTCCTGCTAGGCAAGCTGTCTGAACTCCAGAGACAGGCTCTAACGTCTCGTTTGCGTGTGTGTGTGTGTGAGTGTGTGTGAGTGTGTGTGTGTGCGCGCGCGTGCTCTCACACTCCCATGGGTGCACGCAGGCAGGGGCCTTGGTTCCCAGAGCTCCTGGGTCACTGGGAGATGCCCTCCCTCTCCCGCAGCCAGCCTAGCGCTTACTGTTCAGAAGCCTGCTGCTTCCATGCTCTAGCCAGGGCCCCCTGTCCTTGCTCACTCCCGGGTAGGTCTGACTGCCAAGGGCACCATGTGCGCGGTGGGGAAGGGGAGTTGGCCAGGCCTCTGGAGCAGGACCAATTGGCGCCAATAGCTGCAGTAAAGAAGGAGAACCTGGAAAGGTATCACTGAGTGTCAGAGCTGAAAGGCATCCTTAATGTCATCTTCCCAAGACTGTCCTTTTGCAGGTGAGGAAGCCGAGGCTGAGACTAAGCAGCACTGGCTCTGGTCTTGAAGGCCTGCATTACTGAATTCCAGAAGCAGTGACTTTCCACCACCCCGCACCGAGCAGCTGGAACCTTGCTTCGCCAGTGGGCCATTCTTCACCAAACATCCTTCAGAATGGAAGGCCCAAAGACAACGCGCTGAAGACTGTTCACAAGTCTTAGTCAGGGAAGCCCACTGGTAGGTGACCCGAAGTGTGCTGCTGAGGAGTGCCTGGAGAGGTGATTGTACCTCCGGTCTCTGGCTTCTGCTGAGGGCCACCTTCTAACATACCCTGTCACCGCTCTGTGCTTGAGCTGTCACATCCTGCTGTGCCCTCTGGCCACCTCCTGGGCACACCCTTTTACAATCACCACTTTACACGGTGTGGACAAGCTTGGCACCTGTACCCACAGGGTGGTTCATTCTAGAAAGGTCCAAATAGATAGCTGCAAATAAATCTGGGTTTCTTTGCCATTCCTTAAAGCCTAACCCCTCATGATAACTTATCCAAGAGAAAAATAAATCCCATCCCCAAATCTTGAAGAGTGATGAAGATCTTTATTAAAGCTTTCTTTGATAGAGGTAAGAGTGACTCAGAAGTGCCCGTGACAAACTTGCTGCAAATCCCCTTCTCCATCCCTCTCTCTCCCAAGTCCCACAGCGCGTGGCAGCTATTCAAATTTCTCTCTTCCAAAATCTCCAGCCCAGGTTGCCTCTCCTGTCACTCTTGCTTTCCCTCTCTTGCTATCCTTCTTGGGTCCTGAACATTTTTGGGTTTGGTTTTGGTTTTTGCTTCCTTCGGTGGCTCTATGTCTTTTCCTGTGCAGATCAAACTACTTCTCTTCACTTTCTCCCAATTGCCCTTTCTACCCATTTTCCTGACCAACACGCCAGAGACATAGGAACTGAGCAACTGAGATTAACAATCATCCTTCAAATGTGGGGAGAGGAATGGTTGTAAATTCTCATACATGGATTTTTTTTTTTATCTTTGCCACATGGAAAATCAAGTCAAATTGATCTTCAGCTAGTTATTCTTGGTTGGGTTGCTCCATTATTGAATTCCTAAAGTGCTGGAAGTAATATAGTATTAATTAAATAAATCTAAATCTAAATCTGATGCTTTATTATTTCAAATAGTCTGCTCCTGCCTCTCAGACACAGAAAATAGCCAGTTTCTCCCCTTGACAACCATGTTCTTAGGATGCCAGGATGGGTGTGTTCCCAGCTACCTAACTGCTGCCAGCTGGATTCATATCTCCTTTTTCATAGGTTCTGGTCAAATCTTAAATAAATTGCAAAGAACAATAGACTTTTCAGTTACCTTCACTCCATGTGCAATGGATCTGCGTCCCTGTTTTATACGAACAAGAACTCATCAAAGAAGCAGCAACCAACATGCTCAAAGCACTCGACACAACTCCTGGCATTTGAGGGACTTTCTTCTCCCTCATAGGGTTCTGGTCTTGGACTATATGTTAGGAACTTTTGCTCTTTTGAAAGCCTTGAGAAGTAGCTTCAGCCCCTCTCTCACCCTGTTTACTCTTCCCTGGGGGCCAAGTCATACCTTGTCTGCTTGGTGACTTTGGAAGGACTGAGCATGAGAAATTCAGCCCTTTCTTCCCCTTTCTTTTTAAATCTCCCCATCTGAGGATGGGTGTGTTTTGCTCACCTCCTGCCTCACGAATGGCAGTCATGAGGGGTTCAGGGCCATCTGCTGCTACGGCCAGGTCTAAAGACCTAGCTCTCACTTCGTTTCAGTGGAGGGACACAGTAGACGCAGCTGAAGCAGCTGCTTTGCTCTGTATGTATGTTCTGCAGGGCCAACCCTTCTTTGGGTGAGTTGTACCAATTTTAGATTTGGGGAAAAAGCATTAGGGAGTCTGACTATGGCCACAATGAAGACTTACTTTTCAATCCAGCTTTATCATTAGTAAAACATATTTTATAAATCATCTGTCTGATTTCTGCATCTACTTCTCAGTAGCAGTTGGGAAACCATAATATCTGCATTCAGATCAATTAAACTACCAATTCTGTAAATACCCCAAGGGAGGGAGCACGATAACTCATATCCTTATAATGAGTGAATCTGTATCATACAATTAACATTTCCCAAGTGTCCACCATGGGTGGGTCTAAGGCCAAGAGAAACCGTAGGGCCATCTTAGATTAAGTTCCTAGAATGATATCAAGGGTGATGGTGGAGACCTCAAGCCCACCATCCAACTTACAGTAGATTTTTATCTCAGTGGCTGGTGGACTATGAAACTGCCCCTCTCCTCCTGGTGAGCCTGGGGTGCTTTGGTAGTAACACAGTGGCGTGGTAAGGTGGACCTCAGGACCAGTGCTTGAGTTCATCCTTTCTTCACCCCAACAATAAGACCTTGGGCTGATCACTTACATGCTTTTTCTCTTAGATTCCTTATTTGGGAAATTGGGACAATACCTCTTAGGATCATTGTGGAGAACAAAATGAGAGAATTATGTAAAGATCTTAGAATAATACCTGGCAGGTAGTAAGAGCTCAATAAATGTTAGTGATTATTAGTTGCAGCAATAAAAGATTTTTCTGTCACCAAAAATATCCCAGGAGGATGCATCTTTAGAATATGTCAATGGGAAAATGTGCTTTGCGTTTAAAATAATTTTGTTTTGCAAATATTTTAGGAGGAACGCTGTTAAGTGAGAAACAGCTACATAGCTTTCTAGCAAATACAAATTGGAGTTTACTTGTTAAAAAATAGAAATCCCATTTTATTGCTTTCTCCACCCACAACATCTCAAGGAATATTTCTTAGCTACTTTTACCCAAAGACATATGTCAGACCTAAGATCTAGTGACAACTGCCTCCTGAAAGTCTTGACGTGGGGTCCTAAGTCGGGGCATTTCTAATTTTGAAATGAGCTGTGTGGTTCAAAAGCTCCACGCTTTCCAACAAGTAGATGATTGATAAGACTTTCTCGTTCACTGATCAAGCTTGGTAAAAAAGGAAAAACAGGAACTAAAAATACCCTTTGTGCTTGAACCAGGGGCACTGAAAGTAAAAAGAGACCCAGATTTACATATGTGATTACATAATTATATATTTAATTTGTAGTTTAGAGTAAAATTATCTTTTCAATCTAGGGATTTCTGTTGTCTCATCTCATAAACATGTAGCTGTTACTGCAACAGAGCAGAATGTCTCTTTGCCACTTTTTAAAAAAAATTTAAAGTACTGTTCACTATATCAGCTAGGAATTTTACAACCTATAGAACTACCAAGAAAAAAAAATTATTTGAAGGTCACATCTGCCTTCACATGAGTCTTCTGTAAAATTGAGATGACATTTTACATGTTAACTAAATAAAGATGACATAATAAATGATGGTTGATTGGGTTCTATTCCTACCCTCCAATTGGATGTCCAGGTGAGAGGCTCCTCTGGTTACCTCTCCCTGAGTCATGCTCCATCTTTTCATGCCAGGGGATCTTCAGGTCATTTGATGCATTGTCATTCATTGTTGTACTTCTACTTGAACAAATTAAACAGTCACTAAGCTGAAGTTTATTACGCAAGCAAAAAGTATCAAACTGGAAAAGTGGATTTTAAACTGAGCATATGAGCTAGTGTGGAGAGTAATAAGAGCAAAACATTTCTCTCTTTTATTGCAAATCTTCCATTTGCACCTAAGAGATATAGGAGTCTCAGATCTGAGAGCCTAAGCTAGTATCCTGGGGGAGGTGGCCATTAAATTCAAGACTCTCTTGCTAATTTACAAATTAAAGCCAAGGGTAAAGGCAGGAAGTCATCATTTCATGAAAGAATGGGGTCCTAATCTTTATGTCCTTTTGGGATTTCAGGGCTTCCTGTGAGTGAGAACTCAGCACCATATCAGGCGTCCTACACATTGGAGGAAAACAAAATATGCCAGGCCAATTCTTTCTCCTGCATATGGATCTCAAGGAGGCAGGGAAGCAAGAGCAGCAGATGCAGAAGTTGGCAGAGAAGCTGGCTAGGTGTTTGGTAGAGACACCAGTCTCACGAACAGTGAGAAGTCGGTCTCTGAGGACAATGAGAAAACCAAGGCTAGAGGAGCCACTGGGACCTGAGATTGTGTATAGCCATGAGTGCCCCTCCAAGTCTCCAGGAGTCATGGCTATATGGTTACTGATGGTTCCCTGCCTTTTTTTTTTTTTTTTTTTTTTTAAATTTCCTGTCTATTCTTACAATAAGCTCCTACCACCAAACGGGTCTGAGTCCCCTGAACCCAAGAGAATCAAGCACCAGAGCACACTTTCTATCAAGAACCTGAGGACTAGGTGGCAAGTCAGTGTCCCCATAATATGTCAGGACTCCTACATAAAGAACCTGGTTCTTGACCCCAACAAATCCCCTGAACAGAATGTAGTATTCTTTCTTCACAGTGAGTGGAATAATAAAAATGCAAATCTCTATTCTTCCCCTGGATGTCAACAGACATTCCTTTTCTAGGGGGACATGACCTTTGAGTAATGATACAAAGTAGTATACTGTAGCTTAAATATTTTAAAAGGGAAGAATGTGGCTACTAATACCTAACATTTACTGTGTTAGCTCCACAGGCTCTGTACTGCATGCCGTGATCTAATCCTCACAATAGCCCTGTGAGACAGGTGTTAACTTGTCCCCTTTTTATATTTTAGTGACTAACCTGAAGCCACACAACTAGTAACTGGTAGAATTGGGATTCAAATTCTTTTTTTTTTTTTTTTTTTGGTGTATAGTTGCTTTACAATGTTGTGTTAGTTTCTGCTGTACAACGAAGTGAATCAGCTCTATGTATACGTATATCCCCTCCCTCTTGGGCCTCCCTCCCACTCCCTTCTCATCCAACCCATCCAGGTCATCTGAGAGCACCGAGCTGATCTCCTTGTGCTATACAGCAGGTTCCCACTAGCTATCTATTTTACACATGGTAGTGTATATATGCCAATCCCAATCTCCCAATTCGTCCCACCCTCCCCTTCTCCGCTGTGTCAAACTCTTTTCTGTATTGAAGTATAGTTGGTTTACAAAGTTGTGTTAGTTTCAGGTGTACAGCACAGTGATTCAGTTATATATAATATATATAGTATATATAATAGATATATTCTTTTTCAGATTCCTTTCCCTTATAGGATATTGAGTATAGTCCCTGTGCTATACAGTAGGTCTTTGTTGTTCACCTGTTTTATATATAGTAGTGTATGTATGTTAACCCCAACTCCTAGCTGATCTCTCTCCCCCTTTCCTAGTTGATCTCTCTCCCCCTTTCCCCTCAAACTCATTTTTAAATCCAGAGCCTGAGGTCCTAACCAGAGTCCTGTCATAGGAGCAAACTCTCAAAAACACACTTCATCCAGTCTCTGGACGGCATTTTCTGTTCCCAGGACATCTTCCATTAGCAGGTCCAAGGAGAGCCCACACCTCGCCTCTTTGGGAAGCAACTGGTTCCCTTCAGTGTGTCTCCAGTGATACCCACACTGTCTGGTGGAATCACAAGGGATAACCTTCCTCTCTCAGCACGCTTTTGAACACTTTAACCTAGATTTTTAGAAGTCTCTGCTTTACCTGATTCTTGCCTCCCCGCCCCCAGAGGAGAAGAGTGCTATAATATGATTTTATTAGATCAGAGAGATAAACTCAACATGTAGAGCAGCTGTAAGAGATCAGGTTGCTGTGGCCTTTTGTGGTGGTGAAACATTTCCAAAAATAAGAAAGTGAGTCCCATAACCAGGTCCCTAACTGTGTTTTTCCACAATGGCATCAGACAGAAGCTCTGGAAAATGTGATACAAAATGCATTATCTGCCCCCAACGCTTATTCCCATTGACAGAAACACTAGCAAAAAACACACACCTCTGCTATGGTCAAATCAAGGAGCTCTCATTGATAAACCAGGGTGGGGGCCTCAGTCAACAGAACTGAATGGGAGAAGCCCCGGTAATTCTCTCGATTGGGCACTTTGGGGACATTTTCATTCAGATGCTTATGTGTGTTTTACAGGATCCTTCTGAGACCTCGGTGGGAGGCCCGTCAGAAGGAGGACAGTTTCCCAAGTCAATAATCACTTCCCAAGAAGGAAATACAGGGATTTTTTTTTCTCTTCTAGCCACAGATTCACAAATACACTTTTTTTTCAGTTGTTTGTAATGCATGAAGGTCATCATTCCAACTTATGTATATAGCACTATATGTTTTCACAGAAATACGTTTGCTTTACTTACACTTTTATAGGAACACACCTCCTGCTTAAAAGAGTCAAACTGTATTTGTTTCAGGGTCCTAAGTGAAAAATAGCACATAGAACAAGAGAGAAGAGGGAATCTCAGGGAAGGGGTGCGCAAGTAATCGGTTTCAGAATCCCCTGAGGGATTTATTCAAAGTGCCTTTCCCCTGCTGTCTCTACCACCCCACACCCCAGGAGGAATCCTTACAGTTGAGATCACATCCAACCCCTCAGATGTATCTAAGTGGGGAAAAATTTGGAGTCGCTAGAATCCAAAACATATTCAACAGAACAATAACTGTGTCCCTGAGAATGAAATCCTTTAGTAGCAGGTATGATTCTCAGTCCACAAATTAAGGAGTGCAAGCAATATTAAATCTGTAGTTCTAGAAATCAGCTAAATTCGAATTTGAGCCCCGATATTGCTGGGCTCATGGGAAAATATAATCTCCGTCACTCTGGGGAGCTCCCCTCCCGCCCTCAAAGTCACATCAGGTGTCCACCACATTCTGCAGTGTGAAGGTGTCTGTGGAGGTAAAGTACTCTGGTATTTTCCACCTGTCCCACAGGTTTCCACGAAGACTTCATTGTCTTTGGTTGCAAGGGCTTTTCAGGACTCGTGGTACTTTGATGCTTCTGTTGACCTAAATCAAATAGACTGCCAGATACTTCTCCAGCAAAGATGAGTTTATTCGGGATCAACAGAGAATAGCAATTTGGGGTCTGCAACCATGATTCCGCCAGCAAAAATGGAGAGAACTCTTTTATAGCGGAAAAGGAAGTTGGGAGGGATAGTACACAAAGAGTCCATGGCTTTTCATTGGCTGAGTCCTTGCCAGGAAAGAAGAATCGTCTTTCTTCTTCCTGTCGGGCTCTGCTGTGGTCACAGAGCATGAGAGCTCCCCCTTCTGGCCTCTCAACTATTTCTTTTTTTTTTTTTTTTTTTTTTTTTTTTTTGGTACGCGGGCCTCTCACTGTTGTGGCCTCTCCCGTTGAGGAGCACAGGCTCCGGACGCGCAGGCTCAGCGGCCATGGCTCACGGGCCCAGCTGCTCTGCGGCATGTGGGATCTTCCCGGACCGGGGCACGAACCCGTGTCCCCCGCATCGGCAGGCGGACTCTCAACCACTGCGCCACCAGGGAAGCCCCTATTTCTTTTTTTAATTGAAGCGTAGTTAGTTTACAATGTTGTGCCAGTTTCTGCTGTACAGCAAAGTGACTCAGTTATACACATAGAGACATTCTTTTTCATATTCTTTTCCATCATGGTTTATCACAGGATATTGAATATAGTTTCCTGTGCTATGCAGTAGGACCTTGCTGTTTATCCTCTCTTGTTGTTTATCCTTGTTGTTTATTACAAATGTAATAGTTTGCATCTACCAACCCCAAACTCCCAGTCCCTCCATCTCCCTTCCCCCCTCCCCCTTGGTAAGTACAAGTCTGTTCTCTATGTCTAGGAGTCTGTTTCTGTTTTGTAGATAGGTTTATTTGTGACATATTTTAGATTCCACATTTAAGTTATATCATATGGCATTTGTCTTTCTCTCTCTGACTTACTGCACTTAGTATGATAATCTCTAGTTGTATCCATGTTGCTGCAAATGGCATTATTTCATTCTTTTCTGTGCCCGAGTAGTGTTTCATTGTATATATGTACTACATCTTCTTTATCCATTCATCCGTTGATGGGCATTTAGGTTGTTTCCATGTTTTGGCTGTTGTGAAGAGTGTTGCTATGAACATAGGGGTGAATGTATCTTTTTCAATTATAGTTTTGTCCGGATATGTTCCAGTAGTGGCATTGCTGGATCATACAGTAATTCTATTTTTAGTTTTCTGGGGAACCGCCATACTGTTTTCCATAGTGGCTGCACCAACTTACATTCCCACCAACAGTGCGAGAGGGTTCCCTTTTCTCCACAACCTCTCCAGCATTTGTTGTTTGTAGACTTTTTGATGATGGCCATTCTGACTGGTGTGAGGTGGTACCTCATTGTAGTTTTGATTTGCATTTCTCTAATAATTAGTGATGTGAAGCATCTTTTCATGTGCCTACTGGCCATCTGTATGTCTTCTTTGGAGAAATGTCTATTTAGGTCTTCTGCCCGTTTTTTGATTGGGTTGTTTGTTTTTTGTTGTTGAGTCGTATGAGCTGTTTGTATATTTTGCGGTCTCCCAACTATTTTAATTCAGGTTTCTGTTTGTTTTATTTTTTTTTTTTTACACTTTCAAGTCATACCTAAGACAGGAGAAACTCTTGGTGGCTTAGGGGTCCTGTCTGCCCAGGTAGCGTATGCGGTGCCTCCTTTATGGTTTCTTGCAGCCTTCTTTTGCTCTAGTCCAAGGCCTCCCTCGATCTCATGTCAGTACAGGGGAATTTTTTCCAGTCTGGGAAAGGCTCCTTTTCCTTGTATTATCCTCTTTGCCTCTTCTCACAAACTCCTATGTGCTCTTTCTCAGCCAATCTTTTAAGTTATACTACAGGCTCAGGCTTCAGGAAACAACACCCAGAAATTCTTGGAAGTTACTTCTTCCTGTCCTACTACATACCTCTCTTGAGGCACTGAAACACAGTATCAGCTCCAAGTTTGAGAGAAACATACAGAAAAGAAAAATCTATATAAATTAGTGACACAGAATATTATTCCATCATATTAGTATACCCTCTTCATTGGTGACTCCCAGCTGTAGTTTTCAAATATACCTGGAGAGAGATTTTGGGGCTGTTGCAAAAATCCTCCAAAACTTTCAAAATCACATTAATGCTGATGAAATTTAAATTTGAAACAATAACTAACGGTTCTGGTGAAAGAGCAGAGATTTAAGAGCTGGAAAAAGCATTTCTCCCATCCTTCCAATAAGAAAAAAGCTGGATCAACGTAAAACTAACAACTTTTCCTGAACCTATCAGAGAACTGATATTTCAGGCAAACAACTAACTTAAAACCAAGAAAAAGACAAAGGCCTGCAGGGAGAAATAAGATTCAAGTGTTTGCTCACCTGAGACAGATGCTGCCGAATGCCCTAAAAGCTGGTAAGAAGATTAAACTAGAAATGCTTAAAGAACTGCTAAAGGCCAAGTGTGGGCCAGCTCAAGAGTGTGAAGTCCCAGGGGGCTGCAGACATAGGAGGGTTCACACCATTTTTTGGTTTTTCTTCCAGGAACGTCAGGTACTCACCAAGAAGATGGGGAAACCCTAAGAAAATGCCCTCAAAGGTGCTAGCTAGGTAAGGAGAATAGCAGCTACTGCCCTAACCTGCTACCCTGATACATCTCCTTCATCTCCCCTAGGAATTACAGCAGACTTCTTGTGAGAAACTGTAAAATAGAAGCTATCTTCAATATGCTGAAAGGGGGGGGAAATGTCAATCCAGAATTCTACATCCAGAAAAATATGTCCTTCTAAAGTACAGAAACAACAAAGACCTTCTCAGACAAACAAAAATGCAGGGGCCTATCTACCAGCAGCAGACCTACGTTACAAGAAATGTTAAAGGATGTTCTTCAAGGTAGAAATTTGTCACAGCATTGGACCTGTACTGAGAAATGAAGTGTGTCAGAAATAGAATAAATAAAAGGCTTATAAAATCATTTTTGTCTTATTTTAACTGCTCTAAAAATAACTGACCATTTAGAGCAACAAGATTAACAATGTATTATCGCAGTTCTAACATTTGTAAAAGTGAAATGTATGAAAACAATGGCATATCAGAGGGAGAGAGAAATTGGGAATATATTGTTATAAGGTTCTGGAACTACATGTATAACAGAATAATATTATTTGAAGGTAGATTCAGATTTTTTAAAATGTATATTGTAAACCCTATGGCAACCAATAAAAACGTTTTTCAATGTTGAACTAAACCCATGGAAGGCAGAAAAGGAGGCAGAAAGAAATAAATAAGTGAAAGAAATAGAAAATAGCTAGTAAGATGATAGATTTTAATCCAACCATACCAATAACTATCTTTAATGTGAACAATGTAAACACACCAGTTAAAAGACAGAAGTGATCATAACTGACTAAAAATAAAACAAGATCCAAGTATATGCAGTCTATGAGAAACCCACTTGAAATATAGAGGCATATTTAGGTTAAAAATAAAAGAATGGAGAAAGATATATCATGCAAACACAAAGTATTTATATTAATTTTAGGCAAGGTAGATTTCATAACTGGAAATACTTTCAGAGATAAAGAGGATATTACATTATGAAAAAGGTCAATTCTCCAATAAAATATAACAATCTTAAATGTGTATGCACCCAACAATGGAGCTTTAAAATACATGAGGCAAAAATCGGTAGATTATCCTAAAGGAGAAATAGGCAAACCTACAATTTTAGGTGGAGACTTCAACAGTGCTCTCTCAGAAACTGTTAGAACAAATAGGCAGAAAGTCAGTGAGGATATAGATGACCTAAATAACGTCATCAACCAACTTGTCCCATTTGACAGTTATAGAGCACTGAATCTAGTGCCTTCTTCTCAAGTGCACAGAGAGTTTTCTCAACCATATCCTTTTAACACTTTAAAAGACTAGGAAATATATAAAGTATATTCTCAAACTGTAAAGGAATTAAACTAGAAATCAATAATAGAAAGGTATCTGGTAAATACCTAAATCTTTGGAAATTAGGCAACACATTTCTAAGTAATCCATGGGTCAAAGAGTAAGCCTCCAAGGAAATTTTAAAATATTCTGAACTAAATGAAAATAAAAATAAAACATATCAAATTTTGTAGGATGCAGCTAACGTGTCTTTAGACAGAAATTAATAGCATTAAATACTGATATCAGAAAAGTGCTATAGAAAGATCTGAATTTAGTAACCTAAGCTTCCAATTTAAGAAATTAGAGAGGAACAAATTAAGTTTAAAGCAAGCAGATGAAAGGAAATAATAGAAAATAGAAATCAACGAAATTGACAAAAACTCCAAAACCCAATACATTAAATCAACAAAATCAAAAGCTGATTCTTTGATAAAATCATGAAATTGATAAGCCCCTCATCAGGCTGACCAAGAAAAAGAGAAAGACATAATCTACCTATATCAGGAATGAAAAAGGACATCACTACTGACCTCACAGGTGCTAAAAGCATAATACGGGAATACTACAAACAGCTTTATGTTCATAAATTCAACTTAGATAAAATGGACCAATTTCTTGAAAAACCGAAACCACTAAAACTCACTGAAGAAGAAATACTTAACTTAAATAGTCCTATATCTATTAAAGAAATTGAATTTGTAGCTTCAAAAGTTCCAAAAAGAAAACCCAGGTGGTTTCACTAGTGAATTCCACAAAACATTTAAGGAAGAAATAATGTCAATTATACACAGTATATTCCAGAATATAGAAGAGGAGGTAATATTTCCCAACTCATTTTTGAGATCAGCATTATCCTAAGGCCTGAACCAAACTGTATATTGCAAGAAAATAAAACTACAGACCAAGATACTTCATAAATGTAAAGGGAAGCTTCTCAATGAAATATTAGCAAATTGAATCCATCAATACATTAAAAAGATAATACATTAACAATTGGGATTTATCCCAGTTCCCAAGGCTAGCTCAAATTCAAAATTCAATCAACATAATCAACTGTATTAACAGCCTAAAATACACACACACACACACACTTATCTCAATAGGAGTAAAACAAAATTCTAATCCATTCATTGTAAAACTCTAGAAAAACTAGGAATAGAAGAGAACTTAATCTTATATAGGGAATTTATGAAAAACCTACAGCTAACGTCATATTTAAGAGTAAGATACTGAATGCTTACCCCCTAGCTTAGGAATAAGGCAAGAATATTCAATCTGACTATACCTATTCAACATCATGCTGGAAGTCATAGCCCATGAAGTAAGCTAAGAAAAATAAATAAAAGGCATACAGACTTGAAAAGAAAGAGATAAGACTGTCATTATATGAAGACAACATGATTGTTAACGTAGAGAATTCCAAAGATCTACAAAAACACTCCTGGAACAAATAAGTAAGTTTTAAAAGGTCAATATACAAAAGCCAATCATATTCCTATATTCTGGCAATGAATAATTGGAATTTGATATTAAGAAACAATACCACTTACAATTACACCAAAAAAGTTAAGAAGTTAGGTATAAATCTAACAAAATATGTGCAAGATCTGTAAGCTGAAAACCGTACCAATGAAAGATAGTAAAGAAAATCTAAATATATTGAGATACACTACGTTCATGGTTTAGAAGCTTCACGATTATTAAGGTGTCATTTCTCCCCAAATTAAAATATAGATTCAGTGCAATCGCAAGCAAAATCGCAGTAAGCATTTTACAGATGATGGCCAATTCTAAAATTGATATGGAAAGGTAAAGGACCTAGAATAGCCAAAACAGTTGTGAAAAAGAAAAGAAAAAGAAGTTGGAGGACTCACACTGTAGGATTTAAAGACATGCTATAAAGCTACAGTAATCAAGACTGTGTTGTATTGGCTAAAGGATCGACGTGGAGAATGGAAGTGAAAGGTAATTCATAAATAGACCCATAGAAATATAGTCTACTGATGTTTGACAAAGGTGCCAAGGCAATGCAATGGATATAGGAGAGTCTTTTCAAAAACATGATGCTGGAACAATTGGACACCCATTGGCAAAAAAATAAACCTCTACATATACTGAACAAAAAAGTTAACTCAAGATGGATCATAAACCTAAGTGAAAGACTTAAGTGTAAAATGATAAAACACCTAACACAAAACATAGCAGAAAGTTTGTAGGACCTTGGGTTTGGCAATGAGTTTTTAGATTTGACACCAAAAGCACAATCCATTAAAAAAAAAAAGAAAAAAATTAATGAATTGGACTTTATTAAAGCTTAAATCTTTGCTCTGCCAAAGATACAGTTAAGAAAATGAAAAGACAAGGTAGTCTGGGAAAAAATTTTTACAAATCACATATTTCACAAAAACTTGTATCCAGAATTGGTTAAAACTCAACAATAAGAAAAGAAACAACCCAATTTGTATAATGGGCAAAAGACCTGAGCAGACATTTCACCAAAGAAAATATCAACGGCAAATAAGCATATGAAAGATGTTCAACATCATTTGTTATCAGGAAAATGCAAATGATAACCATGATGTGATAGCACCGCATACTTATTAGAATTGCTAAAATCAAAAAACCTGACAGTACCAAATACTGGTGAAGATGCAGATCAACAGGAACTTTCATTCCTTGTGGCTGAACATGCAAAATAGCACAACCATGCTGGAAGACAGTTTGGTCATTTCTTATGAAGTTAAACATATACTTGCAGCATGATCCAGAAATCTCATTCCTAAGTATTTCGACTCCAAATGAGTTTAAAAACTTATGTTCACACAAAAAAATTATATAAGAATGTCTATAATAACTTTATTCAAAGTCACCCATACTGAAAACAACCAAGATGTTCTTCAAACGAGTAATGGATAAATGAATTTGATATATCCACACAATGGACTATTACCCAGCCATAGGAATGAATGTGCTTTTTTAACTCACACAATAATGAGGATGAATCTTAAATGCATTCTGTAAGTGAAAGAAGTCAGACTCAAAAGGCTACATATTGTATGATTACATCTTTATGAAATTATTGAAAAGGCACATCTATAGGGATAGAAAACAGGTCAGTGGTTGCCAGGGGTTGGGGGAAAAGGGAGAGGTTTTCTACAAAGGGGCTGTACTGGGTAATTTTTAAGGTGATGGGATGCTCTACATGGTACTGGGGTGGTAGAAACATGACTCTATGCATTTGTCAAACTCCATAGAACTGTGCACTACAAAGTATGAACTTTACTACATGCACATTGAAAAACAGGATGTCCAGGAGATCCTTATTGGGATAAGGAATGCAGGAAAATACTATTTGCTGAGTAACAACTATTAAAGTATGTCGAAGAGTAGGAAAAAAAAAAACAAGCCAGCAAGAAATATAGGCTCATGACTTCAAAAATGTTGGTGCACAATCTCTTCACTTTTGTCCACTGCCAGCGATGCATGAATGCTGTGTTAATGGAAGCTCCTAGGAGCAAGGCCTGTGTTTGTCTGTCTCCCTCTACAGGAGGGTGGGTTGCGGTACAGTGTTCCTCCAACACGAGTAATCTACACATACCCCTTTTAAGAGTAAAACTTCTTATGGGTTGTCAACTCATAATGTTGATGTCTTTTACCATCTTGTCTTTTTTTTTTTGGCCTTGAATTATTTATTTATTTATTTATTTTTAAACATCTTTATTGGAGTATAATTGCTTTACGATGGTGTGTTAGTTTCTGCTTTATAACAAAGTGAATCAGCTATACATATACATATGTTCCCATATCTCTTCCCTCTTGAGTCTCCCTCCCTCCCACCCTCCCTATCCCACCCCTCTAGGTGGTCACAAAGCACCGAGCTGATCTCCCTGTGCCATGTGGCTGCTTCCCACTAGCTATCTATTTTACATTTGGTAGTGTTTGTATGTCCACATATACACTACCACTCTCTCACTTTGTCCCAGCTTACCCTTCCCCCTCCCTGTGTCCTCAAGTCCATTCTCTACTAGGTCTGCATCTTTATTCCCATCTTGCCCCTAGGTTCTTCATGACCTTTTTTTTTTTTTAGATTCCATATATATGTGTTAGCATACGGTATTTGTTTTTCTCTTTCTGACTTACTTCACTCTGTGTGACAGACTCTAGGTGTATCCACCTCACTACAAATAACTCAATTTCATTTCTTTTTATGGCTGAGTAATATTCCATTGTATATATATGCCACATCTTCTTTATCCATTCATCTGTCGTACCATCTTGTTTTAAGAATATGTATCAACATGCAAATATATACATTTTTGCTTACAATTCATATACAGCTATGAAACCATAACAAAATTATAAATCAGACACAAAGAAAACTGTAGCCCCAATAAAGCTCAATCTAATAATATTAAATGGGTGAAACCAAATCACTGCTCACAATGTGGTTGGGTCTTTTGAGGTAAGCATCCCTGACTACCGTTAGGACTACTCAGTGTTCCTGCCATTACTTTCTCTGCAAATGATTACACAAACCTCCTTTTTTTACAGCCTACCTGACATCATGTAAGATGGCTTGAAGAGGCTGGAATCACTTCCCACAAGAACACTGTCATAACTACTACTAGACTCTGTGTAATTATCCTATTTCCATCTGCCCCTAACCTGTGATAAACGAAATTTAATTCAAAATTTAAACTTGCTCCTCGTCCTCTGAGGAGCTTAAGTGTGAAGACATCATGAGGATGCAGATGGACATGATTTGTCTGTGTTTGAGGAGAAAAGACTATTGGCGATCATGAGGGAAGGCTCTGCTCTCTTTGCCCCAAATCTCTGCCTGCTCTAGAAGGTCCTGACAAGAGGAAGGTGCAAACACCACCCTTAGGTGGGATTTCAAAATCTGGTACCACTACACTGATCTGCTGTGAATGATTTGCAACTCCCTAAGATTACAGTAATGTTTTCTATTGTGCTTTCAAGATTGAAAATAATCACTCATCAGTGGGCAGCACTCATAACTCAACAATTTGAACAGAAAATTTTAAAAAATTGACACCTGATTCTATCGATTACCTGTGATTTGGAGAAATTCATGCCACGACAACGAATAGTCAAGTGTTAATTCTAGAGTAATTTTTGCTATATGTCATATGAAAATAAAACATGTCTTTTAATTTTTGCAATGGTGTAGCCAGCTTTTTAATTGAGTCTGTCAGATAGCAAGTTAGGGGCTGGACTAGGGCTGCGTCAGAGAAAGACGCTGATGGGCATATTTTTCTGTAGTGCTGAATGTGGCTCTTGGTTGGGCAGCTCAACAGACAAAAGAGTCAGCGACCTCCCTTCTCCCTTCCTGCCCTGCATGTGCTCCCAACACCACGCTTGGGAAACAGCTGCAGCAAAGTGGATACATGCGTGGGTGATGGAGCCAGAGCCTGGCAGCCATGCTCACCAGCCATATTGTCCTTGGGCAAATCACCAGCAGCTCTGGGCTTTCATCCTCTCATCAGGAAAGTAATGGTAATAGTGATGAGGTTCAAGTGAGGAGATGCATGTAACATCCTGAGAGAAAAGCTTGATACTAGGACATACTCTATAAACGTTAGCTGTTATTATTGTCACAGTTAACGCTTCGGGTTGGAATCACCCATTTCCACCCTTTGCTTTAAACTTAACTGGTCTATGAGTTCTGGGAGGGCAGGGACCATAACTCCTTCCCCTTTGTACCTATGGCCCCACGCACACAGCACTCAATCAAGGTGTTCTGAACTGAAGAGAGGGAACAGGACTGGAAAATTGTTTGAGAAAGCAAAGAGATTGCAACCAAGCAAGGGACAGAAATGAGTAATTTTCACTTCGGAGTGGAGGATAGTAATGGCTGTGTGCTACCTTAGAGTCAACCTCTGTACCAACATAACTTCATCTCAATGCATTTAACACAATTTTTCTCACAGTGCCTTTCGGTAGACTACTGGAAGGGGTTCTATAACTAAAGGTTGTTTTGTTTTCTCTGCTGCAAAATAGACCTGAATGCTAATAAACAAACCAGTTTTCAAAAAGTCTTATCCTAAGGTGCTGGAAATGATTTTGACTTGGGTGTTGGTTATATATTACATATCTATAATCTTACAATTTGCACACTTTACTACATATGTTTTATCTCCGAACAAAATCTTGAAAGACCCTTTGCCTATCAATAGCAATTCCATCTGACACATGTTTACAAGATCACCGTTGCTACCCTGACAGTCGTTTCCTTGATACCTCCCAAAGGCATCCTGTGTATACATGGCATATACAATTACGGGAAATCTCCTGTCACTCACTATGAATAGGCACAGTCCTCAAGGATTCAAAACACTGAAGCCAACACAGCCCAAATACTAGGAATATACTGACGCTAGCAAGCCAACCGATTAAGCTTTTCAGACAAGAATTGCAGTTTCCACACACAAGCAAGTATCAATTTCTTGGTTCCTAGGAGGGCATGTGAAATTTTATTAAAGTCAGATTTAATTCATGTGTTTATTTTTTCTCCTCAACAGTAAACACGTTTTAATAATAAGAGGCAACTGATCTTGATGGCATTAATACTAATAAATGCCTAAGCAGGATTTGGACATGAAAATAAGGATAGTTCACCTTTGAAAAACATAGATTAGGAAGAGTTTCCAGGTGGAGAAGTGAGTTCTGGCAATTTTTTTCCTTAATACATGAATTTAATTTATAAACAAAGTTTGTACCTGTTAGAGATGAAAGAACAGTTTCCATTGCATCCATGTAGGACCACTGCTAGCATATATGCAAATTAGAAAATGGCACACATGTGAAGTCTGGGGCACAGCTTGGTGAACAGGAATAAGGGATGGAATTCAAGCCCTACCTTCCTCTACCGGCAGCTCTGCACAGGAATAATTGCACGACATTTTCGGCAGCCCGAGTCTGGGCAGTGGTGGCTCCAAGGGGATGCTTGAGGGTGGTTTTTAATCCTCTCTCTCAGCAATTATTTGATAAGAACAATAATCTTTTTATCTCATGTAAAATTTGGCTCCAAGTTGCCCACCTGCCCCCTTCCAATCAGAACGCTGACCTTAAGTTCTTCCTAAAGAGAAATTCTGGACTCACTACTAGACTGTGGAAATGAAACATTTTCCATCCTGCTCTCCTCTGTTTTCAATCTACCCTGCTGGAAAGGTCTTGTTGATATTTTCCAAGTTGCCTTTTTCTTTATACTTTCCATTTCCTGGTCACGCCCTAGCCCCTTATTTTTGTAACCGTGGATTTTTCTCATGGCTTAAAATTTTTTGTAGGGGGAAACTGAAGCCAGGCATGCATTTAAACATCTTACAGTCGATCATGTCTCAGTTCGTACCCTAACTGACCTGACAACAGCTCTTAACCCCACTGATCACTCTGTCCTTTGGAAACAGTTTCTTCATTTGGCTTCTAGGACACAGCTCTTTGGATTCTCCTTCTCCCATGCTGCCTCCTTCTCAGTCTCCTGCACTGATTCCTCTTCATATTCCTGATTTCCAAGTGTTGACTGACATCCACAAACCATCCTCTCCTCTGTTCTGTCTACACCATTGTCTCAGAGATCTCACCTGGCCTGTGGCTTTACACGCCATCTATCCCGGCCAACTCCTAAGTTTATATTTTCCTCGACCTCTGCCCTGAACTCCAGACTCGTATTTAACTGCTTCCTCAACATCTCCATCTGGATGTTTAAAGGCATCTCAAACTTGACAAACCCCAAAGCAAACTATTTTCTCCCTCACCCCCAGGGGTACTTCCCACAGTCTTTATCACTGGGGCAAATGGTACCTCCTTTTTTAGCTGCTCATATGGAACACCTTGGACTCATCCTTGGCTCATCTTTTCCTCTCACTCCCCACATCAGCCATATCAGCTGGCTCCAGATTTGAATATGTCTGGAATGGGACTACTTCGCACCACCAGATACCACTCAGGTGGAAGTCAGCATCACCTCTCGGCCCGGATTATTGCAACAGTCTTCTCATTCACTTCCCTGCCTCTGCCCTTCCTCTCCTCCCCACTCTCCAACCAGAGTCAATTTTCTTCAGTACTGTCAGAATGATCCTAAGTGAACCTAAGCGAGATCGTGTCTCTCCTCTGCATGATGTGTCCCACCTCCCAGAGTGAAACCCAAAGAACTTGAAAGGGCCTGGAAGGCTCTATATGGGTAGGCCTCTGCTGTATTTCTGGGTATCTCTCAAGCCTCACTGTCCTTTGGGACCTTCTTTGAACATGCCAGACTTGCTTCCACCTCCAGGTCTTTGTACCTGCTGTTCTTTCATCCTTCAGATGTCCTCACATGTGCTTTCTCAACTCCTTGAGTCTCTGCTCATGTGTCATCTTATCAGATAGGCCTTCCCTCACACACTATATTAAATAACACCACACTCCTATAACTCTCTGTCCCCTTTACCCTGCGTTATTTTCCTTCATAGAACTTCACAGTACTTCTCTCCATTGTATGTGCGTGTGTCTGGATATATACATTTGTATATATTGTACATATAGTATATTTATATTTCTCTCTATATTTGTGTATGTATATGTGTGTGTTTGATCATTGTCTGTCTTCATCACCAAGAATGAGGTAAGCTCTATGACAGAAAGCATTTTGTTTCATTCGTTACAGCTCTAGTACCTAGCACGTAGCAGGTGTTCAATACATATTTGTTGAATGAATGTTGAATCAATCTAGTCAGTTTATACACTGACTAAAATTTACATGCAATATATAAAATAAAATGTATTAAAATTTACCTAAAATTTTCCAGAATTGGACATCTTGAAAAGTATTGAAAGAAATACGGTATTTACCCTTGAAGCACATTGAAGCCATATAACATTTGATGAATAGTTGACTGAAATCCACCATCTTTGTGCTCTGTGAGTATATTGCCTGAATGTCATTGGGCAGAACACAGCTACTAACTAACATTCCTTAACCCTTTGTTGGTCTTGTGCTGAATCACAAAACGTTAAATTTACTAAATGTTTTTCATTTTTACCAACTGCTATTAAATTTTATTACTAAATACATGTTATATACCCATCTAAATGAGTATATTATGAATGTTGTGGTTCACTATTGCAAATGCTGAAGAATCAAGAATGATGCCTTATGAAGGAATATCCATCACTGAAGTCAGGAATTGTGTTCTATTTATCATCCTATTGCCAAAGCTAATTGTATATGTTAACGATTTCTTGATGTGAGCTGTTAGCATATTAAAGTATATTTACTGAAATTCAATACCTGATTCAAATGACATAGAATTTAAATATACTTATGAAAACCATAAGATAAATTTATTTAAAACAGGGCAAAACTAAGGAAAAAATTTTACTTAAAATACCACACTAATAGCTAACCTAGTTCCCAGTAGGCCAGAGAAGAGTGCAAATCTAAAATTTCTTGGGCTTCCCTGGTGGCGCAGTGGTTGAGAGTCCGCCTGCCGATGCAGGGGACACGGGTTCGTGCCCCAGTCTGGGAAGATCCCACATACCGCAGAGCGGCTGGGCCCGTGAGCCATGGCCGCTGAGCCTGCGCGTCCAGAGCCTGTGCTCCGCAACGGGAGAGGCCACAACAGTGAGAGACCCGCGTACCGCAAAAAAAAAAATAATAATAATAATAATAATAATATTTCCTTTCTTACATATTTTAGTGTTTGATATTTATCTTTAAAATCAACCTAGAGTAGTAAAAATACAATATTAATCAGATTATATATATTGATGCCTGTGATTATAGAGGTCATGCACAAGGGTGGTTGGTGTGTGGGCTTTGGACTTTTATTGTCTGGATATGAATCTGGCTCTGCCACCTCCTGGCTGTGAGTCTTCGGCAAACTATCTCATCCAAGTGTGTCTGTTTCCTTTTAAGGTTGTTGTGAGGAATAATAAGATGGCTACAGGTAAAACACTTAGAATAGTGTTAAGCATAGAGTAATCACTCAACAAATACTAGCTGTTATTATTAGCTACATATAATGTAAATAAAGTTCTGCCATCACATTCCCCCTTTGTAGCTAATGGGCTAAATTAATCCAATTTACACTAATTTGTCGAAAATATCCAAATAGTCTCACGTGAAATTACTCCTAACGAAAGAATCTTTTATACAGCAGAGGAATGCTTAGCACCTTCTTTAGAGATGCCAGGTTCTCTCCAGGTATCTCCTGATCACATGCACTTCAGATGTCATAATTGGTACTCAGAGCCCTTAGAGATGTTTCCTGGGTTATTGCTTAGAAAAACCTCTGAGAAAGCCATAGTAAACACTAGCTTCCAATGTGCTTCTTTTTTTTTTTTTTTTTTTTTGTTGTTGTTGTTGTTGGCTGAGCTGCGTGGCTTACAGGATCCTAGTTCCCCGACCAGGGATCGAACCCTGGCCCCAGGCAGTGGAAGTGCAGAGTCCTAACCACTGGACCGCCAGGGAATCCCCAATGTGCTTCATTATTGAAACTGAATTTTGAGATCATGACAGAGTGTGATAATCCTGATTAGTTTACTAATTCTCTTCATTTTAGACTTTCTTCAGCTCTGTTACCCCCAACACCCATTACCATGCACACACACACACACACACACACACTTACATCTCACACACCACACTTAAAAATGAGCAAAAATGATTTGTTATATATTTGCCTTAATGTATATGCTTTTGAATCCTGTTTTAGGGAAGATTGTATTTTAGTAACGGTTTGTATCCTTACCTTAACCTCCTTCCTAGCCTTATTAATTCTATGAGACATGGTAGACTAGTCTTACGCTGAATTTGAAATTGTTGGGTATGTTATGATTTAAGGAACTTCATTTATTCATTCATATTATGGATAGACAGGTAAAACATGGAAAATTTTTTTCCTGATTGGATTTTCTTAATCGTTTTTTAAAAATTGAGGTAAAATTGACATAACGAGCAATTAACCCTTATAAAGTATACTATTCAAGGGCATTTAGTGTATTCCCAATCTCGTCAACCAACACCTCTCTCTAGTTTCAAACTTTCTTAACACCCCAGAATAATACCCCATACCCATTAAGTAATCACTCCACATTCCATCCTTCCCTCATCCCCTGTTTTATGACTCTATGGTCTTGCCTATTCTAGTTATATCATATAAAAGGGATCATACAATATGTGACTTTTTGTGTCTGGCTTCTTTTACTTAACATGTTTTTAAGGTTCATCTAACTGTACCATGTGTCAGTACTTTGCTCCTGTTTATTGTTGAACAAAATTCCACTGTATTTATATATCACAATCTATTTTTCCGTTCATCCATTGACGGGCATTTGGGTGTTTCCACCTTTTGGCTTCTATGAATAATGCTGCTATAAACATTCATATACAAGCTTCTGTGTGGATATATGCTTTCATTTCTCTTGGGTGGAGTGGAATTGCTGGGTCATACGGCAACACTATGTTTGACTTTTTGAGGAACTGCCAAAATGTTTTCCACAGTGGCTGCATCATTGTACATTCCCACCGGCAACATACAAAGGTACATATTTTTTCAGATCCTTGCCAATACTTATTTTCCATTTTTGTTGCTGTTGTTTTTATTAAAGCCACACTACCAGGTATGAAGTAATATCTCATTGTGGTTTTGATTTGCATTTTCTAATGACCAATGATACTGAACATCTTTTCATGTGCTTATTGACCATTTGTATATCTTCTTTGGAGAAACGTCTGTTCATGGTCTTTGCCCATTTTTATTTTTATTTTTTTTAAGAAGAAAAAAGAGAATTTTATTTGAGCCAAACTGAGGATTATAACACAGGCAGCAGACTCTCAGAAAGCTCTGAGAACTGTTCTGTTAGAAGACATAGTCATATACATTTTTTTAACATCTTTATTGGAGTATAATTGCTTTACAATGGTGTGTTAGTTTCTGCTTTATAAAAAAGTGAATCAGTTATACATATACATATATCCCCATATCTCTTCCCTCTTGCGTCTCCCTCCTTCATACCCTCCCTACCCCACCCCTCTAGGTGGTCACAAAGCACCGAGCTGATCTCTCTGTGCTATGCGGCCGCTTCCCACTAGCTATCTATTTTACATTTGGTAGCGTATATATGTCCATGCCACTCTCTCACTTCGTCACAGTTTACCCTTCCCCCTCCCCACGTCCTCAAGTCCATTCTCTAGTAGGTCTGCGTCTTTATTCCCGCCTTGCCCCTAGGTTCTTCATAACCATTTTTTTTTTTTAGATTCCATATATGTATGTGTTAGCATACGGTATTTGTTTTTCTCTTTCTGACTTGCTTCACTCTGTATGACAGACTCTAGGTCCATCCACCTCACTACAAATAACTCAATTTCGTTTCTTTTCATGGCTGAGTAATATTCCATTGTATATATGTGCCACATCTTCTTTTTAAAATTTTTTTAAATTTTTTTAACATCTTTATTGGAGTATAATTGCTTTACAATGGTGTGTTAGTTTCTCCTTTACAACAAAGTGAATCAGTCATACATATACATATATTCTCATATCTCTTCCCTCTTGCATCTCCGTCCATCCCACCCTCCCTATCACACCCTTCTAGGTGGTCACAAACCACCTAGCTGATCTCCCTGTGCCATGAGGCTGATTCCCACTAGCTATGCACCCTATGTTTTGTAGTGTATATAAGTCCATGGCACTCTCTCACTTCGTCACAGCTTACCCTTCCCCCTCCCCATATCCTCAAGTTCATGCTCTAGTAGGTCTGTGTCTTTATTCCCATCCTACCCCTAGGCTCTTCATGACATTTTTTTTCTTAGATTCCATATATATGTGTTAGCATACAGTATTTGTTTTTCTCCTTCTGACTTCTTTCACTCTGTATGACAGACTCCAGGTCCATCCACCTCACTACAAAAAACTCAATTTTGTTTCTTTTCATGGCTGAGTAATATTCCATTGTATATATGTGCCACATCTTCTTTAGCCATTCATCTGTTGATGGACACTTAGGTTGCTTCCATGTCCTGGCTATTGTAAATAGAGCTGGAATAAACATTGTGGTACATGACTGTTTGTGAATTATGGTTTTCTCAGGGTATATGCTCAGTAGTGGGATTGCTGGGTCGCATGGTAGTTCTCTTTTTAGTTTTTTAAGGAACCTCCATATTGTTCTCCATAGTGGCTGTATCAATTTACATTCCCATCAACAGTGCAAGAGGGTTCCCTTTTCTCCACACCTCTCAAGCATTTATTGTTTGCAGATATTTTTTTATATTGTAAAATGTTTCAAAAATGGTTTTTCTTTCTTTTTTTTAAACATCTTTATTGGAGTATAATTGCTTTACAACGGTGTGTTAGTTTCTGCATTATAACAAAGTGAATCAGTTATACATATACATATGTCCCCATATCTCTTCCCTCTTACGTCTCCCTCACTCCCACCCTCCCTATCCCACCCTCTAGGTGTTCACAAAGCACCGAGCTGATCTCCCTGTGCTATGCAGTTGCTTCTCATTAGCTTACTATTTAACGTTTGGTAGTGTATATATGTCAATGCCACTCTCTCACTTTATCCCAGCTAACCCTTCCCCCTCCCCATGTCCTCAAGTCCATTTCCTAGTAGGTCTGTGTCTTTATTCCTGTCTTGCCCCTAGGTTCATCAGAACTTTAAAAAAAATTATTATTCCATTTATGTGTGTTAGTCTACGGTATTTGTTTTTCTTTTTCTGACTTACTTCGCTCTGTATGACAGACTCTAGGTCCATCCACCTCACTACAAATAACTCAATTTCGTTTCTTTTTATGGCTGAGTAATATTCCATTGTATATATGTGCCACATCTTCTTTATCCATTCATCTGTTGATGGACTCTTAGGTTGCTTCCATGTCCTGGCTATTGTAAATAGAGCTGCAATGAACATTTTGGTACATGACTCTTTTTGAATTATGGCTTTCTCAGGGTATATGCCCAGTAGTGGGATTGCTGGGTCATATGGTAATTCTATTTTTCATTTTTAAGGAACCTCCATATTGTTCTCCATAGTGGTTGTATCAATTTACATTTCCATCAACAGTGCAAGAGGGTTCCCTTTTCTCCACACTCCCTCCAGCATTTATTGTTTGTAGATTTTTTGATGAGAGCCATTCTGACTGGTGTGAGATGATATCTCATTGTAATGGGGTTTTTTTTGTTTTTGTGTGTGTGTGTGTGTGGTACACAGGCCTCTCACTGTTGTGGCCTCTCCTGTTGTGGAGCACAGGCTCCGGACGTGCAGGCTCAGCGGCCAAAGCTCACGGGCCTAGCGGCTCCGCAGCATGTGGGATCCTCCCGGACTGGGCCACAAACCCGTATCCCCTGCAGCGGCAAGTGGACTCTCAACCATTGCACCACCAGGGAAGCCCTCATTGTAGTTTTGATTTGCATTTCTCTAATGATTAATGATGTTGAGCATTCTTTCATGTGTTTATTGTCAATCTGTATATCTTCTTTGGAGAAGTGTCTATTTAGGTCTTCTGCCCATTTTTGGATTGGGTTGTTTGATTTTTGATATTGAGCTGCATGAGCTGCTTATAAATTTTGGAGATTAAACCTTTGTCAGTTGCTTCATTTGGAAATATTTCCTCCCATTCTGAGGGTTGTCTTTTCATCTTGTCTATGGTTTCCTTTGCTGTGCAAAAGTTTTTAAGTTTCATTAGGTCCCATTCGTTTATTTTTGTTTCCATTTCTGCAGGAGGTGTGACAAAAAGGATCTTGTTGTGACTTATGTCATAGAGTGTTCTGCCTATGTTTTCCTCTAAGAGTTTGATAGTGTCTGGCCTTACATTTAGGTCTTTAATCCATTCTGAGTTAATTTTTGTGTATGGTGTTAGGGAGTGTTCTAATTTCATTCTTTTCCACATAGCTGTACAGTTTTCCCAGCATCACTTATTGAAGAGGCTGTCTTTTCTCCATTGTATATTTTTGCCTCCTTTATCAAAGATAAGGTGACCATATGTGCATGGGTTTATCTCTGGGCTTTCTATCCTGTTCCATTGATCTATATTTCTGTTTTTCTGCCAGTACCATACTGTCTTGATTACTGTAGCTTTGTAGTATAGTCTGAAGTCAGGGAGCCTGATTCCTCCAGCTCTGCTTTTCGTTCTCAATATTGCTTTGGCTATTCTGGGTCTTTTGTGTTTTCATCCAAACTGTGAAATTTTTTGTTCTAGTTCTGTGAAAAATGCCAGTGGTAGCTTGATAGGGATTGCATTGAATCTGTAGATTGCTTTGGGTAGTATAGTCATTTTCTCAATGTTCAGTCTTCCAATCCAAGAACATGGTATATCTCTCCATCTATTTGTATCATCCTTAATTTCTTTCATCAGTGTCTTGTAATTTTCTTCATAGAGGTCTTTTGTCTCCTTAGGTAGGTTTATTCCTAAATATTTTATTCTTTTCATTGCAGTGGTAAATGGGGGTGTTTTCTTCATTTCACTTTCAGATTTTTCATCATTAGTGTATAGGAATGCAAGAGATTTCTGTACCTTAATTTTGTATCCTGCTACTTTACCAAATTCATTGATTAGCTCCAGTAATTTTCTGGTAGCATCTTTAGGATTCTCTATGTATAGTATCATGTCATCTGCAAACAGTGACAGCTTTACTTCTCCTTTTCCGATTTGGATTCCTTTTATTTCTTTTTCTTCTCTGATTATTGTGGCTAAAACTTCCAAAACTATATTGAATAGTAGTGGTGAGAGTGGGCAATCTTGTCTTGTTCCTGATCTTAGGGGAAATGGTTTCAATTTTTCACCATTGAGGACAATGTTGGCTGTGGGTTTGTCATATATGGCCTTTATTATGTTGAGGTAAGTTCCCTCTATGCCTACTTTCTGGAGAGTTTTGATCATAAATGGGTGTTGAATTTTGTTGAAAGGTTTCTCTGCATCTATTGAGATGATCATATGGTTTTTCTCCTTCAATTTGTTAAGATGGTGTATCACATAGATTGATTTGCATATATTGAAGAATCCTTGCATTCCTGGGATAAACCCCACTTGATCATGGTGTATGACCCTTTTAATGTGCTGTTGGATTCTGTTTGCTAGTATTTTGTTGAGGATTTTTGCACCTATGTTCATCAGTGATATTGGCCTGTAGTTTTCTTTCTTTGTGACATCTTTGTCTGGTTTGGGTATCAGGGTGATGGTGGCCTCATAGAATGAGTTTGGGAGTGGTCCTCCCTCTGCTATATTTTGGAAGAGTTTGAGAAGGATCGGTGTTTGCTCTTCTCTAAATGTTTGATAGAATTCGCCTGTGAAGCCATCTGGTCCTGGGCTTTTGTTTGTTGGAAGGTTTTTAGTCACAGTTTCAATTTCAGGGCTTGTGATTGGTCTTTTTATATTTTCTATTTCTTCCTGGTTCAGTCTCTGAAGGTTGTGCTTTTCTAAGAATTTGTCCATTTCTTCCAGGTTGTCTATTTTATTGGCATAGAACTGCTTGTAGTAATCTCTCATGATCCTTTGTATTTCTGCAGTGTCAGTTATTACTTCTTTTTCATTTCTAATTCTATTGATTTGAGTTTTCCCCCTTTTTTTCTTGTTGATTCTGGCTAATGGTTTATCAATTTTGTTTATCTTCTCAAAGATCCAGTTAGTTTTATTGATCTTTGCTATCATTTCCTTCATTTCTTTTTCATTTATTTCTGATCTGATCTTTATGATTTCTTTCCTTCAGCTAACTTTGGGTTTTTTTTGTTCTTCTTTCTTAAAATTGCTTTAGATGTAAGGTTAGGTTGTTTATTTGAGATGTTTCTTGTTTCTTGAGGTAGGATTGTATTCCTATAAACTTTCCTCTTAGAACTGTTTTGGCTGCATCCCATAGGTTTTGGGTTGTCGTGTTTTCATTGTCATTTGTTTCTAGGTAATTTTGGATTTCCTCTTTGATTTTTTCAGTGATCTCTTGGTTATTTAGTAGTGTATTGTTTAGCCTCCATGTGTTTGTATTTTCTACAAATTTTTTCCTTTAATTGATATCTAGTCTCATAGCGTTGTGGTCTGAAAAGATACTTGATACGTTTTAATTTTCTTAAATTCACTGAGGCTTGCTTTGTGACCCAAGATATGGTCTATCCTGGAGAACATTCCATGAGCACTTGAGAAGAAAGTGTATTCTGCTGTTTTTGGATGGAATGTCCTATAGATATCAATTAAGTCCATCTTGTTTCATGTATCACTTAAAACTTGTGTTTCCTTATTTATTTTCTGGGTTTTTTTTTTTTTTTTTTTTTGCGGTACATGGGCCTCTCACTGCCGTGGCCTCTTCCATTGCAGGGCACAGGCTCCAAACGTGCAGGCTCAGCGGCCATGGCTCACGGGCCTAGCCGCTCCACGGCATGTGGGATCTTCCCAGACCGGGGCACGAACCCGTGTCCCCTGCATTGGCAGGCGGACTCTCAACCACTGAGCCACCAGGGAAGCTCTCCTTATTTATTTTCATTTGGGATGATCTGTCTTTTGGTGAAAGTGTGGTGTTAAAGTCCCCTACTATAATTGTGGTACTGTTGATTTCGCCTGTTATGGCTGTTAGTATTTGCCTTATGTATTGAGGTGCTCCTATGTTGGATGCATGAATATTTATAATTGTTATATCTTCTTCTTGGATTGATCCCTTGATCATTATGTAGTGTCCTTCTTTGTCTCTTGTAATAGTCTTTATTTTAAAGTCTATTTTGTTTGACATGAGAATTGCTATTCCAGCTTTCTTTTGATTTCCATTTGCATGGAATATCTTTTTCCATCCCCTCACTTTCAGTCTGTATGTGTCCCTAGGTTTAAAGTGGGTCTCTTGTAGACAGCATATATACGGGTCTTGTTTTTGTATCCATTCAGCCAGTCTATGTCTTTTGGTTGGAGCATTTAATCCATTTACATTTAAGGTAATTATCGATATGTATGTTCTATTACCATTTTCTTAATAGTTTTGGGTTTGTTATTATAGTTCTTTTCTTTCTCTTGTGTTTCCTGCCTAGAGAAGTTCCTGCAGCATTTGTCGTAAAGTTGGTTTGGTGGTGATGAATTCTCTTAGCTTTTGCTTGTCTGTAAAGGTTTTAATTTCTCCGTCAAATCTGAATGAGATTCTTGATGGGTAGGGTAATCTTGGTTATAGGTTTTTCCCTTTCATCACTTTAAATATGTCCTTCCACTCCTTTCTGGCATGCAGAGTCTCTGCTGAAAGATCAGCCATTAACCTTATGGGGATTCCCTTGTATGTTATTTGTTGTTTTTCCCTTGCTGCTTTTAATATTTTTTCTTTGTATTTAATTTTTGATAGTTTGATTAATATGTGTCTTGGCGTGTTTCTCCTTGGATTTTTCCTGTATGGGACTCTGTGTGCTTCCTGGACTTGACTAACTATTTCCTTTCCCATAGTAGGGAAGTTTTCAACTATAATCTCTTCAAATGTTTTCTCAGTCCTTTCCTCTTCTTCTTCTGGGATCCCTATAATTCGAATGTTGGTGTGTTTAATGTTGTCCCAGAGGTCTCTGAGACTGCCCTCAATTCTTTTCATTCTTTTTTCTTTATTCTGCTCTGCAGTAGTCATTTCCACTATTTTATCTTCCAGGTCACTTATCCATTCTTCTGCCTCAGTTATTCTGCTATTGATCCCTTCTAGAGAATTTTAAATTTCATTTACTGGGTTGTTCATGACTGTTTGTTTGCTCTTTAGTTCTTCTAGGTCCTTGTTAAATCTTTCTTGTATTTTCTCCATTCTATTTCTAAGATTTTGGATCATCTTTACTATCATTATTCTGAATTCTTTTTCAGGTAGACTGCCTATTTCCTCTTCATTTGTTAGGTCTGGTGGGTTTTTACCTTGCTCCTTTGTCTGCTGTGTGTTTCTCTGTCTTCTCATTTTGCTTAACTTACTGTGTTTGGGGTCTCCTTTTTGCAGGTTGCATGTTTGTAGTTCCTGTTGTTTTTGGTGTCTGCTCCCAGTGGCTAAGGTTGGTTCAGTGGGTTGTGTAGGCTTCCTGGTGGAGGGGACTAGTGCCTGTGTTCTTGTGGATGAGGCTGGATCTTGTCTTTTTAGTGGGCAGGTCCACATCTGGTGGTGTGTTTTGGGGTTGTCTGTCTCTTTGTGTTGAGTTGTTAAGAGTTCTTTATATATTCTGGACATTAAATCCTTATCAGCTATGTGGTTTGCAAATATTTTCTTCCATTCTTTAGGTTGCCTTTTCACATTTTTGATAATGTCCTTTGATATTATCAAAATGAACAAATATTTTTAATTTTTATGAAATCCAATTTATCTATTAATTCTTTGTTGCTTGTGTTTTTGGTGTCAAATCTAAGAATTCATTACCAAATTCATGCAATCTTCAATTCATATGGAACTGCAAGGGACCCCAAATAGTCAAAACTTTATTTAACGAAGAAAATGATCAAGTACTTACACTTTGTGACTACACAAATAACCACAAAGCTACAGTAATCAAAACAGTGTGGTACTGACATAAGTACCAATGGAATAGAACTGAGATTCCAGAAATAACCCCCCCAAAAAATCTATGGTCAATTGATTTTTGACAAGGATGCCAAGACCATTCAATAGGGGAAAGAATAGTCTCTTCAACAAATAGTGTTGGGACAACTGGATAACTAAATGCAAAAGAATGAAGCTGCACCCCTACCTCACTCCATATACAAAAATTAACTCAGAATGGATCAACCTAAATTTAAGAGCTAAAACAATAAAATTAGTAGAAGAAAACATAGGAACAAATATCTGACATAGATAATATAAATCCACAGATAATTCTTCACTACAGTTAAAAGTGAACGTCTCCATTATAACTTTGCCCAAAGACTATGTGAATAGTGGCAAAGCTGACTGACTTGAGTTTTATCTCTTTTTACTCCCCTGTCCATTAACATAGATACTTCATGAGAAATGTCCTTGAAGGTAATCAGAAAGAAGGCAAAAAACAAAAAAACAAGTGCCTAGGCTAATCGTAACAGAAAGTACAATTGGCCATAAGTAATAAAAATAAAACCCAAATACATAGGTTAAACCAAATGCACACTTTGGTTTCTAAATTCTTTGCCAGGAAAAATGGTATAAATATAGTGATTAAGAGCACAAACCCTGGATCCAGAGGGCCTGGATTCCAAATCCAGCCTTACTTAGCTGCTTGTCTTTTATTTAATCTCTTTCCATTCCTCAGCTCCCTCATCTTTAAAATGGAAATAATATTAGTGCCTACTTCATGGGGTTGTTGCTTAGCACTAGTAACTACTTAAGTGTGTGCTATTATTTCTAGGACTGACAGAGGATGGATCAGGCAAGAGAGGTATTTCTATGCTTCCATGATTACATATAGAGTTGCTAGAAAAAGCAGCTCATATGGTAGCCATGAGTATATGCCTTGTAGACCTCCAACTTTGGTGTAACTGACCAAGAGCCTCAGCTGCTGTGCTCTGAAATCCATCACCATATTTGCACAGAGGTCTCCCTTCCCACCAGCTGCTCCCATCCAGTAACTAAGCACTGCAGGAGTGCTAAGGGAGACCATTCCTGGGAGGAACAGGACGCCTCTTATGGTCAACTTTGGCTTGAGTACTCTTTGACAACCTTGTCGAAATTTCCCTAGTCTGAAGGACAAGCTAGACTTTCCATCCTGCTTTGTCAGCTCTGCATCATGTTCTGATGGCTCTCCCAGCCTTTCCTGGTTCCATCCTTGTATTCTCTCACCCTTTTAATCCCACTTTAGTGTCTGATTCTTAGAGGACTAACACAGTCTGGCATTCAAAACTCTCTTAGCTATGAACTTAACCTATATGCCACCTTATCTACTATCTCTTAGCTGCATGTACCTTCCACTCTTGGTTCCCAAATGTGCCTAATGCTTCCTCATCTCTGAGCCTTTGCCCATGTCCCTTCACTGAGAAAGCACTCACCACCCGGCCATTTTTTGCCTATTGGATGCCACTTGTCAATGATCATGCATCTCAGATGTCACTTTCTCTAAGTCTTTCAAGATCTGCCAACCAGGTATACTCTTTACCTTCTTAAACCTCAATGACTCTTGCCTTTGAGCTTTTTAATCAGCTTATTAACAGCAATAGCTATTTCTTACTTTGAGCCCTACAAAGTCCCCAGCTTGTATCAAATAGGCACATAATATGTGTAGGATGGAATTGGAAAATTAGGGGGAATGCTAGTGAAATTTAATTTTTAACATTATGATTTCCAACAGCTTACATCCATTTTGCTTGATATAGCAACAATGAACTCAGATGAATAAAAAATATCCTATGTATCAAAGCACTTAGGGCAAAATACAGCATGTAATAACTCAATTTTAATACCTGCTTAAAATTCTTCATCAAATTTGGCTGATTTTTTCCCCCAAAGAGTGATGATGTAAAATTTTTTAAAAGTTTTGAGTTTGTTTATGTATATCGAGGGGGACTAGGGGCAAAGAAAAACAGCTGTACAAGAAAATTTCCTCCTCTAGCAAAGGGCCTTTAGCCTAAGGGCTGGCAAGGTCAACATCTCTCCCCTTTGGCTCCTCCAGAAATAGAGAAGGGAGATCCTGTCATTTTAATGAGCTTTCATGGAGTAATATACAGTAATATGAGAGGGCACTGATGAGCTTAATACATAGAGAACCTTATTCCCTCACATATGCCTGATTGTTTGGAGTCATTATTGTAGTTGACACTGATCAAATGCATTTCATTCATGTTTAATCCTTACAGAAGACACTGTGATACAGGATAGGAAATTGAGGCTCTCTGACCAAGTCATGCTGCTAGGTCACTGACCCAAATCCCTTAGAATTTTATTGTAGGTGTCCAAAAGACATGTTAATCACATAAAACTCATTTTCCCCTCCAAACTTCATTCCAGGGCTTTTGGGGCAATGTTCTTGGACAATTCAGTCTAAGGAAACTGTCACTGGATTGAAGGCAAGGTTTGACATCTAGCCAGAGTATAGCAGGAGTGCCAACTCAACAGCTTCAGGTAAAGGTTTGTAACTCTTTAACTTGGATCTCTAATCATTTCCGGTTAGGTCCACAACACACAGTAAGAACTCCTCAGGTGGAAAGCAGGAAGAGGGTGGTTCGTGCAAGGATCAGATAGCACCTACGTGGGTGCTCATTTATTAATTATTTAACAAGGGCGATCACATGAGAGAACTGCCGTTTCCCCTGCCCCCATTTTTCTCACTAACAGGCCTGAAAAGTAAACAAGATGGAAGGGTCCAGCCAAGAGGAAGAGGAGGATTGTACTTTCACCAACATTTCTCTTGCAGACGACACAGGTAAGGAAGAACCTGATGAATTCTGAAACAAAATTCAGCAACTGCTCAGCTGTTTTTTTTAAACTATAGTTTTTATTATAATGGTAAAACTTAGTCCTTGTAGAAAACTCGAAAAAATATAGCTACAAAAATAAAACCAAAAAAATGTTTAATTAAGAGCTATTTTTCTTTTTCCTTTAAAATTAAGTGATTATTTTAAAGGTTCCTGTGGTTGAATTACATGTACTTTAAAAAAATCAATCGACAAATAAAAATATAAAACGTTTATTTCCTAACAGCTCAGGAAACATGACCTCAACATATGTAAAGTATATGTTATATATATAAAGTACAGACGCCCCATTTATATTACTTAGCACCAGTTTGCCAATATGAAGTCAGTGATGAGAGAAGACCTAAAACAACCTAGGATATTATTACCCTAATTTGTTCAATTATAGTCCACTACTCTATTTTGTGAAATAATTTTATCATTTCTGAAAAATGGACTAGAATATGCTGCAATTCGCTTTAAAAATTATTGCAGAAAATGTCCGGTGTTTAGGCAAGGACAAAGTTTGCTGAATTCCACACGAGAGAAGGAAAAAGAGGGGAGCAGTGGTTCTAAACGCTGATGGAAGGGATAACCGTGGCTCATTCAACATCTGGAAGAAAACAGACACCGCTGAGTGGCACAATGTTAACTGGAAACACTTCAAACCTATAAGCAACTACGTGGTGTGTGTGGAGGGGGAGGCGTTGTTTTGTATCCAAGTTCTCTTAGCACAGTCAGAAGCCAGCAAGACTGCAGCTAAGCAATGGGGGTTACTGATTCTGATTAACAGAGCAGAGTATGAATATTTAACATCAATTGCTTTCATACAGCCACGCTTCTCCACTTTCTCCCTAAATGCTCAGATTCAAAAAGCCTCTTTCTAAAGTGTGGTCAATTAACCGAACTGCCAGCCAGCCAGAGCTAAGCTTGGCTTCCTGGCACCGCGTAAACATGCTGGGTGCTTTGAAAATCAAAGAGGAGCATTTTCAGCCTTTACGACGCGAGGAAAAGTACAAGGTCCCCGGGCTGTTGAAGAAATGGGATACCGCTGGCCTTCACATGCTCCCATCAGGGCGTTTTAGAAAAACGACAGAACTGCAGGCGGCAGCGAAGGAAACAAAGACCCGGGGAAACCTGCTCCTTAGCTTGTGGAAGGCACGATGAGCTCTGAGCGTGCGCGTGGGGAGTCCTATATGCCGTGGGCGGGTGCGGTTCCTACGGCGCGCTGGCTTGCTCCGAAGACACCTCCGCCCGGGATTCTTTCTCCCTTGTGACGTGGGCTGGGCCTGAAAGCTGATGCTCGCTGAGGCTGAGAAGGAGCTTTTGTGAAACAGATGTCTTTCATCCAGTTCTGAGCACCGCCTCATCCCTAACCCACCGCGTCTCATCCTCTGCCGCCCTCGCGCTTCCAGGGCCCACAAAAGCAGAGGAGGGCGGGGATTTGAATTCAGGTGTCTAATCCAAGGTTGGCAACGGTTTGAAGAGGGACACCGTCGAAGTTGTTAGCTAACCGCGTCTGAGGACGGCAGTAGGCATAGGTGCGGAATAAAGTGATTAAACTGGGACGGGGTAAGCAGGATGCCTGGGTTGGTGGTGAGCTGTCGCACCGAGGGAGGGCTTTGAAGGCTCCTTGCTCGCCCTCAAGACACCCTCATCCCTGGGCAGACGAGTCACGGAAACTTGGGGCACCAGGGGCCTTCAGCGATTGTCCAGCGTGGTAACCAGCAGTGGGCTGAGGCAGTAGCTCTGATTCATGCTGCTTCAGCTTTCCAAGACGGCAAATGGAAATTGCTCATGTACTTGTAGCAGGAAAGAACTGAAACCCCATGTTCTTTGGCTTTTGGAGATAAGTGTATCAATTTGATGTGGCAGTATTGGTATGCTCTTGTTAATAAGAGGTTCTTGGTCTTTGATAAATAAAAATAGGAAGACAAATTATGAAACAAATGCAGCTTGTTCACAATTTCACATTAGATTGAACTACATTTCTTTCAATAACATCTATTTCCATGCTGAGTTTCCTGCTGTTAAGAAGGAAAACTTAAGAATGAAGTTTTAAAGAAATTGAAATTTCTTTCAGCTTAGGTGTAGTTTTTTTTTTTTTTCAAATGATTACTAAGTTTTAATGCCACAAATACTTATTAAGATTGTTTGGACCTGAATACTTAATTTGTGGAACTGTTTGGTATTTCTCTTGGCCTTGGAGAACTGTAAAAAAATTACTTGAAATGAAGGGCACCGTGAACCAAGGTAGTTTGGGAATCTCTGGTCTAAGCTGTATGGCTGTTGCACTGGCCTCCATTCTCAGTGACAGACACACAGTGCAGGACAAAGACATTTGATAGTATTGATCTGTCCTTCCTTCCTGTCTTTCTGATCCCCTGGCTTTGATGCTACCACACTTCTCAGGTTCTCCTTTAACCTCTCCTCATCATTCTCAGGCTCCTTTGGGAACCCTTTCTCACAAGTCTTTCCCCAAGATTTTGCCCTTGGCCTGCTTTCCTTCTCTCTCTGGTTCCATGCTGTATACCAGTGACTCTAAAACAGCTTGTAAATTCAAACACATTTAGGGCCAAGCAGTGTATTTGTGGGAAAGAGACAATGGTATATCACTATTTATTTCATTCGGTTTCCAAAACAAACTATTGAAATTTCTATGCTCATTTCAGTTTATTAGGTTTGTCCATCATGTATCTTTTCTTTTTGTTTTAAAAAATTTTATTTTCATGTGGTAACAACACTTAACATGAGATCTACCTCCTCAACAGATTTTTAAGTGTATATTAGAGTATCATTAACCATAGGCACAATGCTGTACATCAAATCTCTAGAACTTAATCATCTTACATTCCTGAAATTTTAAACCTGTTGATAAGCTACTGCCCCTTTTCCTCTCACCCCAGCCCCAGCAGTCATCATTCTGTTCTTTGCTTCCATGAGTCTGACTACTTTTTAATTTAATTTAATTTTTTTTTTTGGCTGCTTAGCATGCAGGATCTTAGTTCCTCGACCAGGGATTGAACCGATGCCCCCTGCAGTGGAAGCATGGAGTCCTAACCAATGGACCGCCAGGGAATTTCTGAGTCTATTTTAGATACCTCATATAAGTGGACTCATACAGTGCTTGTCCTTCTGTGACTGACTTGTTTTAGTTAGTATAATGCCCACAGGGTTCTTCCACATTGTGGCATATTGCAGGACTTCTTTCTTTTTTAAGGCTGAATAATATTCTATTGTATGTATATATCACATTTTTGTTTATCCATTCATCCGTTGATGGACGTTTAGGTTGTTTCCACATCTTAGCTATTGTGAATAGTGCAGCAGTGAATATGAGAGAGCTAATATCCCCTCAAGATCCTGATTTTAATTCTTTTGGATAAATATCCAGAAGTGGGATTATTGATCATATGGTAGCTCCATTTATAAATTTTTGAGGAACCTCAAGAGCGTTTTCCATAGTGGCTGCACCATTTTACATTCCCTTCAATAGGGTAAAAGGGTTCCATTTCTTCCACATCCTCACCAACACTTGTTGTCCTTTGGGTTTCTTTTTTTGATTGCCATCATAACAGGTGTTAGGTGATATCTCATTGTGATTTTGATTTGCATTTCCCTGATGATCAGTCACATTGAGCATCTTTTCACTTATCTGTTGGCCATTTGTATGTCTTCTTTGATGAAATGTCTATTGAAGTTTTTTGCCCATTTTTTAATTGGGTTATTAATGTTTTTTGTTATTGAGGAGTTCCTTATATACTAATTGTAAATTAACCCCTTATCAGATATGTCATTTGCAAAAATTTTCTCCCATTCTGTACATTTCCTTTCTATTCTGATTGTTTCCTTTACTGTGCAGAAGTGTTTTTGTTGATGTAGTATTCCTTGCCTATTTTTGCATTTGTTACCTGTGCTTTTGGTGTCATATCTATGAAATTATTGCCAAGGCCAATGTCACAAAGATTTTCCTCTACATTTTCTTCCAGAAGTTTTACAGCTTTCGTCTTACATTTAAGGCTTTAATCCATTTTGGGTTTTTTGTGAATGGTGTTAGATAAAGGTCTAAATTCACTCTTTTACATGCAGATTTTCAGTTTTCCCAACACCATTTATTAAAGAGACTATCCTTTCCCCATTGTGTGTTCTTGGCACCCTTGCTGAAGATCAATTGACATATATATGGATTTATTTCTGGACTCCATATGCTATTCCAGTGGTCTGTATGTCTTTACATCATTACCATACTGTTTTAATTACTATTGCTTTGTTATATATATATATATTTTAATATAATTGCCTATTTTGTAAACATCTTTATTAGAGTATAATTGCTTTACAATGTTGTGTCAGTTTCTGCTGTATAATGAAGTAAATCAGCTATATGTATACATATATACCCATATCCCCTCCCTCTTGTGTCTCTCTCCCACCCCCTGCTATCCCAACCCTCTAGGTGGTCACAAAGCACTGAGCTGATCTCCCTATGCTATGCAGCTGCTTCCCACTAGCTATCTACTTTACATTTGGTAGTGTACATATGTCAATGCCACACTCTCACTTTGTCCCAGCTTACCCTTCCCTCTCCCCATGTCCTCAAGTCCATTCTCTATGTCTGTGTCTTTTTTTTTTTTTTTTTACGGTACGCGGGCCTCTCACTGTTGTGGCCTCTCCCATTGCAGAGCACAGGCTCCGGATGCGCAGGATCAGCGGCCATGGCTCACGGGCCCAGCCGCTCCGCGGCATGTGGGATCTTCCCGGACCGGGGCACGAACCTGTGTCCCCTGCATCGGCAGGCGGACTCTCAACCACTGCGCCACCAGGGAAGCCCTGTCTGTGTCTTTATTCCTGTCCTGCCCCTTGGTTCTTCAGAACCTTTTTTTTTTTTTTTTTTTTTAGATTCCATATATATGTGTTAGCATAAGGTATTTGTTGTCGTCTTTCTGACTTACTTCACTCTGTATGACAGACTCTAGGTCCATCCACCTCACTACAAATAACTCAATTTTGTTTCTTTTTATGGCTGAGTAATATTCCATTGTATATATGTGCCACATCTTCTTTATCCATTCATCTGTTGATGGACTCTTAGGTTGCTTCCATGTCCTGGCTATTGTAAATACAGCTGCAGTGAACATTGTGGTACATGACTCTTTTTGAATTATGGTTTTCTCAGGGTATATGCCCAGTACTGGGATTGCTGGGTTGTATGGTAGTTCTCTTTTTAGTTTTTTAAGGAACCTCCATATTGTTCTCCATAGTGGTTGTATCAATTTACATTTCCACCAACAGTGCAAGAGGGTTCCCTTTTCTCCACACTCTCTCCCACATTTATTGTTTGTAGATTTTTTGATGATGGCCATTCTGACTGGTGTGAGGTGATACCTCATTGTAGTTTTGATTTGCATTTCACTAATGATTAGTGATGTTGAGCATCCTTTCATGTTTGTTGGCAATCTGTAAATCTCCTTTGGGGAAATGTCTATTTAGGTCTTCTGCACATTTTTGGATTGGGTTTTTTTTTTTTTGATATTGAGCTACATGAGCTGCTTGTATATTTTGGATATTAATCCTGTGTCAGTTGCTTCATTTACAAATATTTTCTCCCATTCTGAGGGTTGTCTTTTCATCTTGTTTATGGTTCCCTTTGCTGTGCAAAAGCTTTTAAGTTTCATTAGGTCCCATTCGTTTATTTTTGTTTTTAGTTCTATTTCTCTAGGAGGTGGGTCAAAAAGGATCTTGCTGTGATTTATGTCATAGAGTGTTCTGCCTATGTTTTCCTCTAAGAGTTTGATAGTGTCTAGCCTTACATTTAGGTCTTTAATCCATTTTGAGTTTATTTTTGTGTATGGTGTCAGGGAGTGTTCTAATTTCATTCTTTTATATGTAGCTGTCCAGTTTTCCCAGCACCACTTATTGAAGAGGCTGTCTTTTCTCCACTGTATATTTTTGCCTCCCTTATCAAAGATAAGGAGACCATGTGTGCATGGGTTTATCTCTGGGCTTTCTATCCTGTTCCATTGATCTATATTTCTGTTTTTGTGCCAGTACCATACTGTCTTTTGATTACTGTAGCCTTGTAGTATAGTCTGAAGTCAGGGAGCCTGATTCCTCCAGCTCCGCTTTTCGTTCTCAACATTGCTTTGGCTATTCGGGTTCATTTGTGTTTCCATACAAATGGTGAGATTTTTTGTTCTAGTTCTATGAAAAATGTCATTGGTTGTTTGGTATGGATTTCATTGAAGCTGTAGATTTCTTTGGGTAGTATAGTCATTTTCACAGTGTTGATTCTTCCAATCCAAGAACATGGTATATCTGTCCATTTGTGTTGTCTTTAATTTCCTTCATCAGTGTCTTACAGTTTTCTGCATACAGGTCTTTTGTCTCCTTAGGTAGGTTTATTCCTAGGTATTTTTTGTTGTTGTTGTTGCAATGGTAAATGGGAGTGTTTCCTTAATTTATCTTTCAGATTTTTCATCATTAGTGTATAGGAATGCAAGGGATTTCTTTGCATTAATTTTGTATGCTGCTACTTTACCAAATTCATTGATAAACTCTAGTAGTTTTCTGGTAGCCTCTTTAGGATTCTCTATGTAGAGCATCATGACATCTGCAAACAGTGACAGTTTTACTTCTTCTTTTCTGATTTGGATTCCTTTTATTTCTTTTTCTTCTCTGATTGTTGTGGCTAAAACTTCCAAAACTATGTTGAATAACAGTGGTAAGAGTGGGCAACCTCGTCTTGCTCCTGATCTTAGTGGAAATGGCTTCAGTTTTTCACCATTGAGAATGATGTTGGCTGTGGGTTTGTCATTTATGGCCTTTATTATGTTGAGGTAAGTTCCCTCTATGTCTACTTTCTGGAGAGTTTTTATCATAACTGGGTGTTGACTTTTGTTGAAAGGTTTTTCTGCATCTATTGAGATGATCATATGGTTTTTCTCCTTCAACTTGTTAAGATGGTGTATCACATTGATTGATTTGCATATATTGAAGAATCCTTGCATTCCTGGGATAAACCCCACTTGATCATGGTGTATGATCCTTTTAATGTGCTGTTGGATTCTGTTTGCTAGTATTTTGTTGAGGATTTTTGCACCTATGTTCATCAGTGATATTGGCCTGTAGTTTTCTTTCTTTGTGACATCTTTGGTTTGGGTATCAGGGTGATGGTGGCCTCATAGAATGAGTTTGGGAGTGGTCCTCCCTCTGCTATATTTTGGAAGAGTTTGAGAAGGATCGGTGTTTGCTCTTCTCTAAATGTTTGATAGAATTCGCCTGTGAAGCCATCTGGTCCTGGGCTTTTGTTTGTTGGAAGGTTTTTAGTCACAGTTTCAATTTCAGGACTTATGATTGGTCTTTTTATATTTTCTATTTCTTCCTGGTTCAGTCTCTGAAGGTTGTGCTTTTCTAAGAATTTGTCCATTTCTTCCAGGTTGTCTATTTTATTGGCATAGAACTGCTTGTAGTAATCTCTCATGATCCTTTGTATTTCTGCAGTGTCAGTTGTTACTTCTTTTTCATTTCTAATTCTATTGATTTGAGTTTTCCCCCTTTTTTTTCTTGTTGATTCTGGCTAATGGTTTATCAATTTTGTTTATCTTCTCAAATAACCAGCTTTTTTTTTTTTTTTTTTTTTTTGCAGTATGCGGGCCTCTCACTGTTGTGGTCTCTCCCATTGTGGAGCACAGGCTCCAGATGTGCAGGCTCAGCGGCCATGGCTCACGGGCCCAGCTGCTCCGCAGCATGTGGGATCTTCCCGGACCAGGGCATGAACCCATGTCCCCTGCATTGGCAAGCGGACTCTGAACCACTGTGTCACCCAGGAAGCCCAGAACCAGCTTTTAGTTTTATTGATCTTTGCTATCGTTTCCTTCATTTCTTTTTCATTTATTTCTGATCTGATCTTTATGACTTCTTTCTTTCTGCTAACTTTGGGTTTTTTTGTTCATCTTTCTCTAATCGCTTTAGATGTAAGGTTAGGTTTTTTATTTGAGATGTTTCTTGTTTCTTAAGGTAGGACTGTATTGCTATAAACTTCCCTCTTAGAACTGCTTTGTCTACATCCCATAGGCTTTGGGTCGTCGTGTTTTCATTGTCATTTGTTTCTAGGTATTTTTTGATTTCCTCTTTGATTTTTTCAGTGATCTCTTGGTTATTTAGTAGTGTGTTGTTTAGCCTCCATGTGTTTGTATTTTTTACAGATTTTTTTCCTGTACTTGATATCTAGTCTCAGCGTTGGTTGGTTTTTACCTTGCTCCTTCATCTCTGTGTATTTCTATGTCTTCTCATTTTGCTTAACTTGCTGTGTTTGGGGCCTCCGTTCCACAGGCTGCAGGTTTGTAGTTCCTGTTGTTTTTGGTGTGTGTCCCCAGTAGGTAAGGTTGTTTCAGTAGGTTGTGTAGGCTTCCTGGTGGATGGCACTGGTGCCTGTGTTCTGGTGGATGAGACTAGATCTTGTCTTTCTGGTGGGCAGGACCACGCCTGGTGATGTGTTTTGGGGTGTCTTTGAACTTAGTATGATTTTAAGTTATCTCTGCTAATGGGTGGGGTTGTGTTCCTGTCTTGCTAGTTGTTTGGCATGGCGTGTCCAGCACTGGAGCTTGCTGGCCATTGGGTGGAGCCGGGTCTTAGCGTTTAGACCGAGATCTCTGGAAGAGGTCTTGCCGATTGATATGACATGGGGCTGGGAGGTCTCTGGTGGACCAATGTCCTGAACTCGGCTCTCCCACCTCAGAGGCTCAGGCCTGACACCAGGCCAGAGCACCAAACCCTGTCAGCCACACGGCTTAGAAGAAAAAATTTTAATAAACAAATAAATTTTTAAAAATAATTAAAATTTTTTAAAAATTAAATTATTAAAATAAAAAAGTAATAAAAAGAAGAGAGCAACCAAACCAATAAACAAATCCACTAATGATAACAAGCACTAAAAACTATACTAAGCTAAACATAAAAGTCAGAAGCAAGTCAGTCGCAGATAGCAAACTCCAAGTCTACAGTTGCTGCCAAAATCCACTGCCTCAATTTTGGGTTGATCCATTGTCTATTCAGGTATTCCACAGATGCAGGGTACCTCAAGTTGATTGTGGGGATTTAATCCACTGCTCCTGAGGCTGCTGGGAGGAATTTCCCTTTCTCTTCTTTGTTCCCACAGCTCCTGGGGTTCAGCTTTGGAGTTTGCCCCACCTCTGCATGTAGGTCGCCCTCACGCTTCTGTTCCTACCCAGACAGGATGGGTTTAAAGCAGCGGCTGATTAGGCGTCTCTGGCTCACTCATGCCGGGGGCAGGGAGGGGTACAGTAGTTATAATATGAATGTGGGGCAAGCCTTTGGTGGCAGAGGCTGGCGTGACGTTGCAGCAGCCTGAGGTGCACCGTGCATTCTCCCTGGGAAGTTGTCCCTGGATCACGGGACCTTGGCAGTGGTGGGCTGCACAGGCTCCCAGGAGGGGAGGTGTGGACAGTGACCTGTGTTTGCACACAGGCTTCTTGGTGGCGGCAGCAGCAGTCTTAGCGTCTCATGCCTGTTTCTGGTGTCCTCACTGATAGCCGCGGCTTGTGCCCATCTCTTGAGCTCGTTTAGGCAGTGCTTTGAATCCCCTCTCCTCACGCACCCCAAAACAATGGACTCTTGCCTCTTAGGCAGGTCCAGACTTTTTTCTGGACTCCCTCCCACTAGCTGTGGCGCACTAGCCCCTTCAGGCTGTGTTCACGCAGCCAACCCCAGTCCTCCCCCTGGGATCTGACCAAAGCCCTAGCCTCAGCTCCCAGCCCCCGCCCGCCCCGGCGGGTAAGCACACAAGCCTCTCGGGCTGGTGAGTACTGGTTGGCACTGATCCTCTGTGCGGGAATCTCTCCACTTTGCCCTCCGCACCCCTGTTGCTGCACTCTCCTCTGTGGCTCCGAAGCTTCCTCCCTCCGCCACCCGCAGTCTTCGCCCGCGAAGGGGCTTCCTAGTGTGTGGAAACTTTTCCTCCTTCACAGCTCCCTCCCTGAAGTGCAGGTCCCGTCCGTACTCTTTTGTCTCTGTTTTTTCTTTTTTCTTTTGCCCTACCCAGGTACATGGGGAGTTTCTTGCCTTCTGGGAAGTCTGAGTTCTTCTGCCAGCATTCAGTAGGTGTTCTGTAGGAGTTGTTCCACGTGTAGATGTATTTCTGATGTATTTGTGGGGAGGAAGGTGATCTCCACAGCTTACTCCTCTGCCATCTTGAAGGTCCACCTCTGTAATATATTTTTATTACTCTGAAATCAGGAAGTGTCATGCCTCTACCTTTGTTCTTTTTTTCTCTCAAGTTTTTTTGGTTATTTGGGGACTTTTGTGGTTTCATATTACTTTTAGAATTGTTTTTTTCTATTTCTGTAAAAAATGCCATTGGGATTTTGATAGGAACTGTGCTGAGTGTGTAGATTGCTTTGGGTGGTATGGAAAATTTAACAATAGTAAAGACTAGTGCCCTGAAAAGTACAAAACAATGATGAAAGAAATTAAATTAAATTAAACAAACGGAAAGTCATCATGTATCTTTTAAATATCTGCAGCAGATATTACTCTTAATATGGTTTATTTCACAGTGATGTTTCAAGTTTAATTCTTTCAACAAGGACATGGTTTGTTTGTACATCAAATATATGGGAACATTATTAATTTCACAACATCATTTTCTTTGAAACACACAGTCCTCTTGGACTAGATTTCTTTTGCTACTTTTGATTAAGAGAACAAGAAAAGTTTACTTTTCTCGTAAACTCTACTGTAAGCAAGGCAACAGCAATTGTGATGATGAGATAGCAACCAACGCTGAGCCTCTGGGCCAGGGGACCAGCCACGTGAGGACTGAGGCTCCCGAAGAGCATGTGCCCTGCTCAGAGAGCCAAGCTGCTTCCCACTTCTAGCTGACTGCTGTCATGAAAGAATGGAAATGCAAAAGAGCAGAGTTTTCAAGAGACACCAAAAATACAGGGATTTTTTTGGTGCAACTTCCTGATTCTTCCCTGTTTTCCACTTAATCCTAATTTTAAAAACAATATCATGGAAGTCCTAACAAAACACATCTGCAGGCCAGATATGAATGCAGAAGAATCTATTTTCAGACTTCTGTTCTCAAATCTTTATCGTTTGTCTTTATCTCTCTTCTTAGTTTCTGATTCATAATCCAACTGCTTGTTAGAACCTAGATATGTCCCAGGTGTCAAATAAACTCATCTTACCCATTGGGCACCCCATAATCTGCTCCCACATATGATTCATAATTTTAATGAATGGCCGCATCATCTACCCAGTTCCTTAAGTGAGAAATTCACATGTCATTGTCCTATTATCATTTCTCACAACCCAATCAAATCACTGATTCCTATTGACTTGACCTTGAAAATGTTTCTCAAATTAATCTGTCCATCTCCAAACCTCTCACCACTTCCCTGATCAGGCCCTCATCATCTCCCACATCTCCCACAGCATCAACTGCCCAACTGTTCTTCCTATTTCAATTTCTAACCCTTCACATCTGTGCTCCACACTGCCTATATCACTCCCTCTCCCTGCAGAGACGGATCGATGCCTTGCATCCCCTGCTGGCTGAAGTCCAAGACACTTTACGTGGCATTTAAAGTCTCCCTCTTCCTGGCTCTACCTATCTCTTCAGTGTCATTTCCTGCCACACAGTTTGGGCTCAGTAGAAAACACTTAACGTTCTATGCACATGCTGTCTATTTCGTGCCTCTGGACTTTGCTCGTACTGCTCTCTTTGCCTGGAATAACACAACTCACCCTTTCTTGACTGGCTAATTCCTATTCATCCTTTAAGAACCCACCCAGGCATCACCTCCTCCAGGAAGCCTTCCTTGACCTTCCCAGGCTGACTAAGGTTTCCTTTCTCCTTCCTGAGAATGCCAAGCTTATCTCTACCTATATTTTTTCACAGCATATTATACTTGTATGTATATGGGTCCCTTCCACCAACAGACTGTGAGCTGCTAGAAGATGGAACCTGGGTTTTAAAATGTCTGTACTTCTGGCACCTAACCCAATGTCTGGCACCTAATAGACACTCAAAACATTTTGGCCAAATAATTCTGATTGAGTTTGTGTGTACACTGGGATGAGGGCCCCTAGCTGAGAACAGACTCCTAGGGTCAGCTTTCCTAAATCATTTCTAGTTTTAAGAGTTTCTTTCCTATCTCCACTTTTGGGTCATTTAGTTCTGCTTTCAGAAAACATTTATTGAGCACCTACTATCACTTGCCAGGTAGTAGACAGGACCTGGCTATTTGGAGAATTGGCTCAGAGTAGTGGCAGAAAGGGCTTAAACTTTGGAGTCAGAAATTCCTGGACTTGAGTCTGTTGGACTTTTAGCAAGTTATGTAACATCCCTGAGCTTCAGTTTCCTCGGCTGTGAAATGATAATAAGAGTATGTCTCTGAATTGTTTTGAAGATTAAATGAAATAATAAAGGAAGCTTCCTGAACCAGCCTGGCTGACAGTTAAGTATTCAGTACGTTTTAGTTCCTCCTTTGCCCACTTCAAGGAGATCACACACAAGTTTCTTAAAAGGCTCCAAGATTTGTCAACATTGGTTGTCATGGTAACGGCAGCGCCCTATGGATGCTGCTCTGTAAGCCGGACTGCTGATGTCTTCCTGATAAAGAGGCTTGTGGTAGAAGGGGGCGGGGTGTGGATACGAACAAATCCTTTAAACAAGAGCATGATTCTTTTCTGATACAAATAAGACAGCTCCTCTTTTTCCTCTTCATCCTGGCCCTCACCTCTTCCCTGCCAATACTCTTCCCACCACTGTCCTCTTTTATGCCTCAGCCTCCTTCCTGACTCTGCTCTCTAAAATCTCTCCTGAATAATAGTCAAAGCTGCTTCTGCGTCTGTTTTTGGCATCCCAATTAGCCCGCATTGTAAGGTGGTAATAAGCTTCCTGGAGAAGTGGCACAATTGTCGTGTGCTTTTATTTGGTACCTCTTCCTACCACCGTTCGGAAAATGTAACAATACCCCCCTCGTGCCCCGCTGAAAGCGGTCTGGGTTTGAAAAGCTTTCAGAAGGCCATCTGCCATCCCCTCAGCCAAGCAGCAGATCAGACATGACGCCCTGCATTAGTTAGCACTCCAAGTAGAAGGTATCAAGGGCCTGTATTCCTTTTCATCTCACCCTCCATTATAATACCGGCTAAAGAAGGAAACATACTCGCGGCTACCCAGCTGGGAGACACACTGAGTCATAGCAGGAGTCTTGTCTGAGAAAAGGGAGCAGGCTTTTCTTTTCTGATGGTGAATGGAGCCAGTGTTTGCAGCCAGCACCACGCTCCAGCGTCCCCTGCACTGCTGGTAATGGCTTGACCGCGTTACCCTGGACCTCATGGGAGGATACGGTGCTGATGACTCCTGGAGTGGAGGCATCCTTCAATAAGTACACAGGATGAGGTGAGGGTTGGTCACATGTGCTGGTCGGGAACAGTGAAGCGCTCCCTGCGTCACCTCAGTTTACACCCTCCACTGAATTTGGCCATGAATATTAATTTAAAAGATTATTCAGACATACTTAGAGATGCCCAAAGAGATCACCTCTAGAATGGTACAAGTGTTTTTGTTTTTAGTGGCTTGAACAAGGGTGTTCATTGCACCAGCAATGGCAGAAAGTTTCAGCAAATCTTAATTGGCATTTGGGATCCATATAAGTATACATAATGACATTGGCCAAATATCTCTTCCTGTAAGCTGAAGATAATATGGACAGTGGCATTAGGAATACCTCCCCTGGCCCAGCAAAATGTCTTTGAGACTTAGCCGAAGAGATTCAATAAGAAAAAGGAGATTAACTCTGCTTCTCAGTAGCTTCTGAGAGTGCTATGACTCTGGGGTCACTAATGTATCACTAGAAATTGTAAGTGCTCTTTCTGCAAAAAAAAATCTTCCATCAGAAGAAATCCACTTAACTGAAATAAAACAATCTAGCATAATGCAAAAACTAGTTTTAATAAAAAGCTTAAGAAACAATGTTAGGGCAGCATCTAAATATTTTCAGTAATCTAGATTGTTCTCTAATTTTCTCATCAAAACGTAAGTATTAATATTTTGGCTCTTCCTTTAAAAGACAAAACCATCCATCAATCCCCTTCTATCAGCAATGTGTTTTTTCTTTATTAGATTAACAACAACAAAAAAGGGAGTAAGAATGTTTTATGTTAAATTTATATGAAAGCCTTCATAATTGTGCTAATTTTTTTTTCCTAGAGAAAAATCCAGAGGAGATTCAAAAGATCAAAGGTGAACTTGATTTACCTGAGCTCATGAGCTAATGAGATGCTGACCTTCCCCACGTCTTTTTCCTATCAAGAAGGGAGACAGGGGGCTATTTTCCATTATGGGGACCTTCATTTCAAAAAGGCCTCAATTGGACTGGATCCACTTTGGACACATTTCCCCTCACAGGCCTCCAGCCTGTCTGACTTGTTCTGAATTTGAGGGTCAGAGCCTGGTTTCCTTAGACTCTTGGGGTTCCCCTGAGAGACCCTTTGAAGGTTCTCTTTGAGCCTTCAAAGAGAATCTGGAGTGTAGAGAGAAGGAGGATAATGCTTAAAGAGCAGGGCAGACTGGAGGAACCAGCTTCAGCTGTGCTCCTCAACCCTAGGAATAATTTTTAAGTGATTCAAAAGCTCTCAGTGACCCTACAGGAAACAATATGTACTCCAATCACAGAATCAGAGTTGTTGTAAAAGCTGTTTCAGAAAGACATGTTTTGCTTTCACGGATAGGCTTTAACCTTCATTTTCAATCCTTGAATTTGACATTGGAAATGGAAGGGACTCGGTGGCATTCCCCATGAATGGTCCAGGAGAATAGTGAGCCTCCCTTGCCAGCTTTTTTTACATCTTTATTGGAGTAAAATTGCTTTACAATGTTGTGTTACTTTCTGCTGCACAATCAAGTGAATCAGCTATATGTATACATATATCCCCATATCCCCTCCCTCTTGGGACTCCTTCCCACCCCTCTAGGTGGTCACAAAGCATTGAGCTGATCTCCCTGTGCTATGCAGCTGCTTCCCACTAGCTATTTTACATTTGGTAGTGTATATATATATGTCAACACTACTCTCTCACTTCGTCCCAGCTTCCCCTTCCCCCACTGTGTCCTCAAGTCCGTTCTCTACATCTACATCTTTATTCCTGCCCTGCCACTAGGTTCATCAATACCATTTTTTTAGATTCATATATATGTGTTAGCATACACTATTTGTTGTCCTCTTTCTGACTTACTTCACTCTGTATGACAGACTCTAGGTCCATCCACCTCACTACAAATAACTCAATTTCGTTTCTTTTTATGGCTGAGTAATATTCCATTGTATATATGTGCCACATCTTCTTTATCCATTCATCTGTTGATGGACTCTTAGGTTGCTTCTATGTCATGGCTATTGTAAATAGAGCTGCAGTGAACATTGTGGTACATGACTTTTTTTTTTTTTTTTTTTTTTTTTTTAATTTTGGCTGCGTTGGGTCTTCGTTTCTGTGCGAGGGCTTTCTCTAGTTGTGGCGAGTGGGGGCCACTCTTCATCGCAGTGCGCGGGCCTCTCACTGTCACGGCCTCTCTTGTTGCGGAGCACAGGCTCCAGAGGCGCAGGCTCAGTAGTTGTGGCTCACGGGCCCAGTTGCTCCGCGGCATGTGGGATCTTCCCAGACCAGGGCTTGAACCCGTGTCCCCTGCATCGGCAGGCAGACTCTCAACCACTGCGCCACCAGGGAAGCCCCATGACTCTTTTTGAATTATGGTTTTCTCAGGGTATATGCCCAGTACTGGGATTGCTGGGTCGTATGGTAATTCTCTTTTTAGTTTTTTAAGGAACCTCCATATTGTTCTCCATAGTGGCTGTATTAATTTACATTCCCACCAACAGTGCAAGAGCATTCCCTTTTCTCCACACTCTCTCCCACATTTATTGTTTGTAGATTTTTTGATGATGGCCATTCTGACTGGTGTGAGGCGATACCTCATTGTAGTTTTGATTTGCATTTTTCTAATGATTAGTGATGTTGAGCATCTTTTCATGTGCTTGTTCCTTGCCAACTTTTTGTTAGAGCAACCTGGATCTTCCCTTCACCAGCCTCCCTGGAATGTACACAGCCAACAGTCACCTATTTTCAGCCCTTGCTGGCTTTCTTCCCCATTTAATCATTGCTCCCTTGTTTCTCCACACACACGTTTCATTGTCAGCTTAATGACTTTGGCTCAGACGACTTGGCTGTGCACATGCTTGGTTCTCTCCTCACTGGTAGCATGACACTAGTAAAAGTGGAAAAAGCTTGCATTTTAAAACACATTCGTCCTATCTTATCCCTCCTGAGACTCTTCACTACCTTTTCCAAGCAGACAAAGACAACTATTATTCCTTCATCTATGTGAATATTTTGCTTTCATTTGCATTCTTGGTGGAAAGGTTAGTGGGTTTTTCCAAGGTCATGATAACTACTTTGAAAGCTTTGTTTATAAAAGTATTTAGAAGATTTTTTTTCAACACTGTTTCTTTTTTTTTCTTTCTTTCTTTTTTTTTTTTTTTTTTGTGTGTGTGTGTTACGCGGGCCTCTCACTGTTGTGGCCTCTCCCGTTGCGGAGCACAGGCTCTGGACGTGCAGGCTCAGCGGCCATGGCTCACGGGCCCAGCCGCTCTGCGGCATGTGGGATCTTCCCGGACCGGGGCACGAACCCATGTCCTCTGCATCGGCAGGAGGACTCTCAACCACTGCGCCACCAGGGAAGCCCATATCCTTTTTAATTTTATAATTTTAAATGTCTTGAGCTTCTTTGTGCTATGACAGTGTTCCTCAATGTACAGTGGATTCCTGTCCCTTCTGCTTTAAAATAGTGTAAAAACAGAATTTCTGTAAATACAACGTAGTTGATGATGGACTTGAGGACATGGGGAGGGGGAAGGGTAAGCTAGGACGAAGAGAGAGAGTGGCATGGACATATATACACCACCAAATGTAAAATAGATAGCTAATGGAAAGCAGCCGCATAGCACAGGGAGCTCAGCTGGGTGCTTTGTGACCACCTAGAGGGGTGGGATAGGGAGGGTGGGAGGGAGGGAGGCGCAAGAGGGAAGAAATAAGGGAACATATGTATATGTATAGCTGATTCACTTTGTTATAAAGCAGAAACCAACACACCATTGTAAAGCAGTTATACTGCAATAAAGATGTTAAAAAAAATAAACCCAAGAAACATAGTTGATACATAATTTGAGCAAGTCACAGTTGGCAATGATGGTTGGCCCCTAAACACGAAAATTTTCAGCCAGTGCCTCTCTGTGAAATACTTAGTGATCGTCAAACACACAATTTGCCCAGGGAGAGCCTATGTTTCAAGGAATTTCTCAAAGAATTGTACTTGTAGAATATTTCCTGCTAACACAAACAGTAACTCCTTTATTGGTCCATTTTGTAAGTTGGGACATTATCCATTTTCCATAGTATGTAATCATTTGACTGTAAAAGGAATTAGGCAAATTCACAGCTAACTGGTCATTTTTAAAAAGCAAACTGTATGTTTAATATTTCTGTCATGTTCTAATGATTACATTTTTAAGGGGTTCTTTTTTTCAACCTTTTGTTTTGGGGTGTGGGAGACAGATAATCTAAAGCAGACATTGGAGAAAGATGATTAGTCAGCTGTCACTCTAATTTTCCTATAGGTTCTCAATTCTGGAGACAATTAGGAAAATCAGTTGGTTTCTTTAGAAATCCTGGTGAACTCTTTGGATATTTGATACCATCTAAAAAATAACCTACATTCATCACAAATAAAACTAAGAGAGCCACAAAATTAAGTATTTGGAGTAAGCCCACATTCTATTAACTAGTCATGTATCTCTTAGATGAATGTTAATGACATTTATTGAGAACTTAATACGTCCCAGGTGCTGCTCAGAACTTCACATTCATTATCTCATTTAATCCTCACAAATAGCATGTGACAGACATTATTATCCCTGTTTTTGAGACTGAAGACTGGGGCTCAGGAAGGTTTAGGAACTTGTATGAAGCAGAGCTTGGATAGCAGCCCAGGTCTGAGTGACTTCAAAGCCTTCATCAAATGACAGTGCATCAGGATAGCAATTACCAGATTGCATAACGGCATTATACTGACAAGGTGGAAGCAATAAGGTGCCCGCTTTGCAGGCATTGAACGATGAAATATGGTCCCTTACTTATGTTATGAGGTCACTGTTTCAAAAATGTAATCATAGATTCAGAGGGCAAGAAGAGCCCCAGAGGCTCTCTAACAATACTGGAGTATGCTCAGACAAGAAAAGTAGAATATAAAATTGTACCTATGTTGTGATTACAACCATGTAAAAGTAATTTATGTATATGGACTAGGATGGGACGAGAACTTGGGAAAATGTATTTACTAATGTGTAGGGATTATGTTATTACATTTTCATGTTCTATTTATACAATAATTTTTTTCTTAAAGATAAGATTAACAGAGGTTTTTCTGATATATAGAAGAAAGATATTAATCCTAACATAAGTGCTGATTTTGACAAGCATGTGAAAATACCAGTGCTAGGATTAAGGACACCTATCAAAACATCACTACTGCCTTTTGCATTTTTAGTGATGCATGCAAAAAGTTGTATTAGGAAAATAAAATGTAGAAAGTGGTAGATGTGGCTATAGGACACACCAGGCACAGAGGGTGGGGAGCAGGGGAGATAAGACATTAAATTGTAAATGCCACCCTTCAGCATAGTCATATCTTATTTGTTTAAGTTTTATTTTGAAACAATCTCAAGTGCCATAAACTTGCAAGCACGTGAAGAAGGATCCTTTTTTCCTGAATTATTTGAGAGTAAGTTGCCAATTCAATGCCCCATCACCACTGGACACTTTAGTGCGCATTTCCTATGAACACGGACTACCCCCTTCATAATCATGATACAACCAACAAAGTCAGGAAAATGACATTCATATATTACTGTCACCTCATCTTCAAAGTGCATTTAAGTCTCACCAGTTGTCTTGATAATATCTGTGACAGAAAAAGTACCCAGCTAGAATCATACATTGCATTTAGTTGTCATGTCGATTTAGCCTCCTTCAATCTGGAACAATTCCTCAATCTTTACTTTTGTAACCTTGATACTTTTAAACATTATAGAGCAGTTAGTTTACAAAAGGGTCCTCAATATTGATACACTTGGCAAGAATATCGGAAGTGATGCTGTGTTCTTCTCATTGCACCCTATCAGGTGGTACATAATTTCTATTTATCCCTTTACTAGTGAGATTCACTTTGCCCCCTTGGTTATGGTGGCGACTTACTCCTTTTTCTTTTAATAATAAGCAAGTATTTGTGGGGTGGGAGATATTTTGAAACTATGTAAATATTCCATTTCACATCAGACTATTATGTATGGATGTATGTAAATCAGAATAGACTCATGGTTTCCTAATTTATTGAGTGGGTTAAAAATCCCCAGTGTGCCCTTAAAGAAGGAGAAGAGGAAGAGCTACCTAATACCTTGGAATCTTTATATGTAGTATTTTAATCAAGCATATATGGATTCTCTTCCTACTGCCTTGAGTTATTAAAATTCTCACTTACACTCACTTGATTTCTTCTTCTCTTATAAATTAGTCTCCAAATGAGAGATAGGGAAGAATGATCAACAAGGAAAAGTTGCACATTCTTTTGCCCATTCATCCACTCAACAAATATTTAATGAGAGACTACTATGTACCAGGCTCTCAGTTCAGGCTGTCACTTCAGTGTGTCTGGTTTGAGCCTCAAACAGTGCTTCCCCTGCAATGAATGGCCACCACGTGGACGGTGGGTGTAGACAGCACGTGTTCCTATTACCATGGGTCTGGGCTCCCCAAAGTTGTTAACTTAATTCCTCTCAGAAGATGGGATGTTTATAAGCCAAACACTGGTATTTCCACATGGACCTCAAATTCAGGATTCATGTTAGGGTTATGATCTTAACTTCCACATACCAGATGGGTCATGTTGACAAAATGGTCAAGATACAAAGCAGACCTGTCTTTGTCATTTCACTAGACTACTTATTGTAACTCTTCCTCCTACGTTTGTTTTAAGGAAAACATCATCACATTCGGTCTCATTTTCAACATTCTAATAGAGGTAGATTCATCGTAGCATCTTTAACTTGTCGTACCTCATGCCTTCTCTTTTTTCTCACATCTTCTTTATTCCCTCCACAAATTTTAAAATCCACTCTGTTCTTTGTATTTACCTTGACTTTTCTCCCTCTCAACTGACGTCTCTGCTCGTTTCTCCTTTCTCTGCCTTGTTCTACCTCCCTCTTTTCCACCTTCCTTCCTTCCCATCTATGCTGTCCTCACATCTATGCTGTCCAAGGTTCTCTTCCTATTTCCTTCTTCCTAATCTCATGGCCTGACCTTTGCACTTTTTGCTCCTCTGGTCCAGGAGATGAAACAATACTTCACTAGTCTGAATTGAATGATTTGGGGGAAAAGTTTTAGTTTTATAATATTAGTACATGGAGAGGAAGTCTTCAGCTCAGATAAATTTAGGTTTAAGCACATATAATTTGCACATTACAATTATTGCTGTTAAGTCTATTAACTATTCACATGTAAATATTGCTTCACAGGCTAGTTATTTCCCTTATTATTCATTTATGGAGGATGCCTTTTCCTTAGGCAACAGTGAGTAATAATTAAGTTTCCAAGCTCTGCAGTTGAAGTCCCTGAAATCAAGTCCTGGCTGAGCAAACTGTGGTAACACTGGGCAAGTTATTTAACCTCTCTAAGCTTTAGTCTCCTCTTCCATAGCATGGGGATACCAAGTACCTACCTTCTAAACATTTTGTAAGAATTAAATAAAATAGTTCTTGTAAAACTGTGGGGCACCTGGCAAATGAGGAATAAATATTACATATATTATAAGTATAGTAAAAATACTTGTGATGTACAAGGGAAAATTCTCTACAATTAATACCCTTGACTAAACAAATGATTTTTGAAGTTTGTAAAATTGTCACTGCTAATATGCAAAAACTAAGCTCAAAATATGAACTTTGGGTTGTAGTTAGCTAAAATCCACCACAGTTCTTTATTGCTCCACCTGAAATAGCAATTCATTTTCTTTTTCTGTCACCACCTCAGTCCTAATAATCCCTTCCCAAAAATTCCATAAGCTTTATGTATTTAAAGGTGAACGACTTATGGTTAGGAGGCTTTAGAAACCTTTTTCCATCAGCTTGGTGACTGACCTAAAGGGGTTTACAGATGTTCTGGTCAACACAGAGGACGCTTCCAGTGAAATGTCACCATGAGGTAAGCCCTTCCCAACCTCAGTGGATTACAAGGCAGGGAAACCACATCAAACCCAAGTGGTGAGAGAAGCACTCAGTGCTTCAGGAAAAGACCTATAGCATCTGGGAGACTCTGGGCTCTCTACACAGTGGTATAGTGTCACCAACCTACAAAGTCTAGGTCCTGGAGTCACCATTTTTAGAAGGCAAAGTTACTGATGGAAGGGGAAAATCTTTCCAAGAAAATTCTTTGTTAGGAAAACATACAGAAAAACCAAAGCAAAACAAACAAAACAACTAACAGTTCAAGCTACTGAGTTCAAGAAGAATTAAATTCAGTGGATTTGGCCATCAAATGGGCTGCAGCTCAGAGCTAGGAATTTGCTCAAAGTTAGAACTTTGGAACCAGGACTTTCTTAGTCAAAGTTATACAGTTTGAGGTTGTTTTTTGAGGGAAGGACAAGGGTGAATAGGCTAAATAATACAGTTTTCAAAAGTAAGTCTTCTGCTAAACAATGGTAGCCTTTCTCAACCAGGCTTCCTCAAAAGAACCTTGGAACATGGAAAAGGATCTGAGTGACTACTTTCTCAATTCACATAAGAAGTACCTTTCTAGATGCAAGGGGAGAATTGATTTTTTTTTTTCCTTTTATTTTTTTTCGGTATGCGGGCCTCTCACTGTTGTGGCCTCTCCCATTGCGGAGCACAGGCTCCGGACGCGCAGGCTCAGCAGCCATGGCTCACGGGCCCAGCCGCTCCGCGGCATGTAGGATCTTCCCGGACCAGGGCACGAACCCATGTCCCCTGCATCGGCAGGCGGATTCTCAACCACTGCGCCACCAGGGAAGCCCGAGAATTGATTTTATTTCATGAAATGAATACCTTAGGTGGGCTTAGTTCTCTCTCAGAACCTTGGGTGAAAAAGGGCTGGAGTCTGATAGGGTAACCCACCCAGATGGCAGAGTTGCAACATGGTACTATCATTTTCCTAGAACTCGAGACTAAAAATCACGGTCATCTTGGACCCTTCTTTCACTTTTATCTTCCATAGTTGATTAACCTGTTAACACATCCTGCTTCTACTTTCTTTAAAATGTTTATGGTAATATCCCTTCGTCTCCTTTTCCACTGCTTCTACCACTCACGGTTGAATTTTATAACAGCCATGGAGTCGTATAACCTAGCCTCTAGGAATATCAGTTTTCTCATGTGCAAAGTAAAGATAATCATAGTACCTACCTTATAGGATTATGGTAAGGATTGAATGAATTATTTTATGTTCAGTGCTCAGTACAGCACCTTACAGATAGTTAGAACTCAGTAAATGTTAGCTATTACTGTTGTTATTGTATACTCCTCCTCCTGTAGTTTCTTCCTACCGATTCACTCTAGATACTTAGCTCTCTATATATCTTTCTAGAAAACATGTCACTCACCACCTTAAGAATCCATTGCATCAAATTCCTGCTTGGCTTTCCATGTCTTCCTCAGCTGATTCATTCATTCACTCTTTCATTTATTTTTTCCAACTTCCTACTACTTCCAAACACGTATCATTCAGCCATTCATTCACTATGTTTATATTGCATCCCTTTTATGGGCCAGGTATTGGAGATACAGAAAGAAATTAAAGGAGAAGCACTGCCAACTCTCATAATAATTGCAGTTGGGAAAATATCAAGTCTATTAGTCAGAAGGTCTCTCCATCACGTCCCTACACTCAGATGTGTTCCTAATCCAGCCCTACTCTTCTCTCTTCTCTCCATACTTAGCACCACCCTGCTTTACAGTTGTTCTAGCTAATGTGGGTTCGATATGTCTTACCAACTAGATTATAAATTCTTTGAGAGATTTCTGTATTCTCTTAAGTGATCAACACATTAGGAGTTCCAATGATACTTTCTTTTTGGGGTTGTTTTTTTTTTTTTGCGGTACGTGGGCCTCTCACTGGTGTGGCCTCTCCCATTGAGGAGCACAGGCTCCGGACGCGCAGGCTCAGCGGCCGTGGCTCACGGGCCCAGCCGCTCCGCAGCATGTGGGATCTTCCCAGACCGGGGCACGAACCCGCGTCCCCTGCATCGGCAGGCGGACTCTCAGCCACTGCGCCACCAGGGAAGCCCTCCAATGATACTTTCTGACTGAGACTGACTCCTTGATTTTTATAGGGTGCAGAACACATATATCCTCTTCTGGGTCCATAGTTTCAAAATGTAAATATCTTTAAAATGTGTAGTTTAGTGGAAGAAGGAGAACTTATATTTCTATCAGTTAGAATATGTATTCACTTGGATTGAGAGCTATTTGATTTATTATAGCTGATGTTTTTGACTATTAATAGAAGATTAACTAGTACCTGAGAGGTGTATATTATTTTGTATAGAATCAGAGAAATTTCCTAAATAAGTTCTTTGTTTTGATTATTCTTGCTGTATAACATACCCCAAAACTTAGTGTTGTAAGGCAACAATCATTTTGCTTGCTCACTGTTCTGTGGCTCAGTGATTCAGGGGGTTTAGCTGGGCAGTCTTCCCTTGGGAATCCCTGATACCGTTGCAGTCAGATGTCAGCTGGGCTGCAGTCATCTGAAGCTTGAAAAGAGCCTTTGACTTATTAGACTTTTAGTTCCACCCCTGAGGTGAGACTTCAGGCATGTCGTTTTATTTCTCTGGGTCTCATTTTCCACACATAATGAAATAAAACCAACAAATCCTTTTGAGAGCTCTTTCAGCTCAAAAGTTGATTCTATGAAATGAGAAAATAATGTTTGGATATGAACAGCTACAAATAAGTCATTGTGCATAACTCAGGTCATTCTACAAGTAGAAAATGTTACTACATGAATGGAAAACACAAGATTGATATAAGAAAAATCTTTTGTGGTGAATTATCAATAGAAACTGATCTTGAATCAATTTTGCCACTAGAGGTCACCAGCGTACCATCTCAAAGAGAATATATGGCATCAGGTCACTAGAAGTTCCCTCTCTCTGGTCCCTAAATGTTGTTCATGGTGTCTTTTAGTGTATTCTGAGTATCTCCTGACAGCTGCCAGAGACATAAGTTATAATGAGGTGACATCAGTTGTCACTCTAGGTGATGGTTCATGTGTGCCTGTTCTGTAAGTGTGAAGAACCACCACTTGGACCATAAGGAAAATGACTTCTTTGGCTTTGCTGCCCTCTCACTGGGATGTGTTAAGGGGCAGTAAGATAATCTGATAGAAAGTCATGTGACCTCTGAAGTGAAAAGACACCGTGGAAATACTGTGTCATCCTCTAATGCAGCACAAACATGTCTGCTTTTCATGAGACAGAAAAAGAAAGGACCCAAAGCAGAAAATTCATTCATTCACTCATTCAACCAGTATTTACAGACACACATGTAGACACTGTACTGGCAACTGGGCTGAATTCATGAAGATCAGCTGGTTCTTCTTCAAGGGATTTAAGGAATCGGGTATAGGAGGGTTTCTACTCCGATACCCTTAGTACTCACAGACCACCAAGCACTCTAATTCCCATGTCTGCAGGTGGTCACTTGCAGCATGGAAAAACCAGTGGCTTTTTTAAGCTGATGATACTTTTCTCAGGTGATATTAAGAGTAGACTATACACCTTTGACATCAAATCCAAAACTAAACCACAGAGATACATACCAGAAAATGTTAAAATGCTGAGTTGGGTTGTGGCCAATGATGCTTGTTAGAAAATATACTAAAATGTATTTTGACATAAAACTTTTTAAGTGGGAGAAACAATGCTCTAAGTGAAATTAATGCCCTGAAACATAAAGATCTATAGAGATCACCTCTGAAGAAACTTCTATGAGAAGGATGGACTCCAGAATGCCTCTGAAGGGCATATCAATTTTCTCACCAAATGAAAATTACATCCTATTTACGTATAACTTGCTTCATGTTGTGCATAAAGGAAACCTACTTCAAACTCCAGAACTCACAATTCTACCATCAAGGATGAGTAGCAAGGAGTCCTGGGCTCTTTCCATAACTTGAGGAGTTATTTCTTCTACAGCTTTAAGGGGACTTGAACTGTTTAAATAAGTTGTCATCAGCGTTTAGACCAGACCCAGAGGCCATATCTGAGCAGGATAGGCAAAGCCCCTATTCCTTAGCAGCAAGGTGTTCTCGTTTTCTGCCCTCATTAGCAAAGAAGAAGAAAGGGAGCCTAGCCGGATCTCTGCTTCAAGTTGGGGAAGCCTTGATCTGCTTTTGCCGTGAGGAGTGTTACTAATTATCCTGGCAATTATTAATTTTAACCATTTGTTTTCAAACAAACTACAGACAGCCTTGTCCTTCCTTCTGATTGTTGCAAAGTCTGCTGAAATAGCGAAAAAGAAAGGGTAGGGGGAATGTTACAAAATATGACTTGATTTATTTAAAAATTTATTTACTATGATTATGCCATTGATGTCTATCAATACTAATGTTTCTTCAATGCCAGCTAGTGTAGTTTTCTTCCTTTTTGACTAATAGGCATCCCACCAACACTTTATGAGACATTTTGTCCTATTTCCCTTGAGATAATTGTACAAGGAAGGAGGAAGGAAAATAGGAATTTGTCACAAACTGAAGAGGTTAGAGGTTTGGGGGAGGGGCAGTCGGCCATGGGCCCTGAGTGTCACTGCATGTTCTTGCTGGTTTGCCAAGAGCACAGGGGCCTGCCTGGCCTTTATTCAGGCCGTTTCTGAGGGTGTGTTTGCAGAGAGCAACTCTAAGGGAGGAAGTAATGCCTTCCCCTGGTTGAAGAGCGAGCTTGCTTCCACTTGCCGTGAAAGCAATAGCTTCCCGGAGCCCAGCGTTCCTCCCTGTACAATAACCCCCTGCGTGTGCAGGCATCTATGGGGGGCTTGGGAGAAATGGGAAACAGAAGCAAACCAGAATGAAGCTCATGCCGCTGTAAGCTGTGAGGAACAGAGTCCTTGGACTCTGACGCAGGCATCTCATGTCTTCTCCCAGCATTCACGAACTCATAGTAGGCTAACTTGTAAGCTTGCGAGTTGTGTAAAATCCCAGATCCTGACACAGCCTGACAGAGGAACTCTCCCAACTTGATTATTTAGTGTAAACAGTTACCAGGGAAACAGAAAACTATGCGGATTACGTTTGTGTATCGAAAGTAAGAAAATCCATCCACAGCCCAGCATTTTAGAGACTTGCTAGCAACTCATGTGTTCTTTTTATGAAATGTTATTTTCTTGCAACCTTGACTCCTAGGCCCTTCAAAGCATCACTTTGTCTTATTAAAACAGAATCCCCTTTATGCTCCAAGAGCCCAATGATTAGTCTTGATTTTAAAGCAGATTATTTTATAAAAATTCAGTGGAACAGGTACTCAGCTGAAATGATTGATAGTGGTAGAATCATGTGTAGAGAATCACAGAAACCCCAAATCATAAAAGCTAAAATGGAGTGGCTCAAAGATAACTAACTCAGGAAAGCTCTCAGCTCTTATGGCAGGTACAGTGCTAAGGGCTAGACTGTCAGACACAACCAAAGCATCAAAGCTTGACTCTTAAATATGGGGAACCAACTACTATAACTCACTGGTAGTGTTACTTGATAAATTCCTTATTTATTTTATACAATATTAGAGAAGCAGAATTAACTTTACCCCAATCCCTCATTTGAGGAAACAGGGGTCCATATGGTAAAGTGATTCATCCCCCATAACCTAACTGTCAATTTCAAATATCTGAATATGCTACGGCATCTAGCTCTAAGGAACACTAAAGTAAACTTTTAAACCAGTAAATATATGAAGAATTGAATGAACACATATAGGTTGAGTCAGAACTGGAACCCAGGTTTCCTCTTCTTCAAACCAATGTTTACTGCACTGTTGATAGACTAGGGTTTTCCAAACCAGACATTTGCATACCAACGCTGCAATTTTTGCCATATTAAATTAACCATTTAATTAACATCACTTTTGAACTTAGCTTTGTTATAAACAACAACATCTGCAAACTGAGGGTTAGTTGTATTATTCATATTTTTCTATTATGATAAAATATGTAACTATTCATCATGTTCAACCAGAGCTATAAGCATTAATCTTTGGGAAACACTGATTAGACAATACTTTGCCTAGAGAAAAATAAGCATCAAGACTGCACAGAATCATTCCTTACTATTTTCATTTTTGTCAAGAAGTTCAAAGCTTGATTCCATGGAGACCCTGAAATCCTTCTGAATTTTCATCTGAGAAACACTAAAAATACACTGGCAATTTCTTACATTTTCTCTATTGAACAGATGAATGAAAATGATTCTGTTCAAATTAGCCAACTATTGGTTTTTATCAGGAAATTATAAACTTCAGAAAAGTATACAAAAACAACTTAATTTCCAAATAGCAGTAGAGCATACTATTAAGGCTAGTCTTGAAATCAAGTTTCCACAAGCAGAAAATATTCTTTACTCACCCAATTCAGGACAACACTCATTCTCCAATGAATTCAATAGCCTTTCAAGGGAAAAAAATAAGTAAAAAGGAAAATGTGAGCTCTTTTTTAAGAATGAGATGAAACACATTTTGCAAATTAATGAGTGTAAAGTAGGAGGGAACACACCTGGCTACACTTGAAAGTTATCAAAGTGCCTCCATTTAGCATATTTCACTTTAAAATATCCACAGTATGTTTAGATCCCTCTAATTATTGAAAACAAGTTCAAAGTTTTTATGTGCTTGATGAGAGTATGTCAGACTAGAACATCAAAACAATCTTGAAAAAAAAAAAAAAACCTTGGAGGTTCTCTATTTTATTATTTATTATTTCTTCCTCACATAATACTTTGTCTTGTAACAATAGTTTTCCATTTGGAGTTCCCCATTCTCTATGAAGAATATTTTAATTTGTGCTTTTATTTAGATGGTTTATAATATATGCACCTTCCAGATCACATCAATGTCCATCTTATAATCAAATCTTTCTATACAATTTCAGTGGTTCCTATTTGTACTTGAATGTTTTCCTTATTCAGAAGGGAATTTTGTGGCTATTTTTAAACGATTTTTTATTGAAAAATGTAACGCAAATATGAAACACCATGTAAGTAAATAATTTAATGAATGTTCACTTCATGACTAGTTTGCCAAGGTTTCTACTCCCTTTTTATATTCACTTGGGTGTACTGTTCTTTTTTGTCACCTTTTTGCCATTTCAAGAATTTTTTTCTATTCATTGAAGGACATAACTATCAGCAACACTGTTTTATCCAATTTGCAACACTTTGTGAATGATATGCTTCTTCTAATATTATGGTTAACTTTTTGTGTGTTATCTTCTTCCGATAGCTTGTCTAAAGACTTCCTTTAAGTTTAAATTCTCTAGCAAGATATATGTTTGATTCTGAAATTTTAAAAAGTTGAATGCTCTAGAATTACCATATCCTACTTATAGTAATCATTTTCTTGCATTTTAAAAATAGTTTTATCATCCAAGGGTGCATTCAAAATAAACCATAGGTTTTTTGGATCTGTTTTTTAAAATGTATTTTAAGTGTCTTTTTATCTACAAGTCTTCTTTCCATTCTTTTTTCTTCCAGTGTGATTTATTTGTTAAAGAAAAGGGCTTTGTTTCTTGTTATTTGTTCTTGTCCTGTTGTTTTGTTCCATTGTCAGATTTCGCTAAGTTTATCCAGATGGTAAACTTAACATATTTCTCTGTCCTCTGTATTTTCTGTTAAATTTCTAGTTTATGGACTTGATTGGGTCAGGCTGCATTAAAAAAAAAAACTTTCTCTGCAAGACTATTTTATAGGTGGTTTTCTCATATAAGCATTTAATGGTAAAGAAATTTCTCTAAGCACTGCTTCATTGCATCCCACAAATTTTGACATGTTTACATTTATTGAAAATATTTTCTAATTTCTCTTGTGACTTCTCTTGCAACCCATAGTGTCTTTAGAAGCATGTAGTTTAATTCCAACTACTTGGTTTTCTACAAATATCTTTTTGTTATTGATTTCTAGTTTAATTCCTTTGTGGGTAGAGAAAATATTTTGTTATGACTACAATCATTTAAAATTTGTTGAGGTTGTTTTATGATAGAATATGGGCCATTTTGGTGAATATTCCATGTGCATTTGAAATGAAGACAAGCTCTCTAGTTATTGGGTGAAATGTTCTATAAATGTCAAATAGGTCAAATATGTTGATAGAAGTTTTTATTCTGGTCTTCTATATCAACAGTTCCCAAACTTGCCTGCACTCTGTTGAAATCACCTTTGTAAATTCCAAAAATATTCATGTCAGTATCCCACCCTAGAGACCATAATATAATAAGTCTGGGATGTAGCCTGTTCTTTGGAGTTATTAGGAGATTCCTAGGTGATTCGAATGTGAAGGCAAGCTTGGGTCCTGGGTTCTTTATCCTTACAGATTTTCTGTATACTTGTTTTACAAATTACAGAGAGGGGAGTGATGAACTTTCTGACTATTGTTGTAGGCTAGTTTCTTATTTCAGTTCTATCAGTTTTTGCTTCAGTGCCACTTTGTAGCACTGTTACGATTTTGCATCTTCTTAATGAACTGACCCCTTTACCTTGTTTTGATATCAATCCCCCTGATTACTAGTGAAGGTAAACATTTAAAAAAATCTTTCTGACCACTCAGTTTTCCTCTTTTGAGAGTTGCCTGCTTATGTTATTTGAATATTTTTTTAATCTTTGTCAGAATTCTTTATATTTTCAGAGCTTTACTATATTATTTCAGTCTGTGGCTTGCTTTTAACTTGATTTAAAATGTCTTCTCATCTGTGTATAAAACAATCAAAATTTAAAATCTTTTCCTAATGAATGACACTGTTTTGTCTGGTTTGACAAATCCTTCTCTACGGTGGTGTCATAAAGACATCTGTGTTTTCCTAAAAGTTTAGAGTTTTGTTTTTCACATTTCACATTTACTTCATTTGGAATTTAATTTTATTTTTGGTGTGAGATCAGGATCTAATTTCATATTTTTATATGAATAGCCAATTTCACTAAAACCACCAGCTGTCTTTTATATATAGCCAATTAACAAAGTTACTGTGCCAATTTTACTACCAAGAATAATGAGTAATAGTTTTTCCCACAACCTTATCAACATTTCTTCCTTACCAGACACCTATATTTTGTACCAACTTCCAGGTACAGGTACTTGCCTTTCTAACTTTCTTTTTGTCTATTCTTGTGTTAATATCACATTTTTAAAAGTTGCTTTTAAAATAGAATTACCATATGATCTAGCAATTCCAATTCTGGATATATACCCAAAAGAACTGAAAGCAGTCTCACAGAGATATTTGCACATACCACGTTCATAGCTGCACTCATCATAGCTAAACGCAACTCAAGTGTCCACTGAAGGATGAATACATAAACCAAATGTGGTATATATACTTACAATGGAATAATATTCAGCCTTAAATAAGAAGAAATTCTAACACATGCTACAACACGGATGAATCTTGAGGATGTTATGCTACGTTAGTCACAAAAGACAAATACTGTATGATTCCACTTACATGAGGTGCCTCAAATAGTCAAATTGATAGAGCAAAAAGAGTTGTGGTTGCCAGGGGCTGGCAGTAGAGGTGAATAGGGAGTTGTTTAATGGGTATAAAATTTCAGTTCTGCAAGATGAAAAGAGTACTGGGGATTGGCTGCACAACAATGAGAATATACCTAACACTACTGAACTGCACACTTTAAAACAGTTATTTAAATGGTAAGTCTTTTATGTATATTTTACCCTATTTAAAACTAAAAGGAGAAACAAACCCAAAAAAACCTGTTCTTCTAGGAAAAAAAAATCTGCATTTAATAGTTCTCTTAGGGCTTCCCTGGTGGCGCAGTGGTTGAGAATCCGCCTGCCGATGCAGGGGACACGGGTTCGTGCCCCGGTCCGGGAGGATCCCACATGCCGCGGAGCGGCTGGGCCCGCGAGCCGTGGCCGCTGAGCCTGCGCGTCCGAAGCCTGTGCTCCGCAACGGGAGAGGCCACAACAGTGAGAGGTCCGCGTACCGCAAAAAAAAAAAAAAAAATAGTTCTCTTAGTCTTTGGTGTTCTGCAGTTTCACCACGATGTGTCCAGGTATAGAATTCCTTATTTTAATCCTGCTCAAGAATAAGTGCTTCTTGAATCTAATTCAAATATTCCACAACCCTGAAAACTTCTTAGTTATTACTCTTTAAATACTGACCACACCCATTCTCTCTAGTCTCTTTTTGACACTCCTGTTAGATTTCTGTTCAATCTTTCTTATTTCTCATGTACTTAGCTCCTGCATTGCACTCTAGCAAATTTTCCTCATAGTGTGTATCTTAGTTCTAGTCAAATGTATAGTTCTCAAACACTGAACGGAAAAAATTTTTATATATTCCTTAAAAAAGTAAGGCTCTATGTCAGCAAACTGTGCTAGAAGTAAAAAGTCAAGAAACAGGTAGACATATGACTCACCTCTACAACTCAGGAGAATGTGCCCAAGCCAAAACAATAACAAATATTCAAAGCCAGCAGGATGCTGCTTTGTGTCAAGTGCTAGGTACCTGTGAATGGCACCCAGCCTGATTACATTACATCCCATAGCCTGGCACACAGCATTTCACACCGCGTCTAGGACCTTGAGCGGAAATTTCTTTACTCGTAAGCTTCTTTCTGTGGGTTGCTGTGAGGTGAACAAAAGTGCTATACACCAAAGCAGTATTAAGGTATTTTCTCAATTCTAAAATATTATTAAATGGTCCGGAGCACTATGGATTTTATGATAGTTTGGGGAAGATGCGGAGAGGAACAGTCCGTTAGACGTACACTTAAGAGAGATTTCCGATTTGGGAAATTAAAAATATGGAAAAGTCTGCTTTTAGAACTGAAGAACCAGGGTACTTTCTCTGTTATGTCCACACACGTCCTTTTCTTGAATTTGAATGATTTCTCTCTCGCCCAGTGTTAGGTTTTACCAACCTCTTTCCTGACAGCTGTCAGAATTTTCCACACTGGATTTCTTAACCCCATTTTCACGGACCGGCAGAGACTGAGGAGCTGCCTCGCTCGGACTGGCTTTCGCACGCTCAGCTTAGCTTCTGTACTGTCATTGGCTGTTGCTCTTCCCGGACCCGCCCACAACGACCTCAACCCTGATTGGATGCCAGTGCCCTTTGTTATGGCAAAAGGTGGATCCCGAGGGTTTGAGGTAGGACGATTGGGGCGTCGTGTAGCTAATGCGCAGGCGTGCCTTCTTGAGTGGGGATTGGCTGGCGACGGGCCGGGCCGGGGCGGGATTCCAGCCTCGGCGCACGCTCTGTGGGAGGAGAGGGCGGGGTTGTCGGTGTCTGTTGGTCCGAGTGTCCAGGCCTGAGGTATCCTCCTGATCCCTCCCCCTGCCGGCTCCTCAAACGGCAGGTGAGGGCCGTTGTGGGTCGGGAGGGCCTGGCCCCGCACGAGTGGAGTTGCGGCCTCGGTACTGACGAGAGCCTGGAGGGCGGGGCGGGATGTACGCGGCCCGGCTTACGGGGACCCGGGAAGAGCGTCCTACGGCCTGGGCCTTAGGTGGGCGGCCGAGGCCTGGCTCCCTGCAGAACCCCTGCGCAGCCTCTTTTCTCATCCTTTCGTTGTTGGGCACAGAGGTTCCTTTGTGGAGGGCCGCCCGCGGTCCATGGCGCGGGCCTCCTGCCGCCTTCTCCCCGCGGATCCTGAGTCTAAGGCCTCTGTCCGGCCCGCCCCCCCGCCCTGAAGTGGGACTGCGGGAGGGGCGTTCGGGTGGGTTGGAACCTGGCAAGCCTGGACTAGCCCGCGGCTTCTCGGCCGAGAACTCGGAGATGGGGGAGGGGGAGAGGACGCGGGGGCGGGGAGGGAGCCGAGTGAGCGGTGAAACCAGGGCTGGCGACATCTTTTCAGGCTCTGAAAGTAGCTCCCGGGTTAGTTTCTCAATGGGCATCTTTCAAGGTCCTGCTGGACAAGTTTGGGGACTTAGGATTGTTGGAAAGGAGAAACAGGAGACATTCCTGAAAGACAGGAGTTTCGTTGTGTATCGATTCCAGTACTATGACGTAATAATATTAAGGACAGATGGTGTGCTCTGTTCCCAACACTGTACCTGAGAATCCAAAGCTGTGCGTATATATTCCGTGGCTGTACTCATTCATTGATTAAACTCAATATAGCTAGCCACTCTGGGGATCTCGTTTCTGATCAAATATTTGGCCAAACAGTCCCTTAATTTGTGGAATTAAAAATTGGACTTAACCAGAGCAAGTCAGAATTTGAAGGGACTTGAACAAGCCATGTTGAAAGTCGTTGCAGCTTGCAGTGAATGAAATTTACTTTCAGTTTTTTAGACAGTAGAAATAGCAAAGAAATTTGACATCAAGCTTTGCAAAATGTTTTGCAAATTTAGATTAGGGTCATATTAAAGTGTCTTCCATTGCATAATGGAAAAAGCAGGGACTTCATAGTTAGATCTGAGTTCATATTCTTGGTACAGACTTCGGTTGTGAACTCTAAAGCAAGATATGTAGCCTTTCTGAGATACAGGGTCCACGTTTGTAAAGTGCCATGTCCTGTTGATGAGCTAATATATGTAAAGAATTTAGTATATTAATGCACAGTGACCTTTAGTAGTCTTGCTAGTTCCATTAGTAAGTAGATGACGGATGATGAAAATCAGTTTTAGATGCAGAAAAGTTGAGTGGTGTAGGTTGGGTGGATATCGGAAAAGTCTCAAAATCTCAGGTCTCCGATGTGAGCATACCTGGTGGTGGAAAAAACTAGACTGGGACATTGACTGTATGTAGTCTTGGCTCTGTCTATGTAAGTATTACTGGGATCTTAGGCCATTATCATCTTGGCCTTGGCTTAGTTGTAAAAATGAGGCAAGTGGACCACGTAATTTTTAAAAATTCTTCTTGTGGCCTGAAGTAGAGCTAAAAGGTAGAAAATATAATAGCTAACATTATTGAATAACTACGGTGTATTGTTGCAATCACATTATATATAGCAACTCATAATATTCTCACAACAAAACTATGAGGTACATACTGTTACTAAGCTCATCTTACAGATGAGGAAACTGAGGCTGAGATGTTAATCTTACCTAAGGTTCCAGAGCTTATAAATAGGAGAGCTAGCATTTGAATCCAGGTAACCTAAATCCATGTTCTTAATCACTGTGCTAAACTGCCTCTTATGAAGACCATGTCATGGTACTGTTGGGCATACTAGAAAAGAAGGTAAAGATGTACTTGGTAAGATGATAGCCTTTGATCACAGTTGACTGTGAGGGCATAGAAAATGGGTCTATACTAATGCTTGCCACATTTCTGGATCCTTGTTCTTTCCATACTTTTGCTCCCTGGACTTAAATTATCAAAATAACTCTAGATTCTCTTCCACTGACCAAGGCTAGATGAAGATAGGCACTAAAATTTACTGTGATTTTTGAGAAAAGTTTTATGAGCTCTGACCTCGGCTTAGGTCAGAGTTGAGGAATCCCAGACAGTCATATCCATCGTGGAGAGCTAAGGCAGATTTTGGATAAACAGATCAGCTTTAGCACCCCACGTTTATTTCAGTGTTCCCACACTTGAGATGCTTTGGTCTGGATTCTCTGTCTTTTAATGGCAAGTCTGGATTTACGTGTAGGAGCAGAAGGAGCTGAAAAGGAACCCTAAGAGCACGTCTGGCACGGAATTGGATTGGTACGATCGCAGCTATAGACTGAGAAGAAGAATTGTATAGTTGACAAATTCAGTCTTGTGTCGAGTGCATGTTAAGATGTAGTGCTGTGCTAATGTGGGCATTGCAAAGTTTGAGGATTGACCCTGTTTTGAAGGAAATAAAATCCATGGCTAAAATACTTTGACTTAAAGAGCTCAACAAACCTTTTGATCCCATATATAAAATAAACTTGTTAATGACTCTGGATGTCCCAACAGACTTAGAATATAAACAGGAGTAGCGTTTTGAGACTGGTGTATTTGATCACATCACAATAAGAAAAAATTACTACTTGTGTTTTTTTGTTGTCATGCAGAGGCAGCCGGTGATACTCTGGTGTTGCACACGGCTGCCGCATACAGTTGGGCAGGTTTTGCACTGTTCAGCCCTCAGGGCAATCTTACATGGGCTGTGATGTGAGTAGTGCTGTCTTGGGTTATGTGGTATATCCTATAGCACTGTCCTTGCGCCCTGCTTTTGTGCTCTTGCTTCCACCCCAATCTGGACGTGTTTTTCTAAGAGTAATTTTCTATTGTTTGGGTTATATGTGGCCAAAGTTTCAGAAACTGGCTTCTTTTTCCTTACCTACTACATTGGTCAGCCTGGAACACTTTGCACTTATGGAAGACTTCCGGGTTTAATTTTAGTATTAGACTAAAATATGGGCAAAAGAAGTATAACCCATCCCTATACTACATCTGATTTCAAAGTTGAGTGCATTGATTTTGTGATTATCTGTTACTTTGACTTGCATATCATATCACTCTTCTCAGCCGTCATGAAAATTCTGTTTCAGGTGTATTCTTAAAAAGACTGGATATTAGAAATCTGGAGCATTTAATATACAGGTTTCCCCCTACTATCTGAAAGTAGAGCATTCCTACTTTTTGTAAGCTGAAATGGCGTAAAGTGATGAAGCAATTATCTTAGGACACATCTTGCTAAGAGATGCACAAAATAAATAAAACACGGATGCTCACAGACACAGGTCAAAACTGTGGCGGCTTGAGGATGAGATGCTGAGTGTAGTTCTCAGGGAAAGAGCTTGGTGTCACTGCTCAGAGTGAGTGCTGCCTCTGTAACACCTTGCTGCAAAACAAACGCTGAATGCTATTTTTGGTTTTTGCCTTTTTTCAGGAAAGTGAAAATCCTCGTCAGATTTCTTTTGTTTAGCAAAACAGGTACTAATATAGGTCTTTTATACAAGTGAAGTGGCATGAAGCAAACTTCTAAAAAATGGGGAATACTTCTCTCATGTAGCAGGGAAGATAGCCAAATTGAAGTCTGCTGTTGCTGAGTATTCCCAAGATCACTTACTTCTGCTTTTGGCTGTTACCTCTGTCATCCCTCCCAGACAAGTATCAATAGTTGAAGTGGTATGAAAGTGCTCTTCTCTTGGGGAAGGGCCAAATAAAGTTTTCACTGCTAGCACTCTTCCTCTTCAATTAAAGACACATTGATTGAATGGAGAAGAATAATTTTTGAAGTGTGGTCTTCGAATACTATTATACAAAGCATTTAATGACTTAAAGAATTTTTGAAAAAAAATTTCATAATCAGTCTATTTGGATTTATGTGTGTGTATAGATATATATACACATATACACACATATTTATACAGTTGACCCTTGAACGAGGGTTAGGGGTGCCCTCTGCACAATTGAAAATCCACATATAACTTTACAGTCGGCCTGCCATATACGCAATTCCGCATCTGCAGATTGAACCAACTGTAGGTCATGTAGTTCTGTAGTAGTATTTATTGAAAAACATTTGAGTGTAAGTGGACCCGCATAGTTCAAACCCTTGTTCAGGGGTCGTGTGTGTGTGTGTGTGTGTGTGTGTGTGTATGTGCAACTATATCTACGTATCTATCTAAAACTTTTTCTGAAGTACAAAGAACCTGAGAATTAAAACCAGTGAGGGAGAGTAGCACTGATGCTGGATAAGTGGGAAGACTTGGGGTAGATGTATTAAGCATTATTTTTAGTGTTACTTCTTTAATAAAGCTGTGTGTAAAGGAGGTTTAATATCTTTCTGGTTTAGACTGAGTGATATCTTACTTGAGAGGTAGTTTATACATGTGTACACTGAGCATTCTATTGCCATGTTCATGCCAGCAGCTGAAGTGTCATGAGGGAATATACAATACACTGATCATTGTTTTGATTGTGACTCTAGTTCTGGTATGTAGACATCCTTGTTCAATAGGTTTGGGTTCTACTGTTCAGCATATGGAGGCATAACAATGCCTTGGGTATAGTAGGTGCTCAGTAAATACTTGTTGAAAGAGTAACAGCATTGACTAAGATCTAAGTTGCTTCAGTGAGTAAATTATATTGGTTAACAAATCTGTTTTCAGTAATAATCTGGTACATTATTTAATAAATTTTGAGCACATTGCATGTGAAATGAATGTTAGCAATAGAGCAGAGCATGTTTCACAAGTATTTGGTGCTCTGATATTTTGGAGCCTTTTATGGACACAAGAAAATGTTAATATTTATTTACTCATTTACATTCTAATTAATCTATTTTAACTATAACCAGGAGGTGACAAGTACATATTTTTCATTTAACCCATATTAGTGTTTCAGATAACTAGTATTTTTCTTTTGAATTTTATGTTTAAAAAGTGTTAACTGTTATATACGAAACAATGTTTTAATAATGAAGAATATTTTTAGAGATTTGTCTTCCTTGCTGCCATTATCCTTAATGTAAGAGCTTTTTCAATTTGCTGTGTTTTATTTATCCATACTAAAGATTTTTCACATAATTTACATCAGTGACTATACAATGGCATAAACATTCTTTCATGTTATTATAGTCATAATTATTTTTAGTAGCCACTCCATTAGAAATGGCAACTATAATCAACCAGGCTCTGAATGGACAATTTATGTTGTTTCCAATTTACTGGGTTATAAATAAGGTTGAAGTAAAGATTTTTATGGATGTAATTTTTTTCCTTCTTAATTTTCCTTAGGCTAAATTTCCAAGAGTAAAATTACTTTGTAAAAAGTATTTAAATGTTTTTATGAATCTTGTTTACTACTGTACTGCTTTCCAAAAATATTACATTTAAAATTTGTGTCCAGTATTTTGTGTTTGTTTTTCCATAACTTTGCTAGCATTGATCATTATCTTCTTTTAGAAAAATATTTTACGAAATATACAGTGGTATTTTATTATGCATTTGACTACCAAGAAACTCAACATTTTCTCTTATTTACTTAGTACTCTTCTTTGTAAACTGTAAATATTCTTTGCTTATTTCCCCACTGGGTATTTGTTCTTAGTAAAGCATGTGAAAAGGGTCCTACTGGGCCACTTAATTTTCTTTTGAAAAACAAGCTTATATTTCATTACTCTATGTGTCTATGTTTCTAACTTTTTCTTATTGCAGACCATTCATCAAGAATCTTGTATCCAAGGCCCAAAAGTTTGTTACCGAAGATGATGAATGCTGACATGGATGGTATGTTCGTTTTCCTTTTTGTATGTTCCTGGTTTTGTGGCACATACATTGCTTTATTAAGCAATAGAAAAAGCAGAGAATCAATACTTAGAAGGCTTTGATCTTGGCCAGTGTACTTATTTATAATCCCATCTAGTTCTAGAAAAGATTTAAGGCAACTTCCATTCTTTAACTATGAGATGTTGGCAAAACATTTTACCTTCATCTTGGTGTCCTCATCTGCCATGTGGGATATAACCTTTTATTTTACAGGGCTCTTGTATAAGTCAAGTAAGAATGAATATAAACCACTTTGCAGATCTTTTAAGTGCTATACTACACAAATGGTAACTAATATTAATAGTAAATCTGAACCTTTTCATTACAGCAGTTGATGCTGAAAGTCAGGTGGAACTGGAGGAGAAAACACGACTTATTAATCAAGTGTTGGAACTCCAACACACCCTTGAAGGTTAGCTTGCGTTTTGTATTTTTCTTGAGTAACATCCAGGTAATTGAAATTGTAATTGTAAGCAAATTGCTAAATTCTGTTTGTTACTGTGCACAGTTTTTAAAAGTATAAATTTCAAAGTCTACTTCAATAGTTTTTTTCCTCTCCTGCCTGTAGTTTTGGCTGGTGATTTCAAAGAACAGATACGTTTCAATAAGGAAGTCAAATAGTGTTCTTATGCTTCTCTCTTTAAGGTCTAACATAATGAGCCCCGTTTAAGTCCCTGCATTGTGTTACTAAGTCCACTTTAATAAAGCTTATATGAGAGTAAAATCAGTGTATTAGCCTCAGGGATTATAAGGGAACTGTTCTGAGTTTTTTCATTTTCTAAATGTCTTGCATAAAATTAATTCCACCAGTGAAACATCTTCTGGTTTTCAACGAAATGAAGAGGTGGTGGTGGTTTTTTCTGAAATCAGGTTGAGCAGATCATGTCATTCCAAGTGGCTTCCCATCTCACAGTTAATGGAAGCCAGGTTCCTCCCTGGAAGTCTCTCACTTCCCTTTTGCCTTTCAGAGTCCTGTCACATTCCCTGACTGGGACACTTCAACCTCCTTGCTGTTCTTTCAGCAAGTTTCTCCTCAAGGTCTTAGCAGTTGCTGTTCCCCTGTGCTTGAATCTTTTCCCTTAGTCATTTGCATATCTATGTGGCTCATTCCCTTGCTTCCTTTAGGTCTCTAGTGAAATTTCCTTAATCAAAGTAGCTATCCCTGACTATACTGTATCACAGGACAACTGCCCTTTGCTTCCTGTGACCCCCACCCACCCTAAGCCCCATTAGAATGTTAGCTTGTTAAGGGCAGGGACCTTTTTTGTTACTGTCGCCTCTAGAACAGTGCCTGTCTCTTAGAAGGCACTCCAGTAACTTAGTTGCTGAATGACTGAGGTGTGGTATCTTCTTTTTTTAATCATCAAGACCTGCTCTTTTGAATTTCTTGCTAATGTAAAAATACAAAACAATCAATTGCTTGGAAACTGACTGCCTATATCCAGTATGTGAATTCAGTTACGTTCACCTACTACACTGTCTTAAATATTACTAGCAAAGACATTATGGTTTTATGATGATATGAACCAAAATTCACATTTTAAAAGTGTTTTTTTAAATAACCATTTTAAGAGTTAACTACTTAACAAGAATGCTGTTTACAAAGAATAACATTTAGTCTAATGTGAAATCTCTTTTTAGGAATTTTGGCTATTGATTTGTACTGTTTACTTTCTTTACCTTCACTTCTAAAGTAGTCTGAGTTTAAAAACAGAAAATTTAAAGATTGTGGTTTTTCTTTTAAGAATGAATCTTAATAAGCATTTTATAACATGGAGTCATTGCCATCATTTTATTGACAATGTGCTTTTTTATTTTTCATATAGATCTCTCTGCAAGAGTAGATGCAGTTAAGGAAGAAAATCTGAAGCTAAAATCAGAAAACCAAGTTCTTGGACAATATATAGAAAACCTCATGTCAGCTTCTAGTGTTTTTCAAACAACTGACACAAAAAGCAAAAGAAAATAAGGGATTGATATCCCTTATGTCTTATGGAATTGCTGCTGATCTTGTTTTCTTTAAAACTTGGATAGATTCCAAAAGTTATAGTACTTTTGTTTGTGGCTTCACTGAGTATTTATGAAGATAATGCCAGATCTAAGCAAAATTAAGAGCATAACAGAAGACTTCCATGAGTTTGTGTATTACGTTAGTCTATGAAAATGTGCAAAGGTATTGTAGAAACTTTATAATTAGAAATGCATATATTTATGAAACTTGAAAATGAATGTTATATCAAATTTGCTTTGATTTATAGGTTTAGCATTGTCTTTTACTATAGGCATAGTTAGAGATACGAGAAAATAACCACCGTGTTGTGAAAAAGTGACCAAAATCACGTACTGAATGCACAGCTTTATATACCCTGTCCACCGTCGTGTGCCTCTTCTCCATTTGCTTTCTTCCCATTTTCCTTCCCCTAAGGAAAAAATTGGTTTCACATTTGTAAAAAGTAATTTCAGTAGTTAATCATCTAAGAGATTAGCCCGAACTCTGTTGAAACTTAACCAAAATAAGATACTTTCTCAGTTTAGGGCTTATTTGTTATATTTAGTAATAAGATGGGATAGTTGGTTTCTGTTTAATCAATTGAAAACGGAGGCTATAAAGATGATTTTTCTTTGAAACTGAATTATCGTATTGGGAAGATTTGTTGTTAAAAAATTCCTTTGCACAAAATAATCCACTTGATAACCTGAAAAGATGAGCTCTGGTTGTGTGTGTCTGAAATAGAAAATTTTGAGGAAAAATAGAAATAGGGTAGGAGTAGTATTCAATACTTGGTAAGTAATTGTAACCAACTCCAAATGTTTTTACTCCAGATTTGTGTTATCTCTGGCACAGATTAGATTTGGCGGGGGTGTGAGGGGGGGAATATATAAGAAAATGGATTAAGTTTGGCTAACCTTATGTAAACCACACCTAGAAGGAATAAAATTTGGTCTCAGGTTTATTTGCCATACCCAGATGATCAACTTTGCAAAGTCCCTTAAAAAGTGTATTAGTATCATAATCATGAATAAAATGGGAGAGTTTTACATGTATACTAATTGATGTTTTCTCAGTATTTTATCTCACTACTTCTCTCAGAATTTTCTGTAAACCCAACTACTGGTTTGCAGAGTTTTAGTCATTTAACAGTTTTTAAAAATTTAGTTTGTACATTCCATTTGGTAAAGAAATCAGTATCAGAAGTAATGTTAAAATATTAAATAGGAAAAGAGATCCACTATTATAGTTTATGGTTATTAAATTTAGGCTATCATGGAATAATCTTAATGTTTGTATTGGTGTTAAGATTTGATGACTTTAGCTGTATGAATATATAATAGTCATACTGCAAACATTTTGCATCCCTTTGTGACCTAATTTTTAAACATTTAAAACTGTTGCCATTATGCTTTGCTGTTTAATAAAAAGCTGTTTCAAAAATTGCATGTGTTTTGATATTGTTGGGTAAGTAACTGGGATATATACAGTGGTGCAGTGGTGTATCGGGGTTGTTCAAAGCCACAGGATAAGTAGCATATCTCATTTAAGTACCAGTTACTGGATGTTTAAGGGAATACTATTTTTTTTAATTAATTTATTTGTATTATTTTTGGCTGCATTGGGTCTTCGTTGCTGCATGTGGGCTTTCTCTAGTTGCGGCGAGCGGGGGCTACTCTTCATTGCCATGCGCAGGCTTATTGCGGTGGCTTCTCGTTGCGGAGCACAGGCTCTAGGCGCGCGGGCTTCAGTTGTTGTGGCACGCAGGCTCAGTAGTTGAGGCTCACGGGCTCTAGAACACAGGCTCGGTAGTTGTGGCGCACAGGCTTAGTTGTTCCTCAGCATGTGGGATCTTCCTGGACCAGGGCTCGAACCCATGTCCCCTGCATTGGCAGGTGGAGTCTCAACCACTGCACCACCAGGGAAGTCCGGGATACTATTCTTATTAAAACAAATATAGGATATTATACCTTAATTTAAAAAAATAAAAGCAAAGAATTCAAAGAAAAGGGTCCAAGATTGCCAGAGGAAAGGTGGTTGTATTTTTTAGGTTAGGCTAAGCTCTTGTAATGAGGTGCAGTGCTAAAAAAAAAACCCAGAAGTTTCTCTTCCAGGTAATGGTTCTGAGGTGATGAGCATTGTAAACTAACAAACAGGCTTTGTGAGCTGGGGATTTTTCTGCCATTTTCAACCGTGGCTTCCAAGCCACACTAGTTATCACCATTCTGATTTGCAGAAAAATGCATGGGGTACACATGCAGGGTTTACACATGCAGGGTTTATGGTTGGGCCTGCCTGGAAATGGCTCGTTTTCTCACATTCCCAAGGGCGTGGGGATTTAGATGCAAGAGTGTCTGAGAAATGTAGTTGCTGGCTGGAAGCCATATTCCAGCTACGACTTTATTATGGAAGCCGATAGAGGATGAGGGTGGCAGCAGCTTCAGCCACAGCCCTCTTGCTGTTAAGTATCTATGCCCAGCCTTCTTCCCATACACACAACGTACTTGACCTCTCCTCACCCAGTTACTGACTCGGCTCGAAATCCAGGATCTCTGTCAAGGTCTGTCAGTTGTAGATGTGACTCCTAATAGTCTGACCACCTCTAAACTGATGACAGATCATTTGCTCTGCCCATTTATAATGGTGTAGTGGGGACAGGGTACCTACATAAAAACTGGAAATTTGGACAACGGAATGAAGGGAAACACATCAAAGCAGCTGCGGAATACTCCCGGGCGAGAGACCCTGTGAAGATCCCGTCTCTGACAGTGGACCAAGTTCCTTGATTAGACCCTGACTGTAATCTCTGGCAAGGGACTTCCCTTACCCACTGCTCTCCATGGCTTCCCCCAACCGGAACGTTATTCCTTGTCCATCCCCCCGTCCCCCGCCCAGGACTCTGAAGTAGAGTTTGGGACTATTCCCCTCATGGGAGTTGTGAAAGCGGTCCACTTCACGCTGGTGTGAGGCTGCTGCCCATCGTCTGCGGGCCAAGCTCACGTCTCTTGGGCTGTACAGTTCCCTCAAAAACAACCTTGTTGTCGACTTGCTTCAGTTCCATAGGCTAGGAATCAATCCAGCTCTTTTCTAGACCAAACTGTCCAAGTTTGCTTGCTTTCCTTCCTCACAGGACCCTGCCTCTTTAATGGAGGCTACTTTGAAACCAACTGAAAATAAGACTGCACTGGGACTGCAACACCCAGGTAACACTGCAGGGCTGGGTCCCTTTGATTGCCTTAACTCTTGGAAGAGAAGTCTTAACTGGCCTTCCCCTTCTACTTCCCACACCTCAAAAATAAGACCATTTTGAACTTTTTCTGCTATTCAGAGTACAGAAGCAATTCGTTTTTCTAATCTTGTGAGGTACCTAATATGTGTGATCCTTCTCTATTCCCTTCCATCTCTGCTTGGACACTGGTAAGTTCCTTCTTGCGATACCTTGCTAAAAGCATCGAGGAACAGCCAATTCGTTCCACATTTTGGCTTTTCCAACTGCTGTCCTACAGCTGTTAACTCAGGTGACAAAATGTTACCTGAAATACATGCCCCACCTGCTCGTCATATGAATGGTAAACCAGTGCTGTATATTGTTTTCATTATGGCAATATCTTCAGGATGTCCTTTCTGTATTAGAAATACAGGTGGTAAACAGTGTGCACAGGGACTGTGCCTAGCTTCTGATCAAGACCCTCTCCTTGACCAAACGTTAACCAGGTTCTTCTGAGCCCTCTTTTTCTAGGCCTCACCTTAGGCCCTGTCTTCAGCCTGCCTAGTCCAGTTTTAGTAAAAATCCTGCTAAGTGAATCTGATCACGCTGCCTGCCTTCAGCAAGAATCCTTTTAAATCAGCATGGCAAGCACCCTTCTACCCTCGATGTCTCCTCTTAGGAATTTTCCATCCACCAACCCTCCCCCGACCCACTCTACTCAACGACTATAAATCCCCAGCTGTCTTCACTGTACCTGGAGTTAAGCCCATTCTCTCTCCCCTATGGCGATAGTCTTGGCCCTATTGCAATAGTCCTGAATAAAGTCTTCCTTATTGTTTTAACCAGTGTCAGAATACACTTTTAATAGTGCTACTTCCTAGCTCTAAATGCTGGTGGAATGACGACTGGCAGGGACCACTTTTCCTCAGGGTCTCCCAGTAGAACTTCCCTCAATACTAACACTAGCATTCCATCCAAAATCTGTCCTCTTTATATTCACTTTGGACTTTACTTATAGCAAGTTAATACAGCTCACAATCCCTTATCTGGAAGTCTTGGGAACAGATATTTCAGAATTTGGAATTTTTCATTTCATAAAGTATTATGACTCATACACCAGTACAGCTTGGGGCAGCACTTGGAATCAAATACATTAACATTTTTGTAGCGAAATATATTAATTTAATACTAAGTGACGTAAGTAAAGACTATAGGTAGCCTGTCAGGAAGGTCAGGTTTGGCTGCCAAGTGAGTTTTGATGCCAAACATGAAAAACTTCAGATTTACAGAGATTTTTGGAATTTGGAATTGTACGTGTAACAATAAAACAATTTGTGGAGAAATAACCAAAATCATCCAAGCATGCAGTTCCAACCAGTTTATGATGTCACATTTATATTCCTGATCAAGTCCTTTCTCCAAACAAAAAGTGAAAGGTGAATTATATATTCTCGAATTACTTTTATGGTCGAAAACAAAGCAAAATTGATCTTAATTCTTTAGAATGCAGTCTTTCTTTTCTTTCCCCGATACTTTCGCTTTTCCCTCTCTTGAGTTAACACCCTCTAGTGGTTGTCATCAGACGTTTCTTCAATGCGGATATAATGAAAATTGCCACCAAAGACCAGGTATTACTTTAGTTGGTGAGACCACTTGTACATCATGAAAGAACAGAGAATGTGACTAAATGAAAGGTTAACAATTGGAAGAATGACTTAATTGCCTCTTACCGACTCCATCCTAAAAACAAGCTACAGTCTATTTCACTTAAATCATACAGATTAATGGTATTTGAAGGTATTTACTGTAACAAGGACTTTATGTTGGCTTTAGGACCTAATTTACCATATAATGGAAGGGGTATTGAGGAGTGATGACAGAAGCTAAAGTAATATATTATAATCAATTGTATAATGTATTTGCCTTGTTTTAAATTTTCTATTGTTATCTATACATGGCTTATCAAATGTTTAGTCTAAGTAATTAAAACTTGAAATTACACCAAAATTTTACAAAAGATGTAAAACTTCATTTAAGAAACACAAAATATGTGGTAAGATACTATGTTAGCTGTTAAAAGATCATTAAAAAAAAATTATCCTGTTGCCCATTTTCTCTAAAATTACCATTGCTTTTCCATGTATTTATAGGATCTCTACAAACTTCAAATGCATTCAAAAATACATTTTCTCTCCCATCAACCTGCTTCATCTGACCTGTCAGATTAGGGATAATTTTATTTCCTTAACTCCTCACAGCTGTCATGCTATGGAAATGGGATCATATATAAGACACTTGTTGGCAAGAAGTTTTCCATGAAGTCTAGAAAGGATTTATCTCATGAAGTAGTAGTTTACTTTCAGAAACAATCGCATCTAGAATCATTCAATATGTCTAGTTCACTTGGACATTCCAAATACAAAGCAAGAAAGGGAGTCCTTGCAAGATGTGTTAAGTTTAGTCAGTATTAAATAAATACAAAGTATGGTTAACTACATATTAAGATTGTCCACCACCAATTTATGGAAAGTTCAGAACACAGCAATGCAATAAAGCACTTATTTTCATTTTCAGTTCACTCCCTGAAATAAGGAGTGAATAGTGGCTATACTGGCTGTGTTTGCCTTCCTTTATGTCAGAGGAGAAGCTGGAGGCTCCTTTTCCTTATACATAAGCTTTAAATGTACTACTGGGGAGGGGGATGTACAGGAGGCAGGCTTACCCAAGGATGGGATGTATATGTCCATGAAGGGATCCAAAATATTACCCAACTAGTATAGAGTTCTCTAGATAGTTGGTATTAAAGTAGTTCCATGGTCTCAAAGATTTAGATCACCTTCCAAAGGGTCTGTCACCCAAACATGAAAAATTCTTAAATATGTTAAATGGAATAATACAGCTCTACTATAATGTACTTCTGTGACTTTTGGTACCTACAGTCGTTCCTTGGTATCCATGGGGGATTGGTTTCAGGATGCGTGGCAGATACCAAAATCCACAGATGCTCAAGTCCCATAGTTGACCATCCTTATCTGCTGATTCTGCATCAGAGGATTCAACATACCGTGTAGTACTGTAGAATTAATTGAAAACAAAATCTGTGTATAAGTGGACCCACGCAGTTCAAACCTCTGTTGTTCAAGGGTCAACTGTGTTTTAAAAAGCGGAGCAATAGTCTACCGTAGAGGCAGCTTTGAAGCTAGATGAGACAATAGATTTGAATTTGTCAGAAAATAGATTTGACTTTGTCAGAAAAAAGATAAAAATACAAAGCATGATGATTGATATCTATTAGCCATTACAATCTCTTAATGATCAGATAAAAGAAAGACTCCCCAATAATAATTTACCTATTAAAGAGGGTATCATTTAAAGAAGAAAAAATATTTAAATTTTATTTTCAAGAGCAATGTACGCATAAGCAATCTTGTAAAGAGAGTAAGCCATTCTGGCATAAAACAACTGTAACGGCTTCAAAAAAAATCTGTACACCATTTGGTTTTGATAAACCTCTTACCTCTGTATTCAAATATAAGTATGCTGCACCATTGACCAGTGATTCTACGAATGACACAGACATTTCAGTTTTGTTGATTTGTCTGTCAACAAAGCACCTCTTTAAAGGACTCTATAATTTACATGAACAATGGACCATAACTATAATTTGACACAAAGTAGGTAAATGTGGGTCACACACAACACTTTCAATTGTTGATAGAAACAACCAACCATACAGAAACTTTATTGCATTTAGCTCTGTACAACAGAACTCACTCTTGTTTATACTATGGAACTACCTGTAGTATAGCCGTTTAAGGGGAAATTCCAATAACTGATTCTTCCAAAAGCAGTGAAGTTGCTGCATATTATTTTGCTCTGTAGAAACCAAAACTTTCTCCAAACTATTAAAACTGTGTCACTTTTAATGCTATTAATCTCTTAAAATTTGACATGTAATGTGCCACTTTTCTTTTATCTAAATTCAAAGACCAGGTTAACTTCAAAGTTTTTTTTTTTTTCTGAAAAATAAGATTAAAATAAATGTCTGAAAGAATAACATTGCTAGACAGTAGAAACAGGATGTGCAGACTGACTCAAGTTCAGTTCTGGCACACCGACTTGAGAATGCCAAATCTCTCGCTTAGGAATTAAATATACTTGAATACAGGTTACTCCTTTCGTACTCGTCTTTTGCGTACTGACTTTACTGGCCCATCTCCAGATCCTGTGCTCTCATCTGCTTCTCTCATCTAGGGAAAAAAAATATGAAAACGTTTATTTTCATACAGTGGGCAACTAGTAGAGAGTAGTAAATAATGTATTTCTTATTCTCTAAAATACATGTTTCTAACAAAACATGTTTATATATATATATACCTTTATGTTCCTTTACTTAATAACTGATCAAAATCGTGTATATAGGGCTTCCCTGGTGGTGCAGTGGTTGAGAGTCCGCCTGACAATGCAGGGGACGCGGGTTCGTGCCCCGGTCCAGGAGGATCCCACGTGCCGCGGAGTGGCTGGGCCCGTGAGCCATGGCCACTGAGCCTGCGTATCCGGAGCCTGTGCTCCACAACGGGAGAGGCCACAGCAGTGAGAGGCCCACGAATCGCAAAAAAAAAAAAAAAAAAAAAAGTGTATATAAATTGATGTGTTTCAATTTGTTCATCTTTTGCCATGATTACATTTTTAGAATAACTCTGTCAAATATGCATCTGACAAGGAATAATGCTAATAACTCAATTCATGATTTTATTTCATGATTTACAACTTAATCTAATGTCATGCTTAATTAAAGGTTACATGATATTTTCATTGTGGGATATTAAGCATTAACTATACATCACAATGTTTCTGTAAGTAATGAATTGCTGAGCTGGTTTTACAGAGACTTTTTCAGAACTTCTGGTAGGTACCTAATACTTTGAGAAAAATTAACAGAGAGGAAAGGGAAACATTAAACTTATGGTTTGGGCTTTTTCTCTCCTTTAATTCTTATCCTTCCAGAATAATCGTTTATATATAAATTAAACTTGTATAACAATAAAATAATGCAGGTATTATAAAAAATAGTTATAATTATTTCTAAAGGTTATATTATATAAAAATTGATTTATTTTACCTCACTGACAAACATAAGAAGATTAAAAGACTGAAAAGATGGAATTTAGATACTTCTAAAGGTACACAAAATATTTTACAAAGCAAAATGTAACTAGAATACACATTCAGTGAATGATTCCAAGTATTATTATTAAAAGAGTGATGGCAGGAAACAAGGACTGTTTAAAACTCTGTTCTGGAAGAAATTATCTTCACCCAGCTCCCTCTAAATAAAGATATTCATACTAGATAATGAGCCCCAAACCCATTTAAAAAATAACTCACTAGGCAGTTTAGACCAGTAACCAGGTATATGTACTGAATAAGCTTTAGAAAACAATTAAAACAATAACAACAGAAGTTTATCTGGGAGATTTCTTCAAGTAAACAAAATAGCAAGTTTATCGCATCACATGCAACAGTCCAGGCATACGGGACCTTTACCCTACCTAACTGTAGGCTATGAGAGAGCTGGGGACACGCAGCTCTGGAGGGCTAGAGAAGCAGAAAACAGGCGTGGGGGGTATGTGCTAGGTGCAAGAAGAAAGCTCGGGTCTGAATTATACCTGGATGGTTTCTGACTAAAGTCATAATAACTGACTACAAAAAAAGTCACTGTGGAAAGTTCTATCATACATCAGGATGGAAAAGGGGGCAGACATATCAAGCTAATGAAAAACTAGTTTATTAAAGATTTGAGAAAAACAACATTACCAGGCATAGTACTGAACTACCCAATGAATGAAATCTTTCAAAATGTTACAGTAAATAACTGTGACAGTGAGAATGTTTTCACAATGGCTAAAAGAAAACTGTCTTGTAATAAACAGAATTACTTTTTAAATATTCAGATGGTCTGCTTATTACACCTTTCAACAAAACACTTTAATGAAGTCATTTTTTAAAGACATAGCTCTCTCTTTATATTTTGTAAACCAAAGGCTTACTTTATACTGTTTCATTAGGCATTAAGAGGACATAAATTACAGTATTTTCATGCTTTCCTTATGGATACATTTTAAAGCAATATGTATGCTCTTAAGAAAGCTGGGAGAAATATGGCAAAAATTCTTCAAAAACCAGATTGCTTTTATTAAATATTTTTTTATGGATTAACAATCATACATAGAAACTAGTTTATTTTCTGTTAAAGAGTTGCTTACCTCATCCTCTGATCCAGACTTATTTGATTTATTACCTTCTTCTTGTCCTTCTATGATTTCAATTTCTTCTTCACTCTTTTCCTCAGGTTCACCTTCCTCTTCTAGAATTTTTTATTAAACAGATTTTATTACAAAACTCAAATTAGAATTTTGCTACTTAAAAGTATTAAATAAAAGTGGAGGGATGTATTTAAATTCCAATATTTAAAAGCAATTTCTTCCATTAGACATTTTTTTAAATTTAAATAGAAGTATTTATTTTACCACATTTTATAAATAAATCATCATACTTGAGGAAAGGGGCAGGTTCACAGAATTTTAAAGCACTCAGTCTGTATGTAAATGAAAACCAAAGAATGTGTGTGTGTGTACACACACATGTAAATATACGTGTGTGCATGTGTGTTTTGAGAGAGCATGTTTTTTAAGTCAACTGTTTCATCAACTATTAAGTTAAAAACAGTGCTCAAGATATAATTTCGGTTATAAAGGGCTCACTCTGGAGCCTGGCTTGGGACGCCTGGCAAATATCAATAGTTTTATTGTTACCTAGATGTGCATAAGGAAGTCTCACTGGAGAGGCACCAAAAAGCCTCAGCTGTCTTCAGTTCTAACATCTTCTGGAGTTTAGTGGAGGGTGGGAAGGTGACGTATGATTTAGCAATCCTTTCAAGAGATTAAACTATTCGTTCCACATGATAAATTATCTGATTAACAACAGCCCTTGGGAGACTTGGTGTGGATTTTGTTGCTGCAATCACATGCCTTAAACCGATTACTCTTCTACAGAAGTCATGGTCTGTACCTCCCATCTCATCCTTGGAGGGGAGAAAAATCTTTGAAAAAGCTATGGCATATGGGATTCATAGTTGCTAGGTTCTGAAGCAACTGAACAATTTTTACACATCTTTCTTCCTAGAAAACAAAAGTCATACATTGGATGTCTGCTCAGGTACAACCCAGAAAAGGATGTTACTCCTCTTCACCAGTCACGCCTTCTTGGGGATTCAAATGGTATAAATCTGACAATAAACAAGTGCAACAGCTAGTGTTTACCACTTAATCTACTATTTTAAGTGAGCTTTGCCCAGCTTTGTCCCCATTATAAATCACCATCATCGTCTTACCTTTTCCAAGAATTTCACCATCACTTTGCTGTTTTTCCTCTCCCAAGTCTACTGGTTTCTCCAGGGCTGCTTTCTCTCCCTTCACTTCTTGCTCTAGCGCTCCCTTTGTTTGTGGTTTACGTATGTCCAGTTTTTTGAACTCTGCATCTTCATATCTTTTCTGTTGCAGTTTAACACAAGCTATTTTTACTAAAAGCAAAGCACTATTTACAAAAAGATTTTTTGCAATAAGTGATATCATAGTGAACTATCAGTAAAAACTTATAGGCAATTTAGTTTATTACTTTTAAGAGCCACTTGCTCCAATATCGAACTCCTAAACACTAAGAGGTTGTTTGTTTGTTTGTTTTTACTGTTGACGAAAGTTCATTTTCTTTACCTTTACTTTTCTTGGCCAACAAAATGAAGTAATTAATGCTATTGGAAGCACTGCTGTCACAAGATAAATGAACCAAAGCCATGGGCGCTCTTCAGTAGCTGCCATCAACTGTTTGAATATACTAGGCTAGAGAAGAAATAAGCATAAAAAGGCAATTAAGATTTTATAAACCTTCATTCAGAAATACAGCCTACAGAAACAAAAAACTTATTCACCTAGGTGATTTTATATTAAGGAATCATGAATTTGTAAGATAAAAAATATTTTATTTTCTCATTTTATACTTCGTAAAGTTTAAACAATTATTCGCATGCATTGCTGTTTGACACTTTGTAGTAGAAGGTACATTATACTATATAGGTGAATATTGCTAACCTACCAGCAAGAATTAAGACAGTTTTCTTCTTTGGTAAGTTTCAGGATAGAACTACTCTTTATGGATGTATTAACTGGTTCATTTAGAAGTACACAACTCTCTGATAACTCATCCTGTACTTTAAAATATCTTACTAAAAAAAATAAAATAAAATCAACCTGATATTCATTGTGTTTTCTTTTTCTTGTTTATTAACAAATTTTATACACAACCTTCATGAAGGAAATTGTTTCTCTTACTAAAATAAAATCTAAAATCATCAAATGTTTTAGTTAAAAGAGTTTCCAAATAAGAATCCCTTTACCTTTACTTACTCTTCTGATGGTTTTTGCTAATATCCAAAGAGACCTAATGTGAGGTACACATTTTTCTTTACAGTAATTGGTTTTAAAGATAGATTCTCCAAGATGCATTGTGTTGAAATATTTAGCTTATTCTTTTCTAAGTAGTGTTAAGATTTGGGGAAAAAAAACTGGAACATAATAATATTAAACTTTAAAAGTTTCTATACTCCTCTAAGTGAAAAGTAGTTAAAATGAATAAAGAATATTTAGATTACTGTTCCCACTTAGGCCTTAAATTGATAGGTGACAAAGATATTAAGTCTCATTTCTAGTAGTAGTAGTGGTCTCATTTCTATAACCATCAAAAGGCACTCAATCCCATTATGCTATCATAATTTAATAAATGAAATGAAGACTTACATATATATAATTCATTATTAGTTTATAATGAAGCTGTATCATATTTGGTAAAGCTAAATACTCTGTCTACATAAATTTATTTAAATATGTTTCTTTAGCATTTAGTAATTATTGCACATTTATTTACCTTTTTAAAGGCCATTTGTATACCTATAACCAGGACCACATCCTATTATTACCATATGGTAAATACTGTACCTCATTATCATTTTCTATCATTATTTTCACTCCCCAACCATCTGCAGCCCAGCGATCTGCTACTTCCTTTTCCGAACAAATAATAAAATTATCAAAGTAGATATCAGAGGTCATGGACCAAAGCTCTAAACCAAGAGCAGAGAAGGAAGTCAGAAGAAATGGGTGATTGTCTTCAAAATAATCTGGATTAGGAATTTTTCGAGGACTCCAGATACCCTGCGAGAAAAAATAATTTAAAGACATTTTCAAATAAAATAATTTCATTATAAATGTTACTCAAGAAGTAGTTGGTGTTGAATGAAATTAGCAATACTAACTGGAAAAAAGAAAACTTTAACTGATAATTAATTCATTAGTAATTCACTAGAAATAAAATCTTGTTTCTTCTTATCCGGAACACGATGTTCCCTATGAAATATATTCTGTACACGATGTTCCCTATGAACAATGACTTTAAATTCTGTGAAAGGGGACTTCGCTGGTTGTCCAGTGGTTAAGACTCTGTGCTCCCAATGAAGGGGCTCTGGGTTCGATCCCTGGTTGGGGAACTAAGATCCCACATAGCACAACTAAGCCCAAGCACTGCAACTACTGAGCCCGTGCACTCTAGAGCCAGCACGCTGCAACTGGAGAAGCCTGAGCGCCACAACGAAGACCCAGCGCAGCCAAAATAAGTAAAATAAATAAATAAATAAATATGTAAACTGCCAAAAAAATAAGAGGCAGAGTGAAAATCCAATACAGAAACTTGAGTAATTAAATTTCACAACTGACACTATATTAGACAAGTTATTTTTTTTATATTTAGTAAAGATATTCAAGACAAGATATCATTAAAATTGTTCAAATCAGAGAGATCACTGTATGGCAAAAACGGAACCGCACCTTTCAACATATACTCGTGATAGGCATCAATAATCAACCATGGTTGAATCTCAGAACAATTATTCAACACAGAAGTTCCATTAGATCTTGAATGATTAAACTCAACCAAATCAAATAAACTGGACAATATGATCACTCACTGACTTATTCCACCATCACATATGTCTATTCTGTGCCAGGCACTATGCCAGATGCTAGGATACAGTGGTAATCAAGGCAGACATGGTCCCTGCATTTTGATGTTTAAAGTCTAATGAAGGAGATAGACATTAAACAAAAAAGTTACCAAAACAGACATTTTGTGATAAATACTATAAAGAAAAACTACAGTGAGCAAAGAGAATATATAACTGTATATATAAAATAAATGTTAGAAAACGTCAATGAATAATTAGATAAAACTAGAGGGTTAAATGGATAACATAAGGACTTCTACCCCCAAAACTAGGTATACTCAAAAACTATCTGATTCATATTAGGGAAAAAAATTCAATTTTAATAATACCAGAGAGTAAGGAGCACGTTAATTAAGCACAGACTTTAATTACTAAAATGTAAAACCTGAGTGTTCTTGATCAGAACTCACTTCTTATATTTAATTCTAAAATCAAATTTTATTCCAAAGTGATCATCAGTTGATTACTAAGGAAAAATATAGTATAAAGTAACTTATCTTTAGTTCTTAATTTTATTCCCCCAGAAAATTAAATAAGGAATATTTCACTTTTTAAACATAAATTAGTTGGAGTCTATGTTCTTTGACTTCTTAAGATAGCTAAGGCACACAATTATACAAATCAAATTTCCTGAAGTTCATATAACATTATCAATAACTAGATAAATAGCACAACATTTTAAAGTTTACTCTGGGACTGGAACAAGTGGTTATTACCTGGTAGTTAGGGTTATCTATCATTGGAGGTCTCCATACTCCTTTGTATTTTGGGTTGTCTATCATGGGAGGGCTCCACTCACCACACCCAATCCGACATGCTGGATTAGAAATCTGCGGTGCCTCCCATTCTCCATCCATGTCTTCATTCCTTAGGATATTAGAACAAAGCAAATGGAGTAACCTCAAGTCTCTCCTGCCTGTCAGTCATATAAACTAGTAACAAAAAAACAAGTTAGAAAAATATTAAATTGACATTTGAAGATGAAGAATGCTTACCAGTCAATGGGTTTTTCAGCATTAGGATCTGGAATAAATTTCGGTTCATTATCAAGCCAGCCATCAGGTTTAACAACACTTGAATCTTCTATTTGGGCAGGTTCACTTTCATCCCTGTAAATACAGTATTTTACGCTAATTATTAATTATTCAAGCAGTTTAAAAATGCACGTTACAAAATTCATATGGTACCAAAAGGCATTTCCTACCCTGTCTTTGTACCTACTACCTCCCCTCTCTCTCTTCCACCTAAATCTTCTGTTATACACTTTTTTATATATATTACTTGTTATGTTCTATACACACATGCACATATGTATATGTGTGTATATGTATATATACATACATACATATATATATACATACTTTTTTTACACAAATGATAGCATTCTATATAGACTTATGTTAGACCTTGATTTCGTTCACTTAAAAACTCATTCATCAACAAACATATACGGGATGACTACTACATGTCCAGACTGTTCTAGGAGCTCTGTTTTATATAAATGTATATCTGCTTCATTCTTCTTAACAGTTGCATAGTTTTCTACTTTGTGATCATAATTTATTTTATCTATTGTTGAGAATAGTGTTTTCAAAAACTTACTATGACGAATAATGCTATAATTAATATCCTGGAATATATTAGAAATTAATAAGAAATTAGTTGTCAGCTATATGAAGTAAAATTTTTTTCCAGTTTCTCATGCATTTTTTAATGTAGCTCATGGTGAGGTTTTTTTTTTTCCATGTAAAACTCAATTATTTTCATGTAGTTGAAATTTATTAACATTTTCCTTTATGATTCTTCAATTTTATGTAGTATTTGGAAAGGTCTTCCCTATTCCAATATTATTTTTTAAAAACTCTCCATATTTAGGGCTTCCCTGGTGGCGCAGTGGTTGAGAATCCGCCTGCCGATGCAGGGGACATGGGTTCGTGCCCCGGTCCGGGAAGATCCCACATGCCGCGGAGCGGCTGGGCCCGTGAGCCGTGGCCGCTGAGCCTGTGCGTCCGGAGCCTGTGCTCCACAATGGGAGAGGCCACAACAGTGAGAGGCCTGCATACCGCAAAAAAAAAAAAAAAAAAAAAAAAAAAAAAAAAAAAACCTCTCCATATTTAATTCTAGTAATTTTTATATTTTCATTAAAAAATAATACTTAGAAAGTAAATTCTAAAGTATATAAACACAGTCACAGTAAGTAGTGAATAGAATTACTAACATAATTTTCATCTTTACAGAAAAGTAAAAATTTTAAATAAGAAGCTACATTATGATTTTCCAAACAAAACTTGAATAACAAACTGAAATAATCAACAATATATATGTAAAGACTGAGTAACAAACTGAAATAATCAAATCTATGTATGTAAAGACTTGTACTTGTCTGTTATCAATGTTATCTTAGGGTCTCTGAGGGCTCAGACTACCTGGGGTTTAAAATTTAAGGGTGCATCTCTTTCAGCACTTTATAAAAAAAATTCTCACACATTTCACCAATCAGAATGAGGTTGGTAATATACAGTTTCTCTCATTTAAGGGCAAATGTATGTCCCAGCCTTACTCTTTATGGGCAAACAAAGATGAAGCAATGCTAGAAAGCCCACATGGAGGGATGTAGTCCTACCTTTTCTGATAGCATGAATCATGGAAGTGATACACTAATAAGTGACTTATTCATTTTTTTAAAAAAGTACTATTCTTCCTACCTTGCACAAGTTACTTCCCTATTATACTATTTCCCTTAAGGCAAAGACATTTTCACTGCTAACCAGTACCCCCTATTTATCTAAAAGAGAGTCAACAAGTTAACACTTTTGGTTTTCCAGGAGCAATATTCTATGTTCTGAAAAGGTGGTAAACCCCAATGTTTACAAACAACAAGAACTTGAAGAAATAGTAACAGACACTTTCCAAAATGAAGTACACAGAGAAAAACTGGTTTTAAAAAATGATGGGCTTCCCTGGTGGCGCAGTGGTTGAGAATCCGCCTGCCAATGCAGGGGACGCGGGTTCGTGCCCCGGTCCGGGAAGATCCCACGTGCCGCGGAGCGGCTGGGCCCGTGAGCCATGGCTGCTGAGCCTGTGCATCCGGAGCCTGTGCTCCGCAACGGGAGAGGCCACAGCAGTGAGAGGCCCGCGTACCACAAAAAAAAAAAAAAAAAAAAAAAAAAAAAGAATAGCTTCTCAGTGACTTGTGTAACAAATGTAAAGCAGTCTAACACACATTTAAGTGGCATCCCAAAAAAGAGATGGGGAGGCATACATAAATATTTAAGGAAATAATGGCTAAATGTTACCCAAATTTGATACAAACTATAAACCCGCATTTCAAAAAACTCAAAGAATCCAAAGCAAGGCAAATACACACACACACACAAATGACATCAAGGCACAACAAAAATCAAACTATTGAAAACCAGTAACAATGAAAATAAATCTTAAAACCAAATAGAAAAAAATGACATATTAGGTAAAGGAGAACAAGGATGAGAATAACAACTGACTTCTCATCAGAATCAGTGTGAGCCTCATGATATGGTATGGCTGTTGCAAAATAACTATCAACCTCTAACCCCATAGTGAAAAATCCTTCAAAAATGAAGGCAGAATAAAGAGATTTTCAGACAAATAATTTAAGAGAACGCAATGACAACAGGTATGTACTATAATGTATTAAGACAAGTTTATCAAGCAGAAGGAAAACAATAACAGACAGGAATTTCTATCTACACAAAAGGAGAGTACCAGAAATGGTAAATATGTGGGTAAATAAAAGAACTTTTCCCCTCATAACTGTCCGATAAAAAGAGATGGATTGAAGAATAAATATGCATGGCCTTCACAGTATATAAAGAAGGAAATGTATGATAATAGCATGAAGGATGTACGGGAGAAAATATAAGACTCTCATATGATTAACTTAGACATGAAGTGGTATAACACTATTTGAGAGTACTGAAATAGGTTTAAGATGCATATTGCAAACCCTAGAGCAACCAGCAAAACAACAAACTACAGATGAAAAGCCAAAAAGCCAATAGAGAAGAAAAAATAGAAGACTCAAATAAAATATAACTCAATCCGAAAAAAGCCAGGAAAAACATTTTATAAAAAGCCACAGAATATATGGGACAAAGAAAAAACAAGTAGTGAGATGGTAGGTTTACACCCGGCCATAGCAATAAGTGCATTAAATGTAGATGGTTTAAAGCACTCAAATTAAAAGGCAAGACCCAAATGTAGTTGCCTACAAGAAAATCACCTGAAAAATAAAGGCATATACAGGTTACAGGTAAATAATGGAAAATAATATTCAATGGAAACATGATTTAAAAGAAAACTGGAGTGCTGATTTAATTAATATCAGACCAAGTAGACTTCAAGACAGAGAGTATTATAAGAGTTTATAAAGAAGGACATTTTAGGGCTTCCCTGGTGGCGCAGTGGTTGAGAGTCCGCCTGCCGATGCAGGGGACACGGGTTCGTGCCCTGGTCCGGGAGGATCCCACATGCCGCGGAGCGGCTGGGCCCGTGAGCCATGGCCGCTGAGCCTGTGCTCCGCAACGGGAGAGGCCACAACAGTGAGAGGCCCGCGTACCACCAAAAAAAAAAAAAAAAAAAAGGACATTTTATAATTTAAAAAAGGCCAGCCTCTCAAGAGGTCATGAAATACTGTGAATTGATCTAGTAACAGATCTTTAAGCAAAAAGTAAGAGAACTCAAAGGAGATAAAGACAAATCCACAATCATAGTTGAAGATTTTAGTTCTCTTCTCTCAGTAAGAGAACAGACTGAAGACCATTAAGAATATAAAAGCTTTTGAACAATGCTATCGACCAACCTGATGTAACTGCTATTTGTGAATGTTTTCTGACAATAGAATTAACTTGGGAGTTAAAATGAAAATCATATCTGGAAAATCCATAAATAATTGACAACAAAGCAACACATTTAAAAATACATGAATCAAAGAAGAAATCACTAGGGAAATTATAAAACAGTATGAACTGAATGTTCTCATAAATAATATATATTTGTGGAACTTAGTTAAAACAGTGCTTAGAGAAATTTTACAGTTGCTTCTATCAGAAATTATTTTCTACCTTAATAAGGTAGAAAAGAGGAGCAAATTAAGTCCAAAGTAAGAAGAGGAAGGAAATAACGAAATACAAAAAAGGTCAATGGAAGGGAAAAAACTAAAACAAAAGCTGGTCCTCCAAAAAGCTCAATAAAATTGATAAACCCTCAGCTAGACACATCAAGAAAAAACACTAGTTGCCATATCAGAAAAGAAAGAGGGGACATCAGTACAGATCATTACAGACATTAAATGGATGATAAGAGATGCTGGAACAATTAGACACCCATATTTTTGAAAATTAATCTTGATTTATACCTCACACTACATACAAAAATTAACTCAGAACAGAGTTTTAGTCAAAACTATTTGTCTAGAAAACAAAAGAAAATCTTTGTCACATTTAGGCAAAGACATCTTATCTTAGTAAGATGCAAAAACCATGAATCATCAAAGACAAATATTGACAAACTGGACTTCATAAAAATTTAAAACTTCTGCTCTCTGTTACGAAAATTAAGACAAGCCCCAGAGTGAAAGGAAATATCGCATACCGCATATCTATATTAATTGACTACTGCTGCATAACAAACTACCCCAAAACTTAGGGGCTTAAAGTAACATTTATTACTGCGGTGTCTGTACTGCGAAATCTGGGTGCCACCTAACCGGGTCCTCGCCTCAGGGACTCTGGCACTGGCAATCTCAGACTGAGGTAGGCAGCTTCTGAAATGGTTTCCAATGATCCTGCCTCCTGGTATTCATGTCCATGTGAAGTCCCCTCTCCTTGAGTTTGGGTGGGACCTAATAACATGCTATTAATGAACAGAAATTAGTAATGGTATGTTACTTCCAAGATTAAGTTATAAAAGACTGTATATTAGTTTCCCTAGGCTGCCGTGACAACACACCACAATCTGGGTGGCTTAAAGTGACAGAAATGTATTATCTCACAATTCTGGAGACTAGAAATTTGAAATCAAAGTTTTGGGCAGGACCATGCTCTCTCTGGAAGCTCCAGGACGGGATCTTTCCTTGTTTCTTCCTTGCTTCTGGTGGCCACTGACGACCCTTGGCATTCCCTGGCTTGTAGATGCATCACTGCAATTTCTGCCTCAGTTGTCACATCGTGTTCTCCCTGTGTGACTGTGTCCAAATTTCCCTCTTCTTACAAGCACACCAGTAGTACTAGATTTAGGGCCCACCCTCATCCAGTATTACTTCATCTTAACTTGATTACAGATGCAAAGGTCCTAATTCCAAATAAAGTCACAATTACAGGTTCTGGGTAGACATGGAATTTTGGAGGACAGTGTTAACCCAGTACAGACTGTAACCTCCATCTTCTTCACACTCTCTTCTCCCCTCCCTTCCCCTCTCCCTTGCTTCTGTTGAAAACAGCTACCATGTTGTGAGATACTCTGTGGCCTAGATTGCAAGGAACGAAGGGATGATTCTGGCCAACACCCAGCCAGGAACTGAGGCCCTCAGTCCAACAACAATTCAGTCCCTTGAGAGACTGAATCCTGCCAATGCCCACTTGAGTGAAACTGAAACTGGATCCGCTCCTCATTGAGCCTTTAGATGACTATAGCCCCAGCTGACATCTTAACTGCAGCTGAAAGACCCAGGGCCAAAGGATCCACTAAGCTGCAGTCAGAATCCTGAATCACAAGAAACAGAGAGATAACAAATGTTGTTTTAAGCCGCAAAATTTTGGGGTAATTTGTTAAACAGAACTAGATAACTGACACAACACCTGTATCCAGAATATAAAGAACTCTCATAACTGAATACAAAAAAATAACCCAAATAAAGCAGCGGAAAAAACTGAAAAGATACTTCTCCAAAGAAACTGATATGAATGGCAAGTAAATGAAAATTGGGCAAATTAAGGATTTGTCATTAGGGAAATGTAAATCAAAACTACAATTAGATATCACTACAATCCTTTCAGAATATCCAAAGAAAAACAAAAACAGATAATACCAAAAGGTCAAAAGGTACAAACTTCCACTTATAAGATAAATAAGTCCTGGGGATGTAAGGTACAGCATGGTGACTACAGGTCACCACACTATATCATATATTTGAAAGTTAAAAGGAGTGAATCTTAAAAGTTCTCAAAACAGGAAAAAAAGCTGTTAACTATGTGAAGTGACGGATGTTAACTAAACTTACTGTAGTGATCATTTTGCAATATATACATATATCAAATCATTATGTTGTACACGTAAACTATTACAATATTATATGTCAATTATATCTCAGTTAAAAAACCATAATACCAAATGCTGTTAATGTATAACATCTGGAACTCTTACACAATGGTGGGAATGCAAAATGGTATAGCCCTTTGGAAAAGTTTGGCAGTTTCTTATAAATTTAAACATACACTTATTGTACAATCACACTCCTAGGTATTTACCGAAGAAAAACGAAAAATTATGTCTATACAAAGCCCTGACCACAAATGTTTGTAACAGCTCTATTCATAATTGCCCCAAACTGGAAACCCAAACTTCCATCAATATGTGAATGGGTAAACAAATTATGATACATCCCTACAATGGTACACTACTCAGCAATAAAACAAAACTAATTACTGATACAAGCAAAAAATACAGATAAATCTCAGAAAGCATCATTCTGAGTGAAAGAAATCAGAAAGAAAAGTTATATACTGTATAATTCCATCTTATATGATATTCTGAAAAAGGCAAAGCTATAAGGGACAGAAATCACATCAGTAGTTTCCAGAGGTTAAAGGTGGAAGGAGGGAATTGATTACAAACGGATATAAAGGCCTTTGGGGAATGATGGAAATATTGTACATCACGACTGTGACAGTGGTTAGATCACTGTATATATTTTTCCAAACTCACAGAACTGTATATCTAAAATAAATGGATTTAACTGTATGAAAATTATACTTCAATAAATCTGACAGAAAAAAAACATGCAATCAGAATCCAGCAAACATCAAAAGGACAATACTTGTTGACCAAGGAGATTGCAAGGTTAGTCAACATTAGAAAATCAATCAATATAATTCACCACACTAAGAAAATAAAGGAGAAAAACCACGTGGTCATCTCAATAGATGCACAAAAAGTGTTTTACAAAATATAACACCCAATCATGGGGAAAAAAAACTCTTAGTAAACTAAGAATAAAACTTTTTTTACTCATACTTAGTACATCTACCTTTATGTAGTCTCCTCCCAACTGTACTAGGGTTGGTCTGTGTGACAAACAATACAGCTGAAGTGATGGCATGCCACTTTTGAGATTAGGTTATAAAAGGCACTGCAGTTTCTGTGGTTGTGCTCTCTCCCTCTTGGATCACTCCCTCTAGGGGAGCCACCTGCCATGTCATGAGGTGACCTAAGGAAAGGCCTAGGTGGCAGGGAACGGAAACTTCCTGACAAAGGCTACAGAAGCCAGTGGGAAGTGGATCCTCCAGCTGCCCACGTCAAGCCTTCAGATGCAGGCAGCTCTTACTGGCAGCTCTACTGCAACCTCAGGAGAGTCTGAGCCAGAACTGGGGAGCTAGCCACTCCCAGATTCCTGCCTCTCAGGAACTGGGTGAGTTCATGTCCTCAGTTGCTAAGTTTTTTGGTAATTTGTTACACAGCTATAGATAACCAATAGGGTGGGTTAAATACACAAAGACAGATAATCTTCTTAGCAAAACCATAATTAAGAGTTAACTGTCAGCAGGGGAAAAAATGTTCTTAGGAATAAAGGTAACAAGATTTTAGGGAGAAATTACAAAACATATTTGAAGGACAAAGAATATCTCAGTTAAATGGAGAGTTATAAAAGTATCCCTCACCATCTGAATTCAAGCTGTAAGTAATCTGGAACTGAATACATTTCTTTTAAGGAAAATATTCATAATCCTGTAGAATGGAAACCACACAAATACTCAGCTAGTGAACATTTTATGGGTAAGCAAACTGGTATGAGTAAATCCTATATAAGACGCCGAGAATATGGCTTTTTAAGCCAACTAATCATTAACTGAAAACACCGCAACTATGTAAAGTACGCACACACATATATGATAAAGATCAAACTGGGAACTGAAATTAAAGTGTTGGTGCTTCAGATTCATGGAGTTTTTTCCCTCACAACACTGAAAACATACAAAATACAAATACTATATTGAAAAGGGCAACAAAATGAAAATATTAATTAAAATGAAAATTAAGATAATTAAGAGGCAGGGGAGTGCAAAATCCGTTTTAGAGAAGTATTTCACCCAAAATAGTCAAAATAAGTAGTACTGATGTTTAAAAGAATAAGCTTCATTGGTTGTAAATTTCACTTAAACACACGTTACTTCACATAAACACACGTTACTTTATGCCAAAGAACACTCTGCTACTGAATTCTTTGCTTACCAGTCTTCTGGTTTGACAGCAGAAGGATCAGGGATTTTTGCTCTTTCATCCCAATCATCAGGTTTTTTATCACTGGGATCTTCAATTTCTTTGGGAGGACTGATAGGAGGAACCACATCCTCCAGTAGGTTTCCTTTGTTTACAACTATCTGATCAATTAATACTTCAAATGTGTCATCTGGATTCATCACTAAAGACCAATTTAAACATATTACACTTATCATATTGACAGACATGTTAAAGATAATCTTCTACCCTAAACTTCATGGGTAAAATTTTCTCTCAACCACAATAAAGGAATTACTGATGTATTAAATCAAAATACACTGAAATCACTAGATATAATGCTTTCTAAAACCAAAGATAAAATTTTAAGTAATAATAATAATTTAATAAAATGCTCCATTACTTCTCAAATAAAAATACTCAATAGCTAACTCAGCTTAGGACTCACATGACCAGTCAGCTTCACTCTTCCATAGTTACAGAATACAACCCAATCTTCACTATTTTAAAATAATTTTTTGAAATGACTTCAAACTTTAAAAGTAGCAAGTATGCTATAAAGAACTTTATTTTTTCTTGAATTACTTGAGAGTAAATTACTGACCTCATCCATATCATCCCTGAATGTTTTAATGTATATTTCCTATAAACAAGGACATTCTCCTATATAACCCAACTCTAGGCACCAAAATCAGGAATTTAACATTGATACAGTCTTATGATTTCCCAGAAATCTATAAAGCTCATTGGCATTTCAAATTTACTGATTCATACACTGTAGTGAAAAATGTCTTAAGGATGATTGGAAATATTCAACCTCACACTTTAGTACGTTTGTTTTGAGGTGAATTCTAGCTCTTTAGAAGTCCCTCAGCCAAAAGTTTCATAAAGGACTCCCTTATTATTGTAATGACAAAATAAAAGCTCTTTCTCTCTTCTGTAAACATGTGGTGGGGAGTCACTGAGTATAATTTATATCTTTGGAAAGAATTGTAGATGAAAGTAGCTGCCTAACATTTGCTTTTAGTAAGTTAAGGAAGTAGGAGCTGTCAATAAATGTCAGGATGATCCTGACTTAACTAGGTAGATGGGCTCCCACTTTCTGTAAAAGCAATTCTGAAGTAATAACAATCTCCAAAGGTTTCAGTCACAACAGTGCCAAATTATTTATATCAAAATCAAATATTGCAATTTATATACAAAGTCAAATAATAAAAATGAACACTCAGTATTTTCTCCCTTCTCTTTTTTCTCCACCATTTCCTCTTCTATTACAGCTGAGATTATAAAACTATATTACTACACAAAGGAAAAAGGTCAAGATTGAAGCAGAACTGAGAATAAGATCTTAAATGCAAAAATGTGCTAGACCCTTTCTAATAAAAAAAAAAAGACATTTCTCAAGAAAAATCCCGAAAAGACTATTTTCTGAATAAATTTTGCATCTGAAATGTTTTAAAATTATAGTAACTCAAAAAAGCACATGACAATTACACTTATGTGAAAAGACATCTTTGCCTAAAACCTTTAGCCAAAAAGCCTTTCCATTTAGAAAACTGTATTCAATGTTCTAGATGAATCTACAACAAAAGGCATTGGATTATAAAGTCTTTTAAGGGACCCCGTAAGGTTCTTAGAACAACTACAGAATAATGTTATAAAAATATAGTAGTATTACAGAAAGTTTTTTTAAAAAGAAAATAGCCACTTGATAATTCTAGCACAACAAAGCTTTTGTTTATAGTAGTAAGAAAAGCAAATGTTTAAGAGTCAGACTTGAGTTTTAATTCCAGTCTTAACAATTACTTTTGTTTCCTAGGGCAAGTTACTTAACCTAAATTAAGGCAAAATAGAGAGAAACTGCTCACCTCACAGGACGGTTGTAAACAAAGTGTCTAGCATAGAGCATGGTACCTATCAGGTGATTAATAAAAATTAGTTTTTTCTAGTCTTTTTGTTTGCATAATATGTCTAGTGGCCATCAGGATGTGCCTCCAATTTGAATCTCGTTTTCTTTCCCAATTTTAATATTATACACGTCTCTTCCTTGTTGCCAAATCTTTTCACAGTTATCATTTTGTATTGTATAGAAAGAAAACCACTACTGTAACATTTGGGTTGCTTCCAATTTACAGTATAGTTTTACACATAGGTCATTTTCTTTCTTCTGGATTATTTTCTTTGGATAAATTCCTGAAAGTGGAATTGTGGCCTTTGACTACACTACCAAAGTGCTTTTGACCAGGTTTATACAAAGTCTAATTAAAATTCATTTTTTCTAGTTATAATTTCTCATTATCTCTACATTTCTACAATTTACTTTATGCTCCCCAAAATGTCTAGTACTATTTTCCAATTTCAGAAAAAGGTCTTTGATATCAATACTGATATTAAAAATAAAATTGGTCCCTGTGTTGGCAGACAAAATGAATGTTTCTGTAACTGCAGTTTTTGTAAAGAAAACTGAAATATCTTAGTCTTGGATGGAGCTGTCCTGTTAGGTTCTGACATGTTGTGATTTTAAGTAATCATGGGCAGAACAAAGCTCTATAATTGTATGTTCTTGGGAAAAGGAGGAACAATCCCATGTAGTGTTCCTCCTAGTCAACATATACGCAAACTCCTAGTTACAAAAGTAAAGCTACGTATGTTAATAGATGGTTGCTCAATGCTTTCCCTTTCAAAGTTTTCCCACAACTACCAAAAGGCAGGACCCAACAATGACAACTGCCTATAGAATAAAGTCTAATATTAAGGGCTTCCTCCTCTTTAACCTTTTGCTCCAGTTTTCTATTCTTTCAGCACCACTAATGTCAGGGTGCCTAAAATATCCCTTTCCTCTCCTATCTTCCACATTGTATCTACACTTTAAGACTAGGTCACATATAACCGCCTTCATTAGGTTTTCTCCAAGTTTCCAAACTGAAAGTAATATTGTTTTTGAGCTCTTAACTGTACCTCATTCGACACTTTACTTTCTACCTGTGCTATAAATATGTGTGTCTTATTCTCCTAAAAAGATAAGCCCTTAACAGAAGGACCTGTGTTTCTCCCAAAGCACTTGCCACGAAAACATTGGTAGTCAGCAAATATCTTTGAATTAATGAATGAATTAAAAGGACATACCAAGGGTATAAAGATGAGTCTTCCTGTCTGTAAAGAACTTTTTAAGGTCTACATCTGGAGGTTTGGCATGCTTCTCTTCAAAAACTCCAGTTTGGGGATGTTTATGTCTGAAGATAAAATGAAGTTTATAATCTTCTCCGCATTTATCTGGTCCAAACATAATGGTATAGGATGTTTTATCATAAAAGTTTTCCTTCAAAGAGAGATGAGTATTGGGATTAGTCCAGAATTAGAGTATTTAATGAATTTCTCTATTCTACCCCACTGGGTAGAGTTCACAAAAATGTATCAAATGCTAATTCACCAAAGAATTAGTTGACACAATTGACAATAAAGGATGTGGAAAACACAACAAATTTTATTTCAAAAAAGTTTTTTAAGTGCACACACTACTTCCATCCTCAAGATGTAGGAGAGAAGCTGGAACCACCCTAGCAACCTCATAATGTTTTACTCTATATAGATCTGTATTATTAATATTTTATTAAGAAAATGAAGCACAGAGAAAAGCATTCTGTGACTTAAGACTACAGTGCTTACTTAGCTATTACTACTACTCAGTAAGACACCAGAAGATGGCGCCCCTTAGCACAATGTGACGAAGAGATTCAGACTCAAAAACAGACACAGCAACATGCTCCCCATTTTATTACTGGTCATTTCTCCTCATTTGGCATGGACACTGCTTAAGAGCACAGGATCTGGAGTTCAAATCCTACCGTTGCCTTTAAACCAGCTGTGTGTGGCCCTGAGCATATTTCTTAACCTCCCTGTGGTTCTATTTCATACCTCTGATGAAGATAATAATAGTACGTACCTTATAAGGTTTCTCTGAGGATTAACTGAACTAATTAGATAAAGTGCTGAGAAAAATACTTGGTATTTGACTTTATTATCGCCATTGTACCTTCAGGTGATCATCATCTCACAATACCTAAGTGTTTCACCATCTACTACAAATGGCCTCCCCTTTACCTGATCCTAATAACAGTAAATGAATCCTTTAATCTGTTTCATAGCCACGCATTCTGACAAATATCTCATTGTCTCATTTATCTTATTTTTGTTATACGCAGAAATCCTGACATAGCCTCCTGTAGGAGGATGCTATAAGAAATGTCTCCAAACCTCCAGTGGTCCTAATGTTACCTGCTTCACCATGAAAACATTTTTAACTTAGTAAATTTTTGCAGACTGCCAATTCCTGAACTGGCCTGCCTTTTTAATTTGGTTCTTTGGCTATTTTGTTTTACTGCTTTACTCCATTATCTTACTTCTCCTGTGATTATTATTTTGTGAAGAAAATAACTGTAAGCTGGTCTTATAGTGACATTTATAAGCACCAGGTTATTTTTATTTATTGACATAGCAAACTTTTTTATGTGGCTAATGATTACAAAACTGATGCCATCAAGTAACACAGCTGTGTACGAAACTTGAAGGCACACTGTAAAAGCTATATAAACTCACGGTGGATAAAAATTTTCAAAGTTATTTTCGATTTCAGTTGAAAATGAAAATTTCAGTTGTGTCAATTGCTCCTTAAAAATACTTATTAACTTTAATAAGGTTTTCTTAAACATTAAAATATCATACCAGATTCAAACCATCAGTGTCTGCTAGGAGTTTAATGTATGCACCTCCACAATCAATACCATCTTGAAAATTTACTTCATATCTAAATGAAGGGAAAAAGAATCATACTGCTGATAAATAAAAATTACTAACTGTTCTTCAAAATCTAATGTATTACTCTCAATTCATTTAAACACAAACATTTTACATTACCAGAAAGCTCATACAAAGCATATCCACAACCTATAGGGAACAAGCAGAAATGACTTTTCTGTGCGCATCCTTAAAATATTAAAAATAGAATGTTATAATCAACTATACAAAAGCCAACCAATTTGTCGAAATAATTTTTTTCATCAAAACTGTTGAATTAAGAATAAAATACTTTGGGGCTTCCCTGGTGGCGCAGTGGTTGGGAGTCCGCCTGCCGATGCAGGGGATACGGGTTCGTGCCCTGGTCTGGGAGGATCCCACATGCTGCGAAGCGGATGGGCCCGTGAGCTATGGCCGCTGAGCCTGCGCTCCGCGGCGGGAGAGGCCACAGCAGTAAGAGGCCCGTGTACCGCAAAAAAAAAAAAAAAAAGAAAAAAAAGAAAAAAGAAAACAAAAACAACAACAACAAAAAAGAATAAAATACTTTGACTAAAACTTTTAACAGGAAACTTCAAATTAAAATAAGGTACATACTACACATAGTCTTTATAAACTAAAAACAAAGACTATGGGGGTCATGGCTACAGCATAAATTTCTAAGAAATTGCTAATGATCCTAGATATCCAATCTGCTACTAATTTGTCTTTTAGTTCAGCTACACTGAAACCATGTTAAATAAGTTGTACATTTAATTAAATACCGAAAGCAAAGAGATTTCATAATCTCAGTCAATAACCTGGACTATTTCAGATCTTCACAGCCAGGAGATAGGGGAAATACAGTGTAACAGCTAAAAGAGTGAACTGACATGGCAGTCTCTTCATAGGTTTACAACACTCTAATTCTCAGCAAAAGTTCTGTTGTTGTTTTGTCTTATTTAGGCAATGACAGTCTTACTGAACACTATTTAGAAGAGATTTTCAGTAAATTGATGGATTACATGTGACAAACCGGTTATCAAACTGAAAAACAGTGAAAACCAAAAAAGTTATGATTTGGTTTAATGAATTAAAGCAAAAAGAGATGAAAACTAGAGGAGCAACAGGACAGTGATAATTTTAATGAAGGACTATAGTTTAAAATGTTTCTGAGGAAAGTTTAGAGACAAAGTAAAAAAAAAAAAAAAAAAGCATACAAAACTTTGAGAGTTTGAACCCAATTAGTATATGTATTTTGTACAGAAAAGAAATAGAGAAAATACAGTAAACTTTTAAGTGATCATCTCTGAGTTGCTGGAGATTTTGGTGATTTCCCCTCCCTACTTTCTACTCTGCTTTATTTCTCAAGATATCTGCAACAGTGGTTACAAGCAAGTACTTTTGAGTCAGGAAGACCTGAGATTTTTTTCTGGATTCTGGTAATACCTCGGCTAAAGGCACATTACTGAAGCTCTAGTCTCTATTTGCTCATCTGTAACATGGGAATATTGCCCATACCTACACCTCAAAGGACTGTTATGATGATTAGAAGTTGTCATGCACAGTGATGGGCCAATAAATGCTCAAAAATGTTAGCTTCTGTTATGATCAGAAGAAAAATTTTGTTTTGTTCTTTTTCATTTTTTAAAGTTTGTTTCCTCAAAGCCTTATCAATACTTTTAAGCAGTAGCTGATAAACTTTTTATTCATGAAACATGTCTTTGAAGAGTACAAAGTAAAAGAAATGGCGCATGATGTGAACTAAAGGTAAATATTTGGTATTCTAAGTAAAATAAAATAAAAAGAGATATAGTTTTAGTATAGGTGATCCAAGGAGAAAGGGTTCTGTGTAAAGAACTAGAGAGAATTGTGTAAATTGTCTCTATAAACGTTAAGACAGCTCTGCTGTCTTAGTATGCCTAGACTTGATCACTATGTCTATTTCATATGCTGAAAACTTCCGAATTTTTCAAATCATTAACTTGTGCCTAGTATAAATAGTTCACAATGGATTCGAGGATCAGTGAAATGTATGTCACAGAGCTTCACTGCTGCTAATTTTAAATCATAGGAAAAATGAGGACAAATGCAGAATATATGTTAACCCTATTTTCTTTAGAGTAGCATTTTCTAAACTGTCCCATGAAATAGTAATTATTGCTATGGGGGGAAAAAAAACTTCTGTGGTCAATTATGTTTAGGAAACACAATATTCAAGTTAAAAACAGGTTTTCATACAGAGAACTTCTCAAAGTCTTTAATGGGCAAATATGCTTCCTTACCTTTAAGGTTCAGATATTCTTAGTTTCTAAAACTTATATGACCACGTAATGTATATTAATATATACACAATTTGGAAAAAGCAGCTTTAGAGTAAAGTTATGTCATAAATCTATAGTATTTATAGTAAATATAAAATATTTTATTTATCTCATTTCATCAAAATTAAGAATAACAAATATTCACTATCCTCCTTTGAACTGTTTTCAAGCATATCAAACACTGCTATTCCATTCTTCTTGATTCTCCTTTTCTTTTTTCAGAATAATAATTTCACAACTGCTTTAATAATTTTTTTAGACTTATTATCTTTGCTTCTAATCTTGCAAGTTATCTTTCACTTGCTTGCCTAGCAGTGATTTATATTTTCTGAAAATACCAAATTTGATTCATTTTACTCTGGAAAAGTTAAACTTTATATTATTTTCCATTACCCTTTCATTTAAGCCACAAAGGATTAAAATAGAAAATGATATTATATTCACCTAACTTCAACAGAATAAGATTACTTTCAAATTTTCAAGAAAAAAGAAACCCCAAACTCTGAATAATGACATATATCAAGCTCAAATATTAATCCCAATAAGTACTTATAACAATATTTTTCATTTGTTTAAATGGTTGTATACTCTTTGACATTATTTGATATTTTAAATTTACTGAAATAACAGTACAACTAAGCCAAAGCATCACAGCTGAAAAATTAGCCCAATTATACCAAATGCCATATTGTTTTAACTTTCTAAAATACAAAATGGCATTTTAGTTACACCACATAGGAATATATTTAACATGTTAACAAAAAACTGAAGTGTTTCTGGAGTGTTAAGTTTACAGTTAATGGTATTTCCTTACACTGTAATTAATTTTGGACAGCCCAATCTTCTGATATAAGGTAGAAAGTAACATTTCTACATTTCCTTTTCTTTGTTTTTAATATGAATTTCATTGGTTTTGTAATTGTATTTGTACACATCTATTTTGGTTTTATACCAGTATAGGTGAAACAAGCTTGAGGAATTTACACTTGATTTTACAACAGTTACACATGCAAACAACATGACAATAAAACTAGTTTGTCATATTGCAGGGGAGGGAAGGGGTGACTGTCTGTGAGGACATGTGCCCTTTAAGAGGGCACTTCCTCTTTAAAATGAATTTGCTGCCTTTGAATCTTATCACTGGTTTACCAGTAATATTTATGGTTCCATTCTGAATATACTGAGGTTAATATATCTTAATAGCAAGTCATTTTAGTAAAGAGTTAAAATAAAAATGGTGATTTTAGTATGCACTATATAGTTTATGGTGGTGGAATGTTGTACATTACAGTATATATTATATAATTTTTCAACTAACCTGCTTTTCACTCGAAACCTCAGGGTGTCTGTGTGTATACATGCATTGTGTATTTAAGCAAATGAAATGGAAAAGGAAAATCTAGTTTTTTATGCCCATTTTATACCCATTATACCCATATTCAAAAGCCAAATTATACAAAACTAATACAAATGTCACAAAAAGTATTAAAAACATAATAAAACTTACTGTACTATCAGAGGTTTATCAGCAAAGATGAAAGGTTTTGCTAATACAGCAGATATTGCATGATGCTTTGCTCTAGATTTCAACACCAGTCCTCGGTCACCAGGTACTTGATATTCTTTCAGTTCTTCTACTTCCCATCTTCCTAAAATACAAAACAAAGCAAGTTAAACTAAAACCAAAAACACTGACTTAAGAATTATTTATTAGAAGTGGTGACCAATAATATTCTTCCATGAAGGCTACTTTGGGAAAAATAAAATCACATTTTAAATCAGAAAATAATATCTGCACCTGTATGTATGTATGTCCTCTTTTTCTCTTAAAACTGTGAAAACTAATAAATAACAGACCCTACAGTATTTAATTAAAGCACCTCTAAAGCTGGCTTAGTTTGGATTTCTCTGAAAGACTGTAATCAATGAAATCAGAAAATGTGGTTTGTCTCATACTGTTATCAACATTGTATTTTTAAAATGAGGTATTTTTAAATTACACAGGAGACAAAGTACATCCTTAACACAAAATGAGTTTGCCTCAGTCTATTTTTTTGAAATTTATGGTATTATCAGCTACTTTTCTTACTTTGCAGAAGTTACTGTAGGGATTAAAAATTTTTTGTGTGTGTGTGTGTTACGCGGGCCTCTCACTGTTGTGGCCTCTCCCGTTGCGGAGTACAGGCTCCGGACGAACAGGCTCAACGGCCATGGCTCACGGGCCCAGCCGCTTCACGGCATGTGGGATCTTCCCGGACCGGGGCACGAACCCGCGTCCCCCGCAACGGCAGGCGGACTCTCAACCACTGCGCCACCAGGGAAGCCCGATTTAAATTTTAATTTGAAAATTGTCATGCCCAAACAACACAAACTAAAGTTAACACTTCCTAAGCTAAGCCAATCAGTTCTCAGAACTTTTGGCCAAGGAAGTCATACATACTAGATAAGCACTAGGCTGCTGAGTTAGGTCCTCTATGGGCTGGAATTTCCCATGTTTAAGATCAGGAAGCTCCTGCAATTAGATCACAGGCAGCATATAATGCAAAGCTAGGCGGGTTAGCTGCAGCCCCAAAGTTGTAGATTGGACTTTCCTCCTTTACTCTTTTTAAAACAGAAAATACTAATTTCTATTAATTTGTATAAAGTGTTCTATTTTTGAAAATTAGAGGTATCGCCTATTCCAAGAAAACTCAATTTAGCGAAAATTGGCTATTTTCCGGTATTGTGCCAACTTGAAATATTAATGGGCACTTTTGAATTACTAATGTACTTTATATATATTTTTTTTTTTCTAAAAAACAACAATGTAAGAACCTAACAGTCTCATACACCAGAGAGGGGTATATTTTAGTCTATCATTGTGCACACACTATTGGGTTTTTAAGAATTCATTTTTTTAAAGTTTTCAAGTTTCTTTTCCTTTTCGTCCCCTAATTTGGCTATAGTATACTTTTCTAAAAAAAGTGAATTCATTTGGTTTTTCTTCTCTCACACTGATGAGCAACTGTACTATCACTACTAACCTGTGGCTTGACTAAATCACAAAGGTCTTCTTTTAAGAAGTAACAACTTTATCTTTAGGGGTTTTAGGATACTCATAGTAAAGCCTTTTTAAAACTATGTTGCCTTCTTTTGTAATTACATGCATACATTTATCTGCTATGAAAAGGTACTATCTAAAAGTACTACTTTAATTTTAGAAAACCTGTGACAGGTGATTATTCTTCAAGGACAAGAGGTTTTTCCCAACTTCAAATCAATAATAACTTTTCATTAACCAATAATCATTTACTCAAATTCTATACAGTGCCAGGTAATATGAACTCTGATGTAATTAAAATTTCAAAAAGAATTCACAAAATTTTATAAGACATCCTGAAAGTTGGTCACTTAAAGAACTGGTGACTTTTTAAACAGCTACACTTTTATTAGTAACTTAATCTGAAAAATTTAAATACGTCTCCTCCAAATGCAAACCCTGTTACCCAGCACATAATGTTTCACACAGATTTGCTTACTCCTGAAAATATAGGAATTAGTTTTACTCAAGTGGCACTTGACAGAAGCTGTGATTAATGACTAGAAATGCTAAATATTCCTGCAAAGAAACCAATATTGGTCTCAACTAACCAGTATATAAACAACATTGCTAATATTTATATACGAAATGCCATTTTCAGGACCTGAAACTTTAAGAGCGTCTGTATTTTTCAAAGTTGCTTTCAAGAAATTGAAAAAAGTCAACCAAACATACCAAATCTAATATGCTAAGAAATTATTTTTGTGGATAATTTTGTTTAATAAGACTACAGACCAAACTTAGGTGTTAAGAAGCTTGTTTTCTGCTTGCTTGCGTTCTAATTTTAAGCTGGGGTGGGAGGAAACTCATTTAAACACTAAGTCATTTTTGTCCCGCAAGAAATAGAGGCAAACTCACTCCTAAAATAGACCATATCCTAATTTTAGGAAAACTCCATCAACAGATACTTCTAAAACACAAACATAAAGCAAATATCTACCCAATGCTGTTCTAAAAAAACTGTAACATAAGCTAAACATAGATGTTTTAAGTCAAGCATTCTGTTCGATGGCGGGTATTTCTGTGGGTATTATTTTAGGTAGTGTTCTATCTCTGCAGACTTGATGCTTCTTCGAGGGAAATTATTCTTTTCTCTAAATGGATTTAGACTGAATGCAGTATTGCTTGTTCTGGGCATATGGTAGAGTTCTTTTTGGAGTACATAAGCATATACACTGGGATGGAGAACATTACAAAGCAAGACATGCAGGCATGATCTTTATCTCACACTAAAACAAACACTATGAAACGACTGCTGCCATCCTATACATGCTGTTAGTTGTTCTGTTGTTATTTTCATGTAATGCCTGTTGGATTCTCAGAGAGAGGTCACATCCTTATGGGTCTGAGGTCCTCTGAGAGAGAGGAAATTCCCACTATCTGTCACCTTGACTGAGGCTGATCCTGCTTTAGGATGTAACAACTGAGGAGGCTGGTTTTAGACTCAGAGGAGGAAGAAATTCTTCCATCACACTCCAGGAGAGTCCTGTTGGGGAAGAAAAGATGACCCTTGCATATAGGACTTTTCCTTCGAGGTGAAGCCTGAGGATAACCTATCAGAGATGCGGTGATAATGGTTGTGGGCATGGAGGTGTGAGCTCCAGGAGCAGCCACATTTCCCATAGCTCTCATAAATGTCCTCTAGGAGGACCCTGCCGAAAGTTATAACTTGATCTAGGCAGCCCATGCTTGAGGGAAAACAGAAGAGAACAGCAGTAGCCTGGGAAATCCTGCAAGAGACTAACTGCAGTGGAGTGAAAATTTAACTGTTCAGAGTTAGAAAACTGGATGGTGGCTTAAGTATGGATTACCTGGACTTCCAGAAATATTGGAAAGGAGACAAAAGACTCCATTTGTCTTTTGACAAGATTCTGTTGTGAAGCAGGATGGGGCCTCAGGTATATTTAATAAAAATATAATCTCAAAAGCTAGTGAACTCTGAGTCACAATGGTTATGTTGAATATTTAAATAAATATTTTACCATCATATATAGAAATCTCCGCATCTGTATCATCTTTTTTTGCTTTTGATAAGACCCACCTATAAATAAAGTTGAAAGAAATGTATATTATTAAAAATAAAACTAACAATTTATAGATACAATGCATATCAGAGATACAACAGAAGATTACCCAATAGTAGCTTTTCCTTCTAAGATAAATGAATACTTAGAGGCTGAAAGGATGTCTACACATAATCCTGTAAAGCTAGAGTTAAATTTAGAATCTGCAATTTACTAGCTGTATGATCATAGCTAAGGTATACTAAGCCTCAGTTTCCTCACTGGTAAAAGGCAGATAAAGATAGTTCTTACCCACCTACTTAGGACAGTGTCTGGCATATAATGATCAATAAATAATGACTTTTAGTGGTTTTTTTACCATTATTTAGGATAAAACATTAAATTGAATTTGTCATCTGATATTACGTTATTAATATCTGTCCTAAGGAATGAAGAAATGTAAGTTTTCACTTTACATTCATGATTCATTTGTATATTTTCTTTGTATAAATGATAACAATTCAAATTAAACACTTCTATCAATAATAAAAATGTGTTACAGTATTGGTTTACACCGTGAAATAAAGTATTTTAACCCTTTTTTAAGGTACTGTGGTAGAGGCAATTTTCATAGGCTAACAACCAATAACTTCAAAAAAGCTGATCAAATCAAGGAAAAAATTCTCCTGAATGAATACTCACCCAGTCAACCTTCCACTATCAAAAGTTTCCGTAAAATATACTTCTCCTATAGGTTGAGGTGTCTTATATTTAATCTAGAAAATAGATTTAAAAAATCTAAAGTTATTCACCTTCACAAATATTTTAATTAAATAATCTCACTAATTAAGAACCTAGTATGGAATGCACATATAGGTAATATAGATAGATGGTAGGTGACATGGTCTCTGGCCTCAAAACTTTGCATTCTACTGGTAAGAAAATACAGAAGAATATAAGAGATACACGATGGAAAAAAACTCTATGTGCAAACAGAATACACTGACTCCTTCTAACACAGGAGGGATAGGAAGAAGTAATTAGCCAAGGCCTCATGATGCAGTGGATGTGGCTTTGAAAGGATTCTAACAGGTGACAATATTTGAGGATAAAAAATCATTAGAAGCAAAAGATGTAAGATGAAAAACATATAAGATGAAAAACTTAGTAAGCACATAGGTTAGTTTAAAATTAACTCTTAAATTTCATTGTTATGTGACTAGAGGACGATGACAACATTCTAAGAAATTAGAAACCCAGAGGAAAAATAAGATTCAAAAGAGAAAGGACTGCAAAGCAATTATCTCAAAGCACTGTTTCAAGTGCCGTGTGTTAGCTGCTATGATGATAATGATGGTGGGGGGGGCTGTGATTTGATGGCTCTTTTAATCCTCATATTTCTATGCGGGAAGTACTTTATTGTTCCCATTTTACGTATGATGAAACTGTAGGAGACAGGCAAAGTAATTTGCCAACTGTCATACAGTTAGACACTTGCAGGACTTGAAAGATATGAGCCTAGGTTCTAAAGGTTATACACTTAACCACTACACTATACCGAGTGCACCAATAAAATAATTTAAAGTAAATTTATTGACAAATTGTCAAAAGATAATTTGAACTGATGATGAATAAATAAAATTTTGCTTACAGTAATAGATAAATCTTGGTCCTTTCTTAATCAGCCTTTAAGATTTTACCTATATAATTAACAATGCGATTTCTTCTCTCAGCCATAAGAGAAAAGGATGCAGAAGTACTTTTACTATTTTCACTGTCCCTACCCTTCCCTAACAGTACATTTCCTGTCTAAGGGAGGAAAATCAGTAATTAAACAAAATCCCACACACTTACTAACAGGTCAATATTCTGCTACCCAAACTGCCAATCTCCTATGAAGTTTTCTGAATTAGAACTTACAACTTTACTGTTCTCTATATTTTTATGGATTGGCAAAAATGGGCAATGTTGTTACAAGAGGCTTCCTTCTGTTAGACGACCTTTTAAATCACCAGCAATTTATTTTGTGCTTTATTTATATTTTACTCGTACTTTACCATATCTAGATTACTCATGATATAAAATTAGAAGCATCAAAAATTGTTCCTCAGGGCTTCCCTGGTGGCGCAGTGGTTGAGAATCCGCCTGCCGATGCAGGAGACACGGGTTCGTGCCCTGGTCCGGGAAGATCCCACATGCCGCAGAGCAACTAAGCCCGTGAGCCATGGCCTCTGGGCCTGTGCGTCCGGAGCCTGTGCTCCGCAACGGGAGAGGCCACAACAGTGAGAGGCCCGCATACCGCAAAAAAAAAAAAAAATTGTTCCTCCCATTTCTTATCATCTTCTCAAATTATCATCAAATATAGTTAAGAGTCGTAGGTATCTGAAATTTCTTTGAAGTATTAACCTCCAAAACCCTCGTAGTAGCTGTATCTAAGTCAGCCATAAGCACTTTGATTACTACTTAGTTTCTGTGGATCACAGAACCAGGTTTTAAAAGAAATGGCCTTGTGGAGCTTAAAACTTAACAGGAGAAAGAATATTCACCTTAAGCAGCTAAACAACACTTGCATTTGCAAATAAAAAACTCTAAAAGGAAGTCTGTAACAACTATATATTATTCTCCTTGGCCCTTTAAACAGCAGCTAGCACAATATAATTGATATTTCCTCACCAAAAATATTTCTGAAAAAATTTTCTGATTGTCTCAATATGAGATATGAATATTCTCAATGTGAAAGCTCTTATGGATTGTCAAAGTGTACAAAAACCTCCAGACACCTGTTTTCCAGACTCCTGTCAGTCACCACCTCAAGACACACATCTGAATGATGAAGCAGAAACACTGTGAGCCTTACTGAATGCCTACCTCATCATCACTCCCCTTTCTAATTCATCCTATTTAGCATTTTCTTTCCTCAGAGAAATAAAGAAACACTACTTTCTTTACTTCTAGGAGAAAATTATACTACCTTTTATCTGAAGAGGGCTGGCAGTGTCAGAAATAAGACTAAAAACCTTTCCCTTAGCTAAAGTATTTAGTCCTCTTTAGCCAGTGATGAACTCCTAGTTTGATAGTAAAGATCTTGCCCATATTTATTTGGTAATAAAACTGTGCTAGGTGCCACACACAAATTAAAAACACAGCAACAAATAGTTGGAAAAAGGCAATGTTTTTTCTATTTATATTGAAACTAAAGACTATTTGAATAGAAATGAATCTTAAGAAATTAGTCACCCCTATGTATCATGTAAAAGAATATTTTATTACTTTTTTAAAAGATTTTTTTGATGTGGACCTAATTTTTAAGTCTTTATTGAATTTGTTACAATATTGCTGCTGTTTTATGTTTTGGTTTTTTGGCTGCGAGGCATGTGGGATCTTAGCAGCTCCCCGCCAAGCAGGGATGGAACCCGCACCCCCTGCATTGGAAGGTGAAGTCTTAACCACTGGACCACCAGGGAAGTCCCTAAAAGAATAATTTATAGCTTGTTTCTCAATAACCTTACCTCTGAGGAGAATTCATTTTCATTAGCATCAATCTCTTCTGAATTTTCATCAATGTCTTCCATCTCAACACTATCATCCATAAATTCTGCATTAATTGAGATGAAAAGAAGACCCAAACATAGCCGAAAGCCTTGGAAACGCATATTGATTATCTGTGAAATTGACAGTAATCAGTAAAAACAAAACAAAGTTGTGAAAAATATGTGTAAGTATATTTACAAAGAAATAATTTCTCCTTAATGGCTTTTAAAACAAATCATTACCAAACTTACTTAAATTATGCTTTGAACAAGTGATAACACAAACTTCAAAATCTCACAGGAGTCTACAGCTGAAGGCTTGCCTCTAAAAGCAAAGAGCCAAAGGCACAAACCTAAAGATACAGATAACAGTGACTAATTAACTCATAATATGTGGACCCCTCTTAAAAAAAAAAGGATCGTGATTCCTAAATGTTCGCTCGAGTTTTTTTTATCATAATGTTGCTTAAGTGTATATAACCATACAATTGGAAATTTTACAATTATAAAAACAAAATATATTTATATGTAAACACCAAAAAGAGAAAAATAATTTTATCACAATTGAATGTGATAGTATTTTACTGAAATCAAATCACAGCTGGAAATTCAAACAAATATAGGATTTATTGCAACCAGGTTGAGTGCTATGAATAAAGTTCTTTTGCATTTATCATCCCCATAATACTATGATGAGTCAACTGTATAACCATTTCTCTATTCAAATACTGCAAAACCTCTGTTCCTTATAGCATTAATTGAGATGAGTAGAAGCCAAATATTATTTGGCTGGCTCTTGGCAGAAATACATAATTTATATAATTAGAGCCCCCTCTATTCCCATTAGCATGTTAAAAATGAAAGTTTTATTTCTTGGTGCCAGTGGACTTTTAAACAAGTAAATATGAATACTGAAATAGTGTGGCAGTCTTGATTAGGTGGTCAGTCATTCAGATGACCCAGAGTATAGTGATATTACCATCAACATGAACATTTTTTTAAAAACAGTATATTCTTAGAACTCTTAGATTCTGCAGAACATATCTACAGACCTATATGGGTCTGCCTAAGAAACACTGAATTTACGAGATAGCATTCTACACCCACCAGAACGGCTATAATCAAAGAGAGATAATAATAACAAGTTTGGGGAGGCTGTGGAGAAACTGGAATCCTCATACATTGCTGGCAGGAATACCAAATGAGCTTTGGAAAACAGTGTGGCAGTTTTTCAAAATGTTAAAAATAGAATTACCTTATGATTCAGCAATTTCACTCCTAAGTATCTACCCAAGAGAAATGAAAACAGATGTCCAAACAAAATCTTGGAATGTAAGTGTTTAAAAAAATTGTTAATAATAGCCAAAAAAGTGTGAACAACCCAAATGTTCATCAACTGATGAATGGATCAACAAAATGTGGAATATTCATACACTGGAATATTATTTAGCAATAAAATAGGATGGAGTACTAATGTGTTACAAGACAGATAAATCTCAAAAACATTTTGCTGAGTGAAAGAAGTCAAGTCATAAAAAGACCACATATTGTATGACCCCATTTAAATAGGCAAATCCATAGAATCAGAAAATAGATAAGTGATTGCCTAAGGAAAGGAAAGAAGTGGGAAGAAAGGGTTAATGTGCACAGGGTTTCTTTTAAGGGTAATGAAAATATTCTAAAATGGGAATATGGTAATAGTTGCGTAACTCTGTAAATATGTTAAATATGTTAAAACCCACCGAACTACCCTCATTAAACAGGTCAACTTGTAGGCATGCAAATAATATATCAATTAAGCTGTTTTCAAAAAAGAAGCATCAAACTATAAAAAGCATTTTTCCATTTGGTTAGCTCAACTAACCCTTTCTAATGAGATCAAAACTCTACATGAATGTATGGGCCAGTTAGCTTTAATTTCTTCTAAAGGCCACTGGGTACAACTTTAAAGTTTACTTTGAAAATGCAGGTTTAAAAAAATCAACACCATTCTACCACAACATGAACATTTTATATTAAAAGGTGTGTTAATACCACCATTTTTACAGACAAAGACAACACAAAAAATGATGCATACTAATCATAATTTAATTAGAAGAGTTTAATCTCTCTTGAGTCATAAAAAAGAGGTTAACTGGGATAGAAAGTAAATATAAAGGGATCACTTTGACTTAATAACAGTAAGGTAGGGTTTTTTTAAATTTTCACTTATTGGCACAGATATGAGTACATTTACACATTGCTTATTAACTGTTAACGACCCTAAAAGCTTCATTGTTCTAAAAGTTTAAGAGCCTTCCATGACTTATATAACAAAGCAAAAGGTGTTTTTCTTGACTTGCTATCAATAACATTTGAGTAAAATAGAAATGCATAAAATAACAGCAGTAATAATGAACATTAATATCACTTTAGTCCCATATCTTCTCCTTCAAAATGAACGCACAGTTTAGTTTCTTAATAATTAAATTTGTTGAAAAAACATGTTCTAAGTGCTTTGTTTGAGCTCTGGTGGATTGGGCTGCCAGAGAAGAATTAAGGGGAAACCAAGCAGGCAGTGTCCTCTCTGGAACCCTACTCTTACTTCAGCCGATTTTATTTGTTTTCTTTCTTTCTTTTTTTTTTTGCTTTATATAATTTTTTATTTAAAAAATTTTTATTTTATATTGGAGTACAGTTTATTAACAATGTTGTGTTAGTTTCAGGTGTACAGCAAAGTTATTCAGTTATACATATACATGTATCTATCCTTTTTAAAATTCTTTTCCCATTTAGGTTATTACAGAGTATTGAGCAGAGTTTCCTGTGTTACACAGTAGGTTCTTGTTAGTTATCTATTTCAAATACAGCAGTGTATATTATTTGCTTTCTATATTAGGTTCTTCCTAACTTTCTTTCAGAAACAGTTGCCAAAGCTTCAGAAAAAAAGTTTAGAAAACCCTTTATCAGGAAAGTTTGTTCCTTCTCTAAAGTTCTATGACTATAATCATTCATTTGCATAAAGGAACTAGCTACTTTAATCTTTGCAACCTAGGACATCATGAGGATAGCCAGTATTACTCCCAATCTACAAACTGAAAGCAGGAGGATTCAAAACCCTGATCAAATTCTCATGACTGGAAATGTGAGACAAGATGAGAATCCAAAACTTTACATCAATATACCATTCTACTTCTTATTTTAATCTTACCCCACTGATTATGTTTATTGATAAAGCAATGGAAAGAAATTGCAAAAATCATAACATAACACATTTCAAACCTCCTGGAAATTTCCAAAATTTAGATGCTTATTAGTATTAAGCTATGAAGATATTCACCCAGAAATGGTCATATCAACCTTACTATACAAGTGGAATACTTAAAAATAAACTGTAAGTGGTCATTAACCATTCTGCAGACAATGCAGTTCTACAGGATAATAGTCTCCATTAAGAAAATGATATAGTCCAAGGTTCTTTTTGCTATTTATTCCTTTCTTAAAAAATCAGAAATACAGACCTAACAGTTTCTGCTTAATTCTGCAGTATTCTATCATTATTCAGTGATGCACCAACTGACAATTGAGAATTACATTACGAAGTTTGCAGTATTACTTGGAGGTCTACCATGCTATGGTGCCAACATGTCATCAAGCTCCAAACAGAACTGTGAGGTTTGTCACATATCATTTCTTAAGAAGAGAGGTAAGATACTGCTAGGCCTGCACTGGAGCTTTGAGAGGCCTGACAATGGGGTAATTTACAAAACACTGAAGTAACTAACTTGTACAGTTTAAAAATTTGTAATTGTGGTAGAATACACATAAAAGTTATCATTTAAACCAATTTTAACTGTTCAGTTGTGTTAAGAACATTCACACTGCTGTACATCTTATCTCCACATCTCTTTTTCCATCTTACAACACTAAAATCCTATACCCCTTAAACAACTCCTCCATATCCCCTTCTCCCAAGCCCCAAGCAACCACCATTCTTTTGTTAGTTCTAACAATTTTTTTGGTGAAATTTTTAGGTTTTCTACATATAAGATAATGTTGTCTGTGAACAAAGATAACTTTACTTCTTCATTTTCAATTTGGATGTCTTCTTCTTGCCTAACTGCTCTGCCTAGGGCTTCCAGTACTATGTTGAATAGAAGTGACAAAAGCAGGCATCCTTGTCTTGTTCCAGATCTTAGAGGAAAAGCTTTCAGTCTTTCACCATTGAGTATGGTGTTAGATGTTGATTTTTCAGATATGGCCTTTATTACATTGAGGTAGTTTCTTTCTATTCATATTTTGTTGTGTTTATCATAAAAGGGTGTTGGAACTCGCCAGATGCTGTTTACGCATCAGTTGAGATGATCATATGGTTTCTTTCCCCTCCATTGACAATGTGATGCATTACACCCATTGGTTTTCATACCTTGAACCATCTTTGCATTCCAGGAATAAATCCCACTTGGTCATGGTGTATAAATCTTTTTTTTTAAGCCTATAGTCATGTATTTATTATTTAAACAATTTTTAAAAATTTTTTGGCCACATCACATGGCATGTGGGCTCTTACTTCCCTGACCAGGGATCAAACTCACACCCCCTGCAGTAGGAGCGCAGTCTTAACCACTGGACTGTCAGGGAAGTCCCAATCTTTTAATGTACTTTTGATTTTTGTTTGCTAATATTTTGGTAAGGATTTTTGCAACATTATTCATCAGGGATATTGGTTTGCAGTTTTCTTGTTGTTTCTTTGTCTGGTTTTGGTATCAGGGTAATACTGCCCTCATTGAATGAGTTTGGAAGGGTTCCCTTCTCTTCAGTGCTTTGGATGAGCTTGAGGAGAGTTGGTATTTTTCTTTCAATGTTTGGCAGAACTCACCAGTTAAGCCATCTACCCCTGGGCTTTTATTTGTTGAGGGGTTTTCGATTACTGATTCAATTCCCTTACTAGTTACAGGTCTGTTCAGACTTCCTACAACATCATGATTTAGTCTGAATAGGTTGTATGTTTCTAGGAATTTGACCATTTCATCTAGGTTATCCATTTTGTTGGCATATGATTGTTTATAGCATTCTCTTATAATATTTTTATATCTATAGAATCAGTTGTAATGTCCCCTCATTCGTTTCTGATTTTAATTATTTGAGTCTTCTTTTTTTAATGCAATCTAGTTAAAGATTTATCAATTTTGTTGATCTTTTCAAAGAACCAACTCTTGGTTTCACTGACATTTTCTGTTGTTTATCTATTCTCTATTTCATTTATCTCTTATCTAATCTTTATTATTTCCTTCCTTCTTCTAGCTTTGGGTTCTTCTAGTTCCTTAAGTTGTAAAGTTAGGTTGTTAATTTAAGATCTTTCTTTTTTACTCTAAGTGTTTACAGCCATAAATTTCCCTCTTAGCACTGCTTTCACTCTATACCATAAGTTTTGGTCTCTTGTGGGATTTTTTTTTTTTTTTCATTTATCTCAAGATATTTTCTAATTTCCTTGTGATTTCTTTTTTGACTCCTTTGGTTGTTTAAAAGTGTGTTTTTTAATTTTCACATATTTGTGGATTTTCCTGCTTTCCTTCTGCTGCTGATTTCTAGTTTCATTACACTGTAACTGGAAAAGATACTTTGAATGATTTCAACTTTTAAAAATTTGTTAAGACTTGTTTTGTGGCCTAATATATGGTCTATCCTAGAGAATATTCCATGTGCACTTAACAAAAATATGTATTTTCATCAATATTCATCAGATATATTGGTCTGTAGTTTTCTTACAGTGTCTTTATATGGCTTTGGTATCAGGGTAATGCTGCCCTCATAGAAGACTGAGTTTGTAAGTACTCTCTCCTCTTCAACTTGCTGGAAGAGTTTGAGGAAGACTGGCATTAATTCTTCTTTCTGCTATTGTTAGGTTAAGTGTTCTGTGTATATGTATTAAGTCCTATTGCTTTATAGTGTTGTTCAAGTCTTCTAATTCCTTATTCGGCTATATGGTTGTCCTAAGTTATACAGTTTTAGTGCAGCAAGAATTTGTTTATATGGTATAATACAGAACTTTTAGTGCTTTCACCACCTCCTTGCCTCCTTACAAATGTATAAAAGATAGCAAGCCCATGGTTCTAAGCATCCTGTGTATTCCTCACTCCATACAGGTTGCTGAAATCACAAAATATCTGTGCCTTCATGAAGAAGAAAGGAGGCACTGGAGAAGCACATCCATTTGCATATATCTTTGATCTCCTGTATGTTCTCTGCACTGCCTCTGGGCTGGTTCAATAACAAATTGAAATATAAGTAACTCTGGCCAAGTATGAGATACTTGGGAGATTGCTGGCTGATCACCAAGCTATTTTCTCTTTTTTTCAGGAGACATGACTAGACTATATTTTTCTTGGAGTTAAGCATGACTCAGGTGAATGGAGTTAAATGAGACCAAGGAAAGCCAATGATGTAGTGCTAGTCTGAGTTTAAAGGCCTGGAAGCCAGGAGAGCCAATGCTATAAGCTCCAGTCTGAGAGCCAGCAGGCTCAAGACCCAAGAAGAGCCAATGTTTCAGTTCAAATCCAAGGGCAGGAAAAAAACTGAAGTCCCAGCTCAGCCAGTCAGGCAGGAAGAGTTCCCTCTTCCTCACTGGAGTATCAGCTTTATTGTTCTATTCAGGCCTCCAACTTGGATGAAGGCCACCCACCTAGGGGAGGGCAATCTGCTTTACTCAGCCTACCAATCAAATGTTAATCTCATCCAAAAACACCCTCACAGACACACCCAAGATAATGTCTGACCAAATATCTGGGCACCCTGTGGTTCCATCAGGTAGATAGATACAATTAACCATCACAGACATCTACTCCTCAGGACACCAGCAACCAGAAATTATGTTAGGCATCTGGGATTTTTAAATTTTCTATGTGAGCATTATCTCATCTAATATATACTGTTAACTAAAACTGGTTATTTTTTTTCTAAATCAGAAGGACTTAGAAACAATGAAAATATCTCAAGAAATACAGTAAAAAGTGGGGAAAGAACCCTAACAGCAGAAATAATAGTTGAAAATACAACTTTCTGGTGACTTAGGCAAAGACCTACAAAGTGTTGCAAAGATTCTGGATCTGATCCTATAAAATTCAGAAACTACTGAAGGTCTGAGATTAGTGAAGTGATAGGAGCTGAAATGCAGGATATGGGGATAGTATTTGGTCATAGTAATTATAGAAAGAATGAACTAACTCTGCACTGGATTTTAAAAACATAGCTACACATTAAAGTTAAAGTGGACTAAATAGCATCATTTTCAAAATAATGGTTATATAAACATTATAATGATATTTATTTATTTAGGATTTATACTACTTCTACATAGTTCCAAAAGAATTGCTTGAGGAAACTTGCAGCAGAAAACAGACAAAAATATAAGCCCACCGAGAGCCAGAATTCTCACTTCTGTATTCACAGTGCTGGCCAAAGAGTGCTCATACATGATAAATAGAGAAAGATATTCACAGAATGAATGAATGCATAAATGACAAGAAAAAAAGGTTATGGGTGGAGAGAAATAGATGTTACTAAGCAACAAACTGGAATGACTTGTTGTAGCAGCACTGCAACGATAAATTTGGCAAAAGGGTTTCCAGGCAACTAGGGGAAGGCCAGAAATAAAATGAAGGAGTTTTCACTGTCTATAAAAGTCTACAAGATCCTTGGAGGAAAAAATCTTTTTAGAATTTAACTCCTAGAAAAATTTATGGACTGAATCCTTATATAATAGATGTCTTAACTATGGTTTTATGACAGAGAAATGGGTATGTCAATGCTTCCAACAATGGCCCTCTAAAGTTTTTTAGAACATTGTTAAAACTTAACATAGTTAAAGCTTTCCTATAGATAAGGAGATAATAATCTAGAAAGTTTGCAGTTTTATGTTCTAATTTAATATGGGGGAATTAAACATATTTTTCATTTTTACTCTACATCTATGAAGAAACATCTCATTGTGAGTTATTTCAGAATCTTGCTGTAGACATGCTGCATTTTAACAACTCAATTCATAATTTACTAGAAAAGACAGTAAACAAAAAAATTAGATGAAAAAATTTTGTGTTACCACTTCAGAAAAATAAAACTGGACAAATTTTCACCAAAATTAAAGGGTATTCTTGGAATTATCTGGCTATGTAGCACACAGAAAGTTCACTTTGAAGGATCACAGATAAGGTGGAGAGGTAGGTAATAGTGGCATCTTAAAGAGGCAGCCTTCTTCCAAAGAAGCTGCAAGACTCCATTCGAAATGCAGGTACTTTCTCACAGAAGAAACGAGCATCCTTCAGAATAAGCTACACCAGGGATTTATTAATTTTGTGGTGGCTAATGTTTCCAGAAATTCAAGAGAGGTTAGCCAGTAGATAATAAAATTCATCATTCACAAATTCATTTGACAAATACCTATGGTTGTCAATTATGTGCCAGGCATGATGTTAGACACTGAATTTACAGTAGTTAGTAAAACACACATGGCCCCTGATTGCAAAGAGCTTATAGTCCGGGATGGAAAGCAGACATTAAGCAAATAACCCAGGTATATCACGTAAACTGTAACAAGTGACAGACTAGTAAAGAAATTGTAAGAGTTGGTAATTGGGGAACTGAATTTACAGAGTAGGGGAAGAGGGAGAGAAAGCCTCCTTGAGAAAGTTACATTCAAAGTGAAGTGCAAAGGATGCAAAGGACTGATTCCCCTAGGCCAATGGCAAAGGAAGCTGCACTTGAGAAAGGAACTGAAAAGGGAGGAATGGAACAAGGAGAACAGATAGTGCTGTTTCAAGTATTTACTGTGTTTCAGACACGTTAATTCCATTCCTTACAGCCAGTCTGCAGTGAAGGTATTAGTACCCCATTATACATAAGGAAAGCAAGGCTCAGGGAGGTAAGTAACTTACTCAAAAATACAGAATGCTACTAAACAACAAAGGCAAGACTCAAAGTTAGGTCTATTTAAACTCTACATTCCTTTCATTAAGGCTCTAAGGTTAGAAGGTTTAACAATTTAACTCACTAAATGGCAGTGAGGTTCTAGGCCTATAAAATACAAGGTTAAATATTTTGTTAGTATGTTCCATCCTTTAGACATCCATTCCAGTTTCTGTGGGCTTTATATTTTAAAAGCCATATTTTGATGTGTATCCAAATTATATTTTATGTACATATATCTAGTTAGCTGATTAAATGGCCTTTAAAATCTTTCCAGCAAAGATTTTAAAGCAGCTTAAGGCTACATAAAAATATAAAAACTAACAACTTCATAGTATTACCTTATATTCCTATGAGACTTTAAAATTTTATAGTGTTCACACAAATTTCAGGGTATTTAAGAAGATACTTGCATTGCTTAGTTACAAATCTCAAGGATAAACAGTAAGGCTTACTATTGACTATAATTATCACATGCTACATAATGTAAATGTTTCTAGATATCACCTTTCCTTAACAAAAGCATTTAGAACCGTTAGTACTTTTAACTTCCTATGGTAGCCACAACAATGACCCCCCAAAGATGACCACACCCTATTCATTGGGTCCTGTGAGCATGACCTCACATAGCAAAGGGAGCTTCTTAGATGGAATTAAGGTTGTTAATTAGTTGACCCTAAAATAGGGACAGTATTCTGGATTATGCAAGTGGGCCCAACATAATCACATGGGCCCTTAAAAGTGGAAGAGGAAGTCAGTGAAAGAGAGAAGAAGAGATTTGAAGAGTGAGAGGGACTCTGCCCACCATAGAGATCTTGAAGATGGAGGAAGGGGGTGCATGAGCCAAGGAATGTAGGTGGTCTCTAGAAGCTGAAAACAACTCTCAGCTGACAGTCAACAAGGAAACAGGAACCTCAGTCCTACAACCAAGAGGAATTGAATTCTGCAACCAACCTGAATGAGCAAGGAAGAGGAATCTCCCCAGAGCTTCTAGTAAGGAATGATGCCTTGCCACCACCTTAATGTTAGCTCGGTGAGACCTGTGTCAGACTTCTGACCTATAGAACTGTGAGAAAATAAATCTGTGCTGCATTTAGCTGCTAAGTTTGGTATGGCAACAATGAAAAACTAATACTTTTATCATTCTTGTACTTGATTCTAGCTTCTTTGAAACAGTTCTACCAACCATGTCTCAGCTGGTAAATGCAATAGCATTTTTCAGTCCTATTACCTACTGCTCTCTCTTGACCTTGCTACTGCCTCCTTGAAGCCCTCTCCTCCCGTGGTTTCTATGATGCTATTCCTGATTCTTGATTCTCTTCATTTGCTCTGCCACCTTCACAGGCTCTTTCTCTAATCTCCTGTAAATGTTGCTGTTCGTTAGGGTTCTGTCCCCAGACTTTCTCCTTACATTTCATTTTCTCTTGACTTCTACCTATAAAAGCTAGCTTAAAAACTCCCAAATTTTATCTCCACAGTACAGAGGCCACTCTTTAGTTTCAAATCACTATCCATCTTCAAGGATGTACCAAAGCCTCCATTAATTTGAGGCTGGTCTTTCCTTCCAAACCTGTTCTCTATCTCCTCAATTCCCTTCTCCCATTAACTTCACTTCCAGTCAACCAAATCAGCCAAGTTGCTTTGCCACTATCTTAAGACTATTCTTTCTCATTGATATCCTGTATCATTGGTAACTAAGTGCATCTGGATATTTCTTGAATGTACCTTCCTATATCCATGCCACAGCCTTAATTTGGGAATCCATGGTTTCCGAAAAGGATCAGTAAACTTCCACTTTGCTTCTTCACTTCCAGTCTTCCCAATCAATCAATCTATCTGCCACCTTCTCTCCAGCATGACTTTTCTAAAAAAGAACAAGTCTTACTTTACTATCTATTTATAAAAATGTTCAATAGTTGTCTGTAGTTCTCAGTATAAATTTTGCCCTTTTAAGACTCATTTCTTACTCTTAACACTCACCTATTAACACATTCATGCTTTCTATATACTATTTCTTATAACTGAAATGCCTTTCTGCTATTCGGTTTTAATGGCTGACTGAGGACTCACCAACACCACTATGCCTCAAAAGTAGTGTTTGAAAAATCACTATTTAAAGTTTTAGTTGTCATGCAGCTTCAAGAGCTCAACTACAAAATAATATAATAGAAAGTACACTGAGCTTGGCACCAAGTTTACTGTTCTGTTATTTAAAAGGGAAGGGCTTCAAACTGTTCTAAACCTTTTTTTTCATTTGTCAAGTTTACGGGTTAACCTGGATGATCTAAAGGTCCATTAAAGTTAGCAATTCTAGCTTTGTAGTTAAGAGCACTAAAAATTATTAGGTACTGAAAACAAGCAATAAGGTTAATTTATAGCACTGTTCAGCTTCTACGGATCCATTAACATACATCATTCACACACAATAATTAACTTTATTAACTAGATAAAGACTATCTTCGAAGGATTTAGAGATAAGGTCTAAACGTGACTGCAAGATCAAACCAATTAGATATAAAGACAAAACTGTAAACTGAAAAGAAGTCAAACAATTACCAAAAGGAGGGCTACCGAGTGATTAAAAGACCTAGAGTGATGTAAAAATTTTAAAGCAAGAAAATTCAGAAGGCTAGATCAGGGTTTTGATGGCTTTTATGCATCAAAAAGCTTCAGTATAAAATAACTCTCTTCTAATTAGAGAGGTCTTCTCATGGCCACTCGATTTACCTTCTCCCTTCTGAGCTTTGTTGCCATTTGCTTTTTTTTAAAATTCTACAGTGATTTTTAAAAACATTTTTATTGGAGTATAATTGCTTTACAATGGTGTTAGTTTCTGCTTTATAACAAAGAGAATCAGTTATACATATACATATATCCCCATATCTCTTCCCTCTTGCGTCTCCCTCCCTATCCCACCTAACTAGGTGGTCACAAAGCACCGAGCTGATCTCCCTGTGCTACGCGGCTGCTTCCCACTAGCTATCTGTTTTACGTTTGGTAGTGTATATATGTCCATGCCACTCTCTCACTTCGTCCCAGCTTACCCTTCCCCCTCCCTGTGTCCTCAAGTCCATGCTCTAGTAGGTCTGCATCTTTATTCCCATCTTGCCCCTAGGTTCTTCATGACTTTTTTTTTTTAAGATTCCATCCTCTTTGTCTCTCAGGCAGATGCTATAAATAAAATCAGCTCAAGTATCTGATCATTGTAAACAGGCTTTCGGCGATAATGAGCCTCGAGTCATCAGAGCTTCGTGGGATTCAACACAACCCTCTAGGTCCCTCCCTATCCGCGCGCACCGGGCTCCAGGCAGCGCCTCGAGGGAGCGGCCAGGAGTCACAGGACACACCGCTGTGAGGGTTAGGTCCCCTTCGCCTTCACAGAGGCGGGGAGGGCGTAAGCTGGGCCTATTTTGGTTTCGTTCGCGTTTTTGTGAGAAGTAGCCAGCGGGGTGAGCAGCGCCGAGAGGCTACCGGGCCCCCTTTCTCCATCCCTCGGGAGCGCGCACCGGGGATCGAGTGTGGAACGGGGCTGAAATGGCAACCGCTGGAATAACGGACTCGGCTCCCTGGGGCCCCTTAACCGTCGGGGACACGCCGGGCTGTGGGGGACACCTGGCCTTCCCCGTGCCAGCCCCAGCGAGGCGGTGGACACAGCAGTTCCGGAGGACCCAACGGACGCGGAGGTGGCCTCAACGCCCGCCGCCCGGGCCGGCCTTCCCACTCCCGAGGCCGGGAGAGCCCGTCCAAGAACCTCGCTGGCTGCATCCCCATCCCAGAACTCAACACCCACGCCCTCACTGGCCCCTACCGGTTCCTTCTGGAGGCTCGCCAAAGAAAGGGGTGCGGCCCAGGAACCCCCTCCCCGAAGGAAGCAGCCAGGACTCGGATTCCTCACCCCAGCCAGTGGGCAAAGGGACGCGGGAAAGTGGCTTACTGCCCACGCACCTGCCTTGCGGGCCCGTTTTCGGCAGTGGCAGCTCAGACGTCCGAGTCGCTGCCACTTGGTCCCCGCGTCTCCCTAGAGCAATCCCGCCGGCGGCCGCTCAGTAGCGACTGCTAACTGCGCATGCGCGTGCGGCCGTGGGCGGGGTGAAGGCGGCGGCCGGAGACGAGTGCTGCGCGCACCTGCACCGAGGGGCTCAACGGCCGCAGAGGGGCGCAGCTGTGCGAGGCAGAAGCAATCGGGCGCACCCTCCCGACCACGCGCCGCGCCGCCGCAGCCGGCCAATCGTTCCGTGGATCCGGCTCCAGAGCTGGCCTGGAATTCCTCCTTATCCTTATCGTTATCCATCCGAAGACTTTTCCCTCCCGCAGAGCGCCTGCCCTCTGCAAACTGTGAGGTTCTGCTCCCTAATGCACATAATTAGGTCCTGAATTTTGAGTAAATCACATTTGAGCAGCGTCCAGTTAGTACCCCAGGCCTTCCGTAGAGTTCTAGATGTTCTGATGAGAGGTCATTGTGGTGGGCAGGGAGGCCTACTATTTCGTGACAGTGTATGATATAGATATGTTAAATGTTAACGTAATAAATGTACTATATGGTTTCTTTTCGAAATGCTGATAAGAATTATTAATCTTCTATTGTGCTCACTCTGCTCTAAGGGCTTTACATTGCTTATCTCATCGAACTGTCCCAAAAACCCAGGTGAAGAAACTGAAGGTAATTACTTGCCTTTAACTAGTAAATGGTGGAAATAAGAGTTCAAATCCAGGTCTGTCTCTCTCAGAGCCTGTCATTTTAATTCACACTAAAAATAAAAATAACAGCATAAACGTAGTATTGAATCACATTTCTTTGCCCCACAGGTGTTGGTCATGCAGCTCTTACTACTTATATTTGATAGTAAATCTTGACTTTGATTTTGGTATTATCACGCTTTCAATTTTATTGGTAAAATAGAATATTTGACTTGTGATAACCTCTGTTAAAGAGCCTCAGTTTAAGGGAATTGATGGTACTCCATGCATAAGATGTGATTGTTGTTACCAGAAAAAATAAATAAATAAATAAATAAAACCAAAGTGGGGCTTCCCTGGTGGCGCAGTGGTTGAAAATCCGCCTGCCGATGCAGGAGACACAGGTTCGTGCCCTGGTCCGGGAAGATCCCACATGCCACGGAGCAACTAAGCCCGTGAGCCATGGCCGCTAGGCCTGCGCGTCCGGAGCCTGTGCTCCGCAACGGGAGAGGCCACAACAGTGAGAGGCCCGCGTACCGCAATAAATAAATAAATAAATAAAAAGATGTGATTGTTGGCTAGACGTCAAGATCACTGAACATTTTTCACATTGCATCTGTGATAAGGCCACCATTTCTAGACTTTTGACGCTGTCATCTTCTGGAGCGTGTTTGGATAGCATTTAATTTATGGGTTAAAAAGGACAGTTATTTGAGGTAATTTGTAACAGTATTATCCTCTTAATTTCTTTTTTTAGGCTTTCCAACTTCTGTTATTCAACATAATTCTGTGGCTCAAAACAAATACATTTGACTTGTTAGAAAAATCTTCTGAAGGATCCACTCAAAGTTTGCAATGAGGAAGCTGAAAGCCCAAAATTTGGGAACAGAGAATCTAAGCTAAATGGGCCATTAACCTGACCCACTGATGTGAAGATTTGTTAAAACCCCAAGATGCTGATACATGCTTAATTCTTATTCTCAGCTTAGAATGTTGTTTGAGGGACTACCTATTTACCTATTTTGATATTTTCATAGGAATTCAGAATGGAAAGCTCAAGTGTTTTCACGTATTTCTTACCGAGAGCCTTATGAAACATTTATTGAGCATTTATCTTCTGTATGCTGTGTGTGAAAATATTGGGAATGCAAAGTTGACAACTACATGAGCCCTGCTTTCACATAGCGAATAATATAGTTAGAAAAATAGACATAGAATCTGTTAACCAACATTTTAGAAACAGAGACCTGACTGAAATAGAAAGGTGTTTATTTGGGGCTTGTTAGGACTTCTAACAAACGAAACATTTGAATTGTGTTTTGCTGGACTACAGAATGAGGGAGGCTTATAAAGGCAAAGACCAAAAGGTTATAGTTAGTTACATGAGTTGTTATCAAGAATTCTAATTGGAGCTGGCAAGAAGTGAGGGTGCTTGTTAAGTAAGGATTGGTTGGGATCCCAAATGGTTGCATAGTGACAAAGGGAGAACTTGAGACCATAAGGTTGCAGCTGGCAGGTGTCGTTTTGAGTACAGCTGGTGGTGTTCTTGGATCTGGTACAGCTCAAAGAAAGTTCAGGTTCTCAGTGGTGCAGGGACTTGTCTGAGACCAGGTCCTCAATGGCCGCCCAACTCCATTTTTGTATGCCTGAACCATGATTACTCTCTTATAATTTTAATTTGTCATCAAATCAAATATCCAATAATATGTTACATAATAGAATGGACAAAATGCTGTGACGGACTATGTTTCCAGTCATTCTTCCTAAATTAAAGAAATCTTCATCAAAGAAGTATTCAATACTACTGGCTCCATGCTACAGGCATTCTTGGTTTCATGGTTTAAGCTTTGTCTTTACTTGCATCAATTTTGGTAAACTGTATTTTCCTAAGAAATCACTCATTTTATCTAAGGTTTTAAAAAGACAATTAATATCAGTAAAACAAATCTTTCAGCTCATGATTCATTGCCAATCGGTGGCTGGTAATATCAACACAGCATCTAAAAATACATGCTAAGGTAGGTAAAGAAAAAAAGTAAGATGATGGTCTCCATGGGAAAATGCCTGCCCAGATTTAGCTCCCATTATTTGTTCATACTTGTTGCAATTCTGCCACAGGGTGGAAGATCCATATGGTACGCAACAAATCCCCAGATACTTTTACACACCTATGTTAGAAGAGGTTCTCTCTTTCCCTTCTACCAGGAGTATAGCCACATTTACTGTTACTACTACTATTAGTAGTATTACCGTCTTACCACTTACTTCAACAGTAAATGGTACGGATGATGGTGGCTAATTTCAATACTTGAGAGACATTTTGGCAACAGAGAATTTCACCTTCAGTGTTTACAGAGCTATTCGCTTTAAAAGTAATGTTTAAGAAAAAGTCTGGTCTGCATGTGTTTTCTACAAACTTATCTGATATATTGTGTCAGGCACTTAAATACATCATTTGTCTTCATATATATGTTTGAAGAAAAGTGATTTTTAAAAAGCAAAATCAGTATGAATTCTATAAAATAAATGCCCAAACCAACCAATGAGCCCTATTTGCTCTGCCAAACCTCAGATAGGTGTCTGGGGTTCTCCAAATCTCCTCTTCCTCATACACCTCAGACCGGAGGCCGTGGGTGGTGAATGAGACGCTCCAAACATCTACCATTTGGGAGCAGTGGAGATGGGAGTGGAAACTGGGGGCATTTCTCCTGGCTACATTAGAAACATTTTCTAGAAATGCTTTGTACTGACCCCTGAAACTCTCTTGTTCTACGATCATTTTATTAAGGACAGCAGTCATCGGGTTGAATTGTTAAGGCTGTGTTTCAACTTCCTTCTCTTTATGCTTCTAGCATCTGCCACTTCCAGGGTATTTCAGTCAGTGTTCAAATGCCTCTTTCTGAGTGCCACCGCAGGGTTCCCTTGGAATCTTCTGGAATCAGCTGAGCTTCTCAACAACTGTCAGTCATATGTTGGACAGCCTCCTCTAGCATCATTCCAGTTTACGGTTCCAACCCTTCAGGTATTTTGTTCCAGTCTTGGATGGTGGGCTAAGAAGTCCTAGTAAGTACCTTTTCAAGGAATCTTGCCTTCTTTTTGAGGAATGCTCTACCTGGAATTAGTTTTAATTTTTCATATTAGCCTGGAATATGATCTAGCAGATATAATTTTAAAAGCTCAAAACTGAAGTCAAGTTAAACATTTTTGTAACATACATGTGTCTTTTTTTTCTTATTTTTCTCCCCAGCTTTATTGAGATATAGTTGACATAGAGCTTCTTTCTCTAAAAGGAAAAAGTGACATGGACACATATGAACAGTTCATCTATCATATTCTCTTTATACGTTGGTATATGATACAGTTCATATTGAGGTAAATGGGCAAAGTTTGACAGTCAAGGGTAATACAGCAGTATGAATTAATATTTTCATATTTTATGAAAGATAAGAAAGAAAGAATATCTCTTATTATTTCTCAAAATAAAGTAAAACTCAATAGAATAACAAGAGGAAGAATTGTAGATTTTAATAGATTCCTATAAGAAACTGACGAATTAGTAAAGATTTAAAAGAGTTTAACAAATAAAAAGGCTGATATAAGAGAACCCTGCACCCAATGAAAAAAAGTAAATCAACGATATACTTCAATTAAAAAAAAGCAAGTGAATGACTCATATTTTAAAGGGAACGTACAAAGACTATACATTCTTCTCAAATTCATATGAAACATAAGAATTCATAACAATTCTTAAATTTCATCACACGAAGTTCTCTAACAACAATGTAATTAAATTATAAATCAACAATAAAAGACGGCAAAACCAATATATCAAAAAAATACACACTCCCAAATAACCCAAGAGTTAAGAAGGCAATACTAAGAGCAAATATGAAATCTTTAGAACTGAATGACTATCAGAATACATACACATCAAGAGGTTTGGTAATCAGCTCAAATGTCACTTACCAGTAAGTTTAGAGTTTTAAATGCATATATTAAAAAGACAAGAAGATACTGTGGCACTGCCACCCCCAGAGCTGCTTAAACTTGTGCTTTCTATTTTAGATGTCTTAACAAAATGGATAAGAGCATATACCAGTTCATACAGAACCTGTCCATGACAACAGCAAGTTTCTGAACTTTTAGCTATTTATTGAGAGAATTTGATAACATCACTAAGTCAACAAAATACATTTCTTAATTTTTAAAACCTTTCCTGTCTTTACTTTTTATAATAAATTGTAATAGTAAAAGTACAAGCATCATAAACAAATGTTCTAATTTTCCTTGACATAAGAGGTAGTTTAATACTTTCAAGTTTACTAGTTTGTTCACTGTTTTCTCCTCTTCTGTATAACTATGTGTTTTTATTATTACAATTTCTGAAAGATGCCATTAGAAATCATGGTGATTTAAGGTTCCAAGGTTTACAGAGTTTCTTCTATTGTTATGCTTTATTTCTTCATATTTCCTGTAATAAAAATAAGAAATCTGTAACGTCTAGAAATAACATTAATTCATAAGGATGTAATTATTTTCATGACAACTTCTTGACAATACTCTTTCCTTATTCTGTGCTTTTGATACCACCTCCTTCTGAGGTCTCTTTAAATAAAAGAGACATATAAAACTTTATGTAATAATTTTGAAGAAAATACAAACATGCTGTATATCATTCTTTAATAAAAGTATTTAATAAAATAATTCAGTTAATGCATTTTGATGGGAAGTATTCTTCCATCACCTCCAACCAAGCTTACCAGGTTTAGCAAAAACAACAAAACAAATGGGTCATACACACACACAAAGTCATTGTTTAACTGAAATTCAAAGTTAATTGGACGTCCTGTGTCCTGTTGTTTATCTGACAACCCTCCCTCCAACACATTGAGACACTTTGCCCTATGCCCAGTGCACTGCAGTAAAAGGAAGATGGCTTTTCATGTAGGATTGATTAAGCACTAACAAATTATAAAACACACTATTCTCTGGCTTATCAACTAATAGAAAATCTTTAAGTATTTTATTTAAGTTTTCAGAAGTTATTAGTGTTTTAATTGAAATTCTTTATGTTTATTACAGATTTAGAACATGAAATGATAAAGAACATTTAAATTGAAGACATAGGTAAAATTTTAAAATTTGTAAAACTAAGCAAATTCATCACTAAGATGAATTTTTTATTTTATTAAATTATTATTTTTGAACTATAAGCTAGATAAATAGAGATAAGCTAAATTATTTTTCTGCTTAATAAACTATAGACAATTTATCTTATAAAAAAAGAAAGTTTTATGAGAAGTGTAAGAAATTATTTAACTGGTTAAGGAACAAATTTTACATAAAGGTATTTTAAAGGACTTAAAGGAGTGACTATTAAGGAAAACACAGCAATAAAAGTGTTGCTATGTTGGTCCTGATTAAATAAAAGAGGGTGACATGTATCTCTCTGGGGCCACATATGTAAATCTTATTTCACTTAATAAAATTAAAAGTTGAAAAGAATTGACATAAAATATCCAAAGTCTCGGTTTAAGGTGGTGGACAGCTAGACTCTACTGAAAAGAGAGTAAATGAACAGAAAGGGCAGTAACTCCAAACAATATTAGAATGGAGGGGGGCTCTCAGCCTAGGAGACATTAATGACATGAGACATAGAAATCTGATGGGGGAGTGGGGACTGCCAGAGCAGAGGTGAGGAATCTGTGACCCAGACACACAGGACCAGGGCTACAACGGAAATGGACGATTTGATGGAAGATGGGAGCTGAACAGGGGCAAAACCTGAGACTTGAGCAGCCAGGACTTATGTCCCAGGCAACACTGGCAACGTGCACACACAGTCTTCTTAACAAAAGCTGAATGCACCATCTGGATACAACTAGCATAGGCAGTGTGTGTACCGGTGCCCCAGAACAAAGCTCACTATATTCTGGCATATTGGTGCCCTTCTCTCCAACCACTAGGAAAACACACACACACACACACACACACACACACACACAACCAAACCTCCAACACAAAACAATCACAATCTAGCCTTTCACATACTCTAAAACATAGTTTGCAAACCAACAAATGCTCCCCATGTACCAAAAACTCCCAGGAAGCATCATCCCTTTCAATTTTACAAAGGAATATGAAGAAAAATGCAGGGCCAGAGTGGGGGTGAGGGAGAGGTAATAAAATTTACCCATATCACCACCAGACAACCAGGAATCACCAAATATTTGAGAAAGCATGCAGCATAATAGAAAAAGATCAAAATAAGCAGACAGATTGATCTGATCACAGAAAAACACCGCTCATTTAGAATGCAGAAGAGAACCTTAAAAATGTGTCCTGAAAAGATCTAACTAATAAATTCAGAGATTTGAGAAAAATTGTATCCTCAAAACAAGTAGGTGCTAGGAAAAAAAGAACAAAATTTTTAAAAAATTTGACAGAAAAGTTAGTCAAGGAACCCCCCTAGTACATAGGAAAACAAGGGACATAAAATGGTAAGTAGAAGCTATGACATATTAAGGACTGGCTCAGTAAGTTTAATGCCTGATTATTAAGACTTTCAGAAAAGAAACTTAGAAAAAAAGGGGGCAAAACAATCAAAGTGATAATATGCCTTGGACTAAATATTGGTGTCACCCTGACTCAAATTCGTATGTTTGAAGTTTAAATCCCCAATGTATTTGGAAGTGGGGCCTTTAGGAGATAATTAGGTCATGAGGGTGGAATGCTCATGAATGGGATTAGCGCCTTTTTAAGGGGATAACGGGACCAGAGCTCTCTCTGCTCTTGGCCACGTGACAATATAACCAGAGGACGGCCATCTGCAAACCAGGAAGAGAGCCCTCACCATAATTTTCTATGCTGGCACCCTGATCCTGGACTTCCCAGCTTTCAAAATGGTGAGAAATAAATTGCTGTTGTTTAAGCCACTCAGTCTGTGGTATTTCTGTTATAGCAGCCCAAAAAGACTAAGACAATAAAAATGAATAAGAAACTGAGCTAAATATTCATCTATCCTGCAGGAAAAATAATAATGTGGAGAAATAAAAATTAGCAGCATAGGCATATTATTTAGCGGTATAAAGGTAACTACTAGAAGAATTTAAACCAGGAATGATTAATGTTGTTGCCTCTGGTGAGTCAGATAGGGCTGGGGACATGCAGAGGGTTGATGCTGTTTATTACGAGTTCTTCTTTTTATTAACTTTTAACTATATGTGTATGTGTATTACTTGATAAATATAAACAAAGCTAAGAATCTTATATAACTGAGTTTTATTCCATTTTGAAATGCCCTGTTTGGAAGATGGAAGGGATAATCCATTCTGCAACCCTTTTATCAGTTTGGAAACATCTAATTTTAAATATTTAAAGTCTTAGCAAATGGACAGTGCATTATTTCCCTGCAGTTGTTTTTGATAGGGAAATGTGGTTTCATTAAAGGATGCTGAAAGTACTTCAAATTCCTAAGTTGGGAGGGAAAAAGGGGTAGTAGTGGTCTGCTTTTTGTTCTTGTGCGAAAGAAGGGAAACATTCAGAAAAGAGCTGTGAAAAGAGAAAGACACTTGACTGACAGGATAATAATGGATGAAGGTGCCTGGACAATTTGATACCTGAGCTACTTTATTTCCACAGAGCAGCTGGGCATCGATCATATTTTGAGCTATAGTATGTTTGGGTATCTTTGAACATTACAATCTTGAAAACTCAACACGTGCTTTACCATATCTCATCTTTGCTTCAAGCTTTTGCTGATCTCAGTCCCACTAAAAAAAGTGAAAAACCCTTCACCATGATGCAAGTCTAACTGAAACTCAGAGTGCAGGGTTACCTTCATGGAAATGCACCTTTTCCATGGTGAAGTGATATGTGTATAAATAAAGCATACTTTTGGTTGTATATTATGTGCCTTTTTTACTGTTAAAATGTGAAAAGGTAATTTTGTATGAATATAGTTCCACCCACAGATATCATTCGGAGGGCAGTGTTAGGTGGAAAGTGAACGCGACTGGATTAGAAGGGAATAAATTCACATTTCAAAACGCACAGGAGCCAGCTACTAAGCAGATGGAAGCGGCTCTAAGGATGACCTAAGCTCAAAGAGTGGGAACAGGCAGGGGCTTTGGGGTTGACTGCAGAGCCGCAGTTGGAATATCCATGCTTGTGCCAAACAGCAGACGTCAGACATGACTGTTTCCCGGCAGAAGTAGTGAGCATGGGTGCAATGTGGAGAAGAAAAGCAATACCCAAGAAGAATGTGATCTTCCCTACGCCAAAGAAGAGCTACCATACACTGAACAGCAGAATGCCCCATCCCTTGCCCTCTCCCTTCCTTTTTCTGCAGGAAGGCTACAAAAACCAGATTCAGCAGTCACAGACTAAATAGCAGACAGTCTGAAAGACAAGTAAGAAACAAGTTTTCACTTTGGGGAGCTTGAAACACAAGAAGCAACAGAATCAAACTGAGGTGAGTCAAGGAAACAGAAGCCACTTGAGGTAATTTGAATAAAGAAATAGATTTGCTGCAGAAAGAATAAAGTAGAGGTGAACTCAACTCTCAGAAAGATCGGGGAGCAAGGGACAGGAAGCCACTTTCAGGAAATCTGGAAGTACAGGGGTCTCAAGGAAACCATGGCAGATGATCTCAGCTGTCTCAGCAGAATGGTAGGCCATCTGGGGAAGAACTCTGGAGACCAGAGGCCACCAGTGATCTCAGCTGCCTGGCAGCTTGTGTGACCTCAATTCCTGTCCTTCTCAGCCTTCCTCTGTGTCTATGAGAGTATCTCACGCCCACAGAATCCAAAGTGTAACTTTTTCGGTAAAGACATTCTATGAGCTGTACTTCCCGGGTTTTCCCCTGAGAAGCAGAGGAGAATGCAGAGGAGGATGGCAATGATGCAGAATTTACAACAGACAGTGTGTATAGGAAGCAGTTCAGATAACGAGTTACACTTATACTAAGGTACTAATGTTTAAGTGTAATTACTTTTCTCACAGAGAGAGGATACCATACACATAAAAAGAATCAACTAGAAGTCCTGGAAATGAAAATTTTGCTTTCTGAAGTTTAAAAACAAATAGACTGAAAAGTAAAAGTTCAAGAATGAACTAGTAGTCTGCCTAATGAGATGGTGAATGAGATGCAAGTATCTACCTTCACTGTTTCTTGCACTCACATTGAACATGATAACATTGAGGGCCATTTAAAAACACATGATAGGTTGAGAATCCGCCTGCCGATGCAGGGGACACGGGTTCGTGCTCCAGTCTGGGAAGATCCCACATGCCGCGGAGCGGCTGGGCCCATGAGCCATGGCCGCTGAGCCTGTGCTCCGTAACGGGAAAGGCCACAACAGTGAGAGGTCCGCGTACCACAAAAACCAAAAATAAAAATAAAAATAAAAACACATGATATTACAAACAGAATGGGAAAGAAGACAAAGGAAACAAAATGAAGGACGTCTGAGACAGCTGTACCTCAAGCTGCCAGTGAGAGACGGAGAAGCAATCTGCAGGGCAAGAACACCCCAGTACTGCTAGAAATGGAGGTGAATGTGGGGCAAAGCTATGAGGATGGCTTGCAAGTCTGTCTTAAAGCTCTAGAGACCCTCTCTGGCCTCATGAATCCAGGTGACTATCTTTTCTCCACTCCGGAAGGATAATTCTCTGAAAAGGAAAACAGAGGGTATCTAGACTCAAACCAGGGTAGGGATAATAATGAAAAACAGGACAAATAAGTGAATATTGACAAAGTGAACACTGAAAGCTCCATCTATCTTTGCCCACTCGGCTCCCAGATTCTCTAGCAATTTAAGCAAGACTTAAAGATACTAACATAGGGGACTGCCCAAGGGAGGAACCTAGCCACTCCTCCCCATACAGTGAAAGGGACAGATCCAGCCATGTGCGGCATCCTCTAATCAGCTTTCTCTCCATTTGAACAGACAACCTACCATCACTACATATATGAGGAAAACCTTTAACGTGAAAAGCAGGAACCAATTAAAAAAAAAAAAACTTAGAGGAAAGAGAAACTATGCAGGAAGAAGAAATCTTTTTAAAAACTATTAAAATCCTCAGAGGGTAAGTGGAATTATTTCAATCATAAAATAACAACCAAATGTTATAAAAAGAGGCAGTGACATTAGGAGAACAAAAAGCGTTCTTAGAAATTAAAACTAAGCAAAACAAACCAAAAAACCAACCAAATCAACCAGCCAATGAAAACTGCCCTCCCCTGCAAAAAAAAAAAAAAAAAAAAAGGAAGCAGTAATACAAAGAATGTAAGACAAAATTTAGAAAAATTCCCAAAAAGTAATGCAAATAGATAGATAATAAGAAGGAGAGAGCATGAAAGAGAGAACATCAATCCAAGAAATCTAGCATTTGAAAAAGGGTTCCTTAAAAAGAGCATAGAAAAGGGGAAAATTCATCAACAAAGTAATTTGTGAATATTTTCCAGAATTGAAGCATGAGTTTAAAGATTAAAAAGCCCCACCAAATATCAAGCACCATAGATAAAAATAGATCCAGACCATCATCATGACATTGTAGAACCCAGTCACAAGAACATTTTTAAAGGTTTAGAGATGGGGGCTTCCCTGGTGGCGCAGTGGCTGAGAGTCCGCCTGCCGATGCAGGGGACGCGGGTTCGTGCCCCGGTCCGGGAAGATCCCACGTGCCGCAGAGCGGCTGGGCCCGTGAGCCACGGCCACTGAGCCTGCGCGTCCGGAGCCTGTGCTCTGCAACGGGAGAGGCTGCAACAGCGAGAGGCCCACGAACCATTAAAAAAAAAAAAAAAAAAAAAAAGGTTTAGAGATGGGAAAATTGGTCTTATACAAAGAAACAGGAATTAGAATGGCTTTAACTACTTTTCAACAGCTGAACTCTTGAATACCTTCAAAAATGGGGGGAATCATTTCCAATTTAGAGTTGTTTGCTCAGCCAATTTAACAATTAAGTGTAATAGACTGAAGTCATTTTAAGATGTTTTATTTCTCCAAGACTTACATCTCACACCATCTTTCTCAAGAAATTACTGGTGGGTGCGCTTCACAAAAGCAAACAAGGAAACGAATGATGTAAATGATGTATTTAGATCAGGATCCAGAAAATAGGGGAATCAACTTAAGAGACAAAGGAAACCCCAGGAGGTTCCTGAGATATCTGCCAGAACTGGTCAGAAGGCTGCAGGAGAGAGATCTGTCAAGATTAGAAAGTGACATAAATGCAGAAAAGCATTTGATAATATTCAACAGTCGTTCATGATTTTTTAAATGTTCGAATATATCAAGAAAAGATTTCGATAATTCACTGAGAATCTGAGGCTGAATTAGTGATAAGTACATTGAAATAAAGCAAACTTACTCGAAAGAAAAGAAGTTGTGTATAAAGGATGAGTAGAAAGATTACACTATGTAGTTTTAGTGTAAATAATATTCATAGTCTCATAATTATAAAATCATTGAATACTGAACTAACCAATGATATAACTGTATTGAGGGAGTAAAGGTTTGAGTGGAGTGAACTCTATCAAAATTAAAATTGTTCCTTGAAATTTTGTTCACTGAAAGACACTGTTAAGAAAATGAAAGGGCAAGGCATAGCTGAGACCTGTGGTCAGACTATATAGAGAATTATTACAATTCAAAAATAAAAAGGGAAAAAACCCAATTTTTTAAATGGGCAAATATTTGAATAGACTTTTCATAAAAATATATATATTTCATAAAAAATATATACCTGGGCTTCCCTGGTGACGCAGTGGTTGAGAATCCGCCTGCCGATGCAGGGGACACGGGTTCGTGCCCCAGTCTGGGAAGATCCCACATGCCGCGGAGGCTGGGCCCGTGAGCCATGGCCGCTGAGCCTGCGCGTCCGGAGCCTGTGCTCTGCAACGGGAGAGGCCACAACAGTGAGAGGCCCACGTATGGCAAAATAAATTTTTTTAATTAAAAAGAAAATATATATATATATACCCTAAGAATATATTTCATTAAACATGTATATATGTATACAAATATATAAAAAACACATAAAGCACATGAAAAGATGCCCAACTTCACTGGTCATTAAAGAAATGTAAGTTAAAATCATCATGAGATATCAGAATCTGCCTATTTTAGAATTTTATATAAATAGAATTGTATAGTACATAGTCTTCTGCACCTGGCTTTTTTCATTTAGCATAGTGTTTTAGCAATTTATCCATATTCTTGCATCTATTGATAAGAATGAGGCTTCAAATTCAGATCTATTGTCTCCAAATCCATTGTACATCCACAGTACAGGATAAAAAGGGAAAAGGAAATTGGTCCTTCTGAAACGGTATAGCGAATGTATCAGAAAGTTACATGCATAAAATTTTAAAAATACATAAACAATAAGGATATAAAATAACATAATAAATATCTGATAATTTTCTATATATTTATATCAATTTTTATACTTACCACTTTATTATTGAAGTTTAACTTTTTATTGATTTTTTTTTTTTTTTTGTGGTACGCGGGCCTCTCACTGTTGTGGCCTCCGGACGCGCAGGCTCAGCGGCCATGGCTCACGGGCCCAGCCGCTCCACGGCATGTGGGATCTTCCCAGACCGGGGCATGAACCCGTGTCCCCTGCATCGGCAGGCGGACTCTCAACCACTGCGCCACCAGGGAAGCCCTAACTTTTTAAAATGATATAATCTCTTATCCACTCTAAACAAAGTTGAGAAATAGTCTAATCCTTGATATGCCATATTTTCCAAAGAATGATTCTGATCATTTTTAAAGAAGGTGTTAAAATTATGAAATTCCTAATAATAGATATCCTGTTAGAAATTTTAAAAATAATTTAATATAATAACATTTGACAAATCAATAGATTGCTATTTTTCTGTTTTATGTTGTATGAAGAATAAAAAATAAGAAAGCTAAGAATATAACATCAAAGTATGAGTCATTAGATGTACATTCTCCTTAATGTGTCTCAAATTTACAATGATAAGGTTAAAATATCTTATCTGGCAAAAAAATATAATGGAAAAAAAGAATCCCATTATTATAGCATCAACAAATAGAATGGTATAGACCAATTTCTTTCTGCATCACCTGTGGCTATATTTTATGTATTTTGATGGTATTACTTTTTGCATAAAGATTCATAACAGTTAAGTTTTCGTTATTCCAGACACTTTGTCTTGTTCGACAAACACTTTTAATCTTGAATTCCACCTTGCCTGATAGCTAACAGCTAATGTTTACTGAGTTCACACTCTGAGGCACTGTCCCAAAGAGTGAAATACAATAAATACACAGAGATAGAGTAGAAAAGGTGGAAAGAGGGCAGGTGATACACAATGGATGAAATCATGGGATGATGTTTATGTGCATTTCTCTCATTTCAACTGACAGAGGATTAAAGAGTCATTTGCTTTGTTGTGTGAAGAAACTAAGAAGGATAGAGATGTCAATAGTATTTCAAAGGTGGAAGAAATCTTAAGGCTCATTTAATTTAAACTCCACATTTTATAGATGAAGAAAGCTCCGAAGAATGTGGTAGGGCTTGCCCAGTATCATGTACATAGGTCACCACAACTAAAAACTAGGTGTTTTGGGCCTCTCCTGTTGTGGAGCACAGGCTCCGGATGCGCAGGCTCAGAGGCCATGGCTTACGGGCCCAGCCGCTCCGCGGCATGTTGGGATCTTCCCGGGGCGGGGCACGAACCTGTGGCCCCTGCATCGGCAGGCAGATTCTCAACCGCTGCGCCACCAGGGAAGCCCAAAAACTAGATGACTCTGAAGTCCTTGCTTTTTCTACCCCACCAAGATGCTAGATCAATTACAAATAACATTGCTTTTAAAAATGATGAAAACCTTAGAAATGATTAAAAACCCAATAATGCTGAATTTTTGTTCATTTGGTAAACAAAGGTCTGAAATAAGAATGTTGATACATTTAAATTCAATAATAGAGGCATTTTGTTTTTGAAATATTCTTTTATAATTCTGAATATTAGACCAAAATAGTGAATTTTATTATAATTTTCAAAACTTTTTTTAGTCTCCTTATTTGAATTGTACAGCTGGGAACAACAAGGCATAGAAGGTTTCATAGGCTGGATTTTTCTAACCATGTCAGGTAACTTGGGCCTTGTAAAGATGATTGCTCTTCATAACAAATAGTTCTGTCATGAGATGAATTGTGTTCAAACAATTTTCTCTCATGCTCTCATCACTCCTTTTCTAAAGATTTTATAAGTTCATGAAACATTGTACATTACTCAACTACATTTCAAATTACTTACTTTGAAATATTGTTCTTTTCCAGGGAATGATGACTGTATACCCACATGCTGGAAAAGAGAAGGTTTATATCGAATGCGAATATGCTTATTTCGTTCTGTACATTTCTCCTGGAGGAAAAGAGAAACAACAATCTTATGTAAAAACCCAAATACTCCTTTTTATTGCATTTACTGATGGCAGAACTTTTTATTATATTAGTTTTTGCCTGATTCATTTTTTTTGGCCTAGTTCTATATTACTATTTTAAAATTTAAACAAAACATTTAATTCTTAGCTTTTTCTTTATAAGAATAATGGAACAAAAAAGCTAAGATATAAATACATGTATTTTCATGAACTTTGTTAGTTCATTAGGAAATCAGGCTACTGTTGTACCAACTATAATTTTCCTCTCCTTTCTCTTTATTCCAATAACATAAAGTTTTGGTATTTTTCTGTCAATCCATTTATCTCAGACTACGTTATTCTCTCCCCAGTCACTTTAATTCCTAACTAACCCTCCTCAATTTCTTCTTAAAAAGTGTTATGATTAAAACAAAGAGCCAATATTATACTGCATGGAAAAAGGTTTGGATAATCTCCTTAAAAATAAAAATAAGAAAGATGACCTGTGAAATCACTCTTGTTAAAAACAAACATTTGAAATGATTATGATTGCTATCTGAGAATTATTTTAGCTAATGTATACATAGAAAATTCTAAAAATACATCTCAAATTTATGTACACAATAATTTTTAAATAGCAAGTTTATTTAAATGCATTTCTACTCAATATTAATGTAGGAAATATGAAAGAATTGTTTTTATAACTGTAAAGTAATTAAAGAATCTAGAGTTAATGTGAAACTAAATTAAGGTCAGATAAAATTAGTTGAGGAGTTGAAATTTAGCAAATATGGTCATATTTTCAAATCTTTTAATAGAAGTTCCAGTGGGAGGGTATTATCAAATGCTGGCTCCCCCAAAATACCCACCAAATAACCTGTTGACAAGGCAAAGCTGAGTTCATTGCTTATGGTAATAAGGGAGAAACCACCTTGATAGAATCCGTTCAAGTCTCGTGCCTATTTTTCAATTGGGTTGTTACCCTGCTGTTGAGTTTCGAAAATTTTCTATATATTCTGGACACGAATCCTTGTTGTATATGGAATTTACAAATATCTTTTCCTAGTCTGTGGCATCTTCTTAACCGTAACTTTTGCAACACAAAATGTTTTAATTTTGATGAAGTCCAACTTACTAACTTTTAAAAAATGGATCAAGTGTTTAGTGTCTAACAATTCTTCACCTAGTCCTGGGTCCTGAAGACAGTTTTCCTATATTTTCTTCTAAATGTTTTATAGTTTTATGTTTTATATTTAGACAGATGATCTATTTTGAAATAATGTTTGTATCAGGTGTGATGTTTAGGTTGAGATTCTTTTTTTAAATAGATTGATAGATATCTAGCAGATCCAATACACATTTGTTGAAGTCTTTCTCCATTGAATTGGGTATGCTCCTTTGTCAAATATCAGTGGGCCATATTTTTGTGGACCTATTTCTGGACTATTCTGTTCCATGGGTCTATATGTTTATCCCTTTGCCTCTGAAGACTCATCTTGATTACTGTAGCTTTATAGTAAGATTTAATATCAAGTAGTGTGATGATGCCTCCAATTTCATTCTTCTTTCTCAAAATCATTTTAGCTAATCTTTGCCTTTTTTTTTTTTTTTTTTTTTTTTTTTTTTTTTTTTGCGGTACGTGGGCCTCTCACCGCTGTGGCCTCTCCCGCTGCGAAGCATAGGCTCCGGACGCACCGGCCCAGCGGCCACGGCTCACGGCTCACGGCTCACGGGCCCAGCCGCTCCGCGGCACGCGGGATCCTCCCGGACCGGGGCACGAACCCATGACCCCTGCATCGGCAGGCGGACTCTCAACCACTGCGCCACCAGGGAAGCCCTGGTTTTTCTTAAAAATGTTAAATGTTAAAATCAGCTTGTCTGTATCCACCAAAGAAAATCCTGCTGGGATTTTGATTGGAATTATGTTAAATCCATTGATCAACTGGGGGGGGCATTCGCATATTTACTTTGTTGGACCTCCCAATCCATGATCATGATATGCCTATTTCTTTCATCAGCATTTTGAAGTTTTTAACATATAAAGTACATATTTTATTAGAATTATGTACATATAAACATATATATGGAATTTACAAATTTTTTTCCCTAGCACCTCATGCTCTTAACAGTAAATTTTGCAGCATGAAAGGTTTTAATTTTGATGAAGTCCAATTTATCAATACATTGTATGTCATGATATTCTTTCATTTTAATATTGGTAATTTATGTCTTCGGGTTTTCCTTGTTGGTCTTGTTAGAGATTTGTCAGTTTTATTGCTCTTTTGAAAGAACCAGCGTTTGGTTTCATTGATTTTCTCTACTGCTTTCACGTTTTTGATTTGTTGCTTTCTGCTCTTATAGTTATTATTTTCTCCCTCTGCTTGATTTGGGTTAATTCTGCTCTTCTTTTTCTAGTTTCTTAAGGTGGAAGCTGAGATTATTAACGTGAGATCTTTCTTCTCTTCTAAGATAAAGATTTCATGTTACAAATTTCTCTTTAAGTAGTGCTTTAGCTGCATCCCACAAATTTTGATACCTTGTATTTTCATTTTCATTCAGTTCAAAGTATTTTCTAATTTTCCTTGAGACTCCCTCTTTCACCATGGTTTATTCTAAAATGTGTTGTTTTTAAAAAGTGTTGTTTAATTTCCACGTATTTGTAGATGTTTCAGTTATCTTTCTGATATTAATTTCTATCTTGATTCCACTGTTGTCAGAGAATATAATTTTCACAATTTCAATTTCAATTTGTTAAGCTTTGTTTTATGATACATGTCTATTTTGGTGACTGTTCTAAGTGTATTTTAAAAGAATGTCTTTTCTACTGTTGTTGGATGTACTGTAGTGTTTTTTCAAATATCAGTTAAATCCAGATAGTAGATGGTATTGTTCAGTTCTTTTATCACCTTGCTGTTTTCTGCCTACTAGTTCTGCGGCTTAATGAGAGAGGAGTGCTAAAGTCTCCAACTATCATTGTAGACCCATCTATTTCTCCTTTCAGTTCTGTCATATTTTGTTTCATGTATTGTGAGGCTCTGTTGTTACATGCATGTACTTTCAGGACTGTTAAATGTTCCTTGGTGATTTGACCCTCTTAATCAGTATATAGTATCTTCCTTGATCCCTGGTCAATTTTTTTTTTTTTTTTTTTTTTTTTGCTCTGAAGTCTACTATGATATTAATGTAGCTACCACAAGCTATATAATAATCAAGCTACCTTTGATTAGTGTCTGCATGGTATATCTTTTTCGATATTTTACTTTTAACCTATCTATAGTATTATATTTGAACTGAGTATAGACAGCAATTAATTGCACAGTGTTATTCAATCCATTCTGATGAACTGTCTCTTAATTGGTGTATTGTGGCCATTTTATATTTGATGTAAATATTGACTTCTTTGGATTTATGTCTATCTTTTTTTTTTCATTTGTTCACTTTCTGTCCCTTTGTTTCTACTTTTCACTGCATTTTTGACCTCTCATTACTTCATTAGTAGGTGTGTCCATAAAAATTTAGGATATGGAAAGTTAAAAAATTGATGCACTAAAATTTGTAAACAAAATTTATGTAACTACATTAGACAGATAGTATTTTCCTAAAAATACAAAGTAAAGAAATACTCACAAGAATTTCTCCTGGGTTACACATCTTTACCTGAAAAATATCCCCCAAGAGCAAGTCTATGGGTTTATCTTGGTAGAACGTTAAAAAAAAATGTACGAAGTCAGTTAAGTCCTCAGATTTAAATAGCTTCCCTATGGAGAAAAAGTAAACAAATCCCAATAACCCTTGAGTGTTTATACTATGTATCATAACATAACCCTTATATAGAGTTGTTCATTCCATGAACATGGGAAAAGAGCACAAATTAGTAAAAATTAAATATATCCTATTCCTTACAAATAAAGTTTAAAGCATTAATGAAGTTGGAGGATAATGAAGTAAAATAATATATCTGCTTCAGTGTTAAGAACTACCACTTCTGGGGGGAAAAGTATGAAACAAGCTTAGAATAGTGAATACTCTTAGGAAATTAACTTTGATAACTCATGAGGATCAACTGTCTAAATCACATGTAAGATATATAAATTAAATGGAAAGTATAGGACTTGTACTCTTAATTTCACTTAATTTTTCAGAAACTGTGATTTGTAAACTGACTTAAGTAGACCTTTATCAATCTACCACATTTGTTACTTTTAATACTTAATTTTGATTAAAATACAGTATTATTTCAATATTTGAGCATTATTTTATAAGAATGTTATTTTTCTTTTGTAATTATGACTCTTAAAGATTTACTATATTTTAAAGTATGATTTCATTACATCCAATTATTTATTTCTAATACATTGCATCTTTAATTTTAAAATAAAGTTGAAGGTATAAGATGCAGGTAAATGTTCACTTTAAACAGTGTTAAGACACATTTAGCCATTTAATAAACATGATAGTAGGATGTAGGAATGTTTCAGTTTTTCACTGACTTGAGTCTATATGGGTCACCTGATCAAGTATATGGTTGTATTTGAATTTTTTGGCACCTATTTATACAGTAGCCAAAACAAGTGATTTAATGATAGAAACGGGTGATTTAATATTTGTGTTTTCCTTATCTGCTGTCAGCATTCGGAAAATTCTATTTAGCAAGCTCATGTTTTTGGAAAATACTAATAATGGAACTGTTATTATGGTAACAAAAAAATAAAGCCTTTGTAGATTTAAGCTTAAATAAGAATTCAGTATCACATATACAGTGCTCCTTGTTCAGTGTGCTCTTGTGATGATCAGAATGTGAATATTCTCTATCCTTCTGGTACCTGACTTTACTGAGAAAGACAAAAAAGAATTTAAAATTCTCAAAGTAATAAACCAACAAAATTATTACTTCTCCAAGCTCTTCAGCAGGTATTACTGTTACCTACAGTTTTTCTTCTTATTGTAACCAAAGCTGAGAAAAAAAACCTTCAGGGCCTTAAAACTGGATTCTACACCACTTTACAGAAAGTTTGGGAAAAAAGTGGTCAAGTAAGTGTATGAAGAACAGATGGATTTTACTAGCAATCAGAGAAATGCTTTATACTCCTCCCGTTGGCAAACAAAATTTTAATGGATAAAATCAAATGGTATCAAGCGTATTGGGAAGCAGGAACTCAGATGCACTGCCTATGCGGGTATAAACTGTACAGCCAACCTGCAAAGCAATCTGGCAGTACTTAAGAGACCCAGCTATGTTTGCCCTCAGTGATCCCATCCCAGGGGACATATATGTCACTCCATTTCTTTGTCGCAGCAGACAGCTGGAAGCAGCCAAGGTCCACCAATCTGGGAACGGGTAAGTCAAATGGATTATTATGTAGCACTTAGGCAGCAGTAAGAAAAATGAACTGAACGTAAAGCAACATATTGACAATTATAAAATCTAGTTTTGAAGACAAAAATGTAAGGCAGGAATAGGCTTATCACGTCACCATTTATGTAACTTTTAAACAGGTACAAACATGATAAACACCAAATATTTTACATGGTATGTGATATATATATACTCTGAATGAAATATACTGAGTGCAAAACCCATCATGGGAGTGGGAAGAAGTGGAGGTAGGGGTCGGGCTTTAAACAAAAGAATAAAGTAAGAGAGGGATCCTGCTTGAAACAATGACGACATGCAATATGAAATGAATTAGGTAACTTGGCTTGCTGCCATGAGGGTCAAATCAAAGAAGAAGGGCTACAAGAAAGAGAGGAACGAATGGAAGAAAGCAAAAGGGAAGTCTACAGAAGAATTATAGAAACAATCACATCATGGGCACAATTTTAGGAACTTTTCTGTGCTGGGTATATAATTCGTATGTTTTTATATTTTTTAAGCATGTCAGCTTCGGCATACTGGAAATTGAAAGGACTTCAGAGTACAATAGTTCTCTGTTAAAATTTCTTCCCCTACAACTTTAATTCTTTGAAGTTCAGTATTTTTCTATGCAAAATAGAGGGAAGTACATCTTAGTTACGGTGCTAACAAGTGTGCCAGACTCACAGCAGCTAGCATTAAGTGGTAGCTGCCTTATGTTTTTATAAAATGTGAATAGTCAATCTGTTTATTTATACTGTCACCTACAAAACAATTTGGTTTAAAAATACGTTTTCTGAAATTCAGATCCTTGAATCTGATTTTACTATTAAACTAATAGTATCTTTATAGAAATCATGCCATTCCTTTCCATTTAGTAACAGACTCTTTGATAAGTTCTTAAAAACTTTTCAGATTATTGTGTACTAAAAATCTTGATCCCACAAAATAGATCTATTGCTTACCTATAAATCCAAGTACAGAAAACTCAATATAAAACCAATTATTTGAAGTGATGTTATGTACAAAATCTGTGATTTTTGTAAGGTACATCTTGTTAGCTAAGATATCATCTTCTAGCTAAAAAAAAAAAAAAAAAAGGCATTAGTACCTTTGATGCTTCCATGGAACAAATTATATTAGCTTGAAAACTGAAAATACTTATAATAGAATAAACGGAAAACATGTTTTTATGAGGTAGTAGATTGATTTTTAGTTCAATTCATTGAGGGTATTTCCTGTTAGTCAATTTTCATTTTCTGATTCTGAGACCAGATATTATCAGTTTCTTTCCTAAATACTAAAAGGAACATTCAACCTAAATCCTCTTTGGAAGCATCTACTTATCTGAATCCATTTTCACTCTGACAACTACTTCAGTTTCTCGGTTAAGACTAATTGGCTTTTTGTTTAGGTGACAGGTCTCATGTTCTAGCGCCAGATAATTGTGTTTGGCAAAGAGATAACAAAAGGGAGCTGGCCCTCCCATCCCCAACAAGCTGGTTAGAAGGATGGTGCCAGTAAGCCTAGAAATAGTTCTCCATAAGAGGGGGAAAGGGGTCGAAAGGAAACTAGAATTTTCTTTTTAAGTTTAATACATATTACGTGGAATCTATAGATGAAGAGAACCTCCTAAATGATTCAGAAGATGTGCAAGTCCTCAGGCACAAGACCAGGGCACAAAACAGAACCCTGTTTTTCCAAAATGGGACGAGTACATTGGCTGGATCTCATATTTCTAGTATATTACCACTGACTAGGAATCAAAGGGATTTCGGTTTTTCCAGTAAAAGAGAAGAACTGGCTTCAGGCCTTTTTCTAATTCCCTCTCTCTATTCTCCAATGACATTCTGTAAACTCCTCACACAACTGAACACTGTCTCATATGGTGAGGTACATACTTACTGTTGAGAAATCTAAGTATATACCTCACTGTATATAGGAGGTACAGGAATTTAGGAGGTACAAATTATATATAATTGATTATTTCACAAACACAGTAAGGCAGGCACTGTAGAACTGTGTTACTCATAAAATGTGGCAATGTAGGGTAGCAGTGATGAGCATATACACTGTCTAGCGTAAGTGCTCAAAATATGTTTGTTTAATCTAATGTACCTGTGGGCAGAAAAATGTAAGCAGTAGAATTTCTGTTTTTTTCTAATTTGAGAATTTCTTTTCAGTTTGCTTCAGGTAACTATAATTTCCTCTGTTAATAGTGACCCAGCAAGAAGACTAATATAGAACCAATTTTAAGCTTCCTTTTGGCATTTTAATATAATGGATATTTTCTACTTTCTAAGTACAGAGTAAAGTGGAGGGATACAGTGAGGAAGGAAGGAATCGAAGGAAAGAAGAAGAATATAATACTTCCACTTTAAATTATGTATTTATAACAAGGGCTTACCTGTAAGTAATACATAGCTTTGGGTTGGGCATACAGCATCAAAAAACAAAAATCTAATACTTGTTTGATTCGCCAACTAGAGATAAGTAATAAAATCTGTTAATATTTTTCATTATTGTTTAGTTTTTATTTATAAGCACATTTTAGTAGTTAAAAACAAACTTTTTTTTACACTTTACTCACAGAAAGTACTATCTACATTAAGTGAAACAGAATACCTTATAAGTTATACTAAAAGGTTTCCCAATTGTATTCAGTGGACAGTGTCTGCCATTGCTAAACTAGGATAAGCATAACCTATTTATTTTATGTTTTGGTTAGTCAAATTATCATCTATATAATAAAGTTAATATTCTTCCTGATCTTAGGTCTTGTTCAAATAAAAGTATAAAGAACTGTCATTCTAATTTAATACTAAGCTAGCTACTAGGCCAGGTCCTGAAGATTCAGAGAGCAACATACAGTGCAGTTCTTGTCCTTCTGGGTCTCATAATCTAGCATGAAAGATAGAAACACCATAAAATTAGAGCAATCAGACAAGTGCTACATAAAGATATTGACCATGATGACTTATAATAAGACGGGGAGGGCAGAGCAGAAGGAAGTAGGGCACTCAGTGTAGAAGAGCAGTATTGCAAAGGCACAAATGTGTGAAGGGGCGCATCACCTCAGAGTTAGAGCACCAAGAGCTGATGGAAAGGAAGCTGAGGATGGTACGGCTGGCAGAAACCAGGTCACGAAGGGTCTTTTATGACTAGCAGCAAACTGTGGACTTGATCTCATTTGAAAAAGGATTCTTCTGGCTACAGTATGGAGAATGAACTGGAGGAGAGGCTAGGTTAGGATTAAGGAAAGCCAACAGACCTCTAATGGTCTGAACTAAGTCCAAGGCAGAGGACTGGGGATGAGAGGGATGATGTAGAGAGAGATTCTAAAAATGAAATGATGATGGAGACATAAAAGGCAGAAGGAAAAATGAGGATCTAGAATGTCTCCCAGCTTGACGACTCTAAAAATTGGGTAAAATGTAGGTCATTAATTAAAAGCAAAACAAAATCCTTCAAAGATTTCTAGATTCTGACATACCATTTATTAGTTTTTTAAAAAAGCCAGTGCCAATAAACTTACTGGGATAAGACCTTTTTCTGAAACTTGACATCTTCTGCCCTACTGAGTTTTTTTTTTTTTTTTTTTTTTTTTTTTGCGGTACGCGGGCCTCTCACCGCTGTGGCCTCTCCCGCTGCGGAGCACAGGCTCCGGACGCGCAGGCTCAGCGGCCACGGCTCATGGGCCCAGCCGCTCCACGGCATGTGGGATCTTCCCAGACCCGGGGACGAACCCGCGTCCCCTGCATCGGCAGGCGGACTCTCAACCACTGCGCCACCAGGGAAGCCCTGCCCTACTGAGTTTTGAGGAACCAAATTATTATACTTCTTGTAATACATACCACATTTATAACTGAACAATAGCAATCCTTTATATATGTACAGAGCTTTTAATTTTTCAGAATTCTTTCATAAATACTACCATATTTTATTTTCACAATGACTTTTCCATTTATGTAATGTGGATTTTATTATACACACTACAAAACTGAGGAAGCTAAAAAAGAAAAAAGGCTAAATTACCTGCCTAGGATGATCGGCAAACAGAAAAGCTGGGAGTAGAATCTAGGGGTGGCCAACAGGAACTGGCTCCCGGACACCACTGTGCTTGAAATACTAACCACTAGATGCTGATTCCAACATTTCATGAGATGGAGTTAGTTATTTAAGGATATTATTTTCTAATATATCATACCTCTCTAATTTTTCTGAGTCGTCAGTTGATTGCTTGGCATGTGATATGTTTGGATAAAAATAAGCAGGTATTGAAATGACTTCTAAGGACCCAGACATCAGTTGCCTTTTGAATCTATAAATAGAAGTGGAAGCTTATAACTGAATATTTGACTAATCAAAATAACATAAATACTTAAAAAGAATTTCCTTACGTATGTCCACATATTTTGATCTGAATGACTTCATGATATACCTGATTATCAACATCATAAAGCTAATACTTTTTAGCCAAAATATTTCTTTTATAAGTTAGTGACCCTTATAAAAGATTAACATGTACAATATAAAATTAATTTCCTCATAAAAATTATAGGTACTTTGACTTTTCCAAGTTTTCAATCAGATATGCACTCTGACAGATTGAAGTTAATGGACTAGTTAGCATAATACAGTAACTGCAAAAGAGCAAGAACATTAGAATATTTAAGTGTGACTCTTGTCCATAACTCTTTGGAGGAGTGTGTGTGTACACACACACACACACACACACACACACACACACACACACACATATATAAATTTTTTTTGGCCACACCTCAAAGCTTGTGGGATCCTAGTTCCCCAACCAGGGACCGAACCTGGGCCCTCTGCAGTGAAGGTACGGAGTCCCAACCACTATTCCCAAGGAGTATGTATATTTTTTAGACTCTTTATTTTAAAGAGTTAATATTTTAAAAGTTTTAGAAGTTAATATTTATAGACCAACAAGGACATCATTTAAATGCATAAAATATTGCTCACAAAAGCTATAATATAAATCTTGTACCATCAAGGTAAAGAATGAGAGACCAGGTACAGCATTTTAAATGGTTTTCCTTTAGAGAAAAATGACTTTAAACGAGATTTAAATTTAGGCTTTATATTATTTATTTATATGGAAACAGGACAGAGTTTATATGCAAGATTTCAATTATGGCATCTGTTACTCAGTTCACTGACAGGCAACAAAACATGCAATTGTGTTGTCTCCTTGTCTGCCAGTGACAAACAGTCCCACGTGACACTGAACAAAAATAAACAAGAGGGAATTGGCCAATAGATGAAAGTGCAGAAGGTGACAATGCTGGAACCGACTCTGGATGTGACTCGAAGACCGCTGACCCTGGGAACGTTGCCACCTCCCTCTCCAGAGATTCTAGACGTGCGGCCACAGGCGCTTAGTGAGGGTGGACTTACCTGATATAAATGAGGAAAATGGCCGTAAGAAAAAGGATGTCCCGCAGGATGTGATGCTGGCAAAGAACTTCGCATTAAAGGAACTCTCAGAGATGTTTCATGACATTGAAAATGCAAATGATAAAATGTAGGAGCCTGATCTAAACTCAGAAAGGAGTATGAAAATTTGCCAAAGCATTAAAAAAAAAATGTTTCCTCTGAATGTTAAGTTATAAGACAAGAAGAAGGCAAATACTGCTTAAACTACTCTTGATAACTTTTCTAAAAGAAATAAAATATTTTATTCTCAATAATTTCCATGTTTTATTTATTTTTTAATTGAAGTACAGTTGGTTTACAATATTATACTAGTTTCAAGTATACAACGTAGTGATTCAATATTTTTATAGATTATACTCCATTTAAAGTTATTACAAAATAATGGCTATATTGCCCTGTGCTGTACAATATATCCTTGTTGCTTATTTATTTTATACACAGTTGTCTGAGTCTCTATCTCGCCCCCCCCCTTCGTCTTCCCACTGTATCTGTGAATCTGTTTCTGTTTTGTTATCTGCATGTTTGTTTTTTTAGATTCCACATATAAGTGGTAACGTAGAGCATTTGTCTTTCTCTGACTTGCTTCACTAAGTGTAATATTCTCTAATCCAGCGGACCCCAACCTTTTTGGCACCAGGGACCGGTTTCGTGAAAGACAATTTTGCCATGGACGTGGGGGGATGGTTCAGGCGGTAATGGGAGTGATGGGAGCAGCAGATGAAGCTTCGCTTTCTCACCACTCACCTCCCGCTGTGCAGACAGGTTCCTATCAGGCCGCGGACCGGCACCAGTCCTCGGCCCTGGGGTTGGGAACCCCTGCTCTAATCCATCCATGTTATTGCAAATGGCAGAATTTCGTTCTTTTTTAAGGCTGAGTAATATTCCATTATATACATATATCTCACATCTTCTTCATCCATTCATCTGTTGATGGGCACTTAGGTTGCTTCCATATCTTGGCGATTGTAAATAATGCTGCAGTGAACACTGAGGTGCATGTATCTCTTCGAATTTGTGTTTTTGTTTTCTTTAGATGTATACCCAGCAGTGGAATTGCTGGATCATACACTAGTTCTATTTTTAGTTTTTTGAGGAACCTCCATACTGTTTTCCATAGTGGCTGCACCAACTTACATTCCCACCAATAGTGCACAAGGGGTCCCTTTTCTCCACACCCTCACCAACATTTATTATTTGTAGACTTTCTGATGATAGCCATTTTGACAGGTGTGAGGTGATATCTCATTGTGGTTCTGATTTGCATTATCTCTGATGATTAGCATTCTTTCATGTGCCTCCATGTTTTACATTACAGTGTACTAAGTGAATATTAGCTTTACTACATTTTTCATTTTTCTATACATTTATAGTTGACAGAGTATTAAATGTTCTATCGAATGTTTAAAGGTCATGAAACAACTGTTTGCAATTATGTAGTCATATCCACAGGAATTGTTTGTAAACCTCTGCCTTCTTTTTAACTGATTTTGTCAAGAATCCCTTATAAGGATACCAAACTAGTATAGATTGAAGTCATTTCAGGCTAATGTGTCTTCTCCAAACAGTGGGTTATTATTCAGAATAAAGCAACTGAGAGGAGAGCATGGAATACAAGAACACTTTAAGGATTCAAGCATAAGGGAACTTTTCTCCTGGGGAATCTTCTTTGGGGAGAACTAGACATCCATGGTGTTTTACTTAATCTTGCCCAACTCCGTCTCCTTTATACACATCAGCTATTTCAAGCCTTCAATACTGTTCTCAAGTTCATATACTGCCAATCAATCCCTCATTCTCAAGATATGATCTTTATCTCCTTCACAGAGAAGAGAGACCTTTAAGGAGGGAATTCTTTCATCTCACCTTCCTTCCCCAAACTACTTTTTTTCTACTCTTTCACCCATTCTCATCCCTTTTTCTCTTCAGTCTGAGTCCTGCCTGAATCTCCTTCCATGTGCACCTTGCATCCAATCCCCCATAGCCCTGGCTTTATCAGCTTCCTCCCTCTTCACCTGAACACACAGAAGATGCTCCCATCTCAAAACTCCCCAAACATGTCTCTCTTTGAGCTAGTGTGTTTTAACTTTTCTCCGCATCAGTTAAGCTCATTGAGAATAGTCTAATTCCTTCCATTTTTATTACGAAATTACCCAAAATACATGAAAGTAGAAATACGAGTCCCAAATCGCCTGATTTCAACAACCATTAATTTTTCACTTGTTCATCTATGCAGCCCACATTTTTTGCTGAAGTAATATTTTAAAACAAATCCTGGATGTTGTATTTCACCCTTAAATTCTTCATTGTGAAAATTTTAAAAGGACATTTATTTACATAATGACCTGACAGTATCACAACTCACAAAATTAAGAATAATTACTTAACATCACATAATACTCAGTTGATATTCACACGTCGCTAGTAGTCTAACTACAGGATTTAATGGTGGGGGCTGGGGGTAGGATGTTCAAAATGAGTATCCACTTAAGATCCTCTCATGTAATAGGTCATCTGATATATTTTTTTAAGCTTACTATCCAGACCAGTCACTTTAGTTTTTCTTTCTTTTTCCCTACGCAACTGTCTTTTTGAAAGAAGTGGGTCCGTTGTCCTAAAGAATGTCCCACATCTTGAGGATTCGTTCCAGATTGCTTCCTCTATTCACTGTATATACTTTAAAACTGGAGTTTAGCTTTAAAGGCTTGGTTCAACTTGATGAGACAAAATTTATATTTTAGGGCAGGACAAGAAAATTTAAGCATAAAATTGTCTCTGTCCCAACACTCCCTCACAGTGTACAATATGCATTTGCATCACACATTAACCAGACCTCCTCAGAGATGGGAATGCCAGCTGGTCCATAAAGATCCATTTTTTTCCCCTTTCTTCTGATGTCACTTCTCAAAAGATTAGCATTCTTTCCCAACTCTGTAAGGGGTTGTAGTGACTTACTGCTAACCTTGTATGTGCTTACCTGGACTATGTATCTTTGGTGAATTTTATGTAGAATATCAGTATGTCATTTTGATATACGATCCTTTGTCTCAAAAATGTATCTGACTGTGCCTTTGACTTCTACCGGGGGGAACAGTCCTCAGAGCTTCTGAGAGTCTGTCTCCAGGGTTATAATCCTCAATTTGGCTTGATTAAAATTCCTTTTTTTCTTAACCTGATTGTTAATTGAATTTTCGTTGACAGATTCAAGGTCGTTTTGTTTTATTTTGGAGGCTGGCGGGCAGCAACTCCCTACAGTTACATCTTGGTGTATTTCATGTGCATCACAACGGGAGTCAAACCACCTGACTCTACGTGGCAGTGATACTCAGACTGGTCAGAGGTTCAGGTGGGGGAACTCAATCCCTTTTTGCTAATTACCCGTCTGCTCTCAGCCCACATTCTTGCATTTCTGCTGTGCCGTGTATTACAGGGCAGGGGTCTGCAGGCCCCTTGCTAGCTCCTTCAGGTAGGCCCTCCTGGCAGTAAGTAACAAGAGATTGGAAAGCAGTAGAAAAGGCGGACATTCTCCCTGAGGTCGGTTTCTGGTGAAGTCTCTCCCACAGCGGCATGGAGCACAGTGACAGCACTGTAGGAGCGACACAGTCCATGGGGGCACCAGCTCTGTTGGAGGCTGCCCGGCTAGAACCTTCTGTCCCGGCACTGACCGCAGTGCAGCAGACCGTGCACCCAACCTCAGACCTCGGGGTACAGTCTCATCTCCCTTTATGCTTCTCCTGTTTCCTTTCTTCTCTCAGCTCTTGTAAACTTTTTTGGCCAATTTTTTGGATTAAATTTTCTCTATTCCCTCTCAACTACCAAGAGTATCCTGCTTGGATGCTGACTGGTACACCTTCCTTGCAAAGCTCCCCATCCACCTGTCACTTCATGATATGTCTGAATCAGTTACTTTTCAAAATGGTGATCTTCTAATTCTATTTATTCTATAGTCACTGGCTGGAATTCTTTTGACTAGAATAACTTTGCTTCACCTGCTAGAGCTATTTGGTGAGGAAAAACAAAACAAAGCAAAACACTGCTGGCTGAAGCAAACAAGCCTGTTAGCCAGATTCAGCTTGAAGGCCGTGTGTGCAACCCAAGCCTGTAGCACAAATAGCACACATCCTGGGCTTCCCTGGTGGTGCAGTGGTTAAGAATCTGCCTCCCCAAAACACAAAAAGAATCCACCTGCCAATGCAGGGGACACAGGTTCAAGCCCTAGTCCAGAAAGATCCCACATGCCGCGGAGCAACTAAGCCCATACGCCACAACTACTGAGCCTGCGCTCTAGAGCCCACGAGCCACAACTACTAAGCCTGCGCGCCACAACTACTGAGCCCGCACACCTAGAGCCCGTGCTCTGCAACAAGAGAAGCCACTGCAAGGAGAAGCCCACGCACCATAACGAAGAGTAGCCCCTGCTCACCACAACCACAGAAAGCCCACGCGCAGCAACAAAGACCCAATGCAGCCAAAACTAAATAAATAAAATAAATTTATTTTTTAAAAAAGCACATATCGGGTTTCCCTGGTGGCGCAGTGGTTGAGAATCCACCTGCCGATGCAGGGGACATGAGTTCGTGCCCCGGTCCGGGAAGATCCCATATGCCGCAGAGCGGCTGGGCCCGTGAGCCGTGGCCGCTGAGCCTGCGCGTCCAGAGCCTGTGCTCCGCAACGGGAGAGGCCACAACAGTGAGAGGCCCGCAAACCACAAAAACAAACAAACAAACAAACAAACAAAAGCACATATCTTTAGCATCATATGTAAGGCCTTTCATGATCTCATCATGACCTGCCTTATCTCCCACCAATCTTTCCTCAATTCCAAACACCTACTACATTCAGGATATACTTATATTTCCCATAAAGTAGCATGCTCCTTTCTGGCCCTTCTGCCTTCTTAAGCAATTCTATTTGCCAGGCATTCCCTCCTCCTTCTATCTGCCCGAAGCATGTCTACTTACACGTGGACTCAGTTCAGTTATCATCTTCTCAGGAAAGTCCTTGGTATCTGCAGGTAAAGTGAAATACTTCCTCCTCTATATGTTCTCACAATGGGAGAACATATAGGCCTTCACACATGGGCCGTCCCCATGCCACTATAACACTAGCTTCCTGGCTGTGATTTGCTTTTTACCAGTTGTATCGCCCACTTAAACATAAGGATTTGGGAGGCTGGGTCCATTCCACAGCATCTTGCTTGATTAATAACTTCATATTGATTCATCGGCATGTGCTTGCATCTCCTGGGCTGCATAAAGCAGGAGGTTGTAAGCAGAAGCAGTGAAAGTAACCTCATACAGTAAGAAATGCAAGAATGTTTAAAAATTAATCTAGTAGGTTTCTCTCAGAGGCCATGGATTTCATGGGGAATAGCTATTATAACAATAATAACATGACAAATATGGATTTTAATAGGTACAAAATTAGGGAGAAATTATAAGCTACACTTCATCACAGCCTCGATAGAACTGCAGGGTTTTTTCTGCACAGTTATACTTATTAAAAAGAATATGATCACTAATAAAATCATGTAATTGGACAGAATAAAACAGGATAGAAAAATGAAAGAACAGTTATTTTTAAATTTATCACAAAGTACTTACTTTTTTGTAATCATGTCAACCACAGATTTTAAATAATCTTCGTTACTCTAAAAATGAGAGAAATATTTTACTGAATCTAAGCATGACTCATAGTTCTACTAATACGTGCTAATCTAGTTTATGTGTGGAATGTCACTATGTCTTAATAATTTCTAGCATTTTTACTTTCTATGAAAGGATTTAAAATATCCATGCGTCTAAAAGATCTGACCAGAATACTGAAAATACTTTATTTTCTCTTTGTCACAATATGAAATATCACTACACATTATTTACACTTAAAAATTAATATATATTGGGCTTCCCTGGTGGCGCAGTGGTTGAGAATCCGCCTGCCAATGCAGGGGACATGGGTTCGAGCCCCGGTCTGGGAGGATCCCACATGCCGCAGAGCAACTGGGCCCGTGAGGCACAACTACTGAGCCTGCGCGTCTGGAGCCTGTGCTCCGCAACAAGAGAGGCCACAGCAGTGAGAGGCCTGCGCACCGCGATGAAGAGTGGCTCCCTCTTGCCGCAACTAGAGAAAGCCCTCGCACAGAAACGAAGACCCAACACAGCAAAAATTAATTAATTAATTAATAAACTCCTACCCCCAACATCTTCTTTAAAAAAAAAAAAATTAGTATATAAAACTTATGTATCTAAAATAGTTTTGTCCTAAAAATAGGATGGCTTATTTCAAAGAACTGCTCTTTTTTGAAAGTGTCTTCATTTCATGAGTATTATATAACAGCAAGCTTACTTCACAATTATACCACATTTTCCCAGGCAGTATTTCTCGGCTTGATTCCCCAATTTTCTTCCATCAACAAACTTTGTATATCTACTCTGCTAGATTAGATGACAGACTCATTTGTAAGTAGCTTTTGGTGGCTTATACTTTCAGGTAATATTTTTTTTTACATAATCTATGGCATTTACAAGATGCAGCCTCAGGGCCCACAAGAATTCCCAGTACAAAATTCTGAAAATATTTTGAATACTTATAGTTCTATTGTCAACTCTGAGTAGTCTGAAAGGCAATTTTGAATGTATATAGTTAGACTGCTTGTTTAAAAATATCAGCCATGATGCAGACAACTCTATTATAGTACTTAAGTTTCTTCAGAGAGCCAAACATGGAATCACCAGCTATTTCTGAAACATATTTTAGAAGCACTAAACACTAAGCACACTGAAACATATTTTAAACATAGTACTGTAATATGCAACACACGGTAATGTCATAAAACATTTTGGAGATTATGTATATGCTTCCAATATGAAGAAAATAAACTTGGAGAGAATGTTTAACCTCTTATTTCTATTTTCCTATTAATTCTTCTATCGCTTGCTTTATTTAGAGTTTTTCTGCATTCTAAGACATGTTTTTTATAGAAAACTCAAACAACAGAGAAAAAATTTTATAGGACAGCAAAGATCCCTTTAACTCCCAATATCAAGAGACAACCATTATTTATATTTTGGAGACCATCATTCTAAGGCTTGCCCACTCTCTTTTTTTCTTTATATATTCTATCATCTGTCTATTTTTTCCTCTTTCTTTCCTTCCTTCCTTCCTTTTTTCTATCACATTTTCCATAGATAACATAATGTTAAACATGATACTTCACAACTTTTTTCAGTCAACAGTATGATATGGACATCGTCCTGTATCAGTGAATGTGGATATTCATTCTCCTTTCAGTGGTTACAGATTATTGCAATGTAGACGTACGTACTTAGTCTCTTATTGATAGTCTTTTGGTTGTTTCTAATATTACGCTATTATAAAACAACAGTGCACTGAACAGCTTTGAACTTACCACTTATTGAACACTTAGTATGTGTCATGCATCATACTGAACACTTAGTATGTGTCACTGTAAATACTCTAACTATATTAGCTAATTTAATGGCCAAAACAACCCTATACTATAGGCAACATCATCATTATTTTACAAATAAGGAAAGTGAAGCATAGAGAAGTTAAGTAACTTGATCAAACTTACAAGCCAGGAAGTGGAAGAGCTGGCCTTTGAACCTTGGCAGTTTAGATCCAGAGTCTGTGTTCTCTGTACTATACTGTCATATTTTCATTATTTTTAAATTCTGACCTGATTATCTCTTTAGGATAACTCCCAAGAATTGAGATTTCTGATTCAAAGGATATGCGCATTTAAAATCTGACACATTTTGCCAAATTCCCCTCTGAAAGGTCTTACGGTGTTAATATTTATACCATACTTTATAGTTTTACGTGGTATTAGAGGCAAGACAGAAAACTTTGGGACCATTAGAGAGACACAGATTTGAATCTGCTCTATTAATTACTGGGCAAACTATTTACTTTCTTTAAGCTACAGGTTCTTCATCTGGATACCTACTTTACAGGGATGTAATGCCAGTTATAAATAATGTATATAAAAATTGTCCACAGTCATTCAGATATACAAAGGAGTCCCTCAATTAATGATGGTTATTGTGACTTAATATAAATTATCTCTTGATTCATATACCAACCTTTTATTGGGCTGGGTGGGTTTTATTACTACAGCATCAATTTTAATGTCCTGTTTGTAAATATAATTTCTGTACCATAGAGTATACAGGGCTCCTGGTAACATTTAACAATACAACCACATTTCTCCACATGGAACTATTTCATTTTCTTTTCAGATTGACATATTTAATTCCTTCTTGGTGTTATCAAACAAGTATTAAATACACTGTTATTCAAAAAAGGTATCTAGGAATTGCTTTTTTAAATTTAAGAAAAAATTCAAAATGATACAGTGATTACCATGGAGGAAGGGTGTTTATTTTTTATTTATTTTTTTATTTTTATTTTTTGTGGTACGCGGGCCTCTCACTGTTGTGGCCTCTCCTGTTGCAGAGCACAGGCTCCAGACGCACAGGCTCAGCGGCCATGGCTCACGGGCCCAGCCGCTCCACAGCATGTGGGATCTTCCCGGACCGGAGCACGAACCCATATCCCCTGCATCGGCAGGTGGATTCTCAACCACTGCGCCACCAGGGAAGCCCAGGAAGGGTGTTTAGAGACTACAGGTCGGGAGTGAGGGGAGCTACTTATTTTCCATACGTACATCTGCAATAGAGACAATCACGACAGAGTCCTTCTCTTCTGAAAGAGTCATCCTGGAGATGAGAGAAGTCAGCGTTTGCTTCAGGTAACTGTGATTTCCTCTGTTAACAGTGGAAATACCCAGAGCAAAAGAAACTGCAGACACAGGAGTATGGCATCATCATTTCAAAGCACAGAGAAAAACATAATTTAGCATTAATATCTATGCTTCTTTCTATGTTTGGGTTGTGTGGTCATCAAAAAAGTGTTTGAAACTCTACTGCAAAAATAATCCGAACTGCTGTTAATTTTTATCACATATTTCATTTTCTGTTTGAGGAAATTCCAATTTGCCATGGATTGTTAGTAAACGCATTAGACTCCAAGATGTTCTCATTTTGGAGAGTTTCAACGTACTGAAAAATAAAACTAGCCACTCTCCATTTATTATAGCTTTCATCTAACTGGGTACAAAACATCACACATTGGCTGACTTTCTACTCTTCTTCCTTAAGGAGATGCTGGAACCTAAAATTGGAAAAATAGTGCGAAATATTTTCACTTGTGATAAAAACTGTATGAAGTAATTTCCAAATGATTGATGGAATGAATCCATGCCTCTAAGTAACTTTTACTGCCTATTAATGACTGAAGCACTGGGAGAACAGACCCCATGTTACTCCAGTAGCTAGTAAGATTCTATCAGTGAAGTCTACCCAAACTCAATCTTGGCTGTACCAGTGCTTGGCTGTTTTGAGTTTGGTCAGGTATACAGCCTCTCCAGTCTTAATTTCCCCACTTCAAGATGGGGATAAGTACTTCCAGAATGGCTAAGTGAGGAACTCAGAAAAATCCTGTCCCTAAAAAAGCAATAATAAAACTGGAAAGAAAAGTTGTTGAAACCATTGGAGCCCTGGTATACAAAAAACTGAGAGGCATCTATTTAAGAAAAATTATTGAAGTTCAGTGAGAGCAGTTAGAATCAGTATTTCCCTGATTACTATTGTGTTTGAACATACTTACATATGTATATTGACCTTTGGATATTCTTTTGTGAAATCCTGTTTAAGATCTTGTCCATTTCTCTATTAAGTTGTCTCTAGTTTTCTTACTAATTTATTGATGCTCGTTATAGATTCTGAATATGAATCCTTTGTCAGTTATACATATATATTACAAATACCATCTCCCACCATGGGTTTGCTTTTCAATGTTTTACCTCTTAAAATTAAGAAGAGACATTCTTAATTTTAATACTGTGCAATTTATCAATCATCTCCTTTATAGTCAGTGCTGTTTGATTCCTGTTGAGAAATCTTTGCTTATCTTCAAGTCATAAGGATGCTTTCCTGATTATCTTCTAGATCATTTATTGTTTGCCTGTTATTTAGAGCTACACTCCACCTGGAATTGATTTTTAGAAATGGAGTTAAGTTTTTAAACTCCATTTTTACAAACGGAGTTAAGTTAAACAGGAGTCAAGTTTCAAGCTTGGGGATCCACCTTCAAATGGAATTGCTTCCCATGACTTAGGATAAGGAATACATTCACGAAAGTGTGCAAGGCCCTTCCCTTAGTGACCCGGTCTGACCTACCTCTTCTGTTTCAACTACCCTCTCTCCAAGCCAGTCTTCCTTCGTGTCTTGCAGCTTCTCAAACTGACCAGACAGCGGCCTGTCCTCTCCAGGAGCATGCACGCGCCGCTCCTTGGCGCCTAGAACGCCCTGCTCTGGGCCCTCGTGCCCGCTCCCCTCGCTCTTCGTAAATCAGGTTGGGAGCGCTGGCTCTGTAGTCTTACCTCACCGCTCATGAAACGTATCGCCCTTTTTGTGGTTGCCCATGTGTCCTCCAGGGTAGAATGCAAGCTGAGTGAAGGGACTCTCTGTATCTCTTGCTCACCATTACTGTGAGCCCAGCACTAATATAATGACGGCCACACAATAATGTCCAAAACTCTGGGGTGGATAAACGAATGGCCAAACTCCTTTACTATGTGGCCTTTACCCCGTGTTTTACTGCCGAAAGGCTCCAGCCCCAACTGTGCACGTGAGCCACATATTTTCTCCAGGCCCTCTTGCTGTTAGACCTTTCACCCTTCTTTTCGCTCCTTTTCCACTATCCACCATCTGCCTTTTCCCTGCTTACCCTGTTCCGAGTCTTTTCGCCCTAAATGTCTCAGTTTAGATGTCACTTCCTCCAGAAAGCATTCCCTACCTCCCTGAGGACAGAGTACTCGCTCCACCCTTGTACTTCCCTTATCAGAGCACTGATTATTTGCTACTGTAATTGTTTGCGCATTTGTCTCTATGAGGATGAGGTCCGCCTCTGTTCACCACTAGTTCCCCAGAGCCTGGCAAGCAGCTGGTACTGCGCAGAAGTCTGTTAAACGAGGGGACCTGGAAGACTTCACGCGGAAGATGTCAGTCAAGCCGAAAAGTCACAGTGGAGAAGAGACTCATGTGGCAGGTTAGCTGTGGGTTGTGGGAGGCGGTGTGCTCCTTACGGGCAGCGGTCAGCGGTCAGCGGACACTGACTGCTTGGCCTATTCTGGGGGGACGTTAAGTGGTTTGGGGTTGCTGGGAAAAAAAGGAAGCGGCGGAAACTGAGATTTGAAAAATATAGCTTGTTGTGCATATACCGTGCCAAGGAGCTAACTTCACCCTTTACGCGCTGAGGATCCACTGAAGGATCTTAAGGAAGAATTGAGCACGATGAGTTTGAGCAAGTATTTGAGTATGTATCTCTGAGGAAAGTGTACAGCCATGAGAAAAATTACAAGTCTATTTCAATAGACCAGACAAGAAATGAGGGCTCAATAAAAAATAGTTATAGAGAGGCTATAGAGAGTAGAAATTACCTAAGATGTATCAGAAAATAGAACATACAAGACTGATGACAGGTTCCCCAGTAGACCAGGCTCCAGGCTTCAATACTTTTGCAAATGTTTTATGTCATCTTTAAAGTAACTAAAATCTCCCTTTAAATCACCTCTGCTGATGGAAGTTTATGTGGAAGCCTGTCCTCCCAACAAGCGCTGATAACTGGGTTATTTGAACACCCCAAGCTCCCACACAAGGAATTCCATTGCTCTTCCCAATTACCCATCCCTCTCTCTCTCCTTCCTTTCACTCGGTGTCACGGGCTTCTGCTTATCTCTGCTGATGCTTACCCAAGCCTGTGTTTCTCCTTGGCATCTAACATCTTAGAGTTTCCGTGTACTGACTTTGTTGTTCCTGTGTCTTTTGACTCCACCTCTTCTGTACGCTGTAGCTTTGTCTGGCACGCACTCTCTCATACATTCACACGCGTGTGTATGCATGTATATGTACATATTTACATGACACAATCAAAATATTCCTAAGAAGGAATCTGACGCAGGTAAAAACTTTTACAAGCGTGATCTCAAAGAGTTCCATCACCTCTCCAAGCCTCATTTTCTCAGGTTTAAAATAGAGATAATCACAGGCTTACTGCATTGGGTTGTGAGAATTATTAAATGAGATAATGAAAGAAAACATCTAACTTAGCATATGAAACACAGTGAGAATTCAGTAGATGGTAAACAATCTCATCTGGCACCCCTATCTCAACACAATAGGCTTGTCAGAGGCGTGTGACATAGACCAACACTACTTACTCCCAAGGAACTGCCTAGAGCAGAGGTCAGCACACTTTTTCTATGAAGGGCCAGATAGTAAACATTTTCAGTGCTTGGGCCATATCATCTCTGTTGCAACGACTCATCTCTCCTGATGTAGACTGAAAGCAGCCACAGACAACAACGAGTATGGCTATGGTCCAATAAAACTATTTAAAAACAGGCAGATTTGGTCTGCAGGCTCTGGTTTGCTGACCCCTGGCCTAGAGTGACTCACCCATTGGAATGAACGAGGTTGGTGGCAATGGCAGATGTTTTGAGACTTAGCCTAGTATCCCTGCTTCTAATGCAAATGCTTTTCCTTTTCTCCTATACCTGGTGAACTTGAACTCATTCTTCAAGGCTTAGCTCAAACATGATGTCTTCTGTAAAGCTTTTGTTGACTTTGGTTCCCAGAAAGATGGGGAAATAGGAAGATAACCAGACAAGAAACAGATTTATCAAAACCAAGGGAGAAAAGAGTTGCCAAGCACTTAGCAGATGCTTAAGGATGTTTGGCTTATATTGACTTATTTTCAAAGCATCTGTATTAAAACTGAATTTGAATTCGAGTCTCCAAATATTTGTTGTACAATTTTTTCTGTCAGACAATACATTGATTTCCAGTAATCCAAATGAATGCCAGATAGGTTGGTGGTCTATATACCAATCTGAGTATCATATTAATGGATTACATTTTAAAACTTAAAAGGATGTCCCCAACGAGCAAAATGTCTGTATTTGATTTTCCAATTCTAAGTTTTCTTACCACCTGTTTTCTCTTTGCCGATGATTACATCAGGATAAATTCTGTCTACTTTCCTTAGATGGGGGAAAAAGAACCTTAAGACTTCAAATGCATTAGACACTGTTTCATTCTTATTCAATGCATTCACTTTCTTCTTAACTGAAAGAGAGAAAAGATAGGGTTTCTGAGTTCATGACTTATAGGGATTCTTCTCCTTCCAGTACAATTTTTTTAAATGAGCATTAATAAGTTAATTCACAGATTAATTTAGTATTCAGTATATATGATACATACTATTAAATGGGAATTATCAAGTCATAAGGCTATAAAATACAGCTCAAAGATTACTGATTCATGTTTATTTTAAAGGTAGCATTTAATTTCAGTCTAACACTATGAGTGATACAACCAGAGGCTAACAGAACTGACAGTTCCAAATGCAGGAGGCAGAACTGAAACATGCTCTAATTGGCCTGCTCTGCTACTTTGATTAATATCACATCATTAAAGCTTGTATCTTTATAGCTTTGTTTTCTAGGCTCTCAGCATTTAATGACTCCACCCCTACCATTCATCTGAATTTGCCCCCATAATTTTGAAAAACAAGAACAAAGTTGGAGGACTCCCACTACCCAATTTAACTCATAATACATAATATAGTAATCAAGACAGTGGGGTATTACAGAACAGATACAGAAGCCAATGGAACAGAACAGAAATCCAGACACAGATCCATACAAATATGGTCAATCGATTTTTGAAAAAGGTGCAAAGGTAATTCAGTGCAGAAAGGACGACCTTTTTGACAAATGGTGCTAAAACTCTTGGGCATCCACATGAAAAAGACTGAAACTTGACCTGTACTTCATGCCATGTATAAAAAGAAACTCAAAAGTTTCATAGACTTAAATGTAAAACCTAAAACTATAAAATTAAAAGAAAATCTTTATGACCCTGAGCTAGGTAAAGTGTTCTTAGGTACAATGTCGAAAGCATAAAACATAAAAAAGGAAAACTGGTAAACTGAACTTCATCAAAATTTAAAATGTCTGCTTTTTGAAGGACACCATAAGGAGAAGGAGAAGAAAAGCCACAGACTTGGAGAACCTATTTCCAAATCACACATCCATCTGATATGTATCCAGGATATATACGGAACTCTCAAAACTCAACAACAAGAAAAAAACCCACCCAATTAAAAAATGTGTAAAATATTTGAACAGGCATCTCACCAAAGAAGATATATGGAGGGCCAATAAGCACATTAAAAAATGTTCAACATCACTAGTCACCAGAGAAATACAACTTCCAACTATGAGAGACCATGGCATCAGAATGGCTATAATTAAACGGAGTGACTGTAACTCCCATACATTGCTGCAAGAGGTACAGCCACTCTGGAAAACATCTTGGCAGCTTCTTACAATGTTAAACATACACCTGCCATACGCTTCTCAATCCTAGATAGTTATCCTAAAGAAATTAAAATTCCCTTCATGTAAAAAAAAATCTGTACACAAATGCTTATGGCAACAGGTATTTGTAATCACCAAAAAACACAAACCTGAAAACAATCCGAATGTCGCTCAGTTAGTGAAACAAACTCTCCATTGCACATCCATACAGTGGAACGCTATTCGGCAACAACTGGTCACGTGATAACCTGGGTGAATCTACACTAAGTGAAAGAAGCCACAGCCTCGAAGGGTGACACACACTGTGTGGTTCCATTTGTGTGGCATACTGGAAAATGGAAAACTATAGGAACAGAGAATTGATCAGTGGTTGCCAGGGGTTAAGAGCTCCGAGGAGGTATTTGAATACAGAGGGGGAAGCAGGAGGCAGGACTTTTTACCCTGGAGAAGTGGGGAGCCACTGAAGGTTGATATACAGGACAGTGTAGCCTTCACTTTGGCTAAAGTGAGAATACATAGGTGGGAGAAAAACAAAAAGAAGTATGTTAGCAGTCCTTCAGATGAAGCATGAAGGTGGCCTGACTAGGGTAGTAGAAATGGTGATAAACAATGTGGACAGATTTGTGAGCTATATAGGATTATGAACCAACAGGACTGCTTACTAACTACCGTGAAAGAAATATGCTAGAGGGAAAGAAAGGATTCAGAGAGGATGCTCAGGTTACCGGCTGCTTCTCTCGGGTGGATCACAGATGGTGGTGCAATTCATAGAGACAGAAAACAGAGGAAGACCATTTTCGAGGTAGAGATGAGAGGAAGTCTATCAGTGATGTCTCTGGCCTGATTTTGGCATGTCTCACAATAAAAGAATGAATACTGATTTAGTTATATTTATTGGGAAGAACTGCCCTAAAGTCAGAAAATAAAATCTAAATTTCCAAACACAAAACATTAAAAAACAAACCACCATACGCAAAAACAAAAACCACCCAAACCTGAGTTTAGCGATGCATCTTCTCTCTCTGCAATTTCATACTTCATCTGATTGAAGGCTTTAATCAGCTCTTGGCGATTTACTTCCATTTTGTTTTTTAAACGTAGTATAGTTTCCTTAAACTCCGAAATACGGTTTCTACAATTAGTTAATTGATTACCTACAAAGAAAACATATGTGTATATATTTATGCATGTAGCAATGGTATCATACAATTTTCTAAAATACATAACAAGATATAAAGTATATGCTTCAATATAGCTATATAAAATACTACACTTATGTATGTATGTATATATAGTGCTATATACATATAATATGTATATACATAAAAGACTGAAAAAAGGAATGAAATGTTAAAAATAGTAATATTTGGAAGATGAGATTATCAATGGTTTTTGCTTTATGATTTTGTGCTTTCCTATGTTTTCCAAATTTTCCATTTTGTGCATGTATTAGATTTGTAATTAGAGGGAAAAACCAGTTGAGCCAAAAAATTCACTTCTAAGAATTTTTCTGAAGAAAATGACTAGAAATATGTACACAGATTTGGCTCTAAGGGTGTTTAACATAGGCAGCATTATTTATCATTGTAAGGAAGTTGAAAACAACCATAATGCCCAGGGATGGAACTATCCTAAATAAATTACAGTATATCCTTTTAAGAGTTCTGGTGGCTCTCATGTCAAATCACATAGAACTGACTCCTAGTCTTGCCACTTAATATTTGTGTGACCTTGGGCAAGCTACTTAATTTCTGTTAGCCTCTGCTCCTTTAGGTGTAAATGGATCTATAAAAATCCCTGCTGCAGAGCTGTTGTGAAGTCATAATGCTATTATGCACGTAAACCATGTAGCAAAGCATACACACAAAAAATGCTTTGACAAATGTCTAATAAATATTATTTATCAATGGGCTACTCTTCCTTCATTTATCAATTAAATACTATGTAGCTATGAAAATCACCTTTTAGAAGAATATTTAATGCAGTAAAAACACTTGCCTTTTAAAAACAAAACCACATAATTTCCTTTTTTGCAAAGAGAGTACATTAATATAGGAAAAAAGAGTAAGTGTACAAGTTTATATTTTGTTAATATATAATCTTTGGTTTGTTGAATCACTTTTTATTTCCTATTTTCACAAAATTCTTTTGTTCCTAAAATCATGTTGCATTGCTTCTGTAATCAGAAAAAAATGATAAATAAAAAATTAAACACCTTTTATTTGCCAAGTACTCTGTGTCAATGGAAATACAAAAATGAAAAAGGTATGGTCAGTTCTTGCCTTCAGGAAGCTTATTGGTTAACTGGTAGAACTAAATGGATGACTGAAATCAGTGTGTTATTTCTGATGTTATAGATTCCCTTGTCCTCGGGTTTTAACTAATTAAGCACACACATTGATAACACCAGCCCCAGATAGGGACTATCGACCTTATTGGGGGCTCTCTGACAGTGGGCATATTGCAGAGTGCACTGGGATGTCCTACTTCTCTACTCAAGTTAATTTACCCCTACTCCCACCCCATTATTGAAAGAGGAGCTGCACAACAGCAGGGCCACCCACAAAGGAGGTGACTTGCCGTCTATGCTTACTACTTAGGAGGAAAAAGTAAAGAGGGAGCCCAGCCCTTCTTTCAGAGAGTACATAAGACAGTTATTATATGGGGAAGAGCCAGAGATGGCCTAAGTTGCCTTTTTAAGGAAGCAATTCTGCCGCCTTGTTAATTTGGCCCATAGAAGTCAGGTCTGACCAATCTCACCATTCAGATGAATCCCCCGGTCTTGTGAGAAAGGTAATGAGCTACTGGGCAAAGTTCCAAATGTTCACTTTGAAATGTCCTCTCTAGGAGGGTGAAATGAAAGATATCCCCTTGAAGGAAATATGGGCACAGCAGAACAAGGTTTCAACCCCTGGCGAGCAGTGATAACAGTACTCACAGAGGGCCGAATTGAGACCGTTTGGGAGGGGAGGGGAAGGGAGAGAAAGCTGGAGAAGGATTCTAGAGGACGTGAGGCCTGCACGGACTCTTGAAGGAGCACAAGTAATTAGTCGAGGGAAACGAGGAAAGGCTTTCTCTTGGAATGCAGTGTGGAAAGGCAAAGAGGCATTCAAAAACATGGTCTCTAAAGACCCAGAAGCTGTTCATTATTTCAGGGCAACATGGGAAAAATTCAGTGTGAGGTTAAAAGAGGCATCTAGTTATGCTGATCTTTTTGATAAGCTATGATAGGAGCTGGAACTTTTTCGTATAAACCAGTGTTTCTCAAACAATTCTTATAAAAACCTCTAATGGCAGTGAATCTGAATAAAAGGGACACGGGCAGAGAGATAACTTCCCACCACATTCATGGACTTTCTGTAAAGTTTCTATAAAATGTGGACAAATTTTGTAGCCTTTTCCACAGTACATATTCGTTTTAGTATAAAGATAATGGAGTCACTCTTGTTTTTTGCAGGTGACTTTATACATCTTGGAACACCACTACAGACTATCATGGGAACAACTATCTCAACTGAGAAGCATAGCTGAAGACTATTAGGTAGAACACATGTTCTAGAAAGATCATTCTGGTGACCACATAGAAGATTTTTTCAGGAAGGCAAAACGAAAGCCGGAGAAAACACCAGTTAGGAATCTACAGTGGTATTAGTTTCAAGTAAGAGATGATAAAGAACAAACCAGGGCAGAAATGATTAGGAAGTAGGAGATGAATATGACAAATATCTGAGACCTTTTATTGGGAAGACTTAACTGATTGAGAGACAGAAAAGAATCCCTCTCAGGTTTCCAACATGACTCTAGATTTCTAACCTGGTATTCATTCTGGACTGGGAACCAGGAAAAGGAGCAGGGCCAGAGGTAGTCATAATGCTTATGAAGCATCCAAATGCGTGGCAAAACACACGGCCCAGAGAAAATGAGGGTGCAAAGCAGCTTCCGACCTTGGTTGCTTTGTTAAAATATGGAAACATCTGATGAGAGAAGCAATACACAAGCTAAAATTTTAGAAAAAGGCACAGAAAAAAACAAAATTCATTGTAATCCCACTGCTTAAAAAGAACCACTATTAATGTTTAGCTTTACATAGTTCTAGACTTGTGCTTACTTACTTTTTTCCCCTCGCTCCAGTATATAAATGTCAAATACAATCATGTGGGGGAAAAAATGCATTAAGTTCGATAAAGTGGTTCATTTTACACTGAAAAAGGCATAATCTATTGATGAAAACAAATTAATTCTTTATATGTTATATAGCTGAATATCCAAATATAGAGAGAAAACTATTAACAACATGAGAATATGGAAAAATATATTTCAATTAGCAAGGAAAGCATAGAGATTTGCTGTCAATTTGGGATGGAATAAAAGATAAATTCATCATTTGGAAGACAATAAATTCCAGATGCATTTTTTTAAATTAAGGTAAAAAACAAAAATGTAAAAATAATGGTGATCCTTCTGGGTTGAAACATCTCATATCTTTCCACTCCTCTGCCTTTTATGAACAAGAGCACACATACGTGTAGCCTGTGGCAAAGATTGGATAATGCCATTCCTCTGCTCTAACCCTTCAGAGATTTCTCATCCCACTCAGAAAAGGGGCCAAAGTCCTCAGCAGGACAGAGCCCTACATGACCGGGCCTTGGCTCCCTCTCTGGCCTCATTCCCACCCCTCTTCCCTCAAGACACACTTGCCTCTGTGCCATTCCTCACGCCAACCACTCTCCCACCTTAGCACTTTGGCTCTTGAAGTTTTCTCACCTCGTCCCCCAGATACTGACGTGGCCAGAGCTCCCTAGTTTCATTTGGTTTTCTGCTAAAACATTACCTCCTCAGAGAAGCTTATCTTACCATCCTTTATGAAATAGCACACCCCCTCTCTCCCCCATCCTTTTTTTTTTCAAATCCCTTATCACTACCCAACTTCCTATTACTGTTTATTATTCCTATTACTGTTATTAGTCACTGTTTTTATGTCTCTCTCCAGAGCTCTCTAGAATGTAAGCTTGAGAGTAGCAAGAACTTTGGGTTTTTTAGTATTAAATTCCCTATGCCTGAAACAGTGACTGCCATATAGCTCCTACACAAATATATGCTGAATGAAAAAATAAACAAATTAATGGATAAATGGCTTCTTCAGCATAGGAACTGATTTGAGTGATTCTAAAACTGAATCATGCTTTAATCAAAAGAACTGCAACTATCCAGATAAATCTTGAGTATTCATACAATGGATACTATTTGAGGATGTTTAAAATTTTTATAGTGGGTGTGGTTTAACCAGTATAACCCTGTTAATGGGGTTTCCAGGGTAATATTCTCTTTGCAAAATGGATCATGTGTTTGGAGTCCATATATCATGGATGATGCAACATTTCTGCATTTCCACAATGTAAGTCAGTCCTTGAGGGATCAATTTGGTAAACATGAAAAGAGTTTTCTCTAGAGGAAGTAATATTTTCAGAAACAATCATACAGAAATGTTAAAGGATATAATATCTACTCTTGGATCTGCTTCTTGTATATTTTTACCTGATAATTCAATTCATCAATGTTCTATTTTAAATATCTATATTACTTGCCTTTTCACTCAGGTATTTTAGAGGATGAAATGTTATAAAATTATTTTGCAAAAGTTTGAATAATTTGATGTTTTGCGTCAACTGAGGTGAAATTGTGAAAACAAACACCAGTCCCTGTGTACAATGTGACTTCCACCCATAAAAAAGGGTCCAGGTAAGATCCTAAGTAAAACTGACTTTGCTTTCTCACAGCAGAGGTCCCACGCACTGCTCCCCAGTATAAGTAAAACACAAGTCGCATTTGTAATTTAAAATTTTCTAATAGCCACATTAAAAACAAATAAAAAGAAACAAGTAAAAGTAACTGTAAACAGTACAGATGTTGTAATCCAATATATCTAAAATATTTTTAGCATGTAATCAACATGAAAATAATTAATGGAAGAGTTTGCATTTTTTTGTGCTAAGTATTCTAAACCCTGTGTGTATTTTATACTTTTAACAGTACATCTTAACTCAGATGCTAACTTTTGATAAGTTACAGTAAAATGCACAACCAAATTTTGCCTAATGGAGAAATATTCTGCACTGTTTCCATTTTTAAATTTAAATTACTTAAAATAAAATAAAATATTCAGTTCCTCAAAATAAAATAAAATATTCAATTCCTCAGTTGCATTAACTACATTTCAAGTGCTTGACAGCCACCTGGCTAAAGGCTACCATATTGGACAGCATGGGTCTAAAGAACAAGCTATGAGCTTATTAGAAACGCAGGATCCCAGGACTCACCCCAGACCTACTGAGTCAGAATCTGTACTTTAATAAGACTCACAGGTGATTGGTATGCATGTTAAAATTTGAGAAGCACCATCATAGACCCTTTTAATTGTTTTATCTTTCTCATCATTGACTTTACTATAGTTCAAGTCTTTATTGCCTCTAGATACACTGTTATAATTGTTTCTTAAATAGTCCCTCACCTCCAATCTATGTTTAATCTTCTGGAAACACTGCTCAAAGACTTTAAATGATTCCTGGGATGCTCACTGAATAAAGTCTAAACACTTGCCTTAATATAGGAGATCCGATAAAATATGGCCGCGACCTGACTTTTCCACCTTATTTCATTCACTAAACACCTCTGGTAATGAGAAGCAAGCTAAGATAGTCATACTTTCTTACATTTAATACTTACCATGTGTCACTCACTGTGCTGTGTGATAGGTAAAGAAACACAGATAAAGCCAGATTCCTGCTCTAAATAACTGACAATCAGGATGCAAGGTATAGGGGAAAGGAGCATATATTTAAACAACTAGGGGCTTCCCTGGTGGCGCAGTGGTTAAGAATCCGCCTGCCAGTGCAGGGGACATAGGTTCCAGCCCCAGTCTGGGAAAATCCCACATGCTGTGGAGCAACTAAGCCCGCGCGCCACAACTATTGAGCCTGTGCTCTAGAGCCCGTGAGCCACAACTACTGAAGCCCGTGTGCCACAACTACTGAAGCCTGCGCACCTAGAGCCCGTGCTCCACAACAGGAGAAGCCACCGCAATGAGAAGCCAGCACACTGCAACGAAGAGTAGCCCCCGCTCGCCACGACTAGAGAAAGCCCACGTGTGGCAACAAAGACCCAACGCAGTCAAAAATAAATAAATTTATGTTAAAAAAAAATCAGTTAAAAAAAACAACTAATTATAAAATAATGGTTAAAATGGAATTATCCTTAAGTGCCACACGCAAAGGGAGGCAGGAGTGATTCATTTTTTTTTAATGATTACTTCTTAAGGATTGAAGTGTCGGGGAGGGAAGTGGGAAAGGTTTCAGAGAAAAGGGAATATTTGAAAACTTGAAGAAGGTATAGAATTTTGCATACAGCAGAGGGCAGGGAAGGGTATTCCTGACTAAGAAAACTACAGCGTAAATGCATAAGTATAGGGCTTCCCTGGTGGCGCAGTGGTTGAGAGTCCACCTGCCGATGCAGGGACACAGGTTCGTGCCCCGGTCCGGGAGGATCCCACATACCGTGGAGCGGCTGGGCCTGTGAGCCATGGCCGCTGGGCCTGCGCGTCCAGAGCCTATGCTCTGCAACAGGGGAGGCCACGGCAGTGAAAGGCCCACGTATCGCAAAAAAAAAAAAAAAAAAAAAAAAGTTTCCCTAGGATATAGATGGTAGTAGGGATGTTATTTTAAATATTTAACAAGCTATAAGGCATGGGTATTCATCAGTGAGAAGAGAAGCCGGCCATAAGCCATTGATAAGGCTGCACACCAATTTCAGCCCTGACTAGTAGGAGAGTTGCTAGGACGTAGGAAAGGCATTGGTTTCATCATGAAAGTGATTGAATGTATACTTCACATCCCCCCAAAGGGAAGTGTGTGTTAATTCCTACAGCTCCACATCCTCACCAAATGTCTGATTTCCTAATTTAAAATATCTGAATGGTATGAAACGGTATCTTGTGTTTTTCATTTGCATTTCCTTGATTGCTCATGAAGTTTTTCTACGCTTGTTCAACACATGCTGTGCTTGGCCTTAGAGTCTACTTGGCTGATATTTATATAGCTACACCAACTTTCTTTTGGTTTGGGTTGCTGGTATATATTTTTCCATCCTTTTCCTTCCAACATTTCTATGTCTTTAAAAAATTTTAAGTGTGTCTCTTGTAAACATCATCAAACAGGGTTTTGTTTTTATATCCAGTCAGGAAATATTTTAATTTCTTTTTTGGAGCATTTACTATAATTAGTGATATCATTATACATTATTTGACTATTATTTTAGTAGTTAGACAAGAGATTTCAACATGAATCCTTGACTTATTACACCTTCATACAAATTCTTACAACCTCACTTCTCAATAGTGCTACAAGTTGAGTACCACTTAACTCCGTTTACCCCCTCTCCTACCTTATCTTGTAATTGTTGTGATGCATTTTGTTCTAAATATTTTTTAAAATAAATTTATTTATTTGTTTATTTATTTTTGGCTGTGTTGGGTCTTCGTTTCTGTGCAAGGGCTTTCTCCAGTTGTGGCGAGCGGGGGCCACCCTTCATCGAGGTGCGCGGGCCTCTCACTGTCGCGGCCTCTCTTGTTGTGGAGCACAGGCTCCAGACGCGCAGGCTCAGTAGTTGTGGCACATGGGCCTAGCTGCTCCGCGGCATGTGGGATCTTCCCAGACCAGGGCTTGAACCCGTGTCCCCTGCATTGGCAGGCAGATTCTCAATGACTGCGCCACCAGGGAAGCCCCCTGTTCTACGTATTTTAAATTCCACAAGACATTTCAATTATTGTCTTGAACAGTTCACACTTGGATCTTGGACTCTGCTGATTTAGAGGCTCCATGCTCTGTTGCAGGCATACTCCCACAAGGCTTTCTATGAATATATGCACACATATACTCTCTCACTTGGTTGGGGATAAGGGTGCTTTCCTTCCAACAAGATTAGAAAGAAAGACCCCAAGAAATTCACTCATAAAATTTGGGTGCTCCGCAATGATCCCTCTCTCCACTAAGTCAATAGCTGGGAAGCATCTCAGCTCCCAGCTTCAGCTGAAAGTTGCTGAAGTGCTGGACCAACAAAATGTCTGTAAAAAATTACACATCTTTTTTGGAAATAAATTACACATCTTTTTTGTAAATAGCTTGCCAATTTTAAATTTCATATTTGGAAAGGGAATAGTTAAGTTGACATTAATGGAAGTATCAAAAGTACCAAATAATGTTGGCTCAGTCATTTTTTATATACTCTCATAGGTTATTATTTTGTAAGATGATACATTTAATGTAGACTTTTATGAACTTACAATTAAAATAACTTATGCAGCTAAAAGAAAGTATCCTGCCAGATGAAAAGGGGAAGGAGAGAGGGAGAGAAATTGCTAAGTGAAGAGGGAACATCTGTGAAGTAGCCTGAAGGCACACAGCTAGAAGTGGCAAAGATACCTGAGTCTGCTGTGGCGAGAGTGAATACTGAAGGTCACCTGAAGAGAGTCACCTGCAAGGCAAGAGAATCCTAGCAACAAGAGGCTGTGTCGAGGGCAGAGGCGGGGTGGGGGAGAGGCTCAGGTAGCAGGGAATGGGCAGTAGGGAGATCCCAACAGACCCTCAGAAGCAGCCTTGAATGTCTGCCACACAGAAGCATCTTCCAGAGAAACTGAAACCATCATGCTGCCATCACACCAGGAAACCTCTGCCTCTCCAACTCCTTCTCATTCCAGTACCATAGGGGTATAGACCAAGGACCAAGGAGGGGTGCAACAGATTTTCCAAAGATGACTTCAACAGCGCCTCCCATAGCAAATGCTCTTCTACAACACAACTCTGCCAGTCACTCGTCGAGAGGGAAAGTCACTTTCTCCACTCCCCAGCATCTGGGCGAGCTCTGTGACTGCTGTGACCAGTAGGCTACAGCAGAAGTAACGCAGTAGCAGTTTGGGCTGGAGTCTTAAGTGGCCTGGCATCTTCCACTTTCTGCCTTTTGAAAGGTCGTTGCCTTGTAAAAAAGCACACCTCTGCCAAGATCACAGTGTTGTGAGAAGCCCAAACCACCTGGGGAGGCCTCGGAGGATGAGCCACTACGTGGGAGATGAGAGAGATGCCAGGGTAAGGAGGACCTCTTGGGAGCTCCTCCAGCCCCGAGCACCCCAGCTGACACCACGCAGATCACAAACTGCCCAGCAGAGCCCTTTCTGAATTTGATTACTAAACTGAGAGTTAAACAAAGTGATTTTTTTTTTTTTTTTTTTTTTTGTGGTACGCAGGCCTCTCACTGTTGTGGCCTCTCCCGCTGCTGAGCACAGGCTCCGGACGCGCAGGCTCAGTGGCCACGGCTCACGGGCCCAGCCGCTCCGCGGCATGTGGGATCTTCCCGGACCGGGGCACGAACCCGTGTCCCCTGCATCGGCAGGCGGTCTCCCAACCACTGCGCCACCAGGGAAGCCCCAAAGTGATTTTTTAAGCCACTAAGGTTGAGGAAGTTTTACACCAAACAAGGGGAAAAATGTCTGAAAACAGACCATTTTCTTCCCCTGCCTTTGCATTTCCTAGAACCACAAATCTAGTCTGTCCCTGTCCAGTAGGGAAATGATGAGAAAGCTTTTAATTAACTATGAGACTAAATATTTTTAGAAGAACAGAATAGGTATTTAAAAACAGGAATAAGACTTGTTGAATAACCAAAAGTGACCAAAAGATACTTAGAGTAAGTCTTCAATATTACTATGAACCTCTACTGTTATCAGAAAAGGGTTCCAATAGAACACATATGGGCAATAATTGGAAAAATAAAAAGTTGTTCATATTTACATCCCAGCAAGCTGAACTGCTTCAATAAATCAGTTACACGTGTGTATAAAAACGTATTTGTCTTTAAAACTTTTTTGAAAAAGGAATTGATCGTTTCTATATTCTCAACTGAATTCAGTACTGTATGCTTCCTACCATTTCAGTTTTCTTACTCTTGTATTCCCACTGTACAAATTCTTTCAATTTTTAAAAATGTTATACATACAAAAGAAAAACATGTAGTACATAGGTAAGCTCTGTAGCATAACGTGAAATGCATACAATGGAGAAATGGAGTTGCCATGTCCTGGAATGGTGAAGAGGAGAGGAGCAGATTAGGGGCTGGGAAGTCAATACTTCTGTTAAGAGTAATATTGACATCCAGTGAAAGTGTTGAATAGGCAGTTGAATATATCATTCTGGGTCAGAACTAGAGATATAAATTTGAGAGCTGTCAGAATTTAGTATTTAAAGCCATGTGATTGGATGGGGTCACGCTGGGAGTGGGGGTAGACAGTGAAAAGTTCCAAGGAGTGAGCCCTGGGGAACTCCAATATTTTAAACTCAAGGAAAAACTAAGAAACCGAGAGAGCTAAGAACATGTTTCAGGAAGGAGAGTGTAACAGTGACAAAAAAGGCAGATAGAGAAAGCTCTTCAGTGTAGTAATAAAAAAGCCATCGTACCCATAATCCTTAAAGTCATCATTCACACATTATTGGTGAAAGCAGCAGCCACTGGATCTCCAGGGCCTTGATCCCAGCAGGTACTTCATCCCAGTCAACAACAGGTGATAACTGAGAGAACTTCTGCCGATGCCTATCAGCTGGAGACTTCCAGTATCCACCCCCGCCCCCGCACCCCTGCAAGGTATCGCACTGGCAGTGTGGTAGGTTATCACTGTGTTTAACCCCAAGTAGGGCAAATAAGCGATTCCAGATTCTCTTCCCCGAGAATGTTTCCTGGGTGATGCAGCCACCCCAGGGGCTCCTAGCCATCTGCTAGCTACCTCCCACGCCTGCCACCACTGACAATACCGGACCTGCTGCTGCTGCCTGAACACCTGACACTCCAGTGAGGGCTAGTAGTTTGGTGGAAGAACCACCGAAAGCAGAATAACTACCACCTTTTTGCAACCTCTAATCTGGCACAATTGCCTCCCACTGGCGAAACGTAATGAGAGCACAGCCGGCCAGGGCATCTGGGACAAATAACAGACTTCTGGTTTTGATCACGACAAAGAGAATTTAGAAGGGCATATAAAGACTGTCAGCAGCATTTTGGAAAGTCCAGGAACAAGGCAAACTAAGCAGCATATTATAAGGGACATATATATATATTGATAAAAACTGCATTCTAATAAGCACATAATTCAGGAATTGATGTTTTTATCAATTTATGCAAAGGCATTGAGTAACGTTCTAGTTTTTCTTTCCTTCAGATAAGTACCCAGAAGTGGAATTACTGCATCACATGGTAGTTCTGTCTTCAATATTTTGAAGACCCTCTATACTGTTTTCCATAGTGGCTGCACCAACTTACATTCCCACCAATAGTGCACAAGGGTTGCCTTTTCTCCACATCCTCACCAACACTTGTTTAGATGGCTTCCTATCTTACTCAGAATAAAAGTCATAACTCTTACTATGGTCTCCATGATCTCATCCTCCTACAACTCCCTTACTGTTCGTGCTGTCCTTCTGGCTTTTTCTCAAACATATCAAGATGATCCCACCACAGGACCTTTGCACTTGCTTTTCTTGTTGCCTGGAAAACTCTTCCCGCAGCTATCCACATAAAATGCTTCCTCACTACATTCAGGAATCTACTCGAATATGCCTTTCTCAGAGAATCCTTCTCTGACAACCCTATCTAAAATAGCACTTTTTCTCTCCTGCCCCTGCCAACACCTGACATCATACAGCAATTACATCACTCATGTTTGTTGTTTATTTCCCCTAACCAGAATGTAAGCCCCATGAAAGCAAGGGTTTAAAAAAAAATTATTTGTATAGTTCCTACAACATGAATAGATACTTTTAAAATTCATTCACTCAACAAATATTTAGCATACGTATTATATGTCAGACATTTTTCAAGATTCTGGGGACACAGCAGTGAATCAAACAGGAAAAAAAATTCCTCACTTCATGAAGCTTACATATTTGTTGAACAAATTATTAATACTATTGAGCTTACAAAAAGAAATTAAAAGATTAAAATTTATTTATCTACATGTAAAAATTAATTTTAAAGTAGGGAACGAATAAAGCACTAGGTGGTGGCTATCTTTCTAATAAACATTCCCAAATTTTCATTGATACGAATTATAACTAAAGATCAAATTTTTAACACATTGGGATTATTTTGGTGTTTTACAAAAATCACTACTTCATAATTCAGAAAGAGAAAAACAAATATCATAGGCTAATACATATATATGGAATTTTAAAAATAAAATGGTTCTGAAGAACATAGGGGCAGGACAGGAATAAAGACGCAGATGTAGAGAATGGACTTGAGGACACGGGAAGGGGTAAGGGTAAGCTGGAATGAAGTGAAAGTGGCATGGACATATATACACTACCAAACGTAAAATAGATAGCTAGTGGGAAGCAGTCACATAGCACAGGGAGATCAGCTCAGTGGTTTGTGACCACCTAGAGGGGTGGGATAGGGAGGGTGGGAGGGAGGGAGACGCAAGAGGGAAGAGATATGGGGATATATGTATATGTATAACTGATTCACTTTGTTATACAGCAGAAACTAACACACCATTGTAAAGCAATCATACTCCAATAAAGATGTTAAAAAATTTTTAAAAATCACTACTTCAGAAACTAAATGAAATCTGTGTTTTGTTGATGTAAGAACATCTCATTACAGTACTAGAATTTATTTCCTAATTATTTTAGAACTAGTTTCCATAGAAACACATACATAGAAAATGAAAAACATGTTTTATCTGCTCTTTTAAGAGTAGTGTATTCTAAGGAACAATATCTCATTTTCTGAACTTGAACATACAAATGATGAGAATATAAACACTGGGAAGAACCAAACTGCTTTATCCTGGTCATAACTGAAAACCACATCAAAATGACTGTATGTATCGCAAAGTCTACCGTTTCATTATAGGAATATGCCTTCTGAGGTTACCAATCTAAATTGCCTTCCAAAATTACTGTAAGAAGAAGTTTCCATTTTGCGTTCTAATTATGAGTAATGGTTTGTTTTTTGTTATAAGAGTGCACGTTGTTAATTGTTCTAAAATAAATAAAAACACATTTGGATAATATTCTTTATAGAAAATGAAGAAGAATAAGTGTATAAATGATTAAAGATTAGTAGTATAAATCAGATAAATTAGTATACATTTCTGATCTTTCAAACAAATGGGGTAAAATGTTGATATTGTGTGTACATGACAAAATTTAGTAACAGGGGACTAAAACAATTTTAACATTAATGAGAGGGACGACATAAACATTAGAGGATTAAACCCACTTCTAAACTTGACCGTCCACGCTACTACCAAGATTACTCTGTGTGCACCCTGAGTCATACATAAATGTGTTTAATAAGAAGAATGAAAATTTAACCGAAAGCAACCTAAGAATAATCTTGGAAGGCTGAGTTAATATATTTGCAGGGTTCCTACGTCTTAAATTCAAAATTCAACCATACGAACGCTAAATTGTTCACTACGGACTAGAGTTGAAAGAGAAAATACAGGAAACCCAGTTGACTTTGAATTTCAGATAAACAATAATGTTTTCAGAATAAATATACCCCATGCAGTTTTTATACTTCAAACTTATGCACCGTTCATCTGAAATTTAAATTTAACTGGTCAACCTCTGTTTTTATTTGCTAAATTGGCAACCCTACAGACAGCAAAAAACTAAAAACCTTGGTGCGTTTCAAAGTGGTAACGCACAAGCTCCATTTGAGAAAGTTCAGGTGCTCAAGCAGCGCTCTAAATTGTTGATCACGTCTCCGTCATCTCATCCCTTTTCAGCTTCGCAAAACAAATACTTTAGGGAGCCTTCCAGTGTGGCTCAAAACTATAACGTAGGACACGAAAGAGGAGAGATTTGCTGGCTATGTAAGAGGAGTTCCTTAAGTCAGACATTCACATTTCCCTGAAAACGATGGGGAAGAAAACGACGAAGTGTGGGGAAAGCTGGGCACAGAAGGGGCCCCTGAACCTCTGAGAGAAAAGGAGCCCGCAGACGCAAGAGAGGACCGGGCAGCCGCGCACACCAACCGTTAGCGCGCGCGCCCGGCGCGGGTCACGGCCACCCAGTGGACCAGGGACGCCCGTTACAGTTTAACCGCCGGCGGACAAGGGCGTGGTGTGTGTGTGGGGGGGTGCCCTACATCTGAAAGCTCCTAGTACGTCTCTCCCCTTCTCTCCGACCCGGCCTCCTCAGTCATCCCGGAGCCCCGAAGCCCGGGAGGCGAGAAGGAGGCGAGAGAAGCCAGCCGCCCCTTACTGGTGTGAGTCATCCTGGAGATGCAGAAGCAGGAGAAACTGAAGAGCAAGACGGCGACGAGCGCAATCAGCAAGTTCACATGCCTGGTCCTCATGGAGCTGACTCGACGGGCTGCAACCGACAGCGCGACGCGAAGAGCAGAGCGGCAGCGCCCAAGCTGCGCGCCGAGGATGGACACGCACGGCGCCTGCGCCCGGCTCCCCGGCGTCGCGGGGGGGAGGGACCCCTCCCTCCCCTCTCCCTTCCCGCCACCCTGCACACCCGCCCTCTGGGAGCTCGCTTCCCCGAACTGCACCCTTTGCCTCCTACCCTACGACTCGGCCCTTCCGAGTCCTGAACGCTTGCCAGGGCTGCTGGTTATTAAAGCAGAGAAACTATGGGAAAGCTCCCCACTGCCGGGCTCAAGGTGAGTGCTCAATAACTTTATTGTCCTGTAGTAGGAAGTGACATTTGTGCCAGACTCTGGGCTAAACAGTTTGCATATATGATCTCGTTAAGTCCTCACAACATCTCAGTCTTTTTTTAAAGGTATAAAATGAAGATACCAATAACATCTACCTAATATGCTATGATTATCTTCATTATATACTTTTAAAAAATGGAGCCACAGTAACATCGAGCAACTTGCTGCAGGTTGCACAGCTGGACGTGTTTCCTGTACAAACCTAGTACATGGATAAGAAGTTCCGACAGAAAATATGTCTTTACTTGGAGTTCACTAGCCTTAATAGTAGCTATCAAGTGCCCAAATGACTTAGGAGGCTTAGATGCTTGTGTGAGGAGTGACCAAACCCAGACCTTCAGCTTAATCTCCTTACCTTTATTTTCCAATTTTTGTACACACCCCCACCCTCAGGAAAGAAACAAGGAGTGAACTTTTTTTTTTTTTTTCTGCGGTACGCGGGCCTCTCACTGTGGCGGCCTCTCCCGCTGCGGAGCACAGGCTCCGGACGCGCAGGCCCAGCGGCCATGGCTCACGAACCCGCGTCCCCTGCATCGGCAGGCAGACTCTCAACTACTGCGCTACCAGGGAAGCCCTCTCTATCGTCTTTGAACTCTTGCTGCACTTGGGTCCTCTCTCAGGACCCAGTCTGCATCCTGTTTAATTGTTAAGCACATACAGTTGATCCCTGAACAACATGGGGGTTAGGGGCACCAACCGTTTGGGCAGTTGAAAATAACTTCATAGTTGGCCCTGTGTAGCCTCCATTCCTCTGTAGCCTCGGTCCCACATCTGTGGATTCAACAAATCTTGGATGATGTACTACTGTAGTACATATTTATTGAAAAAAATCCACATGTAAGCGGATCTGTGCAGTTCAAACCCATGTTGTTTGAGGGTCAGCTGTATTTTATTTTAAATGTGACTGCTACTTACTTTTTATTAAAAACTTTTTCTTGAAGTACAGTTGATTTACAATGTGTTAGTTTCTGGTGTACAGCAAAGTGATTCAGTTATGTGTATATATATATTTCATATTCTTTTTCACTATAGGTTATTATGAGATGTTGAATATAGTTCCCTATGCTATAGAGTAGGTCCTGGTTGTTTATCTGTTTTATATATAGTAGTTTGTATCTGCTAATTCCAAACTCCTAATTTATCCCTCCCCCCTCCCCCATCATCTTTGGTAACCATAAGTTTGTTTTCTATGTCTCTGAGTCTGTTTCTTTTTTGTAAATAAGTTCATTTGTATCATGTTTTAGATTCCACATTATAAGTGATATCATATGATATTTGTCTTTCTCTGTTTGACTTACTTCACTCAGTATGATAATCTCTATGTCCATCCATGTTGCTGCAAATGGCATTACTTCATTCTTTTTTATGGCTGAGTAATATTCCATTTCATATATATATATATATATATATATATATATATATATATATATATATACCACATCTTCTTTATCTATTCATCTGTTGATGGACATTTAGGTTGCTTCCATGTCTTGGCTGTTGAAAATAGTGCTGCTGTGAACATTGGGGTGCATGTACCTTTTCGAATTAGAGTTTTCTCTGGATATATGCCAGGAGTGGGATTGCTGGATCATATGGTAGCTCAATTTTTAGTTTTTTGAGGAACCTCCATGCTGTTTTCCATAGCAGCTGCACCAATTTACATTCCCACCAAAAGTGTAGGAGGGTTCCCTTTTCTCCACACCCTCTCTAGCATTTCTTGTTTGTGGACTTTAATGATCATGTCTTACACATTTTCATATCATTTTCCCCACTGTGCATTTCAGGGTGGCTTACAGATCAAAGGTATTGATTAATACACAACCCTGTGGTACAACTGAGCTATAATCACAACTAACCACTACCTGCTACCGTTTTAGCCAACACTACACACCACTCCAGGAAATCCAGTAGATAAGGAATGCAGGGGGCATTCAGACTTCCCTTTTATGGTTTGTTTTCTAAAATTAGTGTCACGCTCAGGCCATGGGAAGTAGAGAATTGCCAGGCTAAAGAGGAATATGTGCTATAATAATAGGAGTAGGAAGAGTATCCTCTGGGGGTATTACCAGCATTATAGCCATCAAGGCCTCTTTAGTTAACCTCAGGCTAAACTGGTCTCACGACTGCTATTAGCACAGAAAAGTAAACTTAGTAGGGACAGATGTTTCTAGTCTCATATCTGTGTAAGACCCTGAAGGTGGAAACAGTCGGAAAGATAATGGCTGTCGGTAAAATGCCCGATGTCCTGGCCCCTATTTTCTGTTTCAGGTTACTTAGGAATAAGTCATCTGATCAGCACAATTCGGGAAAATGACAGTACTGTAAGGCAGGGCTCCCCAACCCCCGGGCTGCGGACCACTACCGGTCCGTGGCCTGTTAGGAAGCGGGCCGCGCAGCAGGAGGTGAGCGGCGGGCAAGCGAGCAAAGCTTCATCTGCGGCTCCCCACCGCTCACATTGCCACCTGAACCATCCCCGCCCCGACCCCGACCCCGTCTGTGGAAAAACTGTCTTCCACGAAACAGGTCCCTGGTGCCAAAAATGGTGGGGACCGCTGCAGTAAGGGACTTTTGTGGATCATCTATGACAGACGTTCTTCTCAAAGAGTAGCATGCACAAGAATCACCTGGAAACCCTGTAAATACAGATTGCTGGGCCCACTTTCAGAGTTTCTGATTCAGTGGGTTAAGGCTAGGATCCCCAAATTTGCATTTCTAACCAGTCCCAGATGATACTCCTGCTGCTGCTGCAAGGACCTATACTTTGAGAATCACTATGTGATAGCATTCCACAGAATCATGGGTTAGACTTAGAAAAACATATAGATTACCTAGTTTATCCTCTTTGCCTAAACCATCCCAAGACACCTATTTAATAAAGACACCACATCCTCTGCCACCAGTGAGGGGGACTCCATTATGTCCCTTGGCCATTATATTCTAGAAGTTAACAGTATTTACAAAAGTTTGTCTCTTATATCCCTGAATATACCAAGACTAGGCTGATTAGTGCAAAAAGAGCTATCAAGCTTCTAGGATTGTTCCCTAAATTGAGAGGCCCAGCTGCAGGCAAATGGGGTTTGTCACTTTCAGCAAGCAAAGCTTGTGATCCAACAAGAGGAACACAATCAGGTATATGGTACAGAGAAGTAGTAAGCGTCCGATGGCCCAACATGGGCCAACAAGGACGGAAGTGGTCTTTTTTTTAAACTGCCCCTCCCGTGGTAACAGTGCTTTGATTTTCCTTAGGAGAACATTCATCTATGCTTGCAGCTCCTCTCACGCAGAGTGGAGCTTCTGGGCCCACCTTATAGCTCCTTCTCATCAACAGAAATTAGCACAAGGGATGTTCTGGGGCACGTGAGCCAGGCTTTATGAGGACTGGTGACTTCTGTCTTCTCCCTCCTGGAGCCCAACTGCCATGCTGTAAGGAAGCCCAAGCCAGATTCCTGAATGCTTAGAGGCTCTGTGGAGAGGAGCTAGAGGATGAGAGGGCTGGCCACGCTCCAACAGAATGCATCTGGTTGGGGGACCCCACAGGAAACCAGCCGAACTTACCAGCTGAAGGGAGCCAACAGCAGAATCATAAGACATAAAAAATTATTGTTTAAGCCACAAAATTAGGAATGGTTTGTGTTCCAGCCATTGACAACATGTGACCCAATCATCATATTTTGTGACTCTGCACACAGAGTTTAGTTCAGCACTTGGCTCAAGATGGTCAGTGAGACTTTCTAATATATGTCTAGAGCTTCTAGGGCCATCTTGCCATTAGGAAGGCAACTGCCTGAGAATAAAGCCAATGCAAATGAAAGCAGAGCTAAGAGGATTTCATCTGATTTTCTGTCTGATCCAGTCATGCCTAGATCTATATTGATCTCTGGTCATTTGAGTTGCATGAGGCAATTCATTTCTTTCATTAAGTTAGTTTGTGCTGGGGTTCCTATCACTTGTAACTGAAAGAGTTTTGACTAATACAGGGATGCTAGCAGACGAGTAGAGAGCAGTAGTAGGGGGTCTAGAAATAAGAGACAACCTGAAGGGTCAGACAGGTGCAGTCAGCTCCAGAAAATAACTACCAGCAAGGCTGGTATTCTGAAATCAGATTCCAGGCCCCAGGATCGCTGAGTATGGGCATGCCGGCTGTGTCCTATAAGAGGCCCTGCCGAGGTGAGGGCTGAAATCAGCACTTGCCCCAGGTGCACTCTGGTGCAGGACTGTGTCTGTTCAGAGCGAGGAAGCCATCTTATACTAAATCAAACAAAAGCATCATGTAGGCTGGCTGAGCCTCACCAGCCCTGGAAGCAGTGGGACCAGGACAAATCCCAGTGAAAACTAGGAAGCAACATAGGTGACCACAGAGGGTACCTAGAAAAGAAGCAGAAAAATTAACCTAGGTACCTGGAGTTAGCATCAGATCCTTTCCACACCCTCTAATCTGGCACAGCTGCCTCCCACTGGCAAAATGTAATGAGAACACAGCTAGCCAGGGTGTCTGGGACAAGTAACAGACTTCTGCCTTTGATCACACCAGAGAGCGTTCAGAAGGGCATACAAAGACTGAGTGTCAGCAGATAGGAATTTTTAAAAGTCCAGGAACAAGGCAAACTAAACAGCATATTATAAGGGACATATATAAATTGATTTAAAAATGTATTCTAAAAAGAAAAGGAACAATAAGCACATAATTCAGGGGAGTAGTAAAATCAGCAAGAGGGTGGGAAAGGAATCCACTTTTGGAAGCAAAGGAATTGGGTAATGTTCCAATTATTGGCAGGTTGTCAGAGGACCCAACCATGTGATTAGAGGGTTGGAACTTTCAGTCCCACCCCTCAACCTCCAGGGACGGGAAAAAGGCTGAAGATTGAGTTCAGTCACCAATGGACAATTACTTAATCAACTGTGCCTATGCAATGAAACCTCCATAAAACCCAAAAAAGGACAGGGTAGGCAGAGCTTCCAGGCTGGTGAACAGGTAGAGATTCTAGGAGAGTGGTGTGCCTAGGGAGGGGCATGGAAGCTCCCAGCCCTTTCCCCATGCCTTGACCTATGCATCTCTCCCATCTGTCTGTTCCTGAGTTATACCCTTTTATTACAAACTGGTAATCTAGAAAGTAAAATTTTTCCCTGAATTCTGTGAGCCGCTCCAGCAAATTAATCAAACCCAGGGAGGGGGTCGTTAGAACCTCCGATCTATGCTGGTGGGTAAGAAGCACAGGCGACAACCTGGACTTGTGATTGGGACTTGTGAAGTGTGTGTGTGTGTGTGTGTGTGTGTGTGTGTGTGTGGTGGGGGGGGTGTCAGTCTTTTAGGATCTGATGCTACCTCCAGGTGGATAGTGTCAGAACTGAGTTGAATTAGAGGTCACCCAGCTGTGTCTGAGAATTGCTTGGTGGAATTGATGGCCAGAACCGTACACATCTCCAGCACCCAAAAACCATTTTAACTGTTTCCCCTTTACTATTCCTCCTATTTGGACAAAGCACCCATTCACCTAACTGATCCAGCCAGCCCTCCACATCTTTACGCTGTATCTTCAATAATGTTTCAATTACCAGTTCTAGTGTCAATTTAACAACTACTTTATAGATGGTGAGGAATGTGATATATCCATATTATGTTAGGATGTGAGGGGACATTTTTGCACACTGGAATGTAGAATGCATTCTTTGGTCCAAAAAGATATATGATAGGGAACCAAATAGCCTTTGACAGTGTTTGGGCTTTAGCCCAAGAGAGAATAAATGTCAAACTCAATCCTCTAGGGGCTGTGAATTGTAATCCTACGCAGTTCACTGGCTCATATGCTTGGATCCCTGTTCCCAGGAGATTTTCCTGAATGCCATCTTTTTTAAAAAATTTAATTTTATTTATTTTTTTATACAGCAGGTTCTTATTAGTTATCTATTTTATACACATGAGTGTATACATGTCAATAAAAATCTCCCAATTCAGCACCCCCCCGCCACTTTTCCCCCTTGGTGTCCATACGTTTGTTCTCTACATCTGTGTCTCTATTTCTGCTCTGCAAACCGATTCATCTGTACCATTTTTCTAGGTTCCAAATATATGTGTTAATATATGATGTTTGTTTCTCTCTTTCTGACTTACTTCACTCTGTATGACAGTCTCTAGGTCCATCCATGTCTCTACAAATGACCCAATTTCATTCCTTTTTATAGCTGAGTAATATTCCATTGTATATATGTACCACACCTTCTTTATCCATTCGTCTGTCAACGGGCATTTAGGTTGCTTCCATGTCCTGGCTATTGTAAATAGTGCTGCAATGAACATTGGGGTGCATGTGTCTTTTTGAATTATGGTTTTCTCTGGGTATATGCCCAGTAGTGGGATTTCTGGGACATATGGTAGTTCTATTTTTAGTTTTTTAAGGAACCTCCATATTGTTCTCCATAGTGGCTGTATCAATTTATGTTCCCACTAACAGTGCAAGTGGGTTCCCTTTTCTCCACACCCTCTCCAGCATTTGTTGTTTGCAGATTTTCTGATGATGCCCATTCTAACTGGTGTGAAGTGATACCTCATTGTAGTTTTCATTTGCATTTCTCTAATAATTAGTGATGTTGAGCAGCTTTTCATGTGCTTCTTGGCCATCTGTATGTCTTCTTTGGAGAAATGTCTATTTAGGTTTTCTGCCCATTTTTGGATTGGGATGTTTGTTTCTTTAATATTGAGCTGCATGAGCTGTTTATATATTTTGGATATTAATCCTTCATCTGCTGATTCGTTTGCAAATATTTTCTCCCATTCGGAGGGTTGTCTTTTCGTCTTGTTTGTAGTTTCCTTTGCTGTGCAAGAGCTTTGAAGTTTCATTAGGTCCCATTTGTTTATTTTTGTTTTTATTTCCATTACTCTAGGAGGTGGATCAAAAAAGATCTTGCTGTGATTTATGTCAAAGAGTGTTCTTCCTATGTTTTCCTCTAAGAGTTTTAGAGTGTCCAGTCTTACATTTAGGTCTCGAATCCATTTTGAGTTTATTTTTGTGTATGGTGTTAGGGAGTGTTCTAATTTCATTCTTTTACATGTAGCTGTCCAGTTTTCCCAGCATCACTTATTGAAGAGACTGTCTTTTCTCCATTGTATATCCTTGCCTCCTCTGTCATAGATTAGCTGACCATAGGTGCATGGATTTATCTCTGGGCTTTCTATCCTGTTCCATTGATCTATATTTCTGGTTTTGTGCCAGTACCATATTGTCTTGATTACTGTAGCTTTGTAGTATAGTCTGAAGTCAGGGAGTCTGATTCCTCCAGCTCCATTTTTTTTCCTTCAAGACTACTTTGTCTATTTGGGATATTTTGTGTCTCCATACAAATTTTAAGATTTTTTTGTTCTAGTTCTGTAAAAAATTCCATTGGTAATTTGATAGGGATTGCATTGAATCTGTAAATTGCTTTGATTAGTATAGTCATTTTCACAGTATTGATTCTTCCAATCCAAGAACATGGTATATCTCTCCATCTGTTTGTATCATCTTTAATTTCTTTCATCAGTGTCTTCTGGTTTTCTGCATACAAGTCTTTTGTCTCCTTAGGTAGGTTTATTCATAGGTATTTTATTCTTTTGTTGCAATAGTAAATGGGAGTTTTTCCTTAATTTCTCTTTCAGATTTTTTCATCATTAGTGTATAGGAATGCAAGAAATTTCTGTGCATTAATTTTGTATCCTGCAACTTTACCAAATTCATTGTTTAGCTCTAGTAGTTTTCTGGTGGCATCTTTAGGATTCTCTATGTATAGTATCATGTCATCTGCAAACAGTGACAGTTTTACTTCTTCTTTTCCAATTTGTATTCCTTTTATTTCTTTTTCTTCTCTGGTTGCCATGGCTAGGACTTCCAAAACTATGTTGAATAATAGTGGTGAGAGTGGACATCCTTGTCTTGTTCCTGATCTTAGAGGAAATGCTTTCAGTTTTTCACCATTGAGAATGATGTTTGCTGTGGGTTTGACGTATATGGCCTTTATTATGTTGAGGTAGGTCCCTCTATGTCCACTTTCTGGAGAGTTTTTTATCATAAATGGGTGTTGAATTTTGTCAAAAGCTTTTTCTGCATCTATTGAAATGATCATATGGTTTTTCTTCTTCAGTTTTTTAATATGGTGTATCACATTGATTGATTTGCATCTATTGAAGAATCCTTGCATCCCTGGAATAAATCCCACTTTATCATAGTGTATGATCCATTTAATGTGTTGTTGGATTCTGTTTGCTAGTATTTTGTTGAGGATTTTTCCCCCTATATTCATGAGTGGTCTGTACATGGTCTGTAATTTTCTTTTTTTGTAGTATCTTTGTCTGGTTTTGGTAGAATGAGTTTGGGAATGTTCATTCCTCTGCAATTTTTTGGAAGAGTTTGAGAAGGATGGGTGTTAGCTCTTCTCTAAATGCTTGATAGAATTCACCTGTGAATCCATCTGGTCCTGGACTTCTGTTTGTTGGAAGATTTTTAATCAGTTTCAATTTCATTACTTGTGATTGGTCTGTTCATACTTTCTATTTCTTCCTGGTTCAGCCTTGGAAGGTTATACCTTTCTAAGAATTTGTCCATTTCTTCCAGGTTGTCCATTTTATTGGCATACCGTTGCTTGTAGTTGTCTCTTAGGATGCTTTGTATTTCTGCGGTGTCTGTTGTAACTTCTCCTTTTTCATTTCTAATTTTATTGATTTGAGTCCTCTCCCTCTTGATGAGTCTGGCTAATGGTTTATCAATTTTGTTTATCTTCTCAAAGAACCAGCTTTTAGTTTTATTGATTTTTGCTATTGTTTTCTTTGTTTCTATTTATTTCTGCTGTGATCTTTATGATTTCTTTCCTTCTACTAACTTTAGGTTTTGTTTATTCTTCTTTCTCTAGTTCCTTTAGGTGTAAGGTTAGATTGTTTATTTGACATGTTTGTTGTTTCTTGAGGTAGGATTGTAGTGCTATAAACTTCCCCCTTAGAACTGTTTTTGCTGCATCCCATAGGTTTTGGATAGTCGTGTTTTCGTTGTCATTTGTCTCTAGGTATTTTTTTATTTCCTCTTTGATTTCTTTAGTGATCTCTTGGTTATTTAGTAACGTATTGTTTAGCCTCCATGTGTTTGTGTTTTTTACATTTTTTTCCCTGTAATTGACTTCTAATCTCATAGCGTTGTTGTCAGAAAAGATGCTTGATATGATTTCAATTTTCTTAAATTTACTGAGGCTTGATTTGTGACCCATGATGTGATCTATCCTGGAGAATGTTCTGTGTGCACTTGAGAAGAAAGTGTAATCTGCTGGTTTTGGATGGAATGTCCTATAAATATCAATTAAATCTATCTGGTCTATTGTGTCATTAAAACTTGTGTTTCCTTATTACTTTTCTGTTTGGATGATCTGTCCATTGGTGTAAGTGAGGTGTTGAAGTCCCTCACTATTATTGTGTTAGTGTCGATTTCCTATTTTATAGCTGTTAGCAGTTGCCTTATGTATTGAGGTACTCCTATGTTGGATGCATATGTTTATAATTGTTATATCTTCTCTTGGATTGATCCCTTGATCATTATGTAGTGTCCTTCCTTGTCTCTTGTAACATTCTTTATTTTAAAGTCTATTTTATCTGATATGAGTATTGCTACTCCAGCTTTCTTTTGATTTCCATTTTCATGGAATATCTTTTTCCATCCCCTCACTTTCAGTCTGTATGTGTCCCTAGTCCTGAAGTGGGTCTCTTGTAGACAGCATATATATGGGTCTTGTTTCTTTGTCTATTCAGCCAGTCTGTGTCTTTTGGTTGGTGCATTTAATCCATTTACATTCAAGGTTATTATTGATACGTATGTTCCTATTACCATTTTCTTAATTGTTTTGGGTTTGTTTTGTGGGTCTTCTTCTTTTGTGTTTCCTGCTTAGAGAAGTTTCTTTAGCATTTGCTGTAAAGATGGTTTGGTGGTGCTGAATTCTCTTAGTTTTTGCTTGTCTGAAAAGCTTTTGACTTCTCCATCGAATGAGATCCTTGCTGGGTAGAGTAATCTTGGATGTAGGTTTATCTCTTTCATCACTTTAAATATATCCTGCCACTCCCTTCTGGCCTGCAGAGTTTCCGTTACAAAATCAGCTGATAACCTTATGGGTATTCCTTTGTATGTTATTTTTTGTTTTTCCCTTCCTGATTTTAATATTTTTTCTTTGAATTTAATTTTTGTTAGTTTGATTAATATGTGTCTTGGTGTGTTTTTCCTAGGGTTTATCCTGTATGGGACTCTCTGTGCTTCCTGGACTTGGGTGACTCTTTTCTTTCCCATTTTAGGGAAGTTTTCAACTATAACCTCTTCAAATATTTTCTCATACCCTTTCTTTTTCTCTTCTTCTGGGACCCCTGTAATTCGAATGTTGGTGCGTTTAGTGTTGTCCCAGTGGTCTCTGAGATTGTCTTCAATTCTTTTCACTTTATTCTGGTCCTCCGCAGTTATTTCCACCATTTTGTCTTCCTGCTCACTTATTTGTTCTTCTGCCTCAGTTAATCTGCTATTGATTCCTTCTAGTGTATTTTTTATTTCATTTATTGTGTTGTTCATCTGTTTCTTCTTTTGTTCTTCTGGATCTTTGTTAAACATTTCTTGTATTTTCTCAATCCATGCCTCTACTTTATTTCCGAGATTCTATATCATCTTTACTATCGTTACTCTGAATTCTTTTTCAGGTAGATTGCCTATTTCCTCTTCATTTATTTGGTCTTGTAGGTTTTTACCTTGCTCCTTCATCTGTGACATTTTTTGCTGTCTCATTTTTTTTTTTTTTTTTTTAATGAGTGGGATTGTGTTCCTGTCTTACCAGTTGTTTGGCCTGAGGCTTCCAACACTGGGGTTTGTAGGCTATTGGGTTGAGCTGGGTTTTGGTGCTGAGATGAGGAACTCCGTGAGATCTCACTCCGATGAATATTCCCTGGGGTCTGAGGTTCTCTGTTAATCCAGTGGTTTGGACTCAGAGCTCCCACCGCAGGAGCTTCGGCCTGACCCTGGGCTCGTGAACCAAGGTCCCGCAAGCCGCCAGTTCACTTTGGGGTTCCTCCCCTCTTCTTGGGCTTCAGAGTCTCCCACCAGTGGCCATGAGGCGCCCTAGTTGTGGGGAGATGCTAACTCCGTGTCTTCCCACACAGCCATCTTGACTCTGCCTCTCATCAGGAACTTTTTGAGTCCCAGAATCCCAGTGATCGCCACGAGGTGGCAGTGTTATATTTCATTCAAAGCCTCCAATTTGCATGTATTGTGGTGTCAGAAACTTGTAAAATTATGTATGAATGTGTGCGAATTGTAGGGTCTCAGCAGAATCCTTGGGTCACTACCCATTACATATTTTTCATAGCTTGCCAAGTATTCCTGTAAGGTGTTGTGTCTCCTTTTTATTGACAGAGTCCTGGAGGGGGAGTAATTTATTGTTTACCATTTATAAAACACCTCTGGTGGCCCAAAGTTATTTTTAGAAATTTCACTGATTTCACTAAACTCTAAATCTTTTATTTAATCTACCATCTTCTTTATTTTCCAAGCATTGTTTTGCTTACCAATGTGTATGTGTCCTATTTTTAAATTAATTTTTAATTGGAGTATAATTGCTTTACCATGTTGTGTTAGTTTGTGCTGTACAGCAAAGTGAATCAGTTATACATATACAGATATCCTTCATATATACACTTCTATGTATAAAATAGGTAACTAATGGGAACCTACTGTATAGCACAGGGAACTCTACTCAGTGCTCTCTGGTGACCTAAATGGGAAGGAAACCTAAAAAATAAGCTTTAAATCTTAACCAGGTTGATTCAGCTAGTCATACGTGCCATGACAGCTCTCAAATCTCCTGAGTTTCTCCTTCCAAGGTGGGGAATGATCATAATGTAATCAGTGTAATGAATTAATTTTGATGGTGATCATGTCTAAGTCCACTCTCACCAAATTGTAGCAGTGAACTGGAGAGGTCAGATGTCCTTGGAGAAGGACCATAAATATATTACACATTCCTTCTCATGCACAAGCAAACTGATCTCACTCTGAGAGTGAGATCAAGAAGATAGCATAGCTGAAAAGGGAACCCTCCCATACTGTCGATGGAAATGTTAATTGGTGCAGCCACTATGCAAAACAGCCTGGAGGTTCCTTAAAAAACTAAAAATAGAACTACCATATGATCCAGCAATTCCACTCCTGGGCATATATCCAGAAAAGTCGGAAAAAAAAAGTTACATGCACCCCAATGTTCATAGCAGCACTATTTACAATAGCCAAGACATGGAAGTAACCTAATGTCCAACTACAGATGAATGGATAAAGAAGATGTGGCACATATAGACAATGGAATATGACTCAGCCATAAAAAAGAATGAACTAATGCCATCTTCAGCAACATGGATGGACCCAGAGATGATCACACTAAGTGAAGTAAATCAGACAGAGAAAGACAAGTATCATATGATATCACTTATATATGGAATCTAAAAAAAAAATACAAATCAACTTAGTTGCAAAACAGAAACAGACTCACAGATGTAGAAGACAAATTTATGTTTACCAAAGTGGAAAGGGGAGGGGGAATATATTAGGAGTCTGGGATTAATAGATACATACCACTATACATAAAATAGATAAACAACAAGGATTTACTGTATAGCCCATGGAACCATATTGAATAATAACCTATAATGGAAAAGACTCTGAAGCTGTATACCTGAAACTAACACCATATTGTAAATCAACTATAGTTAAGTAAATTTAAAAAAAAAGAAGAAGAAGAAGGTAGCATAGGTGAATCTATCACAAAAGCAGCTTGTTTAGCTTGTTGAACTGTCTTAGGCAGTTTCTACAGTGCTTGGCAGAACAGACACTAATTGAAGTCACGGTAACTACCTTGTTCAAATCATGATGGCTAACAGTTATTCCCATGGGTCTTTTCTCCTGGGCCACAGAGGATTAATAGAAAGCATTAGTGGAGATTCTGCTCCCATTGTTTCCTAAGGAGAGGTGAGATTTCCTGTGTCCTTCCCCAATCTGACACTGCCTGATATTTACTCCAAAGAAAGGTCTGAGCAATTTTCAGGGCTCCCATTTTGCATGTCTAATTAAAAATCCCTAAAGGGCAGACTTCTCTGTCTCTTAAAAGACATTTGGCTTTAAGCTGGTAGTGACAAGGAACTTCATCACATCCACTGTAATTACAGATTCAGATAAAAGGAGGCACTGGGTAGTTCCTACTTTCTTATTTCTCCAGCTTCAGCTTCATCATGATTCTGGTGCTCCCTACCATAACATTTTCATTTGCTCCAAACTTCAATTTTCATACCTTAATATTGCCCTTCCATTCCCCTGATGATACTATGGTACATTTTGCATCATCGTTAGAGAATCCCCCAGAGGTTTTCCACTGTCCTCTGCTGCTCAACATAAACTATATTATACAATCTTGGACCTCCTAACAGGGGTCAATTGATGATTTCTTGACCCTCAAGTTAGTTGGCCTTTTCTACCACAATCCTAATGATGAATTAAAATAACTTCTCTGTGCTAAATCCACCCTATTTCCCTATTTCAGCATCCTTAGCCCTAAACTCATCCAGGCTGGGATAATTGGAACACATCTGATAGATTAACTTAGGTGAGGCCGACACAGGAGCCTGAATAGTTTTCCCTGCTCCCAACTATTGTTAATGTGCCACCAAACCCTCTGTAGGGAATCTGTCAAAATTCTTGCTTCTTTACCCCTCCCCCTTTGTTTTTTAAAAACAATCATATAAATAGTTCTACCTGATTCAATGGTTATTTCCTTTGTTCTGGTTAATATCTTCACCCCAGCCCATTAGCTTAATTTTGCATAGCTTACATTTTCTTTTCATTGGTAAACCCCGTTACTAGTAGCTGTGAGAACAAATTTGCCTTGGCATTCTGTGTATTTCCTTGTCCTTTCATTAAAAAAAAATTATATGGGGAATCCATACACGAGGGGTTCCCCCTAACTTAGTTTCAGGAAAGAGCAACACAAAATCATCATAAAACTAGTCAGGGTTGCCACTGTCCATAACATTTTTAATGCTTCTGCAGAAGTAATCCATTTCACTGTTAGTGAAAGGAGTATACAGTTTTCCTTCTCATTATAAACTGGCTGCATTCCAGACTTCACACACTCCACAAGAGGGCTTGATATTTTATTTGGGTCCTCCATGGATCAAACCCCAAACACTGTAACAAACTTGATTAACAGTCATACCAAACAACTCTTTCCATTAAACAGTTTCTAAAATCAACAGTGCCTTTGTTGTTTAATCTGAGAATCCAAGAAAAGCAGAGATTCCTCAGTACTACACAAAAATATAACCAAACTCCATTACACCATAGCCTCTTTCTTCCATGTAGGTGTATCTGATGAGGCCTGGTAGAAGCACACAATTTAGTTCAGAGACCTAAGTAGGTCCCACTTTCTCCTTGAAGCCGGAATTCTTATCTTAGGATGTAAGCACCTTTTAGCCAGCCACAAAGAAGAAAGACAATACGATGAGACAGAAGGCCAATCTTCCCTGAGGCACAGGACTGGTTTATTGCACCTGCTAGTTATATGCAAATGAACTCGTGGAAGAGAGAAGAGGAAATCATATGCACATGGCATTTTAATAGACAGTGATCCTGCTTCCAATAAACGCAGTTCAACCAACGTCTCAGGCTCTGACCAAACAGGGGAGCATTCTCCTCTCTTGGAGAAAAACATGGATAGAAGTGGGCCAGCCGGCAGCATGGGGACCAGCAGAAGGGTTCCTCTCTGCACCCCGCCCCCAACTCTCAGTGTAGTGCACTGAAAAGGTCAAAGGATTTTATAACTGTACTACAGAATTATCTCACTTTCTATTCTGTGAAAGTTTTGTGTAATAATAGAGAGACACCTGAAATATAGGTTTGTTTCTAGTTCTTAATTTGACAATTTGGCTGTGTACTTTGCCTTTCTGAATCTTCTTTTTTGTTTTTTTGGTTTTTTTGTGGGGGTTTTTTTTGCGGTACGCGGGCCCTCTCACTGCGGTGGCCTCTCCCGTTGCGGAGCACAGGCTCCGGACGCGCAGGCTCAGCGGCCATGGCTCACCGACCCAGCCGCTCCGCGGCATGTGGGATCCTCCCGGACCGGGGCACGAACCCGTGTCCCCTGCATCGGCAGGCGGACTCTCAACCACTGCGCCACCAGGGAAGCCCTGAATCTTTTTATGTACAATAAAAAATATTCATTGAGATGATCTTTAAGTTCCTTTCAAGATCCGAGTCTGTTAATTATTATAGTATATGTCCAGATTTCATTACCAAGTTAGTTGCTTCTATGGGGCAGGGATGATGGCTTATGTACCCTTCACATGTCTAGCGTTTTACAATTAGTACCTGTAAAAAAATATTGGTTGAGGTGTGGAAAAATGTGTACTGCTGCTTCAGTTTGTGCTAACAAGGGGATGGAGGGTGTGTGTGTGTATGTATATATATATATATATATATATATATATATATATATATATATTTGCATAGAATGTCCCTGAAGGTACAAACAAGCAACTCATACTGGTTGCTTTCGAGAAAGGGGGCTGAGGGACTAGGAGTTGAGCATGGGTGGGTGGAAGTTATTTTTCAGTGTAAATTGTCCTTTGTACTTGTATTTTACTCTCCCCTTGTTCTTTCTCTTCCAGGCATACTGCCCTTCTTGCTATTCCTCCACCTTATGAAGTATGTCTTTGCAGTTGCCTTTATAGTGTCTGGAATACTCTTCCTCCAGATACTCTCACTCGCTTACTTCATTCCGAACACTGGTCAAATGTCACCTTAACACGGAGACTCCCCTGTCTACACTGTATGTAGAAATTCTCCCTCCCTTCCCTAATACCCCTTTAGTACCACTTGACATACTAAATATTTGCATTTATTTAATGTATGACTCCCTCTTAGAACACTGCCTGGTGCACCAACGGCCAATCAACAGATACTTGAATTAATGAATGTACTGTTTGAGGTTGGATTTTTTTTTTAAAAATCATGTGCATAAGTTACTTTTTCAAGAAAACCAGTTAAGGAATAAATGTTCCATGTACTATTAGATGTTTATCATTACAGGACAAAGTCTAAACTTCTTTACTCAACGTACAGGGCTCTCCGTATCTGCCACGTAGTAGTAGTCACGGGCAAGTCATTCAACGTCAATTCTGTTTCCTAATCCATAAAGTGGGACTGTTACTAATTACTTCACAGAATTAAGATTAAATGCAGGTGAAAGCGTTCTTGTAACCTTGTTGGTATGAAAGTTACACAAAGAACATCGCTTCTCCCGTGCTTGGAATCTAGGAGTAGTACACCGTTTCAGCTTGCGCAAAAGACCTGAAATTTAAGGCGAGAAAAATCTACTGAGCGGCTCTGCCAAGAACGGGGCGTGCCTCAAGGTAGTAGTTGCCAGGGAAACCGTCGGGCGTCCCTAGAATCCGAGCACGCGCGGCGGGGCAGCCCAGCTCTACATCCTTTCAGAGATAGCGATTGGTGGAGCTCCAGCCAATCGGAGAGGGCGGCCGGGCGGGGCGGGGCCGGGCAGTGTGCCGGGGAAGGCGTTCCCGCCGCTTCGCTCCCCGACTTCCGGGTCGCGGTGCTTGCAGGGAGTGTACCGCGAGTAGCGTCGTTTCCGTTGCCGGCAGTTTGCAGTGGGGGAAACCGAGGCAGCTCCAGCTCCTCCTAGTTCTTCCCGTTCCCGTGAGGTGGCTGCTGTTTCTTTTTCTCTCGCCCGGTGCAGCTTGCGTGCGGCTGCGCTGAAGGCACGCGAGCCCCGCGATGTCCTACGGAAAGTCTCGCGGGGCTGCCGGGCCGGCGGGGCTTTGTGCGACCGGTTCCCTCCCACTCGCGGGCAGGGCGCGAGCTGGGCTCGGCCAGGCTCCGGGAGGGGGGCTCGGCAGCAGCGGCTCCCCGAGGGCTGGGGAGCTCAGGCGCCGTGAGGCTGGCGTTCCCTCCGCTTGGCAGTGCGGCTTCTTTTGTCTTGATGAGCGCGGACCAGATGGATTCATTTTAACATCACAGTTCAGCCAGTCTCTGTGCACTGATTCTGCACTGACCTGCGGGGATCTCGAATTTGACAGTCCCTCGGGAAATGATCTATCTGTGGGAATGTTTAAGGCAGGAAAGAGATGAGCATTTTTGTTTTTAAGTAACTCCTCCTGACTTTAATTTACCCGACCCCGCTTCATTTAGGAGCCGAAGAATTTTCTTATGGCATAAAGATTCAGTTTTATCGAGGGTGTAGTCTGTTACTCTTCTTAGTATTTCCGCCCTTCACCTGTTGAATGGAAAATCAGCAATTAGCCAGGGTGTGATCTACTCCGTGTTCAGTTTGTGTACTTCACTTGTAAGCCATATGTAGTGTTTTTATTTGCTACCGTCACCTGACTGTGGGACAGCTGTAACTGGAATTATCCACAGGGGTTAAGAAGACTTATTCCTTATACAAACAATTCTGATATGTGGTATATTTGATTTAATTGGTGCTTTAGGTGGGGTCCTTTTGTTCTTGAACTGTTGAGCCCTATTCTCAAAGAGTAAGAAATTAAATAGTGACCTGAGAGCTTGAATCTAAGTAAGTAGTTTGATTTTTACAGTTAATTGTTTAAAATGATAAATTAACCATTTGGCCAGCATCTTAATTAATCTAAATGGTATATATTACACCTGGCATTGTTTTCTTAGATGCCTAAACACTACTACAAAATAGACACAATGGAACAACATATCTATTAATATAATTTGGGATTTGATGAGTTGGATAAACTAATTTTTTCTCTTTTTCTAAATCCAATTTAAGGTCGTTAAACCTGTCATATATTTCCTTCTCCAGGAAAAAATGTTTATTTCTTTGTGGGAGTTCTTCTATGGGCACTTCTTTCGATTTTGGATGAAATGGCTCTTACGACAGATGACTGGAAAATGTGAATTGCAGCGAATTTTTGATACCTATGTAGGTGCACAAAGGACACACAGGATAGGTAATGTTTTTCGAAAAAGGATAATTAAAAACGATAAAAATTTAACTCTGAATGAATATTTTTCTCAGTACTGATAGTGACAATAGCGCTTGCGTATCACGATCAAGTTACTTAATCTCAGTTTCATGATCTTTGAAATCTCACTTTGAATCCTTCCAGCTCTAAAACTGATTCTATAGAAAAAGAAACTATTATTTAATTCTGCATCTGTGCAAAGAATTACCTTCTCTGGCTCCTGAAATTCATCAGTTTTACCCTAGATTATGGTTGCAGCCTACTTTCTAGAGAAAACTCTCTATACTTCTATAAGCCCTTTGGAATGTTCACTTCAGTGAAGGAGATCCATTTTTATATTCAGCATCCTTCAGTCTTTTAATCTCTTATGCAGTTCATGAAAGAATAATAACAGGTATCTAGAGATCCCTAGGAAAGATTATTAGACTAAAAATCTGCCCTGTCCCATACTGTAGCCAATAGCCACAGGGGGCTATTGAACACTTGAAATATGATTAATCTGAATTGAATGTGCAGAACCAGAAAATATACTCTGGATTTCAAAGGCTTTATATGAATGTAAAGGTATCTCATTAATAATTGTTTATATTCATTGTATGTTGAAATGATAATATTTTGGATCTATGGGGTTAAAATATATTAACATTACTTTTATCTGTTTCTTTTACTCTAATATGGCTACTAGAAAACGTTAAGGTACATATGTGGTTCGCATTTGGGTTTGCATTATATTTCTATTGGACAGTGCTGCTCTGGTACCTTCTAAAATTGATCAGCTTTCAATACTTATTTGAAAATATGGCTTTAACTTAGAACACAGATGAGTGAGAAATATGATTGAGGTCATTTCTCTTTGGCCAGAGTGAGGCAGACCAGGGATGGGCTGCAGTTCATGTTCACTGGGTCAGATGGAAAATCAGGACTTAACCACAACCTCTTTTGTGTTGAACAAGTGTGCTTCAACTAAGAAATCAATCCACCCCTGTAAAATTTGAGGAGTGGGTGTTGGTAGCCAAGACAACGGGGAGAATGGCAGAGTAAGGAGAGAGTAAGCCTCAGGGCAGCTAGATGATTGACGTTTAATTACTTCCCTAGATTTTTCACAACTTTGTAGCTGACTTAAATTATTGCCTGCTCTTTTGATTTGCCCTTTTGACTGCTCTGAGAAGAGCAAAGTACCTCTTGATAAGAACTCTTAGTAGTATTGATCGGTTTTTTATATTATGGGGGAAGAACATTTTAAGACTTTATTTTGCAGCAAGAACATTTTTCTTGAATTTTTCAAATTGCTGAGAAAAGGAGACTGTTTACTATTTCCCAGAAAAATTTGTAAATAGACCAGTAAAAAAAAAGTTCTTGTGATTCATGAAGCAAAAAGTAAGAACGAAAAAGCTGTTTTGCTTTTTGTCTAGTTAGAGAATGGTTGTCCAGTCTTCCTTTTTGCCCCTTTGTTGTATTTTTTGTTTGCTAGCTCTTCAAATATTAACGCTTACTTCATAAGGCTAACACATGAAAAGGTAGTATAGAGCACTCTTACTGTATTCTTAAGATGAGTCTCACTGTATTCTTAAGATGAGTTTCTGGAACCCAAGCTATTCTGAGGCAGCCATGGATGAATTTGCAGCAGTTAGTAGACACTTGGGTGTCTGCACAGAAACAGATGATTCTGGGGAAATTAGGTTGGTCTTACCTCTTTGGCTCTGGTATGTGTGTTGGTTTGAGAATTTTGGAATCATACTGTAATAAAATTTTTAAATGTCTGCTATGTTATTCATGTAGAAATTATATCTTCTGGAACTATTAAAGTAACTTATTACTGGCTTGATATTTATACTGTTTGTTTGCGGAGTAATTCACAAACAGCATTTAAGTAATAATAGTCTTTTCTTTTTTTTCATTTTAGAAAATTCCTTGACATACTCCAAGAATAAGGTAGGATTATATCAAGGTGATTATTCTAGACAACTTAACTTGGAGATACTTTTTCTTTAAAAGAATGCCTCAATTTTAGAGTGAATTATTTTTAATGTCCTACTAGAAGAGTCTTTGCTGTAAAGAGTATTGAGTGAAATGTTCCCACCTTAGAAGAAATATTCTAGTTTTTAAAACCTTTTTTTTGTGTGTATGTATATGTTTCTGTACACTACTTGTGCACAAAGAGAAGGTATTTGAATAATTTTTTCTGTTCTGAATTTTTGCTTATTTTACCTCAAAGCTTGTTAGCTTTTGGGAAAGCAGGGTCTTAGGGGGAAAACTTTCTCATAGACTGTGTCCTTAGGATAGGTTTGGATAGTTATAGAAAATCCTGGGTCATGTACCTTTTGATCCAAAATAAGTCATACCTCATACTGTTTATTAGTCAGCTGCTGCTGTGTAACAAACTTATAAAATCTCAGGGCATAGGTTTATTATATAAATGCATTATAAATAAATGCATTATTTATTTCTTGCTAATGTGTCTCTGGGCCAACTGGAGAGGCTCTTCTTCAAGCTGGTGCCAAGTTCAGGTGTGTTGCAGTTGTCTCATTGTGGGACCTAGGTTGAAAAGGTACCTGGGAAATATTCTTCTCACAGTTGATCGTTGCACGTCCAGCCACAGAGGCATATTTTAAGTTTTCTTGTGTCGTGTCCATTAATATCCCTAAAGTAAGTTACATGGCCAAGCCCAAGTCAAGGGGTGGGAAAATACATTATGCCCACCATGAGGCCATGTTATGCATGTGGGTGTATAATTCAGTTACACAGAAGTGAAAAACAGGGACCAATAATTCGGCCTACCACATGCTTCCCTATAATGTTTCGCAATTTTTTTTCTATATATATAGATTATTTGGTGTGGCAAAGTTAGAGTATGGAACATGTAGACCATTATTTGAAATCCCATGGTAGTTCACAGCCAGCATTCAACAACAACAACAACAAAAGGAATGGAATAGAAAATAATTAGAAAACAGCAGTCGTAGTAAGGTTAAATATGGTTTCATGAAAATTTAATTTTAGTTATCTGTGTATGCATCTATCTCTTTTATATATCCATATATATGTTTGTATTTGGTCATGATGTACAATGTGGATCGAGAATATAGGGTCAAAAATTGTTGATTTGCTACTGTCTAGTGATATTAATATGAGTTACTGATTCATGCCGGAAAGAAAATGGACACTGCTGAATATTGCAAGCATATCTGTTCAGTTTTGGAGAGTGACCTATAAAATAGGTGCTTTACTGATTTAGTTAGTCTTTTATTTATGAGTGGTCAATATGGGAATAACTCATATACCTGAATGAATACCAGGGAGGGGAGAAGAGTCTAGAGTCCTACCCCTTTGTTTAGAATCCTATAAAATGATTAATATTCTCTTTTTAAAAAATGAGACTGTAGGGATCTAGAAAGTTAACAAGTTGCTCGTTCTAAAAATTTGTTTATACCTATCCACCCGTATTGTTCCATTAATTGAAACTTAGGATGCAATTTCACAAAGTAACAGTATCATAAATTGTAGATGAACCTCTGGAGGGTTTCTGGAACTGGGAACTCACTTTCACATCTCTCTGTGTAACCATCATTACCAAAATTGATTGTAATGACATTTTTGGTCATAAAATTTATTATTAGGATTTTATATGTGGTAAAATTACCCCAAACTTAAGGGTCTTGCACACAAGATGATACTTTTTAAGAACTCTAGTGCCTTAGTCAAATCCTTGAGTGAAGATTTGAATGATTGCCATATGTTCGACATTCCACCTGGGTCTTTGGTATATATATATATATAAAAAAAAGACTGAAATCTAATGTAATTAAAAACAGGCATTTAGAGATGGAAGAGGTAAATGTGGGCTGAAGTGTTTGGAGGCTTTAAGGTAGTGGTTACAAGTTAAAGAAAATAAAATGTTCATTATCTTTTATCTCATTTTCTGGCAATTAAAGTTCACTTGAAAAGTAAACATTAAAATTGTATTCTTATGATTTTATTATTTAAAAATATAAATTACTAATTGTGTTTTGGAGGGTATACTTAAAAGGAATAGTCAACAAATGAGTAGTTAAACACTTACTGAATTAAATCACAGGAGCTTTGCTTTCTTGCGGTTTTAAATCTAAGGTAAACTTGTCAATAACCTTATGGAGGAAGTCTCATCAGTTTAAATATACAATTTATGGTGTGTATTGGGTCTCATTTGTATATTTCATTTACTTTGTAGAGTAAAACTGAATTCTGATTTTGTGATATTTTTATTAACCTGCTCTACTTTTATATTCCTGTGAAAAAAATCTGAGTTCAGATTCTGATTGTATCACTTTCTAGTTGTTTGTGCAAGTTACTCATTTTCTCATTGTCAAAGGAGGTATTAATATCCACATGGTTGTTTCAGGATTAGAAATATTATTATAATGAAAGCAGCCTAAGAGAATACCCAGTACCTGATAGGTATCACTAATATTATGTTAGTGATGATGGGATTAAACCAACATACACCACAAAATTTTTAGAAGTTTAAAATATGCATGAAAACCTCTTAGTTATTTAAATACCTAACATTACCAATGATTGCTGTGAATAAAAGTGATTTTAATCTATTAAGGCCAGTTCCCTAAAGCAGTGATAGAGTGGTCCTATTGGGTTGTGAATTGTTCTGTAGTGGAAATTCTTTCCTTGATTGTTAAAAATTGAGTCTCATTTGCTTATATTTTACATTAGGACCAACCACTTATCAATTATATATTAAGGATTATTAAAACTTTGGGATTTATAAATGAAAATGAAAACCTTTTTAGAACTTGAGGAGTCTAGTTCAGTATTCTGCTAAGAGGTCTGGCTGCTATTCAATGTATGGTAGTGTTGCAGAGCTCCACTGTACTTTTATGCATATATGGGTATTTGAAAAATTTGAAATTTAGGGAAAGAACACTGTCAGTCTAATCGTGGTTTTGACTGGCTGTTGTTTGGTTAGAGCTGCCGTCTTAGCTCTTAAATAGTAATGATAACATTCTAGCTATTGAATGATAGTTTAGTTTTATAGCATCAGTTTACTTGTTTGTGCATTGATGGTATAGTAATGCACATTTGCATATTTTTTTGGTCTCTAATTTTCCAAAATTAGACTTTAAGTACCTAACCTTTAAGTATATAACCACATAGGCATTGTGGTTCAAAAATGAAACATTCACACTCTGGTTACACTAACACAAATGTATATATATAATTTCCCCAGATTTGCTTGCATGGTGAAACTTACTGTTTATGTTTGTTGGCTATAAATATAATTTGGCTAGTCATATAATTTGTAACTTACCATCAATAGGTGTCATAAAAAAGACTAGATTACTTTTATGTTTATTGAATGTTATTTTGTAATAAAATCATATGCATAAGCATATATTATTTTCTTACAAAATATATGATAAGTGATTTGTATATGTTGCTTTCTTGTTGTTTATTATCACCTACTTCTTCTTTAGCTCTGAAGTAAACATCATTGGGGAAAAGGGTCTTTGTATACTTACGTAGTTTTAGGTTAAAAGAGAAAGTTTTAGAATTGCTGACCTAAGAAATTCTTTAAGTCCTGTATATTCCAGTATTGAATATACCTTCATGAGCTCCATGAGAACTTAGACAATGTTGGGATACATGAGAACTTAGAAAATGTAATGGGTTATATTTCTCCTCCATCCAGCTGTTATTTTGTTTTTGATTAGGAACCAAAGATCTACCAAAAGTTTAGAGAATAAGCCAGAGATTGACAGATGGATAAAAAAAGCAAAACCCAAGTAACTGAATGTTATTTCAAGAAGCATACTCTAAACATAAAGTCACAAACAAATAGAAAGTAAAAGCATGTACCGTGCAAACAATAAGCATAAAAAAGCTTTTGTGGCCTTTCTTTTAGAAAATATAAACCTAGAGTGTTACAGGAGACTAAATCTTTTTTTTTTTTTGTAATGATAAAACAGCAAATTTATCAAGAAAACATAACAGTATTAAATGTGTATACACTTATTAGCAAAGCTGCCAAATACTTGAAGCCAAAATAGACAAAGCTAGATGGAGAAATATATGAACCCACAATTGTAGCTGGAAACTTTACTGCATTCTCTCAATAAATGATAATACAACAAGAAAAAAAAATTGGAAGGCTCTATACAATTTGAACAATACGATTAACCATCTTGACCTAATTGACATTTATAGAGTGCTACACCCAACAAATGCAAAATACATATTCCCGAGTACACATGGAACAGTCATATAGATATATACTGGGTCTTTTAAGTCTTAGTAAGTTTCAGAAGGCTGAATGCATACAGAGTATGTTTTCTGTCTCCAACAGCATTCAGTTAGAAATAAGAGAACTTCCCTGGTGGTGCAGTGGTTAAGAATCTGCCTGCCAATGCAGGGGACACAGGTTCGGTCTCTGGTCTGGGAAGATCTCACATGCCACGGAGCAGCTAAGCCCGTGTGCCACAACTACTGAGCCTGCGCTCTAGAGCCCACGAGCCACAACTACTGAGCCCACATGCCACAACTACTGAATCCCACATGCCTAGAGTCTGTGCTCTGCAACGAGAGAAGCCACTGCAATGAGAAGCCCATGCACCACAACAAAGAGTAGCCCCCACTTGCCGCAACTAGAGAAAGCCCGCGTGCAGCAACGAAGACCCAACGCAGCCCCCCAAAATTAATTAATTAATTTTTAAAAAAAGAAATAAGAAAAATATAACATGTAGAAAATCCCCAAATATCTGGAAATTAAGAATCTGAGTAACCCATGGATCACAGAAGTACTCACAAGGGAAATTTAAAAAGAGAATTGAAGTGAATGGTAATGAAAACACAGCATATCAGAATTTGTAGAGTACACACAAAGCAGTTTTTAAAGGCCTGAAATCAGTGAGCTATGCTTATACCTTAAGAAACTAGAAGAGAGAAAATTAAACCCAAAGTAAATAAAGGATATAATGAAAATAAGAAAAAATTAACAAAATAGTAAACATAAAAATAGGGAATATCACCAAGCTCAAAAGTTGATTCTTTGAAAAATTTAGTAATATTAATAGCCCTCTAGGAGCACTGATCAAGAAAGAGAGAAAGCCCAAATTGCCCATATCAGGAATGATAGAGGGGGCATCACCACAGCCTGTAGTCACTAAGTATAAGGAGGTGCTATGGACAGATTGATGCTGATGAAGTCTATAGCTTAAATGAAAGAGACAAAGTGCTTGAAAAACGCAGTTTAGCAAAACTTAACAAAGGAAACAATTGAAATAGCCATATACCTAATACATGGAATCTGTAAACATTTTGCACAAAAAAATCTTCCAATATTAGCTTCACTAGTGAACTCTTATCAAACATTTAAGAAGAAAAAATAATACTGCTATTACATAAGCTCCTAGAAAATCGAGTAGAAACACATTTTATGAGGCCAGTATAATCCTGATATTAAAACCAGACAAGGACACTGTAATAAATGAAAATTACAAATCAATATCCTTCTTGAATATAGATACAAAAATTCTTCATTAGCAGATTGATCCCAGTAATATATGAAAAGAATAATATGTCATGACTACATTTTCAAAATCAATGAGTGTAACTTACCACATTAACAAAGTAAATTAGAAAAATAAGATGATTTGAGTAGAGACTGAAAACTGGCAGAACCCAATACCCATTCATGGTCAAAAACACTCAACTAACTAGGAGTAAAAGGAACTTCCTCCTCCTATTAAAGGCCATCTGTGAAAACCCTGCATGATAGGTATACAACACTGAAATATTGAATGCCCTCCACACTCAGTTGGGAACAAGGGGAGGATGTTTACTCTCCTTTTATTCAGCATTGTGCTAAAGGTCCTAGGCAGTGTAGTAAGGGAAAGAAAAGAAATCTAAGACTTAATGATTGAAAAAGAAATAAACTGTCTATTAAGAGATGACATAGTTTGTGAGTGTAAAAAATCCTAAGAAATCTATAAAAATTACCAGCATTATTGTTAAATGAATTTGGCAATGTCATAGGACACAGTATGTCCCCATATGTTAAGAGCAAACTTTTGGAAAACAAAAAAAGAACAGTTCCACTTACAGTAGCATCCAGAAATGTAAAATACTCAGGGATAAATATAACGAAAGCTATGCGAGATGTCCACATTACAACTCGTTTTCCTGAGGAAACTTGAAATGGAAAGATACACTGTGTTCATCAATTGGAAGAGTCAGTATTCTTAAGATGCTGATCCCAAAACCGACCTATGGATTCAATGCAATTCCAATCAAAATCCCAGCAAGCTATTTTTGAAGGGAGTGCCAAGCTCATTTAAAGTTTATACAGAATTTTAAGGAAACTAGTATAGCCCAAATAATCTTCTAAAAGAACAAAGAAGATTTATACTGACTTCAAGACTTTCTAGGCAAATAGATAAATATAACAGATGAGAGAACAAAAATAGACCGTACATAATTTTTAACAAGGATGCTAAAGCAATTCAGTGAGGACAGGAAAGTATTGGAAAATGAATAAATAGTGCTGGAACAACTGGATATCCAAATTGGGGGAGGGGAGGCTCCTATCTCCCTCTACACAAGAAAATTAATTTGATATGGACTTTAAACCTATGTTTAAACCAAGACTTTAAGGCTTCTCAAAGAAAGCATAGGAGAATATACATCTTCTACCATGGGTTAAGCAAAAATGTCTTTTAGAGAAGACACAGCGCTTTAAAAAATAAAAAAATTAGACTGCATCAAAATAAAAACTACTTATCAGAGACACCTTTAAGAAATGAATTGGCAAGACAGAATACTTGCAGCACATATATCTGATTAGGGATTTATATCTCGCAAAGAACTTTTAGAACTCAGTAAGAAAAAGACAACACAATTTTTAAAAGGACAAGAGCCTCGAATAGTCACTTCACAAAGACAAAAAATATTATTCATAGTAGTCTAAAATTGGAAGCAATGCAAATACCCATCACCGGGAGAATGAGTTAAGCAAACTGAGGTGTAGTCATACAATGGAATAGTACTCAGCAATTGGAAGGAACAAATTACTGATGAAAGCAAGAATGTGGATGAATTCTAGAAACGTTATGTTGAGCAAAATAAGGCAGACACAGAAGAGTACATACTTTATGATTCCATTTATATGCACACCACAAAGTTATGGTGATAGAAAGCAGAACAGTGGGGGCTTGTTGGGGGAGGGATTGATTGGGAAGGGGCATGAGGGAACTTTGCAGTGACGGAAATGTTCTATATTTTGATAGGGATGTGGATTATTTGGGTATATGCATTTGTCAAAACTGGTCAAACTGAATATGCAACATCCATTCCTTTCACTGTATTTAAATTAACCTCAATTTAAAGAAAAGTAATGGAATAGCTGTACATGACTTTTACTGAAACCGTTGCCTTTCTTAAGGTTTTCATCTGTCAGATATCTCCGTTCGATAATTATATGTCTGTTATCTCTTCTATACAGGATATGAAAAAATGAGTTAGATACAGTCTCTGCCCTCAGAGAATTTTCCACTTAATATATAAAAATAACTATACTGTAGAAAGTGATAAGAGTCACAGAAAGGTTACAGGTACATTATTATGCAGATTCCAAGAGAGGAGAGGTTACTTCCACTTGAATAGAATCAGGGAAAGCTTCCTGGATCTGGTATGTGAACTAGCTTAGCAATGGGAGGAATTGATATGTCTAGAGATTGGGAAAAGGATCATTCCAGAAGAAAGGCCCAGGATATGCAGAAGCATAACTCCAAGTATGATTAGATTATTTTGTCTGGAGTATAAGGAATATCAGATGGAATTTTGATAGTAGCTTAAAGAGGGATAAGAGTTAAAGAAACTTTTTAAGGGTAAAGAAGGCCTGAACTTGCTTATTTCTTGAGAGGAAGGATCCAGGGGACATTTATAAGACATATTATTTAAGAAATCTGTTTTATATGCATAGAAAAAAAGACTGGTAGGATATCTGCTAATCTGTTACCAGTGGCTATCTCTGGTGGTAGGATTGACAAGATTATTTGACTTTTCTTCTTTTTGCTCTTCTGCATTTAAAATTTAAATTCTTTTCCTTCTGCATTAAAATTTTTGTACATATATTTTTATGATGTAATTTTAGAATTTTATAAAAAGTATTTGCTTCATAAGCATACTGTGGTGGGAGCTTATTTGCTAAGAACTCATTGGCTTAGAACCTCTTGATTCTCAGTTAAGGAAGACTTCATCTAATACATCATGATGCTTCTCTCCTATTTTATGTATGTATGATTTTAGCCCTACTGAAAATTTGAAACAAATTCGGTTTCATTTGGTTTTGCATTTTAATACACACATTATGAAGTTGACTAAATACCTCCAAACATACTATTCTTTTTCAGCAATAGGGGATTTTTCTCATTCAGCTTTGTTTCACACGAATAGGTCTTACAGAAAGCGACACTTGTTGTGCAGAGTGAAGTGGACAGATGTGTAGTAGATATAATGAAGGAAAAGAATATTAACCCTGAGAAGGATGGCAGGTATGTGTTTTTACGGTGTTCTCATTTATTGTATGCTTACATCCTGTGAGGCCGGAGATCTCACACAGTTGTGAAACATTAGAGCTGAAGGGTTTGTGGAGATCATCTAATTCAACCCTTTCACTTCACTAGATGAGGAAGTGAGGTCCAGAGAGGTGAGTGATGGAAGCAGGACTAAAACCTATATCTCTGGGTTCCCAGTCCAGTACTCTTGCCAGTTTATCATCTGCCTTCTCTAAGGTAACTTACCATTACTTTCCCAAACTTAAATAATGACTCCTGTGTCCTTCTTGTCCTTCAAAATTCAGTTCCTCTGTCCTCCTCCAGGAAGGTCCTCTATCCTACATTTAACCCATTGTACTGTAGTCATTGATTTGCTCTTACTTGATTTGACTGACTACATTTCTGTGTTCCCAGCACACGTATGTTGAGATAGTAAATATTTAGCAAGCTTTTCTTCATTTGGTATTTTCTTTGTAAATATTGAGGAAGGAGTGATTTACTTGGGCTGAAGCAGGAGAGGGTACAGGAGAGAACTGTGACGCTAAGTCCACAGAAGAGGTAACGTTTGAGCTGGACCTTGTTGAATGGGTAGGGGAGGACGTTCCGTGAAGAGGAAGGTGCCAAAAAGACACAGAGTCCTTGAGTATCTGGGAATGACAGGGAGTCCTTTGTAGCTGGAGCGCTGAATAGGCGCAGAGCAGAGGTTGGAGAAGTGAGTGGAGTGCAAGATCAGATATATATTGCAAGGAGGCTTGCATGCCACACTGAGAGATTTACATGTTGTCCTCTGATTCTTTTTTTTTTTTTAAGCAAACAAGCTACATTATCAGATATGTATTTTAGGAAGATGAAGGGTAAATTTGAAGAAGTGGGAGGCTGGTAGAAGGAATAAAGACAGAACAGTCAGGAAACTGAGTCATTCAGGCAAGAGATGATGAAGCCATAAATACACCAGGGTAAATGGATACATATGATGAGGGCTTTGAGGGACATTTCAGAGCTAGAAAGGATAAGGGCTCAGGGACCTTTTGATGTATCGTTGATAGAGAGGAAGGTCAGAACTCGGAGCGTTCTAGCTTGGGGAACTAGTGCTTAGTGATTCCATTAATGGATTTAGAGTTGAGAAAGAGCATGCCTCTTAAGGGAAGATAAGCTGTTGTGTTTGGAAGCGCTGGGAGAACCTGTCATGGCATTGTATGTTGCTATATCCTTGGAAAATTAGGTCTGCTGGTAGTGTCTCACAATAAAGATTTGGGAACACATGAGATTGCCCAGAGAAAGCATGAAAAGAAGTGAACGAATCAAGGATTTACAAAGTTTGCAGTTTGGGAAGTTTGCCTTTCCTACCTGTCTTTCCCTCTTTGTAGGCCGTGTTCTATCATATCTTGCATGATACTTTGTATAATGTTTTGTGTTTACAGAGGCTCTTGATGCTTATTGTATTAAACCAAAAGCTAGGGAGTGCTTTCTAAATAGACATATGAACCACAAGCTATGGAAGGCATTACTTTATTGTGATAAGAAGGTACGACTTTAAAAAAATAATAACTTTTATCATTTTCAGTTTTAAAATCTGTATGAAGGCATGCTTATTACAGATATCTGGTTATAAACAGCTCTATTTGGATGTAGAAAGTGTGAGAAAAAAACCATATGATTCTGATAACCTGCAACATGAAAAACTGCTTCTCAAGGTAAGTTTTGGTGTTCTGTATTTAGAGTTACACTGGAAAATAAATCAGGCTTGAGCTAGTAAGGCCTGTGTGGAGAATCTGGAGGCTTACACAGCCATCTGATTTCTTTGCCTCTCAGAGAATTTTATTATATTGGTGAAAGATTTTTAGTTAACTATTTTTATAATTTCCTGATAGGCATAAATGAAATAGATTCAAATTTTATTTTAATGCTTTTAATTCTGAAATAAGTTATAAACTTATAAAGGGAGATCTTTTCAACTGAGAAGTATGAGTCCACAAGCTTCAGATTTTTTCCCCCTACTTTTTATATAAATCCTCACATAAATTAGGCATTTTTTCAGCTTACTCTTGAATTATGAACATAGATGTCCCTTTTCAGATTATTATGTCAGATCTTTTGGGATTTATGAAAAGTGCCAAATATTTCCACAATAGATTTAAAAATTAAGAGAGTAAAGAAATTTACTTAGAACCTTCCTGTTACTTATTTCTGAAGTAAAAATGCATGAGGCCAGTGAGATGCTGAAATTAGAGAATACCAGGCCTGGAGTAAGCTTACCAGATCATCCGATCTAGTACGTTTATTGTAGGGATAAAGTTAGTTCTAAGGCCTAGAGGAGATGAAGTCATTTGCTTTAGAAAGGGCAATTCTGAAATAGAGCTGAATCAGCCGCCCATCCACTTCACCTATTCTAATTATATTTTTAAATGGTTATAGTTAGGGAAAATAGCACATGGCACCTAGTGTTAGGAGTTTGTTATAAACTAAAAGTGCTGTAGAAAGAAACAAACATTGAGAGTATTCAAGTAACAGTAAGAGACAAGTTTAAAAACAACAAAACTTGTTTTCAGGAGGAGATAAATATACACTTCACCTAATTTTAAAATTAAAAATAAAACTTTTGTCAGTGAGGATAATAAAACTACTCAAAGGACTGTTGCTGCGGATTGAATTTTTATGTTTCAAGTGTTAGCATAGAGCCTGGCACTCACTAAGGCTTGACCTCTTTATAGCTTCCTTGTCATCATTATTCCCTTAACTTCAGACCCTCTCTACACAATACCTTCCCTTTAGAGAAAGGTTAAGACCCAAGTCCTAGCATTTGAGTCAAGGGAATTTTCATCTTGGTGATTCACCATGAAACTCATTCAGAGGTGAAGAGCCAGTTGCTGGCAGTGACTCACCCAGCCTCACACATGCTTAGCAGGGTAAGGGGCTAAGGAGATCTGTGTTTCTTTAAGTACAGTCCAAGGGCCACCTTCACTAAAGTTAACCAGTGTTTAATATTCAGAATCCAAGGTTCCACCTTTGCCTACGAAATCAGAGTCTTCAGGGGTGGAACCCCGAAATTTGATGTTTATGCACGCTGAATTTTGAGTTTTAGTGGTCTTACCTTGTCTCTCACCACATCACTGAGGCCTCATCCTTGGCATAATCAAACCCTTGCTGAGCTCATGGAGAGACGCTAAGAGCAGGTACATGTGTGAGTAATGAGAGAAGGGACCAGATAAAACCAGCCTAATGATTGAATTAGCTTCAGGGCCAGAGTGCTGACCCTGTCTTACAGTAAGGTCACAAAGTCTTCATATTTCATTCCAGGTAACAGGATACTCCTTTCATTAGGGGTCCTTTACCCAGCAGTGCGTGAAATGGTAGTGAAGTGGGGGAAAAAAAAAAAAGCAAGGATTTTTGTTTTGCAAATGTTCACAAACTTTCTTATCAACTTTTGTAAGTCTTTTGTCTGATGACTTGTGGTGTTGAATTTAGAAAATGACTGATTACGTTTTTTAAACTTCACTTTGCACTAATTGGTTTGCCGCTGTCCAATATTTGATATCTTAAATCCTCAATCTTAAGGAATATAGTTACTTACAACCAAGTCATATTCTTTTTCTTTTAAAACTATGAAAATTTGTAAAATAATGATCATATAGGTTTTAATACTATCTGTTATTTCTCCATGATCCCCTCCCTATCTCAGACTTATTCTCCTTCTGATTAAGGATAATCACCCGCCATTAGTATAGAGCCTACTTAAGCATATAGTGTTTGAGGCAAGGACCAAGTGCCTGGCACTGTGTTCTTCTCAAGGAAGCAGTTTACTAATTGTGGTATATATGTATTACTTAGTAAAGACATCTCATTGTTTTCGATTTCTGTGTATTTGTTACCTCTTCAAAGTCTGCTGTTCTTTGTATGTCTTTTAAATTGTAATAAGTATGCTACATTTTTTAGGCTAATTGAAAAGTTCTCTAAATATAGTCTTTGTTGAGCCTATGATTTGTCTACAAAAGTTGTTTAATTGAAAGCATTCGACTTACCAGTATATCAGCTATGAGAAGAAAAATGTCTTGGTAAATTAAGAGCATCACTATTATTTGTAATATGGAAGCATGTTTGTACAGCTTTGGAATCTTCTAATGCCCACGAAAAAACTGAAGGCTAGAATCTCCAAGCAGTGGGCTGACATTGGTTTCCAGGGTGATGATCCCAAAACAGACTTCAGAGGCATGGGAATACTTGGATTAATCAATCTTGTGTAAGTGAAAATAAACTTTCTTTAATTCTCTAAATGAAATTACATGTAATCTCTAATCTTGTTAAATTTTAGTAAGACTCAATCTAGTTTTATACTATCTCTGAATTTTAATAATTGCTGTGCTAAAGGTATTTACTAATGTGCTGGCAACACCATTAATACATAAGCCATATGCTGTATGTGTGTGTGTGTGTGTGTGTGTGTGTGTGTGATTTCTTTACTTACCAATACTTGCGTCTTTCTTTCTCTTCCTGACTGCCTTTCTGATACCTTTTAAGGACTTGTGTGTACTCTTTTCTTACTCTCTTTATCCTCTTGCCTTTTCTCTCTTGGCTCTCTGACTTCATTTTAGGAGGTATAACCAGATAAGATAATAATAAAGCCTCTTCACACTTCTTTGCCATCTGTGACAAGTAATTTAAATCCCTGACTTTTCAGAGTCTATATGAACTGTCTCTTGTTTTTCTTCTTTAATATTTATGCTTGGGCACATGTATGAAATCTCAAAATATGTAACTAAAATCAGAATTGATAGCCAAAACTATTTTAGAAAGTAAACTGGAAGATGAATATAGATATGAATATGCAAATGAAGATAGTCTAGTGTTTGGGTCTGTCCTTGAATTGTGATTTATAGACTATAAAATGCCTAGAATGGGAACGCTAACCATTAAGAAAGTTTGGATAATTGTTACTGTGAAAAATTAGTCCTGAAACTGAGCTAATTTATGTTAATATTCAGAAAAGATATCTAGGTCATTATGGATAAGGCCATATGGGGGGAAAATAGAAGATAACAGTAGGGCTTCAATATGTACAATTTTTTCCAGTTACAAAAGTATTTCATTTACTGTAATACCTAAATTGTACGAGCATGAAAGTTTTCCATGCAAGTACTTTTCAAAGATAAAACACAGTTGTCTAAATAATAATAATAATTACAGAAAATGAGATTGCCAGTTTTCCACTTTGATAAACAGAAACTTCCATTTGGGGAATTTAATTAGAATAAATGCAGTTTGTTTTCACTTGGGAAAATTATGAAATATTTTAAAATTCATTATTGTTCAGAACACATGGATCTTTTGTTTTTAGCATTTAAAGACCATCTTTTTTCTTGGTACTTGTAAACTACACAGATAATTGAAACTCAATTAGACACACACACATTCTTCTGATGTTTCCTTTCTTAACTTTTGTTGAGTAACCTTTCTTTTGGTTCATTTCCTCAGAAATCAAGATTTTTCAGCATTTGCCAGAAGAGAATTTAATTTAGCTTAAAATTTAAATAATTTAATAGAATTTGATTCAAGACTGTGGTAAGGAGTTCTGATAGACCTTTAAATGATTTGCAGATATTTTTACTCTATTTAGAGCTAGTATCTACTAATTTAAAAATGACCGAGATTCAGATATATTATTTGATTGCCATTGATGTATTAGAGATGCTTGAAAACATAAAATCAGCTCTAATTTCTCTATAATTATGTTTGTTGTCCTGTGTATGGAGCTATAACTCTTCAGGATCAAAATAAAGATACAGTCAAGAAGCAGGCAAGCGGTTCAAATACCTTTGTGTAATGAATTTTAAAAATTTCTTGGCCTTTTGTCATCAAATCTCTTGAAATATTTTGTTGCTTTGAAGGACAGCTGGTAGTTTGATAGATAACTATGTTTTAGGTAAATGAATGCTCAGGCAGGTATAAAATAAAAAGGATATTTTACAGAAAATGAATTGAAGAGAGACTGGAAAAATCTGAATAAATGAGGAAATAGAAGCAGAAAGGAAAAATATACAAGCTAAGGCCAAAAATGTATGTAGGAAGGGAGAGAAGGCAGGAAGGAGGAAAGGAGAAGGAAGGAAGGAAAGAAGGGAAGTAAGTCAGTGCAGATTATTGTAAGGAATAGGTCTCCTTATTACATAGATGCTTATTTTCCTTAGATACTGTTTACATAGGGATTTCCTAGGTAAGTTCAGCAAGGAAATTAAAAGTTTCTCTGTGTTACAGATTGAATATTTTAAAAGTAGCTTGATTATTGAAATATAATATAATACTGAATTGTATTGAGTATCATGCAAAAAAAAAAAAAGAAATAAATAGTCTACTAAGGGCATTTTAGAGCCAGCCTCCAGATAAAGTAGAAAATTAGAACATGTAAAGAAAGCGTTGCACTAAAACAGGACTTTTTTCTGTTTGGGGATTTACAGATCCCTTTGAGAATCAAATGAAAGTTTTGTATATTCTCTTCCCAGAAAGTGTACACACAGAAAATGTATGAATAATTTAAAGTGATTCATGGATCCTCCTTCGTTCATGAATGATCATTCATTCATGAACTTCTAAGTTAACAATCCCTGTTTAAATGGGTTGAGAATTAGAGCCAATGAAGAAAAATGGAAGTCTGTAGTATTAATTAACAGAAGGAAAAATAGAGGGACATTTGGTTAGAAATTTCTATGCTTTATGAAAATGTCAATGACTGTGCCTTCTAAAATTTAGGTAAACCACGGAAATCCATTTTTTACTTCTACTTCTTATCCTTACATAAACATCCAGCCAGTCATCGTATGTGTATGAGTATCAGTGCATTATGGGGTGATCCAAAGTTTGAATAGATTTGGTCCCTATCTTTAAGAACTCGCAGAGGTTGCATTAGTACAAGCCAACAATATGTATGAACCTTTATATATTTCTCTGTTGTACCTGCTAATCTGTTTTGTGGCCAGTATTTTAGTTACACCACTGATCAAGGAGTGGTTTTTTTTTTAGTGCCAAAGGAAGGCTATTGACTTTCTTCTGATTGCATTGACAGTGGCATTAAGCAATATAGACTCAAGTTGCAACAGAAGGAATGAGCTCAGGTGAAAGGAAGTGTCCTAACAGGTAAACAGGTACACAATGACTACTTTATAGAAAATTTAGAACAAACAAACAACTCTAGATTTTCTTTTAAAATAGATAAAAGTCTCTTGTTAGATCATTTATTTGTCAAAATACTTCAGAGTCTAGCGAAGGGCCCATGTCCTGTACTAGATAGTCCTGATAGCTCAGAATTAAGTTTTGGTTCAGAAGCATCTCGGAGTCACTGAAGTGACTTGAGATGGAGATTGGGATGCTTTTGGCAATAAGACTGTCACTTTGACAGTAGCTTTTAAAATTGCTTCTGAATATCTTCAATTTGAATGACATGTTAATTTCATTATTTTTCTTAAACTTTTTCAGGTATTTCAGTGAAAATTATACCAGTGAAGCCCATCAGATTCTTTCCCGTTCAAATCATCCAAAGTTAGGGTAAGCTGGATATGTTAAAGAAACCATAAGCTCTTGAATTGAAAGTATTTCCGGGTATTTTTAAAGATTAGGTTATTCTAGTTAATAAGAACTTCATAAAGAATATTACGTGATATTTTATGGCTAAATGAGATCATAAACCAATTTTGTATGTAATTCAATATATTTTTAGCACAAGGTATAGTTTATCTATAAAATGGAGATAAGGACCTTATAAAAATTTTCTGAGAGATAGATTTGAAAATAGGAATATAGGAAATGGCTTTGAAATGGGAATAAGAAAATGAGAAATAGCTTTGAAACTTGTGAAGTGAAATGCAAATTGACATCATATTATTAGCTTTATCATTATTTTTGTATTCCAATGATACCTATCTTTGAAAAAGCATTATAACACTATTACATCATAAAAATAAATACCCTGATAATGGAGGAGAAAATATCAGATTACTCAGTATATTTTAGAAATCAATGAGGGTGTATGTAGTACTTTTTAATTTTTTAAAAAATGATTTTGGTTTTAGATATTCATGTGGCCAGAGCTTTGTTTTCATATCTTAGATAATATCCAGAAAATCAACAGCCTTTGAAGAACAAAAATTAGTTATGTAGAAATTTTTGTAAAATCAATACAGTGTTAGAAATGGATCAAAGTTACTTTTTACTAATTCCTTGCATAATTTAAAATTTACTTTATGAGCTATTTTGGCTAGCTGGGATAACTGGTAATGTTTCTGACATAGGTATTCTTATGCAATAGTTGGAATCAATCTTACAGAGATGGCTTATAGCTTGCTGAAGAGTGAAGCTTTGAAGTTTCACCTCTACAATTTTGTTCCTGGTATACCAACAATGGAACACTTTCACCAGTTTTATTGTGAGTACTGAAATGAGTTAAAAGGAGAAATTTCTAAGAGAATTTTTTAATCCTTAGGAAAGTATTATATATAATACCTTTATCAAATATATAACTTATACTTGTCATTTTACTATTTAGGATCTTTCAAAAACAGGAAGATAATGGAAGATGGGTATCCAAGAGTATCTTGTACTTCAGTTTATATATTTGCTAATTTAAAAAATTCAGTGAGGCAGTTTTTGATATGTATGCAAATGTAGGATTTATACAGTTTTTCTGTAGACATTTGTTTTCCAGTCAACTATAAAATGAACTTTTCTTCTTGTATACTGGTTAATGAATGCTGTTGAGTCAAGGACAGATCATTTGGTTGCTCTTGTAAGGAAATTTAAAGGAACCTTACACACACACACACACACACACACACACACACACCCTTTTATTTCAAGGCCAGGTTTTCTTGTGTTAGGTTGGGGGTATTTAATAACTGTTCCTAAAGCAGTCATATCACCGTTGTTCCAGTAACTTTTTTTTTTGTGTGTGTGGTACGCGGGCCTCTCTCTGTTGTGGCCTCTCCCGTTGCGGAGCACAGGCTCCGGACGCGCAGGCTCAGCGGCCATGGCTCACGGGCCCAGCCGCTCCGCGGCATGTGGTATCTTCCCGGACCGGGGCACGAACCTGTGTCCCCTGCATCGGCAGGTGGACTCTCAACCACTGCGCCACCAGGGAAGCCCCTCCATTAACTTTTATTGTGATAATGGTTGAACGCTGAAGGTTAATTGAATGAACCGATCTTCTGACGATATTGCTCAGAAGCAAAGAATTCAACTCTAGCTTGGCTTCATACTCTATTTTTTCTTGATCTTTTTGTGTCTTTAGGTAGGACATAGGAAACTAGCATATAGGAAACTACTTAGATAATAAGTGTCCAAATCAAAACTTCTTGAACTCCATTCTTGAAGGAGTCATCCAGGTCTCTCTTTCCCACAACCTCCCCTGCATTGACTTAATCCCTAATTCCAGGTTTGTCTACTTCTTAAATTTCTCTTGCACTTGTCTTTTTTCCTATCCCATTGTAACTGCACGGCATCAGTCCTTTGTTACTACGTTACTGTAATAGCCTTTTCCCTGGTTTTTCATTGATGACCCTCTTCCAAATCTCCACGTTGAAGGTATAGTTATTTAAAATGAAAATCTAGTCATTTTCTTTCATCTTGTTACTGGGGAACTGTGTTTTCCCCCCACCAGTCTTATTTGATTTCCTCTCCTAAACCTCTCGTTGACTTGAGCATAGTGCCTAAACTCCTGGGACTTTGCTCACTGCCTCCAGATACTTGTTTTCTGTATGAAATAGATGCTTGTGTAGTGCTGCCTGTTGAACATAAAACAAACATAAAAAGAAACAACCAAAAAACTCCCTCCCCTTAATCAAGCATTTTACCATATTTAAATAAATACAGGAGAGTGACAGGAAAGCAGTACAAAATGACCTCTGTGCAGTATTGTTTTCCCCTGCAGAAGGGTAACTGGAGCATCTTTGGATCCTGTTGCTTCCAATGCCCTCAACACCAGCATCTTGTTTGGCTCCTGACCGGGAAGAGCATCAAAGTAATATGTGAGGTGGAAAAGTCATTATAGGACCTTCTTAGTTGCCTTGTTTCTATCAGTCATATCCATAAGAGCTGTGGATCATCAGGAAAACAATGAAGCTTATGTTTTTCAAATTTCTTGAAACATTTAAAGCAAACACACACACGTACGTACGTACGTACATCCATCTTTTACGCAGAAGTTTCCCCCTCAAAATTGATTTTCATACCCTTTACCAATAAAGTTTCATATCTTAATTAAGGTTCTGCTTTTCTAACAAGGGGCATATTCTGACTAGAAAATAATGTGAAACCTTATCTTTTAAACATACCTACCTTTTTTGGTTGGGGGACTGAGCCCCATTCATTCGTATGAATCAGTTCCAAGATAGTAGTTTCTATCTAAAAGAAAGAACTATATAAAGAGATTAGGTTTCACCTTTTTTCTTTCCCTGTGATCTGCGTCCCTCTCCCGTTTCCCCCTTGTCTCTCCTGCTCTTCTGTTGGTGTTGTTCTCCGTGGGCAAGGCTGGAAGCAGTGAGTGGTAATTTAGCTCCTTGGCTCTGTTGTCACCTTTTGTACGTCTAACGTGTAAGCACGCAGTCACTGTCATCCCGGGAAGTCACTGACCTTTGGCTTGGTGGTTCCAAAAAAATAACTCCTCAAATTTACAACCAAAAAGTTATGACTAGTAACAGCTTCATTGAGGTTTAATTTATATACCATAAAATTCACCTATTTTGGACTTCCCTGGTGGCGCAGTGGTTGAGAGTCCGCCTGCCGATGCAGGGGACGCGGGTTCGTGCCCCGGTCCGGGAAGATCCCACATGCCATGGAGCAACTAAGCCCATGAGCCATGGACGCTGAGCCTGCGCTCCACAACGGGAGAGGCCACAACAGTGAGAGGCCCGTGTACCGCAAAAAAAAAAAAAAAAATCACCTATTTTAAGTGTACGATGCAATGAGTTTTAGTAAATTTACTGAGTTGTACAACCATCACCATAATCCAGTTGTAGAACATTTTTGTCACCCCAGTAAGACCCCTCTTACCAGTTTACAGTTAATCCCTGTTGCTGTGGTTCTTCTGTTTTAATCCCTGTGGGAAAACCTCAAGCATCCCTGCAGCTTTGGTTAGGGGCAGTAGAAGCATACAGGGAATTGTAAGTTTAGAGATTTTTTATGGTGTTTCTCTTGAGTCTGGTGTTTTAAACTCCTCGAGTCAAAAGGGCAATAGGGGTGCTTTATGGAAACAACTCTTTTCCATCACTGCATGGCAAGCTTTAGGAGTCTGATGCCATGTATGGCCCTGCCAGCATCCTAGAAGTTTGGTATCTTGCAGTTTCCTCATGTCTCATTAAATCAACTTAGCCATTACGGTCTCAGTTTTTTGAGTCACTCTTTTTCTGACACCAGTTTACATTATAACAACCTCACTCTGAAGCAAGAAATTTCTAGTATTTTACTCGAGCAGTTTGTTCTAGACTATATAGTCATTTGAATAGGTAATGAAAGCAATTTAAAGGAATGGTAAACAGCTAAAACCTGATAGCCAGAAATACTAAAACAAGTTGTATTCTATAGCATTTAGATGGATGTCTGACTTCTCATCCTACCGAGAACATTAATCTCCAAAGTTTTTGATTGCACCACCCTATCAGGCTACTGGGGAGAAGGTGCTGGAGAACACAGGCTCAGTTTATATATGGATGAGTAAGTTCTGTAGATGTACTGTTGTGGTAATGTATACACAAAATAAATTTTGAATGAAAGAAAGACTTAAAATATTAGTTAAAAATAGTTACAAGATTACCATTCTCAGCTTGTCTTTGGGGAACAGGAAGCAGATGGGGTCTGTCTGCTGAAAGAGGCCTTATTCTTTGATTTTGTCACATATCCTGGTTGACAAAAATCTGTTTCATCATATATGAAGGGATTAATCTGAAATCTTTCTTCAGTGGACCTTCTTATGAAGTGCTCTTTCAATGTTGAAATGTCATGGTTCTTACCTGTTAATGTTTGCGTTGTGACTAATGTTTTAAAATTGAATTTACGTTTATTTCACACTAGGCAATTATGATAGATAGCCTAGCCACCCTTTTATGTAAAGTCACTGGCTTTATCCCCCCCATTTATCTGAAATAAGTCACTTCTGTCCCTTCTTGAACAGCTTTTCAGAAGGGGAAATGAGATTCTGGTGGAAACAAAGTCTAATTTGCAACATAATAGAGACCGCCTGCAAACTATGTGATTTGGGCAAGTCATTTAACTTCTCTGCACTTCTGTTTCCTCTCCAGAGAAATGGGAATAACAGTACTGCATCACAGGATTGCTGTGAGAGTGAATGAGCACATGGCGGGGACGATAGAAGCATTTGTTAAATAATTAAATAGATACATTTGGTTGAATCCAAATAGGGTTTAGGAGCGGTTTTAAATTCACATTTTTTTTTTTTGTAAATATGTCTGTTTACACATTTATCTGAAATTCTTTTAACATTTTGAGTGTTAATTTGGCTACTGTAATAAGGATATTGAAAAACAAAAATATTAAGTCTATTTCGAGTTCACGTATTCTTTTCTAAAAGGGAAGGTGCTTATATGATAGGTCATTGAAAAAAGCAGAAATAACTTAGATTTATAAATCAAGTAGAAAACAGCTTTTCTATACTTTAGCCATTTTCTTGTACTTTCATTTTTCTGTTTCAGGGGTCTCTGGGGATAACCTTTTTTTCCTATTCTCAAGGTATCTTTTGACAGTCTCTCTTAAATTTGAGGCATTTTGTTGATTTTTTTTGAGACAAAGAGTATATGTACTCTAAATATCTTATTGAAATTGATATTTATTTTGAACATACAAAAATTTTTCTTATAAAGTTCCTCAGGTTTCTAGTAGTTTAAGATGGTTTCTGATCATTGAATCCTAATATGGATTAGGATATACCTTTAAAATGAGATGCTTGGATGTGATTTCACTATTGAGCACTGCATTTATGGTTTCTTTTTAACTGCAGGTTATCTTGTGTATGAATTTGACAAGTTTTGGTTTGAAGAAAAGCCAGAAAGTATTATGTATTTCAACGTGTACAGAGAGAAGTTTCATGAAAAGATTAAAGGACTCTTACTGGATTGTAATGTATCACTTACTTTAAAAATATGAATCATCCGTAGTATCTTCTATTTCTACCACATTTTGCACACACAACAGAATTTATATGTTGTAATAGGAATGATCTGATCAATTACACTCCTTATATATAATTTCCTACAAAAATGTTTGAGAAATTCTATTTAACAAAGCTAGTAGACAATCAGTGTATGTTTACACTTGTTTATACACTGTCCTCCAAAGGTACCTTATCCTTCCAAAGATCCCCTCTGTAGAGTCATGTGAACTACAGTTTGGAACTTGGGACTTAACCCATTTAGTGTAAAAGTACAAATCAGGTATTTTTATTAACTTGATTGATTAAAATGTGTAAAAATCAGTTTTCATGTTTATGTATTATAGCTGTCAAGTTGGTATCTTTTCAGAGCTCCTAAGGTTTTTTGTTTTTTAGTCTGAAAATGATTGTTTTTTAATTTTCTTTGCCTTATTTTATTTGTAGGTTAATTAACAGAGAGATTAGTTTTTCATGGTTTTCTTTGTTTGCATTTCAATCACACGTCATACCGTTGCCTCACAGGAACAAAAGGAGCATATAGATAAGTCAGAGAAGACAGAATTATGGCCTTCTTTTCGGTTTCTCTGATTATGTCATGTAATAGGGAATGACAGTATTAGCGATTAGCTTTTTTGTTTTTAAATACCACACTGAAATATCACAGTGGAATTTTAAAGCTTAAAGACATTTTCTCATCTTCAGTATTTGCTTTTTATCAGTTAGCGAGAAGAACTTTTAGTTAGTGCTTGGTATGAGGGCATTTCATGAAGCTTCTCTATGGATGTATGTTTATGAAAAGAGGTGCATTTGCTAAGAAAATCTTGATTATACTCAAAGAACAGGTGCTATTTCAATAAAGCTGTCTTTGAGTTTTAACAAGAGAAAAACAAAGCTTGTAAACATCTCAGTTAAACATCGTTGGTTTATTTTACTTACTGTTAAGTCTTGCTTCTCTTTGCTTTGACTCCAGTGTTTCTAGATAATGATGTATGGACTTCGTGGGTATTCTTTGAGTTAACAGTCAGTGGGATTCTAAAGTAGCCTAAGGATGACGACTGTGCTTTTTGTATAGCTTTATTCTCCGAAAATCTCAGGAGAGCAGCAAGTGCTGTCAAGGATTATACAGTGATGAGATTCTAACAGGAACGATTTCTTCTTTGTGTGTTTTAGACATTTGTACTCATAGCAAAACTAAAAGTTTAAAGATAGGTTCATCTGATTACCAAATTCTCCCTAAATCCTACAGAAAGCAGCCTATTAAACACATAATTTAATTTAAAACATGAGGATAGTTAGCACACGTTTAAAATGGTATATATCAAGTGTTTAAGGACTGGCTTTTATGTGATATAGCAAGACCTGAAACTTTCAAGTATTTGTTTATGTCTATTGACAACCCTCTCTCTTTAAACTTGCCAAAGAGAAGAGTGGTTAAAAAAAAAATAAACAACTGGAAAATGGCAGTGTTGTCTAGCACATATGTTAAAAGTGCGTGCATTAAAATTCTCTTCTCAACAAGATAAAACTTAAAAATTGGGCTCATTTTATTATAATAGTGGCGAAATGCTTTTCAGTATTATAGGAACTTTAAAACTGGTTTCTTATAGGAGACTTCTCAACCTTGGGAGTATCTTAACTTCTTTAAATGTTTTCTATGCTTTATCATCCAGCCAGAGTTCTATGAGATAAGGATCAGGTATTAACCATTAAAGTTCATTTTATCAAGGTGTTTACCATTACATGGAAAGCAATTGTTAGTCTTTTAGTTTTAGAAAACGTTTACCTTTATATTTTAATCTTTTAACAGATGAGGTCTTGAACTGATTTAAACCTTTGTCTGTATGCTTAATAAAAGAATGATTCAAGTATGGAAGAGGAACCTTTTCAAGTAATTAAGTTTTTCCCCTTCTAGGGAGTAAAACAAACTTTTTAATAATGTTTTTAAAATGTTATTAGAAACTTTGTTCAATAATATATTATTTAAGTCCACCTCTGTTTGTATAATGTATTGTTCTGTTTTTGCTTAAAATAATCTGTAACCATTTCAGATAATTCTACAGCAAATTGGCCTAAAAGCCACCAACAGATTCTGAGGTTTGATAGTTTGAAAGCCAAGCTAAGTGTCACCAGTTGTAAATTAGAATGTAACAGGAGCCTTCTGACTTTCATGTGATAATGACATACATGAAAAGAAAAATATGATAATTGTGTCTGCCTTCCTACTTTTCCTTGCTTTCAACATATGTATGTTAGAATTTTAGGTAGTCTGAAAATCCATATTTAGAATCTTACCTGTTTCTATAATAATAAAATAACAAAGTAGTGATAGAATTGAAGTAGCAGGAAAATTGTTTGTTTTAGCATCAAAAAAGTGAATCAGTGCTGAAATGAATTTTTGTATTTGCCAGATTGAAGAGTGAACCAGTGATAAGAATAGTCTAAAAATATAATTACAATGGTTGCAGTTTAAATATGTTCTGAAAGACAATCTTTAAAGAATTGAGAGAAATCAGGGTATATCAGCGAACCTAGACCAACCCCTTTCTATATATAAATATGGTGATATAGTTAGATATAAAAATCAGTGTCTTACTGGCACCATTTACAATTTAGAAAACAGAATCTTTTTCTTAAAAATGCCCGTCCTGATTTTTTTCTATTTTAAGAGCAACTGGGATTTGTATGTATTTTTCTATGCGAAATACATGTACTCTTCATTTTTATTCCAGTGTTCATAATTGTTTATGTGCTGTTTCTCCCCTTTGCATTCAGTGAAATAGAACTTGGTCAAAGATTTGCTCTAAGGAGAGAAGCATTACATGAGTGTGAAAGTGGAGTGCTCATTGCCAGAGCAAAAGAGATTACATGTTATCTTGGCACAGAAGAGAAGAAATTTGGCTTGGAGGGCAATAGTGTTTATTATCCTTCTTGAATTAATGATTGGGGACCAGCAGCTATTTTCTCAGGATAAATGGTCCACCCAATTTCTGGGGAGGCTTAATTTCCATTTCATATTTATGAACCTCTCCACAGAGTAATTTTTTTTTAATGAAGATTAAGGGAATTGGTAAAAATCTGAGAAAAATCATGAGTGAGTTGTTTTTGGTTTTTTTTCCTGGCCTCAGCTTTTGATAAGAAAAGTGTTAAACGTAGTGCAGGTAAGACCCAACTACTGCATTACTGTTACAGGGCGAGTCTATGCTTTTGTTAAACAAAGTATTCAAAAAATATTTAAGCAGTAGCTTTCCCCGGGGGAAAGAGTGCTGGTTGGCAACTTAAAGAAATAGATTTTTGTCTACTTTGGATAAACCAATTAACTTCTTATGTAAAAGCAATAGTTGAAATGCGGTGTCATTTTGTCTGGAATGTTGTGAGCAAATAAAAACATGTTGAAATTGTTATAAGCCTTTCTGTTAATACTTCTGCTCGCTTCACATCTTCCTCATCCCTTATTTAGGTCATTTATGTTCATGAAATAATACTTTCCTTATTTAATCCTTTAATCATGTTCCTATAGAGTAAATCAGAATATACAGAAATTTTTTTTTATTTTTGTGACTTTAACTCATCCACTGATTACCTATTTAAGATGTTATTGGATAAGAACAATTGATTATGAGGCTAGAAAAGAAGCTACCATCCCCACCCCACCCCCGTTCTTAGAAAGGATAGGAATAACTCATACTGTACTGCAATATGTTTTTCTTAGCTTCACAATGTATCATAGATCTCTTTTTATATTAATACATAGCTTCCGTATTTTTTTTACAGCTGCAAATCATTCCTCTGTGTGTGTGTGTGTGCTCATTAAAGTTAGTACTAATTATAGCTTTAAATGTATAAGAAAAGAAGTGCTTAAAAATTAAAGACAAAACAATCATCTCAAGGAGTTTGATGAAGAAGTACAAAACAAACCTAAAGAAAATAGAGAAGGAAATATTAAAGACAAGACCTTACATGCATAGAAAAGAAAACATGCATACAATAGGATCAACAAAAATAAAATGTTTGAAAAGAACAATATTGTTAAACCTTGGTGAGGCAAATAAACAAAAAAGAAAGCAAATAATAAATGCTGTCAAGAATGAAATATGAAACATCACTACAGATCCTACAGATATTGAAAAGAAAATATATTGAGGAACCTTGTTATGAAATTATGAAAATTAGATGAAATATAACAATTTCTAGAAAAATACAACTTACCAAAACAAAACTATCCAAGAACAAATAGGGAAGCAAAAAGCCCTAGAGTTGTTAAATGGATTCAGCAGCTAAAAACCTTTCCACTAAGAAACCTGCAGTTTTATATGGCTTTCACCAGTGAGTTAACACATTTAAAAATAAAATAATGTTAGTTTTCACAAACTCATCCAGATAATTTAGTGTACACTCTGCAATTCATCAGACTATCATGTGATGATCTTAATAGATGTAGAAAAAGCATTTGATAAAAATTCAACATCCATTCATGTTAAAAACTTTTACCAAATGAGAAATAGAAAGGGTTTACCTTAATTTTATAAAATGCATCTTTATAAAATACACTATAGCAAATATACTTAATTGTAAAACATTGGGATCAGAATTAAGAAGGGATGTCCTCTGTCACCACTTGTATTGGTCAGTTATTGCCACGATAACAATGTACAACAACCAACCACAAAAAAAATCTCAGTGGCATACAAAAAAAAACATTTCCTCCTCACACATGGGTAGGCTAGTCAGGCAGTTTTGCTAATCTCAGCTGGATTCAGCTGGCCTTAAATTGGGGCCATGGTTTCAGTTCCGGTCAGCTCCATGTGACTAATTCATCTGAGGTCAGTGGGCTACCTGAGGCATGCTCTTTTCATGGTGTGGCAGAAACACAAGAATAAACCCAATTGCTCAAACACATTCAGGCCTTTGCTCACATCATGTATACTAGCATTCCCTTAGTTGTGGCAGGTCACATGGTCAAGTCCAACATCAATAGAGCGGGGAAATGTACTCCATTAAGAAGGGATCGGGCTTCCCTGGTGGCGCAGTGGTTGAGAATCCGCCTGCCGATGCAGGAGACACGGGTTCGTGCCCCGGTCCGGGAGGATCCCACGTGCCGCGGAGCAACTAAGCCCGTGAGCCATGGCCGCTGAGCCTGCGCGTCCGGAGCCTGTGCTCCGCAACGGGAGAGGCCACGACAGTGAGAGGCCCGCATACCGCAAAAAAAAAAAAAAAAAGAAGGGATAAGGAGCAAATCATTCAAGCTGTTACAGCAAATAAATTCAAAACTGTGCTAGAGGTCCCACATACTGCAGGAAAACAAGTGGATGGAAAGAAAAGTCATTGCTTATAGATGATACGAGTGTGTACATAGAACATCTAAAAGAATTGGTGGTTGGGTATGAAGGGCAGGGATGAGGAATTTGGTGTCAATAGTGATCAGATGTTGAGGGTGAGGGATTCTGCCTAAACCAATTTAGCAGGATTCTGGCTAAAACCGGGCTCTTGAGGACATGCCCAAGGACAGGACCTAGTAGAAAAAACTCAGAGGAGCCTGACTAAAGTTTGGTAGCGACTTGTCACTACTGCCCATTGCCCGACCAGGATCCCAGCAAGTGAAGTTTTATGTTTTCTTCCTTCTTCTTGAAAGAAACATGCTACTCTAAGGTCGTGCTTTGTCTTAGTTTGGATTCTCCCAGAGTCAGGCCCTGAGACAAAGATTTGTAATTCATTCAGGAAGTGATCCCAGGAGATACGCGTAAGAGAGTGGGGAACAGAGAGAGGGACTTGAAGTCATCCCATAAATGGTTTTAGAAGTAAGCCAAATAGCTCTGTGTGTAACTGGGTTTTGATCGCTCGGAGGGATTCCACCTGACAATGAGGGGCCTGAGATATTCACCGCCAACTCCCATCAGTTATTGGTCCAGGGCTGCTCTGGTGTGTTATTGTCCCTGTTCTTCTAGTGTGCCATGCACAGGTGGGCAGAGATGTCTCTGGTGGCCAGAAGAAGACCCTAAAAAGTACCGGTGCTGACATGACAATAGGAAGTCAGGTCAGCATCACTGGAGTGGTCAGAGCCGAGTGAGCTGTGCTGGATGTTAGGGCATCTGCTACAAGACACTTTACAGTTAACAACCGGGGGGAAATAAGCAGGAGGGAAACCTCAGAAGTCGACGGGGGAGAAGCACAACAGTCAATGTAATGTGGAGCTGATTACGATGCCTGACATCCTGTGGGTTTGTTGGCCCTTCTGCGGCCACACCTTGTTTTCGGCTTAAGACAAGGCTGAGCCTGGTCTTAACACTAAGTCCTTGTTTATTCTTTCCCTGTTTCTTCTGCACTCAGTTTGTAGACAAGATGAAAGTTACTACAGATGTGAATGATGAATCTGGCTTTGCTAGAAAGATGCTGTGAAGATTAATTTTCATCTCAGTTTGTTCCTCTATCTTATCAGAGGTACCTTCTAGCTCCAAAATTCTGATTCTAGAATAGATACTACGATTCTAACAACAATGCCCAAATGAATATTGTATCTTAGAAGTTGTTATAGAAGCCATAAAATATGGACTCTAAAAATTAAAAATCTCTACTAATACTATTTAAAGTGAGTTTATTGATTCTAAAGACCTTCCCTTGCTATTTGGGCAAAGTAATCTAGGTGAACTTCAACTCTTACGTTAGACATAGATCCAGAAAGGCAAACTTTAAAAGGTATTAGCAATTATTTACTGAATGTATTAACTGACAACTGGGTTAATAAATAAAAAGGAAACAATAGTATTTTCTTTGATAACTTCATTTTTAAGTGTTTATAAAGTGCATTTCACTCAGTTTTCCTTTTCCATCAGTTTGAATTAATAATTAAAACCTGTTAAAGACCTTCATACTCAATCATAAACTCCCTCTCCCATTAAATGGTCAATCAAATGTAGTAACTTATCTGGACACTACATTTGCCAGGGTGTATACTGAATGTTTTGCTTTCCCTTCCTTAAAACACTGAGAATAAAAGTCACAAGGAATGGGTATTAGTTTTCCTTTGAAAAAAATAGTCCAGAGTTTCTTATCTTTTTAGTGTGAAATAAAGTGAATAGGTTTGTTTGCTTTTTAAAAATTATCCAGTTAGCAAAGATTCCCACTGGTCTGTTCCATCCTTTCTCTGAAGATGATTAGGTAGCACAGTCCATGGTCTGCCTCGACTTCATCAATTCTCACTTCAGCTGTTCAAAGCACACACACAATGATGTTCCAGGATCCCAGTCACAAGAAGGAAGGTACAAATCTAGAAAAATGCTTGAAATTCTAAAGTTTCATCCAGGTGCCCTATCCTTCAAAACAACAAAACCCAAACGATCACATCTATACAAATATGATCCCACCAAACCAAACCAAAGCTTGTCTCCTCCTTATCATCTTTTCTTTTTTGAAGGGAGAGGAACTTTTGTTTTGCTTTGCTTTCTGAATGGGAAGTAGAAAACTAAGAGTTTAAACTAATAGTTTAGAAAAAGAGGAAGTAAGTGGAGAAAGCAAAGTGATGAGTAATTAGACCATTTTCCAGGGTCAAGAAATTAGTGCTGTCTAGATCTTGGCAATTCTTGTCCTAAGAGGGATTGTCAAGGATCTAATTGCATTTTGTTGTTGCTGTTGCTCTTGTTATTTTTAAGAATTCTGCCAAACTGTGCAGACCAAATAACTGATTTTTGAATGCCTATCTGCAGCAATGAAATATTCCCAGAGAAAAAGATGTCATAGTTAAATCTGCCTTGGATAGATATTTTAGAGATCTGGCCTATAAAAGTCACCCTCAAATATTTTGTGGGGTCTCTTAACATATTTCTCCTGACTCCTGGATATGTGTGTGTTGTGTGTTTTTACTGTGGTAAAATATACATCAATTTATCATTTTAGCCATATTACATGTATATGTTTATATATTTGTTTAAATAGTATAATTCAGTAGCATTAAATATGTTCTCATTGTGAGCAATCATTACCACCCTCCATCTCCAGAAGCTTTGGCCATCCCAAACTGAATCTCTGTACCTATTAAAGACTAACTCCCCACTCCCCCCTCCCCTCAGCCCTTGGTAACCACCATTACACTTTCTGTTTCTATGACTCTACTATAGGTACCTCATATAAGTAGAGTCATACAATATTTGTCCTTCTGTAGCTGGCTCATCTTATTTAGCAGTGTTTTCAGGGTTCATCCGTGTTGTAGCATGTATCCCCCCCAAAAGGTTTTAAATTTGAAAAAAGTAAAATTGTTAAATATTTACTGGTTGATAACTGATATATCTATGTTGTTAATTTTACAATATATTCCATTTGTATTAATATGTCATAAATACAGATTATATTGAATTATAGCCTTTTGTATAACACGTATGGTGCATTTATGCTTATTTCATAAGGTTTGAGGCATTGCTTTACAACTTTTAAAGGTTGTGGAATCTCATTTTACCTCTAGTATAAGCCTTATTGAGTATATCCATAAAATAGTTCATACTATATTTTCTTAAGAAGGTAATTTATAATACAATATAATATATAATATAATATAATATAATATAATATAAAAGATAGCTTTATGGGAAAATATGATTCCCTAGAAACAATACTGGTTTCTAGGTGAGTGTAATCATTAAACTACCTCATTTTCTTTTTTTTTTTTCTTTTTTTTTTTTTTTGTGGTATGCGGGCCTCTCACTGTTGTGGCCTCTCCTGTTGCGGAGCACAGGCTCCGGACGCGCAGGCTCAGCGGCCATGGCTCACGGGCCCAGCCGCTCCGCGGCACGTGGGATCCTCCCGGACCGGGGCACGAACCCGCGTCCCCTGCATCGGCAGGCGGACTCTCAACCACTGCGCCACCAGGGAAGCCCAAACTACCTCATTTTCTATATCACTTTTCTTGATCAATGAGAATGATTTTTCTCTCGTTTTGCTTTAATACAATCTAAAAAATTGAGTCCACTAAATTAAAATAGTAAAAATCAAATCTTGCTTTCTCATAGCTCTCTATTATGCTTTCCCTCTATTTTATAGTTCTGCTGCCCAGAGAAGGCAAAATACTGTCTACATTTCCAATAGATTGAGACCACGGGAGAGGTTGCTGGTTTTGAATGAGCCTCTGATCAAGCTTGAGAAAATTTTACTATCACAGATTTAAATTTTCTGGCACAGTGGAATTGGTGGATTGGAGAAATTTATGGCAAAGAAAAGTAGACACTAAGTATACTGCACATTCTAAGGCTGGTCAGCTAACTGTCAATCGTTTAGATGAGATAGCGTTCCATAGCACACAGATACCCTGAACACATATTACAGGTACAGAACACCACATTCTACCCTTTGAAAAAAGCCGATGGTCCTTCCTTAGGAAGGACCCTCATTGCACAGTTGGACACACTTGTGTACTGTCCCGGTAGACAGTTAACAAATCTGGTTTTCACCGCATCCACTGGAGAGGACAGAACCGTTGTGCAAAATCCAGCGATAACAGCGGACACAAAGTGACAGGGCACATCATCTGAAATGGGTCATGAGACAGGTCAAGCCCAGACTTTCAGTTATCTATCAGATCCTTGTAAACCTGTTGATAGCAGGAGGTCAATGTGGATTTCTTATAAATAAATAAAACACAATGGACTTCCCTGGTGGTGCAGTGCTTAAGAATCCACCTGCCAAGGCAGGGGACACAGATTCAAGCCCTGGTCCAGGAAGATCCCACATGCCATGGAGCAACTAAGCCCACGAGCCACAACTACTGAGCCAACATGCCACGACTACTGAAGCCCGCGCGCCTAGAGCCCGTGCTCCGCAACGAGAAACCACCGCAGCGAGAAGCCCGCACACAGCAGTGAAGAATAGCCTCCAATCGCCGTAACTAGAGAAAGCCCGCGCGCAGCAACGAAGACCCAACGCAGCCAAAAATAAATAAATAAATAAATTTTTAAAAAAGAGAGCCTTATAAATAAATACATACATACCTACATAAAATACAGTAAGGAAGGTTATACTCACATTAGAAAAAGTTGGCAAACAGTAAATGGCATAGTGGATTGTAAGTGCTTTAGGAAAATAACCTGCCACCTTTCTCTGTGTCCTTAAGGTATGGCATAATGCCTGATATATAGGCATCTAATACTTTTTTATTGAATTAAAGTCATTGTCCAAGGAGGATTTCAATGTCTCCAGAACCTGTTAGAATAAAATTTTTGGGAACCTATCCAATGGTTCTACTTTTTGGATGAATCCACCAAGAAGCTCCTTATTTAACTAGCTCATCTGGATATAGTGGAGGATGACTCACTTCCTGAATTCTGCTTTATAAGAATAAGATGCTAACAGAAGTCCCATATATTAGTATTAAATGAGAGTAATGCTGATGTAAGAATACAGTTGCATCTTAGTTTTGTTGCAAAAAAAAAAAAGGTTGCAACAAAACTTCTAAAACTTAGGGTTTTCCTTATAGTATATCTATCGTTCAAAAGTGCCTATTTTTCTAAAAGAGAAAATTATTACAGTTAAGGGATTCAGTATAATATGGCTGGAGAAACTCCAAGATGAAATTATAAATGTGCAGAGCTGCCATGTAAAAAAAACAAGTTACCTGTTATTTGTTTTTCACAAGGGCCTCCTTCATTAGGTCATACGTTACTAGCTCTGTACAGCTGATGATGACAATTCTTGTCAGATTTGGAGTAGAACCTGGAAGAAAAGAAAGTATTGAATAGCTTCATTATATGATAAGGTGCTAATTAGATATATATGTTTTAATGATGACAAAATCCATCTTGAAGTGAGTTCTCTTTCCAAAGCCCCGTCAAGCCTTCTGTTGTTGCTATAATTCTGTGAGCATTGTAAGTCCCAGTGTAGCGAGGTTTGGGACCACGTAGATGGCTCGGCGCGTGAACTTTGACCTTCACTACCTCTGTGGGTTTCCCAATGAACACGGCCACACCGCCAGTCGTTAGGCCCGCTGAGACCTGGCTTCCTAAACTAGCCGTTGTTATCCAGAGGAAAAAAAAAAAGATGTGTCAAGAAAGAAAGAAAAAGAATCAAGACCCAGAATGCATCTATATATGTCTTTTTAATGTTCAGTGGTTAATACTATTGTGTCATTATATCTTTTGTACTTCCCTAATGCTTGTGCATGTGGTGGTCATGTACTAAGTATGTACTAAATCATAGTAGGGCTAGAAGACTTCAAAGTTGACTGAAATTTTTTTTTAAATTTCAAGGAAAAAGAACACAATGCCTACTTAAACAGTAGCTTCGTTCCTTCCTATATTTGCTTAATTCTTTCCTATATTTAGCTCTATTTTCCAGTATTTCCCAACTGGGTGGAGGGACCAGTCAGTCACCAGTGATGCTTAGTTTTCCTTCCAGCAATGAGAATGTTAATTACTGGACTTAGGGATCTTAGGAAAAGCCCAGTGAACAAACTGCCCCAGTTTGAGACATCAAGTGGTGTCAGGCTACAACAGGCCACAAAAGGGACAAAGAGAAGAAGAAAGAAGCTGATAAAGTGATTTTTAATTGGAAATTTTGAAAAACTAGCTTAGGTTACTCAAGACGGATATCATTTAATAAAACTACAAATAGTCTTGGAGCCTCATACCTATTCCTATAATTAAAGTATGGATCAATCACATTTATTCATCAAGGACTTTCTCAGTCTCTAATTCTATTTCCTAATCTGTATAGAGGTAATAGTATCTACCTCAAAGAGTCATTGTCTGAGTTAAAATAATATCAATACAGCACTTAACACAGTGTCTTGCATATGGAAAATACAGCAGTTCTTTTCATTACTGTATGGTTGTACTCCTTTTTCATTATGCTTGGCCAGGAGCCGAGCATTTAATAATAACCATCTTTTAAGTGGCAAGATCATATGATTATAATTCCCTTCACTTTTGGCCCACATTTTTTCTTTTTTTTTTTCTTTCTTTTTTTTTTTTGCAGTACGCGGGCCTCTCAGTGCCACGGCCTCTCTAGTCGCGGAGCACAGGCTCCGGACGGGCAGGCTCGGCGGCCATGGCTCATGGGCCCAGCCGCTCCGCGGCAAGTGTGATCTTCCCGGACCGGGGCACGAACCCGTGTCCCCTGCATTCGTAGGTGGACTCTCAACCACTGAGCCACCAGGGAAGCCCCATTTTTTCTTTTTAATGATGGAAAGTCATTTATTTTCCCCTCGATAAATTTTAAAATAAAAGACTTTAATGGAAAATGTTTAGTACTGTCATGTCACGCTGAATGCCAGCAATACCTTGACTTTTATACACACAGGAAGCCAGGTCAACGTGTACACATTTCCCCACGGCCCTTCAACTGTTTTGCATGTACAAAATTGTCTGCTATTTTGCTTTAGCAAACAGCAACATAATTTAAAACTTTCATGTCGCCTATGTGACACCTAAAATCCAGTCCAACATTTATTAATACAGTTAGAAAGATAGGGGCTTCCCTGGTGGCGCAGTGGTTTTGAATCCACCTGCCGATGCAGGGGACACGGGTTCGTGCCCCGGTCCGGGAAGATCCCACATAACGTGGAGCGGCTGGGCCCGTGAGCCATGGCCACTGAGCCTGCGCGTCCGGAGCCTGTGCTCCGCAACGGGAGAGGCCACAACAGTGAGAGGCCCGCGTACCGCAAAAAAATAAAAAAATAAAAGCCTTAAAAAATTCATGGTATGAGTTCACGGTGCTAATCACATGACATGAGTTTATGAGTTCATGGTATCTCATCAAATGTAAGGTCATTTTAAAAACTCCTACATAACAACTTTCTGGTTTAATTTGAAAGGCTTAAGACGGTTAAGTCGATGTACAAATCAATTACTTGATTTAACTTTTACTTGTCTTGGGAGAGTTAATTCTCATTGTCCACTGAATGAACGCCTTCCAAATATTAATAACTATATTACAGTATTTACAAGCTTTCTTATCTATCCTGAACTGATAGAAAGTTCAGCTGTGAAAAGGGTGAGCTCATGAGGCAGGGGATGCAAGGGAGGGTGTGAGCCTGGAGGGAGAGGGCAAAAGTGAACCACCCCCCACCCCACCCCGCGCTGGGATACATCAGGCTCCAGGAGACCAGCCAGCCAATGATGCTTTTGTTGTCAGACCAGAAGTAAGTGCCGAAAACCAGGACAAAGAGGAGGCCAGGGAAGCTGTGTTATCCCAGTAGGAAGGGAGGAAGGAAGCTAGGCCTCAGGTCCAATGAGGCTGAGGACTGCGAAAGCACGCCCCACGGGCTGGCAGTGAATGACCCTCTGGAAGTTACCCGATTTGGTTGAGGTGCTGGGGATACATGCCATGGATGAGGGAGGGGGTAAGTGCAAGAATTTGTTTTGGCACCAGACAGTGATGCTGATTTGATTTCTGCAATATTAGCTGTGCCATGTGCCCTTTTCGACTGTACTTTCGGCAAACTGTCCCACGGAAACCTACCACCCACTTGACCTCTTCAATATGCTTGGCAAACCCGTTAGTGCTGTGGACGCTCTGCTAAGAGGCGCCCACGATGCCCAGACAGCCTGCACAGTGTCACAAACCTGGAGAAGTGAAGTCAAAGACTAGATGTGCTAGATTTTATGTGCCTTGTGTATGTGGATGGGATTCTCATTTTAGGGGGTTTAGTTTCTTGCATTTTAATAACACCTGTAAACTAGTCGGGTTTTTTCTGGTTTTTTGTTTGTTTGTTTGTTTGTTTTTTGCGGTACGTGGGCCTCTCACCGCTGTGGCCCCTCCAGTTGCGGAGCACAGGCTCCGGATGCGCAGGCTCAGCGGCCAAGGCTCACAGGCCCAGCTGCTCCGCGGCATGTGGGATCTTCCCGGACCAGGGCACGAACCCATGTCCCCTGCATCGGCAGGCAGACCCTCAACCACTGCACCACCAGGGAAGCCCTGACCTCTCTTCTGATTGACTGTTGCTTTATCATACCCTTTCTTCCCCCTTTTCTATATATCTTTTATACTGCTGCCAAAGTGATCTTTTGAAAATAATTGTTTGTGTTACTCCCTTGCTTATCATTTTTCAATGGCTTCCCATCACTTTAAAGATAAAATCCAAGCTCCTTAGCATGGCCTGCAAGGTCTCTTGTGATCTGGCCCTTTCCTGCCTTTCTGGCTTCACCTGTCCCTCCTCACCAACATGTCTTCCCTCTCTGCCCCGTGTGTTCAAACCTTGATGTTTGCTTGCCAATGTGTTATGAAGACCGCCACCCTGTGTGTGTAACCTTTTTGTGGCCAGAGCTGGGCCCAGGACATGTCTCTCTGACTTCTTCCCCTCCCAGGAATGCTCCCTACTTACTTTCTTTCCCTGTGGTGAAGAACTCCTGGATGCTCTCATAGAGGCTGATCCTAAGAGAGGCAAAGCTTATTTGTCTCTGGAGGCCAGCTGGCAGCCCCCTGTAGAGTTTCATTGGCCCTCCTGTTTTTGCCAGAGTGGTGATTGTTCCCAGGACACTTTTATACCTAACAGCACTGGAGGTCTGGCATTCGCATTGGAGCTGTAAATGAGAAAGGTACAGGTCAGAGGGAAGTAAAAATTGAGTAGGGGAGTCCTACCTAGTGAGGAAAAAACAAAGGTTGGCATCAGGTTATGGAGAAATCGTAAGCCAAGATTTTTTTCGCATTGTGTTCTATTTTCAATTCCTTTTCCCTTCTCAGCAACATCTCTCCTTATGTATTTATCTATCTATCTATCTATCTATCTATCCATGTACAGAAAGGGGGAGGAGAGGGAATCCGGCTACTATGCCTACTTTGAACATTCCGCTGCATTCCCACCGCACTGTTGCATCCTCATGGACTCTTCAGAACCCCTAAGGCAGTAGGATGGGAAGATGCGCCTGTCTAAGCAGAGGAGCAAGGAGAGAGAGCCTGGCTTGGGAACTCGGGAGAGGCTGATATTCTTAGCTCTTAGAACACCTAGTGCTCCCTAACTACGGGAGGGTTTGGCATAGTCCTGGTCAACCCATCCTCCATGACCCTCCTGCTTCTTTAGTTAATCCCGGAAAAGTTCCAGTTTCCTACCCTAAAGCATCCGTCCTGTGACAGGTCAAACTTTTTTTAACGTGACCACCTGCTCTACCTAAAAGTGAAAAAGAACGGTTAAACCAAAGCCGGAATCAAAGGGGCGTACACAATAGGGGTCCCTTCTCTGCCCCAGACACCTCCCCTTCTGCACCGCGCTCCCTCCCTGTAGCCGGACTTTGGCCGTGTCCAGCGGGAAGGTGATCACATCCGCCACGCAGGCCGCCACTCCAGCCGAGAAGATTTTGACCGCCATGGTCGGGGGCACGTCTGAGGCTGCGAGTCCCACCATCCTGACTCAGCGCGGAGCCAGGCGCCGGTGCAAGGGGAGCAGGGCTCCAGCCCCGAAGGTGGAAGCTCTCCCAGACTCCCGACTCCTGCGCCGCCCGGGCAGCGAACCCACCCCCTCCGACTTCCGGGCGATGGGCTGCAGCGGGCGGCGGGGAGGGGCGGGGCGGAATCCAATTGGCGGCGTCTGCCTGCCCTCCCCCCGCGCCTGGGCCGGCCGCGCGGTGCCCTCTGACCTCTGCGGGTAACTTGACGTCGCGGGCGATCGGGGGCTGAGCCACCCCAGGTCTCCTGGCACTGGCAGGGGTGTGCCCTGGGGAGCCAGGTCCCTCCCACCTCCCCATCCTGGCTCGGCCCCTGGGAAGCCGCCCTCCACCCCAAAAGTCGTGGCCGCGCACCTGGCCGTCTGAGCCCTGCCCTCGACGCGTAGGGAAGGGCGCACAACCGCGCTCAGCTGGCGCTGCATCTCCCCAGGCCTCTGGCGTCTTCAGGTGCGCTCCTTGGGCGGGCTGGGAGGAGCGTCCCGAAACAAGTGCGATCTCGGTGATCCTGGTAGAAAGTCCCGCCCAGCCGGAGCTCTCCGAGGCAAGAGTGAGGCTCCCCTTATTCCTCTGACTCCTCAGGAGCCTTACAGGTACCTTCTTTGCTTGGCTTCCCTTTCCTCTCTTTTTAACTTCTCATCCTCTCGACTCCTTTCCAACCACCAAATGCAGCCTCGAAAAAATCCCAGGCAGAAACCAAGAAGACTCTGAACTTTTAAAGTGTTTCATTTGAACACTTTTTGTAGGAGGATGTCAAATGAGATAATAGACATACTAGAAAGCAAATCGGTAGTAAATTGCTAAAGCACTATATAAAGTGAGATATCACTGGCTCCTTTTAATTTCATGCTTAGTGGAGTGCAGTGGAAAGGACAATGGCAGGTCGCTTGGCTCGAGGTGCAGCTCTTACCTTCTCTGTGACCCTGGTCAGGTCATCTGAACGTGAACTCATGTTATCACCTCATGCCTGTGTACTATTTTACAGATTGTAACGTGTCCTCACGTTAATGTCACATTTCATCTGGTAGACAATACAGCTTTATGAATGACTGACTGGGTATGAAGTCAAAGATTTTTTGGAGATGATTAAGAACATGGGTAGTAGGCTCAGGGATGGTGCTAGCTGATTGTCATGAGGCAGTTGGTAAGGGGAGGTGAATTTAGGGGAAAGGAAACAAGATCAGCTTTTAAAAATCGTAGAATTATTTGAAGAGAAGGGTGTTTCTCATAGTTGAGAGCTACGGCAGGAAACTGTATACAACATACAAAGAGAGTGAGAAATCAGAGCTGGGAGGTATTTGAGAGTCAGAATGTGATAAAGGAGGGTCCACATTTTACATGGGGGTAAGTATAATGGGACTAGGGAAAGGGGTCAAGGGCCAAGTCATAGCGGTCCCCAGAGTTTCGGCCGGGGAAGAATGGCCCTGTCAAAGGTAAAGTTAGGAAACAAATAGTGAACCCAGTCACAGAACTATGGCATTTGAGAATATAATTAACAAAGTGTTGGGTCTCGACTAGTGTAATGTTTAGGAAAAAAATGTCAAAAGAGAATGAAAACAAAGAAAAGACTATTGGATTTGGCTCTAACATAATCGGTCATCTTAGGGGGTGCAACTGCAGTGGAGTTATTAGGTTGTGAGGCTGATGGCTCACAAGCAGATTGAGAATGTTCGGTATAATGTGACTAAATGTATAAAAGGGGGCATCACTCCTTAATAACTCTAGTGAACTGCTATCAACTGGTCAATCCTCAACCCACAACCCAACTCTACTAACCCTACCCACTGTCCTTCACAGTGGTTCCGTCGGTAGTGGTCTTAAAGCATAATTGCATATTCCTCCCATCAGAAGGTGATAGATAGGGCTTCCCTGGTGGCGCAGTGGTTGAGAGTCCACCTGCTGATGCAGGGGACGCGGGTTCGTGCCTCGGTCCGGGAGGATCCCACATGCCGCGGAGCGGCTGGGTCGGTGAGCCATGGCCGCCGAGCCTGCGCGTCCGGAGTCTGTGCTCCGCAAAGGGAGGGGCCACAAAACAGTGAGAGGCCCGCGTACCGCAAAAATAAAAAATAAATAAATAAAATAAATGGGCGATATATTTACTATCACTACTAAAAATGTACTTCTTTCACCTAGTATATTAATACCTCATCTCTACCAAAATTATTATTAATTTAACATTTACATGTACATTTTAAATTTACTTTTATAAATATAAATTATGCCTGTATAAATTATGAATAGTAATTATAATATCAACATGATATGAATGATGGCAGTATAAATTTGCATGATTCTTTTGGAAAACAACTTGACAGTATGCATTGAGCCAAGAAAATGTCCATATCCTTTGCTCCAATAATTCTACTTCTGGGTATCTACCCTAAAATCATTAGACAAAATATGAAAAAGTCATACGTAGGATGATTATTTCAGTCTAATATTTATCACAGCAAATGAGCGACAGTACCAGCCTCAGTTGGGATCTAGGTCTGCATGTCTGGCTTTGTCTGAAGGGCTGTGTATGTTAGTGTCTCTAAGTGTCTACCGGTGTGCACTGTTGTGTGAGTGGGGAAAGAAAATGCCCTTAGGAACAGGGAGACAGTAGGGAGAGGATAGGAAAGGGTTTTCTTGGTCCAGCCCAGACCAAAGAGAGGGAGCCTATCGAGATCCACATTAAGGAGAGAATATTCCATTTCCATTCTGATTAACGTGGCATAGTGTAGTGATTAAGAGAACAACAGACCCATGTTCAAATTCTAAGATGCCTACTAACTGGTTGAGCATGGACAGATCACTTAACTTCTCTGAACCGCAAATGCTTCACTTTAATGATGGATATGAGTCATTAAGTTATTAATAGATCACTCCTTGGGCTTAGCACTGGATATATATAATCCTCATAATGCAATGAAAGATTATCCAGTTCGTGCACTTAATGAATAGTTATGCAGCATATGACAAGTGCTAGACACTGTTCTAAGCACTTTACTGAATTTAACACATCCAGTCCTCATTGATGCCCTCTGAGGTGTGTACTACTGTTACCCACTTCACAGATGAGGAAACTCAGAAGTTAAGTTAACTTCTAGGTCACGTAACCATTTCATGGTACACGTGGGATCTATCTGACCCCCAGGCTCTCAATCACTAAATGATGCCCAAACTGCCTTCTCAATATATTTATTTATTGTTTAAAAGTTTTCATTGAAATATAGTTGATTTACAATGTTGTGTTTGTTTCAGGTGTACAGGAAAGTGATTCAGAATATACAGAATATATATTCTAAATGTATATATAAAGAATATATATATTCTTTTATAGGTTCTTTTGTACTATAGGCTATTACAAGGTATTGAGTATAGTTCCCTGTGCTATACAGTAGGTCTTTGTTGGTTATCTCTTTTATATATAGTAGTGTGTATATTTTAATCCCAAATGCCTAATATATAACTTTCCAATATATTTGTGACAGGATACTTTACTATGCTTTGAAGATGTGTAATGGCTAGATATACTCAACATATTTTTTCTATAAGACATATCAAAAGTTGCCCCCAAATCACATGAAACACATATCCTTTAGTCTGTTTGTATACTTTACTAGGGGACTTACAAAGACATGAATAAATATTACAACACTTTTGCTTTAACAGTCACTTGACTTCATTCCATCTTCAGTTGAACCTGTTGGAAGAGTTGGGGAAGGTAATACATGAGATTTAAGAAAATGAGATTTATAGGGATTGAGGCCCAGTGGAGGGAACAGAGAATGAAGAGGTGACTTAGAGAAGAGGACATTCCTGTCCTCAGATACTCGAAGGCATATCCATCCAACAGTTAGAGTTGTTCTGTACACAGTTAAGGAAAAGAATTAGCACTGAGGAGTGGAAAGTACAGGTGAACAGATTTTAGGTAAGTGTAAAAATTGTTCTACTTTGTCAATGTGATTAGAGGTGGACTGTGATACTGTTTTGGGTAATGAGTTCTGTGTCACTACAGGTATTAAATTTCAGGTGATTTGGTGTAAGATTAACTCAGAGCGTCAGATTTATTGTCAGAAGGCCCTGGTTTTGAACCTGCCATTTGCCATCTATGTGACCTCAGGCACCTTATTTAATCTCCTTACACCACTGTTTTCCTGTCTATGAAATGGGGACAGTAATCTTAATTATAGTGCTATTGTGAGCACACAGTAAATAACGCTGCTAAAGATCTTAGCACAGTAACTACAGAGTGGCACCTAGAAAGGGCATAAGAAGTGATTGTTGCACTTACATTTTTTATTCATACAGTTTGGATGACCGCTTTGCAGCTTGTTGGGAACCAAAGCCCTGTACTAAAGGTTTTACTAACAGATGTGAAAGGTCCCTTCTCACTCTGAGCTCCTGAGGCTATGGCTCTGTGACCTGCCCTGGGATGCAGTTATTATGTAGGGGAACCAGGGGGATCCCAGACCTCTTTGTTGAGAGCGGCCAGGAGTGGCATGAGGGTGAAATGGGAACATTCCAGCTGAGAAAGAGCCTTGATGCGCTCCTGGTGCACGGGTTTGGGGTGCTTGGTCACTGTTCTGATGAGGACGTGGTTGCCGGGTCAGAGGTCAAAGCCAAGTTCCAGGACCCTCTCCTTCCCGCATCCCTCCTCTTCCTAATCTGAACAACAGGAAATTTCAGAGTGGTGCGTCCTACCTGGCAGAGAGGACTTGGCCAAAGGTCAGGGAGTACAGCCCTTGTGTGAATGTGACACAGACCCTGGGGAAAGGAGCAAAGACCTACTGAGGTTATGTTGGAAGCATTCTTTTTTTTTTTTTTTTTTTAGTTTAGTTTTTATTGAAATAAAGTTGAATTACAATGTTGTGTCAATTACTGCTCTACAGCAAAGTGATTCAATTATACATATATACATACACATTCTTTTTCATATTCTTTTCCATTATGGTTTATCATTATGGTTTATCATTATGGTTTATCCATCCCATGTATAATAATTTGCATCTGCTAATCCCAAACTCCCACTCCATCCTTCTCCCACACCCCTCTCCCTTGGCAACCACAAGTCTGTTCTCTATGTCTGTGAGTCTGTTTCTGTTTCGTAGATAGGTTCATTTGTGTCCTATTTTAGATGCCACATATAAGTGAGATCATATGGTATTTGTGTCTCTCTTTCTGACTTGCTTTACGTAGTATATATGATCATCTCTAGCTGCATCCATGCTGGAAGCATTCTTTGTGATGTCTGAGGCCGTTGCTTCAAACACAGTTTGCCAGTTGCCAGCGTGGCGGTGGCTCGGGAATCAGACACAGGCCAGGAAGCCCCTCAGCCTTGCGCTGCGTGTGAACAGAGCCACTGCAGGCCCGTGTGACGAGATGTGACGAGTTGCTGATCCCGAGTGTCTGGGAAAGACACGAAGAAAAAGGTGGATTTTATTTCATCCACGGCTCGATGCAGAAGGGCAAAATAAAGTACTGACTCTAAGTATTCTCACCTTGTTGTGTAAGTGTGAAATGTAAAATGCTAAGGGGGCAGGTAATGAGGAACCTCCCCAGGGGAATTCAGTATCTCTTTCCTCTGAAGGTGCTGTGTCCGAAGGGAAAGACAGGGTACATGCACTGTTTATAATGTGCACAATATATTTGTGTGCTCAAAATTCCATAAAAGCACTCTCTTCTACATTTTATCTGTGTGGTTAAAAATGATTATTTGGAAACACATATGTGACTGATTTTTAAGATGCCCAAATCTCACAGACAAGAGACTAAAGCTTCCTTTCCATTGTTTTCCAGTGGTTTCTAGAATGACCTTTCGATGGCTCTCCAGGGGAGCTTTCTTTGCCCTGCTTGATGTCATAATGAAATAGCTCACATGGAGGCTAGTTTACTCAGAAGCTGTCCTTTATATGCTCTACTCCATGTTTCTGGTTCTTTGCCCTTTTGAGATGTGCCCTCTTTGTTTAAATCCTTTGCTAAACCCTCTTGTTCAGCGTTTCTTTTTCTTTTTTTTAACTGAAGTATAGTTGATTTACAATGTTTCAGGTGTACAGCAAAGTGACTCAGTTATAGATATACAAAATCTTTTTCAGATTCCTTTCCATTATAGGTTACTACAAGATACTGAATATAGTTGCCTGCACTACATAGTACGTCTTTGTTTAACCTTTTTTTTTTTTTTTTTTTTTTTTTGTGGTACGCGGGCCTCTCACTGCTCTGGCCTCTCCCATTGCGGAGCACAGGCTCCAGACGCACAGGCTCAGTGGCCATGGCTCACGGGCCCAGCCGCTCCGTGGCATGTGGGATCTTCCCGGACCGGGGCACGAACCCGTGTCCCCTGCGTCGGCAGGCGGACTCTCAACCACTGCGCCACCAGGGAAGCCCTGTTTAACCATTTTATATGTAGTAGCATGTATCTGTTCATCCCAAACTCCTAATCCTACCCTCCCCCCCCCCACCTTTTGCCTTTTGCCATAGGTTTCTTTTCTATGTCTGTGAGTCTATTTCTGTTTTGTAAATAAGTTCATTTTAATCATTTTTTTTAGATTCAACATATAAGTGATATCATATGCTATTTATCTTTCTCTGTCTGAATTACCTTTTACCCACTTGCTGCTTGGGAGTCAGAAGAAACCTTGAAGGGAAAGGAGCGCCCAGTGTAGACTGTACTTCTCTTTGCTGATATCCTCTCCAGGGTCTGGGCTCCTCCAGGCCTTGCTGCCTTGCCATTCCTGCACTCCGACGTTTGTCTCTCCAGCCTGAGAGGTTACTACAAGCTCTGCTCAGCGCTTTGCCTCTTTACCGCCAGTTTTTGCTCAGCTTCTCAGCCTCTTGACCCTGCACTGATAAATAATTGACAGATTCTAAGGAGAAAGGCTAAGCAGCTCCATGCCTATTGGGATCACCTCCACGCACATTTCTTCTTTCCGGGACCTTAGTCCCTGAAGTCTTAGCTGTCTCGATAGCTTCCTTATGTCTTATTTCAAATAGGTTCTTTGTTTTGTTTTGTTTTTATTCTTGTTTTTGGTATTTTATGCAGCTTTTCTAGTTGTTCTTGTAGTAGAGTCAGTCTGACACAGGTAGTCTATTGTACCTAGAAGCCGAAGTACTCAGCAACATATTTTTTAAGGAGATTAATAAAGGTGAGCAGATGCTTGATCTTTATGGTATTAGAAGTTATTATTTAACTAGAAAAATTAAAATAGACTCATATCTTTAAACATAAATTAGTTTATCTGGATTATGAAAATTGATTTGTACTAGAAATCCTTCAGAATACCAAATGATCTGAAACAAGTAAAGCATCTCCTTTACATACACTCTCTGAGTTTTTGGTTTGCGTATATGAGGCATTCTAAATCAAAATCTGTATGAAACCAATTAGTCTGCACTGTACTCTGCAGCCATAAGCTTATATTTCAATGCCATTGGTACAAATTGAGCCATGTTTACTGCCAGTTAAAAACAAAAGGGATTCTTCTTACTGTAAATAGTGAGAAGCAGCAGAGAAGTTTAAATTTCCATTTTTAAAATGTGTCTCTATTTTGAGAAGCTTTAATGAGTGTAAGAACGTAAAGGTGTATATTGCTATTAATATTTTATAATTTGATCATTGAGAAACTTTAGTGGTTTTGATTATGATATTGATTTTTTCCCCTCATCTTTAAGGATTAATTGCTTGCTTTATAAAATTTCAATTTTATTTGTATTTTGGTTTTTGATTTTGTTAGTAAGGGCATATTTATTTTACTTTTAAATGTTTAACTTTCTGGGTATTAGCATTGTTTTAAAATATTATATTCAAGTTTACGGTTTTTAATGGTTTCACATTCTTGTTCTACTTAATGTCCACTTTTCCATTAGTATTTTGCTACTTATTAATTTTATGTTTTAAAAATTTTCATAGCTTTAGTGTGATAATCTCTAGATTGGCGGGTGGAGGAGGGATGGGTTGGGAGTTTGGGATTAGCTGATGCAACAAAGCCCTCCTGTATAGCACAGGGAACTGTATTCAATAGCCTGTAATAAACCATAATGGAAAAGAATATGAAAAAGAATAGGTATATATATATATATATATATATATATATATATATATATATATGTATAACTGAATCTCTTTGCTGTACACCAGAAGCTAACACAACATTGTAAATCAACTCTACTTCAATAAAATAAATTTAAAAGAATAAATTTCCATTTTTAAATGAACTCTGATGTTTCCTGGGGGTGAAGTAGCCTGTGGTCACAGAGAGGATAATAGGAAGATACTCACCTCCCATCTGTCGAGAGTGTACTAAGGAAAAATACTCAGGACATAAGCAGCTCGGGGCGGGGGAAGGCTGCCTGGGGCATGTAGAGAAAAGCACTGTGAAATACTAGCAATTCTCAAAGGGAAAACTTGACTATTAATATTTATGCCTAACACATGTTTTGACATATCACAAAAGGTCCCAAACTCTCAGAGTTTCTTGTCTGGAAATCAGACAAGCTTGAAACTGAAGATGGCCAGGTCCATTTTTATAACATCAAATTGAGTAAAGGGAATTGGGGAGTTTGAACTGGATAATCTTTGCGGTCCTTTTAAATATTAAAGTATTATTCCATCCCTATGGATTTTGCTGGACTGTGGGTAGAAGAAATTTTTGCTGCTGTTCCTACATAAACCGTTGAGAGCTTGGCATCCTGGCCATTTTGATCTTATTCCAGCCATTTGGGCTGAAGTAGGATAGTCTGGAATCTGGAGAACACTTTGTCATCCACCTGTATTTCTCAAAGGCCTGAGGCCACTCATACAGGAAAAATGGCACGATTGTGGCAGCAAGAGGTGCCATGTCAACGGCACATGATGAGGACAGAGAGGCAGGCTTCTACTAGTATAAGGAGGGGTTCAGGATAAGACAATGAATGCGAGCCCCAAAACTGCTCAACTTTGGGTTAGTAGAAGGGAAGTGTCTCTGGTTTCCAGAAAATAAAACCCGAATGCTCTGGATGGGAGTCCAGTCGTCAACTATTCTAGGCTCCTTAGGCTGTTTCCAGTCTAAAATCGGGTTAAGTCTAAAGAGCACATCCTCAGCAAATTTTTAAATGTTTCCTCTTTGACTAGTGGTAGCAAACACTTGGCACACGCGCTGCTATTTCTCCATCCTGCACCGGTGATGGACCCGGTGAACTGATCACGGCACTCTTTTTCGTGAGTCTAGAGAATGTCTCAGAATCCTTACAAATGTAATACACAAGCCAGGACCTGGCTTACGGGATAAAACTTGTCAACCATGCCCGTCTTAGGCATTAGGCTTGAAATCTGGTCACCACTTTCCACAAGGTGAATAATACCCAGAAGGGTGTCAGCCCAGAGGTTAGAATCATTAGACACTGGATGGTAAATAGCGTTAGTGCAGGATCCAGTCTTACAGCTGGATTGCCCTCCATCCTTGCCCTGACTCTACTTATGCATCGTGTTATGGTCTAACGAATCCTTTATAAACTGATTTTTTTAACATCTTTATTGGAGTATAATTGCTTTACAATGGTGTGTTAGTTGCTGCTGTATAACAAAGTGAATCAGCTATACATATACATATATCCCCATATCCCCTCCCTCTTGTGTGTCCCTCCCACCCTCCCTATCCCACCCCTCTAGGTTGTCACAAATCACCGAGCTGATCTCTCTGCACTATGTGGCTGCTTCCCACTAGCTATCTATTTTACATTTGGTAGTGTATATATGTCCATGCCACTCTATCACTTCATCCCAGCTTACCCTTCCCCCTCCCCATGTCCTCAAGTCCATTCTCTACGTCTGTGTCTTTATTCCTGTCTTGCCCCTAGGCTCTTCAGAACCATTTTTTTTTAAGATTCCACATATATGTGTTAGCATACGGTATTTGTTTTTCTCTTTCTGACTTCCTTCACTCTGTATGACTTACTTCACTTCTACCTTCACCTGTGAGGTAGGTCCATCCACCTCACCACAAACAACTCAATTTCGTTTCTTTTTATGGCTGAGTAATATTCCATTGTATATATGTGCCACATCTTCTTTATCCAATATAAACTGATTTCATACTGATAAGTAACTGTGGTCTTTTTTGGAAGAAAGATCGTTAACCCAAGCAGGCCCACTCCAAAGCATTTTTGGGGTGGGGGAGAGCACACATGGAGACCTTAGGCCCGCCCCCTTCTCTTATCACCACCTCCATATCTCCCTGGGAGGGGCCTTGTGTCTATGGTGCGACATCCCAGCTCCTACATCGTAGCTGTGTCAACAGGCTTCCCAACAGGTCGCTCGCAGGCACCTTTGTGCCCTGGGGTGCCCACATCTCAGCAGGATGGGAAGAGGACTCCGCAGGGCATAATGGGGCCCGGGGTCTGGAGTGTGGTCTAGATGACGAGGATGATGCAGCTCCCTACACCGCAGTCTCCGTGGTCCTTCCGGTGTGGCATGTAGGGAGTTGTATGACCCAAGTGGGTGGACAAGGCAGGGCCCACTAAAGGATGGGGCCCAAGACAGGACACCAAGTGCTCATGTCTGAGGACAGGACTGAACCCAAGTGGCTCTCTGATTCATGGCATTTCGGGTTGTATTATATTAAATATGAAATATATATTTTAAAATACAGGCAGAGGGAAGGACAGATATCTGGGGTCAAGTCTGCCCACAAGCTTAGCTTCTTCATGGAGCAGTTTTACTGAATTGCCTCCTTTCCTCTTCTTAGGAGGAGGGGGGGGGGTCACTAAACTCTCCAGGTTTGTTTTCTTCCCACAAGAGTTTCCATGGCAGCTGCAGTCAGAGGGCAGGAGGAAAAGAAGATAGAAAAGGGAGTCCGTTGGAAAGGGCAGCAGTTTGTGTGCAGGAAGGATGCTTCTTCCCTTGAGAGGTGGCTCCAGTGATCCGCCCTCTGCTTTGTTGACTCTTTCGTTCTTCCTCTGAGTTCTCAGGTCAGAGACTTTAAACTGGTGTAGGGTATCCCTTCCCGTTTCAAAGGCTCGATCTGTAGATGGGGGAGGGAAAGCCATAGAAAACATATGAGGGAGGGTAAGCACGTGGCTGTCTCACCTGCTGGTCCTGACTCAGCGCTGCCCCATCCCTGCCCACCACAGCCAGAGGCGCCAATCAGAAGTAGGACGTGGACATTTCAAGGGGACTAGACCGAACGATTCTGAATCTTGGCCTAGCTGTTTCACACAGTGAGCCCACATGTCCTTGTCTCCTGTGTTCTTTCTCTCTCCCCGGGGCCCCTCACCTCTCACCCTGTTTCCCCTCTGCCAAACTGAGAAAGAGCATTATCCAGCTTTGTCTGCTGGTGTTGCTGTCTGGGAGCTTTCCTGGTGGAAGGCCCACTCAGCATTGAGCCCTCTGTCAAAGTTAAGGCTTTATTATTTTGAAAGCAGCACCCTTGGATTTTTAGATGGTTGTCTCGTTGAATGTGAATCATTGTGACCTTTGTTTCTTCATTCAGACCTCTCATGTTTTTAAAGGAGCTTTTGAAAGAGCAACTGACGTTGCCTCTTTTGCGGAGAAAATACTAAGTGCAGTAGATGGAAGTGCCTTTGGAGAGCAGGAGGATCTTTCGGAGGATGAAGGGCTCTGACCTAGACCCGTGCTTTTGGACGTGATTTTTGTACATGCTCTTCTTGAGCTTATGACTGTCAGGGGAGGCCCCCAGAAGTCATCTGTGATCCAGGCACCTGATGGGAGGTGCCGGCTGAGGGCTCTGTGCCCCTGGGGACCGCCTGGCCCTGGCATGGCCTATAAGGAAATGTTGCCAGTTTTAAGGCCATGAACCCAAGAGGAAATGACATTTTAAGCAGAAAGAAAATCCTGTGGAAATACTTCACGTTAGGTAATGTTTGCATCATGGAGGACATCATCTATCCTCCTTGTCATCTTTTCGTCCTTTGATCCTTCGGCTTCCTGTGTTCAAAATAGAATAAAGCACACTGTCTCTGCTCTGTGTGACCTGAAGCAGATGCTTCTGTCAGGTTCCTCCTGATATCCTTTGAGTTACACTTGAATTCACATCTCTGACCTCCTTTTCTGCCCTATTTGTATTGAGCATTAAGGGGCAACGTGTCCTTTTAGTTTTTACTAGAGATGTAAAACTGTAACCGGAATATGTTGAATGTGGGCCTCAAATTTATTCACAGAGAATGGTCTTTAGCCCAACATTACCCTCTAGTGGGATACAATAGCATAGCTATTAATTAGGTTGTAGGATGCAGCTGAACAGGTGTAACTGGAGATTTTGTGTTAGGTCTGCTCTGTGACAAATACAAGTGGCTATTAAGACTAAAGAAAGAAGCAGAAGAGAAAGAAGAAAATTTAAAAATACATCTCACGTTTGGAAAGTCACTAGCCTTTGGTGAGGGTGGAGCAATTCATAATGCTTAATAACCTCCTCATTTTCTTTCATTTTATTCTCTCTTTGTTGACACAGTGAATGGCATTTAGAACTAGAGAAACAAAAGCCAGAAGCCAGATTTAAAACGGGTAACAGATTGGCTCTTATGAAGATTTACACACTACTGTAGAACAGGTGACATCCAAAGGTAGAAGACAAATCCAAAAGCTGGAAGGACCAGTAAACATTTCAAAGAATATTCAACATCCTTTACTATGAGAGAAATTCAAATTGAGATGAACTATCATCTTTCATCTATCAGATTAGTATACATTGAAAGATGGTTAACTTCAAATGGCGGTGAATGCATATGGCTGTTGTTGGGAGTGTGAACAAAGTGAATTATTTTGAAAGCCCATTAGGCGGGGTGCGCGACAGCGTTAACGGGTGTATGCGTTAATCCCATAATTTTACTCCTTCAAATTCTGTCCCAGAGCAATATTCTTACATATGACCCAAATCTCTTTACAGTGATATTCAGTGCCACAAGGTTTATAATTAGAAGAGTCTACCATAGTGAAAGTCCATCACCTGAGGGGGGATTGGTGTGTGGTTAAATAAAACACGGAACATTCCCTTTCTAAGGCAAACTGTGCTGCCATTAAAATAAATGAGGTGGATCTATCGATACTGACATGGAACGATCTCTCTGACACTTAGGTGAGAAAATGAAATCAGAGAATACTTTTAGTTTGATCTATTCTTAAAAATGTGTGTATGTAATAGATAATCAACCAAGACCTACGGTATAGCACAAGGAACTCTGCTCAATATTCCGTAATAACTTAAGTGGGAAAAGAGTTTGAAAGAGAAAAAACACCTATGTGTGTATGTACATAGATGTGTATATAAATTTGTGGAACCAATGACTTTCAATCTCTCAATAATATTACCATGAGGGAAATAGGAGTTTGTTAATAAAGGAAGACTTTCTAGATAATTTTCTAGTGTTCGATATGGGTATTCTTTTCTGATTGTTGCATCTGTGTATTTCTTGTGTGTCAAAAGTAAACAAAAAGAATTAGATATAATTGTGTGGTGTTCTTGTGGATATACTGATGTTGATTGGAGACTTTACTACTGTGGGGTGTAGAAAGTGTAAATTTAGCATAGTAGCAAGGCTAAACCCAGTGACATCTTTCTACCAAGTGTCATTTTTCAAGAAATCCCAGCACATTAGGTAAACATTTTGCCGGAGAAATGAGTGGATCTGTAATCTTCCCGACAGTCCAAATCTTTTCCTGGCTTCATCACTGCCCGAGTCAGCGCTGTCTACTCGGGGCTCTGGAGTGGGCTAGGATGGACGAGATGGCAGCAGGGGTGGGGGAGTGATGAGGGCCACCTTGGGGGCTCCAACCATCACGTCTCTTCCCAGCAAACACCCCCGAACCTGGTCAAGCCACCGAGGAGACAATTTGCTCTACAATTGTCCTTCCCCCTTCCCTTTTAGAGAGAAAATGGAATTCCAAAGGAGACTCTGCAAACTCCCATGTCGACTTGTGTGTATTATTAAAGCTACTCCGTCTTACATTTCATTGTCAAAGGCGTTTCATACGTCGCTGAAGTCTTTTAGGAAGTCAGTATGCCCGGGGTTAACTTCACCTCGGCAGGCGCTCACAAATTCCCGTATGGCGTGCTGCATCTTCTTCTTTACGAGAGCAGCTCTTGAAGAAATAACCCAGGGCCTCACCCTAAAATATGTTGTGCTTTTCTCTTTTTCATGGACTCTCTCAAAGGTCTTCTCAGCTTATATGAGCATCTCTTTGATTGATTTCTCCAAGAAGGACCCAGTGAACTCAAATGTTACTCCCTTGTTTTTTTCCTTGTTCTGACATACAGTTCTTTCTCACAGTGAGAAGAGATATTGTGTTGCATTACATTGGAAATAGCTGATATTTCAATACAAATTACAGAGGAATATTGTCCAAATATGTGATGCCAAACCCTCCTTTTTGGCTTTTGATGAAATGTCATATTGATCATATATCATTTCATACCAAGATTTCGTTCCCTTCCAAAACTTCAAATGCCAACACTGTCCTCTATTTCTCACTCTTAGGTCTTAATTTGGGACAGGAGTTGTTGGAGGGATTGAAATATTGCATGTGGTTCATAGATTTTTGACAGTATGACAAAGGATGCTGTAAATTATGTACCAAAAACCAGCAAGTGGGAAAAATAAATAAACTGTAAAACCTCATACATTTTAGGTTCCTTGGCCCTTAGAATACCAATAAGTGAAGATAAATTTCTATGGACAAGCAGTAACTGATTATAAACATTCTTATATGCTTGTTTATTATCCTGTAGGAAACTGAAGAGGTTTGAAGCAGAGGAAAACATGATCACACTGAAGTTTTAGAAAGATCGCGGTAAGCGGCAGCTTAAAAGTAACTGGAGGGTGTTAGGGGGTTGCCTGGGGGCAGACAGAGTGGCTGCGAATCCAGCAATCTTTGTTGTAATCAAATCTTTGTTCTTTTCAAACACTTGCCGCAAACATTTATACACGCACAGGAAAGCGCCGCATGGTGCACTGGCAAAATTGACCTTTTCTTTCTTGCTTGCGGGTATATCCCGCTCTGACTAACCGAGAGCCCAAGGGCTATTCTGAATGACTGCCTTCCTATTGTTAAAAACCAGGCCCAATTAAGGAAAGTCGCCTTGGAGTTGCCAGAGTCGGGGACTATACATCTACATATAATCTTCCATCAGAGCATAAACTTATGAGTCTCCTTTTGGGTCACACTTTGGGGCATAAGGGTTGGACCATCAGATATTACGCAGAGGTGTCAAGAAGAGACAAACTGCTGAGAACCTGCTTGATCCAGCAAAGGGTGAGGCATGCCCTGTTCTTTTATGTGGCAGGTAGTTGAGATTGCTACTTTTGTTTAAGGATAAACTGTTTTTGTTTTTCAAGTACAGTCTGCAGTGAAGAGGATAGAACAAATATTAATATGAGTCTAATAAAACCCTCTTGGACATACAGACAAATACAAGGCTGGACTAAGACAGTATAACTGGGAATAGACAAAGGAACAGAGGTTAAGAGGCTCTCAGAAGAAATAAAGGATCGGTCTCAGTAGCTGGAGGTGGGACAGACAAGCAGCAGGAATCAAGGGTGACTCACATTTCTGGCTTCAGGTACTGGATGGACATTAGTATTGTTAATCAAGTTAAGAAATAAAGTGAAACAGGTTATGGGGACAAAATCATTCAGTCTTTGAAGCGCATGACAGTATCTAAAACACCATAGGTGGTGGACAGTCATGAAATAAGGGAATTCACTAGACAATAGATTATCTCCAACCTAGTCATCAGGATGTGGCATCGATCTAGCTGATACTTTCCCCTTGAGGTATCCTAAGAACAGCTACAAGATTTACGTCTGCAGAGTCCTGGCCTCTCTGTGAGGGTGAGGGGAAGTAGTTGTGAATCCAGGAAGCCCAAATAATCCACAGCTTGGCCCTCAGCCGTCTACTCCGAGCCGATATCGGTGCGGACCTGTCTCCCGGCAGACAGTCCTATTACCAAAGCCCACAGGGAGAGCATCCCAGGCCCTGCCTTTCCTCCTCACCCTGTGTCTCTCTATAAATTCCTTTGTCTGGCTGCCCAAGATTTCTTTTGAAAGGATTAGACTGTCACCAATATGTTCTACAAAAGGCACAGGGCCCTAAACATTAAGTAAAACGGTTATTTTAAAACAGAAAACAGTGTGCAATGTACTCACCACATCAGTTGCTGTTCTTTTCAGGTTAGAAGCTGATGCTGTAACAAAAGAGCCCTCTTACAGGACGAGTCGTGAAGAATACACAGAGGAGCCCTTAACCAGATGTACAGGAGAATGAGGCATCAGCCAGGACACCCCACGAGTTTCACTGTTAGATTCATGAACTAAGTAGCTGAGTTGAGGTTCTCTCTACAAAGCTTCCATCGGAGGCCAGGTCAAGGTCTCTCTGCCAGGACTGGGAAGCTGCTCTATCTCTGGGGACAGGAAAGGGAGGAGAAGCCTAGCCACCGCCCCCCTCCCCGCCCCCGCCAACTAACGACTATGACAAAAACATACGGGGAGCTGCCCTCTGCCTGGCCGCCAAGGTCCCCAGCCTGCATCCTTGGTGGGGGATGAAGATATTGTTGGCAGTGGACCTTCTCATTTTCCGTGGCTCCCTTGGCGGCACTTGCACAAAGCTTATCCTATCCCCCTCCCACCCAGAATCAGACTTGAAGTAATGCAGGATGGATGAGGTGGCTAGATCTGTGGTTTCTCTGGAGCACTCACTTCCCTAGCAGCCGGGCTCCAAGTGGTTTCCCCCTTTTCCCTCAGCAGTAGCTTTCTCTTTTGAGTTCTCATATATGAAAGCTCCGCTGAGGCCAGTGCCCAGTGCTCTGGAGCTAGAAGCTCCCTGGGATGCCATATCAAGTCTATTAGGATATAGACATTGAGCCCATCATCTGTGATGGTGTAATGATTATTAGCATCACAGAATTAGATGGGAAGGGGCCATTCAGAGAAGATGGTCAATCACAATACACTGAAATCAAAGAGAACAATCCAGGAAGACACTAAAAAGACATACACACAACCATTAAAAACTAGACAGGAAGTTTAATGCTCTTTGAAATGCCCTGTCTGCCTCTGGAGGCTGAGGAGGAAGGCACTGACACGAGAGACTCAGAGACTGAGCTGGAAAGATCAACTCAAAGGCTCAGGGCTCCTCCACAGGTAGCCTTTAGAAGCAAATGGACTAGAACCTGCTCTTATATAGTATATTGACACTGTGATAGAAACTCTATGAGGTGCTTGAACAAATAAGGACAGTATTACGACAGAGTGTCAATAGGAACATACACTTTCGGGGTGATGCACTGTTCAGTTAGAATCCCGTTCTCAGTGATAATGGAAAATTCTGGCTCCTCTCATTTATCTAAGGCTACACATTTAAATACATGCTCATTCCCCTCCCAAACCCATCTTTAATTCTGGAGGCGAGAGAGAGTATCAGACTCGATAGATTTATTTCTTGAGGCATCTTTAAGTGATAGAATAATGGAATAATGTATAACCATGTAAGAGTCGAATCAAATGAATGACTACTCAGTTAAATACATACCAAATGGTGTTACAGTGTACTAATCAGGGTTAAACAGAGGTATTTTCATCCTTTTATCACTTATGTAGGATAAGTTAAATAATTAGATGACTGACAATGATTCTCTTCCTTATTTTACATTCAAATGCACATCACTATGTAGTGTATTTCTGTATTTGTTTTCTTTTCTTCTTCTTTTTTTTTTGGCTATGCTGCAGGTTTTCGGGATCTTAGTTCCCTGACCAGGGATTGAACCTGGGCCCCCAGCAGTGAGCGCGCCGAATCCTAACCACTGGACCGCCCAAGGAATTCCCTATACTGTATTTCTTATCTCAAAATATTTGCCTACAAAAATTTGTTACCTAAGTCAAAATGGTTGCCTAACATAATTTCCCCTGCAAAACTGTCAAAATAATGTTATCACCTTAGACAGGAACTCAAGCACTGAGATAAAAGCCACATCTGAGTATTGGATGTATTTTATTTGTTCACATTTATCCTACTTGAGGTTAACACTACTTCATTAGACAGTTTAAAAAAATCATTCTGTAAACAAAATAAAAAACAGCAGCAACAGTTAAAATAAAGACACAATGGATACTAAAATAAAGGAATGCGTTGGAAGGAATATTCTGCATAAGCAAAAGATAATGTGACCATGACTATGAATTCAACAATAAGAAAAAAAAAAACAACATCTGTAAAAGAAAAACTATAATAGGAGTAAAAAAGAAGCAACAATACAAAGTGCAGGTGCGATAGTTTTCATTTCCAAGTCCATTCAGGAAATAGAGCATACTATTCTTTTATATAAAGTGACAAGTTCCGCTTTAAACATTCAGTTACGTTATCTTGCAGGTTGTTTTTTCAATTTACATTATCTCTACTTTACATGGATTTAAATGGAAAGATGGTCATGTGTGATACATGGTATAATTTCTTGAACCTATGGAGAGTATGGAAATGGTAAAGTTTATTGTTTTACTTTTTGCTTCATTTGCAATGAGTAACAAGAAGCTGAAAATCTAGTATGAGAAGCATCAGTATTTTTACTCCCCCCCGCCCCGCCCCCGCAAAAAAAATCCTGAGCCCTCTTATCATTTTTGTTGCCACTTTCAGATTCTCTGTAACAAAAGACTGTTCATTTCCCCTGAATTCTAGCCAGCTGACTTTAATCATCCGTTTTTTAAATGCAAAATTGGCCTGGTATTTGTCCAAATTGATCAGATAGAGGTGTTATTCTGGCATCACATAAAAATCACTTACACTTTCATAATTGCTTAGAACCTCAAAAGGGAACATCTGTTAAACATGATTTTTGAATAGAGGACTTTTATGAAATATATTTCAAATCTTAAAAAATAGTTTTAATGCTCCCTAAAAGTGGTATAGGATTTACCCCAGCTGACAGTGCCTACTCCATTTAAGAACATTCTGTGTTTGTGGCATTCTACTTTCCTTACAGCTCTAATTTTATTTAAAAAGCCCAAATACACGTCTGCTGCCTTATTTAGTGTTAAACAGCACTATGTATACAGCTCAACAGCAAGATTAAGGAGTTATAAATACACACAGATCACGGACAGAGTCATCTTTCTTTCGGAATTCATTGAATAAAACTGTATTCTGGTAAATCCCCCTCCCCCCCCCCCACAAGAGAGTGTACTGTGCCTACATCGAGGTGTTTAATTAAGTATTTCTCCAACAGCTTTCATTGTATTATATTATGAAAACACTAGGCTTTAAGCCGGGTACTAATAAATATTTAATTTAAAAGGAAGAAAGAAACCCCAACACAGAACATAAAAAAGACCCTCCCCCCGCACCCCATCCTGCGTGTCCCTACAGAAGGCGCGGGATTCACCCGGACATGGCTGAGATCTCGTAGTCACTGGCCGAGGTGAGGGGCTTGCCCACCATCCGGATGTTTTTTGCACTGGTGATTCTGGCCATCATGCACACGGGCTTGTCAAAGTACTTCACCAGGGCAGGCTCTGTCAGGAGGGAGGCCAGGAACTGCTCGAAGGTGATGGCCCAGTCCCGGTCCAGGCTGGTGCTCCGGGGCAGCGCCGCTGTGCCCCGGCCGCTGCGCACCAGGACCGTGTCCTCGCCGATGTCGTCGCAGTGCAGCTTGTCCTCCTCGTGGGAGCCGGCACTCAGCACGGAGTACGAGGACATGGAGCTGTCGTCGTCGGAGATGAGCATGGAGGAGCAGGCCCCGTGGTCCCGGGGCGAGGAGTCCTCTAGCTTGATGTCCTCCATCTGTCCCCCCAGGGAATGTTCCTCGCCGTCCCCCGCCAAGCTGGCCGGGAGGGGCTCCACAGGTTCCGGCGCGTAAGGCTGGCTCGGCCCCTTGCTGGGGAAGAGCACGCCGCCGGGGATGCCCTGGTTGCCGGAGGGCCCGCCGCCTCCGCGCCCGCCCTCCTTGACAGGCTGGGTAGTGAAGAGCTTGCCCACTTCCCCGATCTCCAGCAGGAGGCTGGTCACCGCCGCCGTGGCGTGGTACAGCTCCTGCTCGTTGGGGTCCTCGCTGAACAGGTTATACATCGTCTTACACAGCTCGATAAACTGCCCCTGAAAAGTGAGCGAGGGAAAACACAAGTATGTGGCCACCTCATGAGGAGCATGGAGGCAGGACCCAAGAGGACTGCAAAGCCATTTGATATCGGGACTCCTACAGGATCCCGGAAGAGTCCTACCGCAGGGTGCATGGATGTGTAGTTTAAAGTCTCTTTAAATGCTTCCTTTTGTTAAACTGGGAAAAATTCTAACATCCATGAAAGTAGAAAGAATGAAATAATACACCTTTATAATAGTACCTCTCATTCTAGAGTCAAGAAGGACCACGGGGACTTCCCTGGTGGTCCAGTGAGTAAGACTCGGCGCTCCCAATGCAGGGGGCCTGGGTTCCATCCCTGGTCAGGGAACTAGATCCCACATGCATGGCAACTAAGAGCCTGTGTGCCGCAATGAGGATCCCACGTGCCGCAACTAAGACCCGGTGCAGCCAAAATAAATAAATAAATTTAAAAAAAAAAAAGGGGGGGGGGGCTTCCGTGGTGGCGCAGTGGTTGGGAGCCTGCCTGCCGATGCAGGGGACACGGGTTCGTGCCCTGGAGCGGCTGGGCCCGTGAGCCATGGCCGCTGAGCCTGTGTGTCCGGAGCCTGTGCTCCGCAATAGGAGAGGCCACAGCGGTGAGAAGCCCACGTACCACCAAAAAAAAAAAAAAAGAAGGACCATGTTATACAAATGTTTCAGTAACTGTTTTATCCTTTCTTGCAGTATCTTAAGTAAATTGCAGACCTCACCTCAACTCATATGTACACACTACAGCAGGCAGCCCAATTTTTCCAAGGTCAGGTCAGCTCCAATCCCCTCTCCCATGACACATCTGTTGGTGTCCCACCCCCACCAGGATGATTTATCTGTTCTTCTGTTAGAAAACAGCATTTGCATCCTGTATTTTAATTATTTATATTGTTTTATCGCCCTCAATACATTTCAGCTGTTTAAGGAAAAAAATATGTTAGACACCTTTATAGCTGAGCACAGTGGTTTGAAAACAGCATGAGCTTGTCTTCTGAGTATCTGAGGGTATTTTTAAAGATTGGGATGAGAATGCATGTATTCTCAAATTTGAATATTTCGTGGTTCACATATTCTCTGAGGAGGTCATTTTCTCACAACAGAGCATACTTTTAACGCACAAAAGCATGCACAAAATAGATCCAAACAGGTACTAATTAAACGCCTTGAGGAGTACTTACTCTACATTTATCTATGACTAGAAAACAGAGCTTCGAGGTTTGAAACGCACAAACTACACCGTTCGGTACTCACCTGATTCAATTTGGGTAAATCCTTTGCATTCTTTGATTTGGATTTATTTTCTGGAGTCCAGAGTCTCAGATAATTACGATTTTCTTGAGAATTTGCCCTCTTCCCTAAAACCCAAATGCCAAGAAATAAGTGTTCAAAGGTCCAGAAGCAACTGCTGAACCAGCAGTAAGGGAAACACAGAGAAGAGAAAGTCTGTACCTCTGTCTGGCTTTAGACTCACTGTAACAAAGCCATCGTCAGCACTGTGTTTGCTTCTGCTGTCCAATCCAACCACTACGAAGAAAAAAGGAGAATGTTACATGATAAACTCATAGCTTTAGCAGGTGTAGTAGAAAACAGAAAAACCTCTTGGTAGAGTTGCCTAACAGAGCAAAACAAAACAAAAACAAAACTCCAGCACATAAATAATTAGGTAAACAACAAATAATTTTTTAAAGTGTGAGTTCCCACATATCACATGGGACATACTCATGCTAAACAAATTATTTTTTGTCCACCTCAAATTCAAATTTTACTGGGTGTCTCATAGTTGATCTGACAACTGAGTGTTGCCTGCCAGATCAGTAAACAAAGGATGTTGCAGCCATCAAGCCAGCAGCACTGCAGCTGCCCTCAACTGTGCCATCTCTACCCTGAGGGGATTCAGAATGGAGAAAAACAGGATACTGGCCCTAGATAGCTGAGGTGCACATCAAAGGAATGATTTCAGTGAGCCCAGACTCTTGCATCTTCCCATACACAGAAAAGCATTAAATTCATTAACTTGAGATATCTGGTTTCTTTAATTAACACTAATCTTTTGATGTTCCCACTACCTGTTTTTTTTTTTTTTGCAAAAAAAAAATCTTATATATCCTGGCTCTCCTCCCTTATTGCTTCAGAGGAGTCCCTCTGAGCTATGCAAGAGGCTGCCTCCTGGGCTTAAGTCCTCAGTATGTCTGCCGAATAAAACGTAATTCTCAACTTTTAGGTAGTGCTTTTTTTTTTTTTTTTAAACAATCGAAAAACTCTATCTCTAGGTGAAAGATTCCCCAAGAATTCTTTTTCACAAGCAGGGCTCGGGGTATAAATAGGAATTAAAGGAATTATTTCATGTGGTGTTCAGTACTTAAAAAATGGTGGTGCTGGCCCCAGTGAATGTTGATTTCCCTCCTCTATTACATTATCATCTTAACTTTGTATACATGAGATTGATCTTCTGTCAGGCTCTGCAAAAGATCAATAACTCACTTTTTAAAAAGAAACTGACATCTATGTTGATAAAAGAAAAAAGTCATGTGCTACTAAATTCCTTCAGATTCATAATCTGGCATTTTTTGACTTTCAAGAAAACAACTTATAATTGTTTTCTTCTTTTTTTTTTTTTTTTTTTTTCTGGTATATGGGCCTCTCACTGTTGTGGCCTCTCCCGTTGCAGAGCGCAGGCTCAGCGGCCATGGCTCACGGGCCCAGCCGCTCTGCGGCATGTGGGATCTTCCCGGACCGGGGCACGAACCCGTGTCCCCTGCATCGGCAGGCGGATTCTCAACCACTGCGCCACCAGGGAAGCCCTCTTCTTTCTTCTTAAAACAGGATATCCCAGGGCTTCAAAAGGGAGAGGTGTACAATCCCCCCGGTTTCCCATTCAGTTTGTCAGCTGTAAGAATGCATTCCAAGCACTTCCTCAGCCATACAAAAGGAGGCTGGTTCGCCACATGTGTAACCTTTACATATTTAGTGCCAAATTAAAATCTCAGCAGCTTTTACGACAGACTGAGGACAATGTACTATATATGCCGGAGAAAGTCCTCTCCTCTTAATGTTGAACTAGCTTTAGGGAACAAGTACATAGTCCAAAATGTTATGGTAAGCCCCATGCAATGGATATTATACAGCCAATTAAAAACCATGTTTTCAGAGAATGTAAATGACATCGTAATAGGCTCACTGGATTTTAAGTGAAAAAAGGATACAAAACTGTATAGGCGGAAGAGATGGAGATGGCATGTGCCAGAACACACTTGTTCTATTTTTATTTTTTTATTTATTTTTTTTTTTGGTTTTTTTTTTGTGTGTGTGGTACGTGGGCCTCTCCCATTGCGGAGCACAGGCTCCGGACGCGCAGGCTCAGCGGCCATGGCTCACGGGCCCAGCCGCTCCGCGGCATGTGGGATCTTCCCAGACCGGGGAACGAACCCGCGTCCCCTGCATCGGCAGGCGGACTCTCAACCACTGCGCCACCAGGGAAGCCCTCTATTTTTAAATTGTTCATAAAACAATCCTTCAGCCAAAACAAACAAACAAACAAAACTGTATCGGCAGTTTGATCCCAGTTTTATATATATATTATGGATATTATTATAATTATATGGATAAAAAAGGAAAATAAATACTTCAAGATATTAATTATTATTAATTATATTAAGATATTAATTATTATTGATAGTTATCTTTACATCATGCAGTTTAAAGACATCATTAGCTTATTTTATATATTTTGACCCATATTTTAAAAATTTTGATACAAAGCAATAGTACTTTTGGAGTTAGAAAAAACATTTTTTTAAAAAATTTTTTTATTTTTATTTTTTTTGTGGTATGTGGGCCTCTCACTGCTGTGGCCTCTCCCGTTGCGGAGCACAGGCTCCGGACATACAGGCTCATCAGTGGCCATGGCTCACGGGCCCAGCCGCTCCACGGCATGCGGGATCCTCCCGGACCGGGGCACGAACCCGTGTCCCCTGCATCGGCAGGCGGACTCTCAACCACTGCGCTACCAGGGAAGCCCTGAAAAAACATTTTTTAAAAAGCATCTTTTAAGGCTATTAAATGCTACTGGCATGTAACCATTCCTGAAGCATTTCTGAAACAAGTGACTCCTTTTCTGAGATGAGTGCCCACTAAGAAAGATGCGGAGGGGGTTCCCCGGTGGCGCAGTGGTTGGAAGTCCGCCTGCCGATGCAGGGGACGCGGGTTCGTGCCCCGGTCCGGGAGGATCCCGCATGCCACGGAGCGGCTGGTCCCGTGGGCCATGGCCGCTGAGCCTGTGCATCTGGAGCCTGTGCTCCGCAACGGGAGGGGCCACAACAGTGAGAGGCCCGCGTACCAACAAAAAAGAAAGATGCAGCTAACATTTTGCAGCCAAAATATGATTGCTAAGGATTTGAAGAATATCGTCAGATGTGCTAAGGCGCTATGCTAAGAGGTTTACTACATTATCTCACTAAGTCCTTACTGTACCCAATGTGACAGCTCTCATCTCCACTTTCCCCACAAGGACCCTGGTGCTGCTGGATGCCCGAAGCTGCCTGAGGTCATCTAGACAAACAGAGCTAGCATCGTGTCCAAAACTCCTGCCCTTAACACATATCACCAATAAGAAGACTGTGTGGCTCTTGGCCGTCTCCGCTCAATCACTTAGGTGCTCACAGTTTAAAAGCAGGTCTTAGCTGTGCTTATTTGGGGACCGTAAGATTTAAGAGGCAAAAGGACCCAGGAGCAACCCATGCTGACTTTCAACCTTGGGTGAAGTCAGGAGGCTGCCTGCCCTATGGATGAAGTGTCAATAGAATGGAGATAATGCACAGCAGCAGCAAGCCCAGACGCTGCTTAGATCCACACGTGGCACAACAGAACAGGTTCATATGTAAATCTGGAGATATTTCTAATGAGCCGGATCATGTCTGTGTAGATCTAACAACCGCACAGAGCAAGGGTCAGCAAACTTTCTCTGTAAAAGGCCAGATGGCAAATATCTGAGGCAATGCTACCACTGTAGTGTGAGAGCAGCCATAGGCAATATATAACTGAATGAGCTTGGCTGTGTTCCTGGCTGTGTTCCAATAAAACTTTATTTATAGGCAGTAGTGTTTAAATTTTATATTATTTTAATTCTTTGATATACATTTTATCTTATCACAGGCCGTACAAATAGGTGGTGGGCTGGATTTGGTCCAAAGTTTGCTGACGTCTGTTACAGAGCAGTGTATCTGATATCAGTGCTAGTCCAGACTCTGGAGAGCAGCATAACAACAGAATGACGTTCTTTTTTTTTTTTTTTTTTTTTTTTTTTTTTTTTTTTTTTTTTTTTGCGGTATGCGGGCCTCTCACTGTTGTGGCCTCTCCCGTTGCGGAGCACAGGCTCCGGACGCACAGGCTCAGCGGCCATGGCTCACGGGCTTAGTTGCTCCGCGGCATGTGGGATCTTCCCGGACCAGGGCACGAACCCGTGTCTCCTGCATCGGCAGGCGGATTCTCAACCACTGCGCCACCAGGGAAGCCCCAGAATGACGTTCTTAATGAACGTTTCTCCCTATCAAGGAGAGGGGAGCAAAGTATATGCTCTACAGGTAACGCTTTCTCGAAGCCAGCGGGACACATGTACATGGTCCTTTCGGTGGGCTGCAGTACCCACTCCCCAGTAGTTACTCAAGTTCAAAAATTTAAAAAGAAACTAGCATATTAGGCACTTGTATTCATTATACTTCTTTGGTTGCCTAGCTTTGGAGGCACCTTTTCCCAGTAACAGAGGGCTCTGTAGAAAAGAAACAGAGAGGCCCTGACGAGGAAAGACACTCACCATGTGTGCATTCTGGGGTGATATCTTCAAAGAAGTATTGAGTTGCTTCAAAAGCAGAATCTGGCTCGTCTGGATCAGAGGATGGCTCTGGAGAGGGAGGAGAGATGATTCTCATATTGGCGGGGCCATGACTCAATGAAAGTGTGCTTTAATTGTTGAAGAAATGACACGGGGCTCATGAGAAGCTGAAGTTACGCAGGTGGGCTAGGGGGGTGGTCCCATCACTGGTGCGGGTCTCGAATGCCGACCTCCTCAAAACCCTTATGGGGGAGGGGCTCCCTCCAGTTCTAACTCCACCTTCCTGTATAACAACCCCACACTGAAGTGTCCCTTCACATTTGCCTTTTTTGGAGACTTTTCCTAAATCCTACGGAGATGCTTTAAGGAACCAAATTTTGGGAAATTGTACACTATAATGATAATTCCCAAATCTATAGTTTTACCCTATCTCTATCCTTGGAGCTAATTTCCCTCCCTCCCTCCCTCCCTCCCTCCCTCCCTTCCTTCTTTCCTTTCTTCATTCCTTCCTTCCTTTCTCTCTCCCTCTCTTTCTCTTTCCCTCCACCCCTCCCTCCCTTTCTTTTTTAGTATTTGCTAGATATTTCCATCTGGAGGCCATCTTTGTTTAAAACTAAACTCACAACTTCACCATCTTTCCCACTGTTTCTGTCAGTGGTAATACTGCTCCCCCTCGACTCAGAATCCCATGAGTTACCAAAGGTTATTCGTTCTCTTGCAGAAGCCTGCTCTTTTCTATTACTGCAACTCACACTTCAGACAGGTGAATGATCATTGAATTAAGCACCTACTGATTCAGGAACTCATGTAAAAAGTATGGTTCAGTTTGTTCTCAGTGACCAATGAGTGATTTTGTACATCCAAAAAAAAGGCAAACAGGTCTCACCAGAAAAGACTTCAAGCCAGGCCAGAGTCACAGGTACATGTGCTCCTCTGTGTGTCTCACTTACCAGGCAAGACGTGCATTTTGTACAGGAGTTTGAGCTTCTCTGTGAGGTCCCCATGGCACGCGGCACCTGGAAGTCACATAAGTACCAATGTGAAATGCACCATGTGTGCTACAATCCCCCCCACCCAGGCTCAGTGTCCCCCTGAAGCACCTACTTTTACAAATTGAAACCCAGGTATCGTGTGGCAGAAAATGTGGCCAGGACGTATTTGGGTTGAAAGCTCTGGAGCCAGGATACCTGGTTTCAAATGCTTTGTACTTACTATGTGCCCTTGGGAGAGTGAACCTCTCTGTACCTCAGTTTCCCCTCTATGAGGCAGGATGAAAAATTAGAAGATACTACCAGTGGTCTTCATTATCAGGGCCCATGAAATGTGAGAACTAAAGGTGTTAACACTTAGAATAGCGCCTGGCACAACTTAAACTAGCGTGATTGATAAGAAAAGTCAGGTCACTGGGCCTCAACACCCTAAAGACTTGCTAGAGTTCAGAAATAATACATGTTTAAGAGTGCTTCAAATTACTCATTTTAGAAATCTTTTTTAGTTGCTTTTGGGGTCTCTTAAATATTTCTTCAGTTCAATTTAGCCTAACCTAGCTGCCGTTATATCACCATTGCTTCAACCCAAAGAATCCTGTTACTTTTTCCCTTACAGTCCATACGTATTTCAGGAATCAGAAAATCCTTTGTAAATACGTGTTCTCAGAGCGCCTAGTTGAAGGTTAATCAGATTTGGGAAAAGGGGAATCACAGGACCTGGACTGGTTGGCAGGGACACCAGGGGTTATCTCGTCCCACCCCACCCCCCCACTTAACGCAGGGGCCTCCTCCCACACCCACATCCACATAAGAGAGACGTCTGAACATCCTCAGGGACAGGAAGCTCATCACAACCAGAGGCATCTCATCTCACTGGGGAATTCTAGAAACACTGAAAGGGCTCCTGTCATTTTTACTTCAGTCAGGACCCTTAACCTGCAGGTTCAAGTGCATAAATTCCATGAACCACAAACAATGTAAAATGTGGCCACGTGCTGGTGTCACTTTGGGGGAAGATTTCCACAGTCCTTATCAGATCTCAAAGAGATCACAACTCAAAAAAAGGTTTAGAACTATTCCTTTTCCTTCCTCTTTAAAGTAAAAGAAAAATAGGTCTATTATGTCTTCATTACAACAATCCTTCAGATTTTAAGGACAGCTGTCCTGTTCCTCTCCAGCTTATCTTTTCAAGGCAAATGTATGTGCCCCAGGCTATACCTCTCTACATTTTTTCAACTTTCTTATAGGACATGGTTTGTACACTCTTCCCTGTTCTTACCCACATCCACCTTATGTGTTAATGTGTCCATCAATAACCCCCTGGACAGAGAGTTCCAGAAGCCTGTAGTCCACTGCAGAGAACAGTGGAATTGTTCTTGACTCTTAGCCTAAGTCTGGATTCAACTCTTTATACTCTTCACTCTGGAGTTTCTTATTGACCACATAGTTAACTAAACCCCCAAATGCTTACACACTGACTAATACTAACCATGAAAATAATGACAGACATTTATGAACCATTCACTTTGTGTTAAATCCTATGTTAACTACTTTCCATATGCATTTCACTTTCTTCTCACAATAATTCTACGAGATGGTCACAATCGTTATCCCAACTTTACAGGTGAGAAAAGTTGAGCTTATTGATATTAAGTAATGTTCAAGGTCATAAGCTAGCAAGTGGCAGGCTCAGGATTTGAACTCAGATTTGTCTGACCCTAGATCGCCTGGTTGAAACCACTATACTATATATGCAGACATACAGTTCTTTTACAATCATTTCTTAAAATTTAAGATTTCTGATTTATCTCTATCAGTTCGTTTTTGCCATTCATTTCCTCCTCTGATTTCTTTAAATCTTGTTTTTGTCCTCCAACACAATGGCTGTCTCTCTTCACTTTGTGTAGCCAACACATTTGGTTGTGGTAGCTTCTCTACCTTTATAGTTTAAATCCCTGACTGAGTCAGGGAGAGGGGGATAAGCAGTAATTGTAGTGACAACAATAACTAACACTTTTTGAGCCAGGCACTGTTGCAGGAACTTTACTTGAATCATTTCTTTTAGTCCTACAATAACTATTTTGCAAATGAGGGAACAATCACAGAGGTTAAATACCAAGCCCAGCATACTAGAGAACTCTCCATTGACTCTCATGCTTTGGGTGCAGGGTTCAGACAGTCATTGAATCACCAATATCCATATCCCTCCAACTTTCCGTTTATAATGAGTTATCTGTCCAGTGACCAGCTGCCTCATGACATCTATGGCATGTTTAGAAATGCTGCCTTCCAGCAATACCACTGGAAAAGGAGATCCAGCTACTTTGTGGCTTGCAATTGTAATCCCTCATCTCTAATTCCATAGAGATGGTCTGTTCACTAATTTCTAGAGGGATCTTTCTGGAGATGAACATTGAAATTATTGATCCATCTCTTCCAGAATTCATTCTTTAGTTTCTTAAGACCTGAACAGAATTTCTCTTTCTAGTCTGCTTGTCTGTCTCCATAGCTGTAATCAACCCCCATGACTGACTACAGCTCTTGAGAGACTCCTCCCGGCAAACCGGGTAGAGTTTACTTTGCTCAGAGAACTCAACTGCATTTTTAAGAAGCCTAAGTACTCTTCTCCAATGTTTTCACTATCTTGCACCGCAAACTTCTCTTTCCTTTTCGGAAGATTTTGAAGAGTATTTACCTTGCTGGGGTTTGACGAGGCTTAAGTAAATTAAATATTTATATTTAATTCTATCACTTTCTACACGTGTCTGGTATTTTCGTCATGAACATCTTTGCTAGAAGCAAAGATTCGCATTACAACTAATTGGCCGTAAGGCCATTTTGCCATAAAAGATAAAAATAACTGGTTGATGGTTACATTACACTAGAAAATAAGATAGCCATTTTTCATTTGATATCAATAAGATATCAAATCCTTCAGCGAGCTAATCTAAGCCAGACTATGTTAAAATTTTCACCATTTTCAAGAAACTTATACCCATCAGGAATCACATTATGATTTCCTTTTGGGGGGATAGGAGGAGCTTGATTCTTCGTTTGCCTCCAACGTCTAATACTGCATGATAAAATTTGGTAAAGATGGCCTGAGAGGACAATCTGTTGTATCCAAATTAGCTAAAGAATCAATCATTAATGCTCTCGAAGGCTGTTGTGAATTAGTAGCTGCTTCTTTTATATTTGCCATAGCTTGGTGAACTTTTGGTTTCGACGAGTGGGAGGTATGACTGTGCTTGTCGAAGGACTTATAAAAACTGATTTGTTATCTTTTTCTAGTGTCGTAACTGTCAACCAATTATTTTTATCTCTTATGGCAAAATGGCTTATGGCCAATTAGCTTTGCAGCGAAACTGGCTGCAGCAAAGATGTTTACGGCAAAAATTCCTAGAACCCTTTCTACATGCAGAACCTGTCTCTTTTTTCTCCTCCTTATTTTTGTCCAAAGGTTATTTTTAAAAAATCTCCCTTTCAATAGACACCAAGGTGATAATAATAGTTACTTTGGGGCAAAAAAGATTAGGAGAGGGTCAAAAGGGTCTTTAGCCTTGTCTGGATTGTTTTACTTTATTTTATTTTGTTCACTTTTTTGAAAAGCAGAATGTATTTATGTTAATTTTGTAATTAAAAATTAATGCCTCCTTCTTCCCTAAAAAAAAAAAAAATAATCCTATTTGCTGTCCTTAGCACAGAGTAATTAGAACAGCCCTCATCTGAGTCCTGGACCCAGTACGTACTAACTGTGCTTTTCAGTTCAATAACAGACATATATTGACTTGCTAAAAATGAATGTTCTAGCAAGTTGCTTAACTTTTCTAAGCCTCCATCTCTTTAACTGACAATGGGGATATTAATAGTAAGCATATAGATAAAGCATAATATTGATAGTAACTGCATAAACGCTGCTTCCAGGGTGCCTGAGTTCAAACTCCAACTTTGTAGTTGTGTGCTTTAGGTAAATTAAATACACATAAAGCATGAGGGCAGTGCCTGGCTAAGCAAATGCTATATAAATGTTAGTTATCAATACTACTATTACCCTCAAAGGTCTGTTGTTTGGATTAAGTGATAAACTACAAGTTCTAAAGCATCACAACAGAGCCTGCACTTAGAAAAGGTTCGTTTCCTCCATGTACCCCTTTGAATGATATATCTGAGTGCTTTATACAAATAGTTTTTACTTATCTAAGAGGACCTTATCTACACCCCTTTGCTTTTTTAACAACCATCAGCTTTCTCTGGCCTTTAAGCCTTCCAGTCATTCTTCTTCATGATTTAGGGTACTTTTTGGAATCGTCTTTGGCTCTATGTCTGACACCTTCATCTTTCGTGGGCACAGGTCATTTTCAAGTGCATGGACCAATGTCACAGAGTGGTACAATGAGAATTTTAAAAAGCCTTCCTTCTTATCTCATTCAGGCAGCCTGACATAATGCCTGCTACATCCACAACCTCCTACCGGGCGGGCCAAGCTTGACCACCACGTAACTTTTCTGCTCACATATTAATGGGACAAGAGTCCAGTGGAATACAGGACAGGAAACAGGTCAGACAGTGAGGCTGACGGGCAGAAACTCGTGCTGCTTGTGAGGTGAGGGTGTGCATTCTCAGGATGGACACCCTTTCTCCCCACAAAATGGAGAGAAAAGACTTCCATTTAGACTGCAGGGCTGTTGCTTTTTTTTTTTTTTCAGCTCTTTATTAAAAACACTATGAAATGTTTGATAAAATTTTATGAAACATATGTACTGTAAATTTTTTTTTGACAAAGAAAAGCAATCCACCCAAACATTTCTTCCCTTATAAAGTTATCGTGATTTGTGGTTTCAGTGTATAAGTTGGCATTCTTGCAAACTCTCTGATAATGTATTTTAACTAGTGCTGAGGACTATCGAATGTAGAAGGTAACGATTTAATCATATAATATATCCATTAACTAAAAACAAATTTTACAGTCAGCTTGCAAACCTTAAAATGTGCTTCTCTGTCCTGTAAACCTTGTCTCCTGAAGCGAGCGGGGCTGTGGTCCTGAGGGCGGCACAGAGAACCACGAGGACGGTGTTTACTGACCTATTCCCCCCCTGCCCCTGCCCCAGCTCATGCGATAACACCACGTCCTTACTCAGTCCAGAGACAAACTCTCGGAAGTTGATCAGAGAATCTCCATTTTCATCTAATAACTGGAATAAGCGCGAGGCAAGGACGTCAGAGTGAGTTCCACAGGCCCAGGGAAAGAGCAGAGAAAACATGCCCTTGAACTGCTCCAAGTCGATGCGGTACTGCTCGAGATAGGGCAGGCTGGGGTCGTGCCGGTCCAGGGCATTGCTGCTTCCACCCCAGTAGCAGCTGGTTAGGTGTTCCGCCTGAAAAAATCAAAGAACAGGAGGACTACTGGGGACTGCATCTCACAGCAAATACCAAGAAGAAAGGCCCTCCCTCAAATTTGGAAAAAGGCTTTAGGTCACCCGTGTGCATCTCCTGGGGGGTGGCAGGCAGTGGTCTGGTCCCAGGGCCCCTTGGCCTCTCTTCTACATATATCTCCACTTGACCCCACTCCCCCCAAACTCCATGGCAACCATCTCTGCATTTACACCTGGCATGAAAAACCCGGTTCAATTACTGGCGTAGGTGAAAAAAGAAAGAAAACCCTCCCCTCTCCATTTTCTTCTCCCCCCTCCCATCCCCACACTCAAAAGCATTTTAAGAAGTAACTCCCATGGGCTTCCCTGGTGGCACAGTGGTTGAGAGTCCGCCTGCCGATGCAGGGGACACGGGTTCGCGCCCCGGTCCGGAAAGATCCCACGTGCCGCGGAGTGGCTGGGCCCGTGAGCCGTGGCCGCTGAGCCTGCGCGTCCGGAGCCTGTGCTCCTCAATGGGAGAGGCCACGGCAGTGAGAGGCCCGCATACCGCAAAAAAAAAAAAAAAAGAAGTAACTCCCATAAAGAGACAAACTTTTTTTTTTTAATTTAAAAGAAATACATAAAATGTTAACCTGAAAAAGGGATCTGTACTTCAGGCAATCTGATCACCTTGTGTTCTCAGTGAGGATGGCACAGCCCAGAGGGTAAGTGGCTTCCACTGGGTCATCTAACCAGTTAGTCAAAGCAGAATCGTCATGCGATTTGGGGTCTCCAAACTCCTAGTTTAGTGTCCTGTAAACCCCCTGCTTCCCGGTCATCAAAATCACAATATTATCCTAGTCATCCAGCAGTCAGGCTACAAGTGTGCGGTCCTCCTGTTTCACGCATCTGAAAATAGCTCCAGGAAAATTATGAGTAGGAACCACTAGGGTGAGGAGAACAGAGATCCAACAAAAGGCTTCTTGTTTCTGTCCTTGGAAAGAAGGCTGCCTCTTTATTCATGAGGTCACATTGATTCTGGTAGAAATATACGCCCATTCTAGGAAGACCGCAAAGAAAAAACATCTAATAGAAAGGCCAGGAAGAACACCCCAGCTCCCCTGTATGTAGACACTTACAGTTAACACTGAAGGGTAGCCTGGGGGGATGGGAGGGGCATCCAGAGGGAGACTTTATTATTTACTTTATTCTCTGTTGTACTATTTCATTATAAGCATGTATAAATATTGCAATAGCAAAAGGCACTTACAGAACAGATCTCCCCCTCCCCCTGCCTAGGGGTTCTGAGAAGGGAGAGTCAGTGGTGAGTGCGTAGTACTTCAGTGGTCTCACTCAGAACAGAGCAAAGAGGACCAATGTCTTTGTCCTCACTGTTTGCTGGGAATTGTAGCTAATAACCCCCCAGAAAGCGGAGTGAGAGTAGGCAGGAGAGGAGGAAGGAGAGGTTTCTGCAGGGCAGCCTCGGGAGAATAAAGGAAGTGTGTCAGGCCCACCAGGCTTCGGGGCTGCACTGGCGCTGTGGGTGGAGATGGGGGTGGGGCTTGGAGGAGTGGTGATGGAGGTGACGTCAGGGAAAGGAGGGTCCGAGGGACTGCACGGGTGAGCTGTGCTCTGAAGTGATGCCCAGCAGCCCCCTGGGTGGGATGGTGTTGGTGATACATCCCCAGGAAGGCTCCTCTTTCCCGGAGCTTCGTCAGTGGGTGAAGGTTACCCAAAGCACTTCCTCCTAACTAAAGCGCTCACGTTCCTCTGGAACCAGGCCTGAACGTGGTGCGGGCTCTCTCACCGTGCTCACAACCTTCAGGAAACAACAAGCCATGCAGACCATGACCCTCTTCTTTGATGAGACCCCCCTACTCCATCATTTGGGCACTAGGGACCCGAGATTGAAAAAGGACTAATTTAGAAAGAGTTCAAGAGAAACTAAGGCATAGGGGCCCTGAACCACATTTTCCATCAAATCTGCCTCAGGGTGGCGGCCTTTCACCTTTTTCTACCAAGTTTTAGCCCAAAGCCCAAGGCAGAAAGCTCCGTGGGGGACAAATGTCTCTTTCCTTTGTATGCGAAGGAAAACCCCCAGATGTTGGCTTTTTAAAGGACTAAGAGTCTGGCAGCGTGTCTGACACAGTAATACCTCAATAAACGTTCGTTCAGATGAATTAAAGCCAATGAAAATCTTCAAAAGACTCAAGAAAGAGTCGGTAACTGAAGTCTTTGTCTTGGGTTCCACAGTACCCGAGAGTCCTTCCCATCCCTGACACCAGCCAAGGGTCTCGGGTTCTCTCTTGGGGCGCTCAGCAGACTTGGGGAACTCGTGTTTGTCAACACACCCTTAGGGCAGGGTTTTGGAGTTTAAAGAAAGCTTTCTTCAGGCAATATCCTCGGCGTACAAATGACACACCTGGTACCTGGAGATGCGTAGACCAGAGAGTGCAGGGGTGCCCGGGTAAGAAGACAAGGGCACCCCTGCCTCTGTGTCTTCAGGGATCTCGGATCTTGGACTTCTGCACAACCAGCCCTGGTCTTCCCCTTCCCGGTGTGCCCCGGAGTCAGCCTCCTCTTTCTAATGTCATAGCGCTTCCCATTATCTGAGATGGTCTTGCCCCAGCTGCTAACTCCCGCTTCCGTTTAGTCACCTCAAATCCTGGCCCTACTGGTACCACCCTGTGAAGCAGATTTCTTCCAGTCCTCAGTATCTTTTGAAAATCTGATCTCAACTGCATCATCGTATCTTCTTGTTTTGATCCAGGTTGGATCACTGTAGTTTTTCCTTAACGAAACGAAGAGGGACTCCCTCCTTACGGAAAACCAACATACGCGGAGCAATTAGCTACCACGCTTTACGTGTCTGAATAAAATTAAACACGAACGAGATGGCACAGGCTAGACACTTCGCTGTCAAGTGCTGAACGCAGCCTGGTGGGGACGCAGTTGTCCACTCTGTCGGTCATGCTGCTGGGCTGCACAAAGCCATCAACCTCTCTCTGCCGGCCCCAGAAGCACGCAGAGATTACACTAGATGGAAAACTTATCACTAATTCACCTACGTGTTCAACACACGTTTGGAACACCTAGTGGGGAGAGACACTAAACTAGGCACCAGTGAGACAAAAGGAAATGAAACGGTGGTGCCTCCAGTAGCTAACAGGCAAGCGGGAACATTTGCAAAGATATTCCCAGCTCTCACATTCTCTAAGATCTATTAGTGTCCAACTCAGATCTTTACATTTGTCCCTTTACGTTCATTCCTCTAATATCTTTGCCGTCCTCAACCGTCTTCCTTAGTTCTGGAAGTAGAAGGCTCTATACACAATAAGCTAGCCAAGTAAAGACTGTGATAAAATCGGTACCCACATAAAAGGCATCTTTTAAAACTTTTTTCTTGGCAATTGCTGCATTTTTACAATGTTGGTAATGACAGTTATGCCAAAAGTATTTTTTCTGGAAGAAAAACCATTCTATCCTGCTTTATTTACTGACATAATATTCTCTTATTGAGGATCAAGATTGGTATGGGCTGACTTAGAAAGGAAAATTGCAGAAATTTAACAACTAAGCTTTTCCTTAGACATTTGAGCAGCTTTATTCTTATTCTAGCTACATATCTCTTCTAAAGAGTGCTTTAATATAGATTAATATAGGAAACTGCAATTTACAAGAGTTTCAGGAAGAATTTAAACTTGATTGCCATCGTTCCAATGAGAATTATAGTTATGCCCTATTTTCTTAAGACCAAGGAAGTAGCTAAAATATTATATGGAGTGGAAGAAAGCGAAAACATCCATTTAAATGAATTACATCTTTACTTTTCATGTTAAGTACTCAATTTTTACACTCTCAGCTCTATCTTCCTATTTATGCATGTTGACAACTCATGCTATCCCTTCACAATTTAACAGAAAAATCTAGAACTAACTGAATTATTAAGTGAACTCCTTTTTCCTGTGAATGTACATGAATTTTCTTTGAAACTCACTTTGAAAAGAGCATAAAGTTCTTCTAGCTCATCAATGGTAAAGGAAGTTTCTGTCACGATGGTTCGTACCTATAAGAAGAATAAACACAATGAATTTCATAAACTCCAAAATGTCATAATGGGAAACTTCCAGATTTTCTTGTTTTAAATCATCTTCAGTCTGTCAAGCAGGAATTTGATTTGATAGGGGTGTAAGGAAGGATGGAGAAAGAAGGTCACATGCCATTTCTCAAAAGACTCACCACGTTCCGTTTTGTAGTATCCTCCAGTGTCTGGATCACCTTCAGTCTCTGTTTGAATCTCATCTGCTCAATCAAATCCGCCCGGATAGTTCCAAATTTCTGGAAAAAAACAACACTGGTATTTCAAGAAATCTGCTAAGGCACTCGCTATCACGTCTACAGGACTAATAGGGATAAATCCTGATACCAGTGGGAAATTTCTTGCCAAATGACAGGCCTCCTAGACTATACCTTTATTTACTATATGGCCTTTGTTTATTTTGAGGCCATTAAACAACCATTAATAAATAACAGAAAATTCTCATGCTTCTTAACAGTTGAACCAAATTTCAAAGCCACATGAGTCTTCCTCAAATCAACAGTTCATGGGGAAGCAGAGGGTTAAATAAGGCTACAAGGGCCCTTTGTGGATGAAATAATGCTTTAAAGGAAGAATTTTCTTGGCAAGAAGAAAGGAAGTATATAAGGCTAACTATTAAACTGGGAGGCTGTGGGAAATGTTGGAGTGAAGCTTCCTGTCCTGATCTCTAGTTCAACAGCATTTGTCTCTCATTGGCAGACACTGAGGGCTAGCAACCTTTTTTTTTTTTTTTTTTTTTTTTGCGGTACGCGGGCCTCTCACTGTTGTGGTCTCTCCCATTGCAGAGCACAGGCTCCGGACGCGCAGGCTCAGCGGCCATGGCTCACGGGCCCAGCCGCTCCGTGGCATGTGGGATCTTCCTGGACCGGGGCATGAACCCGTGTCCCCTGCATCGGCAGGCGTACTCTCAACCACTGTGCCGCCAGGGAAGGCCTAGCAACCTTTTTATTTATTTATTTATTTTTTATTTTTTATTTTTATTTTTTTTTTTGCGGTATGCGGGCCTCTCACTGTTGTGGCCTCTCCCGTTGCGGAGCACAGGCTCCGGACGCACAGGCTCAGCGGCCATGGCTCACGGGCTTAGTTGCTCCGCGGCATGTGGGATCTTCCCGGACCAGGGCACGAACCCGTGTCTCCTGCATCGGCAGGCGGATTCTCAACCACTGCGCCACCAGGGAAGCCCCCTAGCAACCTTTTTAAACTCAAGATGCCTAGCATTGCCTGAATGTTTGTTGAACTAAATTTCAAAAGCAAAACAAGCCTTCCAATCTGAAGGCAGAAAAAGAATATATAAGGTTTTATCTTTCTTAGTGGTGCAAAAGAAAAACAAAGAGATTCTGCATAAAGCATGAAGCTTAACTCACAGAAGCAATGCTGCAATGGTTAAAGACATTTAAAGGAAGAAGGAAAAGCTGACAGCCAATATCAAGTGTTGGCAAGTGCACGGTGCAACCAAAACTCACACGCTGTTGCTCAGAGTATCAACTGATACAACCATTTTGGAAATCTATCTGGCAGCATCTACTAAATCTGAACAGATACATACCTATGACCCAGAAATTCCTCCCTAAGTATATACCCCAAAGAAAGGTGTGTATATTTTTAACGAAGGACATAGAGTAGAATATTCATAGTGCCACTATTAGCCAAAAGCAAGAACCACTCAAATGCTCATTAACAATAGCATTGTGGTATTATCACACCATGGGTTACAATGCAGCAATGAAAAGGAACAATTTGGACAAATCTCACAATCATAATGCTAAGCAAAATAAACCAGAACCAAAAGAGCACATTCTGTATAATTCCATTTATGTGAAGTTCAAAAACAAAATCTATGGTGCTAAAAGTCAGGAGAATTATTAACCTTGGTTAGATGGATAGTGACAAGAAGGGGACACAAAGAGCACTTTTGGGGTGTGGCATTGATCTGGAAAACGGTCACATGGGTATGTTAAATAGAAGGTTTAAAGAGTGCCTTTGTACGTCCCATACCATGGAATACTACACAGAAATGAAAAAAAAGAAAACAACTACTGACGTAGACAATAACTTGGATGAACCTCAAAGAAATTATGCCAAATGAAAAAAGACAAATCTCTGAAGTCAGGGGGCCTGATTCCTCCAGCTCTGTTTTTCTTTCTCAAGATTGTTTTGGCTATTTGGGGTCTTTTGTATTTCCATACAAATTGTAACATGTTTTGTTCTAATTCTGTGAAAAATGCCATTGGTAATTTGATAGGGATTGCATTGAATCTGTAGATTGCTATACTACAAAGCTACAGTAATCAAGACAGTATGGTACTGGCACAGAAACAGACATACAGATCAATGGAACAGGAGAGAAAGCCCAGAGATAAACCCACACACCTATGGTCACCTAATCTATGACAAAGGAAGCAAGAGTATACAATGGAGAAAAGACAGTCTCTTCAATAAGTGGTGCTGGGAAAACTGGACAGCTACATGTAAAAGAATGAAATTAGAACACTCCCTAATACCAAACACAAAAATAAACTCAAAATGGATTAAAGACCTAAATGTAAGGCCAGACACTATAAAACCCTCAGAGGAAAACACAGGAAAAACACTCTTTGACATAAATCACAGCAAGATCTTTTTTGACCCACCACCTAGAGTAATGAAAATAAAAACAAAAATAAGCAAATGGGACCTAATTGAACTTAAAAGCTTTTGCACAGCAAAGGAAACCATAAATAAGACAAAATGACAATCCTCAGAATGGGAGAAAATATTTGCAAATGAAGCAACTAGCAAAGGATTAATCTCCAAAATATACAAACAGCTCATGCAGCTCAATGTCTAAAAAAACAAACAACCCAATCAATAAATGGGCGGAAGACCTAAATAGACATTTCTCCATCATTTAATCCCTTTCTCCTCGTTCTGTTTATGCCTCACTGGCTACTCCTTTTCTGTCTCCTTTGCATGTCCTCTCCATCTCGAAACCCTGGGGAACCCCAGGGCTCAGTCTTCAGACCTCTACACACCTACTCCCTAGAGATTCCCAGTCACTGTTCACCACCTTTCCTGTTACCACCTTGATCTAAGCCACTACTGTCTTACAATAGCCTCTAAACTGATCTTTGAGGCACTGCCCCACCTTATTTTTTCCCTAGAAGCAAGAGTGGTCCTTCTAAATCCTGAGACATGATACTATTCCCTTGCTCACAACTCCAGCAGTTTCACAGCTCACTTGGGGTCAAATTCCAAGTCTTACCGAGGCCTCCAAGCCCTACACCCTCTCCCCCCCTCCCCCAGCTACTTCTCTGATCACCTGCCACCACCCTTTTCTCACCCCCTCAGTCACCTTGCTGTTCCCCAAGCACGTCATGGTGGCTCCATCGCCAGCGGGGGCTTCTGCACCGGCCCCTCCTCTGCCTGGAAATTGCTTCTCTCAGACACAATGCGCTGTGTTGTGTCACGTGGTTCCCCCATGTCATTTGTGTCTCTGCTAAATGTCCCTTCACCAGACACACAAACCTCAGAGCAACAGCACATCCCCACCTTTTTTACCTGGCTGTGTTCTTTCTTACTTGAAGTCACCATACCTCTCACCCCTTACTGTGAGGGCAGAGACGGTGTCCTCCAGAGCAGAGGACAGGTGCTGATTCACAGCAAGCGCTCAACACGTATTTGCTGGACACACTGAATCCTCAGGATAATTCCAGGAAGTAAGTGCTCTTCTTACCTCCATTTCAGAGATGAGGGAATGGAAGTTTAACAAAAATCATTACCTGGGCATTAACTTGCCCAGGTGCCCAGAGCCGTGGTGGTAAAGCCCAGTTTGAATACAGGCTGTCTGATTCTAGGGTTCGCACTCAGAGCCCCAGCCCTGGGAGACTCCGCAGGGGTCACCTCCCTGACTTGCTACAGAGCACAGCTGGTACTCAATAAAGGCCTTGGGTTGCCAGATTCAGAAAATAAAATACAGGAGATACAGGATGCCCAGTTAAATTGTTGATTCAGATAAACAAGAGTAACTGTTTACTGTAAGTACAGTAAAAGTTTACTGTTAAGTACTGTAAGTACGTCCCAGGCAATGTGAGTCCTGTACCTTATCTGACAACCCCAGAAACGGCATCTCTCTATAGGTTATTCCACATGGTGGACTCTGAACTATATAATTTATAATTTCCCCAAATTGAGGTTACCAGCAAAAAATCCCACCTTTGTAGTGCTTTCTATTTCTATCTATTCAATACTTTTCCTCTGTTTTGAAAGAGAACTGAGTGTTGACTTAGGCGTTCTTTTCTGATAATTAAGACAAGAGCGTACACTGACATTTTGGAGCCTGGCCAGTGGAACTTTCACCACTTATGTGGTGGGACAGTCTTGACCTAACAAACGCAGGGTTTATGGAAGAATTTTCTCATCTCCAGAGAAGCATCTTCTAAAGACCAGAATCCTCTCCATTATATAGAAAGACACAGTATTTACTGCCACTTAGAAGCCAGAATTCAAAAGTTGTTAGTAGGAGTGGCCACTAGTGATGAAAAGTACCATATTTAATTCACTCTGGGTTAAATCCTTGGATGGGATTTAAACTCCCAGGAAAGGTAACTCTTTTGATCCTAACAGAAGAGTGGAAAGCATCCACTGCAAAGTGCATGCTGAAGATGGAAGACTGGATTTACTTCAAACCAGGTTATAGTATGCCTTTGATCAACAAAAAAACATTAGCTGTGCGACAGAAGGAAACTAAATTTTCTTGCACTACAACTGGCAGGGACATTAACAGGCCATGTAATGGGCTCCTTACAATAACCTTATGAGTTGCTACTGTTACTTCCATTTAACAGATGGGAACACCGAGGTTCAGAGAGGTTCTATAAGCTACCCAGCATCCCACAGGGGCTGCACTGCAATCTGAGGCCCAGTCATTGGCTTTATAACTCCACCGCCTACTGTTCTAGTGGCTAACAGGTTTTTCCTTGTCTCTGGGTAGAAAAGAACATAAATTTTGGAGCAAGACAAAGATCACCATTGGCTTGGTGATCCTCACAGATTGCTAAAGAAAGAGTTATTTCCCCCCAAGCCTGACCTTCAAAGAGCCGGGTATATTTTATACTTAATTAACGTCTGTTCCTTGACTAGAAATGGACCCTGCAGTTTGCTAGGCAGGACCAGGGACTCGCCACAGTAGAACACAGAACACAATGGAATACATACAATGGCCCTTCCACCTGGAGCAAATGGTCCCAACCTGAAAGGAAACCCTAAACTCCAAGTTCCTGCCTAGTTATTTCCGGAGGATTTCTAAAGGAAAATGGGAAATGAGAAGGACTGGGTTGTGGTCTCCTCTCCTCCACCACCCACCTTTTTGGAGGGGCTCTGACAGAATGAAATGCTAAAAATAGGGCAAACAAACATTGGCTCAGTAGATCCTGGAGGCTGCATTTCCATCACCCAAAACAAGGGAAATTCCGGAGGAATTTCAGCTCTAGCAAAAGAATGAATTCACTAATTTAACAATACTCTTTCTAACAAATAGAATTTGGGGATGGGTGTGAGGGAGCCTAAGATTATTTTCATTTTCTAAAATCTCCCCTTCCTCACACAGTAAAATTATCCATCCTCATTTCCAACTCTTCTCCAACTCAATTTTTCTCTGAATGTTCCCGTGGCCTGTGTCTCATTTTCCAATCTGATTCCTAACGCTTTTATGAGGTGAGAGACCATTTTCAGTGCAGGCGGTACGTCCTTTTTGTGCTGCTTTGCCCCCCTGCTTGATGATACCAACTAACACAGATAGGTTTGTGGCCCTTCGTTTTGTACCATCTCACCTGCCCTGCGTGCAATGTTCCCTTTCTCCCCCGACGGACTCAGGACGAGGAAAACATCAAATAAAAGAAGGAGGTGGAGACAAGTCTATCCCAATTTCCCAGTTTATGTTCTCTGGGCTCTCCCACCCCCAGCATCATTCCTGGTTGGGACAAGAGTTCTCCTCCCCATGCTGGGCAGGATCTCTGTGATTTCCTTCATCCTCCAAAGCTTTCCTTTGCGTTGTTGGGAACACGGGGATGATGGAAGACAGATACAGACACACTTTAGAGAGACCACAAAGGCTCCATCAGGTGCAACAGGCTCCTCCTTTCTAAATCCTCAAGAGGACTTGGAAATATTTAAATGCTGAAGCATAAAAAAAAAACAAAAAACCTGGGCTTCCCTGGTGGCGCAGTGGTCGAGAGTCCGCCTGCAGATGCGGGGGACACGGGTTCGTGCCCCGGTCCGGGAGGATCCCGCGTGCCACGGAGCGGCTGGGCCCGTGAGCCATGGCCGCTGCGCCTGCGCGTCCGGAGCCTGTGTTCTGCCACTGCGCCTGCGCGTCCGGAGCCTGTGCTCTGCCACTGCGCCTGCGCGTCCGGAGCCTGTGCTCCGCAGCGGGAGAGGCCACAGCGGTGAGAGGCCCGCGTACCGCAAAAAAAAAAAAAAAAAAAATCTTAGTTTAGGCCACAGGTCCATGGAATGACCTGAACAAATCTGCCCATCACAGCAAGACTTATTGAAACAAAAAGCAAGTGTCATTTCTAATATCCAAACTCTACGGTTCATTTCTGTTTTTAAATAAGACTAGGTCATGCCAAAGGTGCCTTTAATATGTTTCTTAGTTTGTGGAGCCCTTATTTTCCCAGTATGTAGTACGGGGTTCTCTGTTGTTAGCCAGAGGACGGAGCTATCTCATGAATACGGGTATGAAAGGAGACTCACATTTGAGAGTCTTTTTCTGTTCTGTATCAGAAAATCTCTAAATGCCCAAGGCAGAGAGTGAGGCTCTGCCTTGGAAGATTGAGGGGACAGAGTGGAGAAACAGGTGGAAAATGTGGGTCTTTGGATTTACAGAGAACAGCATAAAGTTATAGGAGGCTGAGACCAAGATGACAGAGAGATTCTCCGATACAGCTGAAGGAGCAATTCCGCCAGACTCTGCCCTGCCTTCTGTGGTGATGGCACTTGTCTGTACCTGTGTCCTTGTGTGCTGGGGTGGGGTGGGGGGAACAGATGGTTGGAAGGAGGAAAGAGGAGGAGGAAGAGGAAGGAGAAGACAGAAGGGGACCAGGATATGAAGTCAGCGTGAGGACCTTGCTTGTTGGAGCTCCATGTTCACTGAATGGGCTGCCCTCTAAGGCCCTCTGATCTTAAAGAAGTCTCAACTCACCGCAGTATTCATACCCATGGGACACCTTCATAACTCTGTCAGAAAGCAGGCCCATATTTTGTAACTAAATTTATGTGTCTCAGGGGGACTGTGTCATTTGAGGTCTTTGCCAAGCAGGAAGGGCTAGAAAAGCCATTGTCACATAAGGTAACTATGGCAAACTGTAGTATCTCCCTTGCTAGTCTACTCCTTCAGCTCTCCCTTCTCCAGTTTATTGCACAGGGAGCTTGAGAAATAATGTACTTGAAGAAAAACTCCCCTCAGTTTCCAGTGGCTCTTGGGTGCCTTGCAAATCAGTTGGTGGTTTTCAGACTCTCCACTAACCAGCCTCTCCTGGACCAATTGACCTCCTGTCCATATGTACATCTGCAAGTCCACCTCCGTTCTACCCAGACAAACCCCCTTGGCTCTGGCTTTAATGCTGGGGAGCTCTTATTTGGCTCCTGACTCTGCCACTTCCTAACTGTGTGCCTTGGGAAAACTAGCTCTACCTCTCTCAAGTTAAATTTTCACCTTAAAATGTGTTAATATGTACCTGGAGGGGCTGTGAAGCACCCAGCACCTGTCCCACACGAGGTGGGTTCTCCTTGAGCGAGAGCTGCTGTCATCACCCTTAAGGAGCCGACACTTCATTCTGAACTTTTAAAACTGTCTGTCCTTCTGCACAAACTCCTCCTTGTGTTTTATCAGCCACCTCCTTTCCCCGCTTAACATTTCACAGACGCCCTGGGCAAGTCGTCTTGAACACGAAGAAACTGTGGTGGTCGTGTGTCTGCACGGGGCACTTTTATTAATGTGCCCCGTGCCTCCCAGAAAGCTCATCTCAGTCTATGGGTGAACCTGAAGGCCGGGACTTTGTCTTCTACATCTGTGTATCTAACAAAACTGCACACGGGACGCACACAGAAGGAAACTGTCTCTCAGACTGTCCATACCATTCCTTCCAGGAGGGGCTTGGTAGAACTTCACAGTGAGCAAGGCATTTATGAATCAAGTTACCATCTCTACTCATCAGGAGAAAGCTGATCAAACTGGCATCAACCTAGGTATCTCAAGGCTGAATGTGCTTTCGGTATTTTTCCTACTATTCTATTTTCCTGACTAATTATCCTGAAGCACAGAAAGCAGTGAGTCGCCTGCTTCAGAACACCAGTGTTGTGCCATATAACCATGGGCCTGTGTCTAGTGGCCCCATTCTGCATCTAGGGCAGTGACTCTCAACCCTCACCGGGCTCTAGAATCACCTGGGAACTTTAAAAATATTTATTCTTAGGCCTCCTACCAGAGATACAAAGTTTACTGGTCTAGAATGGAGCCTAAAAATGTATATTTTAATTTTTTTTAATTTTTTTTTAATTTTTAAAATTTATTTATTTACTTATGGCTGTGTTGGGTCTTCGTTTCTGCGCGAGGGCTTTCTCTAGTTGCGGCAAGCGGGAGCCACTCTTCATCACCGTGCGCGGGCCTCTCACTGTCGCGGCCTCTCTTGTTGCGGAGCACAGGCTCCAGACGCGCAGGTTCAGTAGTTGTGGCTCATGGGCCTAGTTGCTCCATGGCATGTGGGATCCTCCCGGACCAGGGCTCGAACCCGTGTCCCCTGCATTGGCAGGCAGATTCTCAACCACTGCGCCACCAGGGAAGCCTCTCCAAAATGTATATTTTTAAAAGCGTGGTTTAAAAAAATTTTTTTAATGGTTTTAATGCACAGGCAGAATTGAGGACCATCAATCTAATATAATAGGTGGAAAAAAAAAAAGACAGGCAAGTGTTTGTGGTGTTTTCTTTAGGATGGCCTAGAAGGCATTGGGAAGGCAATGGAAACTTATGAGCAGGGCAGCGACACTAAGCAGAGAAGAGAAAACAAAACCAATCATCATGGACTGAAATGCCAGGTAATGTAGGCATTGCTATAAATAAACGGGGCTGTCTTCCCAGGCAGAGGAAGAAAAGTGCTGCTGTGTCCTGTGATAGGATATTCAGCAGCCTAAGAGTCACCATTAGGGACCAGGCAGACAGGATGGAAATGGAGACCAGCCCTGGTCTTGTCTCCATTCTCCTCTCTTTCCCATTAAAAATGGGCCGAGTGCTGACCTCAGCAAGACCTTAGCTTATCTGCTGTCAAGAACAAAGCTGAATTTCCACATACCAAGCTTTATTACTTTGGTCTAGAATTCTCTTTAAAATAAAGGTTTCATACTAGAGCATGGACTTGAGGATATGGGGAGGGGGAAGGGTAAGCTGTGACGAAGTGAGAGAGTGGCAGGGACATACTCACACTACCAAGTGTAAATTAGATAGCTAGTGGGAAGCAGCCGCATAGCACAGGGAGATCAGCTCGGTGCTCTGTGACCACCTAGAGGGGTGGGATAGGGAGGGTGGGAGGGAGGGAGACGCAAGAGGGAAGAGATATGGGAACATATGTATATGTATAACTGATTCACTTTGTTGTAAAGGAGAAACTAACACACTATTGTAAAACAGTTATACTCCGATAAAGATGTTAAAAAAACAAAAAATAAAACACCTAAAAATAAATTAATAAAATAAAATAAAGGTTTCAGGGGAGGCCTTTAGAAAAACAACCCACAGCTATAATAATAACTATTGCCTTCAGTCACATGGGCTCTTTTGCTGGAAGAATAATCATCCAAAATTTCTGACGGAGGACTATCCTAAAGTCCTAGGGCAGGGCTTCCCTGGTGGCGCAGTGGTTGAGAGTCTGCCTGCCGATGCAGGGGACACGGGTTCGTGCCCCGGTCCGGGAGGATCCCACATGCCGCGGAGCGGCTGGGCCCGTGAGCCATGGCCGCTGAGCCTGTGCTTCCGGAGCCTACGTTCCGCAACGGGAGAGGCCACCAACAGTGTGAGGCCCGCGTACCGGGGAGAAAAAAAAAAAAAAAAAAAAAAAAGTCCTAGGGCAATGATTTTTTAAAAAATGCATTATGATAATAACCAGTTTTGGAAAGAGTGAGGTGACAGCCATCCTTAATCTCTACTAGTGGAAATATAAATTGGGACAATTTTTAAAGAAATTGGACAGTGTGTGCCAGGAGATTGGAAATAATTCATACTTTTTGATCTACTACTGTAAATCTATTCCTTAGAATGGACTCTAAGAAAAACTTCAGAGATGTATTATTTATGCACTAGTTTATCATATATAATATCATACATATTATGTAATATGTAAATACATAATAATACCATACAAATTTGCCATATGGTACTGAAAATTTGGAAGCAACCAAAATAAATGTCTAACAAAAAGGGATCAGCTAAATAACTTTTGGCACCTCATGAAAGCAGACTATTAAGAATCTACGAAAACCTGCAAACAACATATTAAATATCAGAGAATGCTCGTCATATATTTTAAGTAAGAAATGGAATGGTACAAAACACTATTTAGTATAAACTTATTTTTTAAGTGGTAAGTTGCAAAAAATAAAAACATATTTGAGGACTTCCTTGGTGGCACAGTGGTTTAGAATCCGCCTGCCAATGCAGAGGACATGGGTTCGAGTCCTGGTCTGGGAAGATTCCACATGCCACGGAGCAACTAAGCCCGTGCGCCACAACTACTGAGCCTGTGTGTGCCACAACTACTGAAGCCCGCGCGCCTAGAGCCCATGCTCCGCAACAAGAGAAGACACCGCAATGAGAAGCCCGTGCACTGCAATAAAGAGTAGCCCCCACTCGCCACAACTAGAGAAAGGCTGCGTGCAGCAACGAAGACCCAACACAGCCAAAAATAAATAAATTAATTAAAATAACTTTTTTTAAAAAATGAAAAAAACATACTTGAGGGAAATATGGTGAGATGCTCACAGGATATAGTTTTTTCTTGCATATTTTTCTACAGTTTTTACATTTTTTTTACAATAAACCTGCATTATTTTTATGATTCTAAAACATACCAAAAATGTTTTGCTTTTTCAATATATATGGAGTGTCAATGAAAATTTTCTGAAATAATAAATTACCAGTCTTTCTCCCATTCTGAGTTAAGGACACACATTTCTGAAGAGATATCTGGATCCATGCCGAGTTTTTAAAAAGCACCAAATTTTTGGTTCCCTTTAGGAGAGGTTTTCCTCACCATTTCTCCTGTATCCAGGCTATTGCTAATTGAAATGCTGACAATCGCCAGTCATACGATCCCAAATCATCAGGAGAGGGCCTAGTGTGCTGAGCAGAACATTCATGCTCTTTCTTAATGATCAGGAAATGGACAAACCATGAGATGTTATGGGCACTGAGTCCTGGGGGTGGCCACAAACCCCAAGTATGGGGTACACAGGACTGTGGCTCCTTCATCTCTACACGCTCGTTTGTTCTTTTATGGGATTCAGGACCACATCTGGGGTCATCACGGACCAGGAGGCACCCTCCCACAACCAGGCCAAGCAATTTTTTGTTTTCGTTTTTGTTTTTTGTGGTATGCAGGCCTCTCACCGTTGTGGCCTCTCCCGTCGCGGAGCACAGGCTCTGGATGCGCAGGCTCAGCGGCCATGGCTCACGGGCCCAGCCGCTCCACGGCATGTGGGATCCTCCCGGACCGGGGCACGAACCCGTGTCCCCTGCATCGGCAGGCGGACTCTCAACCACTGTGCCACCAGGGAAGCCCCTAGGCCAAGAAATTTTAGAGGAATCCTAGGACTCTGGTTCTTCTCTAGGATGGTATAGAGTATTCTATGTGTCTTGGACGTGAGAGGATTGGCTTGTGTACTTCCCAGAAGACCTAAGGACTTGGCACGAGCATGGGAGGTGAGCTGATTTGTGCAGGTCAACCTCCCCACGCTTGCTTTCAACATCCCCTCTTCAACCCACCCAGAGTTGAATAGGAGCTGCTAGTCGATCAGGCTTCAGGGAGGGCAAAGCCAAGAACCAGAGGGCCTGAGCTGGCCATGCCTATGGCTCTGTGGTATTAGATCCACTCAGTGTCCATTCTCTGGAGCTCGAAGCTGGCAGCTGGCAACTAGTTCTCAGAAGGTGGAGGGAAGCAGGCACGACCCTGGCTTAGCAAGGGAAGCTGTGGCCCACGTCCAGCCGAGCCCCTCTCAGAGCACTCAGCGCTGTGGCGCTCAGGCAGGGAACGTGACCTACCTCGTAGGACGTTCTGATGAGTCTGAAGATGTCGACCTCAGGATAGGGCTCCACATCATCACTGAGCAGGGAGTGGAGATGAGGGATAGGCGGCAGCGTGCTGTCCTTATTGGTCACACTGTCCAAATACCTGGAAGAAGAAATGAATCTGGAGTCGCTGGGAGGCGAATCCCTTTACGCCTGTCCTCCCATTTTCTGCAAACTCTGCATATCAAAACAAAAGACTAAAATTTCCTTAAGAGCAGAATAAAATTTCCTTCACTTCTTTTTTTAAAAATTGTATTATTTTTTAAATTGAAGTAGAGTTGATGGCCTTCACTTCTAAAGACAAAGCATATGAAAAGAAATCCTCAGCCACAGAGAAAAGTGGGCATTACGATTACCATCAGGCCAATTAAGACTCGTGAAACCAAGGAAAAAGATACATGGTAAGTACAGGGAAGAGGACTTCCCTGGCGGTCCAGTGGTTAAGACTCCGTGCTTCCAATGCAGGGGGCCTGGGTTCGATCCCTGGCGGGGGAACTGAGATCCTGCATGCTGCGTGGCGCGGCAAAGGAAAAAAAAAAAAAGTACAGGGAAGAAAACCCAAAGGTAGTTTTCAAAGTGAGAAATACCTTCCCAAAACGGTCATGGCCTCCCCATCGTCCTTGCAGTTCAAAAGTTTGTCCACATTTGCATCCAGCACAGCCAGGGCCAACTGGAATATCACTTTGATTCCTTCATAGAAGAAACAGTCGACAACCACAACTGCACTCTCAAAGGGCATCACGCTGAGAAACAGTGTGAGGAACCAGGACAGGGAGATGGTAGAAATCACACCCAGGTCCTGCATGCAGTCATACAGCTGTGGGACATAGTCCCGGGCAAGCTCCTCGAACACACCCTGGTCCACCAGGGCACCTGCAGTGGAGGTGGATGCAAAAGGCCACGGGTCAACCAACTGCACCTTCTCACTGATGAACCCAACCCAATGGCTCGACGAAAATAATCCAGCTCACAACTGCTGCTGAGACAGAACTCTAGTTACTATGTTACTAGACCAAGGTGTCAGCACAGCCAAGTCACCAGATGAGTCCTGGCTACATCTTCTCTTTCTGGGATCTTCCTCTCCTGATTCTTTACCATAAAAGGGCAATAACATGAGAACTCTGAAGGCTGTTGAAAAGGTCAATTTACAAAATTCTCCTGGCACACAGTTACTTTTTCTGTTGGCAACATGATGTGTGTTAGGCATGAAATGTGTATCTAAGTAGCCTCATTTCTTGGCAAACTCTTAAAAAAAAAAAAAAAAAAATCGCTCTTCTGGATGCATGGTCTCCACATAGGAATCATTTCTCTAAACAATTGTTTTTTCAATTTAAAAGCATTCCAGCTGTAGACATTTCTGGAGAGACTTTCCAATGAGTCAAATTAGTGTGCAAAAATTTAGAAATGAAAACAACACAAGAGGGGAGCGTAAAGCATACCTTTTGCTACACTAGCAATGAAAAGCTTATCCTGCTAAAATGAATGTCTAACACTGGAGGGGATTATAAGGAGAAATGCCAGTAATTTGTTTAAGTGCTCACCACCGTTGTTTGCTTTGCAATGAAACCAGTTCTGAAAAATTCCTTAGAAACTGAGCTCTGGATACATTTTTATATGCTATTCTGCCCACTCCTTTTTTGAATACGTCAGCTTTCCATAGATTCCATGCTCTTCATGAAAGAATTGTTAAACCTCTTTGGGTTGATGATCTGTGTGCTTGGTGTAGCTCTCACATGACACAGATTGACACCCACATTGAGTGTTTTCTAAAACACTGAGACACGTGTATTCTCTCCATGGGGCTCCCTTTGTGGATAATCTACATTGATTCAAGCCCTCTCATTCGCATCTTAGAAAGCTGCAGTAGTCTGAAACTCTTCTGACCAATGGTGACTGGAAATGGGGTTCCAGCTGGTATCCCAGGTCTAGAAACATTTTCCTGATGAGATACAGTTAAAATGGTAACTGCATCCTCACATACCAACCACCCTGGTGTTGTAGTAATCAGGAAGCATGCGTTCACACAAAGCCACCAGCAGCCAGAAAGCTTCCTCCTCTTTGGCATAAAGCAGCAGCACTGATGTGACAATGTTCATGGCCTAAAGGGATGAAAGAAGATGTCATCAAACACATTTTACATTTTAACATACAAGCCATTAGTCCCAAAGGGGCCAGCATACTTTTTCCTTAAAAAAACAGATAATAAATTTTTAAAGGCTTTGCAAGTACACAGACATATTCTTCCAACTTTTGTCTTCTTTCCAACCCTTTAAAAATGTAAAAGCCCTTAGTCCTTGAGCCTGTTAACTGTTAAGAGCCTCCATGAACACCAATATTCACCCCCCCATGCACGCAAACCCTCATTCAAAAAAAAAAAGGCTATTTGACAAAACTTTTAACCTGTTAAAAATCTCGGTGTTTTTAATCCTTAATTCAGTGGGGTAACTATTTCCCTTTTAATCTTCCATAATTGTGTCTAAACCAAGTACACATGGCTTGAGGCTCTCCTCGGGGAACAATGAAACCTTTCAAAGTTGGAGTCCTCGCCCATTATTTCCATCTGGATAAGGATGGTAGTGATAAGTAACAGGGATTTTATTCTACAGTAACCTACTTTATTAAAAGATATTATCAGATAGCTCACAACCACTTAAGGCTCAACTACTTTAATGTCCTCTTAATTAAAAAGAGGAAGATCAAAAGATAAATATGAACTCTATTATATTAGAAGGGAACTCACTCCTGTACTTCTTTTGATCTTCTAGAAACCAGTAAGTGTTTATCAGGCTTCAACAATATAAATGTCAAAAAAGGAATTCTGAGGACTTCCCTGGTGGCGCAGTGGGTAAGAATCCACCTGCCAATGAGGGGGACACGGGTTCAAGCCCTGGTCCGGGAAAATCCCACATGCCGTGGGGCAACTAAGCCTGTGCGCCACAACTACTGAGCCTGTGCTCTAGAGCCGGTGAGCCACAACTACTGAGTCCGTGTGCAGCAATGAAGACCCAACTCAGCCAAAATTAAATTAATTCATTAAAAAAAAAAAAAAGGAATTTTGGTCTAATAGGCTCTTTCTCGTAAGCCTTACTCAATAGCTTCCCAAGTGAAATCATTAGTAAAGTTCTACTTGAGAATTAACCTGCCTAGCCCACGATCATGGTCATGGTCAGTTCCTTAGTCATTCAGTCAAGGTAAGTTCTTTTGAAGGTCTACTTAGTAATAGGCTCTGGACTAAATATTGGGGAAGGGGGGACACAGTGGTGACAAGTCTCACAGGGCATAAATGCTGGGGTCAGAGAGATAGAATAAAGACGTAAAGGTTAATTAATCAATCTGGATGTATATTTAAATTAAGTGCTATCAAAAAGATAAAATGTGGGGCTTCCCTGGTGGCGCAGTGGTTGAGAGTCCGCCTGCCGATGCAGGGGACGCGGGTTCGTGCCCCGGTCCGGGAAGATCCCACGTGCCGCGGAGCAACTAAGCCCGTGAGCCACGGCCGCTGAGCCTGCGCGTCCGGAGCCTGTGCTCCACAACGGGAGAGGCCACAGCAGTGAGAGGCCCGCATACCACAAAAAAAAAAGATAAAATGTGGTACAGGGAGATCTGTGCTGTGTGTGTGTGTGTGTGTGTGTGTGTGTGTGTGTGTTTGTGTAGAGGTGTAAAGGAATTAAGCCTGCTTTATCTTTTAGCTCGATGGTCAGAGAAGGTCTCTCTGAGTATGTATGTGGCCTTTAAATCTAAGGACATTATCTTGGAGCTTCCCAAATTGTGGTATCTGTACCTAGTATAATTGTAGCGGGTATGTGGGCAACATTTTTTTATACTGAATTAAGCATTTATTTTAAAGTGGCTTAAAATATAACCAGAGCAGATAAAAGTTACACTCTCAAGGACATTAGTTGCTTAGGAGGTCCACAGCAGGAGCACTGTGGAACCTAGAATCCAGGCCTGGTGCCCAGTCCTGCTCAGGAACAGCTAGGTCCCCAGACGGTGGTGGATCCAGAAAGGGCACTCTTGTCCCCTGGCTGGGAACCTCAGTGCAGTGGTTCTCAGCTCAGGGAGATTTCGCTCTCTGAGAGACATTTGTCAACGTCTACAGACATTTTAGTTGTCACAATTGGGGAGTTCTACTGGCGTTCAGCGGGTAGATGGTATTAAACATGTTCTTCAACAGGATTATCATTAAACATCCTACAAAGCGCAGGACCATCCCACACAAAGAATTATTCAGTCCACAATGTCAACAGTACCAAGGTCGAGAGACCCTGGTGCAGTGCTAGTTCTCTTAGCCATAACGCCTTTCTCATTACTTCCTGGCTAATAAAGCATTTTTTTAAAGTCTCACCCCTCTGTGACATTCACCTGGCAATACCCTATGTTAGGATTTCGAAAAGCATAAGCCGTTAAGACTCTCCTCAGAGCAGCGATGCCCATTTCGTTCTGGAAAGCTGGGTGTTCTGGGAGGGAGCGGTGCAGGTCCCTCTCAATCTCCTCCGTGGCGAGGTTGTACTTCCCCATGGACTTTTCCACGAGGTCTTCGTAGTACCCGGAATGCGTGGCCTTCTCGTTGATAGCACCTGGGAAATACCCAACAGATGCAACATCAGAAAGTGGAAGCCCCGCCCTTGGTCTGTAACCACAGCTGACTGACCCAGACTCTTCACCTTCCTTCCCCGCAAATGACACTTGCGAGGTAATTATGAAATCCCACGATGACGTGTCTGTTGCAATCACAGCCAGATTGTAAATTTACTTCTGTCCTCCTTCCCTCTTCTCACTCCATAGTAAGCAGCTGTTTCAAAACCTCCCTACAGGGGCTTCCCTGGTGGCGCAGTGGTTGAGAGTCCGCCTGCCGATGCAGGGGACACGGGTTCGAGCCCCGGTCCGGGAGGATCCCACATGACACGGAGCAACTAAGCCCGTGCTCCACAACTACTGAGCCCATGAGCCACAACTACTGAAGCCTGCCTGCCTACAGCCCGTGCTCCGCAACAAGGGAAGACACCACAATAAGAAGCCCACACACTGCAACGAAGAGTAGCCCCTGCTCACCACAACTAGAGAAAAGCCCACATGCAGCAACGAAGACCCAACACAGGCAAAAATAAATTAAAAAAAAAAAACAAACCTCCCTATACTATATGATATCACTTATACATGGAATCTAAAAAATAATACAAATGAATGTATATGCAATACAGAAACAGACTCACAGACATAGAAAACAAACTTATGGTTACCAAAGGGGACAGGGAATGGGGGAGGGACAAATTAAGAGAATGGAATTAACAAACTATTATACATAAAATCAATAAGCAACAAGGATTTACTGTATAGTACAGGGAACTATATTCAATACCTTGTAATAACCTTAATGAAAAAAAAATCAGAAAAAAGGTAACTGAATCTCTATGCTGTATACCTGAAACGAACACAATCAACTATACTTCAATTAAAAAAAATAATGATGAATTTAAAAAAAAAAAAAAAAACCTCCCTAAAATAGAGGTTTCCAACCTAAAAACTGTTCCAAGGAACTTCCACAGACAATCCCGAGGGGCTGCTCCGAGAAAAAAAAGGGAGTTGGGCAGAGAAAGCAGAACCGAGGTCTCCCCCGCCTCAGCCCTCCCTCAACCAAGCAGCTTTGCTCGTATTTTATTGGGATTTTCCTTAGGATTTCTCTTGAAAAAGGAGGGTCTGCTTCTCAAAATCAGTTTGAAAACTGTTTGCTAAAGCATAAGCTTTGAAGGGCTCACAAACAGCCGTACTGAAGGGTAGGAGGAGGTATTAGGATACGTGGAGGATTTTTAGAATTGCAGGGGGGGCAGGGAGGGTACTCCTGGCAGTGATGAGCCACTGCTATGGAGGGGAGGTCCTCAGTGCTGAGGATGAGGATGGAAGGGTGGGTGAGAACCACTGCTTTGAGATATTTGCAATTTATGATTCTTAAAGGCAGAAAAACTCTGGATGCAAACATTTGAATCTAAATCTAGTTAAATATAATTTACGTAAGTATACATTATATATACATACGCACATATACATATATATAAATATATACAGATAAAAACACACATACATATATGTACATATTATATAATGAATATATATGTTAAACATATATATATATATTTATATATACACTATACACACACACGTATTTAATGACAGGGTAAACTGATTTGTGTTTCACTGTTAAGAAATTAGACCCCTGGGCTGACCCAGTCCTTGCCACAGGTGGTCACCCAGAAAGCCAGCCTCATCACTCACACTCGCCCTGGAAAGGCAGTCTGGTTGACGGCAACTTAACATTGGCTTTGGCTCTCTTCTCAAGGGAGATTTGCAAGGACTTCTTGCCATCTGGCCTGCACCTCACTTCAGTGGGTACAGCGAGCCAGGCCCTGGCACAGTGGTCCTAAGAGTTATGGGAAGCAGGGCAGGACTCAGGCGGGGCTCCCCTGCTGGGGGCTGGGCTCTCCCTGTGGGTGGGCTGGCCTCCATATGAACCCCACGCCCTGTGCGCTGGGTGGAAATACGGGCTCGGTTCTCTACCCAACAGAGATGGTGTGTAGACCACATCACCCTTTGGCCTCACATAGCCCGTCACAGTTAAAGAAAACGCTGGGTCTAACTCTGAATGCGTCTCTGTAACAAGGCTGTGGACTGTCGTATGCTGTTTCCCCAGCGGCTAATGTGTTTCATTTTCATCTAAAATGTGGCTGTAAATAACTTCCAATTTGAATACAATGAAAATGGATTTTTTTGTTTACTCTGTCAGCGATCTGAATCAGGTTGTCAAGGTGATCTGTTTGCCACACACAAGGAAGACAGAAGACTGGATGGTAAGGATCTTCTTGGGCTGGACTGGTAACTAGAAATGATTTGACTCAAATCTGGGTTTCTAAATGAGGAGCTATGGCTGCTCTACGTAAAGCAAATGAAAAACAAGACGTGTAAACGAGGATAGAACAAACTAGTTTTACATGAAACAGATAAAACCAATTATTTTTCAGGGTTCTATCCCCCCTACTTCTGAGATATAATATATCTCATTATAGGCAATTGCCACTTATATCCACTTTTTTTTTTTTTTTTTTTTTTTTGCGGTATGCGGGCCTCTCACTGTTGTGGCCTCTCCCGTTGCGGAGCGCTCCGGACGTGCAGGCCTAGCGGCCATGGCTCACGGGCTTAGTTGCTCCGCGGCACGTGGGATCTTCCCGGACCAGGGCACGAACCCGTGTCTCCTGCATCGGCAGGCGGATTCTCAACCACTGCGCCACCAGGGAAGCCCTATATCCACTTTTAGAAAGAGCTACAGGTTTATTTTTTTCAAAGGTTTTCTTATAAGTCTGGTAACTATGCTTTTCATTTTAACGTCATTTTTAAAATAAAAGGTTTTGATAATAGTACTTGTGTCAGACCACCTCACATTCAAATAAAATTTTTCACATGGGCCTATTTAAGACGATTACATTTCAAGCCTCTAACCAGGTAAAGTAACTGATTTATAGACTAAAGACTGGTGACACCCAGAGGAATGCTCTGATGTTTGTGACAGAATAGATCCCTGGCATACACTGGATGCTTTGTCTGGGAGGAAGGAACGACGGGCTTAGCCCAAAGGACCTCTGGCTTCTGCAGCAGGGCTCAAAGGTTTAACCTGACAGTGTTGTATTTGGGCCAGTGAGGATGGACACAGCTCTCCCATGCGACCAGGACACGATCCCCTTCTGTCCCTCCCGGCATCTCCAGCTTGGAGTGTGTGATCCAGGAAGGCTTTCGTTCCCAGGGCTGATTCTGGCCTCTCTTCCCGGTCTCCGGTGATAACCAGCAAATTCAAGAGGTGGCAAAAATCAACGAGAAGCTTCTTCTATTCCTTCATTTCTACCCTCTTCCCCCATCCCAGCGAAGACTCTGACAGAGTACCACACTTCAACATCCTCCATGAAGCTGACACAGCCGGGAAGGGAGAAAAAGGACTCCAAAAATCACAAAGAATTATACTTTTTTTCAGTCTCCGTTTTGTCCTAAATAGAGTTAGTGATGGAATAGAAGAGGTTATGAGGACTCGAGGGATGGTGTCTTCAACATCTGGTCTGTTGAATATGTGTCCTGTATGTCTACTGAGGGAATTCAACACTCTGGCAAGGAACTGTGATCTAGCACTGAATCAGGGGGTTACATATTTGAAAGAGCCCTGGGCTTCCCTGGTGGCGCAGTGGTTGAGAATCCGCCTGCCGACGCAGGGGACACGGGTTCGTGCCCCGGTCCGGGAAGATACCACGTGCCGCGGAGCGGCTGGGCCCGTGAGCCGTGGCCGCTGCGCCTGCGCGTGCGGAGCCTGTGCCCCGGGACGGGAGAGGCCACAGCGGTGGGGGGCCCGCGTACCGCAAAAACAAACAAACAAACAAAAGAGCCCTGATGCACGATGGGAGGCGGCGGAAGGGCCGCCCCGGGGTCCCCAGTGCTCCCAGCCCGAGCCCGGCCATACCTGAGAGAAGTAGCCAGAGCTCCCCGCGCATGCTCTCAGGTACGCCCTTCAGCACCAGGTCCCGTGTCTTTTCCGTGCGGTACATGCAAATCCCTTGCCCGTACTCAGCAAAGTGAATCTTCCAGGCTTGCTCTTTCAAAAACTCTTTGGCCTGAAAAGGATAATGAAGCATCACTACATCCCACAGTACTTCGACACTGGTTAGGACAAGTTCGATGAAAGGTCAGAACATTTTCCCCGCTGAATGGAGCAGTTAAGTTCTGGACAGAATTCATGAAAACAAAGAACTCAGATTTTCTGGAGTCCTTCCCAGGTATGACACATGTATCATAGCCCGTGGATCTGCCATGAAATTTTCTGTCCTAGAGTCAGAATTGTACTTACCTGAGATGAGTCAGCAGAATGCAAATGATATTTATGGCTTTATGTCTATACCTCCAAGTGAAACAGTGGATGTTTTTTAAACGTGGCCTGAGACATTACGTACTTATTTGTTGGCTGACTTATACAATAGTTAAAAACAAGACCAAAAAAGGTCAGCTGTACCCTCTATAACTCATCTCCTTCCACGATGAAGCCACTCTGAAACCCAATGACATATAACCATGTCATTATATGTTATATTTATATGTCATTTGCGTTTCTTCAACAAAATATCCTTCACTTGTAGGAAAATATCTATTCACATGTTGATGAGTTTACTTTTATTTAAAAAGATTTCTTAAACGTTATTGTTCTAATATAGAAAGTTCCGGAAAAGAGGAGGCAGCACCCACCAATTTCGGGTTGAACTCCTCGGGAGACCGCCGCCGATACATGGTCATCAGGGTCTGGGTGGCCGTGGGGACGCTGTTGCCATTGAGGTTAAACTGGCGCTCACCGTCAGCATCGGAGCTCGTGCTTCTCTGGGGACTGGAGGAAACGAGGCTGCTGGGCCGAGAATACACCTGCCGACGCAGAGAGCAACAAGACGCTGGGACCATTTTGGCTTCAGAATCTACTTCTTCAGCGTTCTCTGGACAGACACCAATAGCTACATCATGGTTCCCAAGAGGTTTCTTGTGATGTGACAAAACAGGAGAAAGGCAGCGAGCCAGCACTTTGATGGGGTCATGGGCCACAGAGCTTCGATGCCCAAAATAGGGTTCCTTTGTATTTTAGATGCATTTTGACAACAAACTCGTTGGCCATGTGTCTCTCTGATTAGTAGGCATGCAAAGCATGATGTGGTTGGATCAGCTGCTAATGGGACCACCTCCCTCACCTCCTCTCTAGCTTCTGGTGCCTCAGAAATGCCTACAGAAGCTTGGAGCAGGAAGACGGGCAGGGATGTTACTCATGAGCTCACCATTTTTGCCATGTATTTTAGCTGCTAGTAAGTTGCTCTATCACTTGAGCTAATTACATATCTTTCAGGGCCCCAGTTTCCCTGGATGTCTAGGGCTTAATTCAATAGCGATATGATTCGTATTTTATCATCATAAAATCATCATAACGATGTTGTATTTCAGTTCTGGGTGACCTCTGTACCATTCCCAACAAGGTCACTTACATAGACCAGAGTCACCTGCTATGTAACCAGGACAAATTACTTAATTATGCCTTCAACAGTGAAAGAAGAGGGTTAGACCAGATGATCTCTAAGGTTCTGTCCGGCTCTATGATCCCAAACATACACTCCATGAGATTTAAATGAGATACTGCTCTGGACATCAGAGTAGGTGGTTCATCTTAGCACAGCAGCAAAGCTTCAAGATCAAACTAACAGACAGGGAGGTGAACACCCCCGGGGAAGAGTAATAAGATGAACCAAAACACCTGCAGGTGCCTTCCACAGACCTCATCATCTGAACTGTTGTAGCTTCCTGCAAACTCTTTGTCCGAGTATATTTTGGAGGTCGTCTGTTGCAGGAAATCAGAGATCCTCTGCACGAGAAAGTCTCTATCTCTCAAATTGGCAAACAGGAAGGTCATCCTGTTCTTGGTGCTGATGGATAAAGGACTAGGGAGCACGCTGGAGCTGTCTGCCTTTTCTACAATCGTCACCTGAAAAGAAACAGGACACCAAGAGTATTACTTTCCAGGGATCATCCGACAGCAACCTCTGAGCAGCACTGGAAAGAACACAACACTTTTAAATCTCTGAAGAAACCTCCTCTATTTTATTGAGGTAAGTTGAGATTCTTTAGCCCTGTTCCAATAAAATAAAACAGCTCATAACAAATCAAACTGGAGCTGGAATCATCTTGCTGGTCTTTCTAAATTAGTAGTTATAAGTCGAGAGTGATTTTTGCCCCCAAGGAGACATCCGGCAACATCTAGAGGCACTTCTAGGAGTCACAAGTGGAGGGTACCACTAGCATCTCATAGGTGGAGGAAGGGATGCTGCTTGCTAAAGATCCTGCAGTGCACAGGACCCAGGACAGCCCGCCCCCAACAAAGTCCGGCCCAAGATGCCAATAGCGCCAAGGTTGAGAAACCTTGTTGTAAAGGAATTCTTTGATTTTCATTAAAATGTAATGGAACCATAAGAGGGAGGACTCCTAGCTGTTGCTTCATCTGTAAGAGACAGAAACAACAGATGACACTGGGTCCTTTTACCAGCTTAACGTGGGGTTGGCTTTCAAAACACCACCAATCCTTCAAGCGTCTCATTTAGACCCCAGGGCTTTGCATCCCTCACCCCTTACCACTTCAAAGTTTTAAAGGCTCGATTCTGAACAGACATGACATAAACAGCTTAACTGCAACCCTATATGCATTGGCTGACTGTGTGTGTGTGTGCGTGTGTGTGCGTGTGTGTGCGTGTGTGTGCAGCACACGCATAGCATGTGTGGTGAAGTAAGTCTACCACGTCAGGAGCAAAGGAGGAAAGAGGGGCATGTGTTTTAGCTTTGAAATGACGACATATATTTGGTGGTTTATAATAGGATTTTCATCAACTGGAAACTAGGATAAATGCATTACAACTTTTTTCTTTAGCACATTAGAAAGAAAATCTCAAGGCCAGCCCTAGATAAATGGTTTATCTGCAGCAGCTCTGACTCTGTACAGTTAAGTTTCTTTCCCTTCTTCATTTCCACATGTAGGCAGTCTAGACAGGTTCAACTTCAACCTCTTCATCAGCATTTTCATGTGAAATACATTTCCTCTCAAGCAGAACTTTAAAAACTTTTCTCCCCTTCAAGGCTAAGGAACTTCTTGGAATTGCCTAAAAAGTTGCATGGTCCCAAGTGCAAACAGGTAGTACTGGGGTCCATAAAGGGAAAACTCGCAGGACCTGTCTTCTGTTCTCAGACTTCATAAATATGTACAAGTTAGATATATACTTACACTTTTTTAAAGGAATCTCCGAGATACCTGGAGTTGCACATAAAAGTGTTTTTTTCCCCTCAATGCAAAAGAAGCTAGAGAAATTGGGGGAAAAAAACCCAACTTCTTTATCATGAAAAGGATTTTCCCATGACACTTCAGACATGTGTTAAACAATGCTTATTTAAAAAGACTGATAAAAACTACCTTTTCTCTCAGTAGATTTTTTTCTGATTCTTTTAGTCACCAGGCATCTGCGATTAAATGACAGATGTCAAGAGAATGAAAGGTTCAAGTTCTCTGCCTAAAACACAGACATCATGTGCATCGTGATGAAGTCAAAGTGGAAAGTCCTGTATCTAGCAGGATCATGAATACAGAGACAGCAAGAAAGTTCCCTCAGAAAACCTAGGGTTTTCTGAGGGAACTAGGGTTTTCGTGGGAACCTAGGGTTCCCACGGGTTACAACCTATTTTTCACTGGCAAATGAGTTCTAGTAGAATTCTACCCATAAGCTTTTTGCCACCAGGTACGGGCAACAGCTATATCTGAATATTCTACGGGATAATGGGACACATTTTTGTTACCAGCTTGGGTTACAAAATAGATCAAATTTAATCAAATCTTGGTGTGTCATATGGAACACTTACAAGGTAACTTATAATTGAAAGAAGAGAGAGACTTCATCTGGAATCTCTAATGAGGACCCTGATCACCTCACTTTATCCTCCTGCTTTGCTGCCTCAGTAATTTCTAGAAAATCTACAGCAATATGACCCTGTGTAAACATTTAACATGTATCGATTTGGTCTACCTTAAGTCTGTGTGTAGAATATATATTAACAATCTCCAGTCAATATTTCTACTTATTTATAAAAAATTAAATAACACAACAATTCCTAGTCTACACAGTCCTAAAAGTAGCCAGTCCAAGGAGGATTCAGTGTTCCCACGGAGGCGCCTCCTGATCAATCAGCTTCATTTAGTTCACAGAGACGCCACCTCTACTCATACAGACCTGGATGGAGGGTGGGAGCCTCGTCCTAGTGTTTTGCTGTCATTATCATACCTAGAGGTAATAAAAATTACATTAAGTCCTTTGCTCCTTCCATCAGTCGAGGTTCGGGATTTACCATGAATACACCTCAGCGATTCATCAGGTTAAAGGACAGGGCACTGCTGTCTCCCTGAGCATTTCTTTAAAGCTGCATCCTCCAACCAAGACACACTTTATTTGTAAATGCTACCTCTACCGTTGTCCCTCTCCTGACTTACCCTGAAATATGACTGAATGATCTTTGCCCTACCGCCTGCTGGGGAAAACTAGCAAGCAGGAGACGGGCTGAGGACATTAACCACTATCCTCTCAATTCCCCCGAACGCTCACCATCCTAGTATAAATCACACTAAAATGTACACAGAGCGCCTGGACCAAACCGGGAGGTGGGGAACAGGAGAGAAGACATCTGGACAGCAGCTCGCAGCCCCTCACTGCTCTTGAGTTCTCCCTGCATAAACAGAGTCACGACTCACTCAGATTCATAAATGACACATTCACGGTACATTCTTAATCCCAGGATGGGTTTCTCTAGCCAGTCCAGGTCACTCTGCTTCACTATGTTCAGGTAGTACTTGATGAAGAAAATTTTTAGTAGCAGCCTTGTTACTATGGTGATAGATGTTAACTGGACTTATTGGGGTGATCATTCCATAATGTATACAAATATCAAATAACTACTTTGTTCACCTGAAACTAATGTTATGTCAATTACACACCACACACACACACACACACACACACACACACACACAGTTTAGTAACTCCCTAAGACAAAGTTTGCTGGAAAAAGTCATGAAATGCCTTTCAGAGCCAATGTAAGTCCTGATGAATTATCCATCTCAGAATTCACTCCCAACAATTCCTGGCCTCCAAATGTGTTATAATACCAGCTAGTTCACCCTATAAGAAGAAGAACTAGATTTTTCAATTGCTTAACATTTTGCATTCTTTTTGATCCACCAATTAAACTTCTAGGAATTTATCAATTAAGGAAAATTATACATATGATTGGGAGAAAACTAAAAACAATGCAAAAGTCCAAGCACTGGTAACCTAAAAAGAAGAAATAAATTATACATATCCATTAATGGAATAATATGCAGTCACTAAAAGTTACATTGTAAAAGAAGATTTTATGATATGGGGAAAAGTTTAGTGTACACGAACTGTTAAGGGAATTCAGAAAAAAATAAAAATTCATTATGTTTTATATCTAAATAATATAAATGACATTATACACAGCAATGTACAGAAAGCCTGAAAAGCTGTACAGCAGAATGTTAACATGATCGTCTTTGAAGGGTGGGACTAGGACTGAATTTTGTTTTCTTTTTATTTGTATTTTTACAAATTTTCTGTGATAATGATGCAATATTTTTGAAACAAAAAAACCAAGAAAATTTGCTTACTTAAATGATTTTTTTTTAAAACAAAGAAGGCAGAAGGAAACTTGAATCCTTTACTATAGAGAATCTTAATAAAGGGTCAATCTTGATTAAATAGCCAAAGCTTCTAACCGTCTTACTTTCTAGAAAAGGACCAGAGTAGGCTGAAAGTTACCAAGTCAGAAATTGCGCGTCTGCCAGCCTCTGACATCCTAACTTCGAGTTGCTTCTCAACCCCAAACAGCAAGGCTTCCATACAAGTGCCAGAATAATCTATCACTGTGAGGACACGACAGAACCCACCTCCACCCCAGACACAATAATAATGTTTCTCAGTCTTCACTGTCTACGGGCATCAGCCTGGCACTCTATTAAAATACAGACTCCAAAACTTGCAGAGATCCAGAAGATCTGGGGTGAGCTCAGGAATCTGCCACTGTGGCCAGCGGTCCCAGTGGTTCTAATGCAAGGAATCGACAAACCGGACAGATCTGAACACTTGGCTTTCTGATTCACAACCTAGACTGTCTCCTCTAACGACCAAGCTGCTCAGGCTGTGAGCCAGGTGTAGTAACTACATCTTCTAGCTTCTGTATTTGATGTTTTCACATCTTGGGGCCTTTTTGACCCAGAGTCAGCCAACTCCTGGCGATAGTAAAGGACTCACCTGTGAGCAGGACTTTTATAGGCAAACCAACCAATCCACGCCCATACCCCAGTGACCGCCTATATCTGCTCTCACACTCAGGGCCACATTCACCTGCCCCCATCACCCCAGGGCCAGGTACCAGGCAACCAGGGATAGGCCCTCTGCCCTGGAGCCTACCCAAATTATTCAACTTGCCAATCCTAAGCCTGCTCACCCTGCCTCGCCTGTTTCTTCCCATGGAAACCACAATAAAGGCTTTCACCCAAGTTTTCCCCTGCTCCTCTGCCTGCTGACTCACCCTGGCGCTTCCCTGCGTGGTCCCCACGGTATGGCGTGCCCCGCCCCCAGTGCAATCTGTGAGTATAACAAGCAATCTTTTCAATGACAGTCATCTCCTGCTCTGTTGGCCTCACCGTACCTGAACAAGAATGAAATCTACATTTTAAAATACCAGGCTGGGGCTTCCCTGGTGGCGCAGTGGTTGAGAATCCGCCTGCCGATGCAGGAGACACGGGTTCGTGCCCTGGTCCGGGAAGATCCCACATGCCGCGGAGCAACTAAGCCCGTGAGCCATGGCCGCTGGGCCTGCGCGTCCGGAGCCTGTGCTCCGCAACGGGAGAGGCCACAACAGTGAGAGGCCCGCATACCACACAAAAAAAAAATAATAAAATAAAATAAAATAAAATACCAGGCTGGGGCTTCCCTGGTGGTGCAGTGGTTGAGAATCCGCCTGCCAATGCAAGGGACACGGGTTCGTGCCCCGGTCCAGGAAGATCCCACATGCCGCGGAGCGGCTGGGCCCGTGAGCCACGGCCGCTGAGCCTGCGCGTCCAGAGCCTGTGCTCCGCAACGGGAGAGGCCACAACAGCGAGAGGCCCGCGTACCGCAAAAAAATAAAATAAAATAAAATAAAATAAAATAAAATACCAGGCTGTCTCTGGAGGAAAATATCTCACAGGTCCCATGGTCACTTAGGGCAATGACAACAAATAAAAGAGGGGCAGATTCCACCAAAGAATTATGAACACTCACCTATGGTTAAAAGCCAACTCACTGCTGGTAAAAGATACACAGAAAAGTATTACCATTAAACTCTTAACATACCCTGAAAGTTCCATTTTCACCTGACACTTACCTCTCGGAGTGGTATAATGAGGCTGCACAGGTTTTCCTCCTTGCTGGTAAAGCAGATGTAGTTTGTGGACACAAACATCTGCCCCAAAATATGCATTTTGTTGAACGGAGTCCAGAGGGTGCAGTCTGTGTGGCCATCTAATTTTTCATCTTTGGGCAGCCGGAAAAGTGCACGGTATCTCTCACTCTTTGCCCTGGCATCCAGATCGCTGGAAAGCAACAAAAATAACTCACCCCACACAAAATAAAAGTTTCAGTACCTCTAAATGATGCGGCAACGGAGGTTCCCCAGGCCATCTTTCCCCTCTTCCATCTTGTGAGACTTATTCCTACCTTCTTGGCTTTCTACTGGCGTGAACTCCAAACTATGACCCAAAAGCATAATGAAATTATTTTAATATATTTAGGTCCCTTGTGTAGCCATTTTGCAATCAGTATCTGTGAATGTCAAAGGATCTTAGGAAAACAAGGCCTGGACAGGAAATAATTCTCTTTCTAAAAGAATACAGTAATTTCTTAAGAGATGATTACATTAGCCATGACTCATCCAGAGCCACTCTTGGGGCCTTATCTTTTAAGGACGACGTAACGCAAATACACGCAAGCCACATGAATCTGCTGACTGGCGCGGTCCACATGGAGTAGACAATAAAACTGCCCAAAACACAGGAACGACCCACCTCCAGGACACCCAGAGTATCTAACGTCATCTGGGTCCTCAGGTAACTATGATCTTTTCCCTAATGAGTTCCTTTTTCCTGTTCATCATGGCAGTTATTGAAACCTCTTTGCTCAAGCTTTTGTGCTACTTCAGCCCCTGACGATCCAGTTTCTGGCTTCACAGGGCAAAGACAGGCCCCCCAATTCCCTCCCTCCTATCTCCAAAACCAACTCCATCCTCATCTCATCCTACTTCCTTTCCCTGTTTCAAAGGGAGATGCATCAGCACACATAAACATCCTTTTCCATGTCCTATGAGATGTCACTTTTTAAATTATTCATTTTCTTCTAGCTTTATCTCCATGCCCTCTTCTGTCCCTGCACTTACCCCTCACCAACAAACTCTTCCCATCTGCCCACTTCACACCATCTTCAGGTCAAATCTTTTTCATTCTAAAATGAGCAGGCCCCCTCCTTTACCATTGAATTTCTTGAAAAAGCAGTCCGTACTGTCCTAACGCCCTTGCCTTGCCTTTCACGTGCTATGCAACCCACTGCAGTAACCCATCCTCTTGTCACTCTATCAAAACATGTCTCAAGTCACCAAAGGTGTTCTAACTGCAGTGACTTCTTGTCAGGTACCAGCTGTAGGGCAATGATTGCCAATTCCAGTTTGATGTCCTGCAGGCAACTCAACTCAACACGATCAAAACTGAGCCCTCGGGCTTCCCTGGTGGCGCAGTGGTTGGGAGTCCGCCTGCCGATGCAGGGGACACGGGTTCCTGCCCCGGTCCGGGAAGATCCCACATGCCGCGGAGCGGCTGGTCCCGTGAGCCATGGCCGCTGAGCCTGCACGTCCGGAGCCCGTGCTCCACAACGGGAGAGGCCACAACAATGAGACGCCCGCATACCACAAAAACAAAAAAACAAAAAAAAAACCCTGAGCCCTCATATCCCTTGGACACGCTCTTCCTTCCCTAATCCCCACCTCAGTTAGGGGTAATTCCATGCATACCATCACACTTTAGAGCATCAGCTTGTCCCTCGCCTTCTCTCTAGCCCAGATCCAGACTTCCAGGCCACTCTGCAGCCTCACTTCATCTCGTGCCCAGCCACCTTTCACACATGTGATGGACCAACTTCCCTCCGTGCTCTTCCCTTGTGCTTCTCCCATCATGTTTATGCCCTCTGTCTGAAGTATCCGTCCTACCGACTCTGAATGAGTCATGTCTACTATGTCTTAAGAGCCCAGCTCCAAGCAGCTCTGCTGAGAGGTCTTTCCTACACACTCTGCCCACCTGTCCATGTGTGTGCGCTCATGACGCCCTGCTCATAGGAACAGAAGAGGTCCCACCCCATTGTTTGGGAGCTGGTCGCGTCTGCCTCGCTTAATGAACTGGGAATGCCTTAGGTCGTCTTTTTCAGTTTTGTATCTATACCTGGAAAGCTGTTCTGAAGCCTTGAAGTTGTTCAGAAAGGGTTCACTTTCCTAAAGGAACAGACGTGTTTCTTGTTTCTAAAGTCTGTAAAAGACTCTAAGTCTCCGACACCTACCGTTTGAGAGCAGACACTTTTTTAGGAGATTTCTTTTTCAGTTTAGGCAGGGATCGATCTTGTTCAAACCCCTCATTGTCTAAGAGCTGCCTCATGGCGATGTTGGCGAGCTGCTCCATCAACTTGAAGGTCTCACTGATGTTGAGGAACACGGAGAAGAAGTGTTCGCTGGACCTCGTGCTTACTTTGATCACGTCGGGCAGAAGCAGCGTGGCGTTCTTCTCGAGCTGGGTGATGTCCACCCACCGGATAACCAGCTTGGCTGAGCACGGGAAACAAGGCGGGGTCAACACACAGCTGCTCAAAATCCTTCCAAGATACCGGAAACGAACAACACTGCCCCCCGATTTCACGGACCTCCTCTGAGTTTATGTGCCCACGTTTCTCACTGTTCTGTTTGTTAGTTTTAACAGACAAACCTGGACCACAAAAATTCTGAGTTACAATTATGACGGATTTAAGTCCATGCCTACTATACCTCTGGTGAATCTTTACTACTTCATAACTAACTTCGTTACAACCGCTGAGCCAAAAATGACCGAATTCAATTGCTAAGTCATCACAAAATAGTGCTGGCTCAGTTACAACGACAGATTTATTATTGTTGATGTTTGGATGTGGTTTATGAGTTCAGGGCAGGCAAACCTCATTAGGCTTTCAAAAGCTTCCCTCTGAAATTCTAGAGAACTCACCTTCCCTTCCCATCAGAAAAGAATAAAAGCAAAGGTGGTTAATACTGAGGTACATCCAACCCTGTCGGGGAACCTTCCCCTTCCAGTAGCTGCAAGAGTAATAGTTGACGAGTTTCTCTTCCTCAGGCATTCCAAACAGCCGATGGAATTTCACAATGGCTTCCTTGAACTTTTCTGTGTCATCATCTTCCTTCACATCATTGATTTTGTTATACTCTGCAATGATGCCCTAAGAAGCGATAAAACACACAACTGTTATCACTATGACTAGAGCTGCTTTTTCCCGTATCTTATACATAACTGGAAAGGAACAAAAAATTTCTAAGGCTAGAGTTTTAAAAAACTGAATTATTTTCAAAGCCAACTCCCCAATTCTAAGCCAATTAGCAAGCAGCATTTATGTACTAAAAGATTTCCAAAGAACAATATAGATTTTAATATCTGTTTATTGGTACTAATCATTTCTTTAAGTTCACTTAGAATGAAGCCCATAGTTTTCTTTTACAAATGAGGAGATGAAAAGATTTTGCTAGTTCTACTACTTTTCCTAGCTTATCATGATAGACTTATCCCAAAGGTCAACCAACGTCTGCCTTTCTCAAAAACTCAATGAGGGACTTCCCCGGTGGTCCAGGGGTTAAGAATCCACCTTCCAGGGCTTCCCTGCTGGCACAGTGGTTAAGAATCCACCTGCCAATGCAGGGGACATGGGTTTGAGCCCCGGTCCGGGAAGATCCCACATGTCGTGGAGCAACTAAGCCTGTGTGCTACAACTGCTGAGCCTGTGAGCCACAACTGCTGAAGCCCGCGTACCTAGAGCCCGTGCTCCGCAACAAGAGAAGCCACTGCAATGAGAAACCCTTGCACTGCAATGAAGAGTAGCCCCCCCGCTTGCTGCAACTAGAGAAAGCCCGCACACAACAATGAAGACCCAACACAGCCAAAAATAAAATAAATTAAATTTAAATTTAAAAAAAGGATCCGCCTTCCAATGCAGGGGACTCAGGTTCAATCCCTGGTCAGGGAACTAAGGTCCCACATGCTGCAGGGCAACTAAGCCCGTGTGCTGCAACTACTGAGCCCATGCGTTCTGGAGCCCTCGCGCCACAATGAAAGATCCTGTGTGCTACAACTGAGCAACTAAGACCCGACGCAGCCAAAAAATAAATAAATATTTTTTAAATAAATAAATAAATAAAAGAATGACATTGGGACTTCCCTGGTGTACCAGTGGTTAAGACTTCACGCTCCCAATGCAGGGGGCCCGAGTTTGATCCCTGGTCGGGGAACTAGATCCTACGTGCGGTAACTAAGACCCAGTGCAGCCAAATAAACAAAAAAACAAAAACTCAATGAAATTTCATCATGAATGGAAAGAGAGGAAGAAAGACCAAAACACATGCCACTAACTGACACTGGCCACAGACCCACTGTCTCAGGGCCATGAATAACATCAGGCAACATAGATAAAAGGAACAAGCCACCATTTGAGCAGAAATGGGGTGAATATTGGAGCAAAAATCAGAGTAGACACACAAGTTTTAGTCAGTTGCACAGGAAATAAAATATATGCACGGCATGTGACTGGCTTAATCTCCTATTTAATCATTATAGTAGCTTGAGAGGCTGTTTCATTGTTACCCAGTTCCTTCATAATTCCCTGAAAAATGGCTTCTACCTATATCCCTTGACAGAAAACGCTCGTTGGAATTCCACCTTGACTTTGTAATCACCAAATACCTCATCTCCATTTTCTCTGATCACAAGGTAGCTAGAAAAACATGAGCTTTTGAGCATGAAAGTCTTGGGTTTCGATCCCAAAGGTGTCACTGCGTGTCTGTGTGAATTTGGGCAACTTCTCAGGTTCTCCTTGACATGACTGAGCCCTCTGTATTCCAAGGATAGAAAACTGCAATTGCCTCATACCTAGAATTCCTGCCTTTGGGCTCTTAGGCTCCCAGTATATGCTGGATGCTCCCTATAAATTTATCTTCCTAAAACTTATTTAAAAACTAAAAAATTCTTATTATCAAAATTCTCTTTCCCTATAATCACCATATAAAATCTAAAATTCTATACCATGCACGTTGTTGATCCAACCAACACTGCAACCTTTGCTCTCACTGTACTACATCTGACAAGATTCCCAATTGTTTTCTTCTGCCTTAGTCAGCCTAAGGCACACTCAGGGCCTGAATCTGTCATTTTTGTGCTTTTCTACCATCTTGCCTGTGGTCCAGCCATTCTGAGTGCCTAAAATCTGGAATCAGACTGTTGTCTGTTTCACTAATCCTACCTAGTCTCAAAGTCTGGTCTCATTCCCACCTCCTTATGAATCCTTCTCCCAGCTCTGACTGTCCTTCCTCACATTAAGCACTTTTGATTCTCTCTGCCCGATGTATTGAAATTTATTTTTCAATACATATAATGTTCTGAATTTTATTTTCACTGCCAGACCGGCTCCAGACGCTCAGGCTCAGCAGCCATGGCTCACGGGCCCAGCCGCTCCGCGGCATGTGGGATCTTCCCGGACTGGGGCACGAACCGGTGTCCCCTGCATCGGCAGGCGGACTCTCAACCACTGTGCCCCCAGGCAAGCCCGCCATCAGGCATCTTTCCACACTGTGATATATTCTGTATGGCTACACGCATTCCCACCTTTAAAATGTCCACAGGTTATCAGTGTAAGAGGGAAAAAGTCCAATCTACATCTCATGCCATACAACCCCTTTCTCTATCTGCCCAAATCACCCTATCCAGGCTCAGTGTAAATATCCTCCGTGAAACTAACCCAATCCCAAATGAGGACTAGCATTCTCACCTCTGTGTTCTCTTTACATGTGGGCTGAAAGTATTTTGTTTATATGTCCCTCGACCACTAAACATACATTTCAAAAACAAATATAATGCCTCTAACAGTTTTTACCACCAGTACCTAGCAACTAAAAGACATCTAATAAAAGATTATTAAAAGGGTAGGGCTTCCCTAGTGGCGCAGTAGTTAAGAGTCTGCCTGCCAGTGCAGGGGACACAGGTGTCAGCCCTGGTCCAGGAAGATCCCACATGCCACAGGGCAACTAAGCCTGTGCGCCACAACTACTGAGCCTGCGCTCTAAAGCCGGCGAGCCACAACTACTGAAGCTTGTGCGCCTAGAGCCCTTGCTCTGCAACAAGAGAAGCCACGGCAATGAGAAGCCCGTGCACCGCAACGAAGAGGAGCCCCCGCTCACCGCAAATAGAGAAAGCCCGCGCATGGCAACGAAGAGCCAATGCAGCCAAGAATAAATAAATTAAATAAATTAAATTTTTAAAAAAGTTTAAAAGGGTATATGTTGTCTTTCCAAATTAGCATGTATCTTAAGGGGCCATATCTTAGTCTTTATTGTGTCCTGCAGAGTCACAGATTTCTAAGTCTAAAATTGTTTGAGTTAGCAAAACTAACTTGGAAAGCTAAGTACCAAGTTGCTGACTCCTGTTCTTTTGTCATATGGGAGGACTGAATGGCTGGCATTGGTAGTAGCAATGTACTTCCCTGAGAGTATCTAAGGTAAGGTTGTTTCATCTAATTACTTTTGGTGCTACTCCACTGACAGAATAGAGATGTTGGCTTTGATGGAGGCCAAGGGAGACTCATTTTGGACCTCGGCTGCTTTGAGGGTGAGCAGGTTTTGGTAGCGTGCTATCCTACGGAACTGTAGACAGCCAGGAGGCAGCATCAGGGCACTGGACCTCTGGGTGGGGAGGAGAAGAAGCCACTTCAGCGAGAAGAGGGATGGAAACACCTTTCCCAGTTGGCACACACATCTACAGCCTATGTGACATTTCAAAGCTATCAGTGCCTTCAGAGGGGGAGCCAAAAATATGTAAGAATGAAAAGAAGAAATAAATGAATGAATAGATGAAAGGGACTGAATGAGAACCACTAATAAGAAGTAGCAGTTGGGGGGTTTCCCTGGTGGCACAGTGGTTAAGAACCCACCTGCCAATGCAGGGGACACAGGTTCAAGCCCTGGTCTGGGAAGATCCCACATGCTGCGGAGAAACTAAGCCCGTGCGCCACAACTACTGAGCCTGCCCTCTGGAGCCTCTGATCCACAACTACTGAAGCCCGTGCGCCTAGAGCCTGTGCTCCGTAACAAGAGAAGCCACCGTAATGAGAAGCCCGTGTACCACAACGAAGAGTAGCCCCCGCTCGCCGCAACTAGAGAAAGCCCGCGTGCAGCAACGAAGACCCAATGCAGCCAAAAATAAATAAAATAAAATAAAAAATAAATCAATTTATAAAAAAAAAAAATGAAGTAGCATTTGGGTCCCTAGGCAATCCCAATGGCCAATCAACTCAGAGTAAGCCTAGAGACTGACCCTCAAGGCTAATGTCTGCTCTCCTCCTGCGCCCTGTAGCAGGGCTCTTACCTGAAGTCAGAAGAAGGAGAATACTAGAAGGAAGCGACATAGAACAAACTGAATGATGCCCATATGTTTTGAGTGGAAAAACATTAAGTTCAAACTATTCTAAAGAACTAATAGGTACTACATTCCTAGAATGCTCACTGAAATTTTCAAAAGCAAATGTTTTAAAGTATGAGAGGATTTATGAGGACACAGAACTGAGAAACATCACTAAAACACTCTTCTACACTAATATCAACAGACCAGGCCTTGCCAACTAGTTTCAACAGTAAAGATAACAGTCCCTAAGGTTTCACTCCCGATTTTCCCACCTTTAAGAAAAGAGAGGGTCCAGAATACAGAACCTCTTCTGAGTTTACTGTAATTTTTTAGCCAGGTGGACTGGATGATAGAACAAAGGGATGGAATTATCTCCTTCCTGTATGTTCTACAGGTTCTACACGATATGAAATAGGTCATCCCGGTTCTAGGCAACAGCGCCACATAACAAGCTACTACAATCCAAATGTTGGGAACATTCAATATAAATTTAAATACACACAGGATATTGACAGGTAGTTCACAAAAAAGGGAAACATTAACTTAGCAAACATGAAAAAAAATTCAACCTCATAATCAAAGACAGAAAAATTAAAACAATAAGACACTGGCTTTTACTTATTAATCTTAAAAAACCACTTAAACGATTATAATGCTGCAAGCTAGCAATAGTACAATCACATAGGGATCCTAATATACTGACAATATCTACTAAGGTCCATTAAAAGTATTTAAACTTAACCCATTAACCAATGTTTTGTAATCTATCCAAAAGTGGGGAAAAACTATAGGAAAAGTTACATATGAGCAAAAGGGTTCACTGTATTACTATTTGTGCTTGACTCCCACTAGTCTAAAAGCTAGGAGACTTCTAGAAAGAGAGGAATGCTAAGGTCAATTATAGGATAATATTCAGTTATTAAAGTAACAACCAAAAGTTACATAACAGCATAGTAGATGACAGAGAAAAAAGATATGATACAAAGTTACATGTACAGTCATACTACTATTATGATAAATATGCATATAAGAAAACTAAAAAGAAAAAAACAAAAGTTATCTATGGTGTTCGGATTATGGTTGCCTCTGTAGTTAATTATTACATTTATAATTTTAAGAAGTTAATTAGATCTCAAAACAAATAAATATGTTGGTTCCCTTCATTACTGGACAATCTGAATGCTTAAACCACCCATGATGCAATTCCTTCCTCATAACTGGTTTCAGGGGAATTATTTTATTTTATTTATTTATTTATTTATTGTTTCAGGGGAATTAAATCTGACATTTTTGGTTTAATGAAAATGGTGAAAAGAATGGCTATTTGACCTGCAATTTGTGCTTGCTTGCTTTATTTCTCGTAACTATTGTCACTTTTAAGCTTCAGTTTCTTCCTGCAGGTCTTGATTTGTACCTACTTCCCAAAGACGACAACATTTGAGGGAGGACGATGAAAAGGTAACCGAGAACCTGGGCAGTGGCTCCTGGATGGAGAAGACGCCTCCTGTCTCTGTTTCCCCCACCAATTGCTGCCCCCTTTCACCCAGCCCCTCCTACAGGATCAAATCCTGCAGGAAACCTCAGACTCCCCCCATAGACATTACTGCCTAGAAGTTCAGATAAATGACTTAGAAACAAAAGGAAGATGTTACCAAACCTGATTGGTTTTATCAGTAAAACTCTCCATTATTATAAAATAGAGAACTAATATAGCACAGGGAACTCTACTCAATACTCTGTAATGACCTATATGGGAATAGAATCCAAAAAAGAATGAATATATGTATACGTGTAACTGATTCACTTTGCTGTACACCTGAAACGAACACAATGTTATAAATCAACTATGCTCCAATAAAAATTAATTTTAAAAATCTCTCCGTTATTCAAGAATATTTTTTTTAATTTGGAAGCTGCCATCTTTTCCTAGCTTCATTGATCCTTTCCAATGTCTCCCCCCACCTCTCTTTTTTTTTTTTTTTTTTTTGCGGTACGCGGGCCTCTCACTGTCGCGGCCTCTCCCGTTGCGGAGCACAGGCTCCGGACGCGCAGGCGCAGTGGCCACGGCTCACTGGCCCAGCCGCTCCGCGGCATGTGGGATCCTCCCGGACCGGGGCACGAACCCGTGTCCCCTGCATCGGCAGGCGGACTCTCAACCACTGCGCCACCAGGAAAGCCCCCCATCTCTCATTTTTGATCTCCTTCTCTACTCTTCTATTCTCTTTAATTAGGATGGAACAGAAGCTTAAATCACCAATCTTAAAGCAATGATCAACTATTCACTTTGAGGGCTAAGAGGTGAGAGTAAAGGAAGAGGTCGATATTATTACATGTGCTTTTGTACTTCTGCACACCTCAATCCTCACTCATTTTATGTGGTCCAGTTAAAATTCTCCTTCAAAAAACATCAGCCTCTAAAGGGTAATGAGAATCCACTTGTATTTTTCTACTTCTCTTTCTGAATATAAAATTATTACATGTGAGGGGGGGATCAAGATGGTGGAGTAGGAGGTCCTGGAGCTCACCTCTCCCCACAAACACATCAAAATTACTATAAGTACATGTAACCATTTAGTAAAGTAGAAGAAATAAAATAAAAATTGATCAGTCTGTAGAATTTTAATGAGAAACACTGTTGGATCACTTCCTAGAATTCCTCCTTAACCTAGATTTAAAGAAAGGCTTCTATGACTGAACATCCAGATGCTATAATAGAAAGAATGGATGATTTTGACCAAATAAACATTTAAACTTTGCCTGGCGAAAATTATCATGAGCCAAGTGAAATGACAAACATATATCACTGATACAGGGCTAACAGGCTTTGTATAAAAAGAACTTTTAAAAATATGTATTTATTTATTTATTTATTTGGCTGCACCGGGTCTTAGTTGCGGCACATGGGATCCTCATTGCCGAGTGCGGGATCTTCAGCCGCGGCATGCGGGTTCCTAGTTGTGGTAGGCGGGATCCAGTTCCCCGACCTGGGATCAAACCTGGGCCCCCTGCACTGGGAGCGCAGAGTCTTAGCCACTGGACCACCAGGGAAGTCCCAAGAACTTTTAAAAATTAAAGAAAAATAAGACCGAAAGTCTCAGAGAAAAATAGGCAAAAGACATGAACAGTCTACAAACAGGGTTATAAAAACAGCCCTTAAACATAAGAAAAGACGTTTAACCTCACTCATAAATGAGATTAAAAATTAAGACAATACTAAAATATTTCACCCCTTCAGATGGGCAAAACCTCAAAAGCTTGATAATCCACCTGGTTGGTGAGGCTTGGGGAAACAAGCACCCCCACACATGCCAGTGGGAATGTAAAATGGGGAGGGGAAATTGGCAATATTTAGCAAAACCACTCATGCATTTACCCTTTCACCTGGCAATCCCATTTCTACCAGTGTATCTTAAAGCTACATCCCCAACAATGCAAAAAGGCATATGCACGAAAAAATATACATGGAACGTTATTTATAACTGCAAAATATTGGAAACAACTTACATGTAGAAGCATAAAAGAGTGGCTGGATTATCTATGGTTCATACACACATAATATGCAGCTTAAAAAAGAATGAAGAACTAAATGCATCATGGGATCCTGGATTGGATCATGGAATGAAGTGGAAAAACTAGTAAAATCCAAATACAGTCTGTAGTTTAGTTAACAATATTGTGTCAATGTTGATTTCTTAGTTTTGATAAATGTACCATGTTTACATAAGATGTTAACATTCAGGGAAGCCGAGTGTAGGGTATATGGGAATTCTCTGCTCTACCTTTGCAGTTCTCAAAATTATTTTAAAATAAAAAACGGAACTATTAAAACATTTTTGTTTTTTATTGAATATTAAAATGTTGTTTTAAATGCGGTCCATCTTTATGAACTAATATGAAGTGTTACACAGGAATTATTAAATGCAAAAAGCAAATGCAGGACTGCCCTGGTGGCACAGTGGTTAAGAGTCCACCTGCCAATGCAGGGGACATGGGTTCGAGCCCTGGTCTGGGCAGATCCCACATGCCGTGGAGCAACTAAGCCTGAGAGCCACAACTACTGAGCCTGTGCTCTGGAGCCCGTGAGCCACAACTACTGAGCCCACGTGCCACAACTACTGAAGCCCACACGCCTAGAGCCCGTGCTCCGCAACAAGAGAAGCCACCGCAATGAGAAGCCCATGCACCGCAAGAAAGAGTAGCCCCTGCTCACCGCAACTAGAGAAAGCCTGCGCACAGCAACGAAGACCCAATGCAGCCAAAAATAATAAATAATAAATTAATTTTTAAAATATAAAGAATGTTTCAGTATTTTATCTTACTTAGAAAAGGAGGCAGTTGATAGGGGCTCTAGCCAAATCTGGGAGAGGGTGAGTACCAAAATAAGCCCAGCAATGAAACAGAAGCTACTGAAAAACACAGGAAGCCACAAGTCCATATCAATAATAAACAGATAAAAAGGTAAATAGAGGGAGGGCTCTTGCTTAGAGCGGAAGTGCCAACTAGTAAGTGTGAGGGAACACTGGAGTTGGGAAATCGTCACTTTGTAAACCATCATAACAAAGATTGGTTCAACAAAAAAAAAATCACTGATGGATGCTAAAGCAAGGGAGAAATGTTGATAAAGAGCAGGATATTTGTGGAACCTTAAAGTGTCTTCCTACAGAAAATTGCAAGGGTAAAATTAGTAACTCTACAGGGTAGAAATTGGCTAGCACTTTGCTGGGTTTATATCACCAATGGGTGGTGGACGGGTGTCACGTGCCTGCAAAAAAGACACTCTGGAAAGGACACAGGATCACTTATGAAGTGTCCCATCCAGGAATGCATAATCTGAAGCAAATCATACAGGGACATCTGACAAAACCCCAAATGGAAAATGTCCTATTAAAAAAACAGAACCATACACTTAGAAACAGTAATGTCATAAAAGACAAAGAAAGGCAATTGAACGATCCAGACTGAAGGAGACAAAAAACTAATCCAATAGCTTCCTAGACTGGATCTTACACTGGAATGGAAAAAAATGCTATACATGACATTATTGGGTCATTTAGCAAAATTGGAATATGTGCCAACTATTATAGTATTCATATTAAATTTACCGCAGGCGAGAACTGTTGTTAACACTGTGTTGTCATTTAATAGAAGAGCTCTGTTCTTAGAAATATACACGGAAGCCTCCGGGGGAAATTCCTCTAAAATAGAGTAATGGAGCCTACAAATAATAAAGTAAATGGGATAAATTGTTAACAACAGGGGAATATGGGTAAAGGGTCTACAGATGTGTTTTGTACAATTTTTATTGTTGCAACTTTTCTGTAAGTTTGAAATTCTTTCCAGTGAAAAGGTTTTTTTTTTAAAAAAGATTCCACGTTAATAAACCACTACCTGTATTTTTCCTCTCACAAATGTGGTGATATCGTTCTCATTTTCAAAGATGGAAAGTGTCTGCAGAAGATTCTGCTCAAGCCATTCCCAGTGTTCGGTGATTTCTTTTCTGGAACCACCTGTACGAATGTAAAATGATAATAATAAATGTCAGCAAGTAAAAGATACTTTAAAACCAGGCCCACTTCATCCATATACAGTGCCTTGAAAGGAGAATACTGTTCCCACCAGCTCTGCCTTCAAACACTTTCTCTCCTTCAGAAGGGACACACAGAAGATGCTGAAGGATGTAGAAACCCAAAGAGTAAGTACTGTGTTATGGTCACGTCTGATCAGGTGAGTCCAGAAACTTTTGGGACAGTCTTTCAGAGTCGAAGGCAGCCACGTTTCTCCTGTTCACTTTCTGGATTTAGCCCTATCCCCTTTTCTCCCCCGAGGACCTGCACTTTTCAGGGTAACGCAGATCTTGTAGGATACTAGGTTACAGCTGTTAAGTTGCAACAATATGAGGGCTCTGGTATGTCACTGGAGAGCTGATGTAATCACCTCCTATAATGGGCAAAAAATGATCCTCACTCCCTTCAATTATGAATGAGATGTGAAAATGGACTATCGCTAGGGAATAGCAGCCCGGCTCTCACCAGCACAGTTGCCCTGAATTGTAATGGGATGAGGTCATCTTCATAGCCTCCATCCAAATCAGAAAGCAGAAGCATAAGTCACCTCACCTGGCAACTTCTAAACTGAAACAACCTCAGCCTCGTAGCATAGATAACCTGGCACCCTGCTCTCGACTCACAAATACAGGGCATAACAGGGATGCCAACACGACGTGTTTGTCAAGACTGTAATAAATTGCCTTCCTTTTTCAAACTTTTTGTTTCTTGCTCTGGGATCAATAATGATCCGGCATAAGAACAGTGTGTTAGAAATCATCCATATCATATACATAAATTCAGAATTAAAGAATGATTCACCCATTCAGATGTCTCCTTAGATTTCCAAGTTATCTTGTTATACTTTTTAAAAATTTTTATTTATTTATTTTTTATTTTTGGCTGTATTGGGTCTTCGTTTCTGTGCGAGGGCTTTCTCCAGCTGCGGCAAGCGGGGGCCACTCTTCATCGCGGTGCGCGGGCCTCTCGCTATCGCGGCCTCTCCCGTTGCGGAGCACAGGCTCCGGACGCGCAGGCTCAGCAGTTGTGGCTCACGGGCCCAGTTGCTCCGCGGCATGTGGGATCCTCCCGGACCGGGGCACGAACCCGTGTCCCCTGCATTGGCAGGCGGACTCTCAACCACTGCGCCACCAGGGAAGCCCCCAAGTTATCTTTTAATTGATTTCTTAAAAATGGCTTTTCTCTGTTCTTCGTCACCAGCGATTCAATATATCTCAGAATCTCACTCTCGTTCCCGACTGGGGAAGGTCGAGGATACAAATGTGTCCACAATGATACTCAGAATTGTGAGAAGCAGACCTAAAATCTCTTGGACAGTAAGAGGCAGGCTTGAGGGGCTTCAGATCTGCTGATCGAGGAAAGGCAAAACCAAACCAAACCAAACCCACGTTCATTTTCTTTCACTTTAAGTCTAAGCACCCAGAATTGCCTACATGGAATGCTTCTGTAGAGGATGAAGAGCAAATTTCTGAGGGGAGAGGCAGCCCCACGGAAACACGAAAGAAGAGATTGTCTGGAGCTCTTCCCAGGCACTTTCCAAGGCTCACTCTTTTAGGGCCATAGCCAACCACGTGGAAAAGCAACCAATGACTCAGTACTACGTTGTCAAGGCAAGAGGTAGAACTCAGGATACCTGGGTTCCCCTCCCTCTCTGCCACCAGCCAGTTGGGTGCCTTTAGACAGTTCGCTTCATCTCTCTCTGTCTCAAAACTCTTTACATGTAACATGGAGACAGATAAAAATACCCAACCCCTTACTCATATCAGAGCAATGTTGTAAAAAAAAAAATCACATGGAATAATGCCTATAGATACACTTTGGAAAGTAGAAGACACTGTTCAGAGGCAAAGTACAATGCCCATTTGGAATATTTAGGGAATGAGTCAGCCAGAGAGCTTTAAACATTTTAGACTTTAAAATTTTAAATAGGGATTGGAAAATTTTCTAAAGCATACTGCACCCTTCCTTGTCTGTAAACAGGTCACTCCCGTCACCAGCTGTGATACAGAGCCCAGTCCAGAGTGGCTGCCAGCCACGTGCCCTCCAACCGCCGTCCCATCTGTACCTACTGGCAACAGTCAGACGTTCGCACCTCAGGACAGAGGCACTTCCGGCCACCCACGGGACTGCAGGACTTCTGCAGACCCACTGGGCACAATTCCCAGCCTCTGAGTTGGCTTCTCCTCCGCCCCCGCCTACGGTGATCGCAGCTGTGCCTTCCAGGGGCTGGTTTGCACACAGCCCTTGGTTCAGCCGGGGCAGTCTGGCTGTTGACTGGTATCCCACCATGCGCTGCCCTTTACCAGGTGATCACACCAGGTACTTGACCACAGAGTCCCTGTTATACTGGTGGTAGAATCTAACCACAAGTCAACCTCACTGTTCCTTGGTTATCCTGGACAGAAAAGCCCATCGGCTACAAGACCCAGGGCAGACCAGGTGTGCCTTCACCTTTGCACACACTGCCTTCAGTTTTTTTTGTGCTTATTCATATAGGTCCACCCCCCCATCACCCCCCAACACACACACACACACACACACACACACACACACAGAGCCATGGTGGAAATGATGTATGCGTACATGCACTCATTCAACAAACATTCACTCATACCTCCGATTTTCATGGTTATTACATGAAGGTCTATATGGCTGATCCCTGTCTTCAAGTGGCCATCTCAGCACACTTGTATCCAAGTTCAGGTTTACTACTCACATTGTTCCCCACCCTGAGTTGTCTCCTCTGTTGCCCCAAGACCTCCTCCTCTCCACCTGCCACCACCTAACACGACTACCAGCTCTTTGCTCCACTTCTCATTGCCTGGGATGTAATTCCCCACATTTTTGTCTGTAATTGGCACCACTGCCCCCTCCCGCCACTGCTGCTGCTTGTCTGCTATCCGCCATCTCCTGTTGCTTCTCCCACACTTGTCACTGTCACATGAAAAGGCTAGCCTTTCGGAGTCATCACCAGCCGCTCACAGCTCCCATGTACAGGAGAGGCGCCGGGACGTCAAAGCTCAGTATCTGTAGGTTTTCAACTGTCTCAGATTGCTGGGTGCTTTGGGACCACTCTTATGCTACCAAAGAGGTTTCTTCTGGTTAGATCCAGATCTAAGATTCCAAAGTTACAGAAGACTGGGGTGTAGATAAGGAAGAACTTTGCGTACCATTATAAGAAACCATTAGCACCATAACTGAGGAAAGAAAAAGACACAAATGCCATCAGCCAATGGTAGTTTCAAGAATTAACTATGGATTCCGATCTATACCCAACAGATACTTTCCAGGGAGAGAAATGTAAATGTACGTTTCACATTTATATTTACTGTGCAAATGCACCATATTCTCTGAACACTTTCCTGAATGCACCAAACAATGAGGACAGGTGTTCAAAGCTCCAGACTCTGGAGACGGGAAGCGTGAGGATACCTAAAAGGCAGGGCTGGATTCCCTCCCCCAGCAGACAAGACACATTCTGAAGATGCCAATCTAGTAAAAATTATCTCTGAAAGCAGGTGTCCACTTCTCATCCCAGAACAAACAAAAAGTCGACGGTACCTCTCAGAGATCACAGAGCAAACGTCCTGCTAACAGTTCAAGAGCAACTGACACTTTGGCCGGACCACCCTTTAGGAACCGGCGAAACTCCAAAAGAAACACGTTGGACTCCTCAATGTTCCTTATAAATGGCTCTTTCATTTCTCAAGAAACTAAGTACAAGTGCTGCCATATTTAAGAGCCTGGAATTTTCCTTTTGTTATTGTGTAAAGTGAGATAGCACAAAGCTCTTTTGCCACGACTCTGAAAAGAGGGCTGGTCTATTTACCCAACAGTTTGAGCAAAATGTGGTAGGCGCTCAGAAGAGAAAGGAAGGACTTGGCAGTCAACTTTCTGGAAAGGCTGCATTTACAGAGATACAGCAGGAAAAACAAGCTGACCTGACTGTGCAATCGGCTGAAACAAAGAAGAAAGCTGTGTTGGGTATGAGAAGCCTTCAGGAAATGCAAGGTAAAGCTTTCTGCTGTGGGAAAACCCAGATCAACACTTGAGGGGCTTAAGGGTATTTAGAAATTAATTTTTGAAAAATGAGAATCTTTATCATTTGCAGTGTCGCGTTTTGTTTTGTTTTCAGAGTACCAGCCACAGGCCCTGTGCGTATACCTGGGCAAAACTTAAAGACTATCTAAGATGATGGAAAATACTAAGTCAGCCTAGTGTAATTTCTCATCTGGTTTGAGATGTACCTTAAAGTACGTGAAGTCCACTTGAAATAAAAAGAAAGAAGCATTAAGACGGACCCACAAAATTGATTCTACTGTATCTGGCCTCTGAGGATTAAGAACAAAGGATTACAGCCCCACTGATACCTATTCAGTGGATATTTTTTTTGTGATGCATGATTAATAATTATACAATTTGGCCCTGGGACTGCAGCACTGACTTAAAAACCTGAATTCCAGAATATCTAAGACGGTAAATTCCTACCGATCAAGAGTGTGTGTATGCACACAGGTAGGTATACATTTGTGTGAACAAGCAAAAAGAATAACCTCTTGTGACAAAGCAGAAAACAAAACAAAGCAAAACAAACCCACTAAAGCTCCCAGAGATTAAAATGCAACCAATCCAATATTTTCAGATACTGGAATAGGCTGCTTGGACCCCAGAGCTATCCAGTCCTCAAATGAATAGCACTTGAAGCTACTTAAATAAAGGGAACCATCTATTTTATGGCCTTAGCCACATACAACCTTAGCCCCAGAGATGATAATTTTGAAATTTAAATACAAATAAAGTCAAGGGCAATACCCAATACACTGGAGTGACACCTGCTGTCCCTGTAGGATTTACAAAGCCACCACTGTACCCTCTACACCCAGAAAAAGGACAAACTTGTATTTGGAGAGGGCAAGGGATACAATGCCTCCAAATGCGGTGTCTGAACAGTCTTAAAAACAAAACGGGGATTCATGTTTTAAAAATCCACATCCAGCTAAAGCTAAAATTTTAAACAGGTTAAATAGTGATAATGAAGCGTTTTCTATTACTTAGTCGTGCTTAACCAAGGCCCAGCGCCATGCTTTCACTATGGACACGCAAGCTCACAGCAATCCTACAAGTAGGTCCAATTACACTCCTTTTATAGATGAGGAAACTGAGGTTTCCACGCTTCTATGAAATCCAATGCAGAGTTTTCTGACTCCATAACTTACACTCTTAATTGCTGCACAGTAGCCCCTCCTGACATATTTTAGACGTGTGGTAAGTATGCATAGAGGTTAGATCCTCTGCAGTAATAAGGGGCCTGATTATCAGGGAGACAATATTATCTAATGGCTCAGACCACAGACTTCGATGTCAAAACATTACACCTGGGTTCAAATCCTACCGTGCCACATACTGTCTTTGTGAGCACAGAGAAGTTACTTAACCTCTCTGTGCCCCAGATTCCTCATCTGTAACACGCAGGTAACAACACATACCAAAGCAGTTTGTGCTAGAGATTAAGGAAGATAATACACGTAAAGTCCCTAGCACAGGTCTGGAACATGCAAAGCACTAAATAAACAGTTACTTTGCTATTATCATCATAAGCAACAGGACACAAAGATCTCCTCTTGAAATGTTATGCAGAAGACATTTCTAACTTCTGAGGTCAGAGCACTAAGAAACCAGTTGCTGAACTGGTGCCAGACTACCATATGTTCAGCACAAATCTCTCTGGCCCTGACACTATTATGTTTTGATTGAGAAGCGTAGGTATGATTGAAGTTAAGCAGGCCTTTACTTGAACAATCCTTGTGTAACTATTATAAGCTTCTTACATAACTCTGCTTATAATCTCTTACAGGTCATAACAGTATGCTCGTAGCTTTATAATCACTTTGAGAAAAGAGAGGCCCAGGTAACTCATCCAACCTTGGCAGTAAGAATTAGTGGTTGATGTCGTTATTTTGTTTACTTTCCTTAAATGCCAAGGTCCTCTCCTACCCTGATGGACAGAACGTAAAGGGCTATCTTTCTGGAGGGCAGTCAGGCTAATGACACTACAAGGCTCACACCCATGCATATTCTTTGACTCAGTGTATCTACTTCTATAAATTTATCCTAAGGTGATAATTAAAATAATGTGGAAATATTTTGTTCAGAGGATATTCACTAAGGTTTTTCAAAATGCAGTTAACATTAGGGGAAAAAAAACTTAGATTTCCAAAAAATAGCACATAAGTTAGATAAATTACATTACAAACACAGTAAAATATTATCTACCTATTAAAATTGACATTATAGACATGTATTTCTTTTCTTTTCTTTTTTTTTTTTTTTTGCGGTACACGGGCCTCTCACTGTTGTGGCCTCTCCCATTGCAGAGCACAGGCTCCAGACGCGCAGGCTCAGCAGCCATGGCTCACGGGCCCAGCCGCCCCGCGGCATGTGGGATCTTCCCGGACCGGGGCACAAACCCGTGTCCCCTGCATCGGCAGGCGGACTCTCAACCACTGCGCCACCAGGGAAGCCCCGACATGTATTTCTCGACATAGAAAATCTATACATATATGTGTATATACAGACACATATATATATGTGTACAGACATATATCTGTATAGACACACACACATATATAAAGTCTGGAAGGTGAAGATTTATAATGTGTATTATTGTTTTTTAATATTTTATTTTCTTTTCTTATCTACATTTTCTAATTTCCTGCAATAAACATGATTGCTTAAAGAAAAAAAAGCACGTTCTTTTTTTTTTTTCTGCTGCTGTATTCCCAAGGATACAAGAATAGTTCTTGAGGTGCACAGACCAAGAAAGGATGAGAAAACACTGACCAGCCTCTACATTAGGTGTATCTCATGCGGAAGGCAACTACATCAGCCACCATTTCGCTGTCTAGCAGACAGAAACACAGACGCAGAACCAACTAGCAGCCTTTCATTAAACTCATGGTCTTCCCAGCTGCCAACTAAAAGAACGTTTAATCATAAAAGCCAGCACGGTGCCGCTTAGAAAGGACTGGGCTGGGAGTTGGGGGGCCTGAGAACTCGATCTCAGCCCTGCACTAACCGGCTATAACTAGCAATGTGAATGGGGGCACTTCACCTTGTCCCTATACCCGATCACAGTCTGAGTGTTGGACAAGGTGGTGGCTAATCTATCTCTCAGTTCTGAAAATGAATGCCTATCTAGGCCCAGATGAGATTCTAAGATGGCGAAGAAAAGGGAGATTAATCAATGGGCAGGGGAATCAAGGTACCATTCAGGGCTGTGTTATCAGTGAGGTGTCCATCAAGCACACACCCTCCACCCCATTTCCTTTACCAGTCCTGTTGGAAGGTCAGATGTATCCAGAGGGAACTGTCAACATTTCCTTCTGTCTTTCCAACTCTTCTGTCCCAGAGCCCTTTAAGTAATGTCCTTGGAACTACCTGCATTTCTATGTGCCCATATTCCCATGAGGCTGTATAACCCTTCTTATTGTGTGAACCTTCCAGTTCTTCTAATGGGGAGAGCCAAGTGGGTTGCTGTCTACTTAAGTACCTTGAAGCTCGAGGGGTGCAAAGGACTGGGCTCTCTCCTGCCTCTGGGGTACCAATGCCAAAACACCAGCTGTTGGGGGAATGCCTGCAGCTGTCTAGTGCCCTCGTGAGAGCACAGCTGTGAAATACTCAGTCAATTACTGGTGGGAGAGAGGGAGAATTGTCTGAGTATAGATAGATCAACAAAGCAGACTGGACCAATTCCTATGGTACTACTTCCTTTATGTTCTTAGAAATGGCAGAGAATTCCCTGGCAGTCCAGTGGTTAGGACTCAGTGCTTTCATTGCCGTGGGCCCTGGGTTCGGTCCCTGGTTGGGGAACTAAGATCCCGCAGGCTGTGTGGTATGGCCAAAAATAAATAAATTAAATTAAATTAAAAATAAAAAAAAAAAAAATAAAAGAAAGAAATGGCAAAACTGATACTTTACCACACAAACCACTGAAGAAAATGCAAGTCCGTAGGCTGGAATTGATGGCACAATGGAATATCCACCAAAGAGACCAATGGCTTCATTTTGGGTAGCAGTGCAAAGAAAGAATCATTACTTAGGCAGGGATTTGGCTCCCCTTCCCAATTAAAGATCTCAGTGCCAAAGAAACATGAAAATCAATTTCTTCAAACCAATCTGGATACAGATGATAGAAGATAATAAAAAGAAGCATCTGAAAATAATGTTTCACCAAAGAACTCTTGTTTTTCGTTCCCCTCTTCTTTCTGTATGGTTCATACTGTTAAGGGCTGGGTGATTACTATATTGGGAGTAAGTTAGACTAGGTCCAAAACTAGGTCCTGCCTGGCTCCACGTGGCTCAAGTCTAAGGCAATCATATGACTAAGATTTACCACTAAGACTACTGTTCTCGTACAGAAAGTGGCCTAGGTGAAGACATTGATGGTAGATGTGCCCTTAGTTCAATTTACACAAAGCAAAGATTCACAAGGCACATGGCATAAAACAAAGGTTTTGCAAAGCTATGGATTCTACAGGGCAGTGAGTTGGACATCCAATTTTCTGCTGAAGCTTCTCTTACAGCAACAATTCATGAAACTAGAGCAAATTACAAAGCCCTTGCCATACTGTCCCACCAAATACCAGCTTCGTAGTTTACAAAAAACAACATTTAAAATTACAAACTGAGGGCTTCCCTGGTGGTGCAGTGGTTAAGAATGCACCTGCCAATGCAGGGGACACAGGTTCGAGCCCTGCTCTGGGAAGATCCCACATGATGCAGAGCAAATCACCACAACTAAAGAAAGCCCGTGCGCAGCAACGAAGACCCAATGCAACCAAAAATAAATAAATAAATTTATTTTAAAAAATAAAATTAGGGCTTCTCTGGTGGCGCAGTGGTTGAGAATCCACCTGCCGATGCAGGGGACACGGGTTTGTGCCCCGGTCCGGGAAGATCCCACATGCCGCGGAGCGGCTGGGCCCGTGAGCCATGGCCGCTAAGCCTGCGCGTCCGGAGCCTGTGCTCTGCAATGGGAGAGGCCACAACAGTGAGAGCCCATGTACCACCAAAAAAAATAATAATAATAATTAAATTAAAAATAAATAAATTAATTAAATTAAATAAAATTACAAACTGAAAGGTCAGCCTATCAAAGAATCCTTTTTAAGGTAGCAGCTTCCGCTCTTAAAATCTTCTCATGGAAGGGAGCCAGGCACTTGGGTTTCAGAGAGAAATTGATAAGAAGGAACAATTAGTGGGTGAATGGGACTTTCACAATGGTTGTCACTTCCGTGGTGTCTTCTACAAGGAAATTCTGGAGCTGTCTCTACGTGTAATCAATATATATACAAAAGCTAAAACCGCTCTGGGTTTATTAGAATGAGATCATGCACTTGTGCTAGGCATCACTTACTGGGAAAACAAAAGTACATCTCTTTGAGGTATAAATTATGACATCGGTAATTACTGCCCAGTGTTCCTTAGCCTTGGCTTGGCAAATAACTCAGGAATAACTCGGCTTTGTAACTCTGGGCTCTTCCCCACAGGAGCTATCATAGGAGCCTCTGCTTGGCTCTTGTAGAGCCTCTGCCAACTACAAATTGGCACTTGCCACTGGCACTTGCCATCTACCTCTACAAGTATTAAATCCTGTGCTACTGCAGCTGCTGACTTTCAACACCCCCTGAAAGGAGTTCAGGGTGGAGATCAGAAAGTAGGCACTCTGTGCTCTGGGCAAAGCTGGCAGAACAGGTCTTCAGATAGATATTTTCGGAAGCTGATTTTATGAGCCCAATTCTTGTATCTCCTCATATCTAGAAAAGCACTAAAATCCTTCCTGGTGACGTCTGCTCCTTGCAACTAGCGATAACCTTCACAAGACTAGCAGAAACCTTCTGCAAAAAAATATGTGTTGATTGCATGTGCTGCCCCTTCACAAAAATCACATCTTTACTGACCTTCCTCCCTGCCTCTTTGGAGCATTTTCTCAGAGGTATCTGAAACGCTGTCTCCCGGGCTATAGTCCGCATTTTGCCCCCAATGAAACTTAACTCGCGACACTCACGTTGCGTACTTTTTTAAAGTCGACAGTAGAATGGCAAAGGCCCAGAAACAAAGTGAGTAGTGATGTCAATTAACGGGAGAAAAAAAGGATGGGTTGAGGGGGTGGAAAAGAAAGAGTCACAGATAGAAACCAGCTTGTCTCAGCCCCATGCATGTGCATTGACCTGGGAAGGCCAGGAGACCCAAGGGCTCTGAGGACCTCCAGGCTGCACAGGTTCTCAAAAGTGCTGGAAGGTGAGTGAGAGTGTCAAAGCCTCACTAAGTCCAGGGGCGTGGGTGGCTCTGCCTGATTTCTAATCTCCTTTCTCTTTCTTCACTTGCTGGCTCCCCTGTCTATTTTAACACCATTCTACATTGTTCGCCAACTAAAGGTGACATTTTTCCAGCCAACTTCCACAGAGCACCTCCCCTTCTACAGTAGCTATTGGGTGTTTCTCTTTGCGTTGAATGAACCGCACAGAAGGCTGGAACTCTATCTTACATGGGGTTACACTGATAAGTCTGTCTTCCTCAGGGTCCCAGCCTCTCTTCCTTTATCCTTTAACCCCTTCGCTCCTGGGGGGTTTTCTCCCTGCCCACTTCAGTTACCATTCCTTCATTCAGTGGAATGCATAAATGCGGATTCATTTCATTGTTTCTCATGGGACTATTTGCATCTGAGCCAGAATAACTTTAAAGGGATACAACTACAATGTTAGAATTTCGGTGCTACCAAATCCTTGAGGGTGCATTGCTAGGGCGCCAGAGCCTTCCAGCAGCCTAAAATCACACCCACCTAACTCCCCCTACCCCTGTAGAAAGCCAGCCAAGATTCCTGTCTTTAGTTGGAAGCCCCACCATCCAATAGCACTGTAGGGTACTTGTCCATACTGGGCTAGAACTGAGTATTTCCTTGTATTCTCAAAAGCAGGGGCCGGATCTAATTATCTTCATATCTTTAGATCCCAGTATGACACTTCCTACCAAGCAGAGATCAATTTAAAAACTGAATAAAGTCAACTGAAAGAGCTCCCAATGGCCAAAGCTGGAATAATTTGAGCAGCAAAATAAAGTTGTATTGGATTGTAACCCAAAGTACAAAGTAAATATTCATGAGTCCACAGTGATAAAAATAATTGAATAAGTTAAAACTCCCCACTCTGTAAATGTGGGCTGTGCACGGTGACTTCCTTCCAAGGAGGACAGTATGGGAAGGGGAAGGAAAGAGTAACTTGACAGTGGAGAAACCTGGAAAAACACTACTCCAGCCAGGTGATCAAAGACATCATCAGTCATCAATCATCTGGACAGTAGGTGCCCTTGCTTGACATAACCTGATGAAAACAGCACTTTATCTCTGTGATCTTCCTCATAAAAATACATCACCGCAGCCTAATCATGAGAAACACATCAGACAAATTCCAACAGAGGGACATTCTACAATATACCTGACCATTATTCTTCAGAAGTGGCAGAGTCTTCAAAAACAAGGAAAGTCTGAGTAACTTCTACAGCCAAGAGGAGATTAAAGAGATATATCAACTAAATATAAAATGGTACACTGACTGGGATCCTGGAACAGAAAAAGGACATCAGGTAAAAACTAAGGAAATCTAAATAAATTAAGGACTCTAGTAACCATGTATCCATATTGGTTCATCCATTGGAACAAATGTTCTGTCCTAAGGTGTTAATCATAGGGGAAGCTATGTATGTGGAGGGTATTTGGCTGCTTTCCAAACTATCTGTTCAACTTTCCTGTAAATCTAAAACTGTTCTAAAGAATAAAATCTATTAATTAAAAAAAAAAAAAAGCCAAGTGGAGGCGAAAAAATGAAAAGAAAAAAGGTAAGTGTTCAGTGCCCTTGCTCTTATAGTTATTTGAAAAGCCACATGTAGACAAATAACCAAAAAAATCTTAGCCACTTTGGACTGGCGGTTCTTGTGAGAGATCCAATAACGGCATGACTGTTTACCACCATCCCAGCACATTATTACAGGTTATCATCAGGAGAAATAAACAATCCCTACTCAGTAGGAAGGACTGCACTGAGATAAGTAAGTATTACTTAGTCCACCCAAGACTCCATCATTTCCCAGCTTCCCTGAAGACAGGCTGGGGCCATGTGACTAGTTCTAGCCAATGGGGTGTGAGGTGGAGTGCCTCCACCTCCCGCACTTTCCTTGTAAGTTGACCTTGGAGCCTTTGTGTTCTAGAGGGTGTTACTACAGATGGAGATGGTCACAGGATCCAAACAAGACTTCACCAAAGTTAGAAAGAAACCTTTATTGTGTTAAGCACTGAGGTTTAGGGTTCATCTGTCGAAATGGCTAGGGTTACTTACCTTAAAATACGAAGTGATTGCATCTCACAATTAAACGTTCCTTCCCTTCTGACAGAAAGTTGTTAATCATAACTTTTTTCCACATTTCCAAACACTGCACTTACCACAGGCGATGGTCCAATAGACCAAAGAATCTGGAGTCTGGTAGAGGATGCGGTAAGGAGCAACCCGGGCGCTGGAGTCCAACACGACATCAAGGGTGCCCACCAGGAGGCCTGAGGGCAGAAGAGAGGGAGAAATGAGTAAGGGTTTCCTCTAAATCCCCAGAGGCAGCAGTGTGGACACTCCCCTTCCGGGAGACCTGCCAACAAGCCCTCTCCCACCGCATCCCACCTGGACAAAACTTTCCTCTCAGATGTGATGATGGTGATTCTATGTTACTTGTTCCACCCACCTCCAAGAGACACTGCACAAGCTAAAAGAGCGCTGGTTTCAGAAACAAAACCAGCAAAGCTCCTCGCTCAGTCCCTGGCACATGGTAGTATTAATAAATGCCTGTTTCAAACAAAAAAAAATACAGTACTAAGCACTGATATCCTGGGGTCTCTGCTTTACCTACATTACACCCAATGTGTATTACTTTCTCCCCTGTAGCATCCTAGAAACAAGTCCTTAATTTGAGTAACTTGACAAAGCCACAGGTACCAGTGATGTACAACTGAGTCCGTGTACCAGGCTGCCCCATGTACTATTTTTGTGCGCCTCATTTCTCTTTTGTATTGAGAAGGTACAGTTCAGCTCAGCAAACAATGAGTGCCTACTATGTCCAAGGAAAACCCTGTGGGCACGAAGTTGAATAAGACAGAGTCCCTAAGGCATTTATAATCCAGCAGGGGAGAGGGCCAAGCAGTATTTTAGGGCTGCATTTAGAAGTGAACAGGGCTGTGAAACAAGCACGTCTCCATCTCAACGGCAGAGTCCTTTGCCATTTGTCACATCACTCGTTATAAGCAGAGATGCTTGAAGCCTGGTCTACACTAGGCTCTGCAAAGATGTAGTAATTAGGCTGAGGATCAGGAAAGGTACTGTGGTAGCACGAAGTTGAGTTCTTCCGGCTGGCAACCTCAGTGATCTCGCCAGGGCCTGGGGGAAACTCACTCCCATCATCCAAGTCGAGGCAAGCTGGAACATTCAACAAACGCACTTAGCAATTTATGTGTGAGAAATACAAATGTCCAGTGTACTGATGCTCACTTAAGAAGAGGCAGTGCCTTCTCTTGCCAAGAGTGCAAATTCTCTTATAATCACCTTTCAGCCAACATCCCCCCTCCAGGAAGGCGTGACTCCTTTATCTGCACCAAGCTGGGATTAGACACCAAACATTTTCTATACCATTCTAAAATTACACGGATACACACACACACACACACACACACACACACACAAATTCTACAGTCAAATAAACAGGATTCCTTGCTTGGCAGGATGAATCTAAAAGATTTCCATAAAGTAAACGCCCGTAATTACTCTAAAGTCAGATGCAACCCAGCATAGAGCAGGGTTCGGACTCAGAAGGACCAGTTAGGAGCTGTGGCTAGTTGAATAATCTTAGGACCTTTTTTTCCAATGTCTTGGTGTTCACAAAATGGAAAACGATATGATGTAAAATGGAAACGATCTGATGATTACAAGATGTTTTGTTGTTGCTGTTTTGTTTTGGCCACGCCGTGCGCCATGTGGGATCTTAGTCCCCTGACCAGGGATCCAACCCATGCCCGCCCCTGAAGTGGAAGCACGGAGGCAACTACTGGACCACTAGGGAAGTCCCACAAGATTGTTCTTAAAGACTGAATACAATAAGGTTTGGGGGCAAGAGGCTGGTTGGGAGGAGGGGTTAGGCAACCTCTCTAGAACCTGCCAAGAACCCTCCTTTCTTTAATTTTACTTTTACTTAGATTGCATGGTTATTAAGGATGGCTTTGGTCTGGAACTGATGGTAGATGAGGCCAGGATGGGGGAGATAAAGGCCCCCAGCCTCCTTTGCTCTGCCACAGCTCCGTCCTGGCTCTGACTCAACATGTTGTGACCAGGTCTGGGGCACATGGACAGGCCATTTAACTTCTCATGGCTTTCACTTCCTCATTTGTAAAGTGGTTGTAATAGCACTTGCCTTCCCGAACCTGGGGTTAAGCAAGAAGCCTAGGGAAGGTTAACAAGGGGCAGCCCTACAGTTGTCCTTTTGGTCTATGTCCAAGGCCAGGAATCCACTTAGGTTCACAGCAGACCACAGCGACCATTAGCTGACCTGCATACTCCAGGAAAAACAAACTTTCGCTAAAGGGTAAATGAATTCATTTGTTTGCTCTGGCCTGTACGAAAGACATCAAAAATCAAATATTTAGAGTCTGCAGAGTTTTCCAAGGAGTCATCTTCCATATAATACCACACACGTGTGCATTTTTGTTTTCTCTATGGTGACTCGGATTTACCGCAAAGACCTCGAGTTACTCTTCAATTATCTGCAGACGGTAAGAGTGTATTAATAGAGAAAGCAGAAGAGTGCTAGCTAAACTGGATTGCCCTCTGTGTTAACTAGAAATACAAAGACATGTGAAATCCAGATTCATCCCTCATAACAACCGATGTTGGTAATATTTCCCTCTTCTTGAATCAAAATACTGGAAGTATCACATACGTTGTTTCTAGGGCACACAAAGTTCAGCCGGGGGTTAAGGAGTCACAGTCAAGGATTAGCCTCTGTGGTTTAATGAGCCTCTAAAGGAGTGTCAGTGTAGATATAGATTCTTCCAAGGGCGAGTGCAGCTCACTGGGCAGGGCAACCAACAAGAGGCAGTCCGGGTTCTGGATCTTTAGTCCTGGCTCTGCCAACTCCCAGACCCAACCTCTCCGAGTCTCAGTTTCCCCATATTTCATGTCTCACTAGACTTCTGTAACACCAAGGAGGGAAGATCTCTGAAACGGTCCAACCCTATCTGCACATCTTGACCACCACAAATGTCCCCAACTACAATCCACCTCCACCATCCATTATCCTAATTAACAAAACCTCCGGTAAAGAAGTACCTTCTTTACTCAGAGGTAAAGAAAACTGAGTGGCTTCGAGGAGAGTCCCCTGGAGTGAGGGCTTCTGATTGAGTACATGCTAGCTCAGCAACCCTGAGCACGCGTCCACGAAGATTTAGGTGAACGCTACCAGGCTCTTCCAGATTTACCACAGGCTCCACGCTGAAATATCTGAAAGTAAACTATAGACAATATAATACTGGGACACTCACATTAGGTGCATATACAATTTTAAAACATTTGGTAAAAGTCCTTTGAAAACTTAAGGCCCTGGATATCCCAACAGAAAGTAATGTCGTGAACTGAGACTCACAGTCGGTCAAATCAATAAATACATCTTCCATTCACTTTGTAGCACTGACGACGATTTTCCCTCCACCTGGAATGTTGTGCTTGCCCGGCAACGACCACTTCCCACCAGCTCAAACGACAAACTCGTAATTATCTCACACCGCCTCCTACTAACCCTGATCTCCCTCTGAGCTCTGCTGCTTCTGTAATACCCACTGCATTTATTTATTTATTTTGAAATTTTCTTTCTTTCTTTCTTTCTTTCTTTCTCTTGGGCCATGCTGGGTCTTCGTTTCTGGGCGAGGGCTTTCTCTAGTTGCGGCGAGCGGGGGCCACTCCTCATCGCGGTTGCGCGGGCCTCTCACCGTCGCGGCCTCTTTTGTTGGCGGAGCACAGAGAGGCTCAGTAGTTACGGCTCGCGGGCCTAGTTGCTCTGCGGCACGTGGGATCCTCCCGGACCGGGGCTCGAACCCGTGTCCCCTGCATCGGCAGGCGGGCTCTCAACCACTGCGCCACCAGGGAAGCCCCCCCCCCCACTGCATTTATTTAAAATTACATGTACATTTTGCTTTGTTCCGTTTCCTCTCCTCTTTCCAGCTCCATGATGGCAAGGTCTGACTGACTGCTTTGGGCCCCTGGACCCCGCACTTTGCTCGGAGCACAGTGAGCCCTGAACACACGTCTGATGAAAGGACAAGTTCGGTATTTTTATAGAAAAACCTAAATAATAAGTTATTACTGTGCTGCTGCCAAATCTCTATTGAGACAAGGAGTCGAGACTCTGGAAAAGAGAAAATACTCCTGCTGTACCCTCTGTGTACACTGAATACTAGAAGATGGGAAGTCTGAAATCTAGCCTAGAGAATCCCCGCCACCACCCCGCCCAAAAGAAGCAGCAATCAGGATTTTCTTAGACGTCTTATTACTTACTCATCCCTCTGAAGTGGCTGTCAAAATACTGAACGTTTCATCATTTCCCACACAAAGCACTGTTTTAGCAGCTGTTCTAGTCACCTATTTCTGGTGTTAAACAATCTTTGATAGCCTGAGATAACTAAGTCAAATTATGGCCCTCAAAATAACTCTTCTCTGCATCTACCTATTACACTAGTTTGGGGGCATCTTGTAACATTAAACTGCTGTTTTCAAGGAGATTCAGAAAACACTCTGCAGAAGTGGTACATTTAGGCCTCCCACCAGCTGTGGGCGCTAAAGGGTATGTGATGCAGACAGAGTCATTTCCACTCCTGGGTGGCCCCTCACCCCTCTGGGGGCAGGGATGTAACAGAAGAGTGTGGGACACACAGAGATGTGTCCATGGCGATGATCAATCCATCTACTGAGGATCTTGGGATAACTTAATGTTAAAGTGGACAAGATCCTAAAGCTTACTTGGTCTCCCTCTACTCCCTCAGCTTTGTAGCCAGTCAGAGATAGAGCCCTACAAAGACCACGCTGGAGTGGTCTGGGGAGTGGGCTGTCTCCTGATACGGAAGCTACAAGTAGTACCCACTAGGGAATTCCCTGGCAGTCCAGTGGTTAGGACTTGGTGCTTTCACTGTGGTGGCCTGGGTTCAATGCCTGGTCGGGGAACTAAGATCCCACAAGCCACGCGGCACAGCTAATGTGTACTGAGCACCACTGTTTAATGAAATATTTCAAAACCATGGAAGAGTATTAAACATTACAAAACACATATCCCACCGCTCTGACTTTAACACTTGGCCTTATCTGCTTCAGATCTGTTTTGGTTTTTTAGAAGAAAATATAGCATACAGGGTAAAGGTCCCCCCTGTGCTCCCCTCAATTCTATTTCCCTCTCCATTCACCACCCTCCAGTTATTTATTCTTCCCATCCAGGTCCTTATACTTTGACCGCCCCCCATGTATGTACATGAATATAGATTTAACACTGATGTATATTTTTAAATTTACATTAATGATAAAGAGTAGATATTGTTCTGCAATCTTTTTTACCCAATGTTGGTAAAACTTGCCCAGGTTATACTTGCAAATCTGATTCATTCATTTTAAATATTGTATAACAGTCTGCTGTTTAAATATACTGTAACTTATCCATTTTCCTAAGGAAGGGTATTTGGGTTTATCTTTTTTTTTTTTTTTTTTGCTATAATAGGCACTGTGATCCTTCTCTGTACATGATCCTTAAGCATGTGAGCACTTTCTTTAGAATGGAATTGTTGGGTCACAGGGTGTGTGTTGAGACTTTATTAGTCATTACAAAACTGCTTTCCGAAGTGATTGTGCCAATTTACACACGTACCAGGAAAGTGAGAGAATATCCGTTTCTCCATAATATCCCCAACACTTAGTATTATCAGTTTTTTTTTCACCAATCTCAAGGATGAGAAGCACTATCTATTTGTTGTTGCAATTTGCATTTTTCTGACGATTAATGAGTTTGGATATCTCTTCCTGTTTATTGGCCATCCCAGTTCCGCATTCTGAGTTATTTGCCTTTCCTACTATGCTGACATTTGCTGAAACTTCCAGATCAGAAATTCAGTTTACTATTTAGAGGCTTTCACTCAGATATACACTGGATTTCGATTCACTTCAGCAAATACACACGGATATTTCTAAAGCCAGAGGAGCAGTACACTTGGATTTCCTTTTTTTTTTTTTTTTTTTTTGCAGCACGCGGGCCTCTCACTGCTGTGGCCTCTCCCGTTGTGGAGCACAGGCTCCGGACGCGCAGGCTCAGCGGCCATGGCTCACGGGCCCAGCCGCTCCGCGGCATGTGGGATCTTCCCGGACCAGGGCACGAACCCACGTCCCCTGCATCGGCAGGCGGATTCTCAACCACTGCGCCACCAGGGAAGCCCCTGAATAAATCTTTTATGTTTGCTTGCCTGTTTTTAAAGCCTTCAAGCCTTCACCCAAGTTATTTTACTTGATCTGGAATGTCCTCTCTTCCTTTTTCTTTCTGGAAAATGTCCATTTCCCTCAATATCCAGGTCAAGGGTCACAAGGCATATTCTTTTTGGTTTGTTTTTTTATAAAGAGTCTGTGCTTTTTTAAAAATTTATTTTATTTATTTATTTTTTGCTGTGTTGGGTCTTCGTTGCTGTGCATGGGCTTTCTTTAGTTGCGGTGAGCGGGGGCTACTCTTCCTGGTGGTGCATGGGCTTCTCGTTGCGGTGGCTTCTCTTGTTGTAGAGCACAGGCTCTAGGCGCACAGGCTTCAGTAGTTGTGGCACGTGGGCTCAGTAGTTGTGCCTCAAGGGCTCTAGAGCACAGGCTCAGTAGTTGTGGCGCATGGGCTCTAGTTGCTCCGTGGTATGTGGCATCTTCCTGGACCAGAGATCGAACCTGTGTCCCCTGCATTGGCAGGCGGATTCTTAACCACTGCGCCACCAGGGAAGCTGCAGTCATTTGTTTTGCTTTCTTTCCACACTCTCCCCATCCTCTCAACCCCCTACACCCAAATGTCCTGGCAATTAACTGTCCCCCTGTCTGTGATCTGCCAACCATCTTGCACTTCATATTACTAAGGCGATTATCACATTGTTTCCTACTGGAAAAAACACTAGTTTCTTCCCACCAGGCTGTGAGCTCCTGGAGGCAGGCACAGCCTTATCTACCTTGGAATTCCCAAAGCCTGGAATAATGTCCCTCACATCATGCTGAATATTTATAAAATGGGCCCCTAAGTTTTCAACCTGATGGACATTGGGAGAAACCAAGAATTATTTTCAGAGCTTATTCATCTCTGCCCCACAGAACCCAATATAACAAGTTGTAGCAAACTGGCCATGAATAATTAAACTTGTCTAAAAATCGGACAACGAAAAGAGACCAAGATTTGAGAAAAAGGCTAGAAAATCCCATCTCAGAGAGTGGGAGGTAATGCAGATCAAACTAGTATCTGAAACTGAAATTTACCATGGGAAATTAACTTCCTAATTTCTGGAAGTAATCTGTCACTTTTTAATGAATATTGAGATTGATATGGAATGAAGTTGGATGCAAAACTAGAGCTATTTAGGGGAAGCGTAAGTCTTTCTATTCTACTTTTGGAAACTAGTCCAGAGATGAGCAGTCGTTGCCAAAAAACCACAAAGATGTAATCAATTTAAACTCTCGCATCCCCCCCACAGATCGGTAAACACTGTTTGCATACCATACTGGCCAGGGGACCGGGGGAAAGATCAGGGAACTGCATATGTGCACAGCTTCAAGGGGAAGGCTGGCATTGCCGGGTGAGGGTCAGCTCCCTACCTAAACCCGCACCTGAGCTTGTAATGTCACCAAAGTGAAGGTCCACCTGGGCTACTGCAGGCCAGTCACAGTTGTGTGCAGAGAAATCCGGGCGATGGCTGGTCGCCACCTAAAGAGGTAAGGGACAGAGGAGGTTTGGGGGGCAAGAGAGCTGCAGCTCAAGATGGGAGCAATGTGTTTTCTCAGTGTCATAACCTCAAAGAGTCTAACAGCCTTTCTCAAGCATGGGTATTACTGGCTAAGAGGGAGAGACCAATCCCAACACTGGAATTCTACTTCCAGCTTAGAACAGTCTGGGAGTGTTTTTGTTTTCATAAGTATTGCTTCTTTTCCGACCCCTCTCGCATATTTAGGTAAAAATGATTTCTCAACATAGTTCAAACCATGATTAGTGGTTGAAAAAGGCCACACACAGCTCTTCTCTCTCACCTTCACAGCTGCCTCTCAGGACCCTAGTCCAGCCAGATGTATCTCACATCACGGTTTCTGTGACATAGGACAAGTTACTAGAGGGCAGGGGGCGCATCTACACACACACACACACACACACACACAACGTGTTTCTGTTTGTGGAAAGATGGATTAATGAGAATTCTGCTAGTGTAGGGAATACATTGCTGATTCTGTCAATTAGGATAATTCTTAAACTATCTGTGGTTAAGAATCAGTTTGTTTTTAGTCTCCAGTATGTTGCTCACTGAGAGGTCTGTAAAATACATTGCCTAGGAAATACTAAAATAGAGCTAGAGAATATGAAAAGAGACAAAGAAAATACAAGCCTCCAATTTTTCATCACTTAATTCAACAGACAAATGCCTCTAGCTTTCTAAATGCTTAATCTCAATTTCTATTCTTTAGCTCAAGGCAGTTGAAACAAACAGGTTGCAAACCAGCACTTTAAATAGCACCCAATTAGGGAAGGGGTGGCTGGAGGGCAGCAATATTCTTGGGACTGTGTTTACTAGAATCACATACAGTTTAAAAGAGTACATTCAATTCTATGATATAACTTTTTATTGGGGAAATGAAAAAAATTATTGCTCTGCCACTGCAAACTAAAATAAAATCCCACAGTCATTTCTCAATTGAAAGCAAGAATACATGTATAGGGAAAGACATGAGGTTTTCGCTGTATGTTTATTTCAAGGGGCCTAGGTTTAAAAGTGTGGTGAAGAATCAGCCTGAAACTAACATGATATTGTACATCAGTTATATTTCAATTTTTTTAAATAATAAAAATAAATGAAAGTGTGGAGAATCTGAACTAGCCTATTAGGTGATCCCTGAAGAGACCCTTGACTCATTTCTTACCAATAGGGGAGCAGGCTCGAGGGGGTAGAATGACCAGGTCCGAGTAGCAGGTCATGCCCCTCTGTAGTATTTCAAACTCATTCTGGATCACAGGGTCTTTGAATTTCATGCTTATATAAGTACCCAGAAAGTTAGGGCTCAAAATACACGTTCATATTTTCCATCACAAAAGATAAAGCACAGTCTGGTTTATAACTAAACAGACTGGGCAGAAAACTGAAATTGGAAGAGCATTTCTCCTGCAGAGCCTTTGTCAAGCAGCCAATTAGTTCTGTGCAGCTCAAATCTTCCAAGCACCCTTGAAAGCCAAGTCTTCCAGGAGCTGCTCCATTTCACCCTGCAGGCCAGTCTCTTAAAGTCACATGCACCTTCTTCTCCTGCACAAAGGGAGGGCAGGTGGGATTGATTTTTCCTTCTCTTCTGTGTCTGAGAAGGAACCATTAAAATATCTCTTTAAGACCTTACTTTACACCCCAGTTAAGACCGGCTACATAATTTTGGGGGCCCTGTGCAAAATGAAAATGCATGTTCCCTTGCTTAAAAATTCTTAGGAATTCCTAGGCAGCCACAGTAGAACATTAAACCAAGTCTGGGGCCCTTCTAAATGCAGGTTCCCCTGTGCACCAGCATGCGCCACATACCCAGGGGCCAGCCCTGACCCCGGCAGTGCCCCCATGATTGCATCTCTACAGGCAAGCTGTTGTTCTCAGACTTTTTCCAGGAATTCAAGTCTGCTCTGATACAGACCAATGACGACAATGGACTGAATTTATTCAAAAGCACTCCAGGCGCCTCTGTGATCCAAATCCTCAAATAAGCCCTCAGCCCAGGGAGAGGAAGGTAGACGCATATTCATTATATGTACAGCTGCTTCCATTTCTACGATGGGAAGGTATATTGATTCTCATCTTGTCTGTGGAGGCAAGTCTGAACACCTGAAACTGATGGCTCGAGGCCGGCCAAGGTCAGCCATGAAAGCGAGGACGCAGGAGTTCTTTGGGGGCTGGTGGGAGCAATTCATTGGTGAGAAGCCCACTATTTCTAACAGATGAACGACACCCACGACCTCAAGGAAACCTGAGCGAGATGTTCCTCGACTCCTTTTGTCAGGTGGGCCGAATTTGCAGGAGCCACTTACTGTCCCAAGATGACTGCCCACCCTTCTCCTAATTCACCTAACCCCTTCTCCACAATGAAATAATATCACAAAATAGAAACAGTTATGAATTTAAAATTACATCTAGGTAGGACCTCCCTGGTGGCTCAGTGGTTAAGAATCTGCCTGCCAACGCAGGGGACACGGCTTCCACCCCTGGTCTGGGAAGATCCCATATGCCGTGGAGCAACCGAGCCATGCACGCAACTACTGAGCCTGTGCGCCGCAAGTACGGAAGCCCGCGCGCCTAGAGCCCGTGCTCCGCAATAAGAAGCCCGGAACTCAAAGAGTAGCCCCCATTCTCCACAACTAGAGAAAGCCTGTGCCCAGCAACGAAGACCCAACGCAGCCAAAAATAAATAAATTTTTTTTTTAATTTAAAAAAATAAAATTACATCTAGGAAATGACCTAGAATGTCTGTATGTATTATAGTACATCTATCCATGATATTTAGACATTTAAACTCATGTCCTCGAATAATTATTTAATGAGACGGCAAAACATATCTAGTATGTTATGTGGAAAAAAACCCCACAAAACTCTAATTTTTGTTCTATATGATCCCACTCTGTCAAATTACAAGTCTAATATATGCTATGAATTATAACATTATTATTAAAGATTACTAAAATGAACATATTTGGTGGATAAAACAATTTTACTTTCTTTTGTGGTGTTCTGTTTCCAAAAGTTTCTTGAACGTACATTCAATACTTTTATGATGTAAAATAAAATTGGGGGGGGGGCTTCCCTGGTGGTGCAGTGGTTGAGAGTCCGCCTGCCGATGCAGGGGGACACGGGTTCGTGCCCCGGTCCGGGAGGATCCCACATGCCGCGGAGCAGCTGGGCCCGTGAGCCATGGCCGCTGAGCCTGCGCGTCCGGAGCCTGTGCTCCGCAACGGGAGAGGCCACAACAGTGAGAGGCCCGCATACCGCAAAAAAAAAAAAAAAAAAAAAAAATTGTTGTTTTCTCAATTACTTCCAACCTTCTACTCTGGGCTTTCTTTACTCAAAGAGAGATCAAGTAAGCCATCAAGTAAATAGATGGTTATTGTGTTTACATTAAAGCTGCTCTTCCAAACCACAGGTTAGTAATCTTGTTGCTAGGATGCAACATGCCAGTTAGGGGTCAATATTTAAATGAATGGCATCCTTAAAACACTCTCTGATGGAGAGGGGTCTGGCCTTTGTCTTTTCGAAATTTTTTTTTAAAGTTCATTTTTTTCCTTTTAGTATATAAAGCACAGCAGTACAACAAATTGATTAACTCAGTTGTAGTGATTGGGTGTTTTTAATAACTAGCTTATCTTTAAGTCAGGAAGTTTACAGCCCCAAAATAAAAACCATAAAAGTTAAATGAATGAAATTAGTTTCTCAACTTTCATCACTGAGTATTCATTATATTTTAAAACTGCGTATTCATTATATTTTAAGTACCCACAGTGTTGCCTTTAGCTACACATAAGTAATGCAAATAAAGAGGCAATATGTGTTTATACCTACATTGGAAATGTCTGGAAGGATGTACATCAAACTGTTAATAATGGTTTCCTTTGGAGAATGACATCCGTATGGGGAGATGCCCCACAGGGAAGAAATTAGGAACTCTTTTAACTGTTAGAACTATATTTCCAAAAGTAATTGTTATGCTGCTAGAACTATACTTTATAAAACTTTGTATTCATAATTATTTACAAGATGCATATATTATAATAAAGCAATAATAAAAGAACTACTAAAGGAATACAAAATATCATAATGAAGATCCTGCCAGTAAGATTTCATAAAAGATGAGACTCTTAACTAGTCAGCTCCTGCTACTTTCTGTCATGGGCACCAGCCACCCTAAGAACTGGTCACCCTTAGCATGCGTGTATGGGGTCACACTGTATAAAATAAGGCTGCCTTTCACCCGGGACTATGATCAGGGCAAACATACAGGGGCCTAAGTGGAAGATGAGGCTGGCCCATCTCACCCTCTCAAAGGAATCTGAGCTGAGACAGAGGAAGAGGAAAGCCAAGTAGCTACGGAAGCAGAAGCTGAAAGGATTCCATGAGAAGGGAAGGCAGCAAACAAGCCAGATGACACAGAGGCAGAAACACTGAGCTAAAGAACAGACACACAGGGGCTTCCCTGGTGGCGCAGTGGTTGAGAGTCCGCCTGCCGATGCAGGGGACGCGGGTTCGTGCCCCGGTCCGGGAAGATCCCACGTGCCGCGGAGCGGCTGGGCCCCTGAGCCATGGCCGCTGAGCCTGCGCGTCCGGGGCCTGTGCTCCTCAATGGGAGAGGCCACGGCAGTGAGAGGCCCGCGTACCGCAAAAAAAAAAAAAAAAAAAAAAAAAAAAAAAAAAAAAAAAAAAAAAAAAAAAAAAGAACAGACACACAGCAGAGGCTGAGGAAGCCTGGCGTCTTCAGGAGAAGAGAGCTGAAATGCAGAGCGCAGAGGTGAGGCCGGCGATAGGGAGCCGAGGGAAAGGTGGGGAGCCACTTCTTACAGCTGTCACAGGCTCTTTGTCAGCTCTCCAGGCCCGGTTCCAGGTCGCATGTATCCTGGCAAGGAAACCTAGGTACCCGAGGTAACTTGAGTCTCTGGTCCTTGTAACCAAAAGTGTCCAACTAAAACCCTATCTACCCCCCTGGCTCCATCTAAGATGGACTCTGAATAAATGTTCCGTTCCGTACGACGGCAAGGCAAGTGTTACCTAACTAAGTGCCAAGGCATTAACAGCAATTTAATAATACGCTTTCCAGACTTGCATCCAAATATTCCAGAACAGATAAAAATGGCGGCTACAGAACTGTAATTAAAACAATCAAGCTATTTACAGGGGAGAGGTACAGTAGCGGCCTGGCTTGATCACTGGGTGTTTTGTCTTGACTTTACCACTTTTGAGGGCACAACTCCACTGGCATGCACTCTTCAGAAGAATCCTGGTTCTAGCTTAGCCTTAAGTCACCTGGACAAGACTAAGGGCTATTTCACAGAGACATTTCAGTTTGTGATGAATCGAGCGAAAGCAATCTTCACCTAAGGTCCAGATAAAGCTTTAAAGAGAAAACTAAGCTGGGAGGATCTGAAAATAAAAAGAACACCATGGCACCAACAGGTGGGAGAAACCCAACCAGGAAATCTGCCAAAGACGGTTTGACTTTGCAAAGCCAGGTGTGCGGTAGCAAGTAATGCCCTTATTTCGTCAAGTTGTGTATTATGACCTGACGTGTTTTTCAATATACGTTAATGACCTGCAAATGTAGGTGAGTCCCTTATGGAATATATTAAACCCAATTAAGATTTCTTAAGAAATAGTTCAGGGATGGCCTGGAAAGTCCTTGTAAACTACTCTGAAAAATATCAATGATGGATGGCAAAAAAAAAAGAAAAGGATCACTGACAAAAATAAAAGCAGTATACTGGGGGTGGGGGGGGCATTTTTTTACAAAGTGACTTCTAAGTCATTACCAAGAAATTGTTCTTTTTTCATGCTATAAACCAGACACAATAGACATAGAGGGCAGTGTGACAACCAAATGTACAATACCAGCAATGTCACTGACTCATATATCTTCAGGCAGAGACTGATGAAGAAAGATGAAAGGTAGGGGGCACTATCTTTTATATTATTGTTTTATCAATGAATGGGGAAACTGAAAGTAGTGAAGGTCGTGCTTTGTTTCTTTCACCCTGAATTACATCTTCTATACCTAGCTTCTTAATCTCTAAGCAAAAATGACACATGCACACATGAATGTACATGCATGCATACATACACAGACATAGAGTATGCACATATATATATATGCATACACACATATTATACTATGCTCATTTAAAATGAGTTTAGAGTAGGGGAGGTTCTTAAAAAAAAACCCTCAAATTTTGATTTCTATCTTTGGATTTAATGAACACAATATGCAACAAAAGAATAGGATTACATCAAAATCAGTATTTTAAAACTTTTTAAAAAGATAATCACAGGCAAGAAGTCCTTTTAGGCCAATGTTTCTCAACCAATACAGTTTTTGAAAACACATAACAGTTCCACACTATCTCCCTCAGATTCTATTATGCGACCCTCAACATCCTGACTCTGTAGAGTCACCATATGTTCCCTGAATCCAGAAGATACAGTCAGAAGATTTTTTGCCCCCATTTTTCTTTCTGTCACCTGTATTGGTTGGGGGTGGGGGGGAGGGAGAGAGAAGAGGGAGAAATAGAGAGAGAAAAAGCCTAAGTTTTATATATTTTCCACTTGTAAATAAACAATATTTAAGATGCTTCTTCAAACTGCACAGGCTTCCTGTTCGACAGCTATTACATAGACGATTCTAGAATGTCAGTGATTCTTCCTTGATGGCTAATTCACCAGCCCTTATCCTTTTAGACATGACTCCCCTTTTCCTGTTGTGACAACATCTCATTTACGGCTCTCAAACTTATTTCCCAGCAGCATGTCAGCTACAACCAGGGACTCAGGGACGTCAAGGAAGATACTGGATACAAGGTGCTGAGTCAGGCAAAGGCCCAGCTGAGAACTGGGCAGTGTTAGGTATCCCAGCACAGCACTTCCAGCTTCAGAACTTCTTCTTTGCTAGTCGAGGGTCAGGGCCTCTGAAATCTAGAACACAGATCAGGAAAACAGATTCTTTGCATGGCTCTGTCAAAGCGTGAAGATTATAAGATTGGGAGAGGCGTGTGCTTCATGCACTCAGCGTTTCCACCAGTGCAACTAGTGCATTCTCTGAGACAGAGACAGCAAAGTAGGGCTCTGGGTCCTCCAGTACCCAGCCCTTAATTCTCTGTCTATCAGGACAGGGCTTCCCAGTGGTGCCCCGGGAGACGGTGACACACATGGGGCAGCACACAGACTCCTCAGCCCTTTAGGGCAGCTGGGTGGGCACTTACCCCACGTGCCCTGTAAATACTACCAATTCCTAAGTGTGTTATGATGTGAAAATAGGTGGAAAGCTCTGGAGAGATTAAACAAAGCACAAAAGCCTTTCAGCACATTACAAAATTTCTATATGTTTAATTTTGTTACTTACTGACATCATTCAAGTTGATAATATGTAGTTTTCCAAGAGTTTGTCTATAAAGTTATGCTAAACATGCTTTACTTTATTTAAGTGCAATGTACATATTTTTCTTTTTTTTAATAGGAAAATAATACAACTAGCCATGTACATCAGGAGGTGACTCATGTGACATTTTGCCTGCTCTTTGATTCTCTTTGGGCTCATTCTTGGAAAATTTTTATTAGGACGGAAAAATCCCCTCCTTGTAAAAGTTTTAGGATCTCTGATCCTTAGCCCTCACTCCTCTGAATGGACTCCGAGGAAAAGTGAGTCAGGGCCCCCACGTAACCAACGCCCAGGCTCTCAGGCCTCCTGGCCCTCCACTGAAGGCCCAACGAATAAACAACCACAGTGACTGAACACTTTAACAATTAGCAAGCCAAATGATTAGGAAATTACCAACATGCCTATTTCAAATAATTTCCAAAAAGATCATCAGGGAAACCCCTAAAAAAACTAAGTTCGTTTAAATTTGGGACAGTGCCAGCAATACAAGGGAAACGTTTAGATGGCAGTGGTCTATCTCCTTGATGGGATTGGGCACGTTTCTAACATGGCAGAGCCCTCCCAGGATTGTGTAAAGTAATCAGAGGTGGCTAATTCAAGTTCTGGCTTCCCTAACTCATGAGCTGTGTGACTTCAGACAGGTCACTTGGCCTCTCTGAGCCACAGTTTCCTGCCACTAAGTCAAGAATCATTTATCTTCTCGGCCCATCTCCCAGGGTTGTTGGGTAGATCAGATGACATACTGTTCAAGGAAGTGCTACATAAATGGTGGAGTATCTTGTCCATGTAATGTATGCAGGATTTTTAAAAATAATCCTTGGGCTTCCCTGGTGGCGCAGTGGTTGAGAATCCACCTGCCGATGCAGGGGACGCGGGTTCGTGCCCCAGTCCGGGAAGATCCCACATGCCGCGGAGTGGCTGGGCCCGTGAGCCATGGCCGCTGAGCCTGCGCATCCGGAGCCTGTGCTCCGCCGCAACGGGAGAGGCCACAACAGTGAGAGGCCCGCGTACTGCAAAAAAAAAAAAGAATCCGCCTGCCTATGCAGGGAAGAAGGGTTTGAACCCTGGTCCAGGAAGATCCCATGTGCCGCGGAGCAACTAAGCCCATGCACCACAACTACTGAGCCTGCACTCTAGAGCCCGCCACAGCTGCTGAGCCCGCATGCCACAGCTACTGAAGCCCGCGCACCTAGAGCCTGTGCTCTGCAACAAGAGAAACCACTTCAATGAGAAGCCACCTTAATGAGAAGCCCACGCACTGTAACAAGGAATAGCTCCCACTCACTGCAACTAGAGAAAGCCCTCACGCAGCAAAGAAGACACAATGCAGCCAAAAGTAAATAAATAAATTTATTAAAAAAAAAAAAAAAAAAGAATAGCTCCCAATGACATAAAAATCAAGGACGAGAACATAATATCACATGGGTGTATGAATCAATTATTGTTCGTCAAAGCGACCACCACAGGTGCCAGGGCTAAAAAGGGTATTTGGTCATTTGAGACGTTCCATTGATCACTGATCATTTTACAACTCCACTCATTCATTTCTCAGAAATGGGAAAAGAAGACAACTCCCCGCCCCCAAACCTCAGAGGCAGAGAAGGAGCAGGAGTGATGCAAACTGCACCCAAGTTGGGTTCGTTGAAATCCTTTCCATCAACCTTTCCATCTGGTTCTGCAAACAGGTAAATCACGATCACGATAAAGCCCAGACCGTAAATATCTTTATTCAGTCTGAACTGAGGTCAGAGACCTAAATATGTCCCAGACAGACGATTCATTTACCATTCAATCATTCATCCATCCAGAAATATTTGCATAGTGACTTAACACATGACTGGTATTGGGCTGGGTCATGGCAATGCTATGTTGATCTTCATAAACCTTTGGTTTAGTGGAGAATAACCAGTCTGGCAACTAATATATGATAGATAACCAACGCTATGATTCGGTCCTAATTATAATTATTTTTTTTCTTTTCTTTTGTCTTCGTTTCTGTTTGAGGGCTTTCTCTAGTTGTGGCAAGCGGAGGCCACTCTTCATCGCGTTGCGCGGGCCTTTCACTGTCATGGCCTCTCTTGTTGCAGAGCACAGGCTCCGGACGCGCAGGCCCAGCAGCCATGGCTCACGGGCCCAGTTGCTCCGCGGCGTGTGGGATCTTCCCGGACCGGGGCACGAACCCGCGTCCCCTGCATCGGCAGGCGGACTCTCAACCACTGCGCCACCAGGGAAGCCCCTAATTATAATTCTTTAGAGTGGTACCATTCTATACTTCCTTTTCACTTTTTGACTGTTATTAAAACAATTTGGGCTTCCCTTGTGGCGCAGTGGTTGAGAGTCCGCCTGCCGATGCAGGGGATACGGGTTCGAGCCCTGGTCCGGGAAGATCCCACATGCCGCGGAGCAACTGGGCCCGTGAGCCATGGCTGCTGGGCCTGCGTGTCCGGAGCCTGTGCTCCGCAACGGGAGAGGCCACAACTCTCTCCGCAAAGGGAGAGGCCCGCGTACCAAAAAAAAAAAAAAAAAAAAAAAAAAAAATTAACCCTTATTTTCTGCTAAGTGCTGGAATTGTTTGTTTGTTTTCATTTTACTTTGAAAAGGCTCCGTTCACCATTTTGTCTGAACTGTCAGCATCACCTGCCCCGCTCCATCCCCCTCCCCCCTTCCTTCTCAGATGATTAGATTCTGCCAGTGAGTTCTCCTCCCTGGTCACTGAATTACAGCTAATGACTCTTTGGGGTTCTCTCTCATCATCTCTCATTCCTTCTCTTTCCCCTTCGATCCCCCCACCTTGCCTCCCTCTTCTTTATTTCTTTCAACCTCCTTTGGGAGGGGGGTGAGCTTTTTATTTTTCTTAGACTATGAAATTACATTGTATGTGATGGAAATCATGGTACCTACGCATTAGAGTTCTTTCAAATGACAAAGGCCTTACTGCGTCTCAGTGGTTATGGCGTCCTGAATTACAAACTCTAATAACTCCTAGTAATTACCCCTTCTATGCCATGCACTCGCAGCTTCCCTTCTCAAGACCTTGGGGGGCGGGCATAAAGAAAAAGATGTCCCTATACTACAACTTGATCATTACAACCTTCTTTAAAGGGTTTACTATAAGAAGGCATCACCAACAGAGCCAGGCTCAAACTAACTGATTCACATCGTTACTTCCCAGTCTTTGACAGCTTCCTTCCAATCTAGACAGGCTCTAAGAATGACTGAAATCAGAAAATATTAATGCATGGGCTCCATAAAAATGTCAAGTTTAATGATCAAAGTGCGACTTTTTTAACTATACAAGTAGCATTACTTTCTGGAAATAAAAGTTAATAAAAAAAAAAATCACAAAAGTAACAAGTGATGGAATGTTTGTGAAATGGCCTGATTGACGCAAACAGGCCTGACCAAGGTCATTGCACAGTTTCCAGGGTCAGCTGGCCATTTCTGCTCTACCTTTCCCCCTTACCACCCTCTCAAAAAATGTCCAAGAAAAAGAAACAGGATATAAGCTGACAGAGTTGGTCTGCTACTAGCTCGATAGGCAACTGAAAATACCCTTGTCCAGCTTTAGGTCCCCAAAAACTATGCCACAGACAAGAATGACACAGGATGAGACATAGTGAGCGTCGAGGTCAAGGGGCTATGATGAAGCAACCTAATGAGCACCAGTGAGTCAACATCTTTGAAAGGTTCTTTCAAAATTCCCTTTGAATCTGGGAGTGGGAAGCCTTTCTAACTATGCCTCACAATTCAGAAACCACATTATATATCTATATTCTTCTGCATAAAACCCCCAAACCTCTACATGGCAAAAGCCCTATACGTTAAGTCAAAAGACAAACTAGGGGGCAAAAAAGATGCAACCCAGGTCATGGACAAAGGGCTCACGTCCCTAAAAGTAGTTCCTAAATGTTGGTATGAAAAAGAGCAGCCACTCAATACAAAATGGGCAAAGAACAATAAAAGACAGTCTACAGAAGAGAAATTAGAAATAGCTTGTAAATAGATGAAAAACTGTTCAACATTACTTACAAGAGACATGCAAATTAAAAATACACTGAGACACCATTTTCACTTATCAGAATGGCAAGAATCCAAAGTTTGATAACACATTCTCTTGAACAAGACTGGGAAAACAGGCATTCCTCACACATTGCTTGGGAGAGTGAAACTTGGTAAAACCTCAAGGGAGGGTGATTTGGCAAGATTTACCAAAATTCCAAATGCATGGACCCAATGGCCCTGTAATTTCACTTCTTGGTTCTTATCCTACAGCTGTTTCACTTGGCTAAATGACATGGACAAGACTATTTGTTGCAGCATTAGTCTTATAGTAAATGTTTGAAAACAGTATAAATGTATATTAATAGGGAAGCGGTTAAATAAATGATGACATTGATGGAATAATAGGCAGCCGTACAAAAGAAAAAAAAAAAAGAATGGTGACATTCTCTGTCCTGCTACACGAAGATACATGTTCGCTGAAAGAGTCTGGTGGTGCAGGAAACCTTTCTGTACAAAGGGTTGGGGGAAGGGTGGGATAAAGCTAGATTTGATATTTGCTTGAATGGTATTTGCAAAAAGGATCTTGGGGAAGATACACAAAAAATGAATACAGTGGTTACCAAGAGTAACGGGACCGAGACATTTTCCACTGTAGACCTTTTAATATCTTTGGACTTTTCAATAATTATTTTTTTCATTTTCTAAAAATTGAAGTATAGTAGATTTATAATAATATCTTCAGGGAGTTCCCTGGTGGTCTAGTGGCTAAGGCTCTGTGCTCTCAACGCAGGGGGCCCAGGTTCGTTCCCTGGTCAGGGAACTAGATCCCACATGCCGCAACTAAGAGTTGCTATTAAAAAAAAAGGTCCCACATGCCACAACTAAAAGGTCCTGCATGCCGCAACTAAAGATCTCGTATGCCGCAACGAAGATCTTGTGTGCCACAACTAAGAGCCAGCACAGCCAAATAAATAAATATTTTTTTAAAATCTCTGGATTTTTGAACCATATGAATATATTATTACTCAAAATTTATTTAAATTTTAGAGAGTGTCTTTGTGACTGTGTCAAAGGCAGCTTTTGCTCAGCACATTAATAAATCAATAACCTCAAGAATTAGGGGAGGCGTGAGGGAGAGCTGGTAAGGGTCAGCAATTACAGCCTCTTCTCAAAAGTTTCCCAAATGTTAACTATGGACCTTAAAGGTAGAAACATTCTTACAAACCCCTCAGTACTACCTTTCCTTAAAATGGTGTGACTTAAACACCGACACACATAAAACCAAGTATAAACTTCTCATGCTCGAAACTCATTCACAATTCTAAAACCAAAATATGTGTACAAATCAAATACAGCAAAATTATGAAACCAATAGAAGTCTGAAATAACCACATTAACTTATTGTGAAAGACTGGGTTGTTTTGTTGACACTAACTTGTGGCTTGGAGCAGAGGCTGAGTGGAAGTCAGCATACTTAGTTACCTTTTGTTATGCAATGCACTGACTCTACAGCCATTTTCCTCTATTCAGATTCAGGACACCTTTGTGTAGAGTGCTGTGAAATTTTCTGACCTTATTTTGGCCCAATGCATCTTGCGCTGTTCAAGCTGCCTCGGCCACTTTCTCAATGGCTCAAAAACAACTGATACGGAGCCATCACAGTCGTAAATCCAAGTGCTAACTTGATCACTAACACGTGTCAGTCAAAAGGTGGTCATTCCGATAACCCAGGATAACTTGTATTGACTTTTATTCACACTATTAATTATTAACATAATAAAAATGAAAACACCAAATTTTAAAATTCTGGAGAGAACTCAGACTGCGAGTGGACACAGACCTCCAGCAGCTCCCAGCTGCAAAATTAGCTACAAAACTAGCGGCAAAACACGCTGTAATTAGTTAATACATGCGAGGGGTGGTGCCTCTAGCCTTGGCCCCAGTTGAAGACTCTTTGCCTTGGACTTGCTGTTCAAGCCTCTGACGAGTCAGATGCTTTGGCTCCTGAGTCTGCCTTCACCAACGATTCCTTCTTTGTGTTGCTGCCCACAGCTGTGAAGCAGCCCGGCCCCATTCCTGGGCCCACTTGCAGACTCTCAAACCTGAGCCTGGGGCAGTCTCAAACCACCCATATACTGGGATGAGAGCGTAGGCCGTCCATGATGGTATATTCTCCATTTAGCACAAATAACAATTCCCCATGGAGGGCACACACATATCAATCTGCATTTCAAAGCTTCTCTCATTAGGTGTTAACAAAACCCAAGAAACTAATTCCAGTATTAAACATCTGTGCAGATTCTTGCTGAATCCAGTTTCCCAGGCAAAGGGATGATGTCATACACTTCTGCATCTTCAGTGCCTAACTCACAGTAAGTGCCTAATACCTGTTCAACAGATAAATGAGGGAGGGAGTGAATCGATGAATAAATGAATAAAGTGAGTGATGAATTAGCCAGAAAGTAAAAATAGGGAAAAGGCAAAAAGTCCAACTACTGCATGCTCCTGAAACATCAGCTGGCCTCTTTTTTACATCTCTGATGCCCTTCTCTGAGTACACAGAAGCAGCAGTACCCTTTTCTAACTAAAATATTTCTCCATATATGATGTTCTTTAAAAACCAGGGTCTACCAGAAAAATGTAGTAGAGTTGTCTTGGCCTCTTATTTTTAAAGCATTTGCAAGTTCAGTTCAGGGAGTCATTCTAACAGTTGGCCTGTCGCCAAGGCTAAAGCTAAAACAAGTAGACTCTACATGACCGAAGTTAATATAGACTGTAATATGGTAAACACTTTCCACTCAATGTGTATAGTGATTATAAAGGTCACTCACTCACTGGCTACATACCTCAGGCACATTCTTTTGATACCACGCTCAAGGTCAGCCAGGAACCTTGACTACAACCCAATATAAGGGGGAAAGGAAACAATTCTCTCAAGTTCAAGCAGTTTCTGAATTACGTGAAGAATTTTTTTTATTTGTTTTCACTTCAAATGGTAAGAAGTAACAATGCTCCTAAAGCTTTCAACTAATTTAAGTCAGCTGTGGTAGAAAAGATGGAAATCTACTTCCGTTGATGAGAATGTAGGCATATGTAAGGCAAATAAACAGCAGCATTTTGCAAGCTGGTGCCTGGCTTGCGGAAGGAACACCTGGTCTAAAACCCTATGCGATCCCATAGTAAAACTAAACCAAACATCTGTAGAGCACTTCAGTGCTCTCAAGATTACTCGCTGATCTTCGCGAAAATCCTGAGTAGGTATTAGTTTTCTCACCTTATACCTACATGTAAACATGATTAGTAGAGTTGGGACTTGAAGCCAGGCCAACTTATTCCAAATCCTCTTCTCTTCCCGCTACACTGTGAAGTGAAACTGTTCCTTAACTGGTGCATTGGACCTCAAGGCTGAATCCAGTAAGAAGCAAGAGTACTTTTGAGTTTCCACCTCTTCCAGCTAATAGAAACCATCACCCAATACGAATGGAGCCAAATGCCATAGGTTGAAACTCCCCACTGGTCACTCCTTATAACAATCACCATGACATATTGAGCTCTTGCTAGGTTCTGATGGCTGTTCTCAACACTTTCCATCTATAAATATAGACAACTCCAAAATACAGGCACTACTTTCATCCTCACCTTACAGATGAGAAGAGAAGTGTGAGGTAAGGAAACACCATTTGCCCCAAACCACACCAGCCTGAAAGTGACAAGTGGGTTTCAAACTCAAATACGGGGCTATTCTAGATCTCTGAGCTGTTCGTGCTTTGCATAAAGGTACCTGGATAAGAGAGATGGGTGGGGCTGAAATGTAGCCCCAGGTCTGCCCTGGGGGCTGTTTTCACTGTGGCACAGCTCAGAAGGGATGCATTTTTCTAAGTGCACAGTGCCCTGTGTAGGACCTGCTCAGGTAGTGGCTCCAAAGCCACGCTCTTAACCACAAGTCTACACTCTTAAACACTTGACTGCTTCCCGAGAGGTAGTACCAGCTGAAAATATAAACTCAAGAGTACTGATAAATGTATGAATAATATATAATACATAATGGGTTAAAGGGAAATGGGATTTAGAGGGATGGGATAAATTATACCTTAATCTTCTCTGGCTGACTTCCCTGTCAAACACCTGTCATAGGTCTTGTTTGTAAAGAAAACCAAACATTAATAGTACCTTTGTTCAGTTGCAAATATGTTTAAATGTGTAACCACATTCTGCCTTAATAGCTAGACATTAATGTAAGATGTCTCAAACACAAGAAGACTTTGAGGAAACCAGAACACCTTTCCCAATTAGGACATTGTTATCTTTTATTCACCCCTGTTCTCCTAGTCCTAAACAAACACTGCTCAGTTCTCATCTCACTAAGTGCTTATTTAATTAGCTGAAATGAAATCTGGTCTTGGTCATGTAAAATCAGCCACACACACCATTACCAGTTAAAACTGGTTTCAACACAGAACTCAAGTCTTTCCAGAGTTATTTATACGACAGGACACAGGACACAACACTCCACCAAGCCCCAGAATCCTGTTCCTGTTACCAGAAAACCACTTCTCTGTGGAAAGTGTGATTATTTAAATCCGTAGCACTTTGGAGCTACTTCCAAACATGCTGAATGAATATCAGGGAATGAACATCCCTACTGATACAATTCAACTGACAGTATATATTTATAAATTACAACAATATGCATCATGGTGACACCATACTATACAATTGCAATGTAAATATTGGCCTGTGACTAGGTATTTCGATAGGGCATGGACTCCCCAATTTGCCCTGGTCCTCACCACTCCCTAATGTCCCCCTGAGATTGGGGCCAAGTGCCAGTTTCCATTTATCATATTGTACTTTTAAAAAACTACAATCATTGTTCATAGGAATGAAATGTATCTCTATAAACATAAACTACATCTGCATCAAAGCTGGAAAGAAAAAATGATGGACTGAAAGGGCTAGGAGTTTCATAATATTGGGGAAAAGATAGTTCTTTGTGCAATGAAGAATATTCCTAAATGTTTAATGTTTTAAAAAATTGCCCTTTACAATGTAGGCAATAGCCCTCTTCCCTCCTTCCTCAATCCCTTCAAAAATAATTATTTGAGTTTTAAATGCCAGGAGTTATTAAATATCCAGGTACTAATCCCTCCTTTATTTAGCTGGTGTCAGGACCAGACATGCCCAGGAAAATAAGAAAAAGTTTCCAAAGAAATGTCTTTCAGAGAGACGTTTTCTAGATCCTTCGGGGGTGTTAGGGATTGTAGATCTGATACTTCTTAATGCCTGGATCTTTGTTTTCCCTCTTAATTTCAGCACAAAACCCTACTACCTTAAACTAAGCAACATCAAATTCTTTTCACCTCAATTTGCACTCATTTCCATAAAGCCAGATTCCTCTGATTGTACCTGGGCAAAAGGCCCCCCAAGAACAGTTAGGCAGGCTTTCTCTGTTTCCTACTTGGATTATCCTGTAATGAAATCGTAACAAGGTACATGGAATCCAAAGGTACATGAAATCTCAAAGTACTTGGAACTACCTACGCTTATTTTTAACTCTGTGATTGATGTAAAATAAGGTATTAAACTACTTCCAAAGAAATAAGAAATAGGCAGTTTCATCTAGATTTAAAAAACTAAGGACCTGACAATTTACCCATCCCAGACAGTTACTGTAACAAAACATTTTTCTTTTCCTTTCTCTTCTCTTCTTTTTCCTTTTCTTTCTTCCTCCCTCCCTCCCTCCCTCCCTCCCTCCCTCTCTCCTTCCTTTTCTTCTTCTCATTCTTCCCTTCCTTCTTTCAGTGAACATGTGCTCCTCATGGGCGAGGCCATTTTATTTACACACCATTTTTACTTGGTACATGCTCCCACTAAGCCGATAGCTGCCCAGTAGACTTTAGATACTGTCACTGGGTTGTTCCCGGCTTTGCTGGGTAGACGGATGATGCTCTAACAAGAGAGGACTTCATTTGGAAACATGGAATCCTAATACCATATTAAACCTGCCACTTCTGGCTTTCAAAGGACTTTCAGCATCTCATTTGGCCCTTACGATAAACGTGTGAGGTGGGTAGGGGGCACCATGTCCATTTTCAGTTGAAAACCAGTCTCAAAGAAGTTAAAAACCATGGCATTGCTGGGTCTCCTTCCATTCCAGAAAGTCCTTTAAGATACCAACCACCAGAAATGTCTAAACTCCTTCACCCTAAATATAATTTATAATGAAAGACAAGATAGAATTTCTTTTTATCAAACTCTATCTGCCATACATGATCTTAAAAAGGAACAGAGGGCTTCCCTGGTGGCGCAGTGGTTGAGAGTCCGCCTGTCGATGCAGGGGACGCGGGTTCGTGCCCCGGTGCGGGAAGATCCCACGTGCCGCGGAGCAGCTGGGCCCGTGAGCCATGGCCGCTGAGCCTGCGCGTCCGGAGCCTGTGCTCCGCAACGGGAGAGGCCACAGCAGTGAGAGGCCCGCGTACCGCAAAAAAAAAAAAAAAAAAGGAACAGATACCCTCTTTGACATTTACGTTCTATTTGAAGGACACTTCCAAGGCCCTTTCATAGATGATTGTCCCCATTTACAAAGCTTTTTGAAAATACTCTCTCCCATTCTGTGTAGGAATTATGAATCCTGTAAGACAAAGATCTAGTTGGTGAGTAAGAGCAAGGAAAAAATGAATTCATCTAAGGACTTTATAAAATCCCTATGTTCATCTAAACTTTAAAACACATGGGTTACAAGCACACAGAAACCGAAATCTGCAAGTGGCCGTGAAAAGCACACATGCTCAAGTCTAGTACAGCTGCAACATCCAATTGCATTCGGTCCCTGTGACAAACTGAAACGTCCACAAAAAATATAAAAGAAAGAGGTGCCCTCTGCTAGCCAAGGTTTCTATTGGCACTAAGAAAGGAGAGACAGATCATAGTTCATCACAGATATTTCTATCAAGGGTACAACACAAGCTATTGAAGTTATGAAAAAGTCATGGGGTACACCCTGAAATTGGAATCATATGGACAAGAACAGCAGGGCTCTGAAAAGAACAGCCCATACATGTATGAATCTTTTCAGAAGCAAAACCACGTGGTGCCTTTATGATGACTCCATGGAATTTGCCATGTGGATGGGAGTTGTCAGAAGAGAGGAATACTGACTTTGATCAAGGAAACGAAGAGGGAGGAGGGGACGGTGGGCACATAAACAGGTGAGAGCAGATTAATAGGTGAAAGTCAGAGGGCATATGGCACCCTCTTCCTAAAGCTCACAGGTTACACCCAAGCAGGGCCCTATTTGAGAGACCAGAGATGGTTCTTTTGCAAAATAGAGAATAGGAAGGAAGAGGAGTTTGCAGTTCCTAGCCTGAGGGTCAATATCCTGACGATTGTTTAATAAGTGAAGTGGAGTGCACGACCTGTAATGATTAGCCATAGCTTCCTATCAGAACTGCTGAAATTGATTTGATTTATGTATTTTTATTGAGTTGTAGCTGATGTACAGTATTATATAAGTTTTAGGTGTACAACATAATGATTCACGAATTTTAAAGGTTATATTTCATTTACAGTTATTATAAAATATTGGCTATATTCCCTGTGTTGTACAGTATATCCTTGTATCTTATTTACTTTATACATAGTTGTTTGTACCTCTTAATTCCCTACCCCTGTCTCATCCTTCCCTCTCCCCACTGCTAACCGCTAGGTTTTTCTCTCTCTTTTTTTTTTTTTGCGGTATGCGGGCCTCTCACTGTTGTGGCCTCTCCTGTTGCGGAGCTGCGCTCCGGAGGCGCAGGCTCAGCGGCCATGGCTCACCGGCCCAGCCGCTCCGCAGCATGTGGGATCTTCCCGGACCGGGGCACGAACCCGTGACCCCTGAATCATCGGCAAGCGGATTCTGAACCACTGCGCCACCAGGGAAGCCCTAGGTTTTTCTCTTTATCCATATGTTTCTTTTTTGTTATATTCACTAGTTTGTTTTATTTTTTAGATTCTACACTTAAGTGATATTATAGTGTTTGTCTTTCTGTCTGACTTATTTCACTTAGCAAATACCTTCCAAATCTATCCATGTTGTTACAAGCGGCAAAATTTCATTCTTTTTTATGGCTGAGTAGTATTCCATTGTATATATAAATCACATCTTCTTTATCCATTCATCAGTTTGCAAACACTTAGGTTGTGTCCACATCTTGTAAACTATATGATAGCTGAATTTTATAGGGCAAAAGGGAAATGCCTACTCACTGTTCTGTATATGGACCCAATTATTCTCTCCATTCACCTGTAGGGAAGGAGAATTAACAAGGGAGAACCAGGGGATTTAGCTGTCAGAGTTGTATGCTCTGCATTACGGAGCATCCCACGGAGGGCTCCCTGATGGAATCATTTGCAAGGAAGGGAGCAGCTGGGGCAACATCAGTCCTTAGACTAAGGCAAGACTCTCCCCTGGCTTATCTAGATCCTGCTCCTTCTCTTCTTCCCCCCCTAAACACACACACACACACACACACACACACTCACACACACACATTTCTAGGGTCTTCCCCACAACGAGAAACTGAGAACTATAGTTGAAGGGCCACATATATGGGTATCAGGATAAAAGTAAGAAAAAACCACTAACACAACATTATAAATCAACTATACTCCAATAAAAATTTTTTAAAAAAAGAAAGAAAGAAGCACTAACATTTTTATCATTGTATTCAGGCAGTGATACATTTCTATTGCTTAAACACTATATAGCAAACTGAACATCTTTAACTGGTCAGAAGGCTAACAAAATTACCCGGAAATGGTATAAGACTTTTTACAAGTTATAATAATCCTGCTGCAAGCATAGCAATGAATTCCTGAAAAATCACTTTGGTAGAAAATTCAGAGTTGAGAAAGGTAAGAATTTAGAGTATTGGCTCTTCATTTTTTTGATTCATAATCCACTTTAAGGAGCCAATGAAAATGGTGGAGCCTCTGCTCCAGAAAAATACACCTTCCTAATGAATTCCCATAAATCTTGTATATAATTTCAGGTCGTTCAAAGACCTGAAATCCCCTTTTCTTCTACAGTATCTTTAAAAGAAAAAAAACAGTTGGGGGAGCCAAACTATTACAACAATCCTATAAAAAACTCAATATATTTATATCCACAAAGAAAAAAGAAGCAGGGCTTCCCTGGTGGCGCAGTAGTTGAGAGTCCGCCTGCCGATGCAGGGGACACAGGTTTGTGCCCCGGTCCGGGAAGATCCCACATGCCGCGGAGCGGCTGGGCCCGTGAGCCATGGCCGCTGAGCCTGCGCGTCCGGAGCCTGTGCTCCGCAACGGGAGAGGCCATAACAGTGAGAGGCCTGCCTAGCACAAAGAAAAAAGAAAAAAGAAGCAGACACTAAATTCAAAAAAATCTTTATGACATTTGACACAGATTACATTAATAAAAATCAACAGTGTATGTCAAATATACATTTTTCCTCCTTTGGTAGCCGTAATCTTTTTGAGATTGACCTCCCACATAATAAACATGGATATTGGTTTTCTTTGTGCAATATCCACACAAACAGGCCTTTTCCTTCCCTGGTCCTCCATCCAAATGTTCAATGCTCTCTCAGTTGTATAACTAAGAATGGCTCTATATCATGGTCCCAAAGTCAGATTAACTAGAAGGCTGGATATGGGGCAAGTTTGAGACCTTTTTTTGGAAAATCCAGAAAGAGTTTTCAGGCTTCCTCCCTAGCATACAGTCAGCTAGCTGTAACCATGACAGCCACCAGCCAGTGACACCACACCTGGCTCTGCCTCTTCCCTTCACTTTCACACTCAAGGTTGCATTTCTAAGACTGGGACTGACTTTGCCTCGGTTTCCTTTGGCTTTCCAAAGGGTGCATTCCAATTTCATCTTCCTCTCTCCTTTCTCTTTTACCAAAGGGTGCATTCCAATTTCATCTTCTTCCCTCCTTTTTCTTTATGTCCCTTTTTATCCTTTATTCTTTCCAAATGCAGGCAAACCTAAGTATAAATCCAAGCTCTGTCTGTTACTAGCAGGGTCTCCTCAAGTAAGAAACTTAACTTTTCCAGGCAGTTTCCTCATCTATAACAGAGGAAAGAATAACTAACCTACAGTGTTGTTATGAAAATCAAATTAGTGATGTGTGAAAAGTTCTCAGCGTAATGCCTGAACCACAGAAGAATTTCAGCAAATGTTAGCTCCTCTGCCTTTATACTCTATGTTAACTGTAAAAATAATAGAAAATATATAAAATGAAGCATTAAAAAAATAATATGACCACAACAATGACTTGGAAAATTAGCCTTTAGACCACACAGATTTGAAAATTATTACAAAGATGCTTTTAGAAATAATGTACGTTACATTATTCATTATAGTAATAGATATGCAAATATTATAAAATGCCAATGGAGTAAACAAAAGATTAATGACTTCTTTAAACGCTTTAATTAAAGAGTCCAAATGTAAATCTGTTAAGGCCTGCTTACTTTTATTAGAGATTGCTTTGGTTGCTAGGTTAACACAAAGATTTTAAAAATTCATTTGTACTACTTAAATATAAAGAGTTTCCTTATTAAGAAATATTAAAGGCGAGGAATCTAGAAAAAATGAAATGAGAAAAACAAGAGTTCACCTTTTCTGTTTAGAGGGTAAACACAGATCAAATCCTTAATGTTCTACTTGACCTTCCCTCTAGCAAATACTTGCCCAGCAAGCCTAGAATAATGGAGCTGGAAGGTGGGCATGCATTTCACAGACCTCACCTCAGGGGCTGGATAGATATTCACCTCACCTTGTGCCCCTTGGGCTCAAACAGAAAGTAGAAGACTTGATTCATACCAATGAAAGTTTCCAATCCAGATCTCCCATGGAGAGTTAGGAGGACCTTAATGGATCTCTTGATTGGATCCCACAGCCAAGGAACCCTGGCTCTCTGAAAGCAAGTGTAAATAACCAACAGCACCCTGTGAAATGCCATTTGGAGCAAACCAGAAGCCAGAGGCAATTGCAGAATGACTTGAAAAATGACTGGCTGTCCTCTGAACACATCCCCTGACAGGAAAGGGAAACAGAGCAAAGGGGAAAGTGGGTCAATGATTTTTTAATAAGTTCTCTGGTTTACCTAACTACTAAGTGACGACATTTCTAAATTACAAATTCCTGAATGACTAACCATGCATCTTCACATACAAAAGTATATAGAAATATAAGGAAAAAGTGGCCCCTCCCCTTCCTCCCACCCTGGTAATCTCCCTGGTGGCCCCAGTTTGCCACAGTCACTGACACCAGGAGAGAGGAAGGGAGGACAGGAGAGCGGGAGAGAGAGGTCTGTGTTTCCTGGCAGAGCTTTCAAAATGTGCATCCCCAGGAAGGAAGGGAAGGAGGGAGGAAGGTATGCAGGTAGAATGATTTAAAGTTGCTGATCAATCTCCAAAATATACAAGCAGTTCACGCAGCTCAATATCAAAAAAACAAACAACCCAATCCCAAAGTGGACAGACCTAAATAGACATTTCTCCAAAGAAGATATACAGATTGCTAACAAACACATGAAAGGATGCTCAACATCACTAATCATTAGAGAAATGCAAATCAAAACTACAATGAGATATCACCTCACACCTGTCAGAATGGCCATCATCAAAAACTCTACAAACAATAAATGCTGGAGAGGGTGTGGAGAAAAGGGAACCCTCTTGCACTGCTGGTGGGAATGTAAAATGATACAGCCACTATGGAGAACAGTACGGAGGTTCCTTAAAAAACTAAAAATAGAACTACCATAGGACCCAGCAATCCCACTACTGGGCATATACCCTGAGAAAACCATAATTCAAAAAGAGTCATGTACCACAATGTTCATTGCAGCACTATTTACAATAGCCAGGACCGATGAATGGATAAAGAAGATGTGGTACATATATACAATGGAATATTACTCAGCCATAAAAAGAAACAAAATTGAGTACTTGTAGTGAGGTGGATGGACCTAGAGTCTGTCATACAGAGTGAAGTAAGTCAGAAAGAGAAAAACAAATACCATATGCTAACACATATATATGGAATCTAAAAAAAAAAAAAAAGTGGTTCTGAAGAACCTAGGGGCAGGACAGGAATAAAGACACAGACATAGAGAATGGACTTGAGGACACGGGGGAAGGGGAGGCTAGGACTTAGTGAGAGAGTAGCATTGACATACATACACTACCAAATGTAAAACAGATAGCTAGTGGGATGCAGCCGCATAGCACAGGGAGATCAGCTCAGTGCTTTGTAACCACCTAGAGGGGTGGGATAGGGAGGGTGGGAGGGAGACGTGAGAGGCAGGGTATATGGGGACATATGTATGCATAGAGCCGATTCACTTCGTTTTACAGCAGGAACTAACACACCATTGTAAAGCAATTATACTCCAATAAAGATGTTTAAAAATAAATAAATAAAAAATAAAGTTGCTGATGAAAAATTCCCTTCACCAAAAAGCCTGAATATTCACCCAACTTTTTTTAAGCCGCCTAAACCTCAGACAGATAACCATTTGCTATAGCAGCACCTTCTAAAAATGCAATGTCTCTGTAAACTGTTAAGACTTGAGTTGCTCACACACCAGTGTTTATTACTCAGCGCCAATGGCCTCCTAACACCTAACAGAGATCATCAGCAATCCGAGAACAATGACAGGCCATCCTCTATGAAGGGCTCCTTGTGTTTCCTGTATTTTACATAATTTATCTCACAGAATCCTCACTCCTGGTGCTGAAAGGTGATTAAGCCATATTAGACAAGGAAACCAAGCTCAGAAAGGAAGAGACACTTCCTAAATCACATCTGTTCCTAACAGATGGTGGGGCTGGGATTTGAATCAGGTTCTGACTCCGGTGGTATGTTTACTAAGGGAAGGGCTGAAAAAGACTAGAGCCCCTCGAGGGGGTAGAGAACACAAAAGAAGTAGTGAGAAGAGCAACCTTGGTGGCTTTCCAGTTTGCCTGTGGCATTTGGTGCACTCGGGGCGCCAGGGCGCCAGGAAGCATGCCTGGGCTTAGCCTCTGAGACCCAGACCCAAACCCGGGACTGGGAGGTGATACCCAGCCCAGCCGTCAGCATTACAATCTGTTCAGTTCCAAGTGACAAATTCCTGATTTGGACACAACTGCAAAACAGGTTTTTTGTGTGCAGGCCTGGGAACCAACCCACAATTTCAAACCCGATCTCTTTATAAAGTGGGTCCCCTCACCTAGAGATTGTCACACCGAGTGAAGCAAGTCAGACAGGGAAGGACAAATATATGATATCACTTACATGTGGAATCTTAAAACAATGGTACAAATGAACTTATTTACAAAACAGAAATAGACTTACACTTGTAGAAAACAATCTTACGGTTACCAGAGTAGAAAGGGAGGGAGGGATCAATTGGGAGATTGGGATTGACATATACACACTACTATATATGAAATAGATAACTAATTAAGGACCTACTGTATAGCACAGGGGACTCTACCTCAATATCCTGTAATGGCCTATATGGGAAAAGAATCTAAAAAAGAGTGGACATATGTATACATGTAACTGCTTCACTGTGCTGTATGGTAGAAAGTAATACAACATTGTAAATCAACTATACTCCAATAAAAATAAAAATAAAAAATAAAGTGTGTCCCCTCTGTGTGTGATGATGGTAAAGCAGAAAACATATGTCATGTCCCTAGGACAGGAAGTCAGCCTCAACTCCTCAACTTTCTGACAGGGAGGCTTGGAGCAAATTTTCTCTTCCCTACTTTTGGAGATGAGTTTACAAACACCCAGAAGATGTCAAAAGCCATCTCAAATCCTACACAAATTACATGTATTCATTCTTACAGCTTTTTTTGGAGAATAATGTAAAGTCTCAAGACAAATTGGAATGGGTGACTAAATCATTCTGTGGACAAAATCCTCTTGAGGTTGCTAGTAACAAGCAGAGGGGGAGGAATTCATGGAACAAGCAAGCAACTTCTGCTTGTGTCTAACCATGCTTCTCGCTAGCAGCACTTGCTTATTAAGTATATGAGCCAACCCCATACAAAACTATAGACCACTGCTCACAACAACACACAGTTATAACATTAGGTTCCACTAGGAACTAACACACATTTTACTGGCTTTTATACATAATTAATCTACAAAGAAAAATGTTAACTGCTAAGTGCAACTAAGAGCAACTTCATTAATACTTGGAAATTGGAGGCTTCCCTGGTGGCACAGTGGTTAAGAATCGCCTGCCAATGCAGGGAACACGGGTTCGAGCCCTGGTCTGGGAAGATCCCACATGCCGCGGAGCAACTAAGCCAGTGCGCCACAACTACTGAGCCTGAGCTCTAGAGCCCACGAGCCACAACTACTGGAGCCCGTGCACCTAGAGCCCGTGCTCCACAACGAGAAGCCACTGCCGCGAGAAACCCGTGCACCACAATGAGTAGAGTCCACTCGCCGCATGCCGCAACTAGAGAAAGCCCGCGCACAGCAATGAGGACACAACACAGCCAAAAATGAAAATAAAGAAAATAAATAATTTTTTTTTTAAACTTGCAAATTGGCAAGACGAATGCATTTACCCTAAAAACAGGAGGCCTTCCAGAACATCGCTTTGTTGTCTCTCTCCCTCCTGGGAGTTCTTTGGAAGTTTTCTTCCACCCTCTTTGAGTCCCCGGCTGGGTCTGAAAATTAAACTGACAAAGAGAGACTAACAGGAGAAAAGCACACAAATTGTAGTGAATCTGTACACGTACGCAGGAGCCTTCACAAGAGAATGAAGACCCAAAGAAGTGGCCAAAGGAGGAAACTCTTAGACCTTTTAGACAAAGAAACAATATATTTGTGAAGAATTGTCAAAACAAAGGGGTTTGGGCTAGGGGTATAATCCAACTAGGGTTAGGTAGTCCTCATCGTACTTAATTAGGAAGATAAGGGATAGTTTAACAAGGTTTGTTTGCAGAGTCCTCTGGTGCTGTCTCTGGACTGATAAGAGTCTGTCTCTAGCAAAAGGAGAATTTATTTCCTGCCTTTAGGCAGGAAATGGGGAGCTTTCCCTGTGTTTATTGCTTCTTAACTGCCTTCCTTTATCAAATGTCATGTTTCCATAGTTGTGATGGTCTCCATGTGGTGCAAAAAGTCAATTTCCTGGACAGTCCAGTGCTAAATCTCAGATCAAAATATTCTGATACAGTCTTAGTCTGTACCTGTATCATCCCCATGCCTCTGTTTTTAGCTCTCCCACATTTATTCATCCAGGTTTTTTTTTTAATATTTATTTAATTTATTTATTTGGCTGCTCTGGGTCTTAGCTGCAGCATGTAGGATCTAGTTCCCTGACCAAGGATGAACTCAGGCCCCCTGCATTGGGGGCACAGAATCTTAACCACTGGACCACCAGGAAAGTCCCTATTCATCCAGGTTTGATCGCTGGTTAGTAATGGCTCAGCAAGAGAAACTTGCCTTTTCTTTCTTCTAAATCTTTGTAAAGTGCAGCCTTCCAAACACAGTTGGTACTCAAACATTTCTAACAGAACAGCTTTTGATTTTGGGTAATGAGAAATTGAGGATATCACACTTTTGGTTTTGGGTAATGAGAAATTGTCTCAATCTCTTGGTGATGTCCTCTAACTTGAAGCACCCATATTCTAATTCGCCAGGATCCATGAAGCTCCTAAAGTTGCATGTAAAATTTTTCAGTGTTTTCATTCTTAGGGAGGTAGAGTCAATTGCTTTTATTAGATTCTCAAGGGGGATAGTGAGGAAAATGAAGTTAACTATGTCACTATAATTAGTCTTGTAAAGAAAAATAAATACAGAGTCAAACAGGCCCCCACTTATTCGCTGTGTGATCTGCGGCAAATCACTCCATCTCTTTAATGCCTTACTTTCCTTTCATATGAAATGGAGATAACAGTAGCACCACTTTATAATGGCATACAAGGTAATTTGCACGACTATCTGCTACTTATGACAACTATACAAATGGGACAAAAATGTACTTTAAAATATCAAAGAATTAATAAGAGATAAATTACTTCATCTGGGAAAGTGGCTCAGAGACAAGAGCGCTACTTGGGAGGAAACAATTATTTGGGGAGGCATCTGCTTCTTCCCAAAGGGGCCGCTGAGTGGCTGAGAGTCTGGATGTGCTTTTAACAGAATCAGAAACTGGAAAGACAAGGGTAGCAATCAGTGTCAGCAAAGAGGTAGGAAAGTAATGATGCTCCTCTCTCTTTGGGTTGAGACCTTAGAGATCTACAACCTAATCATGAGTGTGAATCTTAAGTAGGCAAAACCACCCAGGTTAGAGCTCAGCTTTGAAATATATCAATACCTAAAAATAAAGTGATTTGGGTTTGCAACTGGCAGAAAAAAATTATCTGTTACACTGTCTTCTATTTCAGATTATTTTTGCAAAATAGAAGTACAAGGTCCCTACATAATGAAAAGTAACCAGGCATACAGGATGATATAACAGCATTAATGAAAACTAGGAGAAATGACAGACAATAGAATAGACCCACATGGGCTAAAGATACTGCAGTTCAAAGGGACTTTAAAATAACTATGCCTGTCATGCTCAAGAATGATTTTAAAAATGGAGAGTTCTGATAGATAACTGGAAATTATAAAAATGAACCAAACAGAAATATTAGAATTGAAAAGTAATTAAGAATGGGTAGGCTTATACAGACTAAATACAGTTAAATAGATAGTGAATTGGAACACAGATCAGAAGAAAATAACCAAAATGAAGTAAGTAAAAATCAGAAGGTAACAGACATAGAAGATACAATGATGTCTAACATACATGTAATTGGAGTTCCAGAAAGGAAGACTAAGAGAATGGGGTAAGAGCAATATTTGAAGAGCCACTGGATGAAGTTTACAAAGCCAATGAACAATAGATCAAAAAAGTCCTACCACCCCATGCAGGGTTTTTTAAAATCCACAAATAGCTGGATCATAGTAAAACTGCAGGAAACCAAGGTCAAAGAGAAAACCTTAAAAGCAGCTGGAGAAAAAGACATATTATTACACAGAAGCAATAATTCAGAGTGACAGTTTACTTCTCCAGAAAAAAGAGAGAGAGAGAGAGAGAAAATGAAAATCAGAAGACAATGGAACAATATCTTAACCATGCTTTAAAAAATTAACAGCCAACCATTCAAAACAAAAATGTACTTCAAGAATGAAAGCATAATGAAGACGTTTTCAGACATTAAAAAAGCTGAGAAAATCTGTCACCAGTAGGCTCTCACTAAGGGAAAGAGTAAAGGATGTTTTACAGGCAGTAGAAAAATGATTATAGAAAAAAGAGCAGAGAAGAGGAAAGAATAATAAAAATGGTAAACACATGTGGAAGTCTAACTCAATAGACTTTAAAAAATAGTAGTAATTATATATATGCTCTTGTGTGGAAAATATATAAAAAATTAAAATACATTACAACAATGGCATATGAATTGAGGGTGTAGGGTGGGGGGTGAGGGGTAAATGGAGTTAAAGTAGCCAAGGTCCTTGCATTATCTGGGAAGAGATTAAAAGTATCAATTTAAAAAAATGTTTAATAAAATGAAAATACCAATTAACAATATATTTTAAGTCAAGAATGCATTATGATCTCCATAGTAACCACTAAGAGAATAGAGAAATGAATATAAAACTTCTAGCTGGACTTCCCTGGTGGCGCAGTGGTTAAGAATCTGCCTGCCAATGGAGGGGACACAGGTTCGAGCGCTGGTCCGGGAAGATCCCACATGCTACCGAGCACCTAAGCCCGTGTGCCACAACTACTGAGCCTGCGCTCTAGAGCCCACGAGCCACAACTACTGAGCCCGTGTGCCACAACTACTGAAGCCTGTGTGCCTAGAGCCCATGCTCTTCAATAAGAGAAGCCACCGCAATGAGAAGCCCACGCACCGCAATGAACAGTAGCCCACACTGGCCACAACCAGATAAAGCTCATGCTCAGCAACAAAGACCCAACGCAGCCAAAAATAAATAAATTAATTTAAAAAAACCTTCTAGCTAATGGAGGCTTAAAAATGTAAGCATTAAAATAAAACAAAAAACAAAACCCCCAAAACCCATATGCTACCAAAAGGCAAGGAAGGAAGGCAAATAAAAAGAACATAGAGCCAATAGAAAAAAATAGAAAGCACTTAATAAAATAGTAAATTTAAACCCAAGTCACATGTACATTGACTAAATAATCCAATTAGAAGGTGAAGATTTTCAAACTGGATTAAGAAAAAATAATCAACCATCTACTACTTATAAAAGACATCTAATATAAAGATACAGGGACTTCCTTGGTGGTCCAGTGGTTAATACTCCATGCTTCCAATGCAGGGGGCCTGGGTTCTATCCCTGGTCCGGGAACTAAGATCCCACATGCCCTGTGGCACAGCCAAAAATGAATTTTTAAAAAATATATGTGTGTGTATAAATATATATATATATATATATATATATATTAATACACACACATATATATAGATAAGACAGATAGATAGATAGATAGATGGATACAGAAAGGTTGAGAGTAAAAGTATGAAAAAGATAACCATACAAACATTAGCCAAATAAATCTGCTGCAACTATAATGAGGAAGCAAAGAGCAATTCTGGAGATACAAACAATTCATGATAAAATGTTCAATTCACCAGAAATATATTACAATTAGAAATGTATATATTCCTAATAATACAGCCTTAAAACATATAAAACAAAAATTGGAAGTACTACAAGGACAAATAGTCAAAACCACAATTATGGTGGAAGAATTGAACACAAGCAGCAAAGTTAACCACTGAACATAAATAAAGCATTTATCCAGCAACTGCAAGGCACATTATTCTTCTCAAGCACAACATGTAACAATTGACCATCAACAGGGAATAAAACAAATCTTACTATATTTCAAAGCACTGAAATCATATAAATATGGTTATGGTTTCTAACTGCAGTAAAATAAATACCAAAATGTTTGAAAATTAAGAACTATATATCTAAATAACTCAAGATAACATTCAAAAAAAGATCAGAATGGAAAAAAAACTATTTTGAGTGAAATAACCACCAAAACACTATATATCAAAACTTAGCAGTGAATTGCAGGTAAAGCCATGCTTAGAGGGAAAAATTATCTAGAATAAATATACTAGAAAATAAGGCTGAATATCAATGAACTGATATCATTTTCAAAAGCTAGAAAAATAACAATGTATACTCAAAGAAAACAGAAAGGAAATAATAAATGGTAGACATTAATGAAGTAGAAAAAATAAATGTAAACAGAAAAGGTCAACAGGTCTAGAAGCTGATTCTTTACAAAATTGATAAATTCCTAGAAAGACTGATTAAGAAAGAGCAGGCACAAATAACCAATGTCAGGAATTAAAAAGGGGGCTATCACTGTACATCCTACAGACATTAAAAATATGAGAATATCATTAACAAATTTATGCCAATATATTTGAAGATCTAGGATGAAAAAGATAAATCCTAGAAATAAACAACTTATAAAACTGACAGTAAAAGAAAAATTTTAAACATTTGAATAGCTGTCATACCATTCAACAAACCCACAAAGAACACTTCAAGGCCAGATAACTTCACCTGTGAGTTTTGCCAATGTGTCAAGGTGAAACAATACTGCTATCACACAAAGTCTTCCAGAAAACAGAACAAAGAGTGAGTGAGCACTCCACAACTTATTTTTAAGGCCAGTATAATCTTGACACCAAAATTTGACAAGGATATTGTGAAAAAGAAAAATTATAGGAAAATTCTACTAATTTATCAGGGTGCAAAAATCCTAAATAAAAGATTAGCAAGTGATATTAAATAAACACATAAAAAAACCCAATAACATGTCACAGCTAAGTTGGATTATTTTATATATACAAGTTTGATTTAACACCTGAAAATCAGTTAATATGTCACCACACTAACAGAATAAAAGAGAAAAAAATCATACGATTACCTTAAGAGATATAGCAAAGCATTTGAAAAAATTCAGGATCCATATATAATTTAAAACTTTTAGCAAACTAGGGATAAGAATTCCTTTTAAATGAAAAAAATTATCTACATGGTGCAGCCATTGTGGAAAACAGTATGGAGATTCCTTAAAAAACTAAAAATAGAGTTACCATATGATCCAGTGGACCATATGGTCCACTCCTGGGCATATATCTGGAGAAAACTATAATTTGAAAAGATACATGCACCTCAATGTTCATTGCAGCTCTATTTACAATAGCCAAGACATGGGAGCAACCTAAGTGTCCATCGACAGATGAATGGATGAAGAAGATGTGGTACATATATACAATGGAGTATTACTCAGCTACAAAAAGAATGAAATACCATTCACAGCAACATGGATGGACCTAGAGATTATCATACCAAGTTAAATAAGTTAGACAGAAGAAGACAAATATATGATATCACTTACACGTGGAATCCAAAAAAGACACAAATGAACTTATTTGCAAAACTGAAATAGACTCACAGAAATAGACTCACAATAGAAAACAAACTTACCTACCAAAGGGGAAAGGAGGGGAGGAATAACTTAGGAGTTTGGAATTAACATATAAACACTACTAAATATAAAATAGATAAACAACAAGGACCTACTGTATAGTACAGGGAACTATAGTCAATATCCTGTAATAATCTATAAGGGAAAAGAATCTGAAAAAGAATATATATATATATATATATACACACACACACACACACATATATATATAACTGAATCACTTTGCTGTACACCTGAAACTAACACAACATTGTAAACCAACTATACTTCAATTTAAAAAAATCTACAAAAATCACCATAGTTGATGAACAAATGATAAATATTGAAAGTCTTTCGAGACCTCAAAAGGGAAAAGGATATGTACAATCAGCACTTCTATTCGACGCTGTACAACCTGCCTGTGCAAAATGACAAAGAAAAAAAAATTTAAGCATAAAGATTAGAAAAAAACGAATTTCTCAGATGATATGATTGTGTATGTAAAAAATACATAAGAATCTACAGATAAATTACTAGAATTCATAAGTTATCTAGGCTCTGGATACAAAGTTAATTTTTAAACAATTATATTTCTATAGGTTAGCAAAAAAAGAATTAGAAAATAAAAATTTAAAAAAGAAACAATATACACAGCAGAGTAAAAAAATACCTAGGAATAAATCTAATACAAGATGTGAAAGACGTTTACAGACAAAACTATGAAACATCATTGAAAGAAATTTTGAAAGCTCTAAATAAATAAAGGCATATACCATTTTCATGGACCAAAAGATTCCATATTATAAAGATATTAATTTTGTCCAAATTTATTAATAAACGCAATGTGATCTCAATCAAAATCCCAACAGTTTAAGTCTTTGTTGTTGCTGTTGTTTTGTTTTGGTGGAACTTAATAAGCTGATTCTAAAATGTTGCCTAAATGTAAAAGACAGAGACTAGTCAAGAAACTCTTAAAGAAGAAAATAAGAGGACTTGATCTAATGAATATAAACTCCTATTATAAAACTACAGTGTGGTATTGGTGCAAAAATATTCTCATAGACAAAAGGAATAGAGTAGAGAGCCCAAACACATATTGGGACACTTGAATTATGAACAAGGTAGCCCCATAGAGCGGTGGTGGGAACAGAATGGACTTACCAGTAAATTATGCTGGGATAACTGGATGTCCATAATTTTTTTTTTTTTTTTTGCGGTACGCGGGGCTCTCACCGTTGTGGCCTCTCCCGTTGCGGAGCACAGGCTCCGGACGCGCAGGCTCAGCGGCCATGGCTCACGGGCCCAGCCGCTCCACGGCACGTGGGATCTTCCCAGACCGGGGCACGAACCCGCGTCCCCTGCCTCGGCAGGCGGACTCTCAACCACTGCGCCACCAGGGAAGCCCCCATAAATTATTTTAATTTAAAACTCTAACCCCATCTCACACAATATGCAAAAATTAATTCCCAGTGAATTGTATATCTAAATTTGGGGGTTAAAACGGAGAAGTTTCTAGAAAATAATATAGAAGACTATGGTTATAACCTCAGAGTAGGAAAAGACTTAGTGAACAGAACACAGTAAAACACTAACCATACAGGAAAACGGAATCTGTAAAGGACTTGGTTATTAAAATTAAGAACCTCTTTTCATCCTTAAGAGAGTGAACAGGCGAGCAACAGAATGAAGACTGCGCCACACGTACGACCGACGGTGAGTTCATACCCAGAATATATTTTAAAATACCTACAAATCAGTAAGGAAAAGACAAACAACCCAGTGACAAAGGGGACAAGAGACTTGAACAAGCATGTCACAAAATCTTGCAAACCGCCAATAAACATGAAAAAGCGCTCAGCCTCATCAGGACGGAAAAAGCGAATTAACTCCACAATGTGATCATTGCTGCAAAAGCACCAGAAAGGCAAAAAAAGTTACCAAGACTGACAATGTTGGCAAGGATAACGAGCAGGGGAAGTTCCCATATGCTGTGGTGGGAGTGTGTTGGTACAACTACTTAGGAAACCAGTTTGGTATTATCTACTAAAGTTGACGATACACATAACCTATGAGCTTGCAATTCCTCTCCTGGGTACAGACCAAACAGAAATGCACATCCACAGGCACCAAGAAACACAAACAAGAATGACGACAGCCACCTTATCCATAGACCCCAAATGGACCATCCAAGGTCCTCCAACAAAACGGTGGATAAATGCGGATAAATGATTGTGCTATATTCATATAATAGGTTTCCGCACAGCATCGGGAAATGAAAAAACAACAGCCACAAGCAACAACATTCATAAATATCACAAAGCAAAGAATCCAGACACATGTGAATACAATTCTCCATTATTCCATTCATTCCTTGCTCCAAAAGACAGGCGAAACCAAAATATTGTGTTTAGAGATAGGCGCCTTGTCGGAAAAACTGTAAAGAAAAGTGAGGAAACGTTTACCAAAAAACATCAGGACAGGTTTTCTGATTTTTACCTTCGGGCGAGGGTGAGTAGTGATTGGGAGAGGGTCACAAGAGGGGATTCTAGGGCACTGGCAGTGTTCCAATTTTTATCCTCGTGTTGGTTACAAGGTGTTACTTGTGATAAGTCACTGCACTCTGCATCTCTATTTTGTGCACTTTTTTGTATGTGTACGAAATCTCAGTTAAAGGGCGTTAATAAATAAATGCATCTTCAATTTTTAAAAAACTTCATTGGGTCAATACCCGTGTATATTGCCTGGAATCAAAAAGAGAATAGCTTGAAAAGTGGCGGGGGTGGGGGGGCAAGTATCCTCATTGTGGCCCATTATCTTTTACAGCTTTTGTGCTACCATCTTACCAAGCACTGTGAACCACCGAGCACTCCTGACCAGTTCACAATGAGTGGGTTTCCCACTCATCAGTAATCCATTCGATGAGTGGATGATGGTGCACTGGTCCAGATAATGCACATTATAAAGGTCCTGAGATCTTCCAGATCTCCAATAATGGATACCCAACACTTGCTCTTCCCTCCTCTCCTCACAGGCCAATCTTTTACTTTCTTCAGTGCTCAGCTCCAGGGTCACTTCTACAGGGAATCCTTCCTTGCTCCTACCCCTACCCGGAATGGGGTAACATCTCCTTTTGACGTTAGTGCTGGTCACTTTGTTTGTCCCCACCTCCCAGATCCATCCCTGGGAGGCTGATCCCTAGGCACTAGATCACCAGGACAGTCCATCCAGCCAGCTTCTACTGGGTTCCACAGAGGAGAGGCAATGGCAGAAGCTGGGAGGTGAGGAGAAGAGAGAAGTCGGACATGTCCTCCCCACCCTCTTTTGCTGTGGTCTGTGTTCCTAGGGGTGACTGCTTCTCTGGAGGCCCAAACTCTTCGAGCAGCATCCTTCCTGCCACCTATAACAGCTCTCCACTGCTGTGCCTTTTCACTGGTCCTGGGAACCCTGCCTTCATCTAAGTTGTCTTTTCACTAAATTCTCTTCACTTGAACTAGGTTGGATTCTGTTTTCTGCCGGGACCCTGCGGAATGGAGATTTTATATTCATTTATAGGATAATTTTTATCAGCATCTGTCTCCTCCTGCTAGGCTGTGAGCTTCATGACACTGGCACTTTAGAAGTTACCAACCAATATTTTAAATGATATAGTGAGTTAATGAATGCATGAATGAGCCCACATTAGAATTAGAATATACCATACATTGTACAAGGGTTTCTAAAATGCCCCTCACACATTTGATGTGGCACCAACCAATCTAATAGGCTTTGTTGGCAGGAATATTTTTACTCATTTCAATGATTTCAATTATTCTAGCAATAAGTACAATAGCTATGATTTCTCAATTAAGAAGCTAAGTTTATCTGAAATAAGTCATCGAGGATGAGATTCCAAGTGGACTGCAGTTAATTACTGCTTTAAGAGTCAGTAGGAATGCAATAAAAAAGTTAACTCGAAAAAGAAGGCTCTGCATCTCTTATTTCTTATAACCTATTGCAAATGACTCTAGAAAATAAATACTTAGTAGGTGACGGTGTGGGAAGCGGTTCTCTCCAGGCAGGAAATGTTCTTGGTTAATACAATAAACTATCTACATTGTTGCTTTAGACTTAAAGGACAATCTGGGCTGCTACCAATATTAGATATGCAAGTTTCCTATTAATGTACATAGTTAGACAACTTCTACAAAATGAACTGGAAAATACTGATTCTAGGACACTAATCAGAATTTCTGGAACACAATCTGGAGCTCTGCAGATTCCCTTCTTTTATGGTAGAAAAAGTGCAGAAAAATCAGATTATCTAGAGGCGACCTGATGTGCAAGCAAACTAGTAGATGCTGTACAGTGTGACACTTGAATTCTACTCTTGAGAAAACTAGTTCAGAAATCAGAATCACAACTAAATACACACTATATCAACAATTCTGAGTTCATAGCAGGGCACTTTGAAAGCAACAATTTACCTAGCATGCAAGCTCCTAGTGAGGGATATATTCTGAACTCTGCAGAGGTCAAGGTTCATCTCTTTTCTACAATATCTTTCTTGGTTAAACCTCTCCTGTTTCTTCTGCTAACTTTTTCGTTCTAAAAAGTACCCCAGTTCTGTTCATTCTAACCAAGAGGGAGAGCCGAAGGTCCAATTTCTCTAGTATGGTATGAGTTCAAGATTATCTGTCATCTCCCACCGTGCAAACTAGTTACTTAATAAAAGAAGACCTTTCTAATATGGTACTACTTGGAATAGGCATCTGAGTTTACCATGTGGAATGATATGGCATGGTTTTAGTAATAGTTACAATATTAACAATACCTTGTGAGGGGGGTTGGGGAAGAGACTGAGTTAAAATGATTAAAATGCAGTTATACTTCTGATTCTTTTTATAACCAGACAACTTGCTTTGTTATGCCTAATTAGATGCAACAGCATCAACAAAATTCCTTTTCCTTCCTTTTTCCTTTTCTCTTCAGGCGTAACTGACATAGGAAATGACCACACCAGCTCCTTACTGATTGCTTCCCTGGAAACAAAAGAGCATTTTATACCTGATTCTGCCATTACCCAAAGAGAATGAAGTAAAAATTAACCGCCCTTCCCCTCCCTTGCCCAAATAGAAAGCAGTATTTTTTAAAAGGGGGAGAGGGTAAGTACCGCATTCAATTCCTAAGGACTGATGCTCCCCCCTCCCCAGACTCACTCATCTCCATTATCATAAACATCACCCACTTATGGGGCGCCCGGTACACCAAGGGCCCCATCGCCTGACAGGGTGAGAAAAGAAGCATCTCTTTCAGTAAGAAAATTACGACTCCTGATGCTTTCCACGCACCAAAGCGGGGCGGGTCGCCCAGCCCCAAGGCACAGGGCGGCGTCTCTCGGGTGCCCGCAGCCCAGGGCGGCGGACGGCGGGCGGCGCCGCAGCTCCCGGCCCCCCTCCCGCAGGGACCGGCCGCGGATCCTTACCGGCCAGTCCGCCGCCGCCGCCTCCATCGCCCGCATGCCCCTTCCTCCGCTGCAGGATGAAGTAGGGGTTGGCCCTCTCTGTGATCCACAGCGCGTTGGCCAGCAGCACCTCTTCGGGGTTCACCCACATGTTCCCGGGCGCCGCGGGCGCACGCACAATGGGGCGGCAGGTCGGGTCCCGCGCGCACCGGCGCGCACTCCCGGGCACACGCGCGCCCGCCCGTCCGCTCGCCAGCCCGCCAGCTAGGTGCGGCGGCGGAGAGCGACTTCACCAGGGGGCGGCCCGCGGCGCCCGGGTCACAACAAAGACCCCGCGGGCGGCCGGGGAGGACGGCGAGGACGCGGGCACCGCGAGCAGCATCCTCTCCCTCGCGCCGCCGCCTTCCGCGAGCCCGCGGCCGCAGACGCCCAGGCTCTTCGCTCAGCAGCCCGGCCGGGGCCCACGGCGGCGGGAGGAGAGGGAGGAGGAGAAGGAAGGGGAGCCGGGAGGAGGAGGAAGTGGTGTGGCTCAGTCCCGGGCTCGGGCTCTGCGCCGGGCAGGGCTGCGGGCGCCGCCAGCTGATTCGGCCCCGCGGGTCGGGCAGAGCTGGGCTGGGACGCGGCTGCTGCCACAGCACCCACCCAGGGTCCGGGCCGCCTCCGTCTCTAGCAGCTCAGAGCCCTCGAGGTCACCGCGCGTTAAGACTTCGCGTCGGGGCCGCTCGCACCCTCGGCGAAGCCCAGCTCCCAGCTGGAAGGACGATCCGGACACTGCGAATGAATGACGACAGCGCGGCTCACTAGGAGCGAGCCCGAGCGACACCAGCTTCCGCGGACGCGAATCCTCCCCGGGCCCTGCGCGCCGAGCCGGGCCGCAGCGGCTGGCTTTGGGGGAACCTTCTGGGGACCGGGTGGCGAGCACTCGGCCCCACGCCCATCCCAGCAGGGAGGACCTCGGTGGGTGGGTGTGTGTGTGCGTGTGCGCGCGCGCGCGCGCTCTCTGTGTGTTTATGGTTGACGCTCGGTAGGCTAGCGCCACCCCTCTTCCCAAGAAACGTGTTTCAAGGTTCCAGACTTGGAACTAGAGACCCGGGTCGGAAGTGGACGCAGCCAATGGTTGTCGATGTTTTTGTTTCCTGCATCCCTAGGGCAAGTCATGCGCCAAACGTGTCACCGCCTGTAACCCCGCCCCCTCTGCATTCCATGGTAATTAAAATGGCCCAGCTAAGTGCATTACATCACTTATTTTCTTGACCTGTGGGGCCTGAGCGGTAGCGAAGTTGGAAGCAGCCCAAAAGCTTAGAGCAACTAATTCTTAACCACAGCTGTCCCTATATGAGGCGTTTGGCTCTTCGAGGACAGGACATGGCAGAATTCAAGGATTTATCCACACTTAATAGATGGATTTAAATTTTTTAAAAGAAATATTGAAATTACAGACACACAACCCAGGCCATCCTTATCCCTAGACAGTTTTGCTTTCCTCCGGTATTTCTTTCGAGTCTCCTTGTGGTGATCACAGCCCATCCACCTACGTATCTGATGACCTTTTCCTCACTTCTTTTTTACACCCAAGAGATCTTCAGATAGCTGAGCAAAGAGTCTCCTCTTCCCAGATGATGGGAATTTACTAAGCTCTGTGTGGAGAAAGGGAAGTCTCCCTTCACATTATCACACTGACTGATCTTCTGCCTCTTTAGGAAACATTTTACATCTCTAGGCATTTGTGGAAATGTCATATTTTTAACACAGACTCAAAAATGTCATTTGGCACCTTTGGTCAAGGTACAGTGCCTCCAGTCATGAAAATCTATTGCAAATTTTAAAAAATAAACAATAAGACTGCAAATCATACATCTGTAAAATTATTAATTTTATATTTATATAATATTAATATTTTGAAGATGTCCATAGACATCCTTTTATTTTATGATTAGCATTTTTTAAAACTCCACTAAGTGCCTTCATACTGTCTTTTGGAATGTCCTTATCATACTGCTTAAAGCTGTGGCTAGACATCTCTACCTTAGCCCTAAAGTGTGATCTTAGCTTAGCACTTTTTATCTGTTGGTGCTAAAATGGTACTTACTTATATAATTCATGCATTCATTCACTCATTCATTCAAAGTGTAATTATTGAATGTCTACTCAACTCTAGGCCCTGAGGATAACAAGTGAACATAACATACCAAAATCTCTGCCTTCATGAAGATTAAAATGTAAAATTAATAATTAAAAAACTTACAAAAATTTGCTTTGAGAACAAGATTGGACACCAAAAAGAAAGAAGAAAAAAATGTAAGTCCTTAGTTATTTTCTGGGGGGTTTTTAGGGGAAGATTTAGAGCACATTCTGTCCAGGAAATCAAGACTTCCATTATGATAATGAATTGTGATAACCTATGGTAAAAGAACACTGCAAAGAACCAAAGAAATTACAAGCAGTTTATGGCAGTTTGCCGGTCCCATACTGTTAACAGCTCACTTATTAAAATGTGGCTTTGTTTAAAAAAAAAAAAAAGAGAGAGAGACAATCAAATATGCCTGAACTAGAAATAACAGATAAAGAACCTAATTAATCCAACCAGTTCCTCAGTAAAATAGGTGAGTGTTTTAAGCTTTCAATTCATTCTCATTGGTTTTAAGCCCAAGGATTGTCTCAAACCACTTGAAGAGGCATTCGACAGATGCCTAGATAAGATAGCAAAGTGACTTCACAGTCTTTATGGCAGCTGAGATCTCCTACTGCCCCCACCCCTCCCAAGGAAAAATTCTACTCCAATAGGGTTCTGATGGGCCACTTTGGAGCAATCAGTGGGTTTACTACTTAGTGGGCAGATCTGATTGAAGCAAAATTGTGAGGGTAGTAAATTTGTCTTTGGCAACTCTCATCCCCATTCCTACACGTTTCCATCTTTCCTGCTCTATCAACTTCACAGTGGTGTATTTTCCTCCGTATCCTCACCCCTTTCCCAGTAAGTCCTCTACTTTGTCTTCTAGGGACTTGCCTACCCTTGGAAATACCATGGAGTCTTAGGGATTTTATTTCTGCCCGCACCCACCTCCCAACTGCAGTGACCACAGCTTCATGGCCCAGTTCTCCCAGAAGTAAGGGCATGAAGGCTGCAGCACACTAGTCCTACTAACCCTCCCATTTTGCCTAGCAGCACCAGGAGTGGTCAGCCCGGTAGAAAATTCAGTTCTCGTTTCAGCAGAGAGAATTCACCCAGCAGATTAATAAAATGCTGAAGAAGCCAACTCCTTCCCTTGCCTTCTGGATGCTGAAGGTAACATGTCAACGAGGACTTTTGTTTTTTAATGCCCAGACCTTCCCTGTCCAACCTGGAAGGGCAATATTTCTGGGAGGGTATTTGGGATTTCTAGTATCCAGTGAGGTCGAAGGAGAAGGGTAACCAGTTGGGATAGGGGAGAGTAACGTTAACGTTGTTTTAAACATCCAAGCCTTTGCAGCAGCTTTGATATCTGATACAGAGACCTTCACAATGGATCTGAGTTGCGACTCCAACTGGAAAAACTAGATCAACCAGTCACCACAACCATCTAGTCTGCAAGTAATGGAGTTAATTGATGGTACAGAAGCCACAGTTTTGTTCTATCAGCTGTAAGTGGCTGAACAGATCTGCCGCCAGGACCATCCTTAAATAGAGCGGGATTTGAGGGAAAAGATTCTGCAGACTAGCTTTGATATGTTATAGTTCTACCTTGCCTCCATTCAGTGGATCACTCCACCTTTGAATTCTGAGATGCCCTGGAAATCAAAACTGAGTAAAACATTATTTCTCTTCATGTTAGAGAAACGTGGCCAGATGACCTCTGTCAAATGCATCTCTGTTCCTGGAATCAAAGAAGAAACAAAGACAACAACTTCTCCAGGGAAGAAAAATGAAGTAGGTTTTAGCAGAGGTTTGTTTTCTGATTAACTGTCATTGAAAATGGCACCTTGTAATGATTGGGAAAGAGTGACAGGTAAAGAACTTAGACCACGCGGAAGGGTGAGTAGACACTGCCTACTTCACGCTCATCCACTGCAAGTTGCCTGAGGCCAAGACTGTGAGATCATTCTTATATCCCCAGGCCTAGCACTGGGGCCTCTATAAATGCCCAAAAAGGAAACACTTACAAGACTCCTGAGTTTCTAAACTTCAGAAAAGTTTAGAGATTTAGAAAGGAAAGGACTTTTAAGAGACGCTGAGTACAGTTATGCTGAGCTCCTCATTTTGTATACAAGGAAACTGAAGCTCTGAAAAGGGAAGGGACTTGACTTGGAAGTTGGTCTTATTGTTTAGGAAACTAGTATGACCCCAAACTTAACTGCAATTTTTCCTTCTTTCTGCAAACATTATTTGTCACATTTTTTCTCAACAATTAAAATAATTTCTATTTCTATAATGTTTTCATGGCCATTATCTATCACTGTGGTCTGGGTGTTGGGATCCACTGATTGGCTCGAACTGAGTCACATGCTTACCCTAGGAAGGTGGTGACAGAGGGGAGGGGCCAGAAGGTGTGGGATAGTCCCTAAAAGAATATCAGAGAACTGTTACCAGAATAAGGTGACTGGGCTGTGGGCAAGCCTGCACAAGACATCTAATGGAAAACCTACTTTTGACAATCTTTCTTTTCCTTTTTTCTTTCCTTTTCTTTTCTTTTTTTTTTTTTTTTTACTATTTGTTTTTTAATGACTATATCTTTTTGGTTGTAATTTTATATTACATTTTATATATTACATTTATATTACATATTACATTTTATTACATTTAGATAACATTTTGTTTTGTTTAATGCTAAGAAACCTAGTGGTTTGACACTTTTGATAATTAAGGTCAGAGGTCATTTAATTTACCTTAAAAAAAAAAAGAGAGAGAGGTTAGTGTAAGGCTTAAATAGACTAAATTAGGACCAGAGGCCTTCAGGAAGTTCTGGGACCAGTCTGTGTCTCTACCTCTGTCTCTCTCACTCTCTCTGAATCTCTGCTTCTCTCTCTATATTTGTTCTAGCATCTTTTCTCCACCAACCAACCTCTTCTCCTTACCCATAGTTTCTGTTCCCTCATAACTCATGACTCATGAGATCCTCTCTGGATTTATCTTTCTGTTATTGCTTTCAAAGCTATAGCTCCCACCATTAACTAAATAGTTTAGCTGGGTATTTCACAGCTATAACTCAAGAGAGAGAAATTGATGGGCTCACCTTACCTTTTCATCCAATGTTGCCCAGCTTATGACTGGCTGCCATTTGGTCAGATGACCCAAACATGGCAGCGATGTATGTATGCCTATTTTGTGCAACTGATACTTCACAAATTCTCACTTCAAGATAACTTTTATTATAAAATGAGTCAGTCTGAGAGTTGACTTGGTCTTCAAATACTCTGCTAGCTGGGAAATGTCTGAAGTCTCCCCTCTTTTACATAAGCCAAGCAGCCACATCAGTGAAGGCAAACACTCTTTAATGTGGTATATAGTTGTGGACTCTGATGATTGTAAAATAGCCTCAAATAGCTTCCTCATTCCTTTTAGGGATGAAGTTCCTCACCCCGCCCCACACAGTCATGCTGTTCTTTTGCCAGTGACTAATTTGTCCATTTTATCTCTCATGAAACACACACACACACACACACACACACACCCCACTATGAACAGTATTTCTTAAATCACCACAGATACTAGTACCAAACATGTAAATATAGGTAAAAAGCAGATTGGGACAGTGATATCAAGGTAACAGTAGTGTTTTTTTTTTTAATTGCGCACATGTCTATACACCTAATAAATAGGTTTTTTTCTACTTTTAAAATAGAAGATGATACAAACTTTTTTCCTTCTAGGGTAAGAATTAATATTTTTATTGACCTTTTTGAAATAAAATTTTATTTGCATCCGTATGTTTTTATGAAAGAAAATTTTATTCAGATTTTCTATTTCAAGACTTCCTAAAATGTCGGGGAGTAAAAATGTTGAGCTTTAGAATGGGATCAAAATTAAGTTGTTATGGGCTTCCCTGGTGGTACAGTGGTTGAGAGTCTGCCTGCCAATTCAGAGGACCCGGGTTCGTGCCCCAGTTCGGGAAGATCCCACATGCCGCAGAGCGGCTAAGCCTGTAAGCCATGGCCGCTGAGCCTGCACATCCGGAGCCTGTGTTCCGCAACAGGAGAGGCCACAACAATGAGAGGCCCGTGTACAGCAAAAAAATAAAAGAAAAATAAAAAATAAATTAAGTTGTTATCAACTGAAAATAGACTTTTATAGATATGAGTTGTTATATGTAAGCCTCATGGTAACCACAAAGCAAAACCTGTAGTAAATACACAAAAGAGAAAGAGAAAGAAATATAAGCATACCGGGCTTCCCTGGTGGCGCAGTGGTTGAGAGCCCGCCTGCCGATGCAGGGGACATGGGTTCGTGCCCCGGTCCGGGAAGATCCCACATGCCGCGGAACGGCTGGATCCATGAGCCATGGCCGCTGAGCCTGCGCGTCCGGAGCCTGTGCTCCGAGACGGGAGAGGCCACAGCGGTGAGAGGCCCGTGTACTGCAAAAAAAAAAAATATATATATATATATATATAAGCATACCACTAAAGAAAGTCATCAAATTACAGAGAAAGAGAAGAAAGGAACAGTGAGGAACAAAACAAAAGCAGCTAGAAAGCAATTCCCAAAATAGCAATAAGCACATGACCTATCAATAATTACTTTAAATGTAAATGGACTAAATGCTCTAATCTAAGGCATGGAGTGGCTGAATGGATTAAAAAGAAAAACCCAAGAAACCAAAACCCACATATATGCTGCCTAAAAGAGACACACTTTAGATAAAAGATTGAAAGAGAAGGTATGGAAAAAGATATTCCATTTAAATGGAAATCAAAAGAAAGCTGGAGTAGCTATACTAATATCAGACAAAATAGACTTTAAAACAAAGACTATAATAAGAGAAAAAGAAGAGTGTTGCATATTGATAAAGGGGTCAATCCAACAAGGAGATATAACATTTGTAAATAGTTAGGCAGTAAATTTAGGGGTACCAAAATATATGGAGCAGGAACTTCTCAGGTGGGCCAGTGGGTAAGACTCCAAGCTCCCAGCGCAGGGGGCCCGCATTGGATCCCTGGTCAGGGAACTAGATCCCACATGCATGCTGCAACTAAGAGTTTGCATGCCACAACTAGACACCTGCATGCTGCAACTGAGTCCACATGCTGCCACTAAAGATCCCACCCGCTGCAATGAAGATCCCGCGTGCTGCAACTAAGACCCAGTGCAGCCAAAATAAATAAATTTAAAAAGAAAAACAAAACAAAATATATACAGCAAATATTTACAGACCTAAAAGAAGAAATACATAGCAATATAATAATAGTTCAGGACTTTTAATACCCCACTTCCATCAATGGATAGATCATCCAGAAAGAAAATCAATAAGGAAAATTTGGATACAAACTACATGTTATACCATATTTATGGGACATTCTATCTCACAGCAGCAGAATACACATTCTTTTCAAGTGTACAAGGAACATTCTCCAGGATATATTCGGCTACAAAACAAGTCTTACTTAACTTTAAGAAGATTGACATTATACCAAGCATCTTTTCCAACCACAGTGGTATGAAACTAGAAAACTGGAAAATTTGCAAATATGTGGAGATTAAATAATATGCTACTGAACAACCAATGGGTCAAAGAAGAAATCAGAGATAAATTTTTTAAATACCTTAAGACAAAAGAAAATGGTAATGTAACATATCAAAATTTATGGGAAAAAAAAAAAAATTATGGGATACAGCAAAAGGAGTCCCAATAGGGAAGTTAATGGTAATAAATGCCCATCTCAAGAAATAAGAAAAGTCTCAAATAAACAACCTAACTTTACACCTTAAGGGCATTATGCTAAGTGAAAAAAGTGAGACAGAGAAATACCATATGATCTCTCTTATATGTGGAATTTAGAAAACAACAAACAAAACCCAAGCTCATAGATACAGAGAACAGATTGGTGGCAGCAAAAGGTGAGGGTTAGCAGGTGGGAGAAATGCGTGAACTGTGAGGGGTTTTTTTCAGTTTAAATAAACTAAATTTAAAAAAACAACCTGAGGGGAAAATTGCAGTTTCCTTTTCAGAATAATACAACTCAGCTCTCTTTCTATTATACTGACAACATTCTCATTGGAGAAATACTATAGTCTATCTTGAATCTCAAATCTTCAAACATTTTTATATGTGTATGACTAAATGATTTATAAGAAAGAATATCTAGGCACCAGTACTAACACAAAAGAACAACTTACTACCAAAGCCCTCTAACTGTGATCAATTATATTTAAACCCTTTACCTTTTAATTTCCAGCCTCTCAGAGCTTTCAAACAAAATTACGGATCATAAAATTTATATGATCTGAATAGTCGAAAGTCTTTGAAAAACTTTAGGTATAAAACATGAAATGAGAAAATGAACTTATTCACTGCACTAAAGGAGAAATAACAGAGTTCCGATCACTTAATTCCCAAAGGATAAGCATGAGAATTGGCTGTCGAGCTACCTTTATCAGAATTGAGGAAAAGGTGAAAAATGACTTGCTATTTATTTGTCCCAAGGTTCTCAGCACTGAGGTTTCTTTTACAGGATGTACTGCCCTTCTATGATGTCTTTTATTTCTTCTGTAAAATACAGACCTAAATAGGCATTTTCATCATAAAATTGTACTGGTGAGAACTTTGCTTTTTTTTTTTTTTTTTTTTTTTTTGTCACTTGCAATCCTCTTATAGGCTGTGAAATGCAATCTTCCATAAAAAGAAATGTGTTAAATCACACTGATTTCTATTCCAATGAAAATTACAGTTTGCTTTTAATGAGAATGACTCAGTCAATCAAATTGAAAGCTGAGACATTCTGTCCCTGAACAGAAGTTTTAAAAACATGATTTCTTCTTTCTTCCCTTACACAGAGCCACCCCTCACTCACTTAAAGAACACTGAGGTGGAAGGCACATACTGAAAAAAAAAAAAAGAATATCTATCAAATGTATATTTCTCTACAAACTGTGGCCTCGGGTTTTAGCACAAAATCTAAATTTAAAATCTATCTCAGATGTGCCAATAGAAAATCACAGAATTCTAAATAAAGTTAGCTGGTTGGTGGTTAGATGAAACAGTGCTGCATTAGAGATTAGATCTGATCAAATCATCTCTATGTGACTATCTTTATGGCTACATTGGGACCTCCTGAAGCTGGTGCCACATCATATATAGGCTTTGCCAGAACGTGGAACAAGTAACCATCTATATTATAAGATGTGTGTGTATGTGTGTTTAAGAGGGGGTCAATGAACTATTTTACAAATTTAAACATCTCCAGTTAATATTCCTTCTGATGTTTAATTTTTAATCACACAAGTAAATCATGTGGATTATAGAAAAGTTAGAAAACACAGGTAAGCAAAAACTTTTAAAGTTGAAATCTACAGTGTATAGTGTAATTTTCTTTCCAAACAGACATGAGTTGACACTACACATAGACTTTTGTAACTTGCTTTTGTTGCATAACAATATTGTAAGCACATCCTCAGATTATTTTATTTTATTTTTAAAATATTTATTTATTTATCTGGCTGCGCTGGGTCTTAGTTGCAGCACTCAGGATGGTGGCTGAGGTGTGCAGGATGTTTAGTTGCAGCATACGGGATCTAGTTCCCTGACCAGGGATCGAACCCAAGGCCCCGGCATTGGGAGCGCAGAGTCTTAACCACTGGACCACCAGTGAAGTCTCATCCCCAGATTATTTTTATTTTTTTAAATTTTTTAATTTTTTAAAATTTTTATTGTATAAATTTATTTATTTATTTATTTTTGGCTAAGTTGAGTCTTTGTTGTCACACGCGGGCTTTCTCTAGTTGCTGTAAGCGGGGGCTACTCTTCATTGTGGTGCATGGGCTTCTCGCTGTGGTGGCTTCTCTTGTTGCAGAGCACGGGTTCTAGGTGCGTGGGCTTCAGTAGTTGTGGCACACAGGCTCAGTAGTTGTGGCTCGTGGGCTCTAGAGTGCAGGCTCAGTAGTTGTGGTACATAGGCTTCATTGCTCAGCGGCATTTGGGATCTTCCAGGACCAGGGCTCAAAGCCCTGTCTCCTGCATTGGCAGGCAGACTCTTAACCACTGCACCACCAGGGAAGTCCCCCAGATTATTTTAAATGAACATTTCTATCATTAATTTTATTGACTGCATATTATTTATTTGATGGACCTTCATTTATTTAACTTGATTGCCTTAATTATTTGCTTCCTTAAAATATTATAAGTGAATGTGTGATGAACCTGTTTGGCTATGTATCTTTGAATATTTGTCCAATTATTTTCTTAATATACATTCTTAAAAGTGGGATTTCTGGGCCATCTAGAATGCATCATTTTTTTTAACATCTTTATTGGAGTATAATTGCTTTACAATGGTATGTTAGTTTCTGGTTTATAACAAAGTGAATCAGTTATACATATACATATGTTCCCATATCTCTTCCCTCTTGCATCTCCCTCCCTCCCAACCTCCCAATCCCACCCCTCTAGGTGGTCACAAAGCACCAAGCTGATCTCTCTGTGCTATGCGGCTGCTTCCCACTAGCTATCTATTTTACGTTTGGTAGTGTATATATGTCCATGCCACTCTCTCACTTTGTCACAGCTTACCCTTCCCCCTCCCCATGTCCACAAGTCCATTCTCCAGTATGTCTGTGTCTTTATTCCCATCTTGCCCCTAGGTTCTTCATGACCATTTTTTTTTTCTTAGATTCCATATACATGTGTTAGCATACGGTATTTGTTTTTCTCCTTCTGACTTAATTCACTCTGTATGACAGACTCTAGGTCCATCCACCTCACTACAAATAACTCAGTTTTGTTTCTTTTTATGGCTGAGTAATATTCCATTGTATATATGTGCCACATCTCCTTTATCCATTCATCTGTTGATGGACACTTAGGTACCTTCCATGTCCTGGGTATTGTAAATAGAGCTGCAATGAACATTTTGCTACATGTCTCTTTTTGAACTATGGTTTTTCTCAGGGTATATGCCCAGTAGTGGGATTGCTGGGTCGTATGGTAGTTCTATTTTTAGATTTTTAAGGAACCTCCATACTGTTCTCCATAGTGGCTGTATCAAGTTACATTCCCACCAACAGTGCAAGTGAGTTTCTGTTCTCCACACCCTCTCCAGCATTTACTGTTTGTAGATTTTTTGATGATGACCATTCTGACTGGTGTGAGATGATATCTCATTGTAGTTTTGATTTGTATTTCTCTAATGATTAATGATGTTGAGCACTATTTCATGTGTTTGTTGGCAGTCTATATATCTTCTTTGGAGAAATGTCTATTTCAGTCTTCTGCCCATTTTTGGATTGGGTTTTTTGTTTTCTTCATATTGAGCTGCATGAGCTGCTTGTAAATTTTGGAGATTAATCCTTTGTCAGTTGCTTCATTTGCAAAAATTTTTTCCCATTCTGAGGGCTGTCTTTTCATCTTGTTTATGGTTTCCTTTGCTGTGCAAAAGCTTTTAAGTTTCATTAGGTCCCATTTGTTTGTTTTTCTTTTTATTTCCATCACTCTAGGAGGTGGATCAAAAAAGATCTTGCTGTGATTTATGTCATAGAATGTTCTGCCTATGTTTTCCTCTAAGAGTTTGATAGTGTCTGGCCTTACCTTTAGGTCTTTAATCCACTTGAGTTTGTTTTTGTGTATGGTGTTACAGATTGTTCTAATTTCATACTTTTACATGTAACTGTCCAGTTTTCCCAGCACCACTTATTGAAGAGGCTGTCTTTTCTCCACTGTATATTCTTGCCTCCTTTATCAAAGATAAGGTGACCATATGTGCGTCAGTTTATCTCTGGGCTTTCTATCCTGTTCCATTGATCTATATTTCTGTTTTTCTGCCAGTACCATGCTGTCTTGATTACTGTAGCTTTGTAGTATAGTCTGAAGACAGGGAGCCTGATTCCTCCAACTCTGTTTTTCTTTCTCAAGATTGTTTTGGCTATTCGGGGTCTTTTGTGTTTCCACACAAATTGTGAAAATTTTGTTCTAGTTCTGTGAAAAATGCCATTGGTAGTTTGATAGGGATTGCATTGAATCTGTAGATTGCTTTGGGTAGTAGAGTCCTTTTCACAGTGTTGATTCTTCCAATCCAAGAACATGGTATATCTCTCCATCTATTTGTATCATCTTTAATTTCTTTCATCGGTGTCTTATAATTTTCTGCATACAGGTCTTTTGTCTCCTCAGGTAGGTTTACTCCTAGATATTTTATTCTTTTTGTTGCAGTGGTAAATGGGAGTGTTTTCTTAATTTCACTTTCAGATTTTTCATCATTAGTATATAGGAATGCAAGAGATTTCTGTGTATTAATTTTGTATCCTGCTACTTTACCAAATTCATTGATTAGCTCTAATAGTTTTCTGGTAGCAAATTTAGGATTCTCTATGTATAGTATCATGTCATCTGCAAACAGTGACAGCTTTACTTCTTCTTTTCCGATTTGGATTCCTTTTATTTCTTTTTCTTCTCTGATTGCTGTGGCTAAAATGTCCAAAACTATGTTCAATAACAGTGGTGAGAGTGGGCAACCTTGTCTTGTTCCTGATCTTAGTGGAAATGGTTTCAGTTTTTCACCATTGAGGATGATGTTGGCTGTGGGTTTGTCATATATGGCCATTATTATGTTGAAGAAGTTCCCTCTATGCCTACTTTCTGGAGGGCTTTTATCATAAATGGGTGTTGAATTTTGTCGAAAGCTTTCTGTGCACCTATTGAGACGGTCATATGGTTTTTCTCCTTCAGTTTGTTAATATGGTGTATCACATTGATTGACTTGCGTATATTGAAGAATCCTTGCATTCCTGGGATAAACCGCACTTGATCATGGTGTATGATCCTTTTAATGTGCCGTTGGATTCTGTTTGCTAGTAGTTTGTTGAGGATTTTTGCATCTATGTTCATCTGTGATATTGGCCTGTAGTTTTCTTTCTTTGTGATGTCTTTGTCTGGTTTTGGTATCAGGGTGATGGTGGCCTTGTAGAATGAGTTTGGGAGTGTTCCTCTCTCTGCTATATTTTGGAAGAGTTGGAGAAGGATAGGTGTTAGCTCTTCTCTAAATGTTTGATAGAATACGCCTGTGAACTCATTTGGCCCTGGGCTTTTGTTTGTTGGAAGATTTTTAATCACAGTTTCAATTTCAGTGCTTGTGATTGGTCTGTTCATATTTTCTATTTCTTCCTGGTTCAGTCTCGGAAGTTTGTGCATTTCTAAGAATTTGTCCATTTCTTCCAGGTTGTCCGTTTTATTGGCATATAGTTGCTTGTACTAATCTCTCATGATCCTTTGTATTTCTGCAGTGTCAGTTGTTACTTCTCCTTTTTCATTTCTAATTCTTTGATTTGAGACTTCTCCCTTTTTTTCCTAATGAGACTGGCCAATGCTTTATCAATTTTGTTTATCTTCTCAAAGAACCAGATTTTAGTATTACTGATCTTTGCTATCGTTTCCTTCATTTCTTTTTCATTTATTTCTGCTCTGATATTTATGATTTTTTTCCTTCTGCTAACTTTGGGGGTTTTTTGTTCTTCTTTCTCTAATTGCTTTAGGTGTAAGGTTAGGTTGTTTATTTGAGATGTTTCTTGTTTCTTAAGGTAGGATTGTATTTCTATAAACTTCCCTCTTAGAACTGCTTTTGCTGCATCCCATAGGTTTTGGGTCACTGTGTTTTGTCATTTGTTTCTAGGTATTTTTTTATTTCCTCTTTGATTTCTTCAGTGATCTCTTGCTTATTTAGTAATGTATTGTTTAGCCTCCATGTGTTTGTATTTTTTACAGATTTTTTTCCTGTAATTGATATCTAGTCTCATAGGGTTGTGGTCAGAAAAGATACCTGATACAATTTCCATTTTCTTAAATTTACCAAGACTTGATTTGTGACCTAAGATATGATCTATCATGGAGAATGTTCCATGAACACTTGAGAAGAATGTGTATTCTGTTGGTTTTGGATGGAATGTCCTATAAATATCAATTAAGTCCATCTTGTTTAATGTATCATTTAAAGCTTGTGTTTCCTTATTTATTTTCATTTGGGATGATCTGTCCATTGGTGTGAGTGGGGTTTTTTAAGTCCCCTACTATGATTGTGTTACTGTCGATTTCCCCTTTTATGGCTGTTAGTATTTGCCTTATGTATTGAGGTGCTCCTATGTTGGGCACATAAATATTTACAATTGTTATATCTTCTTCTTGGATCAATCCCTTGATCATTATGTAGTGTCCTCCTTTGTCTCTTGTAATAATCTTTATTTTAAAGTCTATTTTGTCTGATATGAGAATTGCTACTCCAGCTTTCTTTTGATTTCCATTTGCATGGAATATCTTTTTCCATCCCCTCACTTTCAGTCTGTATGTGTCCCTAGGTCTGAAGTGGGTCTCTTGTAGACAGCATATATACAGGTCTTGCTTTTGTATCCATTCAGCCAGTCTATGTCTTTTGGCTGGAGCATTTAATCCATTTACATTTAAGGTAATTAACTATATGTATGTTCCTATTACCATTTTATTAATTGTTTTGGGTTTGTTATTATAGGTCTTTTCCTTCTCTTGTGTTTCCTGCCTAGAGACGTTCCTTTAGCATGTGTTGTAAAGCTGGTTTGGTGGTGCTGAATTCTCTTAGTTTTTGCTTGTCTGTAAAGGTTTTAACTTCTCCATCAAATCTGAATGAGATCCTTGCTGGGTAGAGTAATCTTGGTTGTAGGTTTTTCTCCTTCATCACTTTAAATATGTCCTGCCACTCCCTTCTGGCTTGCAGAGTTTTTGCTGAAAGATCAGCTGTTAACCTTATGGGGATTCTGTTGTGTGTTATTTGTTGTTTTTCCCTTGCTGCTTTTAATATTTTTTCTTTGTATTTAATTTTTGATAGTTTAATATGTGTTTTGGCATGTTTCTCCTTGGATTTATCCTGTATGGGACTCTCTGTGCTTCCTGGACTTGATTAACTATCTCCTTTCCCATATTAGGGAAGTTTTCAACCATAATCTCTTCAAATATTTTCTCAGTCCCTTTCTTTTTCTCTTCTTCTTCTGGGACCCCTATAATTCGAATGTTGGTGCCTGAAACTGTCCTAAATTCTTTTCTTTTTTTTTTTTGCGGTACGCGGGCCTCTCACTGTTGTGTCCTCTCCCGTTGCGGAACACAGGCTCCGGACGCGCAGGCTCAGCAGCCATGGCTTACGGGCCCAGCCGCTCCGTGGCACGTGGGATCTTCCCGGACTGGGGCACGAACCCGCGTCCCCTGCATTGGCAGGCGGACTCTCAACCACTGCGCCACCAGGGAAGCCCTCTTTTCATTCTTTTTTCTTTATTCTGCTCTGCAGTAGTTATTTCCACTATTTCATCTTCCAGGACACTTATCCATTCTTCTGCCTCAGTTATTCTGCTGTTGATCTCTTCTAGAGAATTTTAAATTTCATTTATTGTGTTGTTCATCAGTGTTTGTTTTCTCTTTAGTTCTTCTAGGTCCTTGTTAAACATTTCTTCCATTTTCTCTATTCTATTTCCAAGATTTTGGATCATCTTTACTATCATTATTCTGAATTCTTTTTCAGGTAGACTGCCTGTTTCCTCTTCATTTGTTAGGTCTGGTGGGTGTTTGCCTTGCTCCTTCATCTGCTGTGTGTTTTTCTGTCTTCTCATTTTGCTTAACTTACTGTGTTTGGGGTCTCCTTTTCGCAGGCTGCAGGTTCATAGTTCCCGTTGTTTCTGGTGTCTGTCCCCAGTGGCTAAGGTTTGTTCCCACTGGTTGTGTAGGCTTCCTGGTGGAGGGGACTAGTGCCTGTGTTCTGGTGGATCAGACTGGATCTTGTCTTTCTGGTGGGCAGGTCCACGTCTGGTGGTGTGTTTTGGGGTGTCTGTGGCCTTATTATGATCTTAGGCAGCCTCTCTGCTAATGGGTGGGGTTGTGTTCCTGTCTTGCTAGTTGTCTGGCATAGGGTGTCCTGCACTGTAGCTTGCTGGTCGTTGAGTGAAGCTGGGTCTTGGTGTTGAGATGGAGATCTCTGAGAGATTTTCGCCGTTTGTTATTATGTGGAGCTGGGAGGTATCTTGTGGACCAGTGTCCTGAACTTGGCTCTCCCACCTCAGAAGCACAGCCCTGATGCCTGGCTGGAGCACCAAGAGCCTTTTATCCACACGGCTCAGAATAAAAGGGAGAAAAAATAAGAAAAGAAAAGAAAGGAAAGAAAGAAAAGAAAGAAAGAAAGAAAGAGAGAGAGAAAGAAAGAAAGAAAGAAAGAAAGAAAGAAAGAAAGAAAGAAAGAAAGAAAGAAAGAAAGAAAGAAAGAAAGAAAGAAAGGAAAAGAAAGTTATTAAAATAAAAAATAATTATTAAGACAAATTTTTAAAAAGTAAAAAAAAAAAAAAAAAGTACAGACAGAACCCTAGGACAAATGGTAAAAGCAAAGCTATAAAGACAAAATCACACACAGAAGCATATACATACACACTCACAAGAAGAGAAAAGGGGGAAAATATATATATATCTTTGCTCCCAAAGTCCACCTCCTCAATTTGGGATGATTCGTTGTCTCTTCAGGTATTCCACATATGCAGGGTACATCAAGTTGATTGTGGAGATTTAATCCGTTGCTCCTGAGGCTGCTGGGAAAGATTTCCCTTTCTCTTCTTTGTTCGCACAGCTCCCGGGGTTCAGCTTTGGATTTGGACCCACCTCTGCGTGTAGGTCGCCTGAGGGCATCTGTTCTTCGCTCAGACAGGACGGGGTTAAAGGAGCAGGTGATTCGGGGGCTCTGGCACAGGCCGTGGGGAGGGAGGGGTACGGCTGCGGGGCGAGCCTGCAGCGTCAGAGGCCGGCGTGACGTTGCACCGGCCTGAGGCGCCGTGTGTTGTCCCGGGGAAGTTATCCCTGGATCCCGGGACCCTGGCAGTGGCGGGCTGCACAGGCTCCCAGGAGGGGAGGTGTGGAGAGTGACCTGTGCTCGCACACAGGCTTCTTAGTGCTGCAGCAGCAGCCTTAGCGTCTCATGCCCGTCTCTGGGGTCCGCGCTGATCGCCGCGGCTCGCGCCCGTCTCTGGAGCTCCTTTAAGCGGCGCTCCTAATCCCTTCTCCTCACGCCCCAGGAAACAGAGACAAGAAAAAGTCTCTTGCCTCTTCGGCAGCTCCAGACCTTTTCCCGGACTCCCTCCCGGCTAGCCGTGGCGCACTAACCCCTTCAGGCTGTGTTCACGCCACCAGCCCCAGTCCTCTCCCGGCTTCCGACCGAAGCCCGAGCCTCAGCTCCTAGGCCCCGCCCGCCCCGGCGGCTGAGCAGACAAGCCTCTCGGGCTGGTGAGTGCCGGTCGGCACCGATCCTCTGTGGGAATCTCTCCGCTCTGCCCTTCAAACCCTGTTACTGTGCTCTCTTCTGTGACTTCGAAGCTCCCTACCACCACCCGCAGTCTCCGCCCGCGACGAGGCTTCTAGTGTGTAGAAACTTTTCCTCCTTCACGGCTCCCTCCCACTGGCGCAGGTCCCGTCCCTATTCTTTGTCTCTGTTTTTTCTTTTTTCTTTTGCCCTAACCAGGTATGTGGGGGAGTTTCTTACCTTTGGGGAGGTCTGAGGTCTTCTGCCAGCGTTCAGCAGGTGTTCTGTAGGAGTTGTTCCACATGTAGATGTAGTTCTGATGTTTCTGTGGAGAGGAAGGTGATCTCCGTGTCTTACTCTTCCGCCATCTTGAAGCTCCTCCCCCTAGAATGCATTTTTTGGATGTAAAATTATATTTTATTTTATTTTTATTGAAGTATAGTTGATTTACAATAGTGTGTTAGTTTCAAGTATACAGCAAAATGACTCAGTTACATATGTATTTCACATTATTTTCCATTATAGTTTATTACAAAATATTTAATATTGTTGCCTGTGTTAAACAGTAAATCCTTGTTGCTTATCTATTTTATACATAGTAGTGTATATCTGTTAATCCCATACAGTACTGCTAATTTATCATTCTCCCCCTCCCTTTTTCCCTTTGGTAACCATAAGTTTGTTTTCTATGTCTGTGAGTCTGTTTCTGTTTTGTAAATAGATTCATTTGTATTATTTTTTAGATTCTACATATAAGTGATATATAATATTTCTCTTTCTTTGTCTGACTTATTTCACTTAGTATGATATTCTCTAAGTCCACCCAGGTTGCTGCCAAAGACAACATTTCATTCTTTTTTATGGCTGAGTAATATTCCATTTTATATGTATACTACATCTTCTTTATCCATTCATCTGTTGATGGACACTTAGGTTGTTTCCAGGTCTTGGCTATTGTAAGTAGTGCTGCTATGAACATTGGGAATGTACCTTTTTAATGCTCTTAACCCACATTGGCAAATTACTCCCCAGAAAGATTGTATCTAATCCTTTTCCCAGCAGCATGGGACAGCATCCATTTCTCCACAACATTATCTAATATTTTGTATGAAAGTATCTCTCACACTGTTTTTTTGGGTGGAATAGTAATGTGACTTTGCATTTTTATTACATTTTAGGGCTTTCAACAGACACAATAGTACTCTTTTTCCCCAAGAATAAAATAATGTAATTTTTCAGATTATTAAAATAACAAATGTTTATTATTAAAAAATGAACATGATAGAAAAGTATAAGTGAGAAAGAAAGTTTCTCAAAATATCACCACTTAGAGATAACAATTGGTCTTTTGGTAAACATCTTTCCAAATATTAATCTCTGCCTATTCATATATATGGACAAAGAGACATCCTTTATTCCCACGGCTAAGTGCTATTTTGAGGTAACGTGGCTTTACATCTGTACTCCAAAGATTTCTTTGATGCTTCTTTAGTATGCAGAGTTAACTGAAGGTCAGGACCACAGTTAAGCCCTCTTTCTCTCCAAGTGTGCAAGGGCAGGTCTGGGTGGAGGAAGATCTGTTGACGTTCCACTTTCTTATGTATGTGTAGAATTGACCCTGAAAAGAGGTGTGAGAATGTATGAAAAGGTCACTGGTTACCCAGCACTTGCTCAGACTTGAAAGGGAAACAGGGGACAATGCAAATGACTCTGAATTCCCCCCTTTAAAAGAGATGCAGGGTTCCTATGTAAAACTTGTGGTAATCTACCCTCTGCAGCTGCCAATGCAGACACAGTGTTTCCTAAACAGTGGAGGCCCCGGTTCAGGCAGCAGGAGGGCCACCTATTAGCCCAGCTGCCTCACAGTGTTTTGATGAATCTAACATGTTTTGAAAACTGAAGCCTTCTAGAACTTCCTTTTACAGTTAAAAATATAAACATTTAATGCCATTTCATTTTAAATGTGTCTTCCCTAATCTATTTGTGATGATAGATTTTTCTTGGCAAGTGTGGTTTTGCCAACGAGTTACTTTCAAAGGAATTCATCTCCCTGCACGACGAGGATTCCTATGCCTGATACTCAGGGTGAACATTTGTCTCTTTGCTCATCATCTGAACACTCTTCCTCTTGTCAGGGAAGCCCCTGCAATGGCAGTCAGAAGCCCTCAGCCAGGACCGGCTTAGCTCCCACCTGCCTCCTTGGCGCTGGGGTACCACTGACTGTGTAGCTGGCTCCACACCCAGCCCTGGATTTGGCCACACCACACCTTTCTGATGCCACTTCCCCTTCTCCCAGTCACAACAACCCTTCCAGGCCTGCCGGCAACTGGTTTTCCTTCCTGGGTTTGGGGTGGAGTGGACAAAGGGAAGACAGACATTTTGGGATCCTTCTCTGCCTCTGCTCAGGTCAGCCCATCCACCCCGACATAGCACAACTCCATTTCCAGTTACAGCCGGCTCAGCATGATGGGGGGGGGGTGTTGATGAAGGAATTGGGGGAAAGCAGGATAGGGACGTCTTCTCACTGAGGCACATGGGTTCACTTACATGAGAGGCCCACGTTCTCCTTCTGTTGTATCTTAGGCTTATAGCAGAAAATCTGCTGTCACACACCACCTGGGATTCAGCCCATGGAGGCTCTGGGGACAAGACTTTTGGGTGTGGGTGTGTGTGTGTGTGTGTGTGTGTGTGTAGGTATATATGCAGACATTCTGCATGTTATATGGTTCATATTTATTGAGCATGAACTATGTGCCAAGGCCATACATTTTATTTCACTAAATCCTCACTCACAGTGACCCCGGGAGGTAGGAACTGAATGTACTGTTAGTGAACTCTATGTTACAGATGAGGAAACCAAGTCACAAAAAGATGAAGTAACTTGACTGGAGTCACACAACTAGGAAGTGGTAGAGTCAGAATTCAAAACCAGGCAGCCTAAATCTAGCCTGCACTCTTCATTATAACCTACTTTTTTCCTATAAATATTGTCTATTATCACCACTATTCTATATTATAGTTGTCTCAATACTATCTCAATAAATTTTTTTAAGTGATGGAATTATTCTCAGATCACCTTTGGTGTATGAGGGGCTTATAAGTGCTTTGCATGCAGATGCGCAAGGCTCTGAATGAGATTGTACAAAAAAAAATGACATGGTGGTGAAGACAGAAACATGATAGGGCAACCCTCTCCAAGGCGTTTTTGGCAGGGAAAATGTTTTTTTTCCACATCTTCTTTCCTTTTACTGAAAAAAAATTTAGAAAATGGCAGTTAATACAGGGCACAAACAAATCAACAGTGGAAAACATAGACAAGAGAAAACTAAAAATGCCTTTGGCTTCTTAAATTGGTTAAAAGCACAAAATGCAACCAGCAGAAAGTCTCTTTTAAACAAACTAAAAAGCTGTGGTTTTTTTCCACAATTTTCCCCAAGTCAGCTATATACATACCCACAAAAACGGTATGTGCAGGAAAACTGTCATATACAAGAAGTTGTATTCTGAATTAAGGGAAACAGCTGTTGAAATGGGAATTAACACCGTCATGTCAGAAACAGGTTAACAGTTTAAAAAATCGAGTCTTCAGATGCCAGCAGGGAACTGTTGAATAGCCAAAAACCTTGTGCAGGCTCTGGTCTCCAGTTCTCCCTTCATTTTTCATTCATATTTCCATCAAGAAACTTAGACTTTTTACTGGTCTTTTTCCCCCTATCATTTTAAAGTGATAAGATTTGTGTATCTCAGTGGTTCTCAAATTTTAGTGTGTCCAAACCACCTGGAGGGCTTGTTAAAAGACACAGATGGGTCCTAGAATTTCTGATTGAGGCCTGAGAATTTGCATCTCCAACCAGTCCCCAGGTGATGTTGATGCTGTTGCTCTAGAGACCACACTTCCAGGAACCACTGGTGTAGATCTAAGAAGTGCACTGCAGCTGGAGGCTATCTCTCTTATGGATTTATGTAAAGGTACCTGCGGGATCTAGGTATCGTGCCTTCAGCCCTGGATTAATTTATCCCTTTTCATCAGACTCTAATTTATGAAATGATCTAAACTCATCTCTCAGTTGTACACTGGGCCCCAAATTACCTTTGCGATCCTGTATTTGTATGTTAGACTCTACGTATAACCTACACATTAATCCACTAATTGTTGGTGAACACTTATTAGATGCCTGGTGCTGTGGAAGATGCTGGAATTGCATATTGTAGAAAACCAAACACCACTGGTACCACAAGAAGCTTACAACAGGTAGGAATCAAATACTATTCAAAAGATAAACATAAAATTCAACTGTGTAAGTGCTAAGAAGGAAAAGGCCATGGGCTCTGTGATATTAAAGTTGGAGGTCTGACTTAGATACAACTCTTAATTTTGATTCTCTTTCTCTTCTATTACTAGGTGTAAACTAAGAAGAATCTGAAAAGTTGAGTCAACACAGTTTCCCCAGAGGCAAGGTGGAAGAGGAAGAGAGTCCCATGGCCATGGGTAATAACAGAGAGAAGAGCAACTTGCTCAGCAGATCAGTTGACTTCTGGTGACCCAGCCTTCTAGGATTATTCCCTAGCTCAAGTTCCGGAATCAGTTAGTCATATGGCATCTAGACACATAGAGGTTGTTTAGGAAAGACCTTTGATAATGACATAATGGTGAGCCAACTAAATGCCCCCCGCTCCCTCTAAAAGTTGGAAGAATGGCACGTTTGGCAATTTTTTTTTTTTTTCAATTTTCAATTTTTAAAATTTGTTTCAAAGTTAAACCCAAGACACATTGACTTCATAGGAAGTCCACTGAGAAATGTTTTTCTAGGCTGAACACCTGTTTGCCCTCAGCCTCCCTCAACAGAGCATGTACATGTTAATTACTTTCACTTTCCAATCACTGCCGTCCCACCACTATACCGAGATCACCTAAACTGTGTGTGTTGTATTCTGAATGTTCTTAGTTATACCCTAATTTCACTAACTGCAAAAGATTTTCTGGGATAAACTCCCACTTGAATTCTTTGGCTACTATATTTATAAAGTAAAAATAACGTATCTAAAATTGCAAATGTCTTTTGAATCAGAATCTTATTTACAAGAATTTACCTCACACTTATACTTGTATATGTGCCAAAGATGAATGTACATTTTATTGTGGTACCATTTCTATTAATGTACAAAGACTGAAAAAACCTAAATGACCTTTCAACGGAAGACAGGTTATATAATTTGTACTATATGCTTATAAATCATGGAAATCAAAGTTTTAAAAATATGAGGTCCCCCTACATACACATCTACTGTGAAATGAGTTTTAAGTTAATAAGTGAAAGAAAGCAAGATTCAGAACAGTATATGTGGGGGCTTCCCTGGCAGCGCAGTGATTAAGAATCCGCCTGCCAATGCAGGGGACACGGGTTCGAGCCCCGGTCCAGATACCTTTGGTGTCTGGTCCTCTTATAAGGACATCAGTCTTATTAAATTAGAGCCCTACCGTTATGTCTTCATTTTTTCGTAATTACCTCATTTAAGGCCGTATCTCCAAATACAGTCACTTTGGTGGTTAGGGATTCAACATATGAAATGGGGCGGGGGGGGCACCATTCGGTCCATAACACCTGCTAAGTGAATTTCAGAGTACAGACATATTTCCAAATCAGCCTGGCCTTTCTTACATCCAAGAGCCTTTGGTTTGCGTTCCTTTTAGCACCAATAGAAGCAGGCAAGGAGGTAAGAACCAGAGCAAGAGATTGCTGGGGAAGAAGTTGTCTTTAACTCTGGAGCTGATATTGCTTGTGGCTTTCATGTTCTATCACGACCACACCCTGATTCTTGCCATTCTAGGGCCCAAACCCAACAACTGGGAACAGTTGTTGGTCACAAACTACCCCTGATTTCCCTGCATCCAGAATATGCAAGATTTGGATTAGCAGATACAAACTATTATATATAGGATGGATAAACAACAAGGTACTACTATGTAGCACAGGGAACTATATTCAATATCCTGTGATAAACCATAATAGAAAAGAACATGAAAAAGAATATATATATGTATAACTGAATCACTTTTCTGTACAGCAGAAATTAACACAACATTGTAAATCAACTATACATCAATAAAATTTTTTAAATTTTTTTTAACATCTTTATTGGAGTATAATTGATTTACAATGGTGTGTTAGTTTCTGCTTTATAACAAAGTGAATCAGTTATTCATATACATATGTTCCCATATCTCTTCCCTCTTGCGTCTCCCTCCCTCCCACCCTCCCTATCCCACCCCTCTAGGTGGTCACAAAGCACCAAGCTGATCTCCCTGTGCTATGTGGCTGCTTCCCACTAGCTATCTATTTTACGTTTGGTAGTGTATATATGTCCATGCCACTCTCTCACTTTGTCACAGCTTACAGTTCCCCCTCCCCGTGTCCTCAAGTGCATTCTCTAGTAAGTCTGTGTCTTTATTGCCGTCTTACCCCTAAATAAAAAAATTTTTAAAGAAAAAAAAAAAGAATATGCAAGACTATCTACAACAAAGTAATTGATGAAATAAAGCAGTTTCCTGAAAGAGTTCGTTGCCTCAATTTTGGAATGAGCTTCCTTTTCTCCACTTTGGACCTTAATGGGATGAAGTCAGTTGCTAAGCATAAAGTTTGAAAATAATGGAAAGTAATGGCTGAGGCCTTCACCATCTTCCAAGTGAATGTCCTTGGTTTTATCAGTGCATTCTAGCCTGTGAACCATAATGCATTAGAAGTCATCTTGTCCCATATGATAATTTACAAAGTCTCTGGGGTAGAAAACTTGATTGTCTAAGTGGGCCATGTTTTTGCTTCCAGTGCTTTTCAAAGTATGGGAAGGACACCACGCATGAACAAGAAATACATGGAGGTGAAGGATGAGGGTAAAGAGAGGTCAAAGGGGGAGTCAGAGGTCCATGGCAAGTCAGATGGGTGCAATTGGCCCTGCTTGCAATCCTGAAGTGTTCTGCCACAGCTTTCCAAATCAAGTCTCAGCCTGATCTACAAGGGCATGCATCTCCCTCTCAACCCTACCCCTGACATTCCCGCCTCATGCTCTGTGCTTTGGCAATACGGACCTGTCCAGTTTTTGACATCCACCCGCTTCACACTGACTTCAGATTCTCTGCCTCTACTCAAGCTGTATCCGCAACCTGAAATTTCCTTTCTACGTGTCTTTGCTTTGATAATTCTATCTCATCTTTCAACATTCAGCACATGAATCATCTTCTCCTCCAGGAAGCCTCTTGTAGGTCCGCAGGTGAAGTACCTCTCTTCCAAGCTTCCTCAGCTCTGATCACTTACTCTCTCTCCCCTCTCCCCTCTTTCCTCTCCTCTCTCCTCTCTTTGTCATAACTTACTTTTGTGAGTTCTAACCAGCTGGCATAGTGCCTGCACACAGTAGGTATTTTTTAAAAAACACATTTTGAATCGAACTGTTCAAATTTAATTTATCTAACAAATCTGATACTTGTTTCCAGGGATCAGAAATGTTTCCTAGTTAAACTGGTGATTGGAGAAGACTAGACTTGGGACTATAGAGGTGAACACACAACATCGTTGCTCACTAGGAGTTCAGAACACAAGGGTGCCTGCCTGCTTACCTGGAAGTAAAACTGGAGAAACACTTCAAACATGAGCAGTAAGAGAGCAGTTGGAAAGCCAAGAGCTCTCTACTCTAGGATCTGGGTAAATGCTCACTCATTCATTCATTTATCACAGCCTCACCTTAAGACAGGCCTGGTACTAGCTGCCCAAAATAATACAAAGACTCTGCTCTCCTGGAATTCACCATCTTGTTTGGCTGATCGATGTGTAGACAAATACAGCTGATCCTTCTCAAGCATTTAAAGTTTACTGTTTTGGGACTTCCCTGGTGGCACAGTGGTTAAGAATCTGCCTGCCAATGCAAGAGACACGGTTCCAGCCCTGGTCCGGGAAGATTCCACATGCCGCGGAGCAGCAAAGCCCGTGAGCCACAACTACTGAGCCCACGTGCCCCAACTACTGAAGCCCGTGTGCCTAGAGCCTGTGCTCTGCAACAAGATAAGCCACCGCCATGAGAAACCCGTACACTGCAACGAAGATTAGCCCCCGCTCGCCGCAACTAGAGAAAGCCCACACGCAGCAACGAAGACCCAACACAGCCAAAAATAAATAAATAAATATTTTAAAATACTTCAAAAAAAAAGTTTACTGTTTTGATGGAAAGCACATGAAAAGCACTGATTCATCTTTCTGTCCATGCCCAAGTATCAGAGAAAATTAACTCTTAGCTAGTGAGTAACCAACAACCAACCCAACATCTCAGCCTATATTGGCTTTAATCTTCTTTATTATTCTTTTCTCAAAATTGAGATTGCAATAGCTCTTTTTTGTATGTTGTCTTATTTTTATTTATTTATTTTTACTTTTAAAAAAAAAATTTTTTTTTGCGGTACGCAGGCCTCTCACTGTTGTGGCCTCTCCCGCTGCGGAGCACAGGCTCCGGACGCACAGGCTCAGCTGCCATGGCTCACGGGCCCAGCCGCTCCTCGGCACATGGGATCCTCCAGAACCGGGGCACGAACCCACGTCCTCTGCATCGGCAGGCGGACTCTCAACAACTGCGCCACCAGGGAAGTCCTATTTATTTATTTTTTTAATTTAAATTTTTATTGAAGTATAGTTGGTTTACAATGTTGTGTTAGTTTCAGGGGTACAGCAAAGTGATTCAGATGTATATATATATATATATATATATATATATATATATATATATATATATATATATATATATACACAAGATATTGAATATAGTTCCCTGTGCTATATAGTAGATCTCTGTTGGTTGCAATAGCTCTTAATATGTCCCTGAGGTTAGTAAATTACAATTTTCACTATACTGCATATTGTAAGGAAAATATGTTCTGTCAAAAGTTTTGAGAATTTAGACATTTGCAAAGGAGATTTGGAATATCTTTCTGTAATTACTGTGCACTGTGATAAGTACATATTTAATATCTTAGGCTATTCCTTGGGAAGGGGGAGACAGGTGGCAAAGGTTTTGTGAGGAAAATAACAAATAAAGCAAAGATCCCATTTTCAGCATGAAAAGCATTTCCTCTGTTCTGTCCAAAAAGATCAGACTCCTAACAAGACTAAGTAACGCAAAGACTGGCTCCTAAAGAGGAGAATTTTCCCCCAGAGTGTGATTTAGGGCTAGCTCTATAATCTAGGGCACACTTTCTTTCAAGGGACGCGTTCTTGACTGCAGAGAATGAAAAATGTAACTTAACCCGACTTTTCTAGCAGGCTCTGGACCCTGGAAAAGCTCCATGGTGCAGCTGGAGAAAAAAAAAAAAAAAAAAATTAGGCCAGTTGGCAGCCAGGACTAAGGTTGGTGAGATTAGGGGAAAGGAACCTGGCCAAGTCTCTAAATGGTTATTCATGCCAAGGGCTGACCAGTGGTCTTCAGTGGCATGCCGTACTTTAAGCAAAGCATCTATGAGAATATGATATTTAAATAAAGCACAGATAAGAAGAGCATTGCTCTGCGCCCTACAAAAAATGTCACTTGACCTACTATACCACAGGAGCATAATGAAAATACTTTGTTTTGAATGGTTTCAACTAGGCAATCTGTGAGCACATAGCAAGTTGAACTTGAGTTGTGCAAATTTGGAAAATCTTTTGTAAGTTTGTGGAAGTTAGATTTCTTTTTCTTGACAAATGTAATTTTGTGTATGACCAAACGTGTAACATTTTTAGTGTTTAAGAACTGACATACCTGTATATTTTGTTAAAGAGTAAGAAAAGGAAGTGCAAACTTTGGTACGTTCTACTCTTTTTTTTCTGCTTCTTTTTTGTTTTATTCACTAGTTTGTTGTACTTTTTTAGATTCCATATATAAGTGATATCACACAGTATTTGTCTTTCTCTGACTTATTTTAATTCTACTCTTAATAATTAAACCAGTCATTTCTGTTTTCCCTTTAGAACATCCTGTGACCTTGAACAATACTGAGTTCAGTCTAATATGGTCTCCTGGCTAAAAGTTATCTGTCAATTATCATTGCTTTCAACAGAATCTAAAGGTTAGACTGATCAAATGAAATGTAGTCTGGATAATCAGGTTCCATGAATAACTCAAATGGTAAATCTTGTTTTCTTTTGAAAATTAATACTTTATAAAATAAAATTTTATTCCTAAAACTGAGCAGAGTCAACTTCATGCCTTTTAATGATGCTTGAACTGTACATTGTAGCAAAACCCATATTTATCCTGAAAATATGTCAACAGCTTATGAAGGGATATTTGCAGCGAATGAAATTATCTTTTTCAAACAATTTTTGAGTTTACATGTGGATCAGCTATTTTGACTGATGAACTCATTCTTTTTTTTCATTTATTTTATTTTTTTTAATTTTTGGCTGTGTTGGGTCTTCGTTGCTACATGCGGGCTTTTCTCTAGTTGTGGTGAGCGGGGGTTACTCTTTGTTGTGGTGCGCAGGCTTCTCATTGCAGTGGCTTCTCTTGTTGCGGAGCATGGGCTCTAGGCACGCGGGCTTCAGTAGTTGTGGCACGTGGGCTCAGTAGTTGTGACTAGCAGGCCCTAGAGCGCAGGCTCAGGAGTTGTGGGGCATGGGTTTAGTTGCTCCATGGCATGCAGGATCTTCCTGGACCAGGTCTCGAACCCATGTCCCCTGCATTGGCAGGCAGATTCTTATCCACTGCACCACCAGGGAAGCCCGATAAACTCATTCTTGTTAATCTAACAACAATTAGATTCAAATAAATATCTGGCTTAATTGATGTTTTTGATTGAGTTGACTTATTGCTTAAAGCATTTAGCCAAACTGACTTCTTTTGCTATTTAGTAGTCACAACTACTATATTTAAGGTTTGATTTGCAGTCTAGACGAGCCAAGAAGCCCAGAGTGATTGCCTCATGATTTTAAAGGTGACTCCATCACAGGGAAAAAATCAGAGGACAAAGTAGGAAGATTGTCTTCTATAATATCTAGAGTACAAGATTTCTTAAGGAGAAAAATCTAGAAGTGCACTATTATATTGCTAAAGACATATTGGGTGGTTGCTAACTTCCTTCAAAACTGAAACTTGAGTGTTCATACTTACAGCATGAATGAATGTTGTTCATTGCACAGTGAAATGTGCTGTGTGCCTCACATAAGCGGACTGTGATTAATCTCAGCATCCTCTTTGACACGAGGCAGATGATACATCATGACTAACGAGGGATCTGTTCCTTCTGGTAGTTTTAATACAACGGGGCAAGATGATAATAGGGAAGTAAAAGAGGAAGCCAAATACACAAAATATTTTTTTTAAATTGTGCCTTCTGTTTTACGGACTGTACTTTTGGTCTTGTATGTAAGTATGAGAAAGGAAGTATGAGGTGGAATTTGAATCAGCTTCTCTTTTCAACGTTGGTCATTACCTTAAACAAGAGTGTTTCTGTGCCTTGGTTCATCCCTCAGCAAGAAGGAGGGAGACATGAGACAGGAGTGTGACAGGCATTTCCTTAGTGTCTGTTCTGTGCCAGCCCTGGTTCTGGGTACTTTACCTATGACATTACTGACTCAGAGCTGCAGGACTGGTAGTGTTAAGGATGGACCTGGGAGCAGGGTCCCTGATTGGAGTCCTAGTTCAGCCATTCCCTCCTGTGACTTTGGGCAAGTTATCCACTATTCCTACCAACTCACACTCATTGAGCTTTTCCCCTATGCTAGACACTGTAATCAAGCGTTTTTCTTATTTATTTATTTGGATCCTCACAATATCCTTATCATAAGGTTGTATTATCATTATTCTGAAGACATTCAAGGTAAAGAGAAGTTAAGGGAGGGAGACTGGTGTAAAGATTAAAATTATCTGGTTCTAGAGCAACACTGCTCATGTTCACATCGCAGCTAGACCACTTATTAGTTGTGTCAGTTTAGGCAAATTATTTAACCTCTCTGGAGACACATAGAGCATACTTTGAACAGTGCTGGGCACATAGGAAAAGCTTAGTGAATGTCAGCTATTATTGTAGTTCGCTGAAATGACAGGTATCCCTGTTTGCAAAATATATTTACTGCTTGGTTTTTAGTATCCAAGAGATGGAACAGACATCTTGTCTTTAGGACTGTGATTTGAGGCCAGTCACTGTACAGCACACACAGGTATGTGTATGAGGGTATTCAGGGCTGTGCATCCTCTCTCTGGCCTGTCTCTTTTCCACCAGGAACTCTTTTTGTTCCTCTTGTGGGTTAGGGTGGGGATGAGTGCAAAGGGGAGGGTACAATGCCTTTGTGATATCTCTGAAGAGCAAACCAGGGCTGCAGTAAGGAGTGTCACTGAGTGTGTGGTTGGTCGTGCCCAAGTCCAAGGCCACCAGCATCGTGACAACAGGAGTATCTGCAACATGTAACACCCCAGTGGAACGAAACCTCATTAACTCAGAATTTTGTTTAGGGTACTCTTTATTTGTGATCAAAACTTTGAAGCCCAATGGTAGGGACCATAAAATAAATAAAGACATCTCTATCTTACAATACTTAGAGGATCCTTTAACTCAAGATTTGTGAACATGGCAAAAAGATTAGTTTAAAAAGATGGAAACTCTCACTCTTGTAATGACAAATCCATGAAGTATTTATTGATCACAATAAAGTGATGAATAGGGTTTGTGTTTAAGCTCATTTTCAATACTAGTTCTTAAAATTTAAAAAGTTACCTTTAATTATCAAACTAATGAAGACTCATAAGAAGAGACAGTCAATATAAGGGCAGTTATCTTTCTTTTTTTTTTTTTTAGTAGAACATAAAGAAATTCATTCATGCTTCTCCTTATGAATTGCTACTCTTCCTAAGACTCTTTAATTTTGAAGGAGCTGTCAGCTATGATGGCTGTGGATGAAGAGACTTCTTCCAGGACCAGCCCAGGTCCCCTGCTACTTTGACAAATCTGAAGAGTGAGGTCCTTGGCTTGGCAACCCCTAAAGCCAATGAGCTGCTAGAGACCCACGATCAGGAATGCACTTCTCCATTTCTGTTTGACGTTGCTACGTTTTTCTTTTCCTCAGCCCACCTCTTCTCTGGGTCTGACCCTCAGCCCATTATGACTTCGGTCTGGTCCGAGAACATAGAAGAATCTTCAGATGGAGACAATAATCTTGGAAACAAAATGGCAGCATCATTTGAGTGGTTTCCATGGATCTGCTTTGGAGATAGTTGATAGAACATCTCCTAAGCCACCTGAATGGTTCAAAATGCAGAGTTCAGTATTTTCTATCTGACTAAGGTTAGGTCTTTATCGAGAGTACCATGGCAATCTGTTTTGAAGTATGAAAAGGGCCTGCTTAAGGCCAGCTAATAAAGAGAAGGCATGTCCCCAGGTTTGGCATATAGACTGGTATCTGCTCCTTTCTAAAGACAACACTTTCTGTTTCCAAAGTGAAAATAGATAAACAAATTTTATTTATTTATTTATTTTATAAGTTTATTTATTTAATTTATTTTTGGCTGCATTTGGTCTTTGTTGCTGCACACGGGCTTTCTCTAGTTGTGGCGAGCAGGGGTTACTCTTGGTCGTGGTGCAGCCTTTTCAATGTGGTGGCTTCTCTTGCTGTGGAGCACGGGATCTAGGGCACGCAGGCTTCAGTAGTTGTGGTGCACGGGCTTAGTTGCTCTGTGGCATATGGCATCTTCCCGGACTAGGGCTCGAACCCGTGTCCCCTGTATTGGCAGGCGGATTCTTAACCACTGCACCACGAGGGAAGTCCTTTTCTGTCAAGTGTCAGACTATCAATCATCCAGACGTCCACAGGCCAGAACACGGGGCGTAGACAAGTTTCTCTTCTCTCTGCCAACTAATGACACAAATGTGACATGGCAGCCACATCTGCAACGTCTCTAGGGGCAGAACAAATTTTAAATGACCCGATAAGGATAATCAAATAGTGTGTTGAAAAGTTAAAGAATGACTATTCCCCAGAGAGTTAAATTATAATACTTAAGATTACCTTCACTGTATTTTCTAATGTTAAAGATTACTTTAAAGGATCCTATATAAAAATAGTAAAATAAAATTATGTAAAATAGGGTGAGATTATTCCCTAAAGGTCAGAAAAATATAAATAAAGGATTAAACTAAATGGCTTCTGGACACTGTTGGCAATGACTAGTTCATTTCCAGTATATGGGTGCCCTGGAAGGGATGGAGCATAAATGATTTTATTTTATTTTTTTATACAGCAAGTCCTTATTAGTTATCCATTTTACACATGTTAGTGTATACATGTCAATCCCAATCTCCCAATTCATCACACCACCACCACCACCCCCTTGCGGCTTTCCCCCTTTGGTGTCCATACGTTTGTTCTCTACATCTGTGTCTCTATTGAACCCACTGTCTTTTCATTGTGATCACACACCTGGTCTCAGGACTTAATGAACCTCAGGTTCTTTGTCTTGTCGCAGAAAGAATTCAGTGAGAGGCAAAGTAAGAAGTGGATTTATTGAGAGAGAAACACACTCCACAGACAGAGTGTGGGTCATCTCAGAAGACAAGACGAGAGGCCCCCAAACATGGGGTGGTTAGTTTTTCCAGGTGGGGTAATTTCATAAGCTAATGAGTAGGAAGATTATTCCAACTCCACTGGGGAAGGCGTGGGGATTTCCGGGAATTGGGCCACTGCCCACTTTTTTTTGGCCTTTTATGGTCAGCCTCAGATCTGTCATGGCACTGGTAGGTGTGTCATTTGCATATGCTAATATATTACAATGAGTGTATAATGAGGCTCAAGGTCTACTGGAAGTCGAACCTTCCACCATCTTGGACCTAGTTGGTTCTAACCAATTTTTGTCATAGGCTATGTCTTTCTTTTAAAGGTTGTGCCCTGCCCCCTTCCCTCCTGTTTCATTATCTCGGCCTCAGGCCAGTTCCAATCCACTGTGGCACTCTGCTCTGGCTTCTGGTGCCCACCTTGGGCAGTGCCACCATCTTCTTTAAGTTTATGGAGGGAATTTGAGATTCACCGAGGTCTCTGAGCTGTGGAAGGAAGGAAGCGGTAACAGAAGGAACTAAAGCTATCTCGGAGAAACATTGCTGAACATCCAGATAGGTCCACTGGGTCTGTGGATCACAGTTTGGGGCAACTTGAGGGCACTGGAGCCACCCTGTCTTCTGAAATACACTCTGTACCCTTGTAGAGTGAAAGCTGCCAGGGAGTCTCAGAGCTGGAAGGGGTGCAGGGAGGAGTCAAAGATTCCTGACTTAGAACCGAATTCACATTCACCACAGGGCAAGACATGTATGCAAAGGTGTTTTTCCTAGTTCCTCTTATTCTCATTTAAAAAAAAATTAATCCCTTCCTTCCGCTTAATATCTATTTATATTTTCCTCACAAGACCACTGAATAAAATTACAGGCTTAAAGAGAAGAAATCAAAGCTTTGGAAACTCTGTGGCTGGGTCTCAGCAAAGACTCTCCTTGATCAAACTCTACTCAGGCTCCTCTGAGACAGCTTCTTGACTAAACCCCAAACTTGGTCTATAAAAATGCAGACCCCCCCCCCAAACACACACCCCACCCTGCCCCCTGGCCCACACACACTATGAGACTTGAACAGACACTGGCTTAGTTTCCAACAGCTCAAGGCCACATCCCAAGGGTAACTCCAGCTCCCCCTTAAAATTGCTGCTTGAAAAAGCTCGGTGTTGCCAGGAGAATTTACCGTCTGTTCCAGCCCAAACTGGGAATAGGCAGGTAGGCTGCTGAACCCTCCCACTGAGCAGTTACTTTAGAAAGCTTGCAGTTATAAATGCTTTCTCTGCCCCTTTGAGACACGAATTTTATACCACCCAGAACTGACTTTTCAAGGACCTGAGGGCTGTCTCTTTGAGATGCAAACATTCAAGGAGATAAGGTCACCGTCTGCTCCCAGGCTCCTGGGTGTCTTTCCTAACTGATATCACGGCCTCTCGGAGAAGTTTGTTTCTCCTCTGCGTAAGCACCAATAGACAGCCCCAGATGGCCTGGTCACGTGGACCAACCCCCTTCCCGGCCCCCAGTGCATTTCCTGAGCACACCTCAGTCTGGAAAGGTCTCCAGCCTTTGGTTTCAGCCAAGTTGAAGTAAGTTCACACTGGACTCTTTTCCCTATTGCAATAGTTACTATTGAATAAAAGCTACCCTTACTGCTCTAACTAGATTCCAGCTTTGTTTATCCTTGACAGTCAGGGTGTTGTTGGCATTCAGCTTCTCCTGACCTCCATGTGCCCTTGACTTGTTATCGTTCCTCCCAGGTTTTCATCTTTCTTTTCCACTGAATATTGGAAGAGCAATGGTCAGATTCTCCTGGCAGAGGATAAATCTGGTTAAGAGGATAAATCTGAAGCATAATAGAGGGTGTGTGATAGACCTTGGCTAGATTATAATCATTAGCATATTATCTGATTTTTTTCTGAATGATTGACTCAAATGTTGGGTAAGACAATAAAAATTCATTTTCTCTTTGCTGTTTCTTTTCTCCTTTCCTCAACCTTTTCTGTTCTTCCTGCTTATCCGTTTTGTAACAGGGTGTAACCAAAATATTACACTGGAGGTCTTAAATTATATTTGATGTATGAAATGAAATGCATTTTCCCGACATAGCTCTGTTATCTAAAAAACTGCATTTATGTTTTGGTGACACAACCAAGCCAAAGATCAGGAGAAGGAAGGATTTACTACTTGCAGCAGGTAAGAAGAACCCCAGAGATATTTTCCAAATCAGTGTCTCTCTGAATAGCAAAATTCGGGAAGTTTTAAGCTAAGGGTACATGCATATTAATGAAAGGGCTTGTCAGTTGACAGAGTCCAGGCATTCATTGACTGAAGTTATGAGGGTCAGAAAAGGTCAATGTCGGGCTTCCCTGGTGGTGCAGTGGTTAAGAATCTGCCTGCTAATGCAGGGGACGCGGGTGCGAACCCTGCTCTGGGAAGATCCCACATGTCGTGGAGGAACGAAGCCCGTGAGCCACAACTACTGAGCCTGCGCTTAGAGCCCACGAGCCACAACTACTGAGTCCACGTGCTACATCTACTGAAGTCTGCGTGCTCTAGAGCCTGTGCTCGGCAACAAGAGAAGCCAGTGCAATGAGAAGCCCGCGCACCGCAACGAAGAGTAGCCCCCCTCCCGCCACAACTAGAGAGAGCCCGCGCACAGCAAGGAAGACCCAACACAGCCAAAAATAATAAATTAAAATAAATAAATTTTTTTAAAAAAAAAGGAAATGTCAATGTCATCATCCCTTAGGTTCCAGCTGTCCTGGTGGTTGAGCGCTTCAGGCTAATCTTTACCATTGAAACAGAACTGGGAGTCTTCACAACTGATATATTATCTTTACTATTGTTACTTGTCTTGCCTGATAACAGTCCTTTGTTTCTGCATTCTTTTGTTCCCTTAAGATTGTTAATCACTGAGACCTTTTCCAGGGCAAGCCTTGTGCCCAGGCTGAGATTACAGAATGGCTCAGGCCAAAAATGGCTTCTCTTCTGTCAAGAAAGCCATGCCTGGTTCTCTTTCTCCAGGGACCCCCTCCCCTCTCTGCTTACATCTCTACTTAACTAGAGTAAAGCTTCTGAGCTCCATGCCAGTTCAGGATAATTGAAGGACGGCCCAGGGGAGGATATTCCAAGGTCACCGTTCCACTTGAGCGTCAGTGTGACGGCTGATATTGTCAACTGAGGCCAGAAGTGACTTAGTGAGAACCAGAATGTGGGTGGGGTGACTTGGCTGGACGTCTTGCTTGCCCTCGTGTGGCCCCTTGCCGAAGGGAAACCCCAGAGTTATCACTGAGAAGCTGGAGGGGTTGGGTGAGTATCCTGTCACCTATCTGCAATTCAGTTCAGTGATTGTGGATCTCCCAGATTTCCCTGTCTATACCAACATGCCCATGCACCGCTCTGGTTGTCAAGGATAAGCTACCAGGGACTTCCCTGGTGGCGCAGTGGTTAAGAATTCACCTGCCAATGCAGGGGACATGGGTTCAAGCCCTGGTCCAGGAAGATCCCACATGCCGCGGAGCAACTAAGCCCGTGAGCCACAACTACTGAGCCCGCGCGCCACAACTACTGAAGCCCGCGTGCCTAGAGCCCGTGCTCCACAATAAGAGGAGCCATCGCAATGAGAAGCCCGCGCATCACATGGAAGAGTAGCCCCCGCTCGCCGCAACTAGAGAAAACCCACACACATCAGTGAAGACCCAATGCAGCCCAAAACCAAATAAATAAATTTTATTTTTAAAGTGACTATATAAAAAAAAAAAAAAAAAAAAGGACAAGCTACAAGGTGGGCATCTCCACCAACCAGACCAGCAAAACAGAGACTGAGGAGTGTAACACCAATGAGAAAATCCAAACTTCCATGTGGGACAACATTCTTCAACCACAAACCCTAAGTACCTCCAGGAAATACTGTTGGACATTTAAAAAAGGGTATAGTAAACACTTGCTAAGTGTTAACTATGTTACAGGCACTGTGTTAAACACTTTATAAACATGATCTCATTTAATCCTCTCAAGATCCTGTGTGGGTAGGTTGTGTTACTACCTTTATTTATAAAGAAGACGGACCTGGGAGAAGGTAAGTGATTTGCCCAAGTGGTAGAGCAAGGACTTGAACTCATGGTGTGATCCCTTCCCACCTCTCTGATTTTATACCCTTACCAGGTGGGCCCTCTCTCTCTCTCTCTCCTTTTCAGAGCCCAGGTGGTCTCTTGGTCACCCCACTGAACTTCTGGCTCTTGCTCCTAAAGCCAAGTACACTCTCTCCTAGCCAAGTACACTCTCTTCTAAGACCTGAGCACATGTTGGTTCCTTGGCCTAGACTCATCTTCCCTCAGATAACACGTGGATTTCTCCCTCCCTTCACCCAGGTCTCAGTTCAAATATCAGCTTTTTCGATAAGGTCTTTTTGAATTCTCCTATCTATAATGGCATCCCCAACACTTGCCAATTTTAATCTCCCATACCCTGCCTTGTAGCTCCTTTTAGCGATAATTTTTTTAGCCAGGACTTCTGCCCTCAACTCCACCCTGTGACTGGCAACTTAATATCTCCACTTGGCTGTCAGTCAGCTTCCTCAAACTCCCTGAAGTTCTACCCCAAAGGGAGCTCAGATCCCTCAGATCCTGTCTCACCCAGATCTGCTCTTCCTGCAATCTTCCTCATTTCAGTTAACGGCAACCCTATTCTTCTGAACCCTCGAGGAAAGATCTTAGAGTCACTTTTCATGTCTTTTCTTTTCTCACACTTCCTACCCAAACTGTCAGCAAATCGTATTCTCTACCTGCAACAGCTATCCTGGCTTCAACCACTTCTCACAGCCTCGACCCCTGCCTCCTGTCCTACTCGCCTTTGCTTCTCACCTGAATTATTGCAAGAATCTCCTAACTGATCTCCCTGCTTCTGGCCCAAGTCTTTCTGTTCCCCACAGAGCAGCCAAAGTGATCCTCTTAATATTAGTCAGATCACATCACTCATCTGCTCAAAACCCACCAATAGGCTTCTCTCTCACTTCGTAAGAGCCAGAGCCCTCCCAGTGGGCCAGTATCTCTGCACTCTCTGTGCTTCCTTACCTTTCTGACCTCCTAGATAACTGGAATAAATAACGGCAATATCTGTTGGCAGGATGAATGAGTTCACAGCAAGATCTGCTCACCCACCTGTTCGTTATCTGTCTTTCTCCACCTGAATGTAAACACCATGAAAAACGTAGAGACTTGCACGTAGCAGGTACCCAGTAAATATGGATAAGATGAGTGAACACCCAAGTGAACTCAGACTGTCTGACTATGAAGTCATCTGCTTACCCCACCGTACACCACATCGTAAAACAGCTGGGCTTTGGGGCTCTCTGCTTTTTTTTTTTTTTTTTTTTTTTTTTTTTTGCGGTACGCGGGCCTCTCACCGTTGTGGCCTCTCCCGCTGCGGAGCACAGGCTCCAGACGCGCAGGCTCAGCGGCCATGGCTCACGGGCCCAGCCGCTCCGGGGCATGTGGGATCTTCCCGGACCGGGGCACGAACCCGTGTCCCCTGCATCGGCAGGCGGACTCTCAACCACTGCGCCACCAGGGAAGCCCAAGGGCTCTCTGCTTTTATGATACGCTCTGAACCTTCCCCGCATCATCGTTTTTCACTTCTCCCCAGCAGTTTGACACTATATTCCCCTGCTTTCCTCTCTTAAAAGAGATGTCACGGTGTTAAGTTTTCCTTCTGTGCTAATGGTTACCAAACTCAGAATTTCAGGTTCCAGACCTGAATTTTCAAACAGCTGCTGTGATGAAGCCTGGTCCTTGAGAACAAAGTAAAAAAGCTCGTGCCACGTGCCAGCACACAGTGTGCAGCCAATCAAGGCTAGTTCCCGTTCCTTTCTTGGGACACAGAGAAGGCGCACATCGGTTCCGCTTTACGCTGGGGTGCAGATGGGGGAGGCGGGGGACCAGGTGTGGGGCGGCTCTTCGGCCGGCAGAACATCTCCATTTTATTTTATGCCTGCCCTGTAGGCTTCGCCTCACTTCCATCAACGTGCAGAACGTGGAAGTGAAAAATCTGTCTCTGGCCACCCTGCCCCCGCTTAGGCACGCCTACTTCCTTCCTCTTCGCCATAAGATTAGGTGCTCTTCCTCCCTGTACAGGAGGCGCACACACGTCTTTGGGGCATGTTCTTGAGTGTTTCAGCAGAAGCGGACTTCCAGCCACCTTCCACTAGCTCCGTGATGCAAATCACATCACTTTTTTCCTTTTGGAAAAAATCAGTTCCTCATCTGTAGAATGGGTACACTATTCGCTCTATGTTGTGAGGTTCAAATTATATAATAGGATGCAGTAGTACTTTAAAGATATTAGGCATATACACTTTTTATTTATACTGAAATAAAAGTATTATATGAGAAAACAGAAAAGTGGTAGCCAGGGGTTGGGAGGGGGGGAAATAAGGAGAAGTTGGTAAAAGGGTACAAACCTTCAGCTATCAGGTGAATAAGGTCTCAGACTCATATAAAGCATGGTGACTATAGTTGATAAAACTGTATTGTATAATTGAAATTTGCTAAGGAGGTAGAACTTAAATGCTCTCACCAAAGGGGAAAAATAAAATAAAATAAAATAAAAAAGGCAAATATGTGAGGTGATGGATATGTTAGTTAACTAGATGGAGGTATTCTTTCATACCATATATATATATATATCAAATCACCACAATGTACACTTGGACTATCTTACAATTTTATATGTCAGTTATACCTCAATAAAGCTGAAATTTAAAACATAATAAAATAAGAAAGTGTAACCCTTATAGTCTATGAACTTCTTCTATACTGTGTAAACTATTCTTACCTCAGAAACACAGATACAGGACACAGTTGTTAAGAATCCGCCTGCCAATGCTGGGGACACAGGTTCGAGCCCTGGTCCCAGAAGATCCCACATGCTGCAGAGCAACTAAACCCGTGAGCCACAACTACTGAGCCCCCATGCCACATCTACTGAAGCCTGCGTGCCTAGAGCCTGTGCTCTGCAAGAAAGAGAAGCCACCGCAATGAGAAGCCCGTGCACTGCAATGAAGAGTGGCCCCCGCTCGCCACAACTAGAGAAAGCCCACACACAACAAAGACACAATGCAGCCAAAAATAAATAAATAAAATTTTTTTAAAAATAAAGAAATAAACTATGAGATTTAAAAAAAAAAAAAAGAAACACAAGTATATGCCTCTTGGAGTAAAAAGTTGCATTGTTTGTCAGTATGTGAATATGGTCCAGAACTTTTAAATCAACTAGAAAACTTTTGTAAATCAATTATACTTCAATTTCTTTAAAAAGTTCAAAAAATTTTGTGCTAAATAATAATAGTAATACTAATATAGTGCATTCTATGTGCTGGACATGTTTTAAGTGTGTTTGTGTGTGTGTGTTTGTGTGTGTGTGTGTGTAACCATTTGTTTCTCACCTTAAAGAATTTTGACTCAGTTCTTTTTTTTGGCTGCGTTGGGTCTTTGTTGCTGCATGCAGGCTTTTCTCTAGTTGCGGCGAGTGGGGGTTACTAACAAAGCCCGTGTGCCACAACTACTGAGCCTGTGCTCTAGAGCCCGAGAGCCACAACTACTGAAGCCCACATACCTAGGCCCACGCTCTGCAACAAGAGAAGCCCCAGCTCGTCACAGTGCAAGAGACCCTTTGGCCCACCTACATCACCCGCTTCAATCTTCTACTAGTAAAAGAATTTAGTTATTCCAGTAATAGCAGTGAAATATTATTAGAGCAACTGAGAGGGAAAGGAGAGGTGGAAGGATTGTCTGTCCATTTGTGTTTACAATAGAAGTAGAATCATTTAAATTTGAAACGCCCTGTCTACCTATCTTAAAGTGTATTTACAGGGAAGTTATAAGCAAAAAACCCAAAAAAAGTTGATGCAACTGTTTAACAAACCTCAGTTAATTAGATAACCAACAATAAACTAGGTGGATAGCAGTGAAGCTGAACTAATGGGACTTGGTAGCTACAGGAACACAAAAGTGTCATAATAGAAAATACAGCCATCTCAGAATAACACTGAAGATAAGACGTGCTTCCTGAAGCAGCAGGAATTCCAGTCCACACTTATGGGGGTGCATATGGGCAAGAGGAAATTTGATACGTTAACAAGTATTACGTAGCAAGCAGTCTACTGAATTGCAGTCCTTAGTACACTGTAGACTACGCTAATTTCCACTACCAACACCGATTTTATGAATACTTGGAGGCTTACTGTAACTAGGAAGTCTTGATAATAATGATGATGAAAACTCACATTTTTGAGCCCTTAGTATGTGGCAAGCACTGTGCTAAATACCACAGTGCATTGATAGGAATTATGAATCTGAAGCACAGCGAAGTTAAGAAACTTACTTCAAGTTACACAGCTGAAAAAGAGTGGAACTGGTAAAGGAACCCAGGCAGCCCTTATGGATAAAAACGGAAGGCTATGGCACAATGTGGAACAATCTTCGAGAATCCTTTTAGACATTTAGACCACTGCTTCTTCCAGAGTTGATATTAAAACCATAAGCACTTTTTCTGACCTCTACTCAAGCGACTTTAGAATTGGATTATAATTACTCATTTACTCATAGATTTCCTCCATTAAATTGCGAGCTCCTGGAGATCAGAGAACTCATCTTGTTCTTTTTGTTTTCTAAGGCCCTTGCAAAAGGTCTCGCACAGAGTAATGGCTCAATACATGTCACACTCTTCCTTTCATTGTTTCACATAGTAGAGCTGACCACTGTTTTACTTCTCTGCTGATCACATCATTTTATCTTAGTAAATATGTATTCAACCCTCTAGCCATGTGTCACCCTCAGGCATGGTGACAGAGTGCTGGTAAACTTACACACGATGCCTGCACTCAATGAGTTTGCATCTAGTGGGGGAGACAGACATTGAAGGAGCCATTAATATGATACAGTGATAAGAAAAGTAGGAATGCCATCTAAGCATGCGGGAAAGGGGCGGATTCTAAAGAAAGATCAAGAGGGACTTGTGGGGAAGTGTTTATGGTTGAACGCTGAAAACTGAGTGGTGGTGAAGTCAGATGGAAAAGGGATGGGGTGGTGGAGAGGTTCGAGAGAGTGTCCTAGGTGGGAGACAGTGTGTTGAAGGCGCACACATAAGAAGCACAAAACCAATACAACTTCATCAAGTTCTTCACCTTCAGCACAAGAGGGAGAAAGGCCACGGAGAGGCTGGGGGATTAGGGAAGGGCCAGCTTTGAGAGAGAGGGACATGTGTTAAGAGTAGGACTTTATCCTAAGGCACTAGGAAAGTACTGGGGGGTATTAAATAAGGTTAGCCTCTTGATAGGATTTACATCCAAAATGATTTCACTTGCTGCAGTGCAGAGAATGGCTTGTAAGAAGCAAAATGGAAGGCAGGGAGACCAGTTAGAAGTTATCGCAGAGGCCCAGGTGGTCCAGGTGATGGAGCATGGTGATGGCAAGGATGGAGAGGAGCTTCAGAAGCAAATGCCTAGGCAACCGAGAAGGTCAACCAAGCTCCTAATTAAAGTATTAGAGCAAGACTTTCTCCAACTGCCTCATTATTCTTACCTTCTGTGATCTTTGAGAGAAAAGAGTATATGGCTTAGTATTCTTCTGATTCTAAACTTCATCCTTAAGGTCAAGGGAGCAGCAGCATCTCCACAGTGAAGATGAACTGTCAGCTGTGGGTTGGGGGCTGACTGAGGGCTGAACATGGTAGTTTTCAACCAGAGCTGTGCATCCAAATCACCTGTAGAGCCCAGGGTCCCATCCCAGGTCTACTGACTCACACTCTCTAGAGGTTTTGTTTTTGTTTTTGTTTTTGTTTTAAATGAAGTATAGTTGATTCACAATATTATATTCGTTTCAGAGGTGCTTTAGATACCCTTTGATTAAGCATTTTGTGTCTAGGGTGGGAAATACTGAGGGCCTGAACAGGGCTTGTCAGAGAGTACTGATGAGGGAATTAACAAGAAAGTATAATTTCCAGGACTCAGCAACCAATTGGATGCGACACACAAAAAAGGGAGGCTGCATCGATAAAGATATTTGCAATTGTCCTGCAGGCCCATTACAACCTGGGCAGTGCTTTTATGAGAACTGGATAAAGCCAGACCTCTGGGCACCAGGCTGGCTTGCAGCCCCCATAGGACAGGTGCTCCTGTTCAATCAGCAGTCGTATGTGGCAGTCCTGATTTCCCACCTGGAGACTGGAGACCTAGGCGGCATAGGAGGCGGGCTGGCGAGCAGAGGCTGGGAGGTTCAGTTTGGGTCCTGGTGTGCCTGAGTGGTAGTAGAATATCCACCTACCTGCAGGTATAGCTGGTAAGTGAAAATGGGGGCTACTGCTTATTTAAGACCAAAGAGGAAGCTGAGAGCTATTAGCATAGTACAAAGGCCGAAGGCCAGACATTGATATTGGCAAAGGGAAGATTGTAGACAGAAACAGAGTTCCCTATTACTTAAGTGTAACTGGTGGCAGCTAAATGCACTGGGAATAAACAATCACTTAGGTAGTAACCAATAATAGAACAGAATTTCCTCCCCCAAACTTAAAAGTTAATTTCCTGAAACTTAGCCTAAAAATGATATAGAAAGAAATTCTATGGTTGGGTAACTTAAAGGCCTTAGGGGAAAAATAGGACAGAGGAACTGACCTTGTAGGAACTTACAAATGTCATGTTTTCTAAACTCAAACAATGGAGGGCACACTTACTAAATAGTTCACAGCTGACATTAAACGTGGCCTAAATTAAAGGGCACAGGACAATTAATTGCCTGTAGAACCTCCTGCTTGCTAGACATTTTTCAGGATTTCTCCCCCATTTCATGGAGATGGTTATAAATTCGTTTTGCATTATTGCAGATACTGTTTATTTGCATTTTAAGATATATTTGCTATTTCCCTTTCTTTAGTTTCCTGCTCAAGTGTCCAGTCCTTGCTGATTGGGAGTTGTTTTCCCCTGCTTCCTGAAATAACTCGGATGTTTGTGAAGGAACATTTGCATAACTGAGAAGGTTATTTCTCAAACTCCTCTACTTAGACGCAAGGTCATGAACACTTCATCAGAAGAGCACTGCAGTGGGCTTCCCTGGTGGCGCAGTGGTTGAGAGTCCGCCTGCCGATGCAGGGGACACAGGTTCGTGTCCCGGTCCGGGAAGATCCCACGTGCCGTGGAGCGGCTGGGCCCATGAGCCATGGCCGCTGAGCCTGCGCGTCCGGAGCCTGTGCTCCGCAACGGGAGAGGCCACAACCGTGAGAGGCGAGGCCCGTGTAACCCAAAAAAAAAAAAAAAAAAAGAAGAGCATTGCAACTGGGCTCTGTCCAGTTCCTCTTAGAGGTTTCAGTTCTTTTCCTCCGCAGATAACAGCTAATAACAATCAACACTTGTTGACCAGTTCCCTGTACCGAGTGCCTGGCTTGGTGTTTTATATACATGGTGCTATGTATCCTTAACAATAACATTGTGAGGTGGCTAGTATTATTATTTTTTAATTTGTTGACGTATAGTAGAGTTGATTTACAACGTCGTGTGAATTTCTGCTGCACTGGAAAGTGGCTCTGCTCCTCACATTCGAACCCAACCCATTGTTCCAGGCACAGCTCTGTGCAGACTCTTCTAAGAAAGCGGCCTCTGCAGCCCCAGGCCAGGGGCTTCTCCCTTCCTTTCTCTACACTCCTGTGGGACTTGGGGTCTCTCCCACATCACACACCCTCGTAACTTGTCTAAGACCCATCCCCTCAGGTGCTGAGCCTCGTCCTTGAGAAGACTTGAGCGAACAGGTTCCTTGCACTGTGTTCTCCATGGGCAGGTCCAGGCCAGCGCTGGGCCCAAAGCTGGTTCTTGGAAATGACTTGTTGGCTTGGGAGGGTGACTTTCCTCTCCCATCACACCTCCATGCCTCGGTTATGAGGAGCCATTCGGAGGGAGGACACCAGGCTAGCTCAGCAGACCTTGTTTAAGCTTTCAATTAGGTCCCTCCATGGCGATTTTCTTTTCGGTGGTGCTTTTGGTTTTTCTTTTTCTTATTTTACCCTCTGTTATGTTCCTTTTAAAATGTTCTCTTTATTTTTTCTTCTGCTATTTTTCTTATGAGATTTAATGCTATATTATTTAGCATGTAGATTTTCATAACTGTTGGATTTTGTGAAGAATTTCACCTTTAGCTTACAAAGCATCCTACATTTTTTTTTTTCCTATTTTAATGGGGTTTTTTTGCCCTAAACTGAACATGAATGATGTTTTTCTAAACCTCATAACCAGAAGGGGAACGTTTGGAACAGGGCAAGATGGGTGATTAGTCAACGTTTTACAGAGAAACACAACTAACAGGATATGTTTTGTTTTGTTTTTTTGCGGTACGCGGGCCTCTCACTGTTGTGGCCTCTCCCGTTGCGGGGCACAGGCTCCGGACGCGCAGGCTCAGCAGCCATGGCTCACGGGCCCAGCCGCTCCGCGGCACGTGGGATCCTCCCGGACCGGGGCACGAACCCGCGTCCCCTGCCTCGGCAGGCGGACGCTCAACCACTGCGCCACCAGGGAAGCCCAGGATATGCTTTTATATATCAATATCTATATATGAGAGAGGGAGAGAGAGAGAGAGAGAGAGAGAGAGAGAGAGAGATTGATTTTGAGGAATTGGCTCCCACAGTTCTGGAGGTTTGGAAAGACCAAAATCTGCAGAGGAGGCTGGCAGGTTGGAATCTCAGGGAAGAGTTGCAGTCCGAGTTCAAAGGCAGTCTGCTAGCAGAATTCCTTCTTGCTCTGGGGAGATCAGTCTTTGTTCTCTTAAGGCCTTCAAATGATTGGATGAGGCCCACTGACACAGATAATCTGCTTTATTCAGACTCCATGGATTTAAATGTTAATCTCACCAAACAAACAAAAAAACACCCTCACAGCAATATCCAGCATAACGTCTGACCAAATATCTGAGCACCATGGCCCAACTAAATTGACACAGAAAATTAACCATCACAATGGGAGAAAGAGAGGAGAGGGATGCCGTTGCCTTTCCAACAGGGAGCTTCATGCCCTGCTGGATTGAGTAACAAATAGAGGCTTTAGTGAACAGGCTTCTTAGAAATATTTTCTTATGAGACTAGAAAACAAATAAACTGAGCTCTCTAAATGGGAGAAGGTCAAAAGGAAGAGATGCCATTCAGATCCAGGCTGCTGATTTTTACAGGGAGAGGAACAGATGGGAAGGCTTCCTGGTGAGAACATAAGGCACCTCGCTTTGGGGAGCTGGAGACGGCGTTTGTAGGAGCCTCAGAGCCTCAGCCTGACTGGAGGCTCTTTCCAGACACCAGTGACCCCAGACCCAGCTAGTGGCCTCTTCTGCAGCCTGCATCGGCCCCCTAGCAGTCCCCTTACAGAAGCAGGCTTGGGCCGAGAGTGCCTGGTGCCCTGCAGAGCGCCAGCTGTCTCACCGCTGCCACTGAGAGGCAGTCCTGGTCTTCCCTCCTCGGCCCAAGCAGATCCTCCTCTGACGCATCGCTGCTAGTGGTTTTAATAAATACTTGGACTTGGCTGTGTGCATCAAACAGCATAGCTCTAACGTAGTTGTAGTTCAAAATCAGGTATCCCGGGGCTTCCCTGGTGGCGCAGTGGTTGAGAGTCCGCCTGCCGATGCAGGGGACACGGGTTCACGCCCCGGTCCGGGAAGATCCCACATGCCCCGCAGCGGCTGGGCCCGTGAGCCATGGCCGCTGAGCCTGTGCGTCCAGAGCCTCTGCTCCGCAGCGGGAGAGGCCACAACAGTGAGAGGTCCGCGTACTACAAAAAAAAAAAAAAAAAAAAAAAGAAAAAAAAAAAAAAAATCAGGTATCCCTTAATTGTTGAAAATGATGTCTTTTAGGGGGGGAAAGTGGTGGGGTGGTGGGGTGGTGGTGGTGGTATGAATTGGGAGATTGGGATTGACATGTATACACTAATATGTATAAAATAGATAACTAATAAGAACCTGCTGTATGAAAAAATAAAATTTTAAAAAAAGAAAATATCTTCTAACTATGCTGTCTATAAAGTAAATAACAGTTTTTCTAGTTTACTTCCATCACAAACACTTAGAGGTGTTCCTGAGAGAATAAACCAATCTGATTAGTAAAGAAAAACTAAGGCCTGTGAAACTCTTTGGAAAAGAATGCAATGTGACTACTATAAATTCCTTGGCTGAGAACAGGTAAGAATTTAAAAACTGATATTTTATAGAAAACTGTGTAAAAATAGTTCAACAATAAAATTTAACAAGTATTCCTCTCTGCTCCTTTCACAGTGCTGGTATTTTCCTTCAGTTTATGAGCCTCTTGTGTCCATCTATGTCTCTGACTGAAATTTGTCAGTTCCTTTAACTCTTTTTTTTTCCATATAATCATCAAAGATTTTATTTATTTTTTTTGGAGGGGGGGTTGCATCGCTTGAGGGTTCTTAGTTCCCAGACCAGGGATCAAACCTGTGCCCGTGCAGTGGAAGCGCAGAGGTCTAACCACTGGACAGCCAGGGAATTCCCACAATTCCTTTAACTCTTATTTTTCTATACTCTTCCACCAAAATGTCTCCGTAGTGCCCCCAATTTTACCATTCATTCTTTCCTTTTCTTACTCTCCTCTTTTCAGGTGATCTTATTCATTCTCATACATTTTCTGCACCCAGACGCACGTTTTGAATTGAATTCCAGCTTAAAATTTCCAAGTACCTATCAGACATCTTCATCTGAACGTCCCACAGCTGGCCCTGACACAACATGCCTAAACTTGAGCTTGTTATCTGACCTGTCAATCTGCTCCTTCTACTGTACTATTGACTTCAGTTAATAATATTACCATCCATGCTAGACTTCAAGCTGGAAAGTCTGGACTTATGTTTACTCATCTCTACCCTTTGCCCTCCTCCTAACCCCTTCCCTAGAGTCTAACTGTTACGCAAGTCTACCATTTCTAACTTTGCAATGTCTTTTGAATTCCTTCCTTCTTGTTTTCTTTTTTCCTTATCTATCTGTCTTTTCTATCACTTTTTTCCTATTTAAAAAAATCATCGGGCTTCCCTGGTGGCGCAGTGGTTGGGAGTCCGCCTGCCGATGCAGGGGACACGGGTTCGTGCCCCGGTCCGGGAGGATCCCACGTGCCGCGGAGCGGCTGGGCCTGTGAGCCATGGCCGCTGAGCCTGCGCGTCCGGAGCCTGTGCTCCGCAACGGGAGAGGCCACAACGGTGAGAGGCCCGCGTACCACACACACACAAAAAATCATCTCAGACAGTATCATGTTATTGGTTCTAGTCTTTAACCAACTGCTTTCATTTTTTTTTTTTCATTGCTGCATGGGCGTTCTCTAGTTGTGGCGAGCAGGGGCTACTCTTCGTTGCGGTGCACAGGCTTCTCATTGCAGTGGCTTCTTTTGTTGTGGAGCACGGGCTCTAGGCGTGCGGGCTTCAGTAGCTGTGGCATGTGGGCTTAGTTGCTCCGTGGCATGTGGGATCTTCCCGGACCAGGGCTCGAACCCGTGTCCCCTGCATTGGCAGGTGGATTCTTAACCACTGCACCACCCGGGAAGTCCAAACCAACCGCTTTCTAAAATACACAGCTGAACTTGCTACTTCCTTTAACATTTTTTTTTTTTTTAATGGCTTTCCATGGCCATGAGGGGAATGTGTAGATTGGCAAGAGATTCCATAGTCATTGCACTCTGGCTAGTCCTTTGCAGTTTTATCTCCTATATTACCTATTATGCAACCCACAGTCTGACAGTTTGCCTATTTGGCATTTTCCCAAAGTTCTTTTTTTTTTTTTCCGGTACGCGTACCTCTCACCGTTGTGGCCTCTCCCGTTGTGGAGCACAGGCTCCAGACGCACAGGCTCAGCGGCCATGGCTCACAGGCCCAGCCGCTCCACGGCATGTGGGATCCTCCCGGACTGGGGCACGAACCCGCGTCCCCTGCATCGGCAGGCGGACTCTCAACCACTGCGCCACCAGGGAAGCCCTTGGGGGAAGCCCCCAAAGTTCTTTATATAGTCTTATCTCTATGTCTTTGTTCATGCTGCTCTCTCTACCTGTAATATACAGAAAACCTGTAAGTGCCGTAAGGAAAAAGGAAACAGGAGTGATCACCATTGTCTGGTATCATCAGCAGAACATTTCCTTGAAGAGATGGATCCGCATCGGGGGAAAATGTGGCATTTAATGTTGGATGTTCATGGTGGGGAGAGATATAGAAGATACTACGTATCAGGGAGAGTTTGAAAATCTATTCTTTACCATTCTACTTTCGATCTTTTAACTTTGGGCCAACTCCTTTATCTCACAGAACCTCAGTTTCACCAACTAAAACAGGGGAACAGAGGGCACCATTTCAGCTAAGAATAATAATACCCCTCTAGAATAGATACTGTGTTAGGCTCTCTGAAGGTTGATACTAAATGGAAAACAACAGAGGACGAAGTCGAATAAGACCCTTGTCCCTACCACTGAGGAGATCTGTTATCCAAATCAGCGTTGGAAGCAGGCAGAACTGGTGCTGAGCACGCTGAGGGCTACAGGGGCAGCAAGGTGTCCGATGAGAAAGGGGGAACCTAGTGAGTCAGTTATGCTAATTCATCCCCTGGGTATATCTCCCATCTTCTTGACTAGTAACTAGTACTATTGGAAAGTGACATGATGATGGGGTGCTTGGCAAACATCCAGCGAATGATGAACGCAGCTTGTGTTGAACACGCAGTACCCTTTAGACATCTGGAGGTGATGGGATGGGCTAGAGGGTCGATGAGATGTTTCCGCACATGCACTCATCTCCCTAACGCTTACCTGGTAATTTGGTCATAATGAAGTGTGTGCTTGAATTGTCATGAAAGAAGTTGCTTACATCGTTCAGAGCGTTATTCTACTGCCAGGGGTATTTCATCAGCCTGGGTATTTTGGTTTACAGAACTTAGTATTTTCGACTGGGGAAAGAGAAGGAGTTGGAATCAGCTCTGGCTAAGTGCGTGCAAAAAACCGTTTTCAGAACATCAGGGAACTGAGGCTCATGGGCACGGTTTCTGGTGCTCCTGGGCACCAGGAGAAGAAAATTTAGAAGAAAACCATACACATAATGGAAACCTTACATCTGTGCTGGGATGGTCCCAGATTTTGCTAGAACTCAAGCTGACACTTCCTCTGCTGTTCCCCGCTGGCTCTGGTAGCTCATCCTCTGCCATCAGGCTGCTTCCTGAAAGTACCAGATACAGGATGCTCTTGATTAAAGAGTGACTGAAGGGTTATGACTCTCACGTACTGAAAGTTTCGTAGTGCAACGCAAAACTGCATTAGAGTGAGCTGATCGTGGTGCAATGGTGCAAGCAAGACCTTGGCATAGCGGGATCAGAGGTATGAGAAAGCGATCAGGATCAAAGCAGGGGCATGAGAGTTTGGAGGAGAGTATTGGCTCTATTCTGAGAGTTTCTTTCTCCTGCTAGTCGCATGACTTGTGCCAGACAGAAGGGAGGATGAGTGGAAATTCCAAGAATGGTTTTCACACGCAGGTGGCCGGAGGGCGTTGGGAACACAGGACGGATCTCCTGGAGGGTCAGGGTGACAGAGGGTGGCAGAGGAAGGCATGGTCCCCTCTTCAGTAGTACTGTTTTAAAGCACATCTTTGCAGGGTCGGTGTGACTTTTATGGCCAACCCCAGTGGTAGAGGAGAGGCATCTCCATTTGACTTTGCCAGCAAAATTGTGGAAGAGAGCCAGAGCAGAAGAAAAGAAAGCACGGATGTCCAGGAGTGGCATAAAGTATTTGTTTGGGGGGTTCTACCTCTGCCACAGGAAGCCCCCCCCCCAGGTGGATGGGAGTGAACCAGATAAATGTGTTAAATCACCAAAATAAAGTGTCCCCAATACCTATCAACTTATGCCCAACCTCAAGCCATGACATCACTAAAGAGACTGTTTACTGTTCTTTTCCCAATTTAATTTGGAGGCTTGGATGTTTCATATGACACTCTTGTTGGATATCAACAAAGCTTCCACATGCCTCTGTAAACTTGCTCTGACTGTGAAGATGTGTCTTGTTTTTCTCCTGGATGTTCTTCCAAAGACGAAGGTATTAAGAGATGAACTTCATATTTTTAGGGTTCCACTATATATACTTGATCTTATTAGGAAAGATGTTTTCACACCTTGAATCAGCTAGATGTATGTTATCTGTGTATCTCCTATTGTGTGAACTTCTCAAGGATCACTGTCCACAGCTCCTAAGCATCCTTTCCTGCTATTACTAATAATTGTGCATTTTTGTGATTCTCTTGACCTAACTTGTGAGCACATTCACCTAACTCCTTAATGGATCCCCTTCTCTCAAGAAGGTATGGGCCGCTTTCTGTCAATGAAGGAACTAAGACTTGAATATCGTCTTCAGGCACCAGCTGTTGTTAACGAGACAGATGCTGTCCAAATCCAGGTCTCCTGCTGGGCAGGAGTGTTATTCATGAATCATTTCTAAAATGTCATTTTATCCAGAACTTATCAACCAAGTTGAGTTAGAAAAAGGGATAGACTTCCCTCTCTTTGACATAATTGAGAAAACAGACCCACATGCAGCCAGCAGGAAGAAAAAAACACATTAGGTTTTAATGTTGGCGTATATTTCTCAGATAGAAATTTGCCGATACACTCTTGGCCATGTGAGGTACTGCTCTTTCTTAGCGCCCTGATACCCATCTAGAGTACATGGCAGAGGGCTGGCTCTCTCTTTCCATGAACTAGCTGTCTTCTTTGCTGTCTCTCTTCCTCATCTGAAGGCATGGTGCAAGGAAGTCCAGCTTCCCTGTTGCTAAAACAACAGCACTCCTGAAGCTGTGAAACCTACCAGCCATCACTCTTAAAACACCACAAGGCAGAGTGGGCATGGCGCAACCCTCCCCTTAGGTCACCCCGAAAAGTCTGCCTTTTCTGATTTCTTGTCCCCTTTAACACCATTTTGGCGTTCACTTGAACTTAATGGTCCTCCTTTGAAAATACTAGAGGCAGCCCCGTGATTTCATTTGCCCCATTCAGACACTTAACTACCTTTTCTCTTGTTGGATGACAGATTTTGCATATTCCTCCAGGAATCTATTGTCTTAAAAAAACCCACTTGAGTTCCATGTCATCTTAAAGGTGAAAAGCTCATAGAACAGGTGTGGGTAAAAGATCTTGAAACCATGGCTCCTGGTTACCAATGATATGTGGACATCGGCAAGCTAACTTCTCCCTTTGCTATTTTTGGAGCAAAGACTCACTGTCAGTTCAGTAACACAGGAGAACTGATTAAGGGCCAACCACAGGCACAGGACAGAGCAGGATTTCCTACCAGTTGGGTAGTTACCAAGAATAATTCAAGATGGCGCCTGGCCTTGCTAAGCAAGGCCAGGCGCCATCTTCCTACACACTTCATTTCAGTATCAGCTGTTTCAGTTTCTAACACACAAAAGCAGGGGCAATGTATGGAAAGTGCACGCTTGTTTACCAGTTAGAGCACTTTTTGTTTTTCTGACCGTGGTTGGCTCAGTTCCCCTAATTTGGTTCTGTTTGTGCAGACCATGCTTCGCAGACCATGCTTCACATGGCTCTGGCTGCATGGCGGGACCTGGCCTTGTCTTCACACCAAAGCTGCCACCCACTTGTTAAAAGGCGCGGTCCCCTCACAGGAAGCTAGTGCAATGGAGAGCCACATTTAGATGTAGGAAGCAGGGGTCCCAGAACCCTTTTAACACTTGCCTTATATTAATAACGTCCTTACATTTGTATCTGAAATATATGTTACAAAGCACTTTCAAGTTGTGAAACCTGTTTGATCTCCATAAGAATCACGTTAACAGCAAGGATTATTATTTCCAGAGTCCACAAATGGAGAAATATGGTTGGCTGAATCTGCAGATGTGGAAGCAGCAGACACAGAGGGCAGACTGTACTTATAATTTACTTATTCTCTTCACTCTTCACTGTCTGTCTCCCCTCTGCTTAAATCTAAATTCCACAGGGTGGGGATCTTAATTTTCTTCTCTGCCGTGTCCCCAAAGCCTAGACTAGTGCCTGGCACAGAGTTGGTGCTCAATAAATATTTGTGGAATGAATGAACTGAGCCCCTTCAGGTCCAGGCTTCCTTTTAAGGCTCCACTTTGTAGTTTGGGAAAATTTTCATGAAGGAAAAGAGATGCAGAGAAAAGCAGTGCTGCTCTTAGCTGTGACTATTTGGTTCTCCCAAAGGGAATTAGGTTTCGTTTGTTCATAGGGCTAAGAGATGAGATGTGATTAGTAAATGGAAAATTGGTCAATGATGGACGTGTGTCAAAAACTCTAGAAACAATAAATGCTGGAGAGGGTGTGGAGAAAAGGGAACCCTCTTGCACTGATGGTGGGAATGTAAATTGATATAGCCGCTATGGAGAACAGTATGGAGGTTCCTTAAAAAACTAAAAATAGAACTACCATACGACCCAGCAATCCCACTACTGGGCATATACCCTGAGAAAACCATAATTCAAAAAGAGTCATGTACCAAAATGTTCATTGCAGCTCTATTTACAATAGCCAGGACATGGAAGCAACCTAAGTGTCCATCAACAGATGAATGGATAAAGAAGATGTGGCACATATATACAATGGAATATTACTCGGCCATAAAAAGAAATGAAACTGAGTTATTTATAATGAGGTGGATGGACCTGGAGTCTGTCATACAGAGTGAAGTAAGTCAGAAGGAGAAAAACAAATACCGTATGCTAACACATATATATGGACTCTAAGGGAAAAAAATGTCATGAAGAGATTAGTGGTAGGACGGGAATAAAACACAGACTTACTCGAGCATGGACTTGAGGATATGGGGAGGGGGAAGGGTGGGCTGTGACGAAGTGAGAGAGTGGCAGGGACATATATACACTACCAAATGTAAAGTAGATAGCTAGTGGGAAGCAGCCGCATAGCACAGGGAGATCACCTCTGTGCTCTGTGACCACCTAGAGGGGTGGGATAGGGAGGGTGGGAGAGAGGGTGATGCAAGAGGGAAGAGATATGGGAACATATGTATATGTATAACTGATTCAGTTTGTTGTAAAGGAAAAACTAACACACTATTGTAAAACAATTATACTCCAATAAAGATGTTAAAAAAAAAAAAAATGATGGACGTGTGGCCATCGTTTTCTCCTCCTCATTCTTTCTTCCATGCAGTCAGTCCCCCAGATGCCTGGTTTTCCCTCTGTCTTCTCGAGTCTTTGCAGGCTGAGCAGGCCGGGTAATGAGAGCCTGGGGTTGCCTGGTGATTTGGATTGAGTTGTGTCTAATTAGAACAGAATCAGCAGCCCTTACCCTTTATCCCCCAAAGAATGAGGAGATGCTGGGAAGCAACAATTGCATTCCCCAAGCAGTTCAGAAAGTTTAAGGCTGCTATTTTTTTCCAGGCCTTGCAGATAATAGGAAGTAGTTATGGGAAGTGAAGTTACTCTGGCTGACCTCACTTTTTTGGTTTAAATTTGTTCTCACTTGTCTTGTTCACTTAAAGCTCAATGGCTTTGAATTAAGCATAATTCTTTAGCTAAGCCCTTACCATTTTAATGGGTGGGGAGCCTGTTACAAAAGCTTTACTTCATGATTGAACTAAGTTCACACACAAACACATCCAGAGGATGATGGAAAAACAAAAAACAAACCAAAGAAACAGATGTCTGCTTCTCTCCTGTGGCAGCTTTAGTCTACACAGAGTCCACTTCAGAAGGAAGTAAAGAGTCATTCACTTTTGTTTCCCTATCTTCTCTCCTCTCTGTCTACCCTCAAAGTCTCACTTCTGCTGCTTCTTCTCTGGCCTGGGTGGCCATTCTTTTTTTTTTTTTTTTTTTTTTTTTCAATTCATCTGGTTTTTCCCTTGGAAGTAGTGTCCAGCTGTTATCAAACCAAATTGGTTTGCCCAACGTGCAACAAACCAAAAGGCTGAGATGCTGAGATTTGCAGCAGAGAAAGGGATTATTCACAAGGCTGCCAAGAGAGGAGATGGTGGAACAAGTCTCAGATCCACCTCCCCAAAGGCGAGGGGCTTGAGATATTTATGGAATAAAGAAGCAGGGTGGTCTCAAGCATGGGGAAAGGTAGGGGGAAATTGAGGCAATCGGTGTGCTGTGCAGGCGTATCTGAATTACGTGCTTCTTTGTGGGATGGATGTTCATAAATGGGGGTGCTTAGCATAATCTGAGGGTGGAGTTTTTGACCCTCCGACATCAAAAGGTCATTCGTTGGACACCTGAGCAGGTCCAGTTTTATGGTCAGTGGTCCCAACCAGTGTTAACCAGCTCCAGCTCACTAGACACAGCTGACTCCAAGATCCTGGAAAACAACCTGGGCAAACATCTTATTGTTTAGGCTCTGAGAAGCTTGGAGGACATGAAATTTGCAACAAGATAATGAAAGCGGGCTTGCTCAGTGAAGCCAGACTACAAGCAGAGGGTTTTTTTTTTTTTTTTTAAACATAAATTTATTTATTTATTTATTTTTGGCTGAGTTGGGTCTTCGTTGCGGTGCGCGGGCTTCTCATTGAGGTGGCTTCTCTTGTTGCGGAGCACAGGCTCTAGGCACGTGAGCTTCAGTAGTTGTGGCTTGTGGGCTCTACAGCACAGGCTCAGTAGTTGTGGCGCACGGGCTTAGCTGCTCTGCGGCAGGTGGGATCTTCCTGGCCCAGGGCTTGAACCCGTGTCCCCTGCATTGGCAGGCAGATTCTTAACCGCTGCGTCACCAGGGAAGCCCGCAGAGGGGTTTTTAACAAGCTATAAGACGAGCTCAAGAATTTGTGTTAGTCATGAGTTTCTGTTCGCCCTGTGGGGCATGGTTTCAAAGTCACAAGCAGATAATAAAGGAATGAAGGGAAAGGATCTTTGAGGTCCAGACTTGCTCCTGGTAAGACTCACCACATGGTAGAAGAACACTATGTGTATCTTTTTCTTTGCTTTATCAAGAATTCCCTTCTTTTATATATAGGTATATATATATACATATATATATATATATATATATATTTAGAATGAGGCAGGACCCAGAAATGAGGCAGACATATATCCTCTCACAGGAAGAGGGTGAAAGGGGAGAAAATCCTCTCCTGCCATATAAATCTGAATGAAATTAATTGTTTAATTCTAGTGGGTAAGAGCTTTCTTTATGTAACTAGAAGTGCTTGGAAAAGACAAAGTCATGTTTTGGAAGATAAATTGCCAAGTGGGGGAAAAAAAGGTTAAAAATAAAGTGTGATGACAAAAAGTAAAAATTGATCATGAATAAAAAAAATCTTTGTCATTTTGATGGACAAAGAAGTGAAATTTTACTATTGTTTTAAACTGTATTTCTTGGAGGCTGAGCATTTTTCCATGTTTGCTAATCTGTCGCATTTCTTCTCTTGTGGCATGTCTGAGAAGTTTTAAAGGAGACATTTGAAACCACCTAAGGACATCTTAAGAGGAATGTTTAAATAAATCTTGGTATATAATTAACAGTTGCATTTTATGTGGCCATTACTGATTTTTTGTTTGTTTTGTTGTCCTTTTAGGACTGTAGGTGTACAGAATTTAGGGGTCTATATGCCTCAGTTAACAGCAATCTATACTCATCCATCCATGTAAGGCATTTTCTTTATTTTATTTAATCTTATTATTTTCCCCCTTCATCTCTGTATTAGTTTTCTGTGGCTAGTGTAACAAATTAGCACAAATTTAATGACCTAAAACAGTAGAGATTTATTCTCTCACAGTTCTGGAGGCCAGAAGTCCAAAATCACTATCATTGGGTTGAAATTAAGGCATCATCAGAGCCACATTCTCTCCAGAAGCTTTAAGAGAGCCTCTTCCAGTTTCTGGTGGCTATCGGCCTTCCTTGGCTTATGTCCACATCACTCTGTTCTTCAAGGGCAGCATCTTCGAATCTCTCTCTCTGCCCTATCTTTGTATTACCTCCTCTTTCGTGTGTGTCGAATCTCCCTCTGCCATAGAAAAACTTTTTTTTTTTTTTTGAATGTATTTATTTTTTATTTATATTTATTTTTGGCTGTGTTGGGTCTTCGCTGCTGCACACGGGCTTCTCTAGTTGCGGTGAGCGGGGGCTACTTTTTGTTGAGGTGTGCGCGGGCTTCTCATTGTGGTGGCTTCTCTTGTTGCAGAGCACGGGCTCTAGGCGCGCCAGCTTCAGTAGTTGTGGCTCACGGGCTCTAGAGCGCAGGCTCAGTAGTTGTGGAGCACGGGCTTTGTTGCTCCGTGGCATGTGGGATATTCCTGGACCAGGGCTCAAACCCGTGTCTCCGGTATTGGCAGGTGGATTCTTAACCACTGCGCCACCAGGGAAGTCCAAGACATTTCTAGTTATGTCATTTCTAACCTGCTTTTCAACGGAGATATATGGTTTCAGTAATACATAGGCCTAAGGGTTCTGTTGGTTTAGTCCAATACACTTTCTTCCTTCTCTGAAACACTCACTACCTCAACCATGTTGGTTGGCGGTATCTAGTTCCCCATTCCGACTGTACAAGTGTTACTGGAGAAGATTTCTGAATAGTTATTCTTTCTCAAAGTTAACCCTGCAAACTGTTCCAAGTGGAATCCACACACCTCTAGTCTCCATCCCCAGGTCTCCTTTTCCATTCGATGGTCAACAGAGCCCCCTACTGGGAAAAACAGCTCAACGACACAAATGCCAACACAAAGGGCAAGTGTCTCTAACGTTTGTTGCATTTGTGTGTGTGTGGTTTACTATTCAGTGTTAAATGTAATTACTGTGACCAGCTAAGAAAACTACAAATTACACTTGTAATCACTCTGACATATAATTACAAATGATTAGCTTCTCATTCCGTGCATTTTCCAATGACTCTGGATTGAAGAGTCATTGTAACAATTAATTGAAATCACAGATTTATAGTCTGGAAAAATCTGGAATTGATGTTGAGAAATAATTTGGTCCAGTCTCCTGCTTCAAGAACATCTAGCCTCTTCAGGATACGGAGTTCTCTGTTCTATTCCGAAAATTTCCAGAGAAGGACACACCACAATAGCATCAAAAGCCAATTTCTGTGTTTCTAGCAATCCACTGGGTTCATATATTTGATAAAAATATCTCTTTTATTTATTTATTTATTTGCGGTACGCGGGCCTCTCACTGCTGTGGCCTCTCCGGTTGTGGAGCACAGGCTCCGGACGCGCAGGCTCAGCGGCCATGGCTCACGGGCCCAGCCGCTCCGCGGCACGTGGGATCCTCCCGGACCGGGGCACGAACCCGCGTCCCCTGCATCGGCAGGCGGACTCTCAACCACTGCGCCAACAGGGAAGCCCAAAATATCTCTTTTAAAATAAACTTATTTTAGAATAGTTTTAGACTTACAGAAAAGTTATACAGATAGTTCCTGTTTTCCCTCACCTAGTTTTTCCCTGTTAAGATCACCCTGGTACATTTGTCACAGTTAAGAGTCAACACCAGTATATTACTATGGACTAAACTCCAGCCTGTTTTCGGATTTCACTAGTTTTTCCCTAATGCCCTTTTTTGGTCCCAGGATCCCATCCCGGATACTACATTACATTTCATTGTCTTGTCTTCTTAGGCGTCTCTGATCTCTGAGAGTTTTTGTGATTTATTTTTTGATGATCTTGACAGTTTTGATAGTATCGGTCATTGATTCGGAAGAAAGGTTTTGGGAGGGAGATCACAATGGTAAAGTAGCACTTTTATTACATCATACACAGGGACACACTAGCAACATGACATCACTGTTGAGGCTGGTTTTGATCTCCTGGCTGAAGTAGTGTCAGATTTCTCCACTGAAAAACAAAGACACTTTGCTGTTGTCGTTTTAAATTGAAAACTCTTGGGCTTCCCTGGTGGCGCAGTGGTTGAGAATCCGCCTGCCGATGCAGGAGACACGGGTTCGTGCCCTGGTCCGGGAAGATCCCACATGCCGCGGAGCAACTAAGCCCGTGAGCCATGGCCGCTGAGCCTGTGCGTCCGGAGCCTGTGCTCCGCAACGGGAGAGGCCACAACAGTGAGAGGCCCGCATACCGCAAAAAAAAATAAAAATAAAAAAAAAATTGAAAACTCTTGCCTCTTATTTTACAGAGCTAGAGAAACTTGTCAGCCTTCCCTTCAGAAGAGAGCAGCTTTTAGGAGCCGGAAAGACTTGAGTGTATGAGCAGTCGGCCACTTACTACCTGTGTGATCTTGGACACATTACTTCCTAAGCTTCACTATTAGAATTTGTAAAATGGGCATAATGACAGCACTTTCCTCACTTGCTGGGTGATGGTGAGGGCCAAATGACACGATGCAAGAAAATCACTCACTGGAGACCTGGCGCACAAACACGCAACTCACTCTGAAACTCAAGTCCTCGCCGTGATTACTGATGTTAATATGATAGCAGCGATCATATTAACATTATGTATTTCTTTAAAGTCACTGTGGAGTTTGTTTTTCATTGTCAGTAGCAGCAATTTCTCAGCACGCAACGCTTTGCATTAGCAATGCCGGCCTGGACTTGGGGCCTTTGGGCTCATAGGCTGTGCTCTGTGGGAACAGCGCCCCCTCGTGGTGAGACGTGGTACTCCTCCTTTGGGCCTTTCCCTATGGTGACGCCCTTACAGACCAGTCATGAGTTGACGGTTCCCTGAGCGCCCCCTGGGCCCTGAGGATACATTGCTGAGCCAACGACAGATACAGAGTGGCTGTGGCCTTGCTAGTCAGGGGAAGATTGTTCTGATACAGAGAAAGAGGAGATGCAGGCAGGGTTAGATCATACTGGGCCCTGATGGTTAAGTATGTGGATAACCTTGATTACTCCTCTCATCTGCAAGTCACGTAGTCCCAAGTGATAAAACGTTTTCTGGATGAAATTCAGCCTCCTCCAAATCCATCATCCTAAGATCAAAGCAGCCCAACTGAGTAATGATTTCACCTGTTCTCCTCTTCCCACTTTATTTTTGGAGGCTCTGCTGTTGGGCCCTGAAACAACTAGGATGGTGGTTTTCAAACTTTAGGGCACATTAGAATCACCCAGAGGGCCCTTTACACACACATTTTGTATATTTTTCCTGATACTTCCTATCTCGTCGATCTTTCTGAGTCTGACTTTGGACTCTGCCTCACCGTGGCTTGAGTCCTCATGTGTTTTGAGATTTTTGATTATGAGTTCATATTCCTTTGGAACTTGGTTTGTAAGGATTTATTTGCAGCCTGGGTTTAAGAGTATTCCTCCAGGGAGGATATGAGTTTGAGTCTACCAAACGTTTAGGGCAACTCTCAGTCTGGGCCCAATTTATTTTATTTTAATTTTATTATCATTATTATTATTATTATTATTATTTGCCTCTCATTGCTGTGGCCTCTCCCATTGTGGAGCACAGGTTCCGGACGCACAGGCTCAGCGGCCACGGCTCATGGACCCAGCTGCTCTGCGGCATATGGGATCTTCCCAGACCGGGGCACGAACCCGTGTCCCCTGCATTGGCAGGCGGATTCTCAACAATTGCACCACCAGGGAAGCTCGATCATTATTATTTTTAAATTGAAGTATAGTTGAATTACAATATTGTGTTAGTTTCAGGTGTATACGCATAGTGATTCCGCATTTTTGCAGATTATATTTCACTATAGGTTATTACAAGATAATGGGTATAATTCCCTGTGCTATATAATACACCCTTGTTGCTTATCTATTTTATATATAGTAGCTTATATCAAATATCTATTTTATTTATAATAGTTAATAGTAGTAGTTTGCTTATTAATCCCATACTCCTAATTTGTCCCTCCTCGCCTTCCCTCCCCCCTTTGGTAACCAAGAGTTTGTTTTCTACATTTGTGAGTCTGTTTCTGTTTGGTATACATTTATTTATATATCCAGAAAAAATGAAAACTCTAATTTAAAAAGATACATGTATTTCAATGTTCATAGCAGCACTATTTACAATAGCCAAGACAAGGAAACAACCCAAGTGTCTATCAACAGATAAATGGATAAAGAAAATGTGATATATATATATATATATATATATATATATATATATAAAATGGAATATTACTCAGCCATAAAAAAGAACGAAATATTGCCATTTGCAGCAATGTGGACAGACCTAGAGAATATTATGCTTAGTGAAAGAAGTCAGACAGAAGACAAATATCACTTATATTTGTAATCTAAAAAATAATATAAATGAATTATATACAAAACAGAAACAGTCTGGGCCCACTGTAAATCTGTGCCAGGTATTCAGATCACACGGGTGGCTGGATTCTGGTCCAGAATGCATGAGAAGGGTGGTCCATGGTTAGGGCATCTAGGATGAGAAGTGGGGTGGGGGGAAGGGTACTTTAGCATTTCCCTCTTTATCTAGAACCAAGGCCACCACTGATAAACATCTGTCCCTACTCCTTCCAGCAGACGTGTGTTTTCTAGTCTATCCACTGAGATTTTCCTAGTTTATTCGCAACTGTGGGGCTGGGGTCTCTGATTCTGACCCTGGACTTTGTCCCTGTCCCCTGCAGAAGCACAAACCCTTCCTGTGGCCTAATTTTGTGTAGCCCTTGAGCTAAGGACAGTTTCTACGTTTTAAAAGCGTTGTTAAAAACAACGACAACAATGAAAGAAAGTGACAGAAATCATATATGGCTCACAAAGCGTAAAATACTTACCTGGCCCTTTACAGAAAAAGTTTGTGGATCCCTAGACCTTCAGGGATCAGCATATACACCCAGGGAAAACTCCATGAACGGTGTTCATTTTCCGCTCTGGGTAGGTAGTACTTTCTTATCGCTTCTGGCTTCCAAGAAATTTTCTTACTTTCCTACCAATTTAGCCACTCATCTTAAAAGAAGATTTTAAAATATTTTGTCCAATGTTTTTTTTTTTTTTTTTTTGGTGGTACGTGGGCCTCTCACTGCCGTGGCCTCTCCCTTTGCGGAGCACAGGCTACGGATGCGCAGGCTCAGCGGCCACGGCCCACGGGCCCAGCCGCTCCACGGCATGCGGGATCCTCCCGGACCGGGGCACGAACCCGTGTCCCCTGCATCGGCAGGCAGACTCCCAACCACTGCGCCACCAGGGAAGCCCTGTCCAATGTTTTTAAGTGTTCTATAGTTTGGGGGTTTTCTCTGGACCTCTGGTTCCCCATAATATATGAAAAAGAAGTCCACCCCTATACCTTCCGTCCAGTAAGTCTCAGTGTCATAGCAGGGGCTAGAACAAGGGCAGGCAGTTGACAGTGAGCCAGTTTTGGAAAGCACAACATCATAACTAATTTTATTTTGAAGGAATGAGCACAGAGACTAATCACTCACATTGGGATCTTAAAGCAAGGAGCTTTCTCGCATGGCTAAAATTAGACAGCGTTCACTGGGACCCACCTTGTGGATGGTGTGTATGTGTTCACACGTGTCCCTGCTTGGAGACCATGGTCCCATCCATCCTATTTCTGTTTCCAGATTAGAATTGTTCCTGTTCAGGGAGTGTTTCCTGACTATACAACAATCTTCCTATCAATCTAATACAATCCAACTTGCAGCTTTTCTAGCTTTCCGTTCTGGAGATTTTTGAGCTGTCTGGAGATGCTTCCATTTATGGAAGCAGCGCAGTGCAGCCCCAGGATCTCTGGCAACGGGGTAGGGAAACCCAAGTTCCAGCCCTAACTCTGGCCCTGAATAATGTCCTCCCTTTTCTCCTCCTCCTCGTTTCAAATAAAGAGAATAAAAGAGAGAGAAAAAGAAAGTGATACGAGGCAAATGGACCACTTCTAACTTTATCTTTTGGGAGGCACTGTGTGTTATTAGATGAACAGGGGTTTTGCTGGTGTAACATCAGGTCCAGACCCAATCTTATTCCCAGGTCTAACTCTACCGTGTTCTTACATTCTGTAATTAACTTCCCTGTGCTCATATTTATTTATAGATATTGAAGTTATTCCAAAGCTCTGAATTATTATTATTTTTCTTCGAGATTTGAGACCCTTGGCTCCCATTAGATCTACAATACCAACGACAGCTGTGTTGTGTATACAGCTCTCATAGCAACCAAGGGCTATGCCCGCCAATGAAAACTGGCTCTGGTTTCTCCCCTGACTATTTAGTAACTGATCCTTAAGAGCGAAGAAGGCAGGAACATTAGAAGGAGTCACAGAGAGGGAGCCTAGCTTTGGGGGTGATGCGTCAAGACTAAGATCAGACCTTCTGGATGTTTCCATGGGGACCGGGAGGGAACGTCTTCCACAACAGAAAGGTCTGAGGGCTTTGGGGAGTTTGATTGTTACCTTCTAGAGTGCCAGCAAACACAGGTTCCCCCCAGTTGGAGACTTTGGTGGCATCCTACCTGTGCCATGCCTCGATGAAGGGAGATCTTAGCGGGCGGAGCAGCGGGAGGTTTCCCTGGGTCGTTGATGGCACAGCCCAAAAGCTCACTGTCCCTTATTCTTACAGCCAAGAACAAAGAGTCACCGTGAGATCTGAGGGAGATGCTACCAATGAGTGGAATGAAATAACGGGCAAACAAATTTCTGTTGTTGGATCACAGAGGATGATGGAATCATTATTCTAAAACATCTCAGAAATAATGAAACCTCTCTCAGTCACTGAATGTCTCATCAGTTGGTACCCTCACTCTTCTGTGTATAATAATTATCACAGAGCAAGAATGCTCCACCTCCTCCCCCATCAGCCCCTTTCCCCAATCTGGTACAATGTATCACTCAACCAAGGCGAGGAAATGAACAGGATACTGACACTGGTTTAGAAGGGATTATGAGATTTACAAAAGAACATTTTTGTTCTTTTTGAATAGGGGTTTAGCTCCTATTACCCCAAACATAGGCATTAATAGACTAAGAATTGGGTGCTCAAGCTGGCCCAGCTGGCTTATTACATACAAAGTGCTGGGCAGTTTTACATTTTCCATTCTCAAAAGGGCGGGTACGCTGCATGGCTTCTCAAAAGCCCAGGAAGTGGAGTGTCTAGGAGGGCAGGGCCTCCACTCCTGAATGAATGGTAAAGAAGCAACGCGGTCGGCCCGTTCCCTGCGGCACCTGTGACTCTGGGGGCCCCTGGTGACCTGTCTCCCGGGCCATCTCCGCTCCAGGGGAAGCAGGCACCAGGCTGGCTGTGCAGGGTGTGCACACAGATTTTTTCCTGTAAAAGTTGGAGCAGGGCCAATGGTCCGAAGTGGGAAACAAGGTCCAGCAGCTTTATTCTAGCTTGAAAACGTCCATGTTCCATGCAAGCGGTCTCGTCCAGTGTAGTGTTGAAAAATAGGAGAGAGAGAGGGTTCTGTCATCATTCAGCTTCAGGAAAAGTGGTGACTTAGTGAAGACCTGCTTGGAAGTTTTTTTGTTTTTTTTTTTTTTTTTGTGGTACGTGGCCCTCTCACTGTTGTGGCCTCTCTGGCTGCGGAGCACAGGCTCCGGACGCGCAGGCTCAGCAGCCGTGGCTCACGGGCCCAGCCGCTCCGTGGCATGTGGGATCTTCCCGGACCGGGGCACGAACCCGTGTCCCCTGCATCGGCAGGCGGATTCTCAACCACTGCGCCACCAGGAAAGCCCCTGGAAGTTTTTTAATAGCTGATATATATTGGTCAAAGCCTTATTCTAGCTGAGCTGACCTTGGGACTCTGCAGCTGAAGTTTCTAACATATCCTGGAATGTGTTCCACTGAACACATTTCCCAGTTTGGGAGTCCCTGGTCTGGAGGAAGGATTGTGGAGGAAGGAGTCAAGAGGGATGGTTTCTAGATCCTGGTAATAGCTTCCTACCCCAGATGGCAGCTTCACTGGTGACAACAGTTGTCTGGGCAGATAAAAGTTGAGATCACGGAAGCATAAACAAAATTTAAAGGCCTCGTAATGTGGCACAAGCATTATCGTTACCAACGATTCCCTTAGAATATCTTCCGACCTAGGAATTAAGCATGGACTGGCCTGGGGGCCAAGCCTCCATGGCGGTGACGCCTTGGAGCCATCCACATTCCTCACCTGGGCAGGAAGAAGCTCTGGGAGGCCAGGGCACTCAACATGGCTTGTCTTTTGCCAGCAGATAGTGTGCCATCCACAGCCCCTGGAGGTGTGCCCGGCCAGGGGGAAGGCTTCAGTCATAGGCCAGAGTGTACTCGACATGCCCCATCCTGCCTGCTCCTCCAGGGGGTGCGCTAGCACCTTGGATGGGCGAGACCCAGAGGCTCTAAGACGCACCAGGACCTGCCAGTTTGAAGTGGGTGATAATAATGAACAGGGGCACCTCTCCCCTTTTTCATCTTCCTTCCCTACCTTCCCAGGTTGGCATTTCCCATCTTTTTAATTTTTGTAGCATTTTCTTGCTAATGAGAAGGAATTGCTATTTAAAATCCTTTAGAGGTGGACAAGGAAATATAAAGAAGGACCTGGCTGCCCCAGCCCATCTGGTGGGCTCCACAGGGTAACCCTCCTTAGGGTGACCTGCCCACGATGGCTCAGATCAAGGGCTCAGTTCCTACCCAAGAGCACTTCAAGTGAATTCAGCAGCCATTCTTCTGCTGAGTTGCTCAAAATCTTTTAATTACTTCACTTAGGGGGACAGAGCTAAGCAGAGGTCTTGGTACCTGGCATTTGACTTACCTGAGAGAAATAAAGAAGTTATTAAAAATCTCTCACTCTTGTAACATAATCGTGATTTGATGATTTTTTTTTTTTTTTGGCTGTACCGTGCAGCATGAAGGATCTTAGTTCCCTGACCAGGGATCGAACCCATGCCCCCTGCAGTGGAAGCGCAGAGTCTTAACCCCTGGACCACCAGGGAAGTCCCTAAATATCAATGTTTTATAATCCACAGTGCCACCTCTAGAACTCCAGATGAGGCAACACAGTTAGGATATATGGATGACACAAACACATACATCTAGTTCCAATTTATTAAAAAACAAAACCAAACGAAATTTTGCAATGAAATTTCCTGGAATTCACAATCCTTTTCAAATCTTCATAGTTGCATTTTTTTTTGAACCAGTACATAAGAACACGATTGCACTTATTTACATGATAGTCTTCTATATAACAAAAATAGCCATGTTGTATGATTGATTGTTTCCAATTATTATCCTTAATATTTCATCACTAGCCCACATGAGACAAACAGCTTATGCTTTCCAAGCACATAGAGAATACAATAAAGCAAGATAAAAGTCGTGTCTCCTAATAGAAGACAAATCCCTTTAAAGACAGTTTTTTAAAACTTCCGTGTATTTCAAGAGATATATAAAGTGCTTTAGAAGGAGTAAGGTAGGTGCCTGAGGTGGGGAAGAGGGAAAGAGAAAGAGATTTATACAGAAAACAAAACAAAAATGAATAACTACACTGCCTTAACTAATCATTTAAATATGCCTGTGACTTTGTATAGAAGATGATGTTTGGGTAAAACAGCTACATAATTCACTACTAAATTTTTTTAGCAATTAAGAGCTAACCAAAGTCCAAATAAAAAGTTACTCATGCAAATGCCATGAGGAATAACTTCGGTGATTTTGAGTCATGTGGCAAAAAAATCAAGGAAGCGCAGTCTCATTATCTCAATATGGAGAGGATGGGTCAGGGACCATTATGCGTGGGAGCTGCAGACTGGCCAGAAAGACCTCCAGGGGATGCTAAGTAAAATTCTGCCGGTGACATCATTCGTTTTACAACGAAAGCACATAATTTGTGTTCAGGAGGGGAAAAATAAATACACTGGATTTTTTTTCTTGCTAGTAGGGAGGGACTAGAGATTGATTTATGATGCCATGTCTGGACTATTATGAATGGTAGATTCATTCTTTGGAGGAGACTTTTTTTTTCCAGTGGAAATAATAATGTGCTCTATACAAAGAGGTTTAAATAAGTTGGTTTTTGTTTTGTTTTGTTTTGTTTTCTTCACATTAGTGAGCTGGCAATTGCTGGTCATGATCTGCAGTCCACAAAATCAGTGTCACATATATACTGCTTGGGAGGCTCCCCTGGAAACTAGAATAATCCTACACCCAGCTCATGAACATTTTAAAAGACAACACCCATTATTTTTTTCAGGAAATGAATGGAATGTAACTTTTCACAAGTACAAAATTACTCCATTTTCTAAATATAAGGGACATCCCACTATAAAAATAACAACCCTCCCTTCCCTCCCCCAACCCTACATCTCTTTCTAATTATAAAATGGTACAACCATTTCAGATTACTAATGTGAAAGCAGGAAGTAAATATATTATTATGTACATGTACAAAACACGTGAGTATTTCACACCATTTACATTCATATGAAAGAAGTCTGTTTATTGATCTTCCTTTGCAATCTGACAAGAAAAAAGTTGAGATAACGTTACAAAAACAATTAGGCCCTTGCCTTATAACTCTGCACAAACATTCCAGCCAGAGGCATCTTCTTTGCAAACAGAGAGAACAATACTCTTTCAGCATTCTGCAGAAGAAAGGGGCTGCTGACAGATCTTCCATGGGCTCCTCCTCCAACTTTTCAGAGTTTGTGACATTCCTTCCTCTTTTGACAAATGTGGACCAAATTCTCAACCACTGAGGAAACTGTACGATGAAAGGCAAATCACTACTCGTTGTTGAGGAAATGGTGACCCTAGTCAAATTAGCTGGCTCAAAGAATAATGGCGAGAATTCCAGCAGAGGGCACCCTGCCCCTTTGCAATAACACCCCACTTAACACTAAGTACCATAGACGCCAACACAAACACAGACTGAAAAGTCCTTTCGTTAATAGTCATTCTTCCATTGCTCCACTATCTATTACTACAGGCAATAGTTTGGTATTTTCTTCAAAAGAGCAGGATATGCTGTCATTAATGAGCTCTTATACATGAAAATTCTTTGGCTATTTAAAATCTTCACATTCTCCAAGAGAACAATATTCTGAGTTCAATAAAGCGCTCGACTTGTCTGAAACTTTTGAGGGAAAAGGGGACTAAGCGCTAGACTTTCAAGATGGTGCGGTACTAAGGCCATGAGACATTGTTTTAGATTTCTGGATTTAGTAAGGTCAATCACAAGCCTGCAAGAGAAAACCCCGTTTCACAGTTTCGTTCGACCAAGCAAACCACCCTCACTTTTATTTATGAGCACATTGTGAGAAAATTAAACTCGTCACTGGAAGAAACATGTGTCCATTTGGATGGTGATTGGTCTTTGGTGTATACAGTACACATGGTCCCCACATTTTTCCCGCTTCTCCAAGCCCTTCACTTCAGTAAGGATGACAAGACCACAGACATTCTGTCAAGCAATGACTTTAGGTAACTCAGGTTGAGTTACCTTCTCCACAGATTTTTCTCCCTCACTCCGTTCAGACCGGCAGAACCTCTGAAGAGGTGTATATTCTTGCCTTATCATTATCCTCAACAAGTATTTATCAGGTGGCCAGAGAGAGAATAGCTCGGTCGTAAGTACAAATGTTAACAGTAGCACGAGAATGAGAAGGTCTTTGATCACGGAGGTTCCTGAAGAAGCCACTTGATCATGAGGCATGCAAGGCAGGCAACATTCAGAGTATGCAAAGAGAGATGTAAATGACCTCAGCAGCTTCTTTGTAGAATGAGCAGGTTTTGCAATTACAGGGCTTGATAATTAAGGGTCTACATCCAGGGTCTGGAATCACTGCTTGAATTTTGGGATGATTAATCTAGTGCCATGGAAAGGCTCAAAGGGGAGAGCATGGCTACTGATCTATGGGTCTTTATAAATTATTGTTCCTATTACAAAGGGCCTGGAGTTGAGATGGGGAGGGGAGCAGGGAAAGGGAAGAGGTAAGTGATGAGAAATTCACACCTGCTTCTCAGAATTAATTCATTTTTCAGGTAATCCCAACCTTCTTTTGCAATCAGGAGTGTTCAACTCATGAGCGTTAAACTCCTTAAGACGTACACATTCCCCCAAGCAGGTCACCTCTAAAGCTAGGGGATGCTCGTGGACTCGGGAAGAGCATCCATGTTCATACCCTGCCATCCTCTTTTCTGACTTCCTGCGGGTAAGTATCTCCACCACCTTTTAATTGCCACCATCAAATGTACTTTTCAGTCCCGGCCATGCAAATAGCACAGAGGAGGGACTTCTCTGACTGCAGGGCACTCACTGCACAAGAGTCTGTGTGTCTTTCACTTTAGGGGAATGGTGGTTTTTTTTTTTTTTTTTTTTGCCTCTTTTTCAGTCTTAAGGAAGAAGTGGCCTCTCAGATCACTTACAAAGAGCAAACTCTCGTGCCAAGATGTTAAAAGCAGGAGTGGACATCGGATACCATACAGCCCACATGTTTTTCCAAGAAATCCTAACCCTGTGGTGGGGAGGGCCTGCGGTGAACTAAGAAGGTCACAAATGCTAGAGGTGGAAGATTAGAGATTAGACAGCATTCTGGAATTGTTACCTTGCCATTATTTACCTCAGAGACTTTTCTGGCAAGGAACCCTTAAAAAAAAAAAAAAAAGGCAATAGCTAGAGGTGGTTTGTGATAAAATTAGTGATATGAGAAGTGAAAATGAGGCAAACCCCATTACAGAGGAAGTTAATTTATAGTCACTGGTTTTCCTCGTCAGAAGTGAAAAGAGATACTGCCACACAGTAAAAAAATGCCAACAGGAGCAACGGTAATTACAATAGTGACCACCCTATAGATCCAGAGCCGCTAAGGTTTTTTTTTTGTCCTGAAAGGTGGGAAAAGGATATGTGTGTGGGTGTGTGTACAAAGAAGGAGACAGGCAGTCAGAGAGATCCAGAGATAGAGACACACCCAGACAAAAAAGGGTAAGAAATCTAAGTGGGAGTCTGTTTAAAAAAAGCTACCAGAAATGAACTCAGGGGCTCTATCTAGAATCACGGCGGGGGTGGGGGTGTCCTGGGTCCTCCCTTCTCAGAGGCTGTGACTCTATCTCAGGTTTTCTGAAGGGGTTTTGATTTAATGAGGTTTCTTTGTTTTTGGTCAAGGTGATGCATTCAATGGACAACTAAATGCCATTTATTTTTTACGCTCTGCAAGAATTTTCATCTCAACATAATGAACATGGTGGGGGTAAAAGAGTCCCAAGATAGGCTGTCATCATCTTTGGCTCTGAAAGGATGGCAGCTTCAGGGATGTCAGAGCACTAACGGCATCAACCCCTGGGTACCATGGTTTGATACGACCAAATCCAGACCCAGAAACACCCAGGATGTTTCCATCAGAATGAGGAAAATGCTCGAAACAAAACAAAACAAACAAACAAACAAACAAAACCTCTTTGGACAAAGATTGGACGCCATGGTCATGATCATTACTAAGTGATGCCAGAAAAGGTAGGTGCCTTTGCTACTTCTAACTTTCTACCTTCTCCAAACTCTCCACCACTCCCTGCCTAGATGATGGAGTTGACATTTTAGGGGTGACCAAATCCTAGAGATGAAATCAGTATTCCTATGCTCTATTCATGATCAGGGCTCAGTTCTTCCCAAAGGGACTGGCCACGTAGGACGTAGCAATTCCTAGGGGGGACTCTAAATTATTCTGAGGGAATGGAGATGCTCCTTTTCTTGCCCACAGCCTTGGGGTCTAAGAGGGACGCTTACTTCCAAGTTGAGATCTGGCTTCTGAGTTGCAGGTGGTCATAATTCACCAACTTGGGGGCCAGATGGTCACAAGCCCCAGAGACTCCTTCTCTATTGAGAAGGCTACACAAAGTCTTGTATTTGGAGTCAATATGTACCTTCCCACTTCCCCCCCCCACAAATCCAGGCATTTTAGCTATAGTGGTGGGGCTATGGGGCCCTGGGACCAGGAAAAGACCTTCTGCCAATCAGGAAGAAGGCGGACCAGGGGTTGAGGTAAAGTTGGATGACGGGTCTGGGTTTCTCTTTGGCTCCTGAGTACCACACATCAGTCCAAGGGTGGAAGTGAAGGATAAAATGTTGTCTCAGCACCAAATCAACATGCTTTGTGTGACTTGCTAAAAAACAACTGGTCAAGGAAGCAACAGAAAACGGTCACGGACGTCAGTGGTGTAGTTAGAAAGATCCAGCAAAAATTTCAGAAAGGATGGTCCTCATATTTACTCATTATAAAAAACAGATGGATCTCCAGGCCTCTCATTAGATGGCCTGGGTGGAGTCCAGTTCTTTCTGGAGGTAATTAGGTTTTAACCTTTTTTTACTCTGTGAGGGTCAGGGAATCTCGTGAGAATGTTGGAGAAGCTCTAGCCCCGCGCTGTCCAAGGTGGCCACGAGCCATGTGACGTGGCTGACAGCTGCAGAAATGGCCAGTCCGAACGGAGACGTGTGTGAGTGTAAAGCATACACTGCCCTTAGAAGATTTAGTACGGAAAAAGAACGTCAAGTATTTCACGAATACTTTTTACACTCATTATGTGTCGAAACAATAATATTGGCTTAAAGAAGGATATTATTAAGTTACTATTACCTGTTTCCTTTTGCTTTTTAAAAATGTGGCCAGTAGAAAATTGAAAATTACATGTGGGACTTGTACTATATTTCTGTTGAACAGTGCTGGTCTAGGCACTAAAGAAAAATACACATCAAGTCTGCCTACACCTCTAGAAGGTTCCCACACCCTCTGATACTCTTTGAGCTGCCAGGGCCCCAGGTCAGAGTTTCTTCTTCGTTGGGGAGAAGGTGAAGAAGGCTGTGGAGGAAGGATTGTTTCTATTTTTTTTTTTTTTTTTAACACGTCCTGTGCCAGTTAACCTTTTTTGTTGTCGTTTGTTTAAAACTACCAAAGCCATAGGGAAATTCTTCAGAAACAAACCTTTGGTAAAGGAGAAACTTCTAGGCTCAGCGAGTTTGCAGCAGAACCTCCTTGGGGTCAGGTCCACAGGCCTCAGATTGGCCAGCTGGGCCCCTCATCCGCTATGCAGCATCTTATAGGGGCTGCAGGGCCACAGTGCACATAAGCAACCGATTCCTGATCTACCCGGTCGCTCGCAGGAACAGAGAACACCCATCAATCCAAAAGGCATTTTCTCTCTGGGCATGGAATACAATTTATATTTCCTTTGCTGTTGAACTGTCCTTCTAATTCCCCTTGACTTAATAACAAAATTTGTTTTGGGCAAAGCCGACTGAGGGAGAGGTCGGCGGTGCAGGCCTTTGCTGACCAGGAAAAAGAAATACCTGGAGACGAAGAATTCCACACCGAGAAGGAGGATTTGAAAGTATCCAGAGACTGCAAACTCTGTGACTAAGTGTGGTTTTTGTTCTTATTTTTTTTTGGCTGCGTTGGGTCTTCGTTGCTGCCCGCGGGCTTTTTTCTAGTTGCAGCGAGCAGGGGCTACTCTTCGTTGTGGTGCGCGGGCTTCTCACTGCGGTGGCTTCTCTTGTTGCGGAGCATGGGCTCTAGGTGCGTGGGCTGCAGTAGCTGTGGCGCATGGGCTTAGTTGCTCCGCGGCATGTGGGATCTTCCCGGACCAGGGCTCGAACCCGTGTCCCCTGCATTGGCAGGCGGATTCTCAACAACTGAGCCACCAGGGAAGCCCTAAGTGTGGTTTTTAAAACAAGGCAAAACAAAACAACTCCTACTTGCACTTAAAATTCAGTCATTTAGATCGTCTCAGCCACGCAAGAGTGCCACATCCCAAAAGCTGTTATACGTTACGTGTCAAGTAACTGTGCCTCCCCAAGGTAGAGAGCCTGCTATATGTCATAGCTCTTTGTCAAAAATGGATCCCGCAGCAAAACGCTCATTAGTGGTCCTAAGACCAGAAAGAGGCTTGGGCATCATCTTGTTTTTTTTTTTTTTTTTTTGCGGTAAGTGGGCCTCTCACTGTTGTGGTCTCTCCCGTTGCAGAGCACAGGCTCCGGACGCGCAGGCTCAGCGGCCATGGCTCACGGGCCCAGCCGCTCCGCGGCATGTGGGATCCTCCCGGACCGGGGCACAAACCCGTGTCCCCTGCATCGGCAGGCGGACTCTCAACCACTGCGCCACCAGGGAAGCCCGGGCATCATCTTGTTAATCTCATTCACTTACAGATGGAGAAGCCAAGGCCCAGCAAACACACTGCTCATCTACGCCTCCTGACTCCTGATTTGGCACTGCCTTCATGTCTCCCTGCCTGGAGACCCTGGATTTCATTACTGCAAGTGTTGCACTCCCAGAGAGATGTGACATTTGTGAAGGTGGTGATCATTTTCCTTGCCTTGCTGCCTACTTAGAAAGCGTCAAATAGGAAATTGTTCAAGGTGGTGAAAAAAGAGCAGCCAGGGGTCTCCCTTGACACATACACCGTGTTCCAGCAGGCAGCAAGCTCTTACAGCAGAACAAAACTCTGTTCTTGCATGAGTATGCATGTAGCGAGACAGAAGGGCCTCATCACATACATAAATAACTCAGTGAGAGCAGCTTTCTCTGACAGGTAACCCACGCAGCAGCATGGCCTTTCGCGGATGTCGAAGTGATCCATCTAATGGTCCAGAGAAGCTATTCACACTGCCTTAGTCATCCCTGCATCTGGAGAGTCTCAGTGTATTACAAAATTGCCCACTGAAAAAAGTAGCACACCTCTGTCAAAAAAAGAATAAAAACAAACAGTTTAAAAACACCCGTGGGTTTTTAGAATTCCCTTTGATACCTCGTTTCCTTTCCCTCTTTGTCTCTCTCTCAGTCAGGAGAAACTTGACATCAACAATTCCCATGCTGTACTTTTTAGATCAAATGGTTTATCAAATCACACCTCTCTTCTCACTTGGTATCTAGACGCACTCAGGGGAGCCCTGGGAAGCAATTTCTTAAGGATTTACCTAAATCCTCCCTCGAGGTCTGGCGAGGTTGAACAGAAGCATATTGGAATTAAGGTAAGACCTAGATGCTACTGCAGCCCTCACTGTGTTGGATCCAAAGACGACTGGATCTTTTCTAAAGCTTCCATCTCCTGCAGAACCCATTTGTGGAGGTAACAAAAGACTGCTGTAGCCTTGGGGAAACAGACATTTTGCTTTCAGGAAGAGTATACGGTATCTGGTTTGAAAACTAGGCTTGGGCTTGCAGTCCCAGTGACGGACAAGCCCTACAGCCACGGAGAATGGTGCTAATGCCCTAGTGGGAACTTGTGAGTTCAGAATTTCAGCCAAAGACTGTTAAGAATCAGATGGATTGAAGTGCCTCCCTAGAGCTTCCTTCTCAAGTCACGTGGGTCCTTAACAGAGCCTGGCAAGTGGAAGCCAGTGTGTGTAGCTGAAAAAAATTAGCAGTGGCCTCAGCAGATTCAGAGCTTGGTGTTGGGGTCTCTGGCAGCTGGCATTTCCAAGATCCACTTAAAAGAATTTAGATTCTAAATGGAAGCTGGCCTTAGACTGTTTCAAGGTGCTGAGGCACTTCCTAAAGCCATGCACACTTCATGCTGAGAGGTCAAGGCCATTAATCTCAGAGATGGAATACAAACTGGTCATAGCAGGAACCGATGCTTCTAAACAGAACTCTGTACAAAAGCTGGAGCGAATCAAAGGAAAAACAAAAGAGTGAACATAAACTACACGTAGTCCTTAAAAAGAAAGCGCCAAAGAAATCAACAACATTCCCCAAATAGGAAAACAAGAAACTGAAATGAAACTAAGAAGCCCTAAAAGCGTCTTTTCAGTCTGTTTGAGGAACTTCGGAAGTGTGTGTCTACAAGGACATGGGAGAGAAAATCAGCTTTCAACTTCAAAGGTGCCAAGGCCATGAGCTGTTGTAGAGACGGAGAAACTGCGTCCTGATGAACGTGACTTTGGATGTTGCTTTTCGGTACCATTCTTGTGTGGAGTGCCCTGGAGTTGCCAAGGTGTTCTGGAGGTGCACGTGCCTGGTCCAGTCTTGGGGCACTCCTCCCTTCCTTCCCCTTGGGTCCTATCATCCCTTTTTTCTATATTCGCCATTTCAAGATTTCACCTCTTCGCAGTCTTGGTCGGTGGAAAGTTCTACATCAGACAGTCCAACCTCCATTGCCATGATCAGCGAGATGTCAGAATCACTGCTTATAGCTGGCTCCTGCTCACCTGGTGGGGGAAACAAAGTTCACAGTGAACACTGAGCTATGTCTTCAGATGCTGATTATTTCAATACAACTGCCTTTAATAACATTTCATTGAAGCCCAAGAGAAGGTATTAGGCTACCTTGTAAAAAAAAAAAAAAAGAAAGAAAAAAAGTCTGGTTAGAGACTTTTCTCACACTACAGCCCCAAATAAATTCTAAATGGGTCAAGAAGTTAAATGTAAACAAAAGAAACTAATGAAGCCAGAGGAAAATATATCTTATAAGTATATATCTAAGTAGGAAGAAACTATATCTAACATCTCTAAGTAAGGCAAGAAGTGCTACATGGAAAAGTACTTGAGCAATTCACAGATGAAAAGACTGATAAATGTGTATAAAATTATAAAAATATTAAAAACGTGAAAAATAAGATCAAAGGTATATGTCACACTGGGAATATCTGCAAAAATTTCACAGAGGATTGTATTCGGTTTTTTTTGAACTTTATTTTTTATACAGCAGGTTCTTATTAGTTATCCATTTTGTACACATCAGTGTACACATGTCAATCCCAATCTCCCAAATCATCACACCACCATCCCCCCCGCCACTTTCCCCCCTGGTGTCCATACGTTTGTTCTCTACATCTGTCTCAATTTCTGCCCTGCAAACCGGTTCATCTGTAGCATTTTTCTAGCTCCACATACATGCGTTAACATACGATATTTGTTTCTCTCTTTCTGACTTACTGCATGGTAGTCTCTAGATCCGTCCATGTCTCTACAAATGACCCAATTTCATTCCCTTTTATGGCTGAGTAATATTCCATTGTATATATGTACCACATCTTCTTTATCCATTTGTCTGTTGATGGGCATTTAGGTTGCTTCTATGACCTGGCTATTGTAAATAGTGCTGCAGTGAACATTGAGGTGCATGTGTCTTTTTGAATTATGGTTTTCTCAGGGTATATGCCCAGTAGTGGGATTGCTGGGACATATGGTAGTTCTATTTTTAGTTTTTTAAGGAACCTCCATACTGTTCTCCATGGTGGCTGTATCAAGTTACTTTCCCACCAACAGTGCAAGGGGGTTCCTTTTTATCCACACCCTCTCCAGCATTTGTTGTTTGTAGATGTTCAGATGATACCCATTCTAACTGGTATGAGGTGATACATCACTGTAGTTTTGATTTGCATTTCTCTAATAATTAGTGATGTTGAGCAGCTTTTCATGTGCTTCTTCTCCATCTGTATGTCTTCTTTGGAGAAATGTCTGTTTAGCTCTTCTGCCAATTTTTGGATTGGGTTGTTTGTTTTTTTAATATTGAGGTGCATGAGCTGTTTATATATTTTGGAGATTAATCCTTCATCCATTGATTCGTTTGCAAATATTTTCTCCCATTTTGAGAGTTGTCTTTTCATCTTGTTTATGTTTTCCTTTGCTGTGCAAAAGCTTTTAAGTTTCATTAGGTCCCATTTGTTTGTTTTTCTTTTTATTTCCATCACTCTAGGAGGTGGATCAAAAAAGATCTTGCTGTGATTTATGTCAAAGAGTGTTCTTCCTAAGTTTTCCTCTAAGAGTTTTATAGTGTCCGGTCTTACATTTAGGTCTCAAAACCATTTTGAGTTTATTTTTGTGTATGGTGTTAGGGAGTGTTCTAATTTCATTCTTTTACATGTAGCTGTCCAGTTTCCCCAGCACCACTTATTGAAGAGGCTGTATTTTCTCCATTGTATATCCTTGCCTCCTTTGTCATAGATGCGTTGACCATAGGTGTGTGGGTTTATCTCTGGGCTTTCTATCTTGTTCCATTGATCTATATTCCTGTTTTTGTGCCAGTACTATATTGTCTTGATTACTGTAGCTTTGTAGTATAGTCTGAAGTCAGGGAGTCTGATTCCTCCAGCTCTGTTTTTTCCCCTCAATACTGCTTTGGCTATTCGGGGTCTTTTGTGTCTCCATAGAAATTTTAAGATTTTTTTGTTCTAGGTCCATAAAAAATGCCATTGGTAATTTGATAGGGATTGCATTGAATCTATAGATTGCTTTGGGTAGTATAGTCATTTTCACAATATTGATTCTTCCAATCCAAGAACATGGTATATCTCTCCATCTGTTGATATCATCTTTAATTTCTTTCATCAGTGTCTTATAGTTTTCTGCCTACAGGTTTTTTGTCTCCCTTGGTAGGTTTATTCCTAGGTATTTTATTCTTTTTGTTGCAATGGTAAATGGGAGTGTCTCCTTAATTTCTCTTTCAGATTTTTCATCATTAGTGTATAGGAATGCAAGAGATATCTGTGCATTAATTTTGTATCCTGCAACTTGACCAAATTCATTGATTAGCTCTAGTAGTTTTCTGGTGGCATCTTTAGGATTCTCTATGTATAGTATCATGTCATCTGCAAACAGTGACAGTTTTACTTCTTCTTTTCCAATTTGTATTCCTTTTATTTCTTTTTCTTCTTTGATTGCCATGGCTAGGACTTCCAAAACTATGTTGAATAAGAGTGGTGAGAGTGGACATCCTTGTCTTGTTCCTGATCTTAGAGGAAATGCTTTCAGTTTTTCACCATTGAGAATGATGTTAGCTGTAGGTTTGTCATATATGGCCATTATTATGCTGAGGTGGGCTCCCTCTATGCCCACTTTCTGGAGAGTTTTTTATCATAAATAGGTGTTGAATTTTGTCAAAAGCTTTCTCTGCATCTATTGAGATGATCATATGGTTTTTATTCTTCAATTTGTTAATATGGTGTATCACATTGATTGATTTGCGTTTATTGAAGAATCCTTGCATCCCTGGGATAAATTCCACTTGATCATGGTGTATGATCCTTTTAATGTGTTGCTGGATTCTGTTTGCTACTATTTTGTTGAGGATTTTTGCATGTATATTCATCAGTGATATTGGTCTATAATTTTCTTTTTTTGTAGTATCTTTGTCTGGTTTTGGTATCAGGGTGATGGTGGCCTCATAGAATGAGTTTGGGAGTGTTCCTTCCTCTGCAATTTTTTGGAGGAGTTTGAGAAAGATGGGTATTAGCTCTTCTCTAAATGCTTGATAGAATTCACCTGTGAAGCCATCTGGTCCTGCACTTTTGTTTGCTGGAAGATTTTTAATCACAGTTTCAATTTCATTACTTGTGATTGGTCTGTTCCTATTTTCTATTTCTTCCTGGTTCAATCTTGGAAGGTTATACCTTTCTAAGTTTGTCCATTTCTTCCAGGTTGTCCATTTTATTGGCATAGAGTTGCTTGTAGTAGTCTCTTAGGATGCTTCATATTTCTGCGGTGTCTGTTGTAACTTCTCCTTTTTAATTTCTAATTTTACTGATTTGAATCCTCTCCCTCTTTTTCTTGATGAGTCTGGCTAATAGTTTATCAATTTTGTTTATCTTCTCAAAGAACCAGCTTTTAGATTTATTGATCTTTGCTATTGTTTTCTTTGTTTCTATTTCATTTATTTCTGCTCTGATCTTTATGATTTCTTTCCTTCTACTAAATTTGGGTTTTGTTTGTTCTTCTTTCTCTAGTTCTTTTAGGTGTAAGGTTAGATTGTTTATTTGAGATGTTCGTTGTTTCTTGAGGTAGGACTGTATTGCTATAAAATTCCCTCTTAGAACTGCTTTTGCTGCAGCCCATAGGTTTTGGATTGTCATGTTTTCATTGTCATTTGTCTCTAGGTATTTTTTGATTTCCTCTTTGATTTCTTCAGTGATCTCTTGGTTATTTAGTAACGTATTGTTTAGCCTCCACGTGTTTTTGTTTTTTATGGTTTTTGTTCCCTGTAATTGACTTCTAATCTCATAGCGTTGTTGTCAGAAAAGATGCTTGATATGATTTCAATTTTCTTAAATTTACTGAGGCTTGATTTGTGACCCAAGATGTGATCTATCCTGGAGAATGTTCCATGTGCACTTGAGAAGAAAGTGTAATCTGCTGTTTTTGGATGGAATGTCCTATAAATATCAATTAAATGCCTCTGCTCTATTGTGTCATTTAAGGCTTGTGTTTCCTTATTAATTTTCTGTTTGAATGATCTGTCCATTGGTGTAAATGAGGTGTTAAAGTCCCCCACTATTACTGTGTTACTGTCGATTTCCTATTTTATAGCTGTTAGCAGTTGCCTTATGTATTGAGGTGCTCCTATGTTGGGTGCATATATATTTATAATCGTTATATCTTCTTCTTGGTTTGATCCCTTGATCATTATGTAGTGTCCTTCCTTGTCTCTTGTAACATTCTTTATTTTAAAGTCTATTTTATCTGATATGAGTATTGCTACTGAGGCTTTCTTTTGATTTCCATTTGCATGGAATGTCTTTTTCCATCCCCTCATTTTCAGTCTGTATATGTCCCTAGGTCTGAAGTGGGTCTCTTGTAGACAGCATATATATGGGTCTTGTTTGTTTATCCATTCAGCGAGCCTGTGTCTTTTGGTTGGAGCATTTAATCCATTCACATTTAAGGTAATTATTGATACGTATGTTCCTATGAGCATTTTCTTAATTGTTTTGGTTTTGTTTTTGTAGGACTTTTCTTCTCTTGTGTTTCCTACTTAGAGAAGTTCGTTTAGCATTTGTTGTAGAGCTGGTTTGGTGGTGGTTAATTTCTTAGCTTTTGCTTGTCTGTAAAGCTTTTGATTTCTCCATCGAATCTGATGAGATCCTTGCTCGGTAGAGTAATCTTGTTTGTAGGTTCTTCCCTTTCATCACTTTAAATATGTCATGCCACTGACTTCTGGCTTGTACAGTTTCTGCTGAGAAATCAGCTGGTAACCTTATGGGAGTTCCCTTGTATGTTATTTGTCATTTTTCCCTTGCTGCTTTCAAAAATTTTTCTTTGTCTTTAATTTTTGCCAATTTGATTACTATGTGTCTTGGTGTGTTTCTCCTTGGGTTTATCCTGTATGGGACTCTCTGCGCTTCCTGGACTTGGGTGGCTATTTCCTTTTCCATGTTAGGGAAGTTTTTGACTACAATCTCTTCAAATATTTTCTCTGGTCCTTTCTCTCTCTCTTCTCCTTCTGGGACCCCTATAATGCGAATGTTGTTGCATTTAATGTTGTCCCAGAGGTCTCTTAGGCTGTCTTCATTTCTTTTCATTTTTTTTTCTTTATTCTGTTCCACAGCAGTGAATTCTACCATTCTGTCTTCTGGGTCACTTATCCATTCTTCTGCCTCAGTTATTCTGCTATTGATTCCTTCTAGTATATTTTTAATTTCAGTTATTGTATTGTTCATCTCTGTTTGTTCTTTAATTCTTCTAGGTCTTTGTTAAACATTTCTTGCATCTTCTCAATCTTTGCCTCCATTCTTTTTCCGAGGTCCTGGATCATCTTCATTATCATTATTCTGAATTCTTTTTCTGGAAGGTTGCCTATCTCCACTTCATTTCATTGTTTTTCTGGGGTTTTATCTTTTTCCTTCATCTGGTACATAGCCCTCTGCCTTTTCATCTTGTCTATCTTTCTGTGAATGTGGTTTTTGTTCCACAGGCTGCAGGATTGTAGTTCTTGTTGCTTCTGCTGTCTGCCCTCTGGTGGATGAGGCTATCTAAGAGGCTTGTGCAAGTTTCTTGATGGGAGGGACTGGTGGTGGGTAGAGCTGACTGTTGCTCTCGTAGGCAGAGCTCAGTAAAACTTTAATCTGCTTGTCTGCTGATGGGTGGGGCTGGATTCCCTCCCTGTTGGTTGTATGGCCTGAGGTGACCCCGCACTGGAGCCTGCCCGGGCTCTTTGGTGGGGCTAATGATGGACTCTGGGAGAGCTCATGCCAAGGAGCACTTCCCAGAACTTCTGTGGCCAGTGTCCTTGTCCCCACGGTGAGCCACAGCCACCCCCCACCTCTGCAGGAGACCCTCCAACACTAGCAGGTAGGTCTGGTTCAGTCTCCTATGGGGTCACTGCTCCTTCCCCTGGGTCCCGATGCACACACTACTTTGTGTGTGCCCTCCAAGAGTGGAGTCTCTGTTTCTCCAATCCTGTTGAAGTCCTGTAATCAAATCCCACTAACCTTCAAAGTCTGATTCTTTAGGAATTCCACCTCCCGTTGCTGGACCCCCAGGTTGGGAAGCCTGACGTGGGGCTCCAATGGGTGGACTTCTGTGGTATAAGTGTTCTCCAGTTTGTGAGTCACCACCCAGCAGTTATGGGATTTGATTTTATTGTGATTGCGCCCCTCCTACCATCATATTGTGGCTTCTCCTTTGTCTTTGGATGTGGGGTATCTTTTTGGGTGCGCTCCAGTATTTTCCTGTCGATGATTGTTCAGCAGTTAGTTGTGATTCCGGTGCTCTTGCAAGAGGGAGTGAGAGCACGTCCTCTTACTCCGCCATCTTGAACCAATCTTTGAGGACTGTATTCTTAACAGAGAGCTTTTAAATAGATAAGAAAAACTAAGAGTCCAACAGAAAAATGGGTAAAGGTTACTGTTACACAGTTCACAAAAAATGTAATATAAATGGCCAATAAATATCAGGTAAAAAGAAGCTATTCTTTTTTTTAATGAAATCTTCACTCTTTAAAAAAGAGTGTATTACAGTTAAGGGTACATTGAGGTAGGTATTTTGATCAACTGTACTCAGAACTGTGAAATTTTCACTCAGTAATTTCATTTCCAGAATGCATTATAGAGGAATTATCAGAGATGCAAAACTATTCATTTAAGCATTATTTATAGCAGCAAAACATTGCAAGAAGTCCAACAATAAAAAATATCTCAGTAAACTATATTTCTTCTGAAGGACAATCTTCTGGTTATAATCACTAAAGTGATGTTTCCAGAGAGTTTGTAGTGCAGTGAAATCGACAGAGAAAGTTAAGTAGAAGCAAGAAGACCAAAAATGTTAATAAGAGTTGTCTCACGTTTTCAGGTTTATAATTATTTTCTTTTCTTTAAAAAAATTTAGTTTTACTCCTAACCATTCTGCAATGAACAGATATCATTCATTCACTCAAGACATAATTATTGAGTCCCTACTGTGTGCTAAGGCTTATGCTAACTGTAGAGAGATAGGTGAGAGCAAGGCAGTTCCAGATCTCAAGGAGCTTACTGTCCAGTAGACAGGCAGACCATTTACTTGTCAATTACCACCCAACAGGATAAGCACTTTGCTGGAAGATGTACCGGTTTTATAGGAGCAGGTAACGGGGCTACATAACTATTTAGTGAATCAAAGAAGGCTTCCCACAGGCTGCGATATCTAAACTGAGTCCTATAGGATAACTTGTATTTTAGCCAGATGAATGAGAAGGACGAATCTTTTAAGCACTAGCAATAGCATGCACAGATGGCTGCCGGTGATAGGAAGCCTTGCGCAGATGGACATCAGACTGTATTTAAATATGACTGGGATGCAGAGGCAAGCTAGGGAGTATGAACAGGGGAGGCTGGGGAGCTCAGATGCCTATAAGGCAGCTTTAAAACCAGAAGATCTTGTACGTTCCATTACCCTGCAGAAGAAATATGCAATTAAAACACCAACAAAACATCTAAGTGCTAAAGAATGTGGATGGTTATAATACACTTTTGCTCTCATAATCATTGATATAATTTATTTCATGTTGAAGTGCAGTTAAGAAAAATATATGATTTTCATGAAGGGTAGTGAATTCTTCAGATGTTTAAAAGGAGACAAACAGAGAACTAACAAAGAGTTATGGTCTTAGAATCAGTTTTAGAGAAATGAGGTATTTCACAGGGATATACCTAAAGACTGAGATCTAAAATGTTTCCCAGACCCAAAAGTGCATGAGGTTCGTAGAAGTGTAGACAGATCAATGGGTAGAATAAAACTTTGGAAGCAGATCTTGGAAGATAGAAGTACAGTATTTAGTCTTTGAAAATGGTGATGTTCAACAAAAATTCAATAAAACTAGTCATTTAGAAAAGGGTGAAACTGGATTCCTGCCTCATACCATATACATTGTAGGCTGGCTAAATATCTGTATCTCTATCTGTATCCACATCTATATCTATATCTGTATCTATATCTGTACATATAGCCCATCTTTATTTTTTTTGTGTGTACTTCCTTCCCATTTATCCTCCTCTCCAGAGCCATCTGGTACCTTCCATCCATGACCTTTGGGGAATTCTCTGATGCAAACTAGGATAGTCCTCCCCTTCCTGCTTCGCCCTTGTTCTCTCCGCAGGGCTGTGGCTTGCTGTTGTGTAGGCTGCACTCAGCACCACCTGGAGGAAGCTTTCACTCTGGAGGCTGAGTGAGCAGTGGGCACTGAATTTCAGCAGGACACAACCTGCACAGCCAGAGACAGGACCTCGCTCTGATTTTTAGGTCCACTAGGTCAATGACCCCTTATTTTTTTCCCAGTTGCCCAAATGTTACCTGTGTCTCTTTATACATTTTCCCTGTCCATGTTGGTCTATGCCTTACAAAAATCCCTTTGCTATAGTTTTTGTGGGGTTTTAGGAGTGGCTGGAAGTAATTTCATGTGTTCAATCCACTCTTTTTACTCAGTGCTCTCTGTAAGCACCACTTTTACAATGAGAAAATTATATACTGAAAATTATATTTATGAGAACTGGGATCCTATCTTACTTTAGGAGACTATATTCTAGTCTCGGCTATAAGTAACCACACATGTTACTTTGTATAAGTCACTTTCTCCTTTAGGACTAGAGTTTAAATGTCTATAAAATGAGAGTTTGGACTAGGTATCTTAGAGTCCTTTCCAGTTGTTACAGCTTATTCATGTATATGCTGATGCCAGTCTAGCACAGTGCCTCATACATGGCAGGTGCTCAATAAATAATTATTTAATAGAATTACAGAAAGAATTGTCTTTCTTTTGTCATAACCCTTCAACATGTTGCTTTCTATTAAAAATTTTTTTTTCTTAAAAAGAAGGTTTGCTAGTGTATATTTAGTACAAGTATGTACTAAATGGGAGAAATCACTACTCTGAGGTGTAAAGAAAGCTGAAATATTCTTATTCCTGGAGATAAAAAATGAGGGCCAAAGATATGGAAGAAACCTAAGTGTCCAGCGACAGCTGAATGGATAAAGATGTGATATATATATACATATATATGTACAATGGAATACTACTCAGCTATAAAAAAGAATGAAATTTTGCCACTTGTAGCAACATGGATGGACTGGGAGGGTGTTATGCTAAGTGAAATAAGTCAGACAGAGAAAGACAAATACTGTATGATATCACTTATATGTGGAATCTAAAAAATACAACAATCTAGTGAATACAACAAAAAAGGAAGCAGACTCACAGATAGAACAAACTAGTGGTTACCAGTGGGGAGAGGGGGAGGGTCATGATGGGGGGGAGTGGGAGGCACAAACTACTGGGTGTAAGACAAGCTACAAGGATGTATTGTACAACACAAGGGAATATGGCCAATATTTTGTAATACCTGTAAATGGAGTGTAACCTTTAAAAATTATATAAAAAACTTAAAAAATGAGGGCTGTATTGTAGAGATATATTCTCTCCCTTCCCTTCCCCCTTCACCTGCCCCTCTTTCTCCTTCTCCTTCTTCTTGTTCTTTTGGGCAATAGTCCAAGAACCAATTTAGTTCACAAGAAGCCAAAAATGACAGCTCACAAGTAAACTATAAGTCAACCGAAGAGCTCACGATGGAGTGATCTTATAGCTTTCATATGGAGCTAGTACAAAAGGAAGCACAGATAAGAGTTGACTTGTGTAGAGATAGCTTACTGTACCTGTAGCTTTTCACCTACACTCCTATCTTCTCAGCCACCCAGCCTCAGCAGATTTCAAGGATTCATTCTCAGCGTGGTGTTTTCTAAATCAGAATGTGTGAACTGAAAAAGAAAAGGGCTGTGGGGACTGCTATAACTATGGGCTGTTGAACTCATGATGCTATTTTGGAAATTGTCCTGCACTGCTCTAGGCAAAGATGAATTCAAACCAATAAAAATAGAGATTTGCCAAAAATGGTGCAATTTTCATGATGTGACATTGCATCAACCACAATATCTATTCATTTTCCATGCCAAAACTTTAAAAAATGATCTGAAGACATCTGAAATTATTCTTTAGTCTGTCCTGTGTTTTTTTTTCTTTTTTTTTTTTGGTGGTACGCGGGCCTCTCACTGTTGTGGCCCCTCCCGTTGCGGAGCGCAGGCTCCGGACGCGCAGGCTCAGCGGCCATGGCTCACGGGCCCAGCCGCTCCGCGGCACGTGGGATCCTGCCGGACCGGGGCCCGAACCCACGTCCCCCGCATCGGCAGGCGGACTCTCAACCGCTGCACCACCAGGGAAGCCCTGTCTTGTGTTTTTAATTGAATTTGGTTTGCTCCGTAATTTTTAAAAGCAGGGTTTTATCCTTTAATCAAGGCAGATGTTTTACTTCGAGGACAAATAAAAATGCTGACACTAAAACATTTAGAAGGTTCTCTGTAGGTGGTACTAATTGAGTGTAAAGTAACAATTAACAATATAAATGTTCACCGATTTTTATCTTCTTCCCTGCAAAAGCGAATATAAAATGAATGCAAAAATAACATTGGCCTTTACTGAATTCTCACAATAACCCTTTGATGTGGGTATTATTATTCCTATTTCACAAAGTAAAAAAAAGCCTTAGTCCCTTTGACACAGTAGTATAATACCTACTTGACACACTTTCTTCTCTTGGTTTCATGCATTGTAAGGACATTGAGAGAATTTAAACAGGGAGTAATATGATCTGCTTAGTATTTTAAAAGAGCACTCTTGCTGTTAAGTGAAGAACAGATTGGTAGGTCAAGGGTGGAGATAATCCAGAAGAAAACACTGCAGCAAAACAGATGAAACATGGTGGTGGCTTGTTGTAATAGGAATGGAGGTAAGAGAACAAATTGAAGTAATAGTTTATTTTACTTTTTACTACTTTTCTTATTTTTATACAACGTTAAAGGTTACTTTCCATTTACAGCTATTACAAAATAATGGCTATATTCCCTGTGTTGTGCAATACATCCTTGAGCCTATCTTATACCCAACAGTTTGTGCCTCAACCCCCCCACCCCTAAACTGCCCCTTACCCCATCCCCACTGGTAAGCACTAGTTTGTTCTCTATGAGTCTGCTTCTTTTATGTTTTATTCACTTCAGCATAGAGAAGGTATTTTGGTGGATTTAAAGACTGATCCCAAGTCATCTAATGCTCCGTCTTGAATCTCTTTATCACAGTGTTGAAGAGCATCTGATGAGACGGTGAGCAGAAAACACTGTTTTAAATGGAGCTTTGTGACCGATTTTGTTGATCCATCACTACTGCTTTCACATATTTCCACATTTAATTCGAAGTAAAATCCATCAGGAGGCTAACTGTGGTTAACCAAAAAATTCTTAGTGGTGGGATTTGTTTTTATTAATTCCATTTAGTCCATACGTGATTAATATCTTTGGTTTATTCCTTTCCTCTTTAATACATAAAGTGTTACCTAAAGAGTCACAGGTTTCCCTTTGTGAAATGGACATTGCAGTTGTACTTCTGCTGGGGGTTTGATATAACTGTCTGTAACGGTGGGGCTGGATGACTTAAAGTTCCTTCTAACCTGAGATCTGGCCTGTCCTGTCTTGGGCACATCGGGCCTATCTTACTTCGCTGGCTCAGGGCCACCCATTGTCAACATTCCCATTTCAGAATCTCACCGCACTCTTTCAGAAGCAGGAGGCACTTGGTCGACGTTTGTAGCAGTGAAATTGAATTGAAGTCCCTCTGTGGACACATAGGGTGCCAGGTTTTACATTTTATTAACTAATAACAATATTAGTGCTTATTGTTAGTATATGCCGGGGACTATGCTAAGTGCTTTACATAGATTGAATATTCACAATTAACCTATGACATAGGAAGAATGATTATTTCTATTTTCAGGTGATAAAACGAAGGCTCAGAAAGGTACATGGCAGTAAGAGTTGGATCCAGAATTGACACCAAGGCCTGCCTGACACCAGCGTCCACAAACTTGACCGTATCTATACTTCAGAGTTGAGATTCTTAGTCTGAGGATTAGTGGACTTTTGGGGGAGTCCAGGTACTCAAAATTACATACACACTTCTGTGGTTACGTGCAATTATGCATTTTTCTGGTGAGAGGGTTTGCTTTCACCAGCTTCTTACAGAAACCACAAAAGGCTGAGAAGCATTCACTTAAGAGGTTTTCCATCCTGGGTAAGCTGAAGAACATATTGCTGCCTGCAACAAGAGTGGCTTGGCTTTCTATTAAAAAAATGCATCTTTTGGTTTACATTTCACTGACCATGTGTTTTATTAACTTGACAGGACACTTTTCATCTGAAGTCACTGCTTTCCTACTTAATTGTTTCTATATGATGGTTATTCACAGCTAAAGCAGAAAATTATCCATCCCAGAATGAGGTTTGATATCTACCCTACTGCCTGATTTATGAAAGGAGGCATGGAGCCGTAGCAGGCTGGAATAAGTCCTGTTCTGTTAGGAATTAACAAACATCGCCCTCAGAATAAGTGTTCTCTGTGTTGAGAGAAAATAAGGGGGTGATGAATATAATCCCCCAGGTGTCCCGATTCTCCAGTAGGCTTGATGTTCACATGCTCGGAACTGTTCTGCGTCACATAAAAGCTTATTTTCCCCCATGTACTTGAAAAATAAGTTTTTAAGGAAAAACAGCATCCTTCTGTCTGTTGCTACTGATGCTTACCTTTTTGAAAATAGGACATTTCCGATCACCCTGTATTATACAAAAGCACCATAGGGGAGACATACAACCAGACTGGCTGCCTTACAATATTGCTGTCTTTTCATTTCTTTTCAGAATTAAGGTTTCTTAGGGTTGGAGCACTGCTGATATACTCCCTGTCGTAATCTAAGCGGGAAAGTTAGTTTGATTTCAAACGCAGAGTTAATTATTTATTTATTATTATTTATATTTATTTATTATTTATCATATTTTATATTTATATTATATTTATTATTATATTATATATATAATGTATATATTATATATATAATATATATATTATATATATATTTTATATATATATTATATATATTATATATATATTATATATATATTATATTATATTATATTATATTATTATATTTATTATATTTTATATTTATATTATATTTATTTATTATTTATATTTATTTATTATTATTTATTTATTATTTCCTTTATTTTATTATTTCCTTATTTCCAATAAGGAAATGTATTCCTTTCACATGTGTTCCTTGCTTTTCTCTCTTTTGCTTAACAAGAATTTCTGGGGAGATAAACTTCCAGTTTCGTTTAAATTTTCCCTCTTATGAGTGGCTTCTGCTGTGAGAATGGTAGGCCTTTGTGTCACTTTCTTCAGAGGCTGTGCAATAATGTTAATAATAACAGCTGGAGTGTAGGACTGCTTCCTATGTTCCAGGCATTGTTCTAAGCAATTACATGTTATGTATGTCATCCTTACAAGGGTGCTGTGGAGTAGGTGGATGATTACCCCAATGACTACTTCCCATTTTGCAGGGGACGTCAACTTGTCCACGGTCAATAACATAGGAAGAGGCAGAAATGGAATCCTAACGCAACAGCCAGCGCTGTTGACAGCTATGCTATTCTGCAATGGCACAGCTGCTAGATTTCTATCTGGCTGCTAGGTTGTTCCCAAAGACAATGTTTGGTCACGTTAGAGAACCAAGCATTCCAGGCTTACAACGTCAACTCATCCACTTGGCCGAGTGACTCCTCGAGTTGTTCAGATATAACTGGCACTTTTGCCTTTTAAAGTGCTTGCTCCATAAGTATAGACATGGTGAGCTCAAATCAGGAAAATTCTTTTTCACCTGGGGACGTTTAAAGCATTGTTCTTATTCTGACTTGGTAAAGGAGAACTCCCTGGAAATTTGGATATTAAATAGGATCGTAAGTTAGGATTTCACCCTCTGCTTTTACCTCTTCATCATTGGTTTTCTTTCCCTGTGACACTTCACCCAGCAGGAGAAAGATTTTCTCCAATTGCTCAAACTTCTTATGATTTCATTAACAATTCATTCATTGAGTAATTCCTTACTAAGAGCAAAAAGAAGGGATAATGTGATTTTTTTGCATTAGTTTTACATTAGTTTTTGCAGGAAAGAAGGCAAAATCTAGTCAACATTTATGTTGTTAACAGCTATTTTACAATTCCTAAATTGTACTACCCACATAAAACCTTAAGCATTAAGCATAGTATCTGGTATATGGAAGGCTCTTGATAAATGTGAATATGACTTGAATGAAAAAATAATAAAAAAGGGAATGCTACCAGATGGATTTAGAGAGATAGGCAGATACCATGCAGATATCCATTTCTGCAATTGTATAAAATTATCTATAGACTTCATTTATTCATTCATCAACTTATTTACCACTTATTTATTCAATAGGAATTTATCGAACATTTATTAGGTACACAGCACCATTGATGACCTTTGGAGGAAAAAAAAGATGAACTAAACACAGTCTCTGCTTTTAAATTGAATTTGATCTAGTAAAAGGAATCAGACTTGTGTCTATATAAGTTTAATACAGGATGATATATGCTAAAAGAGAGGTATAAATAAAATGCGAATGAAACAGGAAAGTGAGGTAAATTTCACCTCCAACTGGGTAACCCAGAGGGTTCATGAAGTAGGTTACATGTAAAGCAGCTGTGAGATCTGATTAGCACTGGAAGTATGGAGATGAGGCATTTCTTTCAGGAGAACCAACTTGACTAGTTATCACCAGAGCACAAGGCAGGTGCATGGTTTGATTTGGCTGTAGCTTAGGACACGGAGAACCACAGCAAAGTGCCAGATCTCGTCCATAGGTACTGTGCCTCCTTTCTGCCCTCTGTGTTCTCTTGTTTCATAGGGAGCTAGAAGGCTGGGAACTGCATTTCCCAGACTCCTTTGCCAGCTGGCTTTCTCCTAGGTCCTGCCAAGGAGACTGGAAGGTGGGAGGAAGAGGGAAGCTCTTATGCTCTGGTTCAGGCAGGTCTCTGTGGGGTCCAGAAGTGTTGACAGTGCTTTTCAGTAGAATCAGGGGAGAAGGATCCTGATCACCTACTCAGTGCTGGCGGTCTCCCCAGGAGAAGCAAGACAGCTCCGGCAACATCAGAAAAGTGGAAGCGTGCTCAGGAGCTCTGGGTAACACCCTCCTGCTCCTCCACTCTTCCAAACTGTTTTTTTAAGTCAACTTTATTGAATCATAGTTTTGATGAGCTTTGAGGGATGTAATGCGTGGATGTACTCTTGCAACCACCTTTACTATCCTGATGGTGTTTATTTGAAATGTTAAAAATTTCTATTTCCCCCCAAAGCTTTCTCATGTCCTTTTATAGTCATTCCCTCCCCCTGTCCCTGGACCCAGCTAACACCTGATCTGCTTTTCTTTTTATAACTCTTTATCAGTGTTTTTCAACATTGGGATAATTGATATTTGGGATTGGAGAATTCTTCCTCGCAGGGGGGATGTCCTGGGAATTGCAGGATGATTCATAGTATTCTTGGTCTCTATCTATTGAATGCTAATAGTGCTACCCCCTCCCCAGCTATGACAATCAGAAAGTCTCCAGACGTTGCCAAATGCCCCCTGGAGGGGCAAAATCACCCCCAGTGGAGAATTATGGCTCTAGATTAAGATGAATTTTCTATAATTTTATACACAGGCAGTTTTATAGTATGTACTCTTTTGTGTCTGGTTTCCTTCACTCAGTATACTTATTGTGAAATCTATCCACGATGTTGCCTATATCAATAGTTCACTCCTTTTTATTGCTGAACAGTGATCCACTGTATGTATATATCACATTTTGCTTATCCATTCATAAACTGATGAACATTTGCGTTATTTCCAGTGATTGGCTAATGTAAATAAAGCTGCTATGAACATTTGTGTGCAAGTCCTTTTGAGGGCATACATTTTCGCTTCTCTTGGGTAAATACCTAGAAGTGCACTGCTGGGTCCATATGGTGGGTATATGTAACTATATAAGAAGCAGTCAAAATTTTTTTTTTTTGGTGGCAAAAAACCATAGCACATTAAATTCACTCTCAAAACAACTTCCAAGTATACAGTACAATATTGTTGACCACATGCACACTGTTGTGCCACAGATGCCCAGGACACCACCATCCTGCATGATTCCTGCAAGATAAGGGTCCAATTTCTTTCTTTTGCACATGGATTTCCAGTTTTCCCAACACCATTTGTCGAGAAGACTATCCTTCTCCATTGTGTGGTCTTGGAACCCTTTTGCATTTGACCATACATGTGCGGGTTTATTTCTGGGCTTGCTATTCTGTTTCATTGGTCTATGTGTCTTTGTGCCATTTCTACCTTGTTTTGATTATGGTAGCTTTGTAATATATTTTGAAATCAGGAAGTGTGAGATCTCTAACTTTGTTCTTCTTTCTCAGGATTGTTTTGGCTATTCAGGGTCTTCTGAGATTCCATATGAATTTTAGGATTTTTTCTTTTTTTTTAACATCTGCAAAAAATGCCATTGGGATTTTGATAGGGATTGCATTGAAGCTATAGATTGCTCTGGGTAGTAGGAACATTTAACAATATTAAGTCTTCCAATCCACAAATAGGGGATGGTTTCTATTTATTTGTGTCTTTTAAATTTCTTTCAGCAATGTTTTATTGTTTTTAGTGTACAAGTCTTCCATCTCCTCAGTTAAGTTTACTCCTAAATACTTTATTCTTTTTGATGTTATTGTAAATGAGATTGTTTTCTTAATCTCCTTTTTAGGTTGTTCATTGTTAGTCTCTGGAAAATCAACTGGTTTTTTTGTGTTCTGTCAAATGCTTTTTCTGCATCAATTGAGATGATACTGTTATTTCCATCCTTTGTTCTACTAAAGTGGTGTATCACATGCTGAGATCTATGACCTGTTTTGAGTTAATTTTGTTTTTATTTTTTATTATTCTTATAATTTTTAAAATTTATTTATTTTTTATTTATTTTTGGCTGCATTGAGTCTGTTGCTGGGCATGGGCTTTCTCTAGTTGCAGTGAGTGGGGGTTACACTTTCTTGTGGTACGCGGTCTTCTCACTGCGGTGGCTTCTCTTGTTGCAGAGCACAGGCTCTAGGCACGCGGGATTCAGTAGTTGTGCCATTTGGGCTCAGTGGTTGTGGCTCATGGGCTCTGGAGCGCAGGCTCAGTAATTGTGGCACATGGGCTTAGCTGCTCCACAGCATGTGGGATCTTCCCAGACCAGGGGTTGAATCCGTGTCCCCTGCACTGGCAGGGCGATTCTTAACCACTGTGCCACCAGGGAAGTTCCTCGAGTTAATTTAATGTATGGTGCAAGATAAAGGCTGGTGTTTATTTTCTCCTGATATTTTTGTAATCAATTTCTTGCATTACATTCCCCTATTTTGAAATATTTTGGGAGATTTCCACTTTCCTGACTGGTCTCACTATCAGGCATGGGGTTGGAGAGGTAGGCTGTACTAAAATTGAAGAGTAAAAAATAAATAAATAAAATTGAAGAGTGATTTGAATGCCAGGCTGAAGTGTCATGACCTTAACGTACCTGGACTATATTATGTTTGTGCATAAAAAGTACTTGCTGAAATAAACTGGTGAAAATAAACAACCTCAATTTCCTTATCAGTAAAATAGTGATAATAATACTTTTGTAGCTGCAACGAGACCTGGTGTGTGTGTATGTACACACACCCACATGGTGCTTCACTTCACAGTGCGTTTGGCACATGGTGTGCCAGATAACAGGCAGCTATTATTGTATTTAGTACATTTACTGAGAACTGTTTTATTTCTATCCCATTACGCCTCTTGACTTCCTTCTTTGTCTATCAAGGTCCTGATGGACAAAGGGTGTCCTTTCTTTCCCTGGCCACTACCTCACTGTTTCTGTAATGTTCTGTCTCTTCAGTGTGATTCGATGTAGGTTGGTGCATCAACATTTCATAAAGAGCTCATTTGCCATGTGACAGCCTTATCCCTCCTGCCGGTACAAGTGTCGCCCTGTTACAAGATAGTCCAACAGAAGAGCAAGAAGAAACTAGAGAACAGGCTCTGATGGAAACCCAAGGTCTAGTTTAAAGTTCAAGCTGCAGAACATAGCAAAGTAGGGGATCCTTTACATCACTCCGGAAGGGGCTGGGGAGGGGAGGACAGAAACAGGAACACAGTTTCTTACACGTAACGTTTTTAAAAAGAAAGAAGCATTTTAAACAGTGAAACTGCTGAAATACAAGTCCTCAAGAAGAGCTTAAGCAAATTATAAGGAAAATAAACAGCTCAGCACTGAACTAGAGACACAACACTGCCATGAGCACACTGGAGGCATCATTTTCCATCAACCTGTTCTACTACCACAATCGATTTAAGGTTTTTAACACAGTTATTCTTTCTGACCATTCTGACCACCTACTTCCCCATAAAACACATGGAGAAGCCTGTTTAAAAAACGTTGACTGCAAGTCATTTGCTTAAAAAAACCCCAGACTGCTTCCAACTCCTCCAATAAATACTGCATAATTCACTTCTGGCTGGTTTGAGAACAGGTCACCACCTGGTGTTTTTGGGCAGGAGGGGGTGGGTTCAAAGTGGTGGCACTAATACGCCCTCAAGAACTGCCAGACACACTCTTAGCTAAAGAAAAGAGGCCTGATTTTTTTTTTTTTTTTTTTTTTCGGTACGCAGGCCTCTCACTGCTGTGGCCTCTCCCGCCGCGGAGCACAGGTTCCAGACGCGTAGGCCCAGCGGCCATGGCTCACGGGCCCAGCCGCTCCGCGGCATGTGGGATCCTCCCGGACCGGGGCACGAACCCGCGTCCCCTGCATCGGCAGGCGGACTCTCAACCACTGCACCACCAGGGAAGCCCAGGCCTGATCTTTTGACCCAGAGCATGAGTAGGTATCGCAACAATAACTTACTGTAATTCACCTAGATGGATGTGTTTATATGCCTTCCTGGAAAACCTAATGGATTCTATCTGCAGCTTATAATAGCAAAAGCCGTGGGCCAGTCATGCATGCTATCTATTCATAATCTAACCCATTCCTCTGGCTCACAGGATGCAATTTCTAGCTCTTTGTGTTTAGAACAGAGCTCAGAATTTTAATCAACATTTGGCCATGCAATGGGAATCTCTTGGCACGAGTTTAGGGTGAGAATAAAAGGAGATACAAATGGGGTAAGCCGTTCAACAAGGGACGTAAAAGAGGGGCGGGAATAAGGGGGGATGTTAAGCTGGCCGGGCATTGATATGGCAGGGGGGCAACGAAGGTGGGAGGTGTGGGTGGGTACCAGTGCTGGTAGAAAATGGTAGGTTTGGGTTGGAAATACTTTAACACACTTTTTCGCAGCTCTTATTATTTTATCACCACCACCATCATCATCCATTACGTTTGCTTTTAGTTTATAATGTCTGTCCCACCTTTGAGTGTGTCTTAACTGCAGGCTGCCTGAATCTCAGAAAGGCTAAGTCGCTCTCTCAGGGTCTCCCGAAGGGCAGGAAGTGGCCGACCTGGGACTTGAACACAGCTCTCCCATTCCTGCTCTGGGGGTTTTTATGGCTCCACGAAGCCCTAGGGGTCTGCCTCGGGAGGAATCGGGGAGGCTGAGCTGCGGCGGATGATGTGGGTGATGGTGATGAACTTGACGACAGGAACTAGAACAAGGACGGCTGAAGCAGTTCTTCCCAAACCCATCCACCCCGCACCCCTCCCGTAGCATTCAGCGTAGCAATATTCAAAGGCAGATGACTTATGAACAGTGCAACGAATCTTTACTGAAATCATTTGTTAAACCCTCGCATTTCCTTCATTAATCTGATCTTCATTTCCTTTGCTCCTCTGACCTCTATTTTCTGGAAAGCCGAAACAAAACAAAACCAAACTCTGGTAGCTAAATAATTAACTTCACCACATGCATCTTCTTAAGGTGATCCAACGAGGGAGGGGGAAGTACCTGAACGTCACTAGATTCTGTGCTGGGCACTTTTCACTTATTTGCTCAAAAAAACCAAAGAGTTTAAACGTACATCTTCACTGCATCTGAAACGTACACCCATACTGGATTGTACACACAGAAGGGTTTGGCTACTAAAAACCCCAATAAAAAGAAGGGTGTGGCCAAGTTCGGCCCTCCCCACGAAGGCAGTTTGCATCCTAACTTGGTCTCTAGTAAGCCGGGGAGGGGCTCTGGGTGACCCTCCCCCTGGCCCCTGAGGGTTTCTTCCCGTCGCGGAGGGGTGCGGCCACAGGTTGGTGGGTACTGTTGCTCAGCAGAATCCCCACTTTCTCTGAAGAGCACCTGTAATCCAGAATATTCCTGATACCTGATTAACAGCACTGCCTTACATCATTATCGTTTTTATTTTTTACATCATTATTTAAATAAATATCCACCCATGGATGATTTTCTCTTACCTAGAGCAGATTGGTAGCTCTAAGAGGGCAGGGACTTGTTTTGCATAGATACTACCAAACCTCCAGCCTCCACGCTATGCAAATGAAAGAAATAGAATGGTTATCACCTAAATGTATCAAATAAACCAACGGGAAGATCTGAAGAAATCACGTTTTCTTAAAAATAATTTCATTTTTATTTTATTTTTATTTATTTATTTTGGCCGCACAGCTTGTGGGATCTTAGTTCCCCGACCAGGGATCAAACCCACACCCTCGGCAGTGAAAGCGCAGCATCCTAACCAGGGAATTCCCTCATGTCGGTTTTTTAAAGGCTGAAAACATTGGGGAGGGAGACTCCTACTCTTCTGATTTCGATGCTGTGTGGAATACACTCCACTAAGGCATCAGGCGAGCCATAGAACAGGCTAAGGAAAACAAGATCTAGACCTCACAGCAAGTAAACCAAGTGATTCATTTGTTTATATGGGCCAGGAATCTTATTCTTGCTCTCCTCAACTCTTCCACCTTAGCCGGCATTTTCTGGTTTCTTATTTCTCTTTAATGGTTTCTAATTATACTCAGCACCTCCCAGAGAAGAAAGGCTCCCAGTGTAGATTTCTGTCCCCGTGGCTGGCATCGGTAGGGGTGTGGCCAAGCCGGCTGTTTTGCCAGCAGCTTGTTAACCTTGAAAATGAGAGCTGAAAAGGTACCATTTATAGTTGGACGATTGTGACTGGGTAAACGTATTTACCATAAACACAGAATCAGGAAAATGACTGAAAACCCAGCAGTGTTCTAGTATGAAGGATGAAAAAGCTAAGACAGGGGTATTTCATCCTAATATTCTTAAATAGGTGTTCAAAGGCCAAATGCCCTGAACAAGCTTGTCAGGAGTTTCTGGAATTTAACATGGGGGTTAAGGCCTTAGTATTTATTTCCCCACACCAGCCGGACAGGGATCATTCCTTCCTTTCTTTTGTAAACTAATGAAAGCTAGACAAATCCCTTATGCAGACAAAGCCTTTAGCAGATCTGGCGAATGAGACCTATTTTTATAAAAGAGCACTTGGCAAAGTAAATTCTACTTTGTGCACATCTGTTTTACATCTGTTAGAATTGAAATTCCTTCAGAGGAGGGGCAATTTTATCCTAGTTCAAAATAAGCATTAATAAATATTACACTAAATTGCTAACATCATTGGCAAATGGTTTCGTTTAATTAATAAAACAGACTGTGAGATGAACCTCTGGTGAGGTCTTCTAGATGGTTTAAAAGTATTTTACAATGTCTTTTCCCCCTAGTTATTCTTAATATGTTTTGTGATTTTTGCACAACAGAAAGTCATTTCAACATGTGGCCCATGTAGATTCTGAATTTTGAAGTTTTTAAAAAGAATCATGCTGCTGCTTTTTGGAATGATTATTGATGCTTATAATATATCTCCCCCCACCTTTTTTTTTTTTTTTTAACTCCATGGTTGGTTTACATATTTGTCTGGGACAGAGCTCCTGCCTGACTCCCTTTTATTGTTACAGGCTGCGTTTATCATTTTGCTAATGTTTCCCAGTAGCACGCGACCAATGAACATTTTGAACTTGTATTTTTTTTTTTTTTTTTTTTGCGGTATGCGGGCCTCTCACTGTTGTGGCCTCTCCCGTTGTGGAGCACAGGCTCCGGACGCGCAGGCGCAGCGGCCATGGCTCACGGGCCCAGCCGCTCTGCGGCACGTGGGATCCTCCCGGACCGGGGCACGAACCCGTGTCTCCTGCATCGGCAGGCGGATTCTCAACCACTGCGCCACCAGGGAAGCCCTGAACTTGTATTTTTAAAGACTCTGCAGCCACAAGAATAGCCCGCCTCCCAAATAGGAGGTGCTCTATTGATGGAAAGATCTTACCATGTTCTTTTTTTTTTTTTTCCTGCTTTTCCTGCTTGCAAATATTTTATATTACCTTGCCAGAAGAATAGCTGCCTGAGACGATTTCTAAAGTCTCCTGTAATGTGGGGTGCTTTGTCAATAAAATTGAGATTTTACAGTTATAAGGTAAATAAACAGCTCAGCGCTAAACTAGAGACACAACACTGCCATGAGCACACTGGAGTCCTGTATGCAGGCATCATTTTCCATCAACCTGTTCTACTACCACAATCGATTTAAGGTTTTTAACACAGTTATTGTTTCTGACCATTCTGACCACTTACTTCCCCATAAAACACATGGTACAGGGTGGTTAAAAAATTCAAAAATCCCCAGATCTCATATAACACACTCATCTGATGCTAAGTCTCCATGGATACCAAGGGAGCATCTTCAATGCCAGGGAGGTCAGACTCTCACCCCTGGGATCTGCAAGCCTGGCAAAAAGCAGAGAGGGTCCTTGAGAACTTTTTCTTTGCTGATCTTGTTCCTTAACCCACTAAGTCCCAGGCTGCCTTTGGTTTCTTGCACTCCCCCTAAGACAAAATCTCCTGGAGAGGGACCAGGGGATTGTGGACGGAGTGAGAGCTGGTTGGGATTTCTGAGACTCTTGGAACATTTCCCCCTCAAAACATCGTTGACTGTAATTCCAGTATCGGGGTGGACACATTTTTCCTTTTCACAGCTGCATTTTTAGAGACAGGTTTTCTCTAGGAGGAAGGATGCATATGTAGGCACTGAGAGAGCCCTGGAGGTGGAAGACGAGCAGATCGTAAGTACAGACATGCATCGCCTTAAGGGCAAAGTCCCACCAATATGTCTCGGAGGATAAAAACTCTAAGAAGTTAGCTATATACATTATGAGGATTAAGTCACGGTTCCATAACATTCCATAATTGTCACTGTTCATCAAGACAGAAAAATCAAAGCAAAGAAAGATAGAGTTCCTACCATTATTACCTCCTTCCAAGTGTTAAGCTCCCCAAATATATTTGTGACACTATCTTTGGTGGAAATTAATGCCCCTCAGCAGCTACCAACTAATTAGAACAATTTTGCAGATCTTAGCTGCCAAGAATCCAAAGGAACTATAAAATGTAACCTTGTTGCCTTATCCTTTTCCATTTAGCAGTAATTTCATGACTTACTAAAGACCTCTTTCCTCAGTAAAATTACATATCTGAGAAAACCCACTGTGATTCTTTTCAGATTCACCTTTTGCTCTATTGGATCAAGGACTTGCTTTAGTATCTCAAGTTGTTAAAGCATTTTCTCCACAGACAACAATTCCTTTTACCGGTAGGCGATTCTTATGCTCATTGATGTAAATGAATGCCCCCATCACAGCCTGTAGGTCACACATCAGGTACACAAGGTTTCATGAGCAAAGGAGCAATTATTATAACAACAAAAAGACAATGGCCTCTGCCACCTATAGCAATGTTGGCTGCTAGGATTAAACCTCCATCAAGATCACAAACAAGGCAGGACTGAAAAAAAAAATGTACTTGTATTTTCTACGGAGTTTCTTTTGGCCTTGGGATCAATGTGACAGGGGCCAGTGATCATCTGTATCACAGGCAGGCACAGACAGCGTGGGATCTGTGAAGAAGGATCCAACCCAGGACCAGTCACACAAAACCGCACTATTATGTTCAGTTGGGAAATTCACAAAGCTGAATCAACAAGAAAGAGGTGAAGTTAGCTGGGTTGAAGAGAATGTTCCAACGCCAGTGCCCCTGAATGAAATTAATAGCAGGGTAGATACAGACCACATTTAAATGGACTGTAGGGATACGACAACGCTTCAGATGTGTGAGTTGTCCAAGTTCTGTCCTGCTTGGGCGGGCATTCTGGGATAGTGGCACATGTTTTCAAACTCTGGTTTTAGAAAGAATCGCGTAGGAAGCCTGGTGAGGATGACAATTCTCAGCTCACCCCTGGAAATTGTCATTTAGCAGATCTGGGGTGGGGCCTGGGGTCTGCATTGTAATTATTATAGCCCAGGTAGGGGATCAGTCCACACTGGAGAAGCTTCAGTGTGGGGGAAGGAGCCTGGGCTTTGTAGAGGGACAAGAGCTCTCACTCCAGCCTGCCATCTACTCCACATAAGACTTTTGATGAGGTTCCTTGACCGCTCTCCACTTCAGTTTCCTATATGTAAAGGAGTGACAGTAATTGTAAAGGTTAAATAAAATATGTAAGGGAGTACTCTGCAAGATGCTGGGCGCATGGTATATGCTTAAGAGTGTCTGAGTTCCCTTTTCCTCTGCCCCATAGATAATGAGAAAGAACGAAGAACGTTTTTCGAATGCTTTTAATGAACCAGAGGGTTTTCTAAGGCATTTTCATTACATCTAATCCCATGAGGTAGGGTGTTCTTATTACTCCATTTTACGGGTGAGAAATAGAGACCAGAGAGGTTGAGCAACTGGCCCACGGTTACCCAGGCAGCAGGTGGCAGGGCCAGCCTTGACTTGGCTCTACTCCCGAGACCTTATTTTCAGGGGTATAAATCAGGGACGGGAAATTTCAAAGCTTCTCTCTACTGTCTCCTGAAGACACACCCTTCACTTCCCAGCAGCTTTACCATCCGGTCATGTTCCTGATGCCTCGCCAGCTGAAGATGACACGCTCAGTGTGGACACAGGCACCCACAATTGTGATTTAGCTGTAAAGTGTGTTGTTCTATTGTAGGGCACAGGTTCCGGGAATCACTGTACCTCAAACTAGGAACTGGCTTATTTGTAGGGGTGCGTTTCCTTTTCCCAGATATTAGACAGCCTTTAGGTCTATTAAAGAAACAAAAACCTATATAAATTTGGGGAGCTGTTCCCTTTTTGACGAGCTAAGTTGGAACCACGGTTTCATTTCCAGGAGGAATAAATTGAGTCATGACCAGAAACTCCCATTACCTCTGCTGAGACATGTTTTAACTACTGTGACACAAAGCTGCTGGCACTGAGTTGGATATATGTGCACATGTGTGCCATCTAAACAGATGTGTACGTGTGTGTAACCACTGTTTAGGCACTCTGCACGCTACATCTGATATGCAGGTATGAACGTGTGTATACGCGTGTGGGTGTGTGCACAGGTAGGTGCAGGCGTGTTCTTGGCATACATACGTGCCTACACGCGCATGTGTCTACATATGACACGTGTGCGTCCACGCATACGAGTGCTTATTTATTCCACTGCACACATTTTCTTCATCTCCATAACAGAGAAGATGTGCCTTTGAATCCGTTGTGTTCCTGCTTAAACTTTGACTTCCAGATCCAATTTTCTAATTAACTCCCCATTTAAATTACAGTTGCGGTACTATTATGGTATTATTTTTTTCTGAAAAAAATTTATTCCACTGTTCCTGCTGCACAGCAGGAGTTTAAGAGCAGCCAATACTTTCTTGTGCTGACAGCTCTGATGAAGGCATAAGTATTTAGATAAATGAATGACTGGCTTGACAAAAAAAGAAATTCGATGGCACTTGAGTCTATAAATCTACTAATCATTCCTCTCTGCTGGGAACACTAGTTACCAGTGAGAGTCTTAACTGCGTACGTGGTTGCTTAAGAGACACACACAGTTGCCCTGCGCGTGACTTTACCAATAGGTATTATTTTAATGAGACCTGATAGGACAGTTCAAAACAGTGATTGTCCCTGAGAAATCACTGCGTATGAAGGAAGCGTTTTTGCCCTGAGACTGTCCCTAAATTTGGGGTCGCAGAGCTGTGGCGACTGCAGAGCACATGCCTTGTCTTGGGGCTGCCCCAACTCAGGTCCAGCCAATTGTGGCCATCAGAGAAGGAGGCCCAGAATTGCTGTTGCTTCCAGCATGTTCAAGTTGGAAATTCAGATCTGTCTGGAAAACTTTGCCATATGTAGATGTTGGCTACTCACCGAACATCATCAGAAATTCTCAGGGCTAAACCCAGCCCATCTGCAGGCAGAAGAAGTCACGTGCAACATTGCTTTGCCCTCTCTGCCTAGAAAAATGTCTGGGAGTCCCTGGAGATCTATTTCCTAGTGGATTGAGATGATGAGCGAAGGCCCTGAGGATTGGTGGTGGTGGTGGTGTGTGTGTGGGCATATGCGTGCGTACCGTGTGAGCGCATGTGAATGTATGTGTGCATATGTATGTGTGCATATGAGCGCGCAGGGAGCCTGGCTTGATTCTCACCCTGGCATCCTGGCGCGTGCTCCACAGAAAGCCTCTGGAGTGAGGGGAAGAACAGTTCCCCAGCATCCTGGCATTCTGACTTATCCAGACCTAACTGATCACCACACCTGTGTCCTGGATGGAGCTGGCCAGGAGAGTTCGGCTCAACCACTGAACCACAATATATTTTCTTTTCTTCAGAAGTTTCCCTGCAAATTTTTCCCCCAAATGGAGGAAGTGCAGTAACGACCACCCCCCGCTGAAGCTGATGAGTTAGCTACTTCTGTATTTTAAAAGATCTCCTCCTGGACTTCCTTGGCAGGGGGTGTGAGACACATGTGCTGAAAACTTGGAGGCTTATATCAAAGGATACTTCCAATATATTTTTTAAAATTTAATTTATTTTTTTATATAGCACGTTCTTATTAGTTATCCATTTTATACATATTAGTGTATATGTGTCAATCCCAATCTATAACTCGTGCTTTTCTTCATGATTGAATGAATCTTTTGCCTTTTACTTCGAATAGTTTTTGCTCTGAGTCGTTCCCTGAGGTTTGACTTAGGAACACAAAAAGAATATCAAGACTTGGCAAATCTGAAATTACTAGTTTATCCACAGGCCATTTGTCTGTTGTTCTGTATGCTCAAAGCACTCTCTAAGATTAGTGGGAGGGCTGCTGTCTGTTGAATATAACCAATACAGAGCCATGCATAGAAAGACATAATTATGGCTTTCTAGGAACTGACACTAATCGGTTGTTGATTGATTGATGGGCTGCCTAGTGATTATGCTGATAACTTGAGAGGTTTCTCTGTAAATGGTATTATAAGGACAGTCATTTTATATGAGATCATGGTAATAAAGATTGCGGTTTATAACTCAGTAGTCCTCAAGTGATCAATTAGTGGAAAAGATAAATAACTAAAAGCCAGCATGCAGTTCTGGCTCAGGAAGTAAAGTAATTCTGGTAAATGAAGAAGAGCAAGGTCATGTTAGCTTTCATCTCCACGGGCAAATGATTAAGGATACAACCTAGAGCTATCGGGCCTTGGAATCTATCTGAGAAAGGTTTATAGATATTTTTATCAAGACACTTCCATGGGGCTAATAGGTACTTGTGATGTGTCCATCCAATGTGCGTTCTCACGCAGAGATGGTGTGCAAGGTGGGGAGAGAGGTAACGTTTATGATTGATTGAGTGCCAGGCTCTGAGTCAGTCTACACATTGATTCATTTCATGCTTGCAACAAACCTGCCAGGTAGATTTTACTTGGACAATTTTTTTTTTTTGGCCACGCCGTGCAGCATGCACAACCAGCAGAAGTGGAATCTTAACCACTGGACCGCCAGGGAAGTCCCTGGACAATTTTAAAGTTGAGGAAATTGAGACCGAGGGATGTTATTCATTGATCACAGCTACTCAGTCAGTGGCCAGCCAGGGTTTGAGCCCAGATCTGCCCGATGCCAAAGACAACTGGTTTCCCCAAGTCTAGATTTCCTCTCAGGAGGGTCATCTTCACTCATCACGGGTTAATATAAAATAGGAAGAAGAGTGCCGATGGTGTAAAACAAAAAATGAAGAGCTTCATTTGAGCTGCACTGGCTTCTGGGCACTTGGTTTGATGACGTTCCCAGGGCTTTTGCAGAAATGGACGTACAGTCAGGCAGTAGAACCTTTCCCCATCATATTTCCCTTTGCTGCAATTTCTGTCACTTTGTCTCTCTATCCTGCTTTTAATTCCTCATTTGGGCTGTGTAGTCCCATATCAATAATGATAAATAATAAATCATCAACCCATTTCTACAAGGCATTAGTCTCCCTCCTTCCTTGTGATGGGGGACCAGTTCAGCATTTGTGCTCCTGTCACAAGGGGCAGGGGTCAGTGTTGTCCCAGAGGAACTGGCTGTAGGCAGGCCCGTCTGCTGTTGCCTTGGTCCAGCTTGAGTGTCCTCGGGAGAATATATACCTAATCCTTTCATTAGCAGACCAAACACGGATACATATTGGAACACAGTCTCTTCTTCTTTGAACTACTGCTATTGTTGGTTTCCTTTAAAATTCAGCCTATTCATTCATTTATTCCACTAACGTTACTGAGTCTAACTGTAGCCATAAACTGTGCTGTGCTTCAGAACATGAAAGTGAAAAGCCACAGTCCAAACCCTTTAAGGACCTACAAGTTTAGCGGGGCGACAGATGCTTTCTCAGCAAATAATAAGAGAGAGAATTGTTTGAAAGGAGATAATTCTAGAAGGATCACCAGTTCTGCTCAGAGAAGCAGAGAAGGCATCTCAGAGAATACCACAGATGAGATGTGCCTGAAGGATGTGAAAGACTTGGCAGGAGAAGGGAGAAGAGTTGGGGGCTGTGTCTGGAACCACTAATGGTTTAGAAATGCTTCCCTACAAAGCTTGCCAGCTGCGCGTGGTGAAAAATCATGGAGAGATATGCAGAGGCCAAATGCTTAATGATTTGTTTAGAGTAGCCAGCTTGAGATTTTAACCCATAGGGGATAAAAATGTTTTGAGCAAAACAGCAAGAGGACTTCTACGGATGATTATCTAGGCAGCAGGATGAGGACCGACTGGAGGATGGGAAGACTAGAAACGAGGAGAGGGAAATGGCAGCCGTGGCAAAAACCAAGGTCAGGGCTTCCCTGGTGGCGCAGTGGTTGAGAATCCGCCTGCCGATGCGGGGGACACGGGTTCGAGCCCTGGTCTGGGAAGATCCCACGTGCCGCGGAGCAACCGGGGCCGTGAGCCACAACTACTGAGCCTGCGCGTCTGGAGCCTGTGCTCCGCAACAAGAGAGGCCACAGCAGTGAGAGGCCCGCGCACCGCGATGAAGAGTGGCCCCCGCTCGCCGCAACTAGAGAAAGCCCTCGCACAGAAACGAAGACCCAACACAGCCATAAATAATAAATAAAAAAAACCCAGCCAAGGTCAGAGGTGCTAAGGTCTTGTATTATAGCCGTGCAGAGGGAAATGGCACGTGGAGAAAGATTTAAAAGGCAGAATGAACAAGGGTTGGTGATTATTTGACTATGAAAGGCAATAGAGGGAAAAGGATAGAGATAACGTCAAGTTTGTTAGCTTGAACGCCGGAGAGTGACTTCACTATAAAAACTGAAGTCACTAATTTATAAAATAAACCTATGAACTGATATATTGAAAATATAACACAAATGTAGCATGCAAAAAGGAAATGGTCTTACAAGTTTGGTACCAAACATTTTCTGAAGCCAAGTATGCCACGCGAGGCCATGCTATGCATTATTATGCCCTCATGAAACACTGCCATGCATCGTCTCAGTCACTGTAAAAGACCAGCATCCCAGTGTTTTGTAAATAGATGACATATGGGTTAATCTCATATTTGGATTTGGAAGGAATAATTCAACATTCAAATTTCAATATACAAAAAGACACAGGTATCGCAAAAGATGTCTTTTTACTTCACCATAGTTAAAAAGACGTTTTGGGGGAGGGATGTTAATGCAAAGTGTGTGTTAAATAAGTAGATTAATTCTTCAATGGCATGTAAATTGACCCTTTTTGTTTTTCCTTATTTTTAAACTTAATTTTAAAATCAAATTAATTTTTTTCCATTTTTTATTTCACAGCAAGAACATAGTTTAACAGCAAATGCTATTGTATCTTTCAATATGGGAATTTTCACTGTGCTCTATTTTTTTTTTTTTTTTTTTTGCAGTATGTGGGCCCCCCCACCGCTGTGGCCTCTCCCGTTGCGGAGCACAGGCTCCAGACGCGCAGGCTCAGAGGCCATGGCTCAAGGGCCCAGCCGCTCCGCGGCATGTGGGATCCTCCCGGACCGGGGCACGAACCCGCGTCCCCTGCATCGGCAGGTGGACCCCCAACCACTGCACCACCAGGGAAGCCCTCTATTTTTTAATTTCCAAGAGCTCTTTCTCATTCTCAGAAAATTGCTATCATCTGTTTCTTTTCCATGGATGCAATATTATCACATATTTCCATCAGAATACAAATGGTAGTTTATAGAATTCTGTGATCTGAATTATCTTGTTTCCTTGGAGTTTATTTTTATACGTTATGTTCTTTCTCTCTCTTAGATTTTGTGGCTTCTTGCAGTTCTCTAGCCATCTTTGCCCTCCATTCATATTTGCAATGAGACATTATGATTAAGCGTGCATGCCTAAGTTGGCTTGGGAACTAGGCAAGGGACCTCAGTAAGGGCCTGAGGCAACTACAGGTGGCTCAGGATGGGGAACCTAAACGCTCTTTACATAGTCTTTCACCTGATCTTTTGAGCACCACTGCATGCTACAGCCTTCCTATGTATCTGGTGCCCTATACTCTGAGCTAGGTGCAAAACTGCTATCTTCTCACTGGCTCCAAACTAAGAAAGCACTCAGATTTCACCTTTCTCTGCTTCACCAAATGAACTTCCACTCATTTGTCTTCCAAAATTCGTTGACATATTGTCTGCTGTAATCTTTTCTCTATTCTTAGTGTCCATGTAGGTTTATACCTTTCATGGACCCTTTGGTGGGACTTTGTGGGGTAGCAGAGATAAACATGTGGGCTCAAGCTGCCATGTATAGCCAGAAATCTTGAGCTGATTCTAGACGATTCGTTTACCAAGAAGACCAGTCCTGATGCCCTTGATTTACAAATCATTCTCACATGGGCATGCTTTGATTCAATTTCTGACTCTGTACTATTAACTTGGAACAAGTGAGCTTTTCTGGCATTTCTTTATAGGGAACGAGTTTAAACACATGGTGGAATACTGGAAAGACAATTGGGCTGGGCCGAGAACTTGATTTAGCCCCTCTGCTTCAGTTTTTCCTTTTGGGATAGATGTTCCTGTTTGTTTCTACTGTGCAGGAATGTGAGGAAGACAGAGCCAGATGTTATGGGTGAAGTATGCTTTGAGATCTTCGGAAGAATGATCAGTCAATGAATTTAAGGTATTTCTTTCTGCCAGAAGAGAGCAAGCCTCAAATCCTTGAAAGATGACATTAAGATTTCTTATTCCTGCTGCTTTAATGATGGATGGACATGAATTATTAAATGTTCTTTACACAACATGTTTCTGCATCATAATTTCAGAGTCGTTAAGAAAGAGAGAAATTTGCCTTTTAGTATTCAACTTGTTAAACAGTTCAACTAAATCCTTAATAAAGCATCTGGAGCCTAAATATTTTAGTGACGTGTAAAACAGAGCTAAGTTCTAAAATATTTAGATGCACTGGAGCTATTCTTAGATGATTACTAATTGCCTTTAAAACGATGGGACAGGTACATGAATGGATTCACATACAGTGTAGGCTACCCTGGAAATGGAGTCCAGTGAGAGGGGTTTTCTTCCTGAATTTCAGAGCAACAACTCTGAATGTGGTACTTGTGCCTCAATACCCTCATCTGTAAAATGGAGATAATGTCTATTCCAAATGATGTCTTTTAAAAAAAATACTAATTCCCTGAGAAGAGAAAATGAGACAAGAAATGTGGTATTTACTGTAAAAAAAAAAAAAAAGCATTCTAAACATGCAAAAAAAATACTATGTGTAGATTTGGGACTAAATATCAAACTGTGTATTCACATCCATATGAATACATAAACACAGACACATAAGCACCTACACCACTATCTACTGAAGAAATACAATGTTTTTTTCTAAGTATTGCTTGCCAGTTGTCTAGGATCAATATTAAAACAGAATAAAAGAGAGTTGCTCTGCATAATATTTTGGTTTACATGACACATTTCTTCCTTGATGGCATCAATAATAGCTATTATTGTTAAAATCAACATTAAAGGCCGTATATGTGTGTGTGTGTGTGTGTGTATTTAGATTTCAGATGTATTTTATTTTGTGTCATTTGAAAAATACTGGTCAGGACTCGCTCGATTCATTCAACGACCCACAGTTTGAAAAACAACGGATCTAGGGCATGTTATTTTACCTTTGGAGTCTATTTCCTTATCTATAGAATGCGGATGACAATCTCATGAGGTTATTAATATGGTCAAATAAGACACTCTATGTAGAGTACATATATGGTGTTGAGCACGAAGTTTGCACTCAATGAATGGTAACTGTTATTAATACTGTTTTTAAGAACAAAGAAAATGAATAGGTCTGAGTCTGGGCATAGCCAGCATCTAGGCAGCCCAGGTAAGTACTGCTTAAGAGCCTTCTGTGAGCAGGAGGCTGTGATAGTCTGAGTACAGGGCCCACTGCACATGGGAATCCTAGGAGGATTCTGGGCTAGAGTTGTGCTGTCCTTCCAGCCAGCTACACCCTCTTGTCTTCTTTCCCATTCATTTTAGATGAAGATGTACATAAGATCTGATCTGTAAGATAAGAGACTGGGAAGACACTGCAGTCTCAGAGCGACCCTCTAGAGTCTCAGAGGACACGGCAGTGGGGAGAGAGCTGAGGACACAGCTCCTTCCTAGGGTGGCTTCGTGGTGCTGGAAGGAGAGGGGTATCAGGAAGGGCTTTAAGTGAGGATGCAAGGTCTTAATTGAGCCTTTCCTGGTGAGACTCGGAAGGACACCAAGAGAGGGAGTCTAATGATGGAACTGGAAAGGATCTTAGAAATCAACTGCTGATACAAGTGTCTCATTCGATAACTGACGAACTGAAAATACAGAGAGGGTGAGTGACTTGCCCAAGGTCACACAGCTAACTGGAGGCCAAATCACACCTAAGGCGCCACTTTTTTGTTTCTGGCTAGTGGTGTTTCCAGTATACCATCTTACCTCATGTAGCTCCAGTGATGTTCTGATAATCACATTTTGTTTTTCTTATTATTCTGAACCACCGAATTTCATTTCTGAAATATTTTGACTTATGGAACCCTGACTCTCTGAATTTTCAGAGCCAATTCTTATGTCAGCCAAAGGACATTTTCAGCTGTTCCCTGCTATCTTAATCTCCAAATGATGGCCCTTCCCCCGCCTCCTCACCCCATGAGCTTTAGATGGATGCTATTCCAACACTGAAAAAGGGCTGACCTGCCAGTGATGTTTCTTGCCGTCAGCTGCCACCTCCCTGCTGAGACCCACGCTCGGTGTGTCAATATCTGGCAAAATGCAGGTCTGCTCAACAGCCCTTTCCCTAGCCCACTTTTGGAATGCTTACCAAAAGCGAGACAGCATTGGGAAGAATCAATCAAACTGGAGATGGTGCTATCAGTGCGTGACTCAGGACATCTGAGACAATCTCCCACAATGGATGGATTTTTGTCTGCTTGGCTGGGTCGCTTCATTTCAGGAGGACAAGTTTCTTCCGAGTGGATGGCGTGGTGTCATGCCCAGGCTGAGTGCTCCCAGTGGCAATCTATCTGCGGTCTAAACTGATGTGCGTCTGCAGATACTCAACACTCCCTTGTCAAAGGCACCAGACACACAGGACAGGAAAACCCTGGAAGTCTGGCCCCGAGTGAGCTTTCTGAGATTGGTGAGTGCTTTTAATTGAGGAGGAATGCTATCGCAAAAAAAAATCCAGTGGCTTGTGGATTGACTGGTTGCCCTCTGGGACAGTTGACGATGAAGGCAAGTGCTTATCACAAAGACCTTTGCTCTTCAGAACAGCTGTTCCTCTCCTGAAGCCATCGTCGAGCTGGTGAGCTGGAAGGCTCAGAAACAAGGCGGGTATGTGACTGAAGGGACCTGGCACATGACGAGCTACGGAGACGATTGTGGGGAAGCAGTATCACCATCTTCAAACACTTGGAAGTAATTCACCGTGGCTGAAATATTTCCTGAAGGACGCACGACAGTGGAATCTAAAATCTTAATTGGTTGGCTGATTCTGTTGTCTGCCACGATGGAAGAAGTTCACAAATCAAAGCAATCATCTTTCCAGGGCTAATGCGAATCTTATGGGCACCAAGGGAGATCATTCCTGTTGCTAGTTCCAGCCAGCATATTTATCCAGAGGGGAGCTACTTTGCCGGTTCAGGCTTTGATGCAAGTCAAAAAAGCAGGTGTGGCTACTCACTCTTTTCCTTTCTTATACAGGCTGGAATGCTTTCTGTAGAGGTGTTTATTTCTGGATGCACCGGTATATTTTGCAGTCACATTAAAACCTGGAGATTGCTGCTTTGCAAATGTAAAGGAACATTTGGAACAGAAATGGGATGTTCATGCCAACCCTCTCTTTTTCTCTCAGTTGTTTTGACCCAGAGGTTCAGACTCAGGTTCCCTGGAAAAGCCCTGAATACACACACACACACACACTCACTCTCTCTCTCTCTCTCTCTCTCTCTCTCTCTCTCTCTCTCTCTCGCTCTCTCGCTCTCTCGCTCTCTCGCTCTCTCTCGCTCTCTCTCGCGCGCGCTCTCTCTCTCTCTCTCTCTCTCTCTCTCTCTCTCGTGTTCATATTCAGCTTGCGACTGGAGCAAGGCTAGTGGCAATTTAAAACCTTTGAATATAGATACGCTGAATGCTTCCTCAATGGCTCCCTAACTAATAAACACAGACCTTAAAAAAAAAAAAGAACGGGGCTTCCCTGGTGGCGCGGTGGTTGAGAGTCCGCCTGCCGATGCAGGGGACGCGGGTTGGTGCCCCGGTCCGGGAAGATCCCACGTGCCGCGGAGCGGCTGGGCCCGTGAGCCATGGCCGCTGCGCCTGCGCGTCCGGAGCCTGTGCTCCGCAACGGGAGAGGCCACAGCGGTGAGAGGCCCGCGTACTGCAAAGAACGGATGTCATTTCTGGCCTAATTTTAAGAGACTGTGTTTTTAGGAATGAAGACTCGCCAGAGATGTTCCTATTGAGTTCCTCAAAGAAAAGAAAGCGGGTCACTCCAGAAACTGCTATACACAAGTCTCTGAATGAACTCTTCGGAAGTTTTTTCCGTAATTAGTGTCTAGTCTGTGTCCCTGGAGAGCTCCTGGTGATCGCAACGAATGACTTTTTGATGAAAATGACTATTCCTTTTTTTTTTTTTTTTTTTTTGCTGGGCTGCAGTTTCAGCTGTGCTTTAACAATTAGTTTTGTCTCATGAGTGCATTTTGAAGAGTGAGAGCATATATATGTATTTTTTCCTCCAAAAAGGTTGACTTGTCTCTAGGGTCTCTGAAAAGGGACCGTAGTTTAGTTGCCATATCGGCTAGGAAGGTGTCCTCTGGTGAAGCCCATCAAGACATCCATGAACGAATCCTTTTTCATTCATGGGACTCTTCCTGCCTCAGTTTCTCCTGAAGAGCTATGGGCAGCAAAGAAGTCTGAGATGGCCTCTCCCATCTCCCCCCAACCCTGTGCCCGACACCCCACTGCTGGGTAGAGCGGATGTGAAGGGTACCTGTTCTATGATTCTGGACCCCATTACCCACTTAATGACAATAACAAGGGGAGAGAGGGAGGGGAAGGTGGGGAAATTGGAAAGGAGCTTGTCTGTGGAGAGAGTATTGTCACGCTGAATCCCATTCCTCTAGAAGAAGGGGTGGGGAAGGGCTATCTCCCAACCCCAAGCCCAGGGAGGGGTTCCTGCAAGGGGAACCCCTCCCCCTCCATCACCAAGGAGATTCTGAACTACGCCCCCTGTAGGTGGGACTCAGAGAGAGGCGACTCGGGCCTTAGAAAAGCTAAAGCAGGCTGTGGACTCAGGTGTCCCGGCTGCCTGGAGTCTGAAGGGAGGCGGCCGATGGCCCGCGTGGGGTCAGAGGCTGGAAACAGCTGCTGTACCGGAGAGGGGTGTCAGGGCAGGTGATGTGTGAGGGTCCCAGAGGCGGCCGCGTGGGGAGCGAGCAAGACTGGGCTCCCCCTGTCCACAAAGACCTCCCGGGGTGGTAAGAGCGCCTCGGCAGATAGCGTGAAGGCTGCAGGAGGCCCCGAGAGTAAGCAAGGGAGGCCCATCTGTCCTGAGTGATGGGGATTACGAGAGAGAAGGGCTCTGCAGAGAAAAAGAAAATTCTTCTGTCGGTGTTTGGAACCTAAAGGGATTCTTGGAACTGTCCGTTCCCTAAGAGGGAGCAGACAATTCCTGCTGCAAGTGTCATCCCCAGGCAGGGGGCTGTTACACCCACTCTAGGCAGTCCAGGCAGAGCAGCAGAGAGCAAGATGCATTTTACACACATCACAGATCATGTTGGCTCAACACATGAAACACAGGATACTCCCCGAAAGGTTCAGGGTGGATAGGAAGTGTCCCAGAGGAAACCTACACCACGTTTCAATTCAACCGGCCGAGTTTGAGCCTATTAGCCTACATAACAATTCACGGGTACTGCTTCCTTCTGTGACGTCTGAAGACCGGGTCTCCTGGCCAAACACATTATGCCACGTGCTCCTCAGAACGTACTGGGGCGGATCTGGGACGCCTTGACTCTGCCCACCTGCCCCCTTTCTAGGTCCCTCCACTCTCCACCCCACGGGCTGACTGCTGGTTCCTTCCAGTTTGAGGTGGAAGGAGCAGCAAGGGGGTAACAATCTAGACGCGGCACTAGAGGACTTGTGGGGTGACTCAATAAAGGAAACGGGTGGTGGTGGGTTCAGTGACTTTCCTTGGAAAACAAAGGGAAGGTTTCAGACCCTCTTGAGAAGGTGTGGAGTGGCGCGGGATGTTTTGGGGGAAGGAGTGACAGAGTCTTCTCCTTTTGTGTCTTTCTCTAGCTCCTGTCTGGAGTTTCCAAACACACCGGGCTGTTTGTTCAGCTGTGTTTTCCTTTGGTCCCAAGAAATTTCTTTCCCTGCTGAAGCCAATCCAACCAGCTGCAGCCGGCGCTTGGGGAGTCAGAAGGCAGAGGATGGTTTTGGTGCAATTGGGTGGACAGATGAAGTTGGGTGAGTGACATCAGGGCAGGCGTACAAATGACCCCTTGCACCAACGTGGAGGAGAAACACCGTGATCTGGGGCTGCCGTGTGAGGTTATAAAAGCCTCAGAATGTCAGAAACATTAAAGATATGCATACGAGAACGAGAACGTCTTTCTCCCAAATGTCAGACTGCCTACCAGTTTGCATTTCCTTTCCTTTGTCAACGTTTTTCTTTTTTTCTTTTCTTGGGAGCTGAAGATGATCCTTTAATGCCAGATTTTTCCATCTTTACTCTAAGGGCAATCTGTTCCATGCTGTTTCCCCTTGAGTGCTGAAATGACTTTTACGTGCATTTGATCGACTATACAGCAAGACTGTTTGCCAGGAAAGGAAAACGGAGGTAGGGATGAGAATGCAAGCTGAAACTAAACACAGTTTTGGTCTTTCAGAGATTTAGAAAAATGGAGGAAAAGAGGAAAAAAATGAAATGAGAACCGTATGCGTTTTCTCCCCTTTTTCATCTTCTGAGCATAGCTATGCACGGCGTCGTTGAGCCAGCTAGCTGCTCCTTCAAATTCCAGCTCCACCTGTCACTAGCTTATGACCTCAGCTCAGTTACTTTAATCTCTCAGTGCTGCTGTTTCTGCATCAGGAAAATGAAGTTAAAAATAACATTTACCTCATAGGGTTGCTGTGAGCTAATACATGTAAACAACATAAAAGGGTGCCTGGTACAGAGTTGGTGTTATGTATTTGTTACCTACTGTTACTTCTTCATTTTCTAGTAATTTCCTGGATCTGCAGAGATGTGAGAGAGGAAAGGATAAGGTAGAAAAACCTCAGGTCCAACCTCCAGTGGGTTATTTGTGATTTGTAACAATATCATATCCCAACTATACTTCTTTCACCATCTGCATTTTTTTCAATAGCATTAGAGAAACGGTTACAATAACATTGATAAGAACTTGAATCTTTTCGCTCATTTATTCATGCATCCGTGTTTGTTCATTTATTAATTATTTATTTGAGTTAGGGCACTAGGCAATGTACAAACCTGTACAGAGGAAAGAATTTTCCCCTTAAGGAATCTACAGCCATTTAGTTAGTGGTATAAACCATTAACATCTAATCAGAATGACTGTGCTTGGAATATTCTGTGAAATTGCAATAAATAAAGCTAATCAGAAATAAAATAGCATATAATATCACCTTTATGTGGAATCTAGAAAAAACGACACAAGTGAACTTATCTACAAAACAGAAATAGACTCACAGACATAGAAAACAAACTTATGGTTACAGAAGGGGAAGGGGGTAGGGATAAACTGGGAATTTGGGATTAACATATACACACTACTATATATAAAGTAGACAAACAATGAGGACCTACTGTAAAGCACAGGGAACTATATTCAATACCTTGTAATAACCTATAATGGAAAAGAATCTGAAGAATATATATATGTATATATATATGTATGGCGAGCTGCGTCTGACCAGCAGAATAACAGTCGCCACACGCTAGATTCTTCTCGTATCACACTTTATTGGAGCACAGCTTGGTTAAGGAAAGATGGAAGGAAGACCCCGCAGCCTTAGCGGCAGCTGCCTATATAAGATTCGGGGTACTATGTAAGTCTCTGACTGGTTCATATCGAAAGCATAGCTACACGTCGCCTTCGGACTGGTTACTGCTCTAAAACCTTGTTAACATATCTCAACGCATGCGCACTGGCTACAAGATGGATGACTCAACTTTTTCTACCCTGCTTTGCGGCAACGCTTTGCCGCGCCCCACATATATGTATAGGTTTATACATATATATAAAACTGAATCACTTTGCCGTACACCTGAGACATTGTAAATCAACTATACTTCATTAAAAATGAAATAAATGGCCTAGGAAAAGTATTTTGTGAGAAAAATTCAGTTTCTGTATTAAGAGACTGATGTCTTTAGCCATATTGATATATAGTATCAGTCTTCAAACTATAGATGTGGTCTCATGCCTCGTCTCTTCATCTTTACCAAGACCTTCCTTTGAAATTACCTGGCATTCTTCCTTCTGTTGTGAACAGAAGCTCACTGTTGAAACTTAGGTCAAACACTTTTATCTCAAGTCATTCTGTGAACATCTACTGAATGCCTGCTATGAACCTGAACACTCTGAGTCTATTTTAGCCAAAACTGTCTGGGATTATGAATTATATGGATACAGACTTTAATTTCCTATTTCATTTTTGGTTGTGTTTTAACCCATAAACGACGCCTTTTCATTTGTCATCTGGGCTTTACTAAGATGGATGAAGTACATAGCCACTTTTCAAAATAAGGAATCTAACAGAAAATCAAACAATCATTTCATTGCAAGAAATAGGATCCATTTTTGATTTGGTTCTTTTTATGGGCTCAAAAAAGGCTCATGTCTTAAATGTTTTTGAACTGCTAGCAAAATCTTATGAGGCCTTCCAATATACTTCACTTAGACCACTAATGGTGATATGCCTGATGGTAACTCAAGATGTCCAATAAATGGAAAAATTATGGGGCAATCTTGTATTCTGAAAAGAGAACTTACTGTCAGATCTGAGTAAGCCACTTATTCCTCTGGGTCACAATTTTCATATGGTGAAAATCAAAAGTTTATCATGGTAACGATTAAATGACCTTTAAGGGTTTTGATTTGTTTTGTTTTTAAGGTTCTTATATCCCTAAATTACTAGGATTCTAAATCTGTGTTTGGGCTTCCCTTGTGGCACAGTGGTTGAGAATCCGCCTGCCGATGCAGGAGATACGGGTTCGTGCCCCGGTCCGGGAAGATCCCACGTGCCGCGGAGCAACTAAGCCCGTGAGCCATGGCCGCTAGGCCTGCGCGTCCGGAGCCTGTGCTCCTCAACGGGAGAGGCCACAACAGTGAGAGGCCCGCATACCGCAAAAAAATAAAGAAATAAAAATCTGTGTTCTCCAATATGGTAGCCACTGGCCACACGTGCTTCTGAGTACTTGAAATGGGGCTAGTCTAAACTGAGATGTGCTTTAAGCCTAAAATACACACCAGGTTTTGAAGAGTTAGTATAAAAAAAGAATAAAATATTTTGGATATATTGGGTTAAATAAAAATATTATTAAAATGAACTTGACCAACTTATTATTTTAGTGTGGCTATTGAGAATTAAAAATTGCTTTTGTGGCTTGCATTATATTAATACTAGACAGTACCCCTCTAGACCTTCAAAACAAATGGATCAAAATCTCTCTTTAAGGACTTTTTAATGTTTAATGGCCAATGTTTCAATACTGAGGTCCTCATGCCTCTAAAAGTCAAGTTAAAACTCATACCTACCAAAAACTAATAAACCCTACATGGGTGGATATTTACCACCAAGTTCCTCTCGAAATTACTCTCTGTCAGAGGTCCTGTGAAAGTTCTATGGTTACAATACTGAATGTTCACCCCCATGGTTATTGTCTCAACTATATCAAAAGATTATCAGCAAAGGAGGCAAGAATATACAATGGAGAAAATACAGCCTCTTCAATAAGTGGTGCTGGGAAAACTGGACAGCTACATATAAAAGAAGGAAATTAATAACATACACAAAAATAAATTCAAAGTGGATTAAAGACCTAAATATAAGGTCAAATACTATACAACTCTTAGAGGAAAACATAGGCAGAACACTCTATGACATGAATCACAGCAAGATCCTTTCTGACCCACCTCCTAGAGAAATGGAAATAAAAACAAAAATAAACAAATGGGACCTAATGAAACTTAAAAGCTTTTGCACAGCAAAGGAAAACATAAACAAGACAAAAAGACAACCCTCAGAATGAGAAAAAATATTTGCAAATGAAGCAACTGACAAAGGATTAATCTCCAAAATTTACAAGCAGCTTATGCAGCTCAATATCAAAAAAACAACCCAATCCAAAAATGGGCAGAAGACCTAAATAGACATTTCTCCAAAGAAGATATACAGATTGCCAACAAACACATGAAAGGATGCTCAACATCACTAATCATTAGGGAAATGCAAATCAAAACTACAATGAGGTATCACCTCACACCAGCCAGAATGGCCATCATCAAAAAATCTACAAACAATAAATGCTAGAGAGGGTGTGGAGAAAAGGGAACCCTCTTACACTGTTGGTGGGAATGTAAATTGATACAGCCACTATGGAGAACAGTATGGAGGTTCCTTAAAAAACTAAAAATAGAACTACCATATGACCCAGCAATCCCACTACTGGGCATATACCCTGAGAAAACCATAATTCAAAAAGAGTCATGTACCACAATGTTCACTGCAGCACTATTTACTATAGCCAGGACATGGAAGCAACTTAAGTGTCCGTCAACAGATGAATGGATAAAGAAGATGTAGCACATATACACAATGGAATATTACTCAGCCATAAAAAGAAACAAAATTGAGTTATTTGTAGTGAGGTGGATGGACTTAGAGTCTGTCATACAGAGTGAAGTAAGTCAGAAAGAGAAAAACAAATACCGTACGCTAACACATATATATAGAATCTAAAAAAAAAGAATGGTTCTGAAGAACCCAGGGGCAGGACAGGAATAAAGACACAGATGTAGAGAATGGACTTGAGGACACGGGAAGGGGGAAGGGTAAGCTGGGACAAAGTGAGAAAGTGACATGGACATATATACACTACCAAGTGTAAAATAGATAGCTAGTGGGAAGCAGCCACATAGCGCAGAGAGATCAGCTGGGTGCTTTGTGACCACCTAGAGGGTGGGAGAGAGACTCAAGAGGGAGGAGATATGGGGATATATGTATACATATAGCTGATTCATTTTGTTATAAAGCAGAAACTATCATCACACCATTGTAAAGCAATTATACACCAATAAAAATGTTAAAAAAAAAAAAGATTATCAGCAAATACACCAAAATGTTAAGAGTGATTATTTCTGGATATTGGGGTACTGAGTGATTTTTGCATTCTTTTTTTATTCTCTTCTTCATTTTTCAGTCTTTCAACGACAAGGACTGTTACGTTTCTTCATCAGAAAAATGCGTCTTTAAATTTTAGCGTGAATGATTTTCTGAACTGCATAAACATCACGAATATGTAAAAAAGAGGCCAACTTAAAAGGAAATATCCCAACATGCTTTCATCTGCTCTGCTCTGCTTCCAAATTTTCTATAGTGAATAGGTTACTTCCATCAAGGGAAAAAACACACCTCCTTTAAAACCTGCAACATTCACCCACCCTTTTAACCTTAAACCTAAGTTAATTTGCATGCTGATTTTCTTAGAACTCCTTTTATCTCTGCTGTATTAGACGGTAGAGTAAATACTTTAGGTTTGAGCTTCAACCGTATGCTAACAGAGCTATTTTAATATTTTTATAACTACCCTCAACCAGAACAGCATTTAGTTTGAGTCTATGCAGGAGATGCGGAAGAAACCCTAAAGATATTTTAATACGTCACTATGCATAGGGGTTTAGGTTGTCCTGCAAGAATGCCCATCTAAAGGGGTTCCACTTGCATCTGAGTCCTGCAGCAACGGGGTGGGGGGGAGAACCCTCCTGCATGCTGTCCAGACCAGCTCAGACAGCCACCCACACACTCGGGAGGGCTCACGCCTGTGTACACACACACACACACACACACACGCACACACACATGAGTGAGTGGGTTACGCCCTATCCCAGTCCCACTGAACATGGCCGGCAGTGGCTCTTCTCACCTGCCTTCCGCTTTCAGAGGCCAGCGCCACCACCCGGCCTGGCTTTTGGGTATCATGGGGGTGGGTGTGTGCTGTGCTGTGGCATCGGCGTGTGTAGGTGGGTGACACACACAGCTACTAGCACTGTTGTCTGCCCTGCTGGCTCTGGAGTAAGCTGGGCTTCTCAAGGCCCGTCAGATACGATTGTTTAGCCTAGCAACGTTCTATTCATTTAATTTTTCTTTCTTCTGGAGGAAAAGTGCCTTTTTCCAATTCCCACGAGGCAACAGCCTTTTGGAATATGGTATTGGCATGTGGCACGGCAGAACTTACTGTTGGTGGTGAAGATGATTTCTCCCTCCTGCGGGGCGGAATCTGTATCCTGGACCACCTGCAAGGCTCCCACGGTCCGGACAGCAGGGTCCAAAGTGACCGAGCTTTCATTTACAGTTGTGTCGCTTGCGCCGGTGATCTGGTTGGTTGACGGACCTCCCAGAGATCCCTCGAAGTCAGTGGGCAAGCCGTCCATGCAGTCGGCATTGGGCTGACAGGAGCAGAAAAGGACCTATCTTAGTGTATATCATCAAGTTAGAGATGAGATGTCTGTCTACAGCCTAAATATTTTGTCCTGATGGAAAACCAAGTTCTTTACTGTTTGCTTCCTGTACCACTTTATTTAAAGACATTCCACATATAGTTCCTGTAATTAACATGAACACATCTTCCAAAATTTTCTTTCCAAAGGTTCCGTTTAGATCTACAGACAAGGTTTTAATTCCAGGAGTAGCACTAGTCATACATGAATAGAATTACATAGGGAGAAGAATATGATACTTATTTATAATGATAGCTCTTCCTTATCTATAGTGTTTACTTCTGGTATAAGGAAGTAGCTGACAGCCTGATAATTAGCCCCAAAGACCCGTGTGTTGTTTACGAATAGACCGATGGCATGAGAGGGGAGACAGAATCTGACTCGTGAATTGTGCATCAGAGATACGCACATATACATAAACAAACGCACACACAAACACAAGAGCACAGGGTGAGGGGGTGCTGTTACATACAAGCCAAAAAACCAGCTGCAGAGCAAAGCCCTATTTACATAACATTCAACTGATCGTACATTTGTCCAATCTTCTAAGCTAAAATCTTAGAATCATAAAACTAGGGTGAGACCAGCTACTTTAATTACCCACTCACTACAGGACTCTCCCTCCCAATATTCCACACGGCTCCACTTGAAAAACGTAGAGACGGGGGTCTCTGTGCCTCGCAAGGCAGCCTGTGTCAGCCAGCTTCTCTTAGCGGGCAGCGGGGCAGTTCTACTCTTTGGTCTCAGTTCTGCTGGCTGAAGTGGTGTTGAATATATTGATATCTCTTCCACAAACAGCTTTTAAAAAATGATTTTCGGTTGTTCTGCCTCTGCAGATGAGGGTGGGCAGGCTTAGCTGAGGAGAATCCTAGGCTGACACTGTTGGAATTAACACCACAATGACTCGATTGTGTGCAAAGTTCACTGAAAGAGAAAATCTACCACTCATGGGCTCACGGGGAGCACAAGCCAGAAATCCAAACTGCTGGACTCTTGTCCTGGATTTCCACTCTCAAACCAAGTCTCGCGAGCCCCACACCTGTGTTTCCGATGGTCAGCTGGAAATCTCCACCATCCCACAAAACCCTCAGATTCAGCTCATTCCCTTTCCCCCCTATTCTCTCTGTTGTGCCGTCTCCATCTCTATTGGCAGTGGGCCAATTCCTTGAAATTCGAGTTGTCAGAAGTCAACTCATCGAATGACCGATCCGCCAAATTTACTGACTGAGATTAACTGAACGTGAGCGGGTATGTTCTGAACGTTTCTTACCCCATTACCAGTTCCCAATCTCCCTCTAGTTTCTTCCCCGGTATACTTCGTTCTCCACTTTTTCACCAGAGCACTCTTTTTCTTTTTAAAAAAGCACAGGTATGATTCTTTTTCTTTTTTTCCTCCTAAAGAATGAATTACAAAGCTCCTTCGTATAGCAAAACAGGCACCGTACAGTCTGGCCCAAGCCTTCTTTTCTGGCCCTACCTTCAGCCTTTGGAAACACGCAGAATAAACCGTATATTTCCTATTTCAGAACCTTAGCATATGCTGCTCTTCCACTCGGGATGACAGTTGCCCAAATCATCATCCCTTTCCCCTCTCCCATCCCAAGGTCTCAAACTAACCCTGGTGAACTCCTAATCATCCCTCAATTCCCAGGCCAAATGTCTCTTTTCTAAGCAGTGCTCTCTCTCAGGTAGTCATCTTTGATACTGTAACTCTTCTCACACTTCTCTCACTGTTACAGGCATTTGTTACTGTGTTAGTCTCGCTCTACTAGTCCCCAAGCTTTTTTTAAAATTCCAGTTTTACTGAGATAGAATTGCCATGGCATATTGTATTAGTTTAAGTTGTACAACGTGATGATTTGATACGTGTGTATGTTGCGAAACGATCACCACAATAAGTTTAGTTAACATCCGTCACCTCACATGGTTACAACATTTTTATTCTTGTGATGAGAACTTTTAAGATCTACTCTCTTAGCAACTTTCAAATATACAATACAGTATTGTGTATTGAATTAGAGTCACCATGCGGTGCATTACACCCCAGGGATTTACTTATTTCGTAACTGGAAGTTTGTACCTTCTGACCCCCTCACCCATTTCACCCTCCCCACCTCCTGCCCCTGGCAATCACAAATCTGTTCTCTGTTTCTATTCCACGTAGATTCCACATACAAGTGAGACACAAGCTTTTTAAAGTGAAGCAACTACACTATATTGACCTTGAGTTCCAAGCTCTCATATAGTGCCTGACAATTATTAAGTGCTCAGTAAATGTTGATTTGGAAATTTTATCTAAGTCTCAGTTTACTGCTCTGAAAACTTGGGAATGTTAGTATCTGCCCAGATCCGAGATCAGTGAAGGGAAGATTTGAGAAAATACTTAAAAAAAATTCAATTTTTAGGCAAAGGTAAAGTACACCTTTGAAGGGTAGCAGAAGTATATCACTGCCAAAATTTGCTATGTTGACATAAAAATTGTTTTTAGCTGAAACTGTTGAGAACTGGGTAAAGAAATGCTCTCTGCCTTCCCCCCTATTTGCCTAAAAGCAAGACATAAATTTGTAAGGGGGTCCCCCTCTTTGTACCAGAAAGAGAAGAACATTCTCATCACTAGCGACTGGGAGTTGACACCAAAATGGAACATACAACAAACCTAACTGACGTGCCCTTATCCGCCATTGGTTTCCCCCATATATTTACCTCCCCACAATTTGCTGTCCTAGAAACTCAAAGTCCTTTCCCTTTGTCTTGTCACTTCTCTAAAAATTTATTGCTCTTTTTTGAAGATGCTATAGAAGCCGAAGTTCTAACCAACCCTCTGAGTCACTCATCGCCAAGTGCTCCTATGTGCACAAACGATGTGTGTGTTCATAAACTTCTGTTTGATTTTCTCTTGTTAATCTGTCTTTTACAAGTCTAATTTACAGGGCCCAGCTGGAGAACCGAGGAGGGTAGAAGAAAAAATAACTTCTTTCCCTCCACTATACTATGTAAAGATGCAGATCCAAATTGTGTGCGGGTATCAGGGAGGAAAAGAGTTCCAAGTGAGGACCCTGTGCTGGCTGTTCTTTCAGCCATAAGTAGCTGAATGTGACCAGAGACGCAAGAACAACTGACATATTTTTCACAACATTGACTTTGCTTGTCGATCATGTTCCTGTTTTCTCTCTTTTTTCTTTTTATAACATCATTTTCTTAGTTTTGATGCAGGGTGTTTGCTTTTACTTTGTGGGCTAGCAGGAATAGTGTTATGTCTCTAACAGAGGTGAGTAGAGGAAAAGAGAAAGAGCGAAATAGCTCAGTGAGGCTTGTTAATGAGAGCACGAATGAATAATTTGGCTTAGATACAATATTTAGCAGACCCACCTTACAGAACCTCACAGTTTATATCCACTCGAAATGGTTCATCAAATAGGATAACATTTTGAATAGAAACCCAATTTATATACGTCTAAGAGAAATTACAGTCATAATGTTTAGTAAGAGATGTCAAATACCCTCTGTAAGTGAACAGCATATAGGTTTTCAAATTCAGGTTAGCAGGGAGAACTCAAATAAACCAGATGCAAAATAGTTAGGGACTAGTGAATGTACCAGCTGCATGGGATTTTCTATTCGTTTACAATCATCTTATTTATACCAGGATAATAGTGATAGGAGACGGTGGGTGCTGGGATAAAAAAAGGCCCGTATTATATGGTACCTTACAGAGGCACTCAATGATGTGATCTGTCATCCTGCAAAGACACCCCCTAGACCTGACTGGAGAGAAAGGAGGACGAAGCACTTGAATGTAGATAAGGGCACTGAAAACACTCTGACAATAAAGGACCTGCCCCTGTCAGGTTCAGTCTTTTACTTCTCTTGGCAAAATATAATGGGAGAAGATACCACTGTAATAGGAATTTCACCATCCATGAGCCGTGCTCTCATTCTTTAGTTCATCTTAGAGAAATCCACTTACAAAATGAAAATGTCCCCAGCTCTTCGCATTCCACTTATCCTTCCTTGCCTTACAGCACAGGCACAAGACTACTCAGTTAACAACCACAAAACAGAGACTCAAATCAGACACCGGTAAGAACCAGTTGAGCCAGAAATGTGGAACATGCAAACAGCGAGTTTAATTTTCTAAGTCCCTAGTATCTGATAGAGATGTTGGGTTTTTACTCATGTTTCATGTTCACTGTCAGTGATTTTCACCTTGAATGTATTATGCCTTCACAACTCTGGTCTGAAAATCTAATGCATTGCTTTTCAAAATCTAGCTCAAAGCTATAGTCACACAAATTGATTTGTGTTTGGTGTATCGACTGTTTAAAAAAAAAAAAAAAAAAAATCAGCATACAGCCGGCAGGGAGGCAGGGTAGAAAATTCAGCCAATCCGTGACCTCGTGATGTTTCAGGTGTGCCCCTCAAACAGTCACTCTGATCTTCCTGGGTTAATTAGCCCTCTGGCATTAAAGGAAGCCTTTGATATCTGATCTGATCCTTTCTTCTTCAGTGACATCTTGGGACTTTAAAAATTCTGTTCATTCTCTGCCATTAGTAGTGAGGAATGACAAGAGGAGGTGCTAGCAAAGCGGAGGGGGAAGGGGGAGGCCGGTCTGTGTATGCTGTTTGTCTAGCTTCTTTTAGACGGCGCCGAGGTTGTTCTCACATCTCTGCGCAGCCCTCGGGTCTGGTGGCCTGGCTGGCTTCCCGCCCTCACCACAGCAGATGGTGTCTCAGCAGCCCGTGGCCTTCACTCAATACGGTCCCTGGAAAGTCTTTCCCTGGCGCATCAAGCCAGCCAGTTGGGGGGATTCTCTTTGCACAGGGGGAACGACTAAAAGTTTGATAAAACATATTACTGAGGGCGCCAGCTTGAGGGTAGCGCTAGAATTCAGTGGTTCTGGCTCTGGCTTCCTCCTCACTCAAGCTTGCCACGGAGATCTGAGCTCAGCAGAGGCCTCTGAGTCAGATTCCCAGTGGCTGCCCCCCCCCCACCCCGATCGTTGGGAAGAGCTTGTTTCCTCTGGAAGCTGGCGATGGTGGGGCAACATCAGAAAGTGTGGCGTGCGGGTCTGCTTGATGACAGCGCAGGTAAGTGACACAAGCGTGTCATCAGTGTACAACTGGCCCAAGAGGCCTCTGTGGCTGTCCCACCTGCTGTCTCTCGCCCACTGCAGCCCAGAAGAGGAGCCTAGGAGCTGCTCAGGCAGCATCTCAACTCACAGACAAATACAACGGACATGCTGAGAGGGTCACGATGTTCTCAGATTGAGAAAAAGTGAGAGGAGAAATATATCCAGACATGGGAGTGCTCTTAGGGCCTCATCAGGTGACGCCAGTGCTGTGGGATTGAGGGGACACAGAAAATCCAGGGATGCCGTGTTCTCCCTGCTTTGTGGGAAAGGCAGAAAGACAGACATGACGATGCTGTAGGCTGTGCTGTGCTTACCGGGATCCCTAGGGCTTTAAGAATGTTCATCTTGCACATGGGACAGGTGCGATGGTCTAGGAGCCAGGGGTCAACACAGGACTTGTGGAAAAGATGCCTGCAATGAGAACCATACATCTTAGCGCGGTGGTAACTGCCGAGAGCACCTAGTCCACTCCAGCCCAGAGACTTGTCCGAGGTCACGCACTGCTCGGTGGCAGAGCCAAGACTCGGACCTCCATCTGCGAACACCTGGGCCAGTAATGCTTCCTGTCACACCCTGTGGTGATACAGTCAACATCCGTCTGGCTCCCAGGAGGGTCCTCTATGATTTGCACCTGAGTCTTCCAAGTTTCAGAAAATGCAGAGAATGTAGAAACAGAGAAACTTCTCTCTTTCTAGACAGGAAGAATCTTGAATGGAAAGAAGGCAAGTGGGGAAATTTGCACAGACCTCGCAGGATAACCTGAGAGTCCCTACATTTAAATCAGTCCAAAATTTCTTTTCCTACAGTCAGAAGAAAACTGCAAAATAAAGCCTCATTTCTGTAGATATTTGGGGTCTCACACAAAAGGGCAGAAGAGCTCCTGCAAGCATTTCACAGCACAAGTGATGTTTTAAGTTGATAGGGCTGGTGGCTCTCACATCAGAAGCCAGAGTGACAGGTACTGTAAGCTTTACTGTTTGTTTACTGCTGATCTGCTCAACTCTACCGCCAGCCTCATGCGCCAGCCCTCTGGAGCCTTCCTCTGAGTGACAGGATAAGGGGGGCATTTAGTAGGTGCGGGGGTGGGGAGTCCTGACTAAACTTCCTCTCAACGTGGCTCACAAGAGCCCACTCAGAGATATCAGGGGCTGCTCGAATCAGAAGCTTGTCTTCTCACGCACACGACTCCAGACCACGGGCAGTCAGAATTTCCTGCCTGGGACAAGAAGAGAGAGAACCATCTGTCAAGTATGAGGGCATCCTTAGGACACGCCATCCATGCTGCACTATTCCTGGAACCCCTGCACTCTCTTCCCTCACTCTCATCTTTTATTGTGCTAACAGTCCCACCAGCTGTCTTTGCATTAGAAGGCTTGAGGCTCCGATGCGTACAAAGGACCCCTCAAATCAGAGAAGGGTTCAAGAAGTGCCACTTCTGAAACTGACATGGAGAGGAACCCATGTCCCAAGGATAGCATTAGCTGTGTACAGGACTTGATCGGATTGGGGATTAGGAAAAGGAGAGGAGCAACCTGGATGTGTCGTGTGTTCCCGGGTCATTATTTAGAATGCCCTACAGATTTACCGCTTACAAGTAGATATGTCACATTCATTCCTTCCTTTAGCCGCGCATCCGCGTGACAAGTAATATCGGCCAAGAACTGCGCCCCTCACTGGGAATCAGCACGATAGTGATTTGGCTCCTTCTCTTTGGGATTATAATCGGAGAGGCAGACACTTACAAAACAGAAAGAAACGACGTCACGACAACAGCGCTAAGTACACATTAGCAGAACACGGAGCTGGTAGGGGGCTTGTAACTGGGAGATGCTTCCTAGTTTGGGTACACAGAGAAAGATTCCCTGACGAGGTGCCAACGCTCAGACCCCGGAGGGCTACACAGACATCGTCCACAGGAAGGGGAGGAGAGGAAGAAGAGTCTTCTAGGCAGAATGACTGGCTTGTACAAAAGCCCCGACCTGGGCACAGGAAGAAGGCCAGTCCCGGTGCAGCAGCAGCAGCAGGGAGGGGCTGGTGCGGGGCTCAAGTGTCCCCCTGCACCCCTACCCCAAAGCAATCGTCGACCTCTCGGTGTTCAGGCTCTACGTTCAGAAAACAAGTGCCTAATCTAAATTTTCTCACTCACGGGTGTTCCTTCTGGGGAAAAGAAAGTCAGACGTTCTGGTCCCTTTGACCATTCCGGGGAGGCAGGCTCTGTTGTGTTTCCTGCACATGTACCGGAAGTCAGAAAGACAGCAGGGCCAATCATTAGCTGTTTTAGCCTAAATCAGTCACTTAACATTCCCAAGTCTCCTCTGCCTCATGTGTAAGACGAAGATACATCTATTTCTGCAGAGGAGGCTTCCCTGAGTCTCCCACACACAGAAGCTGGTACTTGCTCTTATACCCTGAGTGCCTTCTCTGTCTGCACTGGTCATTCTTACATCTCCTCTGTGATGGTTAGTTTCATGTGGCAACTTGGCTAGACTATAGTACCAGTTATTCAATCAAACACGAATTTAGGGTAGTCTGCAGATGTGATTCATATCTACAGTCTGTTGACTTTAAATAAAGGAGATTATTCTAAATAATCTGGGTGGGCCTGATCCAATCAGTTGAAGAGCCTTAACAGCAAAACTGGTTTCCCTGAGGAAGAAAAAAACTCCGCCTCAAGATGGCAGCATCAGCCCCTGCTCAGCGTTTCCAGCCTGTAGACCTGCCCTACAGATTTCAGGCTTCCCAGCCCCTACCATCACATAAGCTAATTCCTTAAGAATATATAGTGGGATACAGTGGCTGTCTGGAGAACTCTGACGTCCTCCCACGAGAATATAAGCTCTATGAGAGCAAAATCTTCATTTACCTAATTCACTGTTAGATCCCCAGCAACTAGACTAGATCTTGGCACACAGAGGATGCTCCAGAAATATCTGCTACATGAATGGAGTATTTCCCAAAAGGCCTGGCACGCCTCACTGCCTACACATGGCCATCAAGTCCCACAGACTCAGTCTTCCTAAATCTCTTCTACCTTCACTGCCGATTTTCTTTTTGCCATGCCCTCATTCATGATCTCATGAACTCTTTTTCTGTATTGTTGTACTAACATCTAAACTGCCCTCCATGCCACCAATCTTTCCCTGTTCATCTCACTCATCCTTGCCCGATGTATCTTCCCCCAGAAAAGTGCTAGTTACGTCACCCCCTTGTTCCATTCTGTTCTGCTCTAGGAGCTGGGCACCAAGATGAATAAGACAAGGTCCTTTCTTTCAAGGCGGTATCACAGTGCTTCAGTGGTTCCCTGGGAACTACAACAGAAAAGGCCACTGAAGAGCCACCCTTCTGGATCCATCATTTTCTGGCTGTTTGATCTTAGGCAAGGATTAGCTCTCCAAGACCTCATTCCTCATCTGTGAAATTTTGTCTTATAGGTATGGAGTTTGCCAGTGATTGAGTCTGTGTGTGTGTGTGTGTGTGTGTGTGTGTGTGTGTGTGTGTGTGTGTATGAGAGAGAGGGAATAAATAATGTCCATGAAGCTGAAACTACAAGTCCTGATCATCCTTAATTGTAAGCTATCATTCATCTTATTAATACCACTATTACATCTTGGTTTTAGATATTAGGTTATCACTCTGATTTCTACTCTAAACTTTCTAATGCTGAAAGCAAGTAACTGTAAATTAAAAAAAAAAAAAAAACAAAGGGAGAACTAAGGACAACAAAAACAGTGCTAAAACGATACACAGGGGGCTTCCCTGGTGGCGCAGTGGTTGAGAATCCGCCTGCCGATGCAGGGGACACGGGTTCGTGCCCCGGTCCGGGAAGATCCCACATGCCGCGGAGCGGCTGGGCCCGTGAGCCATGGCTGCTGAGCCTGAGCGTCCGGAGCCTGCGCTCCGCAATGGGAGAGGCCACAACAGTGAGAGGCCCGCGTACCACAAAAAAAAAAAAAAAAAAACGATACACAGGGTGATCATGTTGGCTATTAACTAACATTCATTTATTCCTAATACCATGTTTCTTATGTTGACCAAATAGAAAGACTACTTCCTTATAATTGGGATTGCAAACAATTTTTTCCCTCCCGTATGGAAAGAAAAATAAAAGTCACTAGACCAAATAAATAAAGGAACAGGGAAAGAATCTGGAGTTTAGTGAAAGGCACCAAGAGTTCAACAAACACCTCTAGGGCAAAGTCGATCTCACTCATTCCATTTGTACGATTCGCAGCAGGGCACTGTCCCTTCCCATGTTTTAGCAAAGGCTGCATGAGAAAGTACATACAGAGGAACAACTGGGATGAGAGAGTCTATCTCCTAAGGATCCTGACAAGCTGGAAATACAACCGAGGGTTGACCAAAACTCTTCTCCTTTCTTATTCACCAAAGGGAAGCATACCTTTTACAAAGAGTTCTTCAAAGCCCTGACAAAAGATGACGCCAACAACTGCATCATAATGCTGAGATGATTATGAATAATTTCCCATTTGGGGGGCAGGAATGACGAACCCCTGCTAAACTTGTTTCCACATCTTTGGATTCTTATTTATTTATTTATTTTTAAATTAAAAAAAAATTTTAATTGAAGTATAGTTGATTTACAACGTAGTGTTAGTTTCAGGTGTGCAGCAAAGTGAATCATTTATACATATACGTATATCCATTCTTTTTTAGACTCTTTTTCCCATATAGGTCATTACAGAGTATTGAGTAGAGTTCCCTGGGCTATACAGTAGGTCCTTATTAGTGATCTATTTTATATATAGTAGTGTGTATATGTCAATCCCACTCTCCCAATTTATCCCTTTCCTCCTTCCCCCCTGGTAAACATAAGTTTGTTTTCTACATCTGTGACTCTACTTCTGTTTTGTAAATAAGTTCAATGGTACCTATTTTTTAGATTCCACATACAAGCGATATCATTCTTGCTTTCTATTGTCCTTTCACCTATACGTGTGACTCCCCCCTCAATTAAATGACAGGTTTTCCCCACTGGGAGGCAGAAGGGGACTGTTCTGGCCTTTATCTCATTTACTTTTGCAGGCTTTCTTAGACCCTGCTACCCTCCCACGGAGATTAGGATCCTGGGGCTTTCCTTTTGGCACCAATGCAAGCTGTTTCATTCCCCCTTGATGAAACAGTGCTCAAAGAACGTGAGTCATTCAGGGACCAAAGAATCCCATTCTCTTAGGCAACATGTTTAGATAAGATCTATCCAGTGCTTCTATGGGGAGTCAAAGTGTTTCTTCAGAGCTTCTGAATCTTATTTGCGAAGTTGTCAATGATTTAAGAGTCAGTGTTTAATTAATAAACAGAATTTAATTAATAAACAGTATCTACTGGTTATCAAATGCCTGCTATGTACCAAGCACGTTATATACATTATTCATTCACGACAGCCCTATGAGGTAGACATTATTATTCCCATTTTATGGAGGAGGAAGCTGAAGCTGGTTAAAGTAAATTAAATAGTCCAAAGAGCTAGTAAACTGCAGAGCTGGGACTCAAACCTAGTCCTACTGTCAGTGTTTGTACCCAAATCTACACTCCACGTCCTTCCTTCCCACACTGAACTGTCATGAGCAAGACAGGGGGGAGTTGTGGTAACTTTATTTGTTTGTTTCTTTGTTTATGTATGTATGTATGTATGTATGGCTGCGTTGGGTCTTCGTTGTGGCTCACGGGCTCTAGAGCGCAGGCTCAGTAGTTGTGGCGCACGGGCTTAGTTGCTCCGCGGCATGTGGGATCTTCCTGGACCAGGGCTCGAACCCGTGTCCCCTGCATTGGCAGGCGGAGTCTCAACCACTGCGCCACCAGGGAAGCACCCCAATGTATTTTTGTGCTCCAGCTTCAAGGGGGCAGAAGGGGGCAGTACCTTAGTTACAGAAGTTGGGAATTGAGCAAAGCCAGAGGAAAAGTCACCTGCCCTAAGTGTATTCATTTGGCTCCAGAAAGAAAAGCTGTCAAATATTGGCCTCATCAGGGCTACACTTAGCCATCAGTCTGCTTGCTTTATTTGGAAAGACGGTAACACGGGCCTTGAAATGCTTTGTCCTCCCCCACTCTCCACTGCCCAATAAATCTGGTAAATGTTAGTTGGCAGCTCCATTACCTTTGCACAAATTTTCAAATCTCTATCATGAAGTATCACAGAAAGAAATACCCACTTTTCTTCAAGGCTCTTCCCAACCTGGTCTCGTTTCTCTTTCCTGTCTTAGCTTTCTAAAATACAAATATGATACCACTCCCCACATGTGAAAGGCTTCAGCTGTTTCCCACTGCCTACAACACAAAGTCACAGCACACAAAGAAGGCTCACCCAACCTGGTCCTTGTCACATCTTCTGCTCCAACCCCATGTTTACCTCACATTCTCACCATAACTCTGGAGTGTCCTTCTCAATTAAAAAAATTTTTTTTGGTGTGGCAAATCTTGCTCATCATTCAAGTCACAGCTCAGATGTCCCTTCTCTTCCCTGAACATCCCACCCCTTTTCTCCCAAGTGCCAAGGAGAGTCAGTTTCTTTTCTTTTTCTTCCTATTTTGTTTTCTCACATATGTTGCAGCAGCTGAGTATGTGCTCTGCTTTCAGGGTTTGAAGACCCCTCCTTAGTTTTGTGATCTTTGGCAAGTAACTTAAGTCACCTGTGGCTCAGTTTTCTCTTCTATGTTTTATGACAATGTCCTTCAACTGACAACCCTCTGAAGTAATAGTGTGTGATAACCCAACAGAGGTTTTTTTAATCACAGGTAAAGGACAAAGGACACAAAGAAGAACAAATGGAGTCCAAAGTTAGTAGAAGGAGAGAAATAACAAGATTAGAGCAGAAATAAATGAAATAGATGCTAAAAAGACAACAGAGAAGATCAATGAAACTAAGAGCTGGTTCTCTGAAAAGATAAACTAAATTTACAAGTCCTTAGCTAGACTCACGAAGAAAAAAAGAGAGAGGACCCAAATAAATGAAATCAGAAATGCAAGAGGAGATGTTATTATTGATAACCACAGAAGTACAAATGACCATAAGAGACTATTATAAACAATTATATGCCAACAAGTTGGACAACCTAGAAGAAATGGATAAATTTCTAGAAACGTACAATCTACCAAGACTAACTCATGATGAAACAGAAAATCTGAACAGACCAATTACTAGTAAGGAGATTGAATCAGTAATCAAAAACCTTCAACAAGTAAAAGTTCAGGACCAGATACCTTCACTGGTGCATTCTACCAAACATTCAAAGAAGAACTAATACCAATTCTTCTCAAATTCTTCCAAAAGATAAAAGAGGAGGGAACTCTTCCAAACTCATTTTATAAGGCCAGCATTACCCTGATATCCAAATTAGACAAGGACCTCACAAGAAAAGAAAATACTGGCCAGTATCCCTGATAAACATAGGTGCAAAAATCCTCAACAAGTGCTTCCCTGGTGGAGCAGTGGTTGAGAGTCCGCCTGCTGATGCAGGGGACACGGGTTCGTGCCCTGGTCTGGGAGGATCCCACATGCCGCGGAGCGGCGGGGCCCGTGAGCCATGGCCGCTGAGCCTGTGTGTCCGGAGCCTGTGCTCCGCAATGGGAGAGGCCACAACAGTGTACTGAAAAAAAAAAAAAAAAATCCTCAACAAAATATTAGCAAAGTGAATTCAACAATACATTATAGAGATCACACATCATGATCAAGTGGGATCTATTCCAGGGATTCAAGTATGGCTCAACATCCACAATTACACCATATTAACAAAATGAAGGATAAAAGTCAAATAATAATCTCAATAGATGCAGAAAAAGCATTTGACAAAATTCAACATTTATGATAAAAACTCTCAACAAAGCAGGTATGGGGGGAAAGTATCTCAACATAATGAAGGCCAGATATGACAAACTCACAGCTAATATCATATTCAATGGTGAAAAGCTGAAACGATGTCCACTTTATCCACTTTTATTCAACATAGTATTGGAAGTACTAACCAGAGCACTTAGACAAGAAAAAGAAGTAAAAGGCCTCCAAATTGGAAAGGAAGAAGTAAAACTGTCACTATTTGCAGATGACATATTATATATAGAAAACCCTAAAGACTCCTTCAAAAAACTGTTAGAATACATGAATTTAGTTAAGTTACAGTTTACAAAATCAATACTCAAACATCTGTTGCATTTCTATACGTGAATAACAAACTATTAGAGAAATTAAGAAAATAATCCCATTTACAATTGCATTAAAGAGAATAAAATACCTAGGAATAAATTTAACCAAGGAGGTGAAAGACTGCATATTGAAAACTGTAAGACATTACTGAAAGAAACTGAAGACGACACAAATAAATGGAGAGATGGTCCATGCTCATGGATTGGAAGAATCAGTATTGTTCAAATGTTCATACTACCCAGAGCAATTTACAGATTCAATGCAATCCGTATCAAAATTCCAATGGCATTTTTCAAAGAAATGGAACAAATAATCCTAAAATTTGTATGAAACCACCAACCCTCCCCTCCCAAATAGCCAAAGAAACCTTGAGAAAGAAGAACAAAGCTGGAGGTATCACATGTCCTGATTTTAAATTATATTACAAAGCTATAGTAATTAGGGGCTTCCCTGGTGGCGCAGTGGTTGAGAGTCCGCCTGCCGATGCAGGGGACGCGGGTTCGTGCCCCGGTCCGGGAAGATCCCACATGCCGTGGAGCGGCTGGGCCCGTGAGCCATGGCCGCTGAGCCTGCGCGTCCGGAGCCTGTGCTCTGCAACGGGAGAGGCCACAACAGTGAGAGGCCCACATACCACAAAAATTTAAAAAAAAAAAAAAAAAAAAAAAAAAAAGCTATAGTAATTAGAACAGTATGGATAAAGAAATTGTGGTATATATACACAATGAAATATTATTCGGCCATAAAAAAGGATGAAATCTTGCCATTTGTGACAATATGAATGGATCTTGAGGACATTATGTTAAGTGGATAAGTCAGACAGGGAAAGACAAATACCGTATGATCTCTCTTCTATGTGAAATCTAAAAATGAACAAACAAACATACACGAGCTCATAGATACAGAGAACAGATTGGTGGTTGCCAGAGGTGTGGGATGAGGAGTGGGAGAAATGGGTGAAGGGGGTACAAAGGTAAAAAGAAAAAGAAAGAAAAGAAAAAATGAAAGAAAGGGACAAAGGTTTGTTACTGCTTAGCTAATGTCATTCCAATGAACTGATAACCATTGATTGTTGATCTTATGTCCAGACAACTTAAAAATTATTTTGTCTGTTCTAATACATTTTCAATAATAGACAAGTATACTGTTGGTAAAAAATATTTCTTGCTAACTTTTTTGCCCAAACTCATTTCAAGACTTCGGATAAATGTGTCAAAACACTTGTAAAAATATTTCCTAACTAAAATCGGAAAAATGGAAATTAAAGAAGATAACTCTTGTTCATAATTGGCATTTATTTTTAAATTCGATAATTGCTCGTGTTGGCAATGGTGTAAACAGTCTTATATACTTTTGGTGGGAATGTAAATTGATCTGGTTTGGCAATATGGCAGAGTGGAATCAATTTTGAAATGCATAACTCTTTTGATCCAGTTTAAAAAAAAGATTTCACTTCAGATTTATGTCTTCAAAGTGAGAATAAATTTAGGTTGTTAAGGAAAAAACGACAAAGAAAATTATCTGGCAAATAAGAAGCTAAAATGTCATTATTTAATTAACAGTAATTTAGCTCCTATTCCTTGCAAGTGAGTTTTCTATGGTAGAGGTTACTCTGGAAGCACTTTCCTTAACTTTTATGGACTCTAAATTATGAAAGAATTCTGCTTTCTTCTGGGGACTTAATGAGGACTTTATGTGGTTGGTGAGCCCATGCTCCGCCCAGACTGTCTGGTAGACATCACATTCCTTCCATGCAAATCTCATTTCGAGAATATCGATTTATGGATCTGGGCACAGGCATTACTTGGTTAGGATGACCCAAATGGCATTGGTGATGACACTTACAGAATGTCAACGGAGCCCAGAGCGTGTCATGAATATTGCTTAGGAGAAATGTACTTCATTCCTACCCAGAGTAAACAAATCTAAAGTGCCCTCATTGATTTTCTTAAGTAGGATTTCACTCCACCCTTGCTCCTAAAATCAGGTCAATTCAATAAGAACTTTGAAAAACACATGGACCTGAGCCAGACTTTCCCTCATTCTTTGTGATCATGAACTTCGCACCGTCAAGTTACTTCCTTCCATGGTGTCTCATCTTCCTATGTCTCCTATATAGCAAGTCCTTGCAGGGGTGGCCATGCAGTGGTCATGCAGCGTTGGGAGGTCAGTTAAGCAGACACCAGCCTCTCCCTACCAGAAACTCTGCCCAACCAGCCCAGTGCCTCTCTGTAGGGCTGACTCTGCTATTGGGTTTGGTCTGAAATGTTTGGACCAATTATGAGAAGCTGCATTTATCCCCGATGCTCCCTATTTAGGTTATGTAAACATCATTTTTAAAAAAAGGAGAAAGAGGAAAAGGAAAGGGAAAGAAAGAGCTGTCACACAGAACCAGTTGTAACCATATCATGGCGGTTGTTATAAATACAATTGCTTTGTTTTGGCAAAAGCTAATCTGCTATGCTAGCAGTTTTACCTGATGAAGGGGAAAATAAAAGAATGCAATAAAGTAAATTATGGCTCACTTCAGTAGCACAAACACTGCCCTTCTGTGAAAAAGGCTGGTTTGTTTTCAGGCCCAGGATAACAAGATTGGAATCATTGTGGAGAAAGCAAATCCCTTAAAGCTGGGCTAGAGTTGATCTGGATTCCTTGGGGTTCTTAGACGTTGGCTTAGAGTGAGATAGGGGTTTCTGAGGCAGACTTTTAGCCAAAACTAGAGCCCCAGAGAGTTGAGTGTATGGCAGAGCACGCTCGTGGGGCTAAGGTGTCAATAGACTAGCAGTGGTACCAGGACCTTGGAAAGAGTACTCGTCTAGAAGTCAGAAACCTCGCTGTGCCTATGACCTATGAGTTAAGGTTTTCTTTTAGTTAAATAAAGAGGTGTTAATGGTCCCTGCCCTAACTCTATTATAGGCTACCGTGAGATGCAAATTAGACAGTATATGTAAAAGAGCTTTGTAAACAGTAGAATGCTTTTCAAAGTAGTATAATTAATGGCCAGATATTTCAGCCATTTGTCCATAGTATTGGGTTTAAGTAGCATTAAAGAAAAACCAACAAAACTTAAAGAACTAAGAAGCTGCATCAGATCTTCTTGCTATGGAACTCAGTTTCTTTTTTAGCAACTGGACAAAATCGATCCTTTCGGAATGCAAGTTCTGAGGGAATTGCAGAATTGTTTTCTTATAGAGTGTCTCATTCCTTTGGGTTCTGGCAGAGGGAAGCTCTATGCTTAAAACTTGACCCTGGTCTAATTATATTGTTTGGCTGGGGTAGCAGAGCTGGTTGGCGTTTGTCCCAAGTGTCTAGTTGATGAATATAAATGGGGATCAGGACATTTGAAGTCAGAATGCCACATTTAACAAGGTTATTAGAGTTCAAGACATCTTTCTGAAGGCGGCATTTGCTCTGTTGAAAATATAACAGAAAATACCACATCAGACATTTATCAATGCTGCCACATCTCCTTTCATGTTTCATTCCTTTAATCCCCTGGATGAAGTGATAGCTAACTTTTGGCAGTTCATACACAAAAATCCAAAGTAATCAAAGAAAAATGATTAGAATGCACCATCAACAAACTCTGAACTTAAATTTTATATAATTTTGACTAATGTACAAAGTGAACTTTTTTCTTTAAGTCCACAGTGTAGTTTCTTTGGTACTGTAAAATTTTCTTTCATTATTTTAAACGCATATACTATATCTTAAGTAAGCTGGATGATTTCTAAGTAGGTATGCATTTATGTACACACTACCCAGATGAAGATATACATTGTTTCCATCACCCCAGAGCTCTCTCCTGCTCCTGTCCAGACATATCCACTCCCTGCCATGAATCCGTCATAAGGACTTCTAGCTTTGCCTGTGATTGAATTTCACATAAATGGAATCATAAAGTATCTATTCTTTTTGCCTGGCTTCTTTGGTTCAACATAATTTTTTCAGATTCATCTGTGCTTTCATGTACATCGATCGCTGGTCTTTTTATTGTTGAGTAGTATTCCAGTGTATGACTGTACCCCAACTGATTTACAGATTTTTCTGTTGTTAGACCTTGGGGTTATTTTTTGGCTATTATGAATAAATGTGCTATGATGACCATTCTTGTACAAGTCTTTCTGTGAATGTATGCATTCATTTCTCTTGGGTATATATCCAAGAGTGAAATTGCTAAGTTAGAGGATAGTATATGTTTAACTTCAGTAGAAACTGACAAATTTCCAAAGCAGCTGTGCCACTTTAAATTCCCACCACGCTATATAACTTTTAATCTGGCAGAGTATGTAAAATTATGTCCCTGAAAAAACAAGTTTTAAAAATAACAGTTTTCGTAAATAATGACTATTGAGTGGGATGCCTATACCAACATAAATTTCAGAGAAATTTGAAAAATGCAGTTAATTGCTCAGTTGTTTTATTATTTTTTTTGGGGGGGGGTAAAGAAAGATGAAAGAGGAGATAAAATAAAGATAAAAATTCATAAATTTTATAACTTTTTTCTATTAATCCAAAAGCATCATCAAAACCAAAAATATTTAAGTGAGAAAAAACACTATTTACCAAAACATGAAAACAAAATGTTAAAAATAGTTAATACCACATTTTATCAGTTCTATGCCGCATCATTTTCCTCCCCCATTTTAACATCTCTGAAATCAGGAAGCATCTTACCATCAATGACGATTTACATTTACAGTAGATATGCCAACTAAAAATTGTTGCTTGCCATCTGGTTCTGAAAGAATGAAGTCACTAGCTACTTGCTGACCTTCAACACCCCCTGAAAGGAGTTTGGGGTGGAGATCAGGAATGAGGCAACTCTGTGCTCTGGGAAAAACTGGCAGAACAGGCCTTCAGACAGTTAGATATTTTCGGGAGAAGATCTTATGAGCCCTATTCCTTGCATCTTCTCATATCTAGAAAAGCACTGAAATCATTAATGGAGACATCTGCTCCTCATGGCTAGCAGCCACCTTCTTGTGACCAGCAGCAACCTTCTTCCAAAATGTGTGCGTGATTGCACGTATCCCCCTTCACCCAAATCACATATGTTTTAACCTCCCCCTTCCACTTCTTAGGAACAGTTCCCTAGAGCTATCTGAGATGCTGTCTCCCAGGCTACAGTCCTCATTAAGCCCCCAATAAAACTGAACTCACAACTCTCACTTTGTGAAAATTTTTCATTGACAGATGTGATATGTGAAGAGCTTAGGTTAGTCAAGAATAATATCTCAGAGACATCAAAGACATGGGAATTAAAGCTAAGTGCTACCTTTGTATTTGGCTACTAGATGAGAAAGATGGTTAAAAATGGTACTACTTCTTGGTTCCAAAAAAACACTAATGCAAGCACATCCTGCTAGTATGGGGCGTAGATCATTACCACCTTTCAGGAAAGCAGTTAGACAAAACTGATCAAGATCCTTTGGAAAGCACTTTTGACCCAGGAAGTTCACTTTTAGGAACATATCCTAAGCAATAAACACAGAAAAAAAAATAAACAACTGAGATCATGATTTTATAATGATGAAGACTGGATGCAGTTTAAATGCTGTACAATAGGGGGGACAGTTAAAGAAACTCCAATAACGGACCATTATGCAACCACTAAAATATTTTAAGATAATTTCTAAAGTTACTGGAAAATGCTTACTTTTTAATATTAGATGAGAAAGTAGAATAAAAATTACATTAATGACCTGACTCTACAATGTTTAACAACATATATGGGATGCTTATATATATACATATGTCATAAAAATGAAATATACTAATATTAATAATGATTATTTCTGGGTGGTGAGATTATTCTTCTTCCTTACTTCTTTATACTTTTCACCATTTTCAAAATTTCTTACAATTAGCAATGAAACATTCATAGTTATTTTAAAAATATAAAACGGCAGAGAAAAGAATGACCAAGAATCTAATGTGCATAACATGGGCTTGAAAGAGTAAGTCAAATCTTATGAAAATCAGCCAGCATTCACCACTCTTTTAAAAAAAGGAACTTGGAAAAAAATCTGTTCCTAATCAAGCATATGTAACAGGCACAACAGGGTAAAGTTAGGACAGACCATTTCTGCCTGGCTAGAAAGCATCCCTTTGTTTTCCACTTCACAAGTTATAAGGCTCAGAGTCGTAATCCTGATCACATTAGAGTGTTTTGTAAATTTTTTTTACCTGTAAAGAGGTTGGAATCTTCTGTTCGCACAGACATTCAGTTCATTTGACTCATCTTAAAATTAGATGGGTCCTGGGGTTAGAAACCTTAAGGGGCTAGTGTCTTTTATTGGGCTTTCCATAAAACTTGTGATTTTGGAAGTTTTCAAATATTAAAATGATATTCAGTTCTACATCAGGTTATAATTCTTCTTTATGTTATGTTCTTTATTATGATCACGTTGTGTCTGGTAGGGACAGTGAATGAGAGCCCCTAAGTTCACAGATGAATATCAGAGTCCAACTGTGATGTTGCCTTCAGTTGTCATTAAAGGACCCAAGACATGGATCCCACATCAAAGTTTCAGGAGAAGCAGGGGAGGCTATGCACTGCCCCGGTGGGTTTGGTTGGAAGCATCCAATGGGAACAAGGAAACTCTCTGGGACACAGTGAATAAGCAGAGAGAGAGGCCCATCTGATGCAAGCCACTGGTGGTAACACACTTGTCATGTAGGCACGGTGCTCTCACCTATATTAGCTCCGTAAAATCTTACTAATTTGATTTTAAGGAGGCTGGTCCTTGGCAGGCAAGTCACTCTGGAAGGCTTAGGATTCATATTTGTTCAGAAAGCTTTACAAATGGATCCCCTCTTCTGTTTGCCATGTACCTTTTTACTAGATCTCTCCCAGAGCTGCTTCTCTTGTAGAGGAAAATGTCACCTGTCCTTACGGACAGGAGTTAATGGATTGTTAATGGATCCATTGTTAATGGATCTGAGGAGACAATAAGCAGGTCCATGTTAAAAGTATACATACATCAGTCACATCAAATGAGAAAGGAAAGTAGCTGGTTATTTGGGTAGATGGACAAAGATGACGTATAAGCCTCTTGTCGACTGCAGATTCGTGGTATGTAACAGACCTCCACTGAGTTCATTGAATTAGAAGACCAAATCTAGGCTTTGACTTTTCAACAGCCTTCAAAAAATTCCTTTTCGGGCTTCCCTGGTGGCGCAGTGGTTGACAGTCCGCCTGACAATGGAGGGGACGCGGGTTCGTGCCCCGGTCCGGGAAGATCCCACGTGCCGCGGAGCGGCTGGGCCCGTGAGCCATGGCCGCTGAGCCTGCGCGTCCGGAGCCTGTGCTCCGCAACCGGAGAGGCCACAACAGTGAGAGGCCCGCGTACCGCAAGAAAAAAAAAAAAAAAAATTCCTTTTCCAAATCTCCAGGCCTATCCCTTTTAGTATCTCTCTAACTGGAATGTCATTAGAAATTCCTTTGCAAATTAGGGTATGTATTGCCCCGATTTGCACATACAAGCTTTATTTGTCCTTCTCTATTAATTTGTTCTGTACTTTTAACAGTAACTATTTATTCTGTTTTCTCTTTTCAGTCTGGCATATTATTGTGTTAAATCTCCATTTCATCTCTTTCAACACCAGCGCCGTTAGTCATGTTCTGATCTTTGTAAAAATGTAGACTCAAGTTTCAAAGAAGAAAGCAAAAAGAAACAGTATGATATATTCTACGTCCTGAATTACTAAAGAGATCTCTTACACAGATACAATTGAAATTTAGCCTCATTTCTAAAACAGAGAGGTCAGAAAGAGGAAGGGTAGCATAGAATTTACACAGAGAATCCAACAATTGTCTGTCCAAAATGGAACTGACTAAATGACCCAGTTATGGGATTGTTTGGGGATGAATAACTCAGAAGAAAGTTTTAAAAAGATAAGCCAAAGCTGGTCTTCAAGTTTTTTTCTTTTTTGAGTGAGAAAGAAAATCTGTTTCAGCGTTTGAAATCTGTTTCTTCTGTTACAGTTTTTGAATAACAGTGTGCTAACTGCTGGATTTTTTCTATTGTTTAGAATCTGAAGGGAAAGATATGAGAATGTTTTAATTGCAAACAAATATAGATGTATCTATCAGTCACCATCTGACAGGGGCAGCTATTTTCAAGTATTCCAAATGGCTGACTCATGCTAGGTTTACCTCCAGAATCTCTCCTGACTAGATCCTTCTCCCTATATGCCCAATGCCAGCACTCCAAGTCAGGCTGCCAGCATTTCTTGCCTTGACTTTGCCAGTCTCCTAACTGGTCCCCTTGGCTCCATTCACATCCCTTTAAGCTACGTTCCACATGTGCCAGTGTGCTGTGTATAGAGCACAAGCTGAACCCGTCAGCTGGTCTCCGAGGACTTGGCTATAACCTCAGCTCCTCAGCTGGGCATTCAGGTCCTAAATGATCTGATACCTCTCTACCATTATCTTGACATGTGCATTATATTCTGACAATTCCAGGTTACCACTAGTTATCTTTGCTTGGAATATTCTTCTTAGATCTGACTGACTGGAAAACTCCTTCAGTACCACTTTCTGGAAAGTAACTAGGCAATTTGAATTTGTAGCCTTAGAAACAAAGAAATGATCCAAAATGTAACTAAGGTCTACTACACACACATAGCTAATTTATCACAGCCCTATTTATAATAGCAAAAAAAAGTATGTGGGTATGGAAGGGGGGAACAACATAAATGTCTAAAAAGAGTCAAATAAATTATGACTTAGGGGATATTATGCACCAATTAAAAGTGATATTGCGAACGTTTTAAACACATGGAAAATGTTTACTCTAGAAAGGACTTCAGGTGACCTTAAGAGATGCAGATATCCAAAAAGATGCCATAAAAGCAAAAGAAGAAAGAAAAATAAGAATAGAGACATAAAACAGAGTCAGGGATGAAGCTAAAAAAAAAAAAATCCCTTTTGGCCATGGGATGGGCTCCAGATTTGGCTGTTGGCTTTCTATCAACAAACATAGAAAAAAAAAAATCTGGAAAATAGCACAGTTTCGTATCCACGATATAAAAACATTCCTTTGCTCAGGAGAAATGCAGGTATTCCATATGTGAACTGCTCTGGGGAGTCCTCACGGTGAAATCAGAGTAGAAACTCCTAACAAGAGCCACAATGGCAAGTTTCCTAAGATTGCTTCTTCCAGTAATTCCTGATAAAATCAGTGGCAGCTGCGCCAGCCAACTCAATTCTCTTGTAAGGAGCGAATATGAAATAGTGCACGTTCTTAATTTCCTGTGAATGTACCTTGTTACAGAAACACATTTGAGAGAAACAGAAGGACTGAAGTATATTTCAATTAATCTTCATAAAGAAACAGTTTTTTTAGTCATACTTCTGATACACTTAATGAGTTTAAATTTGTACTCGCTAAAAAAGTACCCGGAGTCCAGCCAATCTAGCTGGATTAAAAACAGACTTATCAGAATGAATGATTAAGGGGCAGGAGTAGAAACAGGGAGATCAGTGAGAAGGCTACTTCAGAAAGCCAGGAAAGAATGGATGGTGGTAATGATGTCAGTAATAGTAATAGGAATAGTAACAGTTCTAATAATAATGGTAAGAGTAACATCGTTAGTATTGTAATAATAGTAATAATAAGAATACCAGATATATACAGAATTATCATTCACTATCCGGTTTCGAATTGAATGTGTAAAAATCAATTTTTAGCTAGCTAACTTAAATTAGATTCTTGAATCAAAACTAAGTTCCTTCACTGACATTTTCTTCTGTTAATAAAAATCAAGCCTAAAGTAAAACACACACACACACAAAACTCCAGGCTGGGGGAATGGAGTTATTGTTTAATGGCTACAGAGTTTCAGTTTGGAGATGAATGGATAGTCCTCATGGCGGCACAATAATTTGAATATACTTTATGCCACTGAAATATAAATGTAAAAACAGTTAAAATGATCAACTTTATGCTATATATATATTTACCACACACACCCCCCCCCGCCTTCCAGAATGCTCTACCAGGTAAGCTTGCTCAGGACAAAACTGAATCCTGTTGTGAAGAAGGAGAAGCCCAACAAGCCATGGACCTGCAGAGCCGCTCACTGACCTGGACTCCCGGCTCCGAAATACGCACCAAGTCCCGATTAAAAGTGCAGCCAGTGTCCACGGCACTTGCCTCCTATAGTTTCCCCCCAAGAAGCACTATATACAAAACATAACTACAGGAGCTAATTTGTAATCATGAGAATTTTGTATAGGAACTGGTGAAAGAGGATTTTATCTGTAATCCAACTGTAACAATAACAAACCAGCAGGACATGCTGCCTCCATGCGGCCATTAGTACCCAGCCAAACTCTGTCGTCTGTCAGAAACTGCCTTTCTATCTCTCTAGGGGGCTGGGGATGATGCAATTTGAATAGCTCATCGATGGGTTACTATGGAATGAGCTAAGGGGAGTTAGGACACATTCCGGTTTTACCCCAGAGGACAATTCTGACTGGCCCATGAAAAGACCCCGATTCGTTTTTTCAAAAATTAATTAATTAATTTTTGGCTGCATTGGGTTTTTTTTTTCCCTTTAATTTTTTATTGTGGTAAAGTAAAATATACATAATATAAAATTTACCATCTTAAACATTTATAAGTGTACAATTCAGTGGCATTAGGTGCATTTACACTGTTGTCCAGTCATCACCACTATTCATCCTCAGAATTCTTTCCTCACCCCAAACTAGAGCTCTGTACCCCAAGAAACAAGGAACTTCATGAATCTGCATGTCATCCTTGCGCAAGGGCCATGCTAATTTTCTTTGTATCGTTCCAATTTTAGTATACGTGCTGCCGAAGCGAGCATAAGACCCTGATTCTTGAGGACTAAGAGCCGACATCCCAGGGTCGTTGGTTGATTTATTCCACCTAGACTTTGATCAGCTTCTGCCTACAGAGTCAGAGGCCAAAGGAAGGTCATAAAGAGCCACAGATAACTTAGTCCTATTTCTAGCAAATTCTTTTAATGTTAAGTGAAAAGAGCAGGATATTAAAAGAGAGCAGGATATTAACTGATGTTGACAGTAGTATCTCAAACTTGCAGAAAATAGGCATAGGAAATATAAGGAAATTATTAAAATGTTAGCAGTTGTTCTCTATATGATGGAGTAACACAGATGATTAAATATTTACCCTCTTTACAAATTTTCTATAATGAGGATATAATGGGAAAAACAACCATGGTTAGAAAATATGAAGACATTGCTTTTTTTTTTTTTTTTTTTTTTGTGGAGCCTTTCTTAACTTCCTTGTGCCTGGTATTAGTTCCTCCAAATTTTAAATTCATTTTGCTATTATTGCTGCATACATGTCACTCTGTATTGTGATTACTTATTTGAATTCCTATCTCTCCCTCACTAGCCTGATTTCCTTTATCTTTTCCTTTATCTTTTTCATTTATCTTTATTTATCCTGGTATACAGTTGCTACAAAAGAAATGTTTGTTGTTTTGAATAAAGCATTTAGTTACTAAAAAGGTTATGGCAAGGGCCTGCTTGTTGCCAAGGAGCTTTCATACTTTTTCCTAAATTGTGGGGACAGTTTGCAAACAAAGGAAAAGACAGTAGTAGAAACTGATATCTTCCCAAATTAGTGATAACGCTTTAGTAATAAATCAGAGATAGGAAAGAATTGTATAGGCACGTAGAGAAAGGATGTATACGTTGCCTTGTTTTTAAAAAATGACAAACATGTAGAGAAAGGATGCATATACTCCTTTGTTTTTAAAAAATGACAAACAAGGACATTTGCTCTGACCAAGGAGATCACGCTCTTTCTGAGATATGGCGTTTGAAATTGGGTAAATGGTTTGAGATGAATAACCATTGAAGGACAGTGGGGACACCATAGGGTAGAAGCCAAGGAAGAATCAGAGAGCCCAACTTCTTCTCTGGACAAGAGAAGACAACAGAACTTCAATAAGATATCTTTTGTGGCTAAAAATCATAATCGCAAGTACAGATCCTAGTCACAAAAAACAGCCCTAAAATGCAGTGAGTTGTATGTTTTGGCATAGGTATGCTATGGCAAAACCACAGTTCCTTGGAAAATATCTTAGTGGTATCAAATCCAAACCACAAAAGTTAGACCTGAGATGTTTTGTGTGCTGTTGTGGCCCCTCCCTCACATGAAATGTGGGTGTCCAGGCTCACCCAATGGGGAAGCTAGACTCCAAGGGCTAGAGAAGGACCCTGACAAAGAAAGAACAATGGGGGAGAAATGGCACATGAACATGTGCACAGTTTAACTTTATTCATCACCATGACTACAAATAAAGAGGAAGAATCAATTTGTGCAAGTGTCTTTAAAAGGGACACAATCAAGAGAATGATTTTGAAAAAGTCATGGTACGAGACTGGGTGATTTGGAAAGACACCCTAAATGCAACCATAGAGAAGAGAGGCACCCAGCGTGTCAGGAGGTAGGAGGCCACCAAAAAGAGTGTGAGAGAAGAAAGACAATATGCTGGAACATTTTTTGAAACAGCTTTTACTCCAAGGAGATGCAAAGAATTCTGTGGATGAGTCAGCCTGGAAATAATTGGTAAGAGAGACTATGAAGTTCATAGGAGCAAAGGTTTAATAATACCCCAGAGGAAATTATCTAGCAAAAAAGCAAATGCCAGTGCATTTGTTTGACAACATCCATTAGTGCAAACTGTCTGGCGGAAACCAGCAACAGGCATAAATACCTTGATTTTTTTGCGGTACGCTGGCCTCTCACCGCTGTGGCCTCTCCCGTTGCGGAGCGCAGGCTCCGGACGCGCAGGCTCAGCGGCCGTGGCTCACGGGCCCAGCCGCTCCGCGGCACGTGGGATCTTCCCGGACCGGGGCACGAACCCGTGTCCCCTGCATCGGCAGGCGGATTCTCAACCACTGCGCCACCAGGGAAGCCCAATATCTTGATTTTAGAAGCCACATGGAAAAACTGGATGAGCTCTTCAAAGAGTAGGCCCGTGTGTCTAGTTTAAGATCAAATAGCAACTACAACCTGCGTTTGGTAATACTCGATGTATTTGTTATTTAAAGCAAGGCCCACAGGAAGGAAATAAAAGCAGATGTACAGTGAGGAACTTGAAGCAAAAAGAATCAAGAAATGAGCTGAGAAGCAAATGATGATGTAAAAAGGAGGAGACTGAGGCCAAACTAAATTGGCCTAGGACAAGTGTTAGCATAAATAAGATTCAACTTCCTAAAGTTTTTGTTTTTTTTGGTGACAAGTAATAATGTGCTATTTTTGTCTTCGTTAAAATTTCTAAAAAATATACTATAAAAGCAGATCTGGAATAATATATCATGACAATTTAAATACTGCTAAAGCAATGTAATTTGTCATAATTAAAAACTGAAATCAGCCAAATGGGCCACAACAGGGGCATGGTAAATTACATTGTGGTACATCTGTGACTTAGATATTATGCAGCCTCCAGCAATTATATGCAGTAACATGAAATACACTCATGAAAGAGCTCTAATTGAACAAGCTATTTTATACAGTATGAATGACAGAGCTAAAGTAAGCCTATATATAGTTTTTTTTTTCTTTTACTGGAGTAAAATTGATTTACAATGTTGTGTTAGTTTCCGCTGTACAACGAAGTGAATCAGCTCTATGTATACGTATATCCCCTCCCTCTTGGACCTCCCTCCCTACCCCTCTAGGTCATCACAGAGCACTGAGCTGCACTCCCTATGCTATACAGCAGGTTCCCTTAGCTAACTATTTTACACATGGTAGTGTATTTATGTCAACCCTAATCTCCCAATTCGTTCCACCCTCCCCTTCCCCCCACTGTGTCCACATATCTGGTCTCTACATCTACGTCTCTATTCCTGCCCTACAAATAGGTTCATCTGTACCATTTTAATAAAATGCAGCAGAGAGGAAAGATGCTAGCGGGAGAGGTTGTCTGTAGTTCACATATTGCCATGCTTGGCCAGCATTTCTAGAAGTCACCAAGCAACTACCAAGTATAATGTCTAGAGAGAGAATTTATCTATAGTACCCTCATAGGAAGGACGCTGCCAAGTCTTTATGTGTCGCAGTTTATGATTTGTTCTTAGACAGTCAACCATCTATAAACTAAGGAAAGGGAATCCCACCTGGAGGCTTCAGCTGAGGCCACCAGAGTGCGCTTTCCTCAGGCTGGTTTTCCTACTAATCAATTTGCCTAAAGCATTTCAAGCACAATCCACTCCCCTTGGAGTGTCTGCATCTCTTTGAGTATCTTGTTCCTTTTTGTCACTTTGAGATTATTAAACTAATTCCTCTAAGGCATATCCTATTTCTTTTGTGTTTCTAACAAATAGTTCTTAACATCACATTGTTTTGTGACCGAATGGATTGTTTTATATCTTGGTGGTGACTGTGTTCTACTTTATTTCCTTAAATACTGTTAGAATTTTTAAAGCCAGTATTTCTAAGTGAAGAAAGACTCTTTGTTTAAGGCAGTATTTAATTTTTATTTTTAGGACACCTGCACAGATGTGAAAACACTAAAAAAGCTTTAGGCAACTTTAAAATATTTTATTGTATTGAAATATTTAAATTTATTTAATGTTAACTGTATAAAAAGAATCTGGACACCTTCACGGTGAATTTCGCTTGAGGGAGAGGGATTAGGGTTCTATGAGAATCGCCAGTTGGCAGTTTTTCCAACTACACATGCTTGGCATCCGCCCCTAGATTCTAGAAGTTTGGGGGTGATTGTCACATTCTCTTCTTGTCAATAAAAAATAAAGGGGAGGGCTTCCCTGGTGGCGCTGTGGTTGAGAGTCCGCCTGCCGGTGCAGGGAACACGGGTTCGTGCCCCGGTCCGGGAGGATCCCACATGCCGCGGAGCAGCTGGGCCCGTGAGCCACGGCCGCTGAGCCTTTGTGTCCAGAGCCTGTGCTCCGCAGCGGGAGGGGCCACAACAGTGAGAGGCCCGTGTACCACACACACACACACAAAAGGGGAATGAAATCTGCCTTTGGCTTCCTACTCCCTCCTGACTGTATTCTGGTTGCTGATCTCTTCATGATCATTCAGAAAACATTTTTAAGAGTTTATTATTTTAATTAAAATAGCACTTGCAAAAGCGAGTATGATTCTGAATATTATAGATCTGTTGTTAAAAAAAACTTGAACTTGGAGCTACATCATCAAACTGTGTACATGAGGTCTTAGGTCACAGCAGTAGTCTCCTCCCTTTGGTGTGAAGAGGATCGGAAAATTATTTCTGATGTCACAAGACAAAATGTTTTCAAGGAGAAAGGTTATGCAAAAAGAATGAGCTTGTTGGTGGTTTCTTATTCGAATACAGCACCGTTGGGGCAGACTGACCTTGCAGGGCTAGACCAAGCAGGTCGGAGCCAGTGAGGCTAGCAGACACTCTCCACACACGCCCCAGTCAAAAGCAGGCAGCCTAGCCACTCACCGGCAGGGCAAGATCCGGACCACATCACCGGGCTTGTACCCTTCAATACAAACTGCACAGTTGTCAAAATCAGGCTCGGTTTCCTGCAACAGAGACAGCACAGATGAGCCTGCTTTCCTACCTTCAACTCCTGTAAACACACAAATAACAAGCCAAAGGAGAGCTTGCCTGGAGCAAGGCTTTCAACTGTCTCGGTACCAGTTTTCTTAATCCATAATTTATTGTACACTGGTTTAGTTTCTATTCCTTCCAACCTCCACTTTCTGTTTCCGGGTTCCACTGCAAGAGCTTTAGTGAGGGAACAGGTTTTTAATGTACCATTACTAATAATGCTATTTATTATAATCAGAGGTGACATAGCAAAGTCTCGAGGATAAGAAATACTATTCATTATTCATGGAGAATTGTCAAAATGATATTTAATCTATCCATTCCTCGGCTAATGTATACAACTCTTAAATAGTGGTTCCAGCTTTCTTTTCAAGTACATAAATCTCTTTCAACACCCCATAATACATTACTTATGTAATAGTCCTTGTTCTTTTATTATACTGTTTGAGGATAAAAAAGTAATGAAAAATATAGTTTAAATTTAGTGATGCTTTTAAATGAATTTTATCCGATTAAGCTCAACAGTAAGTATTTCTATATAGTTGAAAAACAGCAGCACATAATTAGCGAGACTAATCAATTATTCATACTGGAGACAATACCCCTATACAAGTAGAGTTGTGAATCTCTTAAGATGCCCCAAGGAGCCCCAAACCCATGTACTGCAATTCACTGCTCTAAAATTTCTCCTGGGGGAAAAATTCTCCTGGGGCGAACAGAGGCCTTGAGAGGCTTGTGGGCCTAGACTGGCCTACTTTGTGGTCCTTCCTTAAGATATGCTTCTGCTTTTGGCTTTATGTCATCATTCTACAGCTAGAGAGACTATTGCCTTGACGTTGGGGTTCTAGAAACTCAATTTCAGAGGGACTAAATATGCTTCTTGCATTTGCTGCAGACTCGAGTGCAGGACATCACTCAGCATGTAACAATCTTCCTTGCAAGGATTCATGGAAAAACTTTCACAAGCTGTAAGAGCAGCAACAGCCATTTTGTTTTTATCTTGTGGGACACTGGAATAAGGTAATTAGATTTGTTTGAATATTGTTTCCTTCTTTGCATTGGCTTGCTGGAGAGCCCCAACTTAAATTTTGGGACCCATTTCTGCTATATGTTTCAGGTAATGTGCGTGTATACTGATTTCATCCTGGTTGCGTCTACTTTTCCTATATTCCTCCTCCAACTACTTTGTTGTCCTATAGTATGCATTTTATAAACTGCTTTAAATTATGTTAAATAATGATGGGTATAATAACAGATGTTCACAGGAGAACTATTAGCACGTATTTCCCTTTCTCATCTTCTCTTCCACACTGGCTGCTAGGAAACTCGGGAGAGTCTCTGAAGAGCTCCTCGCCAAAAAGAAAAGAGGTTGTTACCTTGTCACCCTTCTTGATGGTCCTGACCTGGAGCTTGCTGATTGCTTTCTTTGCTGCATCTCCCAGTCGGCGCTGAAAAACCAAAAGCTGCTTGTTAGTAATAAAGACTTGTAATTCTTAACTTTGTGTCTGATAGCATTCAGTAAACCGGGGCAGCTGTGTCTGAAATCATGCGCAAGTGGAAGGAATGTTAATGAAGATGACTGGAAGGGTCTTGACTCATTGCGCCCGCCGACTAAAGAGCTCTGTCATCAAAAGACCTCTTCATGCCTGAGGTTAAGCAAGTGGAATGCGACATGGAAGGATCCTGCCCCACAGTGACTCCAGCGCAGCTCACATCCATGCAGATTAGCAAAACAAACAAACAAACAAACAAACAGTTCCCTCATTTGTCCCTCTAGCCACTCAATTTGTGACATGGAGATAGCCAATTTGGAGTAGTTGGAATAATCTCTATCTCTTGCTCACAGGGTTTATTGTTTGTGTATTCCTTTCAATTTGGAATTTTTAAGCAATTTCCTTTGCCTATCTAGACCCAACTTAGGTTTCTATTTGGTGTGTACTATCCTATCCCATCACCTTGTTCCATGCCAATTTCACCTCTTTTGTGTGTGTTTAAGTGTGAGCGTGCACATAGGAAAATACATAAATCATACATATTCAGTTCAGCAAATAGTTATAACGCAAACACCTGGGTAACCATCATCACCCACGTTAAGAAATAATATATTATGCACTCCTTTTTTTAACAGAGGAAGTTAGTATCCTAATGCACCCTACAATAATACAATAATAGGGCCACAAGGAAGAACGGGAGAGGAAGAGTGTGGGGAGAGAATTACGTTTTAATCTGTTGAGGAAAAAAATGGTTTGTTTGTGCGCTTAGGAGTTTTCCACATACTGTAATCTTCTCAGGTATGTGTATTTCTAGTCTGTAACAGAAGTGTATTTGCAGCAGTGAAACATATTTGAAGGGCTAAGATAAACAGGGCAAACATTTAAAAAGAATAATCATCTCCTTTCACTAATTTTGTTTCTTTTGGAAATAAAACTCTGGCTTCTTTCTTTTAAAATAGTGAGCATATACTAATGAAGAGTTCATTTAGCCTAAGAACCATGCTAAAGCTTTGTAAGCTATATCACTATTATCCTTACAACAGCTCTATGAGAAAAACACTATTCTATAGAATGAATTGAGACTTAAAGAGCTTAAGTAGGGCTTCCCTGGTGGCGCAGTGGTTGAGAGTCTGCCTGCCAATGCAGGGGACACGGGTTCGTGCCCCGGTCCGGGAAGATCCCACATGCCGCGGAGCGGCTGGGCCCGTGAGCCATGGCCGCTGAGCTTGCGCGTCTGGAGCTTGTGCTCCACGATGGAGAGTCCACAACAGTGAGGCCCGCGTACCGCAAAAAAAAAAAAAAAAAAAAGTCTGAATTTAAAACCAAAGCTAAATTACCCCTCTCATTTTTTCACCAATTACCCAGTCCACCGACCAGGCAGTCAGCCAATCACCAAACACCTACCCAGTCAGCCAGCAGCTAGCCAGCCAGCCAACCTACTAATCAGCTAGCTAACCAACCAACATCTAGCCAGCCAGCCAGCCAACCATCCATTCAGTCAACCAGCCAAGCAACTAACCAATCAGCTGAGCAGCCAATCAAAATCTATTAAGTACCTGTCATACGGCATGTCCCTAAGCATACCCCAATTAGAGTAAATAGGTAGAAGAGGACATGCTCCCCTTGTTAATTCATTTTTCTCTTTGATATTCTGTCTTTAGTTTCTAAAATAATTACAGGCATTTTTAACAGAAAAGTAAGCTTTGGTTTTTTCCTAAAAGGAGACCAACATACACTTGAGACCTATAAGGAAACGCATGAGTATTGAGCGAACTAAGGTGGTGGGAAAAATAGGAAGAGTCTATAATGATAAATACCAAGGGGGGACATACAGTGAGAGGAAGAGAAAAGAACTGAGATGAAACTAAACAGGATGCAACTCTCTTTCCTTTCCTCTTCCTCTAGCTGGTGCCTAACCATCCTTTGGTCTTAACTCAAGCCACTTCCTCAGGAAGCTCCTCTCTCTTCTTCCAGGAGAGATGACCCCTCGAGTCCAGATCCTCACAGCTCCTTGTACCTTTGCTTCACGGCACTGTCACAACATTTGCAAGTTGGTGTTTATTTTGATGATCAATTCCTGTTCCACTTGGCTCAAGTGAGCTCCCTGAGTGCACGACTGGGTTTATTTTTGCTTCCCCTTGTGTCCCCAGCACCTAGAATACAGCTGCCTTCAATCAGTGACCTGTGACCATTCCACACATATCTCGGATCACTTATTTTGCTCCAGGCCTAGCTCTGGGTTTTGAAACAATGGTAGTGAAAAAATATATAGACTTTCCTGCTCTCTGCAGCTTACTATCTAATGGAAACTCTGTAAAGTGTTGATAAGTGAATAAAATCTTAAATCCAGAGATTTTTTAAAAGCATGAAATACAACCTGAGAAATTCAGCCAGTTAATGGTAGAATTTATGGAAAAGTATAAGTAATACATGTGATAAGGTAAGCAAAGCTTACCTATACATCTTTTGAGGAAGAAAAGGATTGCGTTTTGGTAGGGACTAATGAAGGATATGAAAATCTGCCCTGCCAGGGGAAAAACAGATGATCTAGACACCTGGAAAATATGGAAAAACCAGCTTCTGAGATATAGAGGGTAACTCTGGGACCAGGGAAAAGCACTGTACAGTTTAAAAGAATGCTATGACCATTTGCATGTAGCCAAATTTTGTCAATATAGGCATGTCTCTATTTCTTTTTAGGTGACATGAAAATCAGAAATACTGACTTCTGAATAAAGACGATTGTCCCACTTTCAACTATTTTCACACTAGTATTATTGGATTTCCAAAATGCAAACTAATGACAGAAGCCCATAAACATTCTTAATAAAATGGCCCCAATAAGGAAGCTTTTGCTCTTGTAGTTGGTCTCTTCTGTCTTTGGGATTTTAACTGCACCGAGTATAAATGAGAGGGAAAGCTACAGACCTTGCTCAAACCAAGTCTTGTATGTAGCTGAGCAGAGGATCTAGGGACTGGAGCAGAAGATCATCAGCAAACAGACTCTTTCCTTTGTGCTCCTTAGAAATGCAGAGTGATGTGATGCCTCTGGAAGACTTAGGGCCCACCACCTTGGGCAGATAAGAACCACCTCACGTTTGTACAGACCTGTTGTTTCAGGCAGGGATTCCTATCCCTTCTCCAGGATGCTCCTATAGATTTTCTCTAACCCAACCAGATCCAAATCATATTATACTTTTCACTAAAAATTGTCAGGAGTTGAGCCATCTTGGTAATTAGATTTACTCATCAATTTGATTGAAACAGGTATAAGAAAACATTTACCAAGGTTACTGGTTCCTGACAACCATGAAGATAAACAGCTTTATGGAAAATAAACACAGAGCCGTTTAGTAGAAGAATAAAGTCTGACATAAACACCAACAAGGATAGTAAACAATGACAGACTCCAACCCAAGATGTATAATTTCGTTATCTCCTAAATACTTAAGAAACTGAGAAAAATAAGACATTTCCCTCTTGTTCCCCTCTGTGCTATAAACAGAAATGCAGAAATGCAGGTGAGAAAAAACTAGGAATAAGGATGCCAAAACACAGCATCAAAATCGAGTTTATGCTCCTCCTATCTCATTTGGTTGAATAATTCTGTATCATTTTTGCCTCTTTTTTTTTTTCTGACAGCTGTATTTTCTAATCATGATTACTGTCATCACCAACATGACCAAGTAGAAAAATAACTAAGTGTCCTTATGACCTAGGTGAAGAGAGGACATTATAGACATAAACAGAGTTGGTCCCAGTCATCTGGAGGCTCATGTGGCCTCACGTGACTCTGCCACTTCCCGCACCTGCTCTAATACATAATAATGATTCTCCTGGGCCTGCTTGATGGGACAGAAACCATTGCACAGCAAGTCCAATCAATTTCTATGATGCAAATCACCCCTCCACCCATTTAGAAATATGGATAAAAGAATTAGACTCCTTCGGTGGCCACGGTGACTCCACAGGGTAAGGACTTAAAGCTGTGCACACAGGGCATGAGGGAGAAACATCAGGATTATTTCCGGGGGGGAGGTGTTGTAGAGGAGAAGGCAATGGCTTGGGAGTAAGAAAATCCAGCTTTTAGTCCTCTTTCTGGCACTCACTGACTGTGTGACTTCGGCCAAGTCACTTAAATATTCTGGACCTCAGGTTCTTTTATTAGTAACCTTAGGAATGTAAAGTCACGTCAGTTCCAGCTTTACCAGCTCATCATTGTCATCCGCACAGACCAGAATAGGGAGGCAAAGATCCTTTGAGCCCTGAATTATCGAAACACAGTAAATCAATGGCTAACGACCTCCCTGAATACTTGCCCTCTGTCCCGAGGACAGCGCAGCATCAATCAGGGACCATTTTGGTTCTCGCTCTGTAGTAGACAGAAGCATCTCCAATTACAGACCCTTCCTGGATGGCAGACTCTTGGCCTACTCCTATCCCCTCCCTTTCTCTTTTCCTGTAAAGTTCAAGTTTGTTTTCAATTCCATTACTTCTTTTGTTCCAACATCACTTCAGTAGCAAGATGTGCAAAAGAAATCAAAGGGACGCGGGCCATGTACATGCAACTAATAGGAAAAGGTATTCTCAGGGAGAGGTAACTCTTTTAAGAAAGGTTTGTTGAATGTCATTACCAGACCTTACATGAAACAATACAAAACAGGTCTAGTTTCTTTGGGTTCGCCTCAAAGGCAATATTGTTTATGAAAAACAGAAAAGAACCTGATTTAGTTTATCTGATCTGCTCATATTTGAAAGAGCTGCCATCTACTAGGAGTCCTGTGGTTTTTAGAATGCAGACCCAGTCCTTGTGTCTGAGGTGGGATGTCCTAGGAGACAGTGAGACAATGTCCCAGAGCGTCACCAGAAGGCAGGCTCACAGGCCACAGGCACGGCCATGGCAGGAATGCTACTGGCTGGCTTTGTCCTGTAGGGTTTCTTTTTCTTTTCTTTCTTTTTTTTTTTTTTTTAAATTTATTTATTTGTTTTTATTTTTGGCTGCATTGGGTCTCTGATGCTGCGCACGGGCTTTCTCTAGTTGCGGCGAGTGGGGGCTCCTCTTTGTTGCGGTGCGCGGGCTTTAGGTGTGTGGGCTTCAGTAGCCGCGGCATGTGGGCTCAGCAGTTGCGGCTCACTGGCTCTAGAGCGCGGGCTCAGTAGTTGCGGCGCACGGGCTTAGTCGCTCCGCGGCATGTGGGATCTTCCCGGACCAGGGCTCAAACCCGCGTCCCCTGCATTGACAGGTAGATTCTTCACCACTGTGCCACCAGGAAGCCCCTGTCCTGTAGGGTTTCTATAAGCAGGATAAGAATTAGTGAACAGCAGCCAAAGTGGCACACCTGGGAAATGGGGGACATAGGGATTCTTAACCTCCTGGTGAGGAGCGGAGGGCTGTCCGGGGCGCACACTGGTGTTTAGGATCAAGAGTCAGTCTCGGATCTGGCTCCCCACCTCGAGGTTCAAGAAGAGGTCCCCAGACGAGAGGTCATTCGTTGGCAGAGTGAGGAATAGCCTTTAGCATCTGATCTGAAGCACCACGAGGTGCGGAATCTTAAATCAGATACTAGCAAGAGCTTAGCAATCAATCCTTACTTCTAAAGCCAAAAAGGGCCAATCTTCAAGCAGTAGAATGGTAGGGAGTGGCTCATGTTTCCTGCTGTGACCGAAGTGGGGCTGGCGGTCCTCTTGGTGGGCCGGGTCTCCTCAGTACCTCAATACTGTGAAGGGAGCTTTGTCCGCTGGCAATCACTCTACCTTGAAATCAAAAACCTGGTTGTGTGCCCTTGAAAAAAAAAAATCACTTCACATTTCTCTCTCTCAAATTCATTATGTCTCGTGTCCTTGTAAATTCTAAAAACTATGATTGGGAGTTTGGGATTGACATGTAGACACTGCTATATGTAAAATGGATAACTAACAAGGACCTACTGCATAGCACAGGGAACTCAGCTCAATACTCTGTAATAGCCTAAGTGGGAAAAGAACTTGAAAAAGAATAGATACACGTATATGTATAACTGAATCACTTTGCTGTACACCTGAAACTGACACAACACTGTTAATCAACTAGACTCCAATATAGAATAAAAATTTAAAAAAACCTATGATTCTCATATCAGGCAGTCCGCATTCTCAAATAGATGAGTAGAAAGGCCACGTATCTACTGCCTCCCAAACCCTTACAGCTGTGGTTTCCCAACTGCAGCCCTTCTGAGAACTGGGGTTCTCAGGGCTGATCTGAGAGGTGTGTCTGGGTGATGCAGGGTAGAGGTCCACCCTGGTGACATCCGTGGGCTATTTCCTTAAAGTACTGATCCAGGGCCATCATGAGACTTGTGAGGAGAGACAGAGAGCCATGGCCTAGCACTTAAAAGCCACCTTGGCATGTGTTAAATGGCCAGCAGAAGGTTCTTCCTAATCATCATAGGACCTTTCCATCCCTGAAAAGTGGGTTGTGGCCTGCAGCTTCTCTTCCCATACCGCCTTCGTGCTTTTACTCGTGTGTCCTTGCACACTTCACAGGTGTGAGTGTGATAGAAAAGGCTTCTTGTGCCTGAGCACGATTTCCTCTCGCCTTGCTCTGCCTGGCTGGCTGGACCACTGTTCCTATCTCTGTGATTCAGATCCGGTTCCTGACTCCAAAACCTCCTGAGCTCTTCCTGCACTGGACTGTCCTCCTGCCTCGTGACCCTGCCCTGCCCAAGTCTCTGATTCTACTTTGCTCCAAAACAGGAGTTAGATACAAACACTCTACTCGCCTTTAAGTGGTCCCAGCTCCTGACACTTCAGTCTTGACAGTATTCTAGATCCTCACCTAGCTGCCTGGGAGGGTCCCATTTGTGTTTGGGTCTATGTTTGATTATGTAACAGAGAACTCTGGGCCTGGTCGGAGCTGAGACCCGGTTGGTTGGAAGGTGACATTATGGAAAGCAGCCCCCCTAACGGTTCCATGTGTGCTCTGGGCCAACCTGTATCCTAACCCACGCAGGACGCTTCCACGGGCTCTTCCAGGCCCCAAGGCTTGTTTGGGAATGGGGGACAGGAGTCCAGCTAACTCCTTGAACTCCGTGGAGAGGGAACTTGAAACAGTCAGGCACTGGACTCCGGCATCCACCGGCTGGCTGAGAGCAGGTCCCCAAAGCAGCCTGGCCCTGGAGAAAAGATGACAGGGTTCCAAGAAAGACAAGCATCGCGACTGAAGGTCACGGTAGAGCAGTGAGCCTGAGCCAAGGGGCAGTGCACCCAGAGGCAGCGTGAGGCGGTGCCTGGTCTCTGCAAATGAGCATCCTTGCTGCACCTCCCACAGAGGGCCTGCAGGCAGGGGAAGGTACAAGGCGAGGAGGGAACGGTTTCAAAGGGTGACAAGAATTGGGAAGAAAATAAAACAAATGCATAAAATAATATGACGGAGGGAGAGAGACTGAGGCGCGAGTGTACATCAGGCTGTCTTCAGGCCTCTTCTCTGGATGCCCACTTCCAGGGGGCACTCACCCTGTCCCGACCATTTAAATGATATCTCTATACCGATGACTCTTATATTTCCACCTCCAGCTCTTCTCCCCTAACCTCTAGGCTTGTATAAGAAATACCTACCTGGCATCTCTATCTAATAGGCTTCTTTTTCTTTTCCCCCCAATGTTTATTTAGTATCTGTTTCTTTTTTTAAAAATTGAAGTATAGTTGATTTACATTGTTGCATTGGCTTCTAAAATTTCACATCTCCATCCCCAAATTCCAGATTCCCCAGCCCCTCAGGATCTCTTCTGTTTTTCCTATTTCAGTTAATGCTGTAAGAACTGACCTAACTGCACCCTTGATTCTTCTCCTTCCCTTACACATAGGATAACCATGTGATTATTATCTAAACCGGAACACTTGGGAGAGTAAAATAGGGGTTATTAATAATTAGGCTGGTACAACAGGTATAAACTAGGATATGTGTTTTATATTCTACACCTAATCCACAGGACTTTAAAATATTGCCCTAATCTGACGCCCATCTGGCTTCTCCACCTTGCTCCCTCTAATCCAAATCCATCACCTGTCATCTTGACTCCCGTACAGCCCTCCACGTGGGCTCATATCTGTTTTTAAGTGTATTGCCTGTTGATGCCATTACAATATATGTTATGTGAAGGCAGAGTTCTTGTGCATGTAATAAATGTGGAAAGGAACTTTTCTTATTTATAGACACAGAAACTTCTGGAAGCATAGAAAGGGAAGTGCTAAGACTTGTTGCCTCTTGGGAGACCTAAAGGGAGGGAAATTGACAAAGAGAGTCTGAGGGGGGGTAGAATGCTTACTTTTAAATGGATGCTCTTTTATTTTGCCTGTTTTTTTACAGTGTACATACACTGTTATTGTTAATCAAAACACACTGCTTCATGGGAAGTTTTTCTCCAAGAACGCCAGATTCTTTCTCTGTAGTCTATTGATATGTCCTCCTTTTCCCATAACTCTGAACAAAAAAATCCCATTTTGTTTCAAACTGTGTCATCTGGGACATAAAGCCCATATCTAGACTTAACTACATGGGAGTTATAAAAAAATGGGGCTATTTAAATTTGGGGGGGAAATACTATTTTCTAAGAATTGCTTTATCTTTAAAAAGACAATCCAGGGCTTCCCTGGTGGTGCAGTGGTTGAGAATCCGCCTGCCGATGCAGGGGATACGGGTTCGTGCCCCGGTACGGGAAGATCCCACATGCCGCGGAGCGGCTGGGCCCGTGAGCCATGGCCGCTGAGCCTGCGCGTCCGGAGCCTGTGCCCCGTAACGGGAGAGGCCACAACAGTGAGAGGCCCGTGTACCACAAAAAAAAAAAAAAAAAAAAGACAATCCAGGTTGGAGTTTTTTTTAGCACGAGTCACCCATTTTCCTTGCTTGGCCCTGCAATAAACCTTTCTCTGCTCCAAAAAATAAAATAAAATAAAATACGAACGATCCAGTTAACAACTCTCGGATAACCATTCACACATATTTTCTCATTGGATCCTTGCATCAAGCCTGTGGGGATGATCCGTGGTCATTCCCACTTTATTTTTTTATTATTTATTTAGTTTTTGGGCTGTGCTGTGCAGCACGCGGGACCTTTGTTCCCCGACCAGGGATCAAACCCATACCCCCTGCATTGGGAGCACACAGTCTTAACCACTGGACCACCAGGGAAGTCCCCATTCCCACTTTATATGTGAGGAAATCTAGGCACAGAAAGGTGAAGATCCACATAAGATCATACCACTAGAAACTGCCAGAGTAAAGATTTGAATCCAGACCTGACTCCAAGGCTGTGTGTTTAACTATTACCTTGCACTGGCACTATCCTGGTATAGTTGCTTTAGGAAACATGGCACTCCAGCCACTTTAAATTGTGGCCCTGACTCTGCATGTCATCATCTACCTCACTGTGAGGTTGCTAACATAAAGAACATGTAGCAAATCTTACTCCGTGAGAAACTGCATTGAAATGATTTGAAAAGGCTCATGATTGTGTAAGATGACGGTGATTTTCCTCTAAGTGTGATCTCCACCAGGCCAAGCAGAGACTGAGGTACGCTTCTGGCTAATTCAAGTTCAGTCTCTCTATCAACACACCTGAAAGGTTAGATACCTCACCAATGTAACATTAATGCCTTTGATATTCCATTTCAGACTGTGAGCCTACATCTAACTTGAGAGTTACTCTTTCTGAAGGGCCAATAGTGCTTCAAGAAAAATAAATGACTTCCGTTCACCTGATGGTTAGTACAGCTATAGCTTATACAGCTGTAACTTTCTGCTGAATGGAACAAAGCACTGCCCATCAAAAGAAAAATATTTTTCTAAGGGAAATTATATAGTCTTATTCCACTCATAAAAGGGCTAAAGTATGGTGTCTATTTTGATCAAGAAACAGTGCTAACTTTCATGATCCAAATTCACTGAGTAACCTGAAGGTAACATCCTGTAATTCAAGGAAGGGAGCAGAGTAAACACTTAAACCCCATCCACTTCTAATTTGCTTTTCCCATACATCACAGAGTATGCACAGGCCAAGACAGAAATGCAATCTCTCTCTACCCGCACAAAGTGAACTAGCAATTGAAACAGTTACTCAACCAAGTCAAGCCTAAAATTTCATCCTTACCTCAATTTCCCAATGATTGCTTGGATTATCTATAGACTCAAAAAGATAGGGGTACCATTTCTATTTATCATTGTTGGATCAGCTGGTAAGTGTCTTTGCAATAACTGATTTATATGTGTATGGTTTCTTCAACTGTAACCCTTAGGAGCCAATGGAACTGAACATATTTGTTCTATATCTAGTTTCACTGCCTTGTGTCTAACTGGCAATAACTGTCCACTTAAATTCCAGAATATTCAGTAAAAGTGGCAAAGTTGGAATTGTATGGAATCTATATGAAAGTAATAATGACACCATTCATTGAGAGCTTTGTAAGTGATTGATCATGTTCAGGGACTTTAAAATATAAGATACATTAAGCCATTTAATCCTCACTATAACTATAAAAAGAAGGTATATTCCCATTTAGTTTAGAAAACTAAAGCATAAAGTATCTTGTCCACTTGTGGTAAGTGGTGGAACCCGACTACTAGGTAGCCACCAAAAATCATGTTTCAAAGATTATTTAATGATGGGGGAAATGCTCACCATTTAATAAAAAAAAAAGAGAACACAAACCTACACGTCTTACGTGTGTGTCTGTATCTCATGCATACATAGACACATATACGATGACATTTTACTGAATATATATATATGGGGTTAAAAGTCTGAAAGGTAATGTACTCAATTGTTAACAATTCAGTAAGGTGATTTTGTCTTCTCTTTTAGTATTTTTCTATGATTGCCAAAATTTATTAGAATAAACATGCATCATTTTGAGAGTCAGAAAAAAGCAATAAAAATGTTAAAAAAAAATTGTTCCAGGGGCTTCCCTGGTGGCGCAGTGGTTGAGAGTCCGCCTGCCGATGCAGGGGACAAGGGTTCGTGCCCTGGTCCGGGAAGATCCCACGTGCCGCAGAGCAGCTAGGCCTGTGAGCCATGGCCACTGAGCCTGCGCATCCGGAGCCTGTGCTCCGCAAAGGGAGAGGCCACAACAGTGAGAGGCCCGCGTACCGCAAAAAAAAAAAAAAAAAAAAAAAAAAAAAAAAAAAAAAAAATTGAAAGAAGTAAATTATCATTGATTGCATATTATTAGTATAATCCTGATAAACGGATACAAACAATCACAAGTACTACAATGTAGTGGTTAAGAGCATACACTCTGAAGCCTTGCTGTTGGTTCAGTTGCTGTCTCTATTAGTAACTAGCTGTGTGACCTTGGACAACTTATTTAACCTCTATTTCCTTCTCTGTAAAACGAAGAAAACAGAATTATCTGCTATAAGGTTATTAAGTAGACTAAGTATGTAAATATATTGAGCGCTCTTACAACATGCCTGCATTTAATATATACTATATAATATCACTATTATTAAGGTAATAATAATACTTTAAAATGATAATAAATTATAAAATACATAAATTACTAAATTATAATAATGTACAAAATAAACATAAAAAATCAAAAGACTTCCCCTATGAAAAAGGGGATTTCATTTATAACTGCAACACAATGACCTAGGAATAAACATAAGAAGAATGTGCAAGATTAAATGAGGATATTTTGAATGCTATTAGGGAATAAAAAGAATAGTTGAATAAAGGGAAAACATATACTACACTTTGATAGGAAGATTCAACATCAGTAGGTTATAAACTCCTTCTAAATTATTCTATAAATTAAAAACCTAGCTAAAAGTGATTCTAAAATCATATAAAGAAAAACATGAAAAAAGTGAAAGAGCAATAAAAAGATTAGCATGAACAGATATGAGACATATTATGGTGCTAAGACATTCAAAATAGTATGATATTGGAATGTGAATAGACAGATGAAAGCTACATTTTATAGAGCATAGAAATAGAACCGAATACATATGGGGCTTTAATATATGCTAGATGGGGGAGGGTTCTGCATACGAGAAGGAAAAGATTAATTATTCAATAAATACCAGTTACAAAAACTGGTAGGCAATCTGAAACAAAACTAATGTTGGCTCTGTACTTGATTCCTTACACTGAAATAAGTTCTCTGTAGATTAAAGTTTTAATCATAAAAGTGAAATAAAAAAAGCAGTGGATGAAACCATGAGATACTGTTTTTCTATAGTCTTGGGCTATAGAAGATCTTATTATATAAAACTCAGGAGCTATAAAAAATTGATAAATTCAGTTATGTAATACCCCCAAATCTATGCATGGTAGAAAGCTCCAAAGATTGAAATCAAAGACAGTGACAAGTTGGGAAGAAAAAAATGGAATCTGTAGGATTCCCCAAAAAAGAGTTAACTGCTCTGACCAGTAAAGAGCTTATACACATCAGTATGATGTGACCAACAGCTCAATTGAAAAGTGGTCTAATAATGTAAGCAGATACTTCATAGAAAAAAAAAAATCACCTTTTTCTATTTTATGTTATTTGTGATAAGAAAAATGTGATACCATTTTTAACTTATTAAATTGCATACAACAAAAAAGCTGTAACATTCATTTGGTGAGGATATGCGTAAAGAGTATTTGTTATTAGTATATTGTTGTATATGTTAGTATAAGCAGTATTAAATTAATACACTACTGCACGAATGTCGTTTATATTAGTATAAACAGTATTACTATATTGTTGGTTAATGTATAAACTGGTTCAGCCTTTCTGGCAGACAATTTGGCAGTATCTATTATAGTTTAAAGCACACATACTATTGCCCTAGCTATAAAACTTCCAGAATTTACCATACAGATATACTCACAAATGTGCTGTGTCATGTGTACATGTTTGTGTGTGTGCGTTTGTTTTGTTTTTTGGTAAGAGAAAACATGTCCATTAATAGGAGCTGGTTAAATAAATGCGGCACATGCAGAAAATAAAACATTATATAGCATACCTCGTTTTATTGCCCGTCACAGGTACTGTGTATTTTACAAATTGAAGGTTTGTGGCAACCCTGCATTGAGCAAGTCTAGCGACACCATTTTTTTTCTGGCAGCATTTGCTCTTTGTGTCTCTGTGTCACATTTTGGTAATTCTCACAATACTTCAAACTTTTTCATTACTACTATATTTGTCATGGTGATCTGCGATCAGTGATCTCTGATGTTACTATTGCAACAAGATTACGATGAGTTGAAGGTTCAGATGATGGTTAGCATTTTTTAGCAATATTTTAAAATTAAGGTACGTACATTGTTTTTTTTTTAGACATAATGTTATCGCACACTCAATAGACTGTAGTTTAGGGTAAACATAACTTTTATGTGCACTGGGAAACCAAAAACTTCCTGTTGACTCGCTTTATTGAGATATTTGCTTTATTGCAGTGGTCTGGAATGAAACCCACAATATCTCCAAGGTCTGCCTGTACGGTTATTAGAAATGAGAAGGCAGCTTGGATTGAGTGTTGATAAGAATTAATCCCCAAGATGAAGTGAGAAATACTGGTACAGAGTTAAGTGTGCTATCCTTTGTTTAAACACACACACACACACACACACACACACACACACACACACACACACGTTTGTAAGCACATAAAATATCCCTGGAAGAAAAGATATTCCAAGGAGAAGAACTGCTTAATTGAGGGACAAACACCATATACCATTTTGTACCTTTTGCATTTTATACTATGTGTAGGCACTGTCTGTTCCCAAATTAATTGTTTTTAAAAATACCTTTTATTTTTTGTCTTCTTCTGTTCACAAAGAGGACATCCTGGCTCTTTCCCCATTATGTTGACACAATTAGCATAATCTCAGCTCCCTTCCTCTTTCTCCCTTTATTTTGTGCCTAAATAAGTAAATAATTGTCCCCCAAATGAGCAATAGGAATGTGGGACAAAGCACTTCCATGTTACAGAACAATGCTAGCAAAACATCAAAATAGGGCTTCCCTGGTGGCGCAGTGGGTTGAGAGTCCGCCTGCCGATGCAGGGGACGCGGGTTCGTGCCCCGGTCCGGGAAGATCCCACAGGCCGTGGAGCGGCTGAGCCCGTGAGCCGTGGCCGCTGGGCCTGCGCGTCCGGAGCCTGTGCTCCGCCGCAACGGGAGAGGCCACAACAGTGAGAGGCCCGCGTACCGCAAAAAAAAAAAAAAAAAAAAAAAAAAAAAAAAATGGTGTACTTGGAAAAGATCTGAAAAACCATACAGTAAATGTTAACAGTGTTTATCCTGAGTGGGAGCATCATAGGTAATTTTGGTTTTGGTCTTGGTATTTTCTGTGATTTCCAAAGTTTACACAATAATATCTTATTCTGGTAATAATTTTTATGTTTTTTCTTTTTTTTAACTTTCTGCTACTCACCTGGTTCCTGTCCCTGGCATTTGCATAGCGAAACCTCTGGATATAATAGAAGACCAGCCAGGCGAGGGAAATGATCATCAGGACAATGAAGGAGATGGAGACAAACACAACCGAGGTGCGGCTCACGTATTTCTGCAAGTTCCGGGTTCCGATGGTGATGTACATCGTCACGGTGATGTTTCTCTCCAGCAGGCTCACTATCTCCTTCCCTTTGGGCTCAGGAATCATTATTGCCACGATGTCTTCTACACCTGTCGTCAGAGGGACAACAGGGTAAGGGGATGAGAGAAAGAGAAAATCACAGTGAAATGTCTGGACAAAGGAATAGGCACCAAATAATGACACTTCTTTCAATGATTCTATGCCAGATCAAATAGCCAGGTCTAATTCTCAGATCTAATAGCCAGAAATGGAGTTGAATTTTCTCTTTCTTCAGCTACCTTGGGATGCTGCTATCCTGTGTATGAGAAAAGGACCTAAAACAAACTCGTGATTTTGGTACCAGCGAGGTCATGATGGTGCTACTTTCTAGCTCCCTAAGGTGGTCTTGACCCTGGTCTAGTAAAGGGTAGACCCTTCCCAACCAGCCTAGGTTACAGTTCGATGTTGCATTTCACAGATCCCCCCGAGGAGGGGAAAAGGCACTTTGTACCCCATGGCAAAGGATAAAATGCCCAGTTTTATGTCATCTGTCTGTTGAGTTCTCTCTTTCCCATGGACACTAGGGGTACTCAATTACAGATTTCTACTAATCATTCCCAAGACACTTTTCTCCTACAGTGAGTACCGAAAGCAACCTCAAAGTGTATTAAAATATAGTTGATTTACATTATATTAGTTTCAGGCATACAGCATAGTGATTCAGCATTTTTATAGATTATTCTCTATTATGAGTTATTATACACACAAGATAATGACTATTATTCCCTGTGCTATACTGTATGTCCTTGTTGCTTATCTATTTTATACATAGTAAGTAGTCTGTATCTGTTAATCCCATACCCCTAATTGGTCTCTGCCGCCTTCTTTCTCCCCTTTGGTAACCACAGTTTGTTCTCTATATCTGTGAGTCTGTTTCTGCCCAAGGAGTCTTCTTAACAAGCTCTAATATGACCTGCCAACATAAAATAATGGTCTCAGAATTATCTTCTGCTTATTTTAACTAATTCAATATAAACAGTTTGTGTATTCTCATGCCAAGCAAAGGGAGGACAGAAGCTGTATGGATCATTCCAGGGTGGTTTTACCTCCGCTCTCTAACACTCTCACCGCAAAGTGTCTTACTGGACACGTTGAAGCAGAAGTGGTACCTTTCTTCAGTCTGAGTTATCTGGGTCCTTGTCCCTGTTCTTCATGACATTGAGGCACAGCCTCTTGGTGAGGAGTTCAGGGGCCTCTGTAAGGCGTCTTTAGTAAGGATTTGATATCAGCTCCAAATGAGCCTACTCGACATGCCACTGTGGCTGATGCACAGATTAGAACATCGATTTCACTAGGATAGTTCTCAGGGATCACCCCAATTCGAACCCATGCCCACAACGTTCTTTATCGGCCCCACTTCGACATGGAAATATCCTATTATTTGGGGTTACTACAAATTAAAGTGCAAATTTACAATTAGGGTATAGATTCTGGACAAAATTAAACACCACTTCAGCTGCTTAAAGCTGGCCTTATTCACGTGCTGAGGTCAGTCAGTGAGATGGAACGACCAGATTATATTTGTTCAGGGTGTTGCAAGCCTCTTAGAAGTTATTTAGGGCTTTCACTTGACCTTGATTTCTATGCAGTTTTTCCATCCTAAATTCTTTGATGGTATTTCACTTAGACTGAATAAATACTTTTTTTTAAACATCTTTATTGGAGTATAATTGCTTTACAATGGTGTGTTAGTTTCTGCTTTACAACAAAGTGAGTCAGTTATACATATACATATGTTCCCATATCTCTTCCCTCTTGCGTCTCCCTCCCTCCCTATCCTACCCCTCTAGGTGGTCACAAACCACCTAGCTGATCTCCCTGTGCTACGCGGCTGCTTCCCACTAGCTATCTATTTTACATTTGGTAGTGTATATATGTCCATGCCACTCTCTCACTTTGTCACAGTTTACCCTTCCCCCTCCCCATATCCTCAAGGCCATGCTGTAGTAGGTCTGTATTTTATTCCCGACCTACCCCTAGGCTCTTCATGACATTTTCTTTTTTTTTCTTAGATTCCATATATATGTGTTAGCATACGGTATTTGATTTTCTCCTTCTGACTTACTTCACTCTGTATGATAGAATCCAGGTCCATCCACTTCACTACAAATAACTCAGTTTCATTTCTTTTTATGGCTGAGTAATATTCCATTGTATATATGTGCCACATCTTCTTTATCCTGAATGAATACTTTTAAAAGCTAACTAGATACAATGGTGTCTGTGTATGAGACATCAATTATATGATTTTTTAAATTCTTAAAACCTTTGCACTGGCTCAACTGTAAAATCACAAAACTACACAGTGTTTAGATTTGGCTGTTATTTCTGGGAATTACTGAAACCGATGGCTTAGATTTCAACTTTGCAAAATTTACTGACAATTCTGATGCTTGTTCTCTCATCATGTTTACTTTAGCTAATGGTTGCATGTGGTCCGAGGTTTTGCAAGGAATTAAAGCTGCTGGAAGGTTTTGTCTCTACAGAAATATGATCCTCTTTGCATACTGGACTAATCTGGCCTGATGAAGCTCATCCCAGTGCTGTAGGCACTTTGTAGATATTTAATCAGTGACAGAATCCTAAGTTTTCATTTTATTTTTTTATTTATATTTTTTAAGCGTGTCTGTTCAAGGCTCCAGAATGAGATTTTTTTTTAGGATGAGATATTGGGGTTATTTATATAAGACTCTGTATGCTCAGACTTGGACAAGTTTTATACTTTTTAGTAGTCAACTTATCAATATATTCCTCTATGGCATCGTTTTGATACTCTGCTTAGGAAGTTCTTCTCCACCAAAGATGATAGAAATACTCATCTAAAATTGCTTTTCGAAACCTTAAATGTAGTTTTATTTTTCCATTTAAATCTTGAACAATCTGAATGTGATTCAATAACAACACATTTATTGAGCTCCTATAATGTGCTGAGCAGAAAGGAAACAGATAGTATGCAGTTTATTTTTCCTGTAAATTCTCAGACATATATTATTGTCTACTTTTGGATTTTTTTTTTTTTTAATTGTAAGATGAGTCTATCTTTTGCTGACCAATACCAGGCTCTTTGGGTTGTGGAGCTGTTAACATATTTACTATTTGGTAGCCTAACCCTTTCTTCACCAATTTCCGCCCCTCCTGGCACAACAATGCTCCTATTATCTCCTTAATTATATTAAGAGACCATAGAGAGTAACAGTGAAGAATTGGGCTCTGGAACTGGACAGCTTTTTCAAACTTCAGCTCAACATGTTTAAAATAGGCAACCAGAAATGCAAATCAAAACTACAACGAGGTATCACCTCACACCAGTTAGAATGGGCATCATCAGAAAATCTACAAACAATAAATGCTGGAGAGGGTGTGGAGAAAAGGGAACCCTCTTGCACTGTTGGTGGGAATGTAAATTGATACAGCCACTATGGAGAACAGTATGGAGGTTCCTTAATAAACTAAAAATAGAATTACCATATGACCCAGCAATCCCACTACAGGGCATATACCCAGAGAAAACCATAATTCAAAAAGACACATGTACCCCAATGTTCATTGCAGCACTATTTACAATAGCCAGGTCATGGAAGGAACCTAAATGTCCATCGACAGATGAATGGATAAAGAAGATGTGGTACATATAGACAATGGAATATTACTCAGCCATAAAAAGGAATGAAATTAGGTCATTTGTAGAGACGTGGATGGATCTAGAGACTGTCATACAGAGTGAAGTAAGTCAGAAAGAGAAAAACAAATATTGTATATTAACGCATATATGTGAAACCTTGAAAAATGCTACAGATGAACTGGTTTGCAGGGCGGAAATTGAGACACAGATGTAGGGAACAAACGTATGGACACCAAGGGGGGAAAATGGTGGGGGGAGGGGTGTTGGGATGAATTGGGAGATTGAGATTGACATGTATACACTGATGTGTATAAAATGGATAACTAATAAGAACCTGGTGTATAAAAAAATAAATAAAGTTCTAAAATTCAAAAGAACAAAATAGGCAACCAAATTTAGGATATCCACAAAATTTTAAATTACCCATCACCCAGTTTTCAGGACATGAGAAAACATTTTCTCTTCCTATAAAGTATAATTAGCTACTTTAACGCATTTATTTTAAACTTAAGTGTTTAGTTATACTACCTGTGTTGTTCATCCCACTGTTGTGCTTTCATGATATATGGCATCCGCTTGAAAAGACAGTGAAAATGGAAATGGGGCGGTTCTTTTCATCTGGACCTCAACCTTATTCATCTTCAATATTCGTAATGAGTTTCTAGGGCTGATGATGGTAAAAAAAATAGATGGGATTCTGGGATATTTCTCCATGCACTTTAGGCTATTACTGTGCATGATAAAAAGAGATACTGAGGGTATCCATTTATCCCAATAGAAATAGTCATTAAGAATTTAGGTATTTAGGGTGTCCAAAAATGGTACGAAGTGGACTTGATGAATTATCTGAGCAGGCTGATCAATGCACAAAATCCAGGACCAAAAGCTGCTACAGGATCTAATCTGTTCAAATAAGACATGTGCACCAATGTGAGTTTTCAGACAATTCCCAGATCTTTGCTCCATTTTGAAGATGCAGCTGGCGTCCCAGAGAAGCCAGCAGATTCTCCCCAGGTAGGTTGTAGTGTAATTGCTCTGAGGGTGTACGTGAGGAGGGAGCGAGGGGAGAAGTGGGGGTGATGGGGGAGAGAGTGCTGAAAGCCCAGCTGAGAGATCGCCTCAGAGTTAAGTGCTGCCTTAAGCCTCTAATCTAGGACACACAGGAGGCTCTGGGGCTCGGGGAAGAGAAGTTAACAAAAAGCATATTTTTTATGGGTAAAATCTACAAAGAGGTCCTGCTATTTGGGCAATTCTATGTATACTCTGACTCCTAGTCGCTGTAATATAGAGTGACTCTTTTTGCAAAATGATGTCAGCCTACCACCTATTTTCCTCCCAAAGGCACTTTCTACTTCTGAGTGATCGCTGCTGTGTAATTATCGTGTATTCTGGAAAAACTCTTCAGCCCTGTGAGAGAACGTGTGACCAGGACACATAGGACCCTGCTGCCAGTTAAACAGCAGGAGCAGCCTGTAGTTTTAGTGCTTCCTTTTCCAGGGAGAGGGCTCAATTGCCATCATCTAATTTGGTACATGCAGATATGTAAGGAATCAAAACAAAAGTTCAAAAAGCCAAAGAATGTTGAATAACCAGGAAATCCTTTACTTATGAATTCAAAACCAGATTGTTGAAACACTGTGTTAATAGAATGTTTAGAAAACCAGCAAAGGGCTAGATATTTTACAGAGCTGGTGGCCCCATTCCTTCCTGTGCATCTTGGAGGGTGATAAAATCTCTCCTAAGTTCACGTGAGCAAAAATCCTTTTTCAATTCTCTGCATCCTCTCCCCTAAGCCTTACTTTAGTTCCATGGATGGCCCTTTAGAATTTAGTCAATACTAAGAGAAACCTGCAGTTTCCATTTGTAGATATTTCTTATTTATACACTTAATATCTACTTTTCTTAAAAGAGTCAGCTCCTGATTTTTATCTATTCTCAAGTGAGATAATGTATGTGAAATGATTTACAAAACCTGCAAAGTACCATAGAAATGTAAAGTATTATTACTTTCTGCATTACTTTAAAAATTATTGTTAACAAACACAGATTAAAAAATAAAGCACTCACAAATAGATTCCAACCATATAGTAAGAACTCTTCATGACTGAGGGTATTTATCCTACAAAGGTGAGGGTGATTTAACATTAGAAAATGTGTTAATGATTAGGGGAAGCTCAGTAAAGGCTGTACAAGAAGGTTTTGTTTTACGACTTTTCTGTAAGTCTAAAAATATTTCCAAAAAAGTTTAAAACTTATTTATAGGTTTTTTATACTGACTGTTTGGTAATGCTTAAGAGTCTAATTAGAGGTTATTTGGTCTACCTCGCTGGATGCATCTTAACTGAGACCACCAAGTGAGGAGGTGTATTTAGGAGGAGCGTGTCTTGTGTTTGGGTTATCTTGACTCTGGAGAGCCACATGGCAAACCAACCACAGAGGAAGAGAGAAGAGGCGGGCAGAGAAATCTTCCCCAAAGAGGAGATGAGTTGTGTGTTAAATGGGATAGGGAGGATGGGAGGGAGGGAGATGCAAGAGTGAAGAGATATGGAGACATATGTATATGTATAACTGATTCACTTTGTTATAAAGCAGAAACTAACACACCATTGTAAAGCAATTATAGTCCAATAAAGATGTTAAAAAAAAAAAAAAAAAAAGGAGTCCAGGGCTTAGAATGCAGAGAGATGGCTGCCTTGGGCTATTCCTGGCAGAGAATCCTAAATTCACATCCTTACAGGTGCCAGGCCAAAAATCTAAATATAAGTCCGGTGAAGAGACAATAGGAAATGAGATGATTTGAGAAGAAAATAATACACATCCATCTAAAGGTTGGTTGGTTTGTTTTTTTTAACTGGAAATCACCTGGAGTTAGTCTTTGGGCCACTAGTTTTCAATCCATGATAGGTTCAAGAGTTTAAGAGGGAAGAGTGAAGGGATTTTGAGGTGTCTGTCTAGCCCAGCATCAGATGGAAAAGTAGACCAGACTTTATGACAGAAGCCCTATGGAGTAAAGAGCTAATGTTCAATGAACTTTGGAAATAAGACCATAGGCCTAGAATATTTTCAAATACAGTTTTTCTGTGTAAATGAAAGTGTGCCTGCAGGGAGAAACGAGGGTAGCAACTATCAGACTGCTGGTGAATGTCTCACCCCGAACCTTAATACATCACTGTGTGCGCTATATTTTATGCATAAGCACATCCCACAATTCTCTCCATTCCACAGCTTTCCAGGAATTATTCCTGGACCAACAGGGGAGGGAGCCTCAAAAGTAAATAAATTTCAAAATGGTAAAATGTTCATTTGAGAAGTGGTTTGAGTACCTAGTGTGAAAACAGGAAGAGTAACAGTAAAGAGGTCAAATACATTTTTGACAAGAGAATCAGATATGTACATTGAAAATAAGGGCATTACTGTAAACAAGGTACATTACACATCTGAAAAAAGATTTAGATAAACATTTAGAACACTGTGTCTTTCCTTCATTACATCAGTAAAACAAATAAAATTTGATATTTAGTATCTACCAAAGATTCCAGGTTTGTTCCAGAGAATGAAACATTAAAATTCCTTTTTAGGGGGAATTAAAAAAAAAATGTGTTGGGCTTCCCTGGTGGCTCAGTGGTTGAGAGTCCGCCTGCCGAGGTAGGGGACACGGGTTCATGCCTCGGTCCGGGAAGCTCCTACATGCCGTTGAGCGGCTGGGCCCGTGAGCCATGGCCGCTGAGCCTGCGCGTCCAGAGGCTCTGCAACGGGAGAGGCCACAGCAGTGAGAGGCCCGCGTACCACAAAAAAAAAAAAAAAAAAAAAAGTGTTAATGCGTTTCAGTACATTAACAAATTAAAGGAATACAACATATGATTATCTAGTGTAGCTAGCTGTCCTCCAACATCTGCTCTCTTGCACCTCTATGATATTAGTGTCTCAGATGGGCACGGGCTGTTGAGTGAAAAGTAGCCTCCCATGCAGCTAGATATGGCTATGTGATGAATTTGGCCATTGAGATGTTGAGTGGAGATGACGTTTGCTACTCCAAGGTCTTATCCATAAAAGAGCTGAGTATGTGCACCCCAGATCCTCTCTCCTTTTCTCTGACTTAACATGGAGAGATGTAGAGCAGCCAGCTTCTTAGAGACCTAAGCCATAGGTTGGGAATGGTACCCATTCTGATTCTTATTAAGAGAAATATATGGAAACTTACTTAGTATGATATAAAGTATCTTCCAGAAATAGTACATTAAATGGAAGAAACATTAGAAGTTTTCAATTCAAATCATGAATAAGACAAAGATGAGCCAATATTTAAAGTAGAAGTAATAATATTTGGTGCAAAGACATAGGAATTAAAGTGGTAAATCTTGGAAAGGAAGAGTAAACTGTCATTATTTGATGGATCACATGACCATCTAAAAAAGCCAAGATAACTCAGCTATTAAAATTAGGAGAATGCTCAGTAAAATATAAGATTCAAGATCAACATACAAAAATTAGAAGGTTCCTATACACCAGTAATACCTAACCAGAATATGTAATGGAAAAAGTGATCTATACATATAGCAGCAGAAGTCATAAAATATCTAAGGATAAACCTAATAAATACTAGCCTTATATGAAGAAAACTATACAATAAAGTTTCTTTGTAAGACATCAAAAATTTCTGAAGCAGATTTTATTTCAGCCAAAGGGTTATTCAGTATTATGTATTTAGTTTACAAACATATGTGATTTTTAAAGTTATCCATTTGCAATCATTATTATTTTGCTATTCTTGCATTATGGTCAAAGGAACACAGTCTCTTGATATTGATCCTTAATCATCTAATATATTTTGGGGGGGTAAATGTTCCATTTGTATTCAGAAACAGTGTATTCGAAAACATTATTTGCTGTGTATGCATATCTCATTGATTAAGCTTATTAACTATATTTAGATCTTCCGTATCTGTTTATTTTCGCCTGCTTGATTGTCTCAAAGGGGAGTGTCAAAATGTCTCATACAACTGTTGCTCTATATGTTTTCTCTCTGAAATTCTGTCAGTTTCTGCTGTACTTTGAGTCTGGGTAGTTAACTGCATGTGTGTTCATGACGGCTATATCCACTTACACTATTGTTGCTGTAGCAAGGTCTGATGCCATCATGATTCTTGTTGTTTGGAAGTGATCTGCTCTTCCTCTTTGTAAACTTTTGGAGTTACATTTGAGAATAGTCTTTGGTATTCTTAAATGTCACTAGGTCTATTTATGAGTATTCATCCATTAGTTTGGTAGTACATGAACACTTTCAATTCAAGCTATTTCATTCTTTCTTTAATTCTAAAACACTTATCTTCATACTTTATTGAAATAGTTCCTCCTATATTTTTTCTCTCCTGTGATTCCTATTATCCTGTTGGCGGCACTTATTCTTCTAGTCACCAAAAATGTCTAAAACATTTATCTTCATACTTTATTGAAATATTTCCTCCTATATTTTTTCTCTCCTGTGATTCCTATTATCCTGCTGGTGGCACTTATTTTTCTGGTCACCATATTTTTTTAATACTTTCCCCCCCTCATTAAAAAAAAATTATTTAGAAATAATTATAAACTAATAAGTGGCAAAAATAATACACAGAGGTCCCATGCACCCATCTCCCAGCCCCCTCCAATGGTGGCATCTTACATATTACAGTGCATTATCAAAACAAGAAATTGATTGGCACTATACAATCAACTAGATTATAGGACTTAGACGTCATTAGTTTTGGCAAAACAACACCCCAAATGTCTTTGTATAAAACTCTGTGACAGGTGGCTGCCTGTAGGTGGTTGTGGCCTCCGTGCCCAGAGGGAGGCGGTGGCAGCGGTGGTGGTGAGTGATGCCTGGGAAACTCCTCTGTGGGGACATTAGGGGGCTGGAGGCACCTTTGGAGGAGACCGAGAGCTAGTACTTCCCTTATAGGGCTGCTATGAAGATTTAAACAAGATAAGCCGAAAACATATTACACGATGCTGGAGTGACAGAAGGAAGTCAAGGCACATTATGACTCAGATGAGAAATCAGAAACAAGAGGAAATGGTGTTGCAGATGACCAGGATGCTCCCAAACCCACAAGAGCTGAAATGAAAGAGAAGCGAAATGGTGATACCGAGGAAGGATGTAACAGACTTTCAGATGAATTTTCTAAATCTCACAAATCAAGAAGAAGAGACCTGTCCAATGGAGATATGGATGAATATGAAAAAAAATCAAAGCCCATCAGCAATATATGAGTGATCCAGTTTCTCAGCATCCTTGTCAGCATTTGGAATGCTCACTATTTTGAATTTTAGCCATCATAATAGATATATAGTGATATTTCCTTGTGTCTTTTGTCCATTCTGGTGGATATATGGAAGAGTTTCTCAAGCTGATCTTCCAGCCCATGAATTTGTCTTTAGCTGTATCCATTCTGTATTTTATCTCACTTATTGTGTTCTTTAATATTTAAACTATTGTATTGTTCATACTAAATGTTTCCCATTGGTTCTTATTATTTTTTCCACAACATTTAGCTCCTGCTGCATAGAATCTTCCCTTAATATTTGCGGTCCATCTTTTCAATCACTCTTTCTCAGCTGGTATCTGCTCATTTTGTACCTTTTTAAATAATGGTGTTCGTGCCCCGGTCTGGGAGGATCCCACATGCCACGGAGCAGATAAACCCGTGAGCCATGGCTGCTGGACCTGTGCGTCCGGAGCCTGTGCCCCGCAAAGGGAGAGGCCACAATGGTGAGAGGCCCGCGTATCACACACATACACACAAAAATAATAATAATGGTGATACTCCTCGGTTGTCTCGTGAGCTCATGTGTCCCTCATGGAATCAGCTACTCTGCCTGGTCATGTTTTCTGGGGAATAACCAAGGCAGGGGCCCTAGTCTTGTTCTTCCAGAAGATTAAGGAGAAATATGAATGAGCTCAGATGGCCCCAAGCACCGCGGCAGAGCCAGCGACTCCTCCCGTTCAGGCGGGCCCTTCAATATCACGGATTGCTTAACCTACTGTCACCTGGTCCCATCTTCAACCTGAGGTGCCGCTGAAGTTTAGGCCTCCTAAGTCATGAGTTATCTCCCAGATCCTTATAGGTGCACTGCTCTGTCCCTCATCTAGGCCAACCCAACTTCCTACCCATGTCCTGCTCCTCAAACCCTTCCTCTATGACTCTCAGAAAGTTAAGTCCCGGAAATTTAAATCAAATTCTCCAGTAGCTTCCATCTCTTCTGGGAATGATGCTTTCACTCCCTTGATCCTTCACATTTTGGCTTTGATTGAGCTGGCTGCCCTATGAGGACACTACTTTCTCTGAACCGTGATCAAGGGGCAAGTCTTTTTTTTACATTTTTATTAAACCCACATACCTCAGGGCCAGAAGATGGTTGGGTGTCCATACTCCATCTTGCTACTTCCCAACCTTTACTCCTAACCTCATCCTATTCGCCTTCAAAAACCACTTATCTCTTGAGATTCTCTCCACCTGGATGGATAAGTCTCTCTCCCCTCTCCTGGCCGCATCTGCCAACCTCCTGTTCATCTCTTTTATCACCGGCATTAAGTAAATTCACGTTGTCGTGCAACCATCAACCCCATCCATCTCCAGGATTCTTTTCATCTTGCAGAACTGAAGCTGTGTACCCATTCTACAATATTCTCCCCTCTTCTGAGGCCCTGGCATCCATGATTCCACTTTCTGTCTCTATGAATTTGACTACTATAGATACCTCACATAACTAGAATCATACAGCATTTGTCTTTTTGTGACTGGCTACCTTCATTTAACATGAAGTCCTCAAGGTTCATTCATGTCGCAGCATGTGTTAGATTTTCCTTCTGTTACATTAATGAATACTATTCCATTGTATGTACTTAACTATATTTTACTGATCTATTCACCCATCAATGGACACTTGGCTTGCTTCTACATTTTGCCTACTGTGAATAATGCTGCTATGAACATGAGTGTACAAATCTGTTCATGGACTGGAATTTTAGTATTCACAAGGATAATCCACCCAAAACTCCGGCCTGTTGGCTGTTTTTTCCCCTCTTCTCCATTGACCCTCCTTTTCCTCCAGTCCGTCTTAGACACACATTCCCACTGTCTTACTCTGGCCCTTGTCACTCCTAGAAATTGCACCACCTCTGATCTCAAAGATGTCACTTTCTTACTACCCATCAGCCCCGTCCTGGCTTCACTTCTGTCCTCACCCAGCCTAGATCACATGGTCCATAACTATAAGAACTCCTCTAAAAACACTCCTAGCTCCCTTGCTCTTCCATTTCTCCATAGAGTGTGCCCTACAAATTTTTCTTTTCCTCTGCCTCCACTTCATCATGGGAACACGGCTAAGAGAGAAATCTCACAAGTCAGCTGTTTTCACTTTAGATTTATGATCCCTTTCCTCGAATGAACCCCTTCCCCTCTCCTTCCCCTTCCCTAGCCCCTGATGTCCACTTATCTGTTCTCCATCTATATAATTCTGTCATTTCTAGAATGTTATATAAATGGAATCATGCAGTATGCAATCCTTTGAGAGTGGCCTTTGGCTTTTTTTCACTCATCATAATGTAGAACACCTGTTCTACTCTGTTCTGGACCTGCTTTCCCTTTGTCCAAGTGATGACCTCATATCTTTATATCTCTCCTCAAACCTCCTGTACACCCCCCTTCCCACACACATTCTCTATTAGCTATCTTACTGCAGGAGTCACTGAGAAAAAATACCCATCAGAGGGAAATATCCTGTCTTATTATTAAATGAGGTAATTCACAGTGAAGAACTTAACACAGAGCCTGCCATATAAAAACCACAATACAGATGTTAAGTTTTATTGGTATTATTATTGTCTTACCACTGCCAGATGTATCCTGAAACCCATGTACTACTATACTTGTTGGGGATGGGAAAGATGTTGTCTGGGACACAGTCTTAGTCTGGACAATAAATAGTTTTCACGGGATAAAAACAAATTCACAGTAGGATGACTTCAGGAGTGTAGAAATTGAACATTCAGGAACCAAAGTGATAACCTGCAGTGCAAACCAACTGACATTTTTTCGCCAGAAGACCTCTAAGTTCAAAATAGTAAAGGTTCCTCTGAGTTGTTGGGTTAAAACTGGTCATCTGTGCTCCCTCAATGCTTTGCTGACAACTTGAAATATGTCGAACTCCGGGTGTTACTGAAGTGCACATTATATTTTTAAATGAAGCCCAAATCATAATTTATTACTTAATATATGCCAGCCATATGGACTAGGTACTTTTTTTGAATGAAAGATTCTTTTTATTATTATTTCTTTTTAATAAATTTATTCATTTTATTTATTTTTGGCTGCGTTGGGTCTTCATTGCTGCGCGCGGGCTTTCTCTAGTTGCGGCGAGCAGGGGCTACTCTTCGTTGCAGCGCACGGGCTTCTCACTGTGGTGGCTTCTCTTGTTGTGGAACACGGGCTCTAGGCATGAGGGCTTCAGTAGTTGTGGCACGCGGCCTCAGTAGTTGTGACTCACGGGCTCTAGAGCACAGGCTCAGTAGTTGTGGCGCATGGGACCTGTTGTTCCGTGGCATGTTCCCGGACCAGGGCTCGAACCCACGTCCCCTGCACTGGCAGGCGGATTCCTAACCACTGCACCACCAGGGAAGCCCCTGAATGAAAGATTCTTTAATTTTACAGTGCTTACAATTTTTGAAAGTTTCACATACGATTCCATATAATCCTATAATAACTTTTTTCCCCCTCCCCCTGTACTGCCCCTCCCCCTTCCCTCTCCCCATGGGTAGCGACTAGTTTGTTCTCTGTATCTGTGAATCTGCTATTTTTTGTTTCATTCTAAAGTGCACTTTAATTATGCACCAGATCCCTTAAGTGGAGATCTGTTACTATACATAGAGGCAGACACTCAATAACAACTAACTTTTATGAGATCAAAAAATTGTTAAAGGAGATGCTCACAATAGCTAACTTAATTTTGCTTGGAAAAGCTCTAGTAACTTAATTAACTCACTGATGTTGGTTCCTCACCTACACTTGAGATGATCAATGACTCAGGGTTTTAAAAATTTTTATATTTTTTCCTAATTTACAAGTGTGCAGAATTTTCTGTGAATTTGTGATAACTGTAGGGGGAGTGATGAATGTAAAATAATGTATTTTATTTATAGCCTGACCTGTAAGCATTTTCTTAGAACATATTCAGTAAATCAGAATCATAAATAACTTACTTCTAGTTTTTGTGAGAATTCTGAATGGTTAAAAATGATACAGAGTCCAGGCTGACATAAGACAAATCACAGAATACTAAATTGACTTTTACAATAATTCAGTTTTTATTGGAGCAAATAATCATGCTTAGAGAACCTTCTGCTTACATATAAAATGCTTTAAGTTCTAATTTTAGTTTGTACAAAAACCAATATACATGTAAGTCTCATTAAGGAACAGAATAATGGAATTGCAGGATAGGAGATTACAAGAGATTAAAACTCCCCAGCACTTTCTCTTCTTAGTAATCTAATAAATGAAATTAAATAGCAGATTCATTTATGATAACTTCTAGCTTGGTGACCCTGGAAGATTTACTAAATCTTTAAGCTTCAGGTTCATTATCTCCAAAACTCTAATAGTAAGTGTACCTAATCCAAAGGGTTGAGTGAGGATTAAATGAGATAATGCATATAAAGAACCCAGAGCATAGTTAAGTAGTCAATAAATATTAATAGTTATTATATCATGTATGTCATCTATCAAATAATTATTTAAAACATTCCAGACTGTGTAAAACTTGCATTTAGACCAGAGGAGGTAGGTAGGGGTGGGAAGGAGCACACCAACCTTGGCTTCCACTGGGGCCCAGAAACAAAGGATGAGCTTCTGGACAACCTAGAGCACCTGAATACTACAGGGACAGCTCGAAACAGCTTGGGGCCACAAGGTTCATGCTGAGCAAACTCCTGTTTCTACAACATGACCTCACGTTGGTCAATGAAAGGAAACTCTGTAGCATTTAAATCAAAAATTAATCTTCAGAAGAAAAGTGAACATAACTGGGTCAGCAATTAATGGCCCATCTCATGTTGCTCTCTTAAGGTAGTGAAAAATAAAAATCGGATAATTTTTAGTTTGAAACACTCACATAATCAACACAAACATGGATTTGTGTTTTGTTCTGCTTTGAACTACTGGGAAAAATCACATCAATTATTCCCCACTGGACTATTTTTAACATTGCATGGCCAGAACTTATAATTACAACTTAAAAACAATCATATTATCTTGGATCTAGTGAACTTGTAGATATTTATTTTATGTACCATTGCATAGAATAGAGAAATATATATGAATCATATCTTTTCATAATTTTTCTTATTTGTTTGGTAGAAATGGCCCAGAATTCTCCATTCATTGCGTAATTATTAAATGCCTCATTACTTTACTTGATTCATCTCTAGTTTCTTTTTAGTATTCTCCAAAGTTGTTTGCAGTAGTCTTTGAAAACTAGAAGTGAAAATTCCCTTTATTAAAAGTTCAGATTGGAAAATCCCTTTCTTAAGAGAAATTATTTGTTTTGGTTTCTAGAAGCTGGGAGCCCCCACATAGTTTTCCCTGTGGTAATAAGATGACATGGATTATGAATTCAACAAATAATAAGGTCAGTTAAAAGACCAACTGTTACGGGCTTCCCTGGTGGCGCAGTGGTTGAGAATCCGCCTGCCGATGCAGGAGACACGGGTTCGTGCCCTGGTCCGGGAAGATCCCACATGCCGCGGAGCAACTAAGCCCGTGAGCCATGGCCGCTGAGCCTGTGCGTCCGGAGCCTGTGCTCCGCAACGGGAGAGGCCACAACAGTGAGAGGCCCGCATACCGCAAAAAAAAAAAAAAAAAAAAAAAAAAAAAAAAGACCAACTGTTAATATATTGAGAAAACATATCAAAAATGACAGAACTTGATGATATACCTTGGTGGATAGTAAACAGCTTCTCAGAGCCCAGCCTCCAAAATGGAAAACACTGCATATCCTTTGGCTGGACCCATAAATTCTAGCAACTGGTTGTGATAGACATTGGTATGAAATGCTTTTAGACTAACAGGTAAGTGAATCAAGTTTATAAGGCTCCTTGGTCTTTATGCCTCTATCAGTAGATCTCAGGACGGGGAGAGGTGGGTCCACTTTATCAGGATCTCAGGTCTAGGAAGGGGAGAAGGTTGGAAAATCGAGTATGCATTTGGAAAAAGCTTCACAGATCTGAAATATACCTCTCTTGTCTTTTGTTCAATACATTCTACACTGTAAGTCAAAGAGTGTCTGCAGCAGATGCTGTCCATTGCCCAACCATACCCTCTAGCCCATATCATTTTAGTATACACTGTCCTGACTTTCAATTCCCAGCACCTGGATTTCTTTGAGTAAATGGCTTTCCTTGACCACTAGAATCAGGACTGTGTGTGGGTAAGGAGGAATTACCTCCACTGGAGAGCAGTCTTGAACTAGTGACTGAGAAAGCTGGTGCATAAATACCTCAGCTCCCTCCTCCCTGTGCTGGTAGAACTTTTGTGGCACATCTCCAAGCCATTTCCCAGAGCTCCCCAGTGGAATTAAATTTCAGTGGCTCATGGTGGTAACTTGCTTAATAACACACACTTTATTGGCTTCTTTCCTTCCCTGCCACATTTCTCCATTCCCCAACTGGTGTTTCCTGGAATCACCTCTCAAATAAATGGCTTGTACTTGAATCCTTGCCTTAGGTCTCCTTCTGGGTAAACCCAAACTGTGCCAAAAGTACTACTCTTCTTCTTTTCTTTCTTTATAGTTCTCTGATATCCTAAATACTTGCTCTACTGGCTTGTACTTTAGTGACATATACTGCTTCATAAATATCACTCTTCAAGAGGTTTGCACACAGAAAAAAAAATCAAAAGCAAAAACATGAACTCTTCCCCTCTTCCCCACCTATTTTTTAACTAAAAAAAAAAAAATCATTTAGCAGAAGTAGCTCTTTCATACTTTCTCATGCCCACTTGTCCGCATATAGTTGTAGCCACATACAGCTACTGAAAACTACCATTCAAACCACCTATCTGAAGGGAGAGTCAACCATCCTTCTCTCCCATCTCTACCCTTAAGGGAGAAGGATATTCTTTGGCCTTTGAGCATCCAATGAAATCACTGAACACATCAGTCATTCTATAAGGCCTGCTGTCCAACATGGTAGCCACTAGCACATGCTGCCCTTGAGTACTTGAAATGTAGCTAGTATGGCTGAGGTATTGAATTTTTAATGTTAGTTAATTTAAATTTTAATTTAAAACAATTACTTAGCTCAATTACTGGAAAACTTCTAAGTATGTCTGAGACAACTTGTGTGGGAGAATCTACTTTTTTCAAGTGTAAGTTTTATAAAATCTAAATACTGATCAAGTATGTCTGATGAAAAGGTAACATCCAAATTGAGATGTGCTGAAGTGTAGAGTATGCACTGGAATTTGAAGACTAGCATGAAAAATATCATTAGAAATTATTAATATTTGACAATAATGAGATGCTTTAACACTGATAAGATATTGAAATGATAACATTTGTGCTAATTGGGTTACATTAAATATATTAAATTTAATTTCTCCTGTTTCTCTTTTTTTAAAAAAATGTGGCTACTAGAAATTTAAATTACATATATGGCTCACATTATTTTTCTATTGGATAGCACTGCTCAGTCACCTTACCCACAACTTATATTTGCTAGCCTAGTGGGTAAAATCATGTCTATATAAAAAGATTAAGACAAAGAAATAACACTCTCTTTTCTTAAGGGGTTGACATTTCAAAAGGAATGTCACAAGTTCAGTAGTAATACTGAAGCCAAACTTAAGAGCAAAATAAAAGGTAAAGGCATATAAAACTTTCTCATGGAAAGTAGCTGTTTTCTTACATGAATATATTACTGATATTAAAGCTAATTACAGAAAGTGATTTAACAAACAATGTTATCCTCTTTAAAAGCCTACAAAGCTTGCTCTGCCTGAACGTTAAAGTAAATGCTCTGCCGATGTCAGCTTTCTAGACTTGAAGGGGATAAAATAATCAGGCAATAAGGTCCTAGAAAAGTCCTCATCATCCACCCTGACGTCATCTTCTCCTTCATTTTACAGATGAGGGAAATGTGGACTAACCAGGTTAAGTGACTTTTTAAAGGTTAGAAATGATTCTGTAAATAAGTTCATCTGTACCCTTTTTTAGATTCCACATATGAGTGATATCATCTTTCTGACTTACTTCGCTCAGTATGACAATCTCTAGGTCCATCCATGTTGCTGCAAATGGCGTTATTTTGTTCTTTTTTATGGCTGAGTAATATTCCATCGTATATATATCCCACATCTTTATCTATTCTTCTGTTGCTGGACATTTAGGTTGCTTCCATGTCCTGGCTATTGTAAATAGTGCTGCAATGAACATTGGGGTGCATGTATCTTCTCGAATTATGGTTTTCTCTGAATATATGCCTAGGAGTGGGATTGCTGGGTCATATTGTAGCTATATTTTTAGTTTTTTAAGGACCCTCCATACTGTTTTCCGTAGTGGCTGTACCAATTTACATTCCCACCAACAGTGTAGGAGGGTTCCCTTTTCTCCACACCCTCTCAGCATTTATTGTTTGTAGATTTTTTGATGATGGCCATTCTGACTGGTGTGAGGTAATGCCTTATTGTGGTTACCAGGGGATAAGGGGGGAAGGGATAAATTGGGAGATTGGGATTGACATATACACACTGCTACATATAAAATAGATAACTAATAAGAACCTACTGCATAGCACAGGGAATTCTACTCAATACTCTGTAATGACCTATATGGGAAAAGAATCTAAAAAAGAGTGGACATATGTATATAACTGATTCACTTTGCTGTACACCTGAAACTAACACAGCGTTGTAAATCAATTATACTCCAATAAAAATTTTAAAAAAGAAATGATTTTGTTCTTTCTCGAAGGAGATGAAAAACATTCATTCTCAAATATAATTTACGTTCCTATTAGTAAAACGCTTTCTGCCATTGCAAAGCTCATACATTTAAACTGGTGGTTCTCAGATGGACCAACTCTTCTTGATACTTCCCCTCATATTTCCTTCTATATTTCCAAATATGTTTATACTAATATTTCTTGGATTATCAATTTTGGACATTTTCTATTGACATCCTGTCATCGTAGATGACTTAACTCACATTCACTCTACCATCCCTACATCCCCACCTAAGCCCTCATTGGATGAATCAATAATATTCAATGCAAATACTGTTCATTGTAGAGCCAGGTAGTATATTACAATTCTACACCTTTTCTTCATTTTTCCTGAAGTTAATGATTGCATCACTCTTCCATTTGCCTGGTTTTCCATATTTCCATTGTTCCCTCCACCCCCAATGCTACTATCTCTGCACGTGCTTACAAATAACATTTTCTATAATCCTCAAACACATTAGTTCCACTTGTCTTTTATATGGGAACAGTTGCCTCGTGGAACCCTCTGTCCTCCTGCTCCAACATGACCTGAATTCTTTGAAGCTCAATATACAGCAATTATCAGGGGCTTATCTTACACGGCAATCTAATAATGGGAAAATTTTACCTGACTTTTCACTTTTAAAGTCAACTGTAAAACTGTCTCTGATTTGTATTTTGCAGACATATATTAAATAACAGCAAAACAGTACCACCACCATCACAAACAACCCAGCACCCCACACACTGAAAACGCCGATTGGTAGGGCTTTTCTCAATGGAAAAGAGAGCCCTTACTTTAAGCATTTTGCTTGCCCCTCCAGAAAAGGCTATCACAAGCCATATTGCTGCCCAGACCCTGGCTGCTTCCAAAGTGGCCCTAAGGTATGGAGCGCACAGGTGCTGGTGTCAGCGAGGTTTCCAGGGTAACTAACTACGTATCACATCACTTTTGGAAAATAGCATCAAGAGGCTTTTAAGCTAAGGTAATGTGGATCCAGTTGGAATTTCAAGACAGGCTTGATTATCGTGGTGGTGGTGGTGGCATCTGGTTCCTGATTACCTAATCTCATCCACAGAAAGTCCACGGAGGAGGTCCCTGATGTGGGCAGAGCTATGGAGAACTCTTGTGGAACCACAGAGCTCTACTTCAGGGAGCCACCCAGAGACCACCTGCCAAGTCCAAACTCCATAGTTTGCAAAAGAGAAAACTGAGGCCTAGGAAGCTTACCCAAGACACAAAGGAAGCCGGTGGCAGCTTCTAAGTAGGCTTTAAAAACATTCAGAAAGATGAAAGTAACTGATTGGTAACAGATAAATTATGATCTTGCAGATGGATGTCGTCATTTTGTATAAGCTAAGCTTCCTGGAAGAAGCAAAATCATTTCAATATTCATATCAATCATTCTAACTCTTGGGCATTTACCCTGTAATATTAACAACTAACTGTGTAAACTGAAGCATCGAATCACAATCTTTCTATCTTCTTGTTGTTTTTTTCCCTAAACCACATGAAACACAAATCTTGAGGACTTATTAATTATTTATCATCTGGCTTTGGAGGCAATAGCTGAAGCAAGTTATAGGTGAATGCTGACAGGCTGATTCTGGAAAGACCCAGCCAGTCATAGGTTACCAACCAGAGAAATTAAGAGCCTTTCATTTCTTGTTCAGAGAGAGCTTTGCCAAAATCCTTAGACACGGGAGCAAACTCACTGACTTACTTGCACAAAGAGACAGTGGCCAGTAACCAAAACAGAAAAAAAAAAATCAAGAACAAATGAACAAAATGAAAAAGAATTGTTTTTCCTTTCTTTTGGATCTGTTTTTTATTTGAATTTTCCAAAGTACAGCTAGGTTCTTCTAGGCAACCCTGCAAATGCATGGCAATTTTGGCATTTATATTCACTGGCTGACACATGCCCACAGACTGCCCTGTAAACATCAAGGAACCAAAGGCTTCTTCAGACACCCGTCACAGGCTCTCCATATGATGCCTCCACAGACAATGCAGAGTGTTCATTACCTGGAGCTAATCGTTTCCCTTTGCTTATTCTATAAATTGCTACTTACTTTCTCTTTTGTAGATAACTCTGAAGTGACACAAAATGATAGCTTTCCACACTCCACTAACAACTTTCTTTGCAAAATCATTTGCAAATATTAGTTTCTGGAGCCTCAGAGCCACTCTAACATTACAACCATAAAACTTCGTTTCTTCACTAAAAAACACTGCTCTGAAAGTCAAGACTTCAGCCTTAAGTAAGATTCTAACTAAGGCAAAAGATAGTTACATATTTGAGTTGCTGGCAACCGATAAAGCATCTTTCAAAATCTGAAACAAATAAATATATTCTAAGTGAAATTTAAGAACAGTAAGTCATAAGGGAACAATATTAACTAAAGGATAAATTTAGAGAGCAAAGAAAAGCGTGTTTGATTTTTTTCCCCAGTGTAATGATAGAATAATTATACCAAATGTGGAAAGACTGGAATCGTGTTAATCATCTTCAGAGAGTCCAAATCTTAATGGAGTCAATTCAAGAACTAAAATTCTTAAAATAATGCAAAATGTCTTCTGTGGAGAGAGACAAGGAAGAAGGGGCAAAATATGTGTATGGGATTAAGAGACACAAACTACTGTGTACATAATAAATAAGCAATAAAGATATATTGTACAGCACTGGGAAATATAGCCATTATTTCGTAATAACTTTAAATGGAGCATGATCTATAATAACATGGAATCACTGTGCTGTACACCTGAAACTAATATAATATTGTAAAATCAACTATGGTTCAATAAAAAATTTAAAAAGACATGACACAGATGTTCATTGGAGAAAAATTTATAAAGGTTAAAAACTGGAAGCAACTGAAATGCTTAACAACAAAACGATGGATAAATCATTTGCGAAATATCCATATCATGAAATACAATCAGTAACAAAAATATATGAACCACAGATTTTTTTTTCAACAAAAGATGAATTTCACAAACAAAATATAGAAGGCGATATTGCTTGTTTTGGGCTGGTGTTGTTCCTTTTTCCAGTTTTATTGGAGTATAATTAACAAATAAAAATTGTATATATTTTAAAAAACAAAAAATCAAAATCAAAATATCTTCTGAAAATATATACAATATAATAAACCTGGCTTCTTCCCAGGAGGCAGGGATTTTATTGATAATATGAAAAATTCTTCATGTTCTTAGATTCCTTTGCCACAAACGAATGTGCACAGAATATATAAGCAATAAGGATATTGTACAGCACAGAGAAATATAGCCATTGATTTGTAATAACTTTAAATGAAGTATAATCTATAAAAACACTGAATCACTATATTGTACACCTGAAATGAATATAATATTGTAACTCAACTATATTCTGATTAAAAATAAATAAATTAATAAAATGAAATTGATCCATTCTACTTAAAAAAAAAAAGAATGTGTGGTAATGATTCCAACTTGAGTTCTCTTTATTTAAAATTTTAGTACACTTGGGTGCATTTTGATGTACCTTTTTCTCAGCCTCAGAATTTCCACCTGCATGCACAAACAAACTTGCTAGGGATCAGGAGATAAAGAGTTAACGAGGGATTGGGAAGTGAAGAGGAAGATAAAGCGGAAGGCTGAGCAGGAGAGCTGTATCTCTGGGGCAGGCTTGAGAGAGGAAAAGGAGGCTGCAGCATTCTTGCACCTGAGCTGTAGCCAGAGATGGGTTCACGGTCTGTTCCAGAGCAGCCCAGGGGAGACCATGGTATGCTCCACCTTTAACTGGGTGAGGGGAGCTTTCCCGGGCATGACCAGGCTCTCTGACCCTGGTCCTCCCTGGTGGGGTGGAGGCACTCAGAAGCTCCTACTTCAAAGGGTGAGCTGGGCATATTAACTAGCAATCCTCCCCCCCCACTTCCCCAGGGGCAACTCCGGAAGCTGGTGTCAGTGCTACATGGAGAGGGCTCTGCTTCTTGTGGGGGCAAAGAGCTGGGATTCCAGGCGCTGTGTCCTCCCACGCAGCAGTGGAGGGATGACCTTCGGAACAGAGCAGCAGGTGACCAGGAATGGTGGGATCCACTGCCCTCCCCAGGATCCATGAGAGGCAGAGAGGATGGGGAGGTGACGCCCTCGGGAGTGACGCATCTTCCCTACAGGTGTCAAAATCCATCTTGGTGGGTGTATTCATTTCCTATTGCTGCTGTGACACATTACCACACACGTGGTGGCTTAAAACAATACTGACTCATTAACTTACAGTTTTAGACATCAGAGGGCTGAAATGGGTGCCACTGGGCTAATGTCAAGGTAACCGCAGGGCTGGGGCTCTAGGGGAGAACCTGTTTCCTTGGCTTTTCTAGCTCCTAGAGGCTGCTTGAATTCCTTGGCTTGTGGTCGCATCACCCCCACCTTTGTTTTCCTTATCACCTCTCTTCCTCTTTCTCTGATCCACATGACTCCCTTTTATAAGATCCTTATGATGACACTGGATAAGCCAGGATAATTTCCCTAATGTCGAGATGCTTAACTTAATGACATCTGCATAGTCCCTTGTGTCACATAAGACGACATGTTCACCGGTTCTGGAGGCTAGGATGTGGACCTCTTTGGGGGGACGGGGCACCGTGCTGCCTACCATAGTGAGGGTGGCAGTAGGACATGGTTTTGGAGTCGGTCTCCCAGGCCCTGCGGTGGGAGCCAGCACTTCCTAGATCATAGTGAGTGACCCTGATTCTCCCAGGTGTTTATGTGGCCTGGAGAAATAAGATCGTTTATGATTTCTCTGAGGTCTTTATCCTGCTTGAATAGACTGACTTCAGCCAGGCACTAATTTCAATAAATGTTAAAGCCATTATTTCTGAGTTGAGAAGGATCATTACTCCCTGTCTCCTTTCTCTCCTCTCTCTCTCTCTCTCTCTCTCTCCCTAATAGCTCCTACCACCCCCTTCCCCCAAACCCAAATCCCAGCACACTGGCAGGCATGCAGCCATGAGCAAGAGCCTGGAGAGAGAACTGTAAGAAAGGCAGTGACAATCACTCATCATGAAACACAACAGGCCTGGCGAGAAAAAATGTTGCCTGCGTGGGCGTTGTTGGCATAACAGTGGTAATTTGCCTCCTAGGGTCTAAATATAGCTGCCGCCAGCATCTGAGAACGTAAGAGCTTTCTAAATAATTACCCACTCCACCTCAGCTCCCTCTAGACCTCCGTAAGCCACGTGGAGACACGCATGCCTCTAGTTCCTCCAAGAGAATGGCTCGTGGAAAGCATCAAAACAAGAGCCAGCAGATTAACCATGTTTGGAGTGGAAATCCGAGGTCACGCCTGCTTCCAAGCAGCCCAGCCAAATCCGGGAAGATTTTAAAGAGGGCAAAGTGTTGAAAGCTGCAGCCAGATTAACATCCCTCCCCGCAACCCCCCCCCCCCCCCAAAGAGGAGTTACCAAGACAAAGGCCCGGAGGATCTGACGGGAGAGGCTTCTCTAGAATCCAGCTGATCTGCGCGCTGATCTATCAGACCAAGGGCGCAAGCGGGAGGCAAGAAGAAGAAGACTCATCTGCAGGTTTACTTATCATGAATACCAGTATTGGTTGTGGAGCTCATGCCCACACACTTAACCCACTGCCTCTGTAACCAGCCCTCACGAACCCAAGCCAGAGGCTAATATTGAACAGTGAGTGATGTCATTGTGGTGCTGGCCACACTACAAAAACCACATTTCAAAGGCGTCAAGACCAGAGCAAGGCCTGCCAGAGAGGAAATCCAGGCTCTGCAAAAAGGAAAAACGGTATTCCCTGAAGGGCAAAACGATCCATTTGCTAGGTTCTCTGCGGTGGAGCGCAGGGTATATTTCCACTCAAGGCTGTCACCCACCTGCTTTTCACCTGGATCCTCTGCATGCAAGCTTATATTCAATCAATCTACAGCTCTTTACTGAGTGCTCAGCAGTACTGAATGTAAGAGAAAGCGTGAGCCAGTGGAAAGGAAACATGATTTGGAATAGTTAACACTGGTTTAAAGTTCTGCCTTTACCATTTCATAGCTGTGTGACTTGGGCACTTAATCTTACTGTGTCTCAAATTCTTCACCTCCATGATGAAATAATAATAACACTAATAATTATTATATATTAACTATATATTATACTTATACATTATTAACAATTTATGTAACGATGAGAACGTTTTATCATTATTATTGCTATGGCTACTTCAAAACATTGATGAAACAATAAAATATGAATGCAAAAGCTCTTTTTTATCCTATTAACTGTTATAAGAATTATATACTTCTATTATAGAAGCAAAGTAAATGTTGGTTTTTCATTATGGAATCTAGTTAGGGAAATAATATACACACAAGAAATATTTAAAGAGAAAAACTGTATTTAGCAAAGTGTTGGAGAGTCATGTCTATAGGGAATTACATTTCCTGATTCCATGTACAGAAGGTTCATCGTGTGGAACGAATCAAGAATAAAAGTGAGAAAACCGTCATCAAGGAGAACTTCATGGAAGAGAAGAGTTTGAGCTGGGGATCACGAGGCAGAAAGGACCTGGGGGAACATTCCAGAATATGAGATTTGTGAGCCAATACAAACAGATAGTGCAAAGCAAATCTGTGTAGTTTCTCTGCTTCCATGAAACTCTGTCACATTTCAGACCCACTTAAAACCCTCTTCTACAAACCATGACGGGGAGGAATAGGGTCATCTCCAGCAAATCATAAACCGTACATACCTTCTGACACAGCAGTTCCACTTTTAGAAACTTATCCTACAGATGTACGTGTATGTTCATATGAGAATATTTATAAAGATATTCACTGCAGCCCAGTTTATATATTTGAGAGAGATAATTTAAAATCTAGAAATATAATCTAAGAGGTCATATCCTCTTAGGTGGTGGTATATCCATAATGAAGTATTTCACAGATTTTATAAAATGCAAAGTATATAAATGTATTAGATCCACATGCACTGTTGCTGAATAATTGTTATAATGTACTGTTAAGTGAAAAAAGGAAAGTCTAGAACTGTAAGTACGATATGCTACCATTGTTGTAAAAAGAAAAACCACATACAGATTGCTTGTCAATGCACAGACCACCTGTATAAAAGTGAAGAATTCACTGTTAACAGATGAGGGGAGAGGAGCGAAAGAGACATACTTTTCACTATATACCCTTTCAATTCCATACCATACTATGTATCACCTGTTCAAATATTGCTGTCAAAGTATGGTTCACTAGCCCAGTGCTGTCAGAGACTCCAGATAAATTTGTACTCTGACTTTAATTTAGGAAGCCCAGATAATCAATGCTCCCTAAAGAGTCTCTATTTGAAATCCAGGTAGATAACCGGGGCAAAATAAATTTATCCAACACAGAGTCCAATCCAGTTCCCTGCGGACTTTATTTAAAAGGCCCAATTCAGATATTAAGGCTCTCACTCCCAAAGTGACTGTATTTGGAAACAGAGCTTTTAAGGAGGTAACTCAGGTTACCCAAGGTCATAAGGGTGGGGCCCTGATCCTATAGGACTGCTGTCCTTAGAAGGAAGAGACGCCAGAGCTTTCTCTCTCTCTCCACCTTGTGAGGACATTGCAAAAAGACAGCCATCTACCAGCCAGGGAGAGAGTTCTCACCAGAAACCAACCCTCCTGGCATCTTGATCTTGGACTCCCAGCCTCCAGAACTGTAGAAAAATAAAATTCAGTTGTTTAAGCCACTTAGCCTGTAGTACTTTGATATGGTGGCCTCAGCTGACTAAGACGGACCATCATGGACTCTCAGGGTGGGGGACGGCGCTCGGGTCTTTCAGCCAGTGCTCGCATCCTCCAGCCAGGGGCGAGCTGAGCTCGCCGGCTCGCTGCAATGCCTGGCCTGCAGAGGAGCACCTCTGAAACACGATAGTGCGGTGCTAGGTAACACTGAAAGAATGCGTGCAGTAGCCCAGGGTCCCAGTTTCTGGACGCCACCTCCTTCTCCCCCTGCACTGTGACCTTGAACTATCAGCTTCTGCAGGATTCGTCTCAAGAATCTCTAACTTCCTTGCAACCCGTGGGTTCCAAGATCTGTGACACACAGCAAAAACATGCCGCTGCCAAGTTCGCTTCCAAAAATAGTGCAGTTTCATATTTGTGAAAAGACAAATAGCAGCCTGTAACCTAGGAGTTCCCAATCAGTGAGGGCAGATCTACTCTAGATGGCAAAGCCTCTCAAAGCCGACTGAAGCTGCTGAGGCTGCAGACCCAGAATCTACCCCCCACCCGGCCCTGAGTTTTGTGGGCATTCTCAAGGTAGCGAAGGCAGAACATGTTCTACTCTGAGAATTCACTACTCTGGAAATCCACCTTTCAGAAACCCTGACACTCCAAAAAAGGGCAGCCAAGAGGTCATCCCACCTCCCAAACAGAAAAGACTGACAATTCCTGTTGTTATCAAAGTGTGAGACGCGGTATTGACTGAAACTCACATGGCCCGGGTATCATTCATACCAAATAAGGAATAGATTCTGTTGATGGGCTGATCCCACACTCGAAAGAGAAAGACCCCAAAATACTCTTGTGGTTGAAACATACACCATAGTGAAACGGTAATATTGGAAAGTCTAACTGAAGTGCTGATAGCTTTCTTTTTTTTTTCAGTTTAAGGTTTTAATTCTTATTATCAAGGGTATACATGATGTAGCAACACCTAACAATGGATATCCTTATGGTCTGGACTGTGGAATAACTGCTTTAATGACAGTGAGGTTAGGGGAATGGCGATGTTGTTTGTTACAAACACTCAGGCAAGTGGTTTCAAGAGAAAATATAACTCAGGATTGCAGGCAACAATTTCAGATTATTGAACTCATCCTGAACTCTGGAAAGAAATCATTTCCATTATATTCATTCCTAGCAAAGCTGAAGAAAGAGCTTTATCAGATCAGGAGTTGAAATGGACTTGAAAACTGGTTTTGGAAGGCAAGTAAACCTCTTCAAGGAAACCAGTATAGAGAAATTCTGTCTCCAAATCTCTCCTAGTAGATAGTCCTGAATTTATTCACTTAAGTAGTTAAGTGAATAAATTCACTTTAGTCCAAATTTTATTCACTTAAGTAGTTCAAAAACTAGAAGGATAAGCTATTTAAGCACAAATTTCATAAATACATTCTTGATTCCTTGGGTAAGTATATATAAGAATCCTGGTTATAGTTTTTAATCCTGGAAAATCTTTAGAACTCTGAGGCAAGAGACGTTTACCCCTTGAATCGTTATTACAAACTGTAAGAACACAAGATATATTGGTTTATCAACAAATATATCCAATTTTGAGCAACATCAAATTGCCAGGCAGGTATTAGACTGATAACTTGCAGAATATTAAAAGTAAATGCAATTAAGTTTTCATGCACAAATCAAAGGATGGTCAAAGTATATCAACTTCAGGATAAATACAACTGCCAAAGTTGATTTAAAATTTTTGACTTTGCTCTTGGCACACGCGTAGGTCAAGACAAAGGTAATGGGATTTGTTAAAAATTTGCTGCCTCACAACCTAAGTGAGATGTTGCCTAAAATGTTATATTTCAACATGGATTTTGTTTGGGAGGCTTCACAAATGTTAAACCCTCGAGATAGTCATCCTTATTCAAAACTTACTTCGACTTGCTACAATTACAAATGGCACTGAATATAAATAAGTATAACAAGATGGAAGCTTCTCAGTTGAGTTTTTCAAGTCTTATGGCATAATAACTACCAGAGTGACTCATTCAGTACCAATTTATCTGTGGCCTTTTGAAAATTGCCACACAGAAAAGGAATTAAATAAACTAGTCTGACTTTACTTATAACTGAATAATTATGTTGGGAAAATGTTTGAGATGCACAGACTTAAGATATAGGCTAGAAAATTTCCATTTGATCAGGTTTATGGAACACGTTCAAGAGATCATGGTGCCACTATGCCTATGGTTGTACAAATGTAACCTATCTTTAAAAGTTTAATCAGAAATCCTTCGAAATGAATGGAACTCTGTGTTATTCCACCAAAGCCTATCTCTCGGAGTATCTTCCTCTGCCTCTTCTCTAAAGATATTATTCTGTTTATACTTCTCTCTTTCACCATCTTCTGTCTTTCTCCTATTTCCCCAATTCTTGCTCATTCTTGTAATACTTCCTCTTCGTTTGTCTTCTCTACTTCTTTCTCTCCTGTTTTTTCAGTTTCAATGATTAGTCAATAGAGATTTCTGTTTTCTATTCTTAATTGTAAAAGAAGACGGAAGGAGTAGTTTATATACTCTCCTGGGTAAAACCAAATTTAATGATGGCTTTTTCTTTTGTTTCCTTTTTATAATTTTTCAATTTGTTTTCTGTTCTTTACAGAACTTATTTTCCTAAGTTTGGTTTAAAACAATATCCAAAATAACGCAATAGATTTTTGTATTAAATGTAAGCAAAAGAGTAAATACATTTAATGAAGGAGAGTTACAGGAATGAGAGTAGTCTTTTTTTTAAATTAGAAAAGACTTGCTTGAAAAATCAGGATGTTTTAAAGGCATGGTCCAAAATTCTAAAGATAGTATCAATAACTGAAATCTATTTAAAGTTTGTTCAATGATTTACACGTGCTTATTGTCAGAAAGAATTTTAAGCAGTTTACAATAAAAACTCACCTCATTTTTATTTAAATTCACTCACTTGAACTTTTGCTTTCATACGAATGAATAACATTTGTGAAATAATGGCTCTGATGTGGTTGATGCATGTGTGTGTATATGTATATCTGCACTACTGATCCACGCATCACCTGAAATCATTTCATGGTGTAAGTTCCTACTTTATTTTGGGGATTACCTCGGGTCTGCTTAGAAAGAGCAAATAATTTTATTACAGATTATTATGCAGTCAAAGCAGCAGTAATTGAAGAGTTACAATTCTGAGTATTAGTAATGCTTTTCACCGGAGTGTTTCTTGAACTTTGTATTGTGAAAGTCGCACGCACAACACAGCCTTTATTGTGTTTAAGGACAGGTTGTCTGACTCCTATCATAGTTCTGTCAACAGCCTCTCTCATTCTAAGAACGGATCTATGATGTCAGCCCTTAATCCAGCTCCCTCCCCACTATCTTCAACTACACCACACTGAATAATGAAGAGCTTGGGTCAAGACGATGTGGTTACATAAACACCCACTATTTCTGTCTTAGGGAAATGCTTCCCCTGTGAGTTACCCAGTGTTTCTCAGCTCAGAGAATGCTTCTCCTCCCTGGGCTTGCGTTGAAAATAACACTGCTTAGCTTAATCCCACGGACCTTTTTAAGGAGGGCTATGCATGCACCAAGTGACGTAACTAAGATTCGAACAGGGCTGGCAGCTTAGAACCAAGCCAGATGTGGTACAGTGAAGAACTGCAGAGGGAAGACAGGGCAGAGAGGCCTGGGTTCCTCTACGTTCTCCTCTGAGAATTCACTACGCTGGAAATCCACCTTTCAGAAACCCTGACACTCCAAAAAAGGGCAGCCAAGAGGTCATCCCACCTCACAAACAGAAAAGACTCTGCCTAATGTCTGCAATACATAGTAGGTGCTTAATAGCTCTCTGCAGTAAGAATGAACTAACCTGCCCACCTCCCCACCACCCCCGGACTCTAAAGTGACCGCCATTAATTTAGGAGACTCAGAGTCTCTTTCTGCCCTGGTTGAGCTCTACCTCTTGAGCAGACACAAAATTACTTATTACTTATTGGGCCAAGTATGAGAGGTAAAAATAAACAGTTATGAAAGGACTGAATTTTGAGAAGAGAAAGGGCCCTGGGAATATTTTTAGGGAGTAAACACATCATACAAAACGGTACTGCCATGGGTGCTAGCTTCAAGAGTAATGCATCCTATAGAAAATGACACGTACCACGTGGTATAACTCTCAGGAGACTCTGCAGAAGGAGCCAGGCAGTGCTCCGCACCCCACCACACACATATATTGATACTGGACTGCACTATCAATACAACCTTTGCAAACCACCGGGACAAACTTTGCTGAAGTCTGCTGAGGGGACTGATGGCAAAGGGAGTGAGAGAAAGGCTTGTCCTCCCTATGCCCTCAGCTTCGCCATTGCTTTTCTCTACTGCAGAAACATCTGCCACATTCCAATCCCCTACATCCACGCAACCCCCAGCGGGCACGTACTTCCTGCCTGGTCTCACCACAGCCCCTGAAATCCCAGGGGAGGGGAGGAAGGCCATGGGCGCATCTGCTGACCACGTGCGCAAAACAGAGGCACTGCAAAGATTGCATTTTCTTCTATTCTGCAGAGAGGGGAGTCCTGGTCAGGACCACAGGGGAAGGAAGTAGAGGGGCAGTTCAACCACTAGAGCCTTTGGGAAGAAGGGGAGCAGCCCTACAAGATTCTCTGTGCGATCATACACCTTCCACAACGGAGGATGTTCACCCCACTTTTGTCCAGCTCTCTGTTTCCCTTCCAGGTCTTTCCTCGTTCTCACCTTTCTTCTCCCCAGCCCAGCTTTGAGTGAGCCCTTGATTCAGGCCATCCGAATACCAGTAGCTGCTTAAATCTCAGAATAGCTTGCAGATAGGGGAGGCCCACCAAGGTCAGGGCCGGTAGGGAGGTTCTTAAAGGGAGTGGAAAGAATGGGGTCGTGTACCAGAGACCAATTAGGATTCTGAATTCAGTTTCTCAAACTCGTTATACCTACAGTGGTTCTGTACTATTTTCAGGCCATTCCTTGCACAGCATTCAATGAACATCTATGAGCATTTACAGTGTGCCATGCTAAGCTCTGAGGCTATAATGATGAGGAACACAAAAAAACACAAGTTCCCTTCTCTCGTGGGGCTTCAAGTTTAGTGGAAGAGACAGATACTAGTTTTTAAAAATCTCTAGCCATAAATGTTCAATTACAAACTGAGGTTACTTTCAAGAAGAAAAAGAATGAGATTCTCTGGGAATGTTCTACAAAGGAGCCTGATATAGGGGTAGGAGTCAGGACAGGCTTTCTGGAGGACTGACGTTACAGTTGAACTCTGAATAATGAGTAGGAAATTTGTCAGCACAGGTCGGGGTGGGAGAAGAAAAACGGGGAGGTAGGAAATTATAACCTTCTTGAGCTTTTTTAAAAAAATAAATTTATTTATTTTATTTTTTAATTTTTGGCTGCGTTGGGTCTTTGTTGCTGTGCCCGGGCTTTCTCTAGTTGTGGCTTCTCTTGTTGCGGAGCATGGGCTCTAGGCACATGGGCTTCAGTAGTTGTGGCTCACAGGCTCTAGAGCGCAGGCTCAGTAGTTGTGGTGCACGGGTTTAGCTACTCCGCGGCATGTGGGATCTTCCCAGACCAGGTCTCGAACCCGTGTCCCCAGCATTGGCAGGTGGATTCTTAAACACTGTGCCACCAGGGAAGCCCCCCCCTCCTTGAACTTTAAAGTCTAGTCTATAATTTTCTACGTTATTTTATGTAGATATGGCTAGTAGAATCATGTCTGAAAATTTTCTAAAAGACAGTTGTTCGTGAGAATACTCATAAGGTAAGAGGTTACAGACCCAGGTGACTATGGAGACAGGATTCTAATTAGTGGCTCTTGTGTCATCAATTCTATGTCTTGTAATCACCCTGTTTTTGTATTTTGAAACTACTTAATAGTCCTTGCTGGATTATTTTTTTAAGAAGCTGTCTTTGAGACACATGGACTTCAAAAGTGTTTGCCTTTGTAATATAACAATTAATCCTGGCTGTCACAAAAAATTGCTCTCTACCTCATATTTTACAGAAGAGCTTCAAAATTCTACTCTCTACTCTTCTTCCCTCCAGGCCTGAATGAATCCATAAATCAGTGACTACAGTAGATGACTTCCTTCTTTAAAAAAAAATAAAAGCTCAAGTGAGGGGGTTTTGTTCCAACAAACAGCACAAGCAAAGGCCCTGTGGTAACAAATGGCACAGAATGTTCAAAGAGTATTAGAGAGAAATGGATAGATGAGGAGGTATAATCTACAGGGCTTGTAGGGACATGAGCGCAGAGGGAGGGGTTGGTGCCAAGAATGACCCCGAGATTTCTGATCTACACATCTGGACAGCTGGGGGGATCCAGCCATTCTTTGAGTTGGGGACACATGGAAGAAATCCAAGATCAAAAATTGAGAATTCCACATTTAGTGCTGAGCATAAGAGAAGGAGCCTGTAAAAGAGTCAGGGAAGAAGCACCCAGAGACAGGAGGGGAACCAGGCATGACCAACACTGCAACCACACCTGGTAAGAGAAGTATTTTTTCAGGAACTGGAATCCTAGGATCAGTAGGCTTCTTTAAAATGGTACGAAGGGACTTCCCTGGTGGCACAGTAGTTAAGAATCCACCTGCCACTGCAGGGGACATGGCTTCGAGACCTGGTCTGGGAAGATCCCACATGCCACGGAGCAACTAAGCCTGCCAGCCACAACTACTGAGCCCGCATGTCTAGAGCCTGTGCTCCGCAGCAAAGAGAAGCCACCACAATGAGAAGCCCGCGCACCGCAACGAAGAGTAGCCCCTGCTCGCTGCAACTAGAGAAAGCCTGCATGCAGCAATGGAGACCCAACACAGCCAAAGATAAAATAAAATAAATTTATTTTAAAAAAATGTATGAGGCTCTAAGCACTGTGCAAAATACTGGAAAATTTATCCTGAATTGCAGGTGAAGCCTGTGAGAAAAGTGGCTACACCAAAATGGGTGTTAACCAACCCACCTTCCACGTTAAGTGTTGGAACACAACCCATTTGTAACTTGAGTACATCGTGTACTATGAGAGAGGGACACATTTTACTTTAGTTATACCTTAAATATTTTAAGTGAATAGAATTTTTAAAAATAGCACTTTATTGCTGTAATTTGAATTTCTAATTTTAAGAACTAGAATGAAATGAGAAATGAGACATATGTACATTTCTCCATTCTCTGTACGTTTCTCTTTTGTCTCTGAATGACCAGTTTAGCGCTAGTTCTATAGTTTCCTAGAGACTAATTAAACCTTGCCTTCTGTGTGGCAGCAGAAAGAAATGACTAAGAGGACCCTTGGTAAAGCGTAGTCTGGCAACCAGGAGCTGTAGAAGGGAACACAGCTAAAACCGGAGACAAGTGTCAAGTTCCTTTATATTTAATCCGCTCAGTAAAACATGATTGAACTGGACATGGTTGATAAGGCAAAAGATGCTTGTTTGTTTTAGTTGACTCTTGGAAATTTGAGGCTGTGGCTCTACTAAAATCCTTATCAGCTTCCCAGGGACAGGGAGGTACATGGATAAAGCACAAGCTCTGGATTCCCAGCTGTGATGTTCATTCACACCCAACAGTCTTTTAAAAATAGCATGTTATTCCTAAATATCAAGAAGAACTTTAGAGATTAATAAATCTTTTTTTTTTTTTTTGCAGTTCTTAACCTCTATATGTAAGTTTCATAATAACTCTTGAGAGTAGAAAACATGGAAGAACCAACCAGATGTAGTTATTTCTTCCTTTAAAGCAAAATGAATATATACTTGAGTTTATACTGTACTGAGCATACATCTGGTCTAAAACATAGACATCTGTAAGAAGACTACAGATGTCTGAGAAAGTTAATTCTCAGTGGGAAACAAAGAGTTCTGGTTATGAGGCTAGCTCCTAATAGGCATTCCGAAGTTTCCAACCTTTGCTCGTTACTGATTACACCGCCTTTTGATTTTTAAAATAAAATACATATTCATTTCCAAAGGTTAGAAAAGAACTGAGGCACTAATCAATCCCCACCTCTGCTTCTATAGCCTATCCCCTGAATAGCCCATTGATTTATACCTACACACCCAAAATACAGAAGAGCTGGAAGGCAACCTGGGCTCATCCTTGTTTCAACGTAACAGAGACATATGTACTGAACGTTAAGCTGACCTACACGTGGGAATGGGGTAGCGGCAGTGACAGTCCTCTGTAAGGACTCTCTGAAAATACTCCTAGAAAGTGAAAGACCACTAGCAGAGATTTGGGGGACTTAGGTTCATGTCTTGGTTCTGCCCTTATTAAACATGTGACTTTGGCCTATTGAGTAGATGTCTCTGAAACGCACCTTCTTCCTCTCTAACATACGGTGAGTGGAATGCACACATAGCCTTTAAAATGTCTCCTAGATCTATAATCATATTTTTCTTATGTTTCAGTTGATTTGGGGCACCCTGAGGGCTCCCAGTCTTCTTGGGTACTGGAAAGGCAGTCTGATTTGTTCTTCGTGTATTTAAATTTGCTTCCTTTTAAAAATGAAACTGGATGTTGAATTAGAATTCCCCAATATTTCACCAAAATAAAGATCTGAAGGTTTCATCTGACCAAAAGCAGATTCAAAAGTTGATCTGGTTTCCACTCCTTGGTGTGAGTAACAGGATGAACAGAAGTGGACTTTTTGTTTACAAACCTCTATTTCCCTCTGAGGCTTAGAAAGGATAATGTGAGCTAAAACTCAGGTGGGAATGTGAGGACACCATTCCCACTTAGCTGCCAGAGGACTGGCTTCACAGGTTTTAGTAGGTTTGGTACAAACTCAGCCTTGGCTAATTCCAAACCCCATCTTCTTTCTATTGTATCACTTTGCCTCCAGGAAAGCCAGTTAAAGACTGGAAATTCCTTGAATTATTAAAGGGAAAAAGGCATTCTATTACCTACATATCCCCATTTCTAAACACAAAGCCTTGCTTTGTGTTGATAATAGGTGCTCAATGATTAATATGGGAAGACTGGGGGTTAAAAAATTTCCACTGTTGAAGTCCTGGCGTAGAGAACAAACGTATGGACACCAAGGGGGGAAAGCAGGGTGGTGGGGTGGTGGTGGGACGAATTGGGAGATTGGGATTGACATGTATGCACATTAATATGTATAAAATAGATAACTAATAAGAACCTGCTGTATAAAAAAATAAAATAAAATAAAATTCAAAAAAAAAAGTCCTGGGCTTATGTCATTTAACTTGTGGACTGGTGGACTGGGTCAATTACAGCTCTTCTTTTATTAATAAAGGTCTTTGTACATGTGGACCAAAATGACTACATTTTGGTATTTAGAATGTTTGACGTTCTGATTCTGGGTGTTTCAGTTGCAGAGCCTTCAGGATTTTTGTGGTGTGCAGATGTGCACGCACACATCTGGCTGATCCCAGTGAGATATATAATCACCAGCTCCATTCCTACCTCCAAACAGTAGGCGTCCCCGCAAGGGGGATTCTTCAAGTTTTTGTGAGCAGAAGTATACTTTCAATCGACCAAGGGAAGTGAGTGAAGGCTTTAAGAGAAGTAAAAAACCTTGAGCAAGAAAGCCTGTGAATAACAATAGGGAGACATGCAGCTCCAATCCACAACACAAATTCCAGCAGCGCTCAGCAACCGTGGCTGGATTCCAGGTGCACTCTACCCCCTGGGCAGGCACTCCTATTAAAAGATAAATATACTCTCTCTATAGCTATCTGCTTTGGCGATTCAGATCCTCAGATAAGTACACAATTAAAAGAAGTGAATTGCAATATATATTTGAAAACTTTATTAGCATCATTTCAATTTTTTTTTGATAATTTGTTATTCTCCTTAGTATGGTATCTAAGTCATTTGCTAATTTTTAATTGGGTTGGCTATCTTTTCCTTACTGATTGGTAGGATTTTTAAATTCTAAATATGTTTTTTTTTTTCATATATGTAATGCAATGTCTTCTACTGTGTGGTTATCTTTTCACTCTCTTAATGGAGCCTTTTAATGAATACACATTCTTAGTATATAAGTCCAGTTTATCCATCTTTTTATGGTTAGTGCTTTTTATTTCCTATTTAGGGAATCTTTGTTTATCCCACTGTTATGAAAATATTCACTTATGCTTTCTTCTAAAAGGAGGAAATTGCTTTAGCTATCACACTTAGATCTGCTATCTATCTTAATTTTTCAAATAGCATGAAATAGGGTTCAAAGAACCTTTTCTTTCACATAGTTCTAATTGATCTAGGACCATTTATTTAAAAGACCTTCCTCTCTTCTCTACAGTGCAAAGGAGATTGTTTAAATTAAGTGATCCTATATATTTTGGTCTGATCCTGGACTTCCTTTGCTATGCCACTGTCTGACTTGTCTATCCCTGCACCAATACCACACTGTCTTATTTACTGTGACTTTATTAAAAGTCTGATATCTGCTACTACAAGTTCTCCTACTTCCCTCATCTTCTTCAGCATTGCCTTGGGTATCTCTAATCCCTTTGCATTTTCATATAAATTTAACATCAGTTTGTCAATTTACAGACATATATATACACATGCATGGCCTGCTTTGGGTTTTAATTGGGTTTTATGCTATCTATAGACTCATTTTGAGAGAACTATCATGATTGATCAGAGAGAAGTGAAAATCACAGTAGGATACCACTCCATATCCAGCAAAATGGCTGAAATTTATAAAAGAAAAAAAACCCCCAATAATGCCAAATACTGTCAAGGATGTGGAACAACTGGAACTCTCTTACATGGCTCGTGTGACACAAATTGATCCAATCGCTTGGAAAAATATCTGACAATCCCTGCCAAAACTAAACATATGTTTGTACTTCACCCAGTGATTTCACTCCAGCCCTTCATGCTGTTCCATGTCTGCTACACCCTTCCTTCTATTATGTGTGAAATACCTTTCTCTCTACAGTGTGTGGTTTATAGCCTAAGTTCTAGAGTCAGACTGCTTGCCTTCATATTCCAGCTCCACCTTCGTGGCTGTGTGACTCTGGGTGAGTTACTGAACTTCACGTAATCTCATGTGGACAAAATGCTTAGAGTATTTGCATATCGTTTATTATTTTCATCTCCAAGTTGGGGGAGGGAGTGGATAATCCTTCCCCATAGGGCTGCTGTGAATGGAGGACTAAATGATATACTCCCCATAGGAACAGGTTCAATAAATGTTAGCTATTGTTATTATTTTCTACCGGTTGTAAACCTATTATTTTTCAATGCTTACCTAGTTCAAATTGTACCTCATCCATGAAATTTGTTTTCAGACCAAGTGGAAGGGCATTTTTTTTTTTTTTTTTTTTTTTTTTTGCGGTACGCGGGCCTCTCACTGTTGCGGCCTCTCCCGTCGCGGAGCACAGGCTCCGGACGCGCAGGCTCAGCGGCCACGGCTCACGGGCCCAGCCGCTCCGCGGCACGTGGGATCCTCCCGGACCGGGGCACGAACCCGCGTCCCCTGCATCGGCAGGCGGACTCTCAACCACTGCGCCACCAGGGAGGCCCGAAGGGAATATTAATTCTGACATGTAGTCCCTCTTCCTCTCTCCTTACACTTTAAATCTTCTTTTTTTTCATTCTCACATTTGGCTTTGATTGTGAATTGTTCTGTTGGCACTTGCCCCTCCAGACTGAGAGCACCCTGAAGGTGGAAGTCTCTGCTCACCCGAGTGTCTCTCTAGACCTCTGCCTGGTGCTCTACACTTAAATGTCCAATAGATGTTTGTTACATTGCATCACATTGAATCAAGGAAGGGAGATTTCTAAGTACCTTTGAGTAATAATGTTACTGGATGTGTCTGCTTTCCAAGAAGTTTGTCGTTTGGAATTTCCTGTAAACAAATGGTTGAGCTCAATGGACAGACCCGTTTCTTAGTGATCTAAGAGCGCGGCCATGAGCAGTTGTGTTAAGGTCCAGGAAAGCGGCTTGGCCACTGGCATGAAAACACCGGTTGTGGTAAAATCTGCCTCTATTATGAAAATGTAAAGTTGGTGGAAATTTCTCCAAATATGATCTCAAAAGCAGTAACTGCCTTACAGGATACTGTAAGGATACGTGCATTTTTTAAAGAGAACTGGATTTTTCATCAACCGGGCTCAGTCTTGAGTTTGTGGCTAGAAAGCGTTGGGTTTTTAGTCCTAGAGTTTTTATTTACTCAGGTTGACTCTCAAGGTCAATCTGTGCTAAAGATTTTAATTAATTTCACAGTTGTGTCTTTTTTACAAAAATCTCTTAAGTGCTTCCGTGAAAGAGGTTCTATTTCTCAGGCCACCGACTGTGCAGGTCTCCGGGCAGGAGTACACATAGGGACCTCATACCACATGTGTAAATATGTACAAGGTGTACATTAAGGTCATGAACTGCTAACCAAAATATATTCTATCCTCCCACCTTCATAAGACCTGGAAGCCATGATCAAGTTTAGAATTCCTGTGATCCTCATAGCTCCACAATGGGACATCGTGCCACAGGGCTTCCCTCTGTTCCGGCCCCTGCTGTCCCTGATCTTGGGGGGCTTCCTGAGCAGGTGTGGACAGCCCAGCCCATATGTCCAAGTTCCAGCCACAAAGAGCTGCCCTTTGGGCTCAGGGGAGTGCACAGAGACAGCACTGCCTGCCTTCCAGAAGATGGACTTAGGGAAAAGGGCTGCAGGGGCCCCGGAAGAGGGAGTTCTGGGGTCTGGGAACTCTAGTGTGACACCGAGGGGAAGGAAAGCTCTGTGTTTCACTCCCTTGCATTGTGGGGAGGGTTTGTCTTGAAGAAGATCCAGACAAGGTTTTCTAAGCTGTCGGCCATGTTGCTTGGGTCTAAGAACAGCACTGAAGCTACTTAAATAATATGCATAATGATAACGTATCTCAGGGTATTCTTAGACCTTTATTTATAGGCCCTCCTGTCATTCCTAATCGCCAGTATTATAACACTAAACAAAATTCCGGTGTCACTCTTTTCTCCCCAACAATGAAAAGCCTTCAACTTTAAAAGATTTGTCATAAACTGAAATATAAGTAGTTACCAGAAAGCAAGCAATTCTACTTGAGCTTTGTTCCCACCATAATTTTGAAAGCCATGGACTTAGTGCCATTTCTACATCATTCGAACTAATTCAAAAGAAAAAGAGAGAGCTCCGTGAGATGTTCTATAAAACTGTGCCATAATGGGCCATCACAGCCAATTGGAGGATGGGTTGTTATTGGTAAAGGCTCATCAGAAACCCTCTTCCCTGGTCATTTGAACTGAGTGGTCTCACTGCACTCCAGTTTCTGCTTCTCAGGGGGTCTACCCTCCTCTCAGAAACACAGACGTCAGAACTTCAGATTTACTTGCTTACGCATTCTGAGAAAAACAAAAGCTGTCATATATTATCCTAGACACCTCCTTGTCCAGACGGCGTGCCTGAATGACACGAAAATAAGCTTCGAAGTCAAATAGATTTAATTCCCATTTTAGCTCTGCCATTTTATCACTGTGTGACATGAACGTGGGTAACACCACGAAGTCCACACTTTGTGAGGATGAAATGAAATCATTTACCTGGCACAGTGCTGAGACATTCAACGAACGTTCTTTACCTTCTCCTTTCTTCTCTATTTCTCTCCACTGTATTCAAGTCAAATTTTTAAATCATCACAAAAATAGATCCACAATGACAAATTAGAACATAAGTGAATTTCGTTCACTCAATGATTATAAATTCTGTATTAGAACACATAAAATCCAACGTCAGATTCACATGCACAAAAATCTTCTTAGAGTGAAAGGAATTTTGGAAGCTTATCAAGAGAGGTACCTGGTGGTTCTGAAGAACAAAGAACGTGCTTGATATTAAATTGAGCTCCAAGACTTCTCATTCTAAGGTTGTGGCTGCACTCCAGTTAACCTCACTCTTTTGTTGAAAGAGGTTACAGTTGCTCTTTTTAGAAGTTACTTTTTCACTAATCACTGCCAATCATATTAAAGTTATTGCGAAAGAAAGGATCTTTTCTTTCAAAAAGCCACAATTCACATCATAACACGTGGCCCTACAAAGAGCTAGGAAAGCTCCCAAGACAGCTGCTTCTCCTGGAGATGTGCTGGGAAGCTGCCTACAAACAAGCTCAGAGGCCCACCTGTCCTGGGGGGGCCACGACGGGGTGCTGTTGCTGACGCTGACCTGGCTGGGTTGCTGTAGGAACCTGGCAGAAGCCACAGGAATTCACTTTCCGACCTGAAATGTAACTGTTGGTTATTCACAGATAAACAAATTGGCTTTCCTTCCCTCTCTCCTTTTGCTTTCCAATATTACGGTATTTTGAGTTTGTGTGCGTGTGTGCCACCCCAGCAAAATGCAAATATTCACACGAAAAATGGAAAATATGTATACATATATGTGTGTGTTGTTTCTTTTTATATGTAAAAGATGCTCTAACTTTTTCACTAAAAATAAAAAACAACTCAAAGCTACTTGTGACAGACACACTGATGTTATATTTAAAGGAAATTGTGTGGGGACATGTAAATTTCTGGTGTTTTCGTCTGCAAACAACTCATGGCGATGTCTAATTGAGGCACTACTCTCCGTGAAGCAGCGGAATGGAAGCTTCAGGAAAAATAATTGTCTTTTAAGAGATAAAGAAGTTCTTGCCATTAGGAGTATGCTACAGTCACATTTAAAACAGTTCTAATAAGGTATGAAAAATATCACAATGTCACCAGAGTTTCTGGGTTCTTTTTCATTCGCTGTGAATCCTTTAGAGTCTAAGCTACCTCTGAGACACAGCAGCTACTGGCAATCCACAGAGCTGTCAATCACACACATACAGAAGCAAACAACCAGGACAAGAGAGAACCGGATGGGCCTTCCAATTGGGAGAAAAGCTTATACTTTCCCAGTAAATTTAAGGATGTTAAGAAGTGAGAGCTTCTGGGCTTCCCTGGTGGTGCAGTGGTTGAGAATCCGCCTGCCAATGCAGGGAACACGGGTTCAAGCCCCGGTCCGGGAAGATTCCCACATGCCACGGAGCAACTAAGCCTGTGCACCACAACTACTGAAGCCCGCGCGCCTAGAGCCCGTGCTCCACAACAAGAGAAGCCACTGCAATGGGAAGCCTGCACACCGCAACGAAGAGTAGCCCCCGCTCGCCACAACCAGAGAAAGCCCATGAGCAGCAACGAAGACCCAACGCAGCCAAAAAAAATAAATTAAAAAAAAAAAAAGAAGTGAGAGCTTCTGATGATGAAAATGCTCTGGTGAGCTAAACAACAACAAAAACATTTAAGAAAAAGAAATCATTTCAGAAGGAGAAAATGATGCTTCAAACACAAACCTGGTGAAAATGGTTTCTAAAAGCAAGAATGGGGCTTCCCTGGTGGCGCAGGGGTTGAGAGTCCGCCTGCCGATGCAGGGGACGCGGGTTCGTGCCCCGGTCCGGGGGGATCCCGCATGCCGCGGAGCGGCTGGGCCCGTGAGCCATGGCCGCTGAGCCTGCGCGTCCGGAGCCTGTGCTCCTCAACGGGAGAGGCCACAACGGTGAGAGGCCCGCCTAGCACAAAAAAAAAAAAAAAAAAAGCAAGAATGATACGGTAGAAAGAAGAGGAATCTACAATGCTCGCTTAATCTCTGCCCTTCCGCCTCCTAAAGACATCCCTTGTGAATTCCCCTTGTTCATCGCCTTCTTGCTTCCTTAGCCCGGCCCCTCCCTGCCGAGCCTGGCTCCCCCTCATTCCAGGGACACACTCGGCTGGTGCCCCTCAGAGCGTCTTGTTGCTCCCACTTTCCTCCTCCTGGTCCTTCTCAGTCCACTTCATGACTCTTGTAAAACCTGCTTCTGCACCTCCTGCTTTCCCGGGGGACTTGATCAAACTCCCTGCTTTGACACTTGATATCATTTGAACTCCCTTGAGCTCCCTTGACTGTAGGCTATGCAAGGTCCTTAGATTTAAAATTTTAATTTGATTTGGAGGAGTGCTTAAGCACTTGGTCTCTGATAATGGACTTCTGGGATTTGAGCCTTAGCTCCAACATGTTCATGAGCTGTGTAACATTAGGCAAGTTACTTAACTTCTCTGTGCCTCAGTTTCCTCATTGTAACAGGGAGAATAATATCACCTAACTCAAAGGACTGTTGTGAGGAATAAATGAGTTAATAAATATAAAGTACTAGAACGGCACCAGCCAGAGAGTAAACACTGAATAGTTATGAGCTATTATCTTGGCATCAACAGGATCTTTGAATATGAGGCGTTTTGTCCACCATCTTCTGCCTCTAAACTTTTGCTGGCTGGTCCAGTTCCTGATATCTTACCATCTCCACCACCACAGGGGGATCTTGTGCCCCTGACTCCCATCTTCAATTGCCAATATACTGCCCAGAAGCTGGAGAGGTAAGGATGGGAAGGGAGATGATATTTTTAAAAATTTTACTGAAGTATAGTTGATTTACAATGTTGTGTTAATTTCTGTGTTAATTTCTATCAAAGTGACTCAGTTATGCATATGTATACTTATGCATACTTTTATATTCTTTTCCATTATGGTTTATCACAGGATATCGAATATAGTTGCCTGTGCTATACAGTAGGACCTTGTTGTTTATCCGTTCTACATGTAACAGTTTGTATCTGCTAATCCCAAACTCCCAGTGGGAAAGGAGGTGATATTAATGGGGTGACTGTCATGTGCCCAAACTGAACTAGGTACATTCATACTCCTCACCTCGTGTGATTTCCATAAGAGCCCTAGGAATCCAAGTGCAACCACTGGCCCTTCTCTGAACTTCGATTGAAAACAAATCACCTGTAAAAAGACATCTTTGTGGCCTTCCCTGGTGGCGCGGTGGTTGAGAGTCCGCCTGCCGATGCAGGGGACACGAGTTCGTGCCCCCGTCCCAGAGGATCCCACGTGCCGCGGAGCGGCTGGGCCCGTGAGCCATGGCCGCTGAGCCTGCGCGTCCGGAGCCTGTGCTCCGCAACGGGAGAGGCCACAACAGTGAGAGGCCCGCGTACCGCAAAAAAAAAAAAAAAAAAAGAATGGAATGATGTCATCTGTGGCAACATGGATAGACCTAGAGATGATCACACTAAGTGAAGTAAGTCAGACAGAGAAAGACAAATATTATATGATATCACTTACAGGTGGAATCTAAAAAATAGTATGAATGAGCTTGTTTACAAAACAAATAGACTCACAGACATAGAAAACAAACTTATGGTTACCAAAGGGGAACGGGGCAGAGGGATAAACTAGGAGTTTGGGATTAACATATATACACCACTATATGTAAAATAGATAAACAACAAGGTCCTACTGTATAGCACAGGGCACTATATTCAAAACGTTGTAATAAGCTACTATGGAAAAGAATCTGAGAAAGAATTTGTATATATGTGTAACGGAATAACGCTGCTGTACACCTGAAACTAACACAACAATGTACAATAAAGCAATGATACTTCAATTAAAAAATAATAAATAACCTTTAATAATAAACCTCCAAGAATAAAACAGTGTCTACTGCTTAGGGTTTGCAAACACATAAAATATACCATTTTGTTCGATGCAGATATTATACTTTCCTAACCACCAACCCAAGATCGGGGGCAGATGAGAAGCACTCATCCAAAGGTCACACAGCATGAAGGCGAAAGTGCATGAACTTGAGCGCAGGCTTTTCTCTTTAAAAGTTAAGTCTCGTCCCTCTAAGTTGCCAAGTCCTACTATTCTGCATCTTGAGTCCCCCCCTTTCCTTTTCATATCCGCTGTCACCGGTGGGGCTCAGAAAGGACCTCTTCATCCTCTGCAGGGACTCTCCCAATGCTCTCCGATCGGGTTACACTTCTCCTGGTCCACCAGAACCCCTCTCCACTTCACCACCTTGACCACATTATCCAGTGTCTTAATATACTGTACCATCCCCTCCCTGCTTGTGAGACACTGGGGTCTCTCCGCTGCTGAATAAAGTCCAAACGTCTCGGCGTGGTACTCTCACAGGCACCCAGGCTGGAGCCCTGGGCCTCCCTCTGGCCCCTGTACATCTTCTATACATTAACAGGCAGAGCAACATCCCTGGTCTTAGGTGCCTTCCTCTAAGTATTTGCCACTGAAGTAAGCCCTCTGCCTCGCACACCCTCTCTGTCACCTTCGCTGGCTGGTGTCAGCACATGGCTTCCAGAGACAGGCAGCACAGGGCGAAGCGTGGCCAGGAAGGGTTCGCAGCTGTCGACTGCCTGCCAGTGTAATCACAAAAAAGGATTGGCAGTGAAAATGAAACAAGTCACTTTCCCAGCATTCTGCAGTTGTATTCACATATACATTTATTTAAAAAGGGAAAATAAAATCGCCACCGAAACTACTGACGGCGTATTTTTTTTTTTTTTTTTTTGCGGTACGCGGGCCTCTCACTGTTGTGGCCTCTCCCGTTGCGGAGCACAGGCTCCGGACGCGCAGGCGCAGCGGCCATGGCTCACAGGCCCAGCCGCTCCGCGGCACGTGGGATCTTCCCGGACCGGGGCACGAACCCGTGTCTCCTGCATCGGCAGGCGGATTCTCAACCACTGCGCCACCAGGGAAGCCCAACGGCGTATTTTTTGACCGAAAGAAATAAAAGTGGAAAGGGCAGTAACTTCACTGAAATATGGCACAGGACTTTTTTCTGGGGGTTGTCCCAGTTCTATGACACTGCCGGGTTTTTTTCCTATTTATCTGTAGAGTTACCCCCCCAAAAAAAATCCTTTGAAAGCAACCTGACAGCAAAGAAATGTATGTCTAAAAAAAGGAATTTTACCCAAAGCATGTGAGATGAAATGCACTGCAATAAATAAAATGAGTTCAGGATTTCCTGAAATGTAATTTCTGGTTCTGTACAGACCACATCAACATGTTAATCTTGTAATTTTGTTTACGGAAAGACTCAAACTCTTGGATCTCAGAATGTAAATAAAATCAACGGTCTAGAATGAAAAGATTCATGTCGAATGTAAAATACCTTATAATCATCAAGAAAATAATTTTAGGTGGCTGGTGCCTCTTTAGTTCTACCTAATTGATTTACAATTCTTGTCTCTAGGCATGAAAAGGGATTTTTTGAAGTATCACTGTCAGGCTTGGTAGGAGTCTTTGAAAGACTATATTTAGTTCTTATTAGATGAAGAAAATCAACAATCAGGTCGTTTTCATTTTAGTAGGAATTTTACTGTAAATAACTCTCAGAATGAGGTACAGTGTTTTAAAGTGATTTCTCAAGTGAGCTGTGCTCAGGATTAGAAATGTGTGCTAAATTTTCATCATCATTACCATCACCTCTCCCAATCCACCGCCCCACCCCCGGCAAACTCCCCAGCATATGTTTAGGAACTCAACTGAGATCTAAGTACATGCCATCTGGAAATGCATATGAAAACCTTTCCATATTTCCAAGTCTGGTAAGAGCAATGCCTCTTTCATGTGTCTTTAATACTAACCAATTCCAATGGGTTTCTGAACAGAAGGTATTTAAAGTACAGAGGGTCCCAGCAGCAAGATTATTTCCTTGGTCCTTTGATAAACCCTCTCAAGGTAATGGAGAAGAGAGCTTTAAATGCATAAGCTGACTAGTTTAGCAGTTTATGGTTAGACTCTAAATTCAGCTTGTAAGTCCAAATCAGTCTGGCACACTCCTCGAATCACCCATAAATTACGATATAAACATTGGCTTGTATACACTGCACTACCTGCTTGGTGATTTTATCACCTCCTTTAACTTTTTGATAGTCACTGCTTCTCTAGACGCCCCAGCATTCAGCTGCTTCATCCACAAAGCAGTCTCTTCCCAGTTCCTTGGCCACTGGAGATTTTTTTTGGCATGTCGCTTTGTTTTCATTTTATTCTGTTTTATTGTCAATGGCAAGAAAAGTCCTCAAACTCTTTCACACAGACATTTTGTAGGTCTGTCTAACTGTGTTGACTGCTCCGTGGCCTCTGGGACCTTGGCTGACTCTGTTCGGTGAGAATATTGAGAGAGGTTGTTCTCATCTCCCCAGTCCTCCACTTTCCTTTAAGAAAGAGTTTCATGGGGGTAACTTATATGCACATGTGATGCAATTCCACGTTCTAAGGTAAAGCCACTGTAAAAGGCAGTGTGTGTTGGGCAAGGGCTTTAGGCTGAGGAGCAAATGGGCTGGAATCCAGCCCTAATCTCTGTGATCCAAGCCTTGTGCCCATGGAGAAGGGGCCTGATCATGGAGTCCTTCGAATTTTCCCAGAGGCAGCTTCCCAAGTGTCCTGGCTCTAGAAAATACCCTTCCTTTGTTTGTCTTGTTTGTAATACCTCCTTTTACTGCCCAGGGGACCAAGAGTTTGTGGGCATCTTTACCCTATTCTTTCTAAACAGGAGAATAGGCCAAACTCTATAAACCATGGCCAACCATATGGCTCCTACCTAACTACTCAGCTCAGCTGGCCAATGAGAGTCATTTCATGATGTGTTTTGTGTTTTGTTTTTCCAGAAGCTCTTCATGATCTAAGCTGTTTCCTTTGATTAAATTATCAAATAAGATCCATACAGGTTTGAAGAGTAGATCCTGGCTAGACTGGACCCTTCACGCTGGCCATGAAAATAAACACTGTGGGTAAGCTGCATTGAACAGATAAGACATTTTCTCATCCTTCTTTTTTTGTTTTTTGGCTGCACACTCCAGCAAAGCATAGCAACTTGCCCCAAAACATTACTGAGTAGCATCAGCAATCTAAAGGGTCAGGCGGTAATGGAAGAAGAGAGGCACAATCACAAAGTCTGGCTCTCTGCTTGACTTTTGGGACTTTTTTTTATGTGTGTGATATGCGGGCCTCTCACTGTTGTGGCCTCTCCCGTTGCGGAGCACAGGCTCTGGACGCGCAGGCGCAGCGGCCATGGCTGACGGGCCCAGCCGCTCCGCGGCACGTGGGATCTTCCCGGACCGGGGCACGAACCCGTGTCCCCTGCATCGGCAGGCGGATTCTCAACCACTGCGCCACCAGGGAAGCCCCTTTGGGGACTATTTTTTCCTCTGGCTAATAACGGAGGTAACTGGGCAATTCCTTGCCTGCAAACTGGAACACTAAACATATGGGTGAAGTCAGGGAGACATCTGATAAAAGTTACAGAGAATTCCACTTCAAAGACAACTGTGCTTTCCATTTCCAAATGCTTTAATCAATTGGTCCATATGCCTGTCTCCCCAACATAGGCCCTTGTGGGAACAGATGTGTCCCGCTGTTACAGGTAAAGGCCCAACACGTGGGAATCAGGCCATCAGAACACCCCACACCAAAGGCCATCTGTCTCTGGTGCCCCACACCCATACCCCATGCATGGGAGAAACTGTGAACGAAAATAGACTTTTCTGGCAGTTGGATTCAAAAGGGAAGACATGAGACACAGCTGAGCCACACAGCTTGCTAACTGCTCTTGCAACCAGTGAACAGAGGAGAGTTTGCACTGGAACTCATCATGCTGCATTCCTGATTGGAGCAGAACTCTGGGACAGCAGCTGCAATGACTGACAACAGCTGGAGGCCCAGCAAATGTCCTAAGGCATCGGTGCCAATTTAAGAGAACAAGGGGCGACAAGAAAGAAAGGTCTCTCCTGGGGACCGCCAGCTGGTACACAGTTTGGAACCAAGGCTCACGATCTCCTGGCAGCGGGGTTTCTCCTACAGGCTGGTGGAACAATAATAGCTCTCTAGACCCCGGATCTTTTCGATTATGATCCTCTTTCATGATTTCACTACCCCTCCCCTTAGAAAAAGAACATACGGATTTTGCTGGAGGGGCTATTACGCAATGTATAGAGTGACAAAGGCAAAATAAGGCAAAGCGCCCTTAAAAATGTCACATGGCTACATAGATGGGAATGGGAGTGATGTGTTGCCTTTGTAAACTTTTTGTTCGGTTGTCTGACGTTGCCAGTTACAGCTCATCTTTCATCCTAAAGGCAAAATACGATTCCACGACCAAGCAAGGTTTAAAATCCTGGTATGGAATAAATACTTTGGACGTATGGTGTTTTCTACATCCCAGAACCCTCTTTTTCATTCTGTATACACAACTGATGAATGAGAGCTGATTCAAGGAAGCAGATTGGTTAAAATGGCAGAGAAGAAAACAATATCAAGTTGGGAACGTTTTTATTGCATTCTTGAGATTCCTTAAGTGCTTTACATGATATATTATGCCCCCAAATGTGGAAGACTATCACCAAAGACGGGTATGTTGTTCTACTCAAGTGATTGTCAAAAGCATTTATCAAAACTCATTTCCCTCAACTACTTTCCATCTAAATTTGCCACCTGGAGAGAACTAAATTCTATCCTCTCACCTTGTACTTTCCTGGGATGAAGGAATCTGATCCACAGTAAATGCAGTACGGGGAGTGTTTGTAGATATTGTGGGACCCATCATGCAGCAAGTGTGGGAATAAGGAGAGATAATGTGAGTGTACTAAGTATTTTCTTTTGTTCAATCCATGTTTATTGTGTACCTACAATGTACTCTAGAGCTGGCCAAGGGAAACGGGGGAGTCAAATAAAATGTAAATGTAGCTGCATTAAAAAATGTCACATTTAATTTAATATGTTTCACCCAATATATCCAAAATATTATTTCAATAGATTATCAATGTAAACATTTTGTTTATTTATTCTTATTTATACTGAGTCCTCAAAATCTAGTTTGTATTTTACACTTTCAGCTTGTCTCTGTTCACCATCCACATTTCAAGTGCTCCACAGCCATACAGAGCTAGTGGCTAACAAGTTGGACAGCATCTCTCTAGACAAACCAAACAATAACAAACCATCTCTGTGCCTTCCTGCCTTGCTTACTTGTTTGCTTGTTCTTTCTGCCGGAAAGTTCTCATACTTTGTCCATACATCAGACTTAACATGAATCAGACCTCAGTTTATGCCAATGTGGCAGAATAGTTAGCTGTAAACGTATCTCTTATGAAATCCTAAGAAACGTTTGCTAAAACATAACAGCTACTCTTTGAAATGCATAGCTAGTATTGTGAGACCATAAGGAAAATTGCCAGAACCCAAAAGCAGACAGGGTGGAGGTGGTGATACCTGAACTGCCAGTGGGTTGGTCCTAGGCAACTGAAAAGTTTGGCTTCTACGTAACAAAAAAAGAGGCTTGGCAGAGATGCTCAAGACGTGAGTTGGAGCTGAGATTCATCTCTAGCAATAGGACTAAAGAATGGTATACCCACAGTAAAACACTGAATCTGGAAAAAAATTCTCCCTTAATCATAGGAGAAGACAAGAAGGATAAATAGGGAAACGAATGTCCTCTTAAAAGTCATATCTTGAGAACAAACTAGTGGTTACCAGTAGGGAGAGGGAAGGTACAATGGGTAAGATAGAGGTAGAGGATTAAGAGATACAAACTACTATGTATAAAATAAATAAGCTACAAGGATATACTGTATAGTACTGGGAATATAACCAATATTTTATAATAACTATAAATGGAATATAATCTACAAAAACTCTGAATCACAATGTTGTACACCCGAAGCTAATATAATATTGTAAATCAACTATATCTCAATAAAAAAAGAATATAGAAAACAATGTTTTCCGGCCAACTTGAATAGAAACTTCTAGGGGTATAGATAAAACAGCCAAATGCTTAACTTATGGAATTTAAATTAATTTAGAAGCACATATGGATTTAAAATAACATTAATAAATCATGATAATTTTGGAAAAAAATTCATATCTGTGGGTCTCTCCCCAGTTAGGCTTAGGGTTCAAATTTAAACTAACATGTATGTTCCAGTAAAACCCAGAAATGCAACTGGGTGCAGAAGTAAGCAGAAAATATTTCATTGGGGGGTGGGTACACCCTTATCCCAGGGCACACCATCAAAGATGAGTTCACAATTGTAAATTATAAACCAAATGAGAAAACAGTACATCTGGGGCCAGAGTTAGGTGACAGAACAAATAGCAGGATTAGACTTCCTCAAGAAACTCTCATAAAAGAAGTACCAAAAGAGAGCTTGTGAAATAAATACATCCAACATATTAAAGTCATAAAAGAAGGCAGCAAAAATATGAGAAAAGAACAAAGATCATGAAAAAAAAAACAGGCAGATTAAGACAAATAACCAAATTGTACTTGAAATGATAAACAGTCATTCAATTAAAAAAAACCCCTCAATAATTGGGTTAAATAATTACTTAGACCCAGTTTGAAGAAAATGTTAGTAAACTGGAAGAAAATGATCTATAATCTCATAACTAGATAAACTATCATTTAAGAATTATGTTGAATTCAGGGCATTTTTAGGCAAAGATTTAGAGTTTACCACTAAAACATCCTGTTAAAAATAGTACTAAAACACATTGTTTAGGAAGAAGAAAACTGAACCTCCCCCAAAAAAGAGAGATAAGAGAAGGAATGATGAATAAAGAAATTGGTAAAAATGGGTGTATATATAAACAAACATCAACTGTTTAAAATAGGTAGAATAATAATTATGACAATTTATTTGATAAGAAAAAACAGACCTAAAGCAACAAGAATAGGGGATGGAAGTGACTGGAGTTAAAATGATCCAAGTTTCTTCTGAGAACAGGATGCTTATTAGCTTTATAAGTTATATATGCATTAAAAATTTTAAGAGCAAAATAAAAAACTGAAATACATTAAAAAAATAAATTTATTTATTTACATTTATTTTTGGCTGCGTTGGGTCTTCATTGCTGTGTGCGGGCTTTCTCTAGTTGTGGTGAGTGGGGGCCGCTCTTCGTTGTGGTGCATGGGCCTTTCATTGTGGTGGCTTCTCTCATTGCAGAGCACGGGCTCCAGGCACATGGGCCTCGGTAGTTGTGGCACGCAGGCTCAGCAGTTGTGGCACACAGGCTTAGTTGTTCCGTGGCATGTTGGATCTTCCCAGACCAGGGCTTGAACCCGTGCCCTCTGCATTGTCAGGAGGACTCCCAACCACTGTGCCACCAGAGAAGTCCCTGAAATACTTTTTTATCTTTAAAATATGTAGAGAAGAAAGAGTGGACAAAGTAAACCCAATTGTAACATTATGTGTCAGGCACCGTACTAGACCCTGCAATCCCTAGAATGAACAGACCAATCATCAAGGAAAAAACCAGATAGTTGATGAATAAGAAACATAGGCAAATATTTATGATACATGGAGAAAAGACACAAAGTGAGAGTATGCTGGAAGGAATGATTTATTCTGCATAGAACGTTCAGGGAAGAATCAACAAGGAATCCTAGAGCAGCAAGGAAATGTACGAGACACATGTCAAGTGCACAACAGTTCCATGTGATTAGCGGTGACACACTGGACCACACAGGTCGAGAGCAGTAGCTTCCAACTTGATGTTCTGTGTATCAGTGCCCAGGGACATTTAGGTGGGGTATGTGATATATTTTCTGCATTCAGTTGAGTTTTGTAAATCCTAGGATGAACAAAATTAAACAAGTGTCTAAGCTGCAGAGCTTCTCAAAGTTTTCAATACATACATACTCCCAAGAGGGGATGCAGTATATAATCCTTCACAAATGTATTTGCTCATGTACTACTTTTTGTCTACCCCGCACCTGTTAATGCCTCCCAGAAAAATCTGCTGTGGAATATCAGTGTGAGGAACTCTGGTTTCAGCCATAGGGAAAACTGGAAGGACTTGGCAAGATAGAAAGTTGGAAACACAGGCAAACATCAGATCAGAGTCTTATCTGTTAGGCTAAGAAGTTTGGGTCTCACAATAATAAGGAGTATGAAACCCTGAAGACATCTGAGCAGAGGCGTGAGATGTAATGGCTCTGGGTCTCAAAGGTGGTCTATAGAGCTATGATGCACTATGGCTGCCGCTCCCTAGGCCAGATTTGGGGGAGTCCTTACAGTGACTTTCTAGGGTCAGGGTTGGATGCTTTCCCCTAGTTAAACACAGACAAGGCTAACTTCTCTCTTATCAGCTAATCATGCAATCATTCCTCCTTATTGGGCGACCCAACTGAGACGAGAGAAAAACAAAATTCCCAAGTTGAGGGACCCTGGTCATGGAGAGGTTTCCCCCTGATTCTGGAAGCAGTTTGGTTCAAAAGGAATTAGAGCATGCTCATAAGCCATGATAAATGACAAAATCCTCTGGAATACATGATGTACAATTGAGGATAAGGGCCCTAAGTGTTCTACAGACAATGACTTTACTTTTTCTGAAAAAAGTCTTTTATTTTTTGAATAGGTCATATGTTCACATTGTGTTACACACACACACGCGCACACATATTGTTATATATGGAAATGCCTCGGTTCTTCTCTTCTACGTAGCTCCCATCACTTTTACATCAGAGGCTGGGTAGCTTAGTGTCTAAACCCGCTTCTTCTTCGTCTTGGCACACAGACTACAATTCCCAGCCTCCCTTGCGACTGGATACGGCCATGTGATTAAGTGCCGGTCAGGAGACTGGTCCACAACAAACTCCCACATTCATTCTCCCTTTCTATTTCCAACTGCTGGCTGAAGGTCGACACCTAGAGCAACCTTGGAAGCCATGTAATTAGGAAGGTGAGGTCTCTATCAGCCTTGGTCCCTGAATGACTGAATGGAGCAGAGTACTCCGCCCTGCCCCCGTTGCTTGGATTGTATGGATATACTCCCATTGCTTTAACCAGTCTCTCATTCATGGACACTAGACTAGACACAGCTTTTTAATCTCCCCTGCACTAGCATTCTTAAAGATCATTAGATAGTTAAGGAGCTTAGAATATTGTTTGGTCCACTCCTGCTTGATCAAGATGTACATCTAGTGCAGTCAATCTGACAGGAACATAAAGCTAGAATAGAACAGATGATAGTGACAAGGCTGAGAATACTTTGCTACTGATAGACACCCTGTTGAAATCTCACTTTGCATACTGAGTACACAGTGTTGGGACCAGCTGGAACCCCAAAGTCCCTCTGTGGAATTAATCATATTACCGCGTAGAGCACTAGACAATTGCTCCATTCAAATGTCACTGATGTCATGTGAAAAAAAGCCTGATGGATTCACATTTGGCATTCATTAAGAGGTAGTGGCTGGAATTAGTTAGAATCCTTGATGATTAATCTGTGATATGCATGGCCACAAATGGTGCTCGGTCACTCAGCCAGATGTTTTTTATGGATCCTTCTGAAGGACTGGGGCATGTCTCAGAAACCATTTGCTTAGTCAGTTAACTAGAGTGCTTGCTTTTGCCAAAAGCCTGTCAGTTTAAAAAAGAATAAAAGCCTGTTCCCCACTGGAAGTTTCTGGAATTTTGCCATTATCATTACAGACAGTGCTCTTAGGAAATTCCAGCTTTATGGCTCTTTAGATAAACGGAGTGTGAATTTTACTGTCAGGAGAGAGCACTAAAAAGCAAAGTAATAAAAGAAAGCAATAATGCAGTACCATGCTCTTTAATATCCTTCTTTAAAATTAAATATCGATTATGATTTTGCAATTTATTTTCAAGCAAGAACTGTTGAGTATTTGAGCCTCTGGACCTTAGGGTTGGTACTGGGATTATGGTGAAAATGAATGCTTCTTAAATTTAAAACACTATAAAATTCCCAAAGGTAAGTAATCTTGACACTTCACTTTATTTCATGTTTTTTAACAGTGAAAGTATCATTTCAAGTAAAAAATCCTTGCCAGTTAAGCTCATACCCTAAAAGGTAACCAATTATTTATTGGACTTTCTTTGCTACAATGACATTAATTTAGGAAAGATTCAGAAATCAGCAATCAAAAATAACATTAAGATTTACAAAACCAATATCATTTATTGATATTAAAATATGCCATAATCATTAACAATTACTTGCTTTCTCCACAAGTAATTAGGAAGCATTTGATTCTAAGAATGGGTGGCCTAGATATTTTCATAGCTATTCTTGCAGTCACCCAAGAGCTAGTTGCATTTTAATGGAGAAACTGACTATATATAACTTGTGAACACATTGATATCCCCTTAGATAAAAGGTTCTTTAGAAACCATAGAATGCACATATTTCCTTGAAAAAAAAAGGCAAACATTTTCCCTGGATTCTATCCTGGTTACCTACTATGTCATTTCCTTGATGATTTATAGAAACAAACTCTATCCCCTTGCAATTCCAAGTATCTTCCAGATCGTCTCTACTGATATAGCTTATATTTTCTCAAATACCATTGGAGAGGCTATACAATACACACCAGACATCCTCCTTCACAGACTCAGGGTCAGGCATACAAGACATATGGCAAAACAGCCTCTCTGCACCTCCTTCTTTAGCTCTTGCTCAATTTATGAAAAGCTTTAAATCAGATTACCCTTTAACTCTTTCCACATTAGTAGTTACAACAAGGAAGATGCTAAGTTCTTCTTTTTCATGTGTAGTAGCTTGTATCTGTTACTCTCATACTCCTAATTTATCCTTGCCCCTCCCCTTTCCCCTTTGGTAACCATAAGTTTGTTTTCTGTGTCTGTGAGTCTGTTTCTGTCTTGTACAATATATAGATTCATTTGCATCATTTTTTTTTTAGATTCCACACATAAGTGCTATCATACAATATTTGTCTTTGTCTGACTTCACTTAGTATGATAATCTCTAAAGCTAGTCCTATCAATCAACGGAGTGAAAAGGCAAACTACAGAATGGTAGAAAATATTTGCAAATCAAATATCAGAGGAGTTAATAGCCAGAATATATAAAGAACTACAATAACAAAAAACCACGTGACTCAACTGAAAAATGGACAAAGAACTTGAATAGACATTCCTCCAAGGATGATACAGAAACGTCCAACAAACATATGAAAAGATGCTCAACTTTACTAATCATTAGAGAAATGCAAATCAAAACTACATTTTCACTTCACATCCACTAGGATGGCAACTATCAACAAAACAAAACAAAACAGAAAATAACAAGTGTTGACGAGGATGTGGAGAAATTGGAATTCTTGTGCACCAACGATGAGAATGTAAAATGGTGCAGCCACTTTGGAAAACAGTATGGCAGATTCTCAAAAATTAAAAATAGAACTATCATATGATCCAACAATCCCAATTCTGGGTATATACTCCAAAGAATTGAAAGCAGGATCTTGATGAGATATTTGCACACCCATGACAATAGCAGTATTATTCACAATAGCCATGAGGTGGAAGAAACCCAAGTGTCCATTGATGGATGAATGAATACATACAATGTGGTGTATACACACACACACACACTCTCACACTCACAATGGAATACTATTCAGTCTTAAAGAGGAAGGAAATCCTGTCACATGCTACAACGTGGATGAACCTTGATGACATTATGCCAAGTTGAATAAGGCAATCACAAAAAGACAAATACCGTATGATTCCACTTGTATGAGGTATCTAAAGTAATCAAAGTCACAGGAACAGAAAGCAGAATGGTGATTTGTAGGAGCGGGGGGGAGGGGAAAATAAGAGTTATGATTTAATGGGTACAGAATTACAGTTTTGCAAGATGAAAAAGTTCTAGAGATCAGTTGCACAAAAATGTAGATATACTTAATGTTACTCAGTTGTACACTTAAAAATTGTTCAGCTGGTCAAATTTGTTATGTGTTTTTTTACAATTAAAAACTTTAAAAAAATTATAAAGAAAACACAGTCCTTTTGGCCAGTCTAGGAAACCACTGTTATGAAAAGTCCCTTAGAACCCTATGGCTCCCAAAGGCAGGGCTAGTTTCTCTTCATCTGATCAAAGCAACTTTAAGGTAATGAAAGTTATCTTTTACTTTCAACAACTCTCCACAATTTAACTCAAAAAGCCACGGCTCCAATATGTTTTAATAACTCTGAGGCTGTCAGGCATTTTTCCTTCTAAAGCTGAGTGAACGATAAAGGGACAAAACTGAAATTTGCTGAGAGTGGAACTTAAATGTTCTCACCAAGAAACAGATGAATGAATAAATGGGTGAATAAGTTAGTAAGGTGATGGATGTTCATGAGCTAGATGGGGAGAATCCTTTCACATTGTATATCAAATCACCAAGATGTACACTTTAAACAGCTTACTATTTTATATGTCAATTATACCTCAATGGAGCTGAAAGTTTAAAAGAAAAAAGGGACATAACTGAAAATGTTTACTTCGAAATCGATGTCCGCTCCGGCTCTGGGGAATGGAGGACCTGGTCCTGGCCCACCTTACGAGTCCTCTCCGTGTGAGCCAGAATACAAAAGGCTCCAAATCAGAGGTCCTTTCTGCTGCTGCTAACTGTTCACTTTCACAGCCTTCAAGGTCAGAGACACCCGAGTCCTCAATACAGCTTACTCTAAGAAGAATGCCCTGGAATGCTTAGTAGATGAATGGAGATGAGGACACGCAGAAGTTAATTATGCATTTAATATCAACGCGGAAAAGTGCATGTATTCCTAAGCCCCAAGTGACAAGAGAAATCTAAATGCCATCAAATGGCACTGTTGCTTCAGGAGATGATACTAGTTATCAGAACATGGCATAACAAGGCAGTGACCCTCATTTATTACTCTCCTCAAGGCTACATCCCCACACTGATTCATCGGAGTCTAAGTCCAAGTACATGCGATACTCATAATGAAGCATGGATGGCATTCGGTGGTATGCAACGGAACCCTTGAGTCAAAACGGAAAGATAATAGATATTATAAACAAATAAAAATTAAATAGAAATAAATATTAAACACAAATTTATATATAAATTTAATTCAAAATTAAATGTAAATTAGATATAAAATATTAAAACAATGAAAGCAATGTATTTTGGTATGTACTAAGAAAATAATTTTCAAGATATTTTAACAGTGTCACTTCATTTAAGAAGGCTTCTTCTGGGTCTGTTACATGCAAAACGTTGTACTAAGCCGTGGGCCAGGCCTGGGGGAACAAGCAAAGCTAAATAACACAACACAATAGGGCAGTTAAAGGAAGAGCTTCATCTCTGGGTTGTGTGTAATGATGTCTTAAAAGATAAAAGGTTTAGAAAAAATGAGAATTGAGAGGTGGGTGAAAAGCTGGGAGGGCATTTAGGACTAAGAGAGTAACATAAACAAAGCTGTAAAAGTACATAAATGTGAAGTATGTATGAAGAATCCTAAAGATCAATAGCAAAAGCATAAGGAACAAAAACAAACATACGGTTGCCCTTTCCACTCTGGCAATATTTTATTTTAAATTTTGCCTGTGGGGCTGTGCTTGTCTTGCTCATTGCTGTACTTTATAAGTTTCTGGGATATAATAGGTGCTTGAAAAGATCTATTGAATGAATGAACAAAGATGAAGCTAGAAAAGACAGTGGAGGGGCCAGATCACGACTGCCCTTGACTGCTAGGTTTAGTATTTGATGTTTCGGTGTGTGGTGAAAAACATGCAACATAAAATTTACTATCTTAACTATCTTTAAGTGTACAATTCAGTAGTGTTAAATACATTCACATTTTGTGTTAAAATCTCTAGAAGTTTTTTCTCCAGTGTGCAAAACAGAAACTGTACCATCGAACAACAACTCCTCAGTGAGTACTTGGGATTTTGTTCTGTTGGCAATACTATATCTCTGAAAGTTTTTGAGAAACACTCCTGCATTTTGGGAAGTAACCTGTAAGTAAGGCTAAAGGTATGTTAGAGAATCAACTGGTTCCGTGAAGGGAAAACCATTAGGTAGTTAGTGAATCTCTATAGTGAACTGGCCTTTTTTTTTTTTTTTTTTTTTTGTGGTTCGCGGGCCTCTCACTGTTGTGGCCTCTCCCGTTGCGGAGCACAGGCTCCGGACACACAGGCTCAGCGGCCTTGGCTCACGGGCCTAGCTGCTTGCTCCGCGGCATGTGGGATCTTTCAGGACCGGGGCACGAACCCGTGTCCCCTGCATCGGCAGGCGGATTCTCAACCACTTCGCCACCAGGGAAGCCCATGAACTGGCCATTTTTATATTCCTGTTTTGTTAAGGAAAATCCCAAGTGCAGCATTTTCGTTAGAATTGTTGATATACACATTTTTCTGGAAAATATTTTAAAATTTAATTTTTATTTTATATTATAGTTGATTTACAATGTTGTGTTAGTTTCAGGTGTACGGTAAAGTGATTCAGTTATACATATACCTATATCCATTCTTCATCTGAAAAATATTGATAATGCTCATGTCACATTTAATTGTTTTAAAAAGAAATTATTCAAAAGAATATCCTAATATTAAACAGCACAGCACAAAATAAACATATTCTTAATTATATCTATCTATCTATCATCTATCTATCTACCTATCTATCCATCTATCTCACCTAAAAGGCCCTTAGTGCAAAAGTGCTGCATGTCATGGACAGCTGATTTGAATGTATTTCCAACAAGCACTCCACCAGCCTTACTCCCAGCCTTTCACGCTCCCATGCTTTTGGCCTGGACCCAGTATTTAGCACAGATGAATCAGCATCTCATTTATTTCCTGCATACAATTCTTTTATATGACATAAGAAGAAATGCTATATAGTGGTGGTTGTAGAAGAAATTATAAACTGGCCGGTTGTCCTTATTTACTCCCATGGAAACAGTACTCTATTTTTAAAAATTTTTTTAAATTTTTGGCTGAGTTGGGTCTTTGTTGCTGCACACGAGCTTTCTCTAGTTGTGGCGAGTGGGGGCTACTCTTTGTTGCAGTGCGCGGGCTTCTCATTGCGGTGGCTTCTCTTGCTGCAGAGCACAGGCTCTAGGAGCGCGAGCTTCAGTAGTTGTGGCATGCAGGCTCAGTAGTTGTGGTGCACGGGCTTAGTTGATCTGTGGCATGTGGGATCTTCCTGGACCAGGGCTCAAACCCGTGTCCCCTGCATTGGCAGGCGGATTCTTAACTGCTGCGCCACCAGGGAAGCCCCTATTTTTTTTTAAAAAGTGATATTCCACTTAAGGATTTTTGTGTTTTGAGGTTTTCTCTTTTTTGTAAGTAAGATCACTTCTACTCATCATCTTCCTACTGAATTATCCCTTAGCTTTTTAGAAAGCATAAAAGCTAGCGCCCCTAAATGTAGTGCAGATCACTCTAAATTAAACTACCCTACTTTATGTCAATACTTCACCATTTATAAAGACTAAGAGACCAAGAAGAGTGTTCACAGGGAAAACTTTAATGTGTGGATAAGCTAATAACAAGAGAAATCAATTTCATTAAGAGAATTTGGAAGAAGACAGAAAACATAAACAGTCTGATGAAAATATCAGATCTGCATTTTCCCCTGAAGGAAGTGAAATAGTTCAAGGTTTGGAATTTCCAAATTACTTTGAAGGCATTGAGTCCCAGTTTCCCAATAAAATAATATAATTTATTTTCTTTCTTCATCATGTAAACAGAAGCCTGAACCATTTTTGCAATAGACTGTTAGACCAAAAAAGCATTTTTCCCAAGATAGAAAGTGAAGGAGCTCAATGCCAAGGACTAAATTACTTCCAGCTGTAAAAGTTGATTTCATTTTTCCTGGGAAAGCTGGTATCAGCAGAGTTCACTGCCATTTGTGCAGCGTCTAAGAAAGGACACATCAACGGAAGATTAACAATGCAAATGCTAGTGGGCCCCCTGTACACATAGAGAATTAACCACAGTCTTAAAAAAATTTAAGTTCCCACCTAGATATATCTATGCTAGAGGGATTTACCTTTCAAAACAGCCAACACACAAACAAGCATATATACTAACAAGCTGAACTATAAATAATTGTTTATTTGCTAAGTTAAAGTACTTATGGTTTATAGAATTTAAATTCTATTTGTAACACATGCAGCGAAGGGACACTATTTTGGACCCCGACCCCGAGAAATCTGGGATGTTGCGTCACTCTCCACGGTGCTTCAGGTGAAGAGAATGTTTGGCTGATTTTCAGGTCCCAGAATAAAATTCCCAAAGAGGGAGGATGAAGATTTCTCTCCATCTCTGGGAAACACACTGGAGACAGCTGGGGTGTGTGCTATACACTGGGATATTCCTTAGAACATGACATTTGGTGACGCCACTTAAATATCTTCCACCTTGTCCAGAGGACTCAGTCCAAGGAATCAAGAAGGAAGGCTGAAAAATTGACAGAGCTGGCAGCTTCTTTTGGTGCTAAGGTCTGAATGTTTGTGTTCCAAAATTCACACACTGCAGTACTAACGCCCAGCGTGATGGTGTTAGGAGGTGGGGCCTCTGGGCCGGGTGGAGCCTCATGAATGGGATTTGTGCTCTTATAAAAGAGACCCCACAGAGCTCCCCAGCCCCTGCTACCAACTGAGGATACAAGAAGTCTGCGACCCAGAAGAGGGCCCTCATCCTATCATGCTGGCACCCTGATCTAGGACTTCCAGCCTCCAGAGCTGTGAGACCTAAATTTCTGTTGTTTATAAATTACCCACTCTGTGCTATTTTGTTATAGGAGCCCAAATGGATTGACATTTGGGGACCTAATGACAGCTTTCAAAAGAATCTCGTTCACATCTGATGGCAGTAAGAGCATAGAAGTGACTTAAAACAGGACGAGATTGGCAAGGGGAATCTGGAGAAGCACTGACAAAGGCCACAGAAGCAGAAAGAATGAACAGGAATGGGGGCCACCTCTTCCTACTGCAGGCTGAGGGCCTCAAGTGAGGCCCCCAAAACCAGAGGAGGGAGAAGATGACCAGAAGCAGGACATAGGCAATAGCAAAGCCCTTGGGGAGAAGGGAGGAGGCTCGGGGGTGGGGGGGCGGTGGCTTGAAGGTCTTATGCGGATGACAGATTCAGAGTTCAGGAAGTTGAGCCCCTATAATTGGTACCCAAGCCCACCCAAGATACTGTCTACCCTTAGGAAGGATGCAAAAGCCCAAGCTGCATCTGTGCAGTGGGTGGGAACAAAATGTGGGAATAACGGTTTCAGAAGACAAAGTAGAGGTGCTTGGAAAAACTCCCTGCACTTCTCCTGCTTGTGGTTCGCGAACACGTATTGAAGGAAGATATCCCTCAAGAATCTCTTTAGTGAAGAGCAGGTGAAATCCAAACAGAGGGCACAACATTCTAGACATTGGTATGGAGCAAGAGATAACCTAAGACCAGTTTCACTGTTCAAGTTAGTGGGTGATTCGCTCAGCAGGGGAGAAAGGGAGAGTAAGTGCAAACAAAGGACGACAGAGGAATTGCATGCAGAAATAATCCCCTCACTCAAACCCACGTTACAAAAAATTATACTTCTCACATAAATACAGAGCTGCACCTGGCCCGAAGCCCCCAGATGCCAATATTCTGTAAAATACACTTCGAAACATCTGACCAGGAGAATTTTTCAAACATATTTCCTTTGTGGGCTGTTTTAGCATAAAAAAAAGTTCCGTGGATTACTTTTGCTTGCCACTGGGAAGAAAAATTAAGAAAAAGAAAACCACCACAGAATTAATGGAAAGTACATCACTACTTTTGAGGAGATGCCAATAAAATGACATTTGCATTAATGTAAGAAAATAGAAAAGAACTGAATAAAGCTTTCAAATGTATAGATTATATTATATAGACGAATTCTAGTACATTATAGAAATGCATACTATAAGTCATATATGACATTAAGCCTTGGGCTATCTGCAGAGCTACCATGAACTATATCTCAAGAAGTAAGTCTCTGATGAGCGCACTTCATTCTTAGGAAATGACAGGCCCCACAGAAAATATAAGCTCTACCTTATTTTCAAAGAATGTTTCATGAAGGTATATCTTGATAACTAAAGAATTATGTATATAATTGTAGGTCTCAATGGGGTTCATACTAGAAAGATACCTACTTTCTCTATGAAAAGTTAATGATTCAAGAATATTAAATCATCAGTAAAAATTAAACAGGTATTTATTGGACATGTTCTGGCAGTTGACATTTGCAGTTCACCTGCCTATGATAAAGTGAGGGAAAAAAATCAATAAAACCCAACAACCTCCAGTGAATCAGAGAAATTCAATTTACTTAACAGCATCTTGAAGGAGACATTGTGCATTTGCAGACTGTCAGTCTCACTGCATAAAATATTGAGCTTCATTTTATCTAAAGAATTAGATTGTTCAGGACAAACAACATTTTAAATTAACCAGATTAAACAAAGGGCAATTCAACACCTCCAGGTCTCTCTACTTCGACATCAAATGCCCCTGACATTATTATGAAAGAACAAACTATTCCAAAGTTCTGAGGCGTTTCAAAAACTGGGTACTTTCTCAAAGTTCAGCTAGTTTCCTGAGTTGGTTTTCTTCCCTTGAGGCTCTCTCTATGCAAGAATGAGATGCGTCTGAAAAAAATGCAATTTGGCCCCATGACTGCATTCTTGATTTTTCACTATGTCCTAAAGCAAACAAATCCTAAAAGCTCTAGGATGGCAAAAGATATCAGCAATTGCTACCAGTAACTACGAAACAGAAAACCCAATACAAGAATATATAAACCGAAAAATAAAAATCAGAGGCAACTGGTAATTTCTATTGAAGGCAGTGATTTTCATCTCCTGCGCAGATGTTCTACTTCCTTTTCTGATATTCATATATTCACTCTCTTTCCTTCTATCCCTCACTCCCTCCCTTCTTCTGTGTGTGCCGGAGGCTGGTAGGGGTGGCGTGTCTGTCCTTCTTTCTTTACATCCACATCAAAGGCACACACATACAGCACTCTCAGGAAAGTTTTTGAAATCTTTAAACCTTGTCTTCAGCAAACTCTTCCAGGTAAACTGAAAGGAGGGGTAAACATTTCAGGGAAGACTTTGGTAGAGTTGTATGACAATCTTTTCCCAGAACGAAACTGCGTTTTAGTGATCAAGTCATTTGGGGGAAATGCTTTGACTTTTTATTGGAAAATACAATCTGAGTATCAGTATGTAAAAAAACATTCAAATATAAAAGTAATTCCTTTGTGGGTAGTGACCCTGCAAATAAATAACACAGACCCCTTTGGAAAGGAAAACTAGAAATCTTCCCAAGATCTAGGTAGGTAACTAGCAAAGAAGAGAGTGCATGTTTTAAGACACACAAAACCTGGTGTGTTTGTGAAGGAGAAGGGCAAGCCACACAGAGAACTGACTTCTGAGTCTCTCTGATAAAGGCAAGATGCCAGTCCACACCTAAATGACAGCAAAGAAGTGCTTCTAGAAGTTTCCTATTAATATGACAATGGGTCACTTTTTAATGCAAGAATTCATCAAGTATTCATCACTCCTACAAATAGCTAAGCAAAAATATTTGTTCCAAAATGCTCAGTAATATTAGAAAGAGGAGGCCCGATTCTAGGCATTCCCTGCCAAATTCACATGATACATGAGGTTTAACATCCTGTGTACAGACGTTCTGCACAGGGAGACTAAACGTATATAAATACTTTCTTCTTATCACTACATTCTTGGCATCTGAGTCCAGGTTTGGACGTCTATTCTCTTGTACTGTTAACCAGACTAGCTATGGGTGTTCATGCAGAATTAAGTTATTTTAGGAGGGTAGAAAATTGAAGGTTGGCATATAAGGGGAAGGGATACTTTGATAGGAATGGCTGAACATTGGTTGGGTGGCTCAATTACCAGCCAGTTTCTGACTCCAAGGAACACAGTGGTTTGATTGGTAATCATTCCTTTCTGTGCTATGAAAGAGAGTCAAAAGAGGCCACCCTCCAAGTGAAAGTATGTGCAGAAGTGAAAATACTACTCAAGATTCATGGACCACAACCTTGACTTCAGACCCGTAAAATAATCTCCCCATCCTCAATACACATGCAACAGTGTTAAGGTTACCTGGAAGGATCAGAGAGACTCCAAAACAACCAAAATTTCCGAAGCACTCAGGTTCTTTACATTATCTTATTTAAGCCTCATAACATCCTTGTGTGGCATGTAGTAGTTTTGAAGTCAATATATTCTATTGATATCGATCAAGATTTCCTTCTCTTCTTTATGTAAATTAAACACACATATGCAAAGTAACTACATATTTCCAAAGGATGCATGCATAATTAATAAGACGAAAGAGCAAACATATGATAGAGGATGGCTTTTGGAAGGGGGGAGGAGTGCACATAACATATAATGTTAGCAAAATGCCAGCAAAATGCTTTATTAACGATTATGAAATTCATCCCAACAGAATTCCCATTTTACAGATAAGAAAACCAGTAGCTTTGAGAGGTTAAGAAACTTGTACAAAGGCATTTGGCTAAAAAGTGTTGGTTCCAGGAATGCAAGCCATTTTCTGACTCATTAAGCTTTACTTAAACTCCCAACACTGATATACGGGACTAGAATTCAACAGCCACCGCAAATGTCAAATGTCCATGCACCACCACAAAGAGTAGCCCCAGCTCGCCGCAATTAGAGAAAGCCCACGCACAGCAACGAAGGCCTGACGCAGCCAAAAATAAATAAATAATAAATAAATTAAAAAAAATAAGTAAGTAAATAAATAAAATGATTCTGTCCTGCCTAAAAAAAAAAAAAAAAAAAAAAAAAAAAAAGGAGACTTCACAGAAACATCTTGTCAAATGGAAGGTCACACCAGCCCTTTCACTCTCCAATGTGTGCACGCCATACAAACTGAATGAGCACTTCAAAATCATTTTCTTCAATACAACAAACCCTAAATTAAGTTCAGTGAACCCTTACTAGGGCCTGACTCCATTCAAATCACTCTGCTTTGGATTCTGGGTTCTAAACATTTCTAAGTCAATGATTTGCCTGATTTCAAGCAATTATGCTGATGTAATAACCTATGACGTGTACAGACCTATTATTATAATCACTTTTAGATAAATAATCCCAATAAAGGATTCTCCTAGTCCTCAAGTATAAATATCTTTAGAATATATTCTATAAGAAATTGAAATTCAGATACGCCATATTTCTTGGTCAAGGTCTCCACATGGAAGGCTGAGTTGAAATACATTACAAATGTAAAGGAAAAATGATTTAATAGGAAAGCCAAAGAGAAGGGTTAGGAGATGGATAGAAATTGGAACATTTTAAAATTACAAAAATGCTGGCATTAATTATGATCCTAAGATGGGATTCAGTACAACAGGCAAAAGGTTATCCAATATTAGCTTGTTCTGATTGATAGCTGATAAAGTTTTTCCTCTCTTTCTTATAACTTTGGGTGGGGCCTGGGGGGAGTGATATTTCTACAAAGGTTTCAAATGTTGTCTCCTACCTAAACAGATACTAACACTCCTCTTTAAATAGAAGGCGTTCTTTTCTGTTACTCCCATTTATGGCTGGTCTAGAGTCTATTCTTCGGTTGCCAAAGTTTGGGACAAGTTATATAAACTTGTTATTGAAGCATTCTAGGAAATACACAACCACAAGTCTGGGAGGAAGCTGCAGAGTAGACTTTGCTTTCGTAAAACTGTACTTTACTGACACCCACCAGGGCCAAAATGGAAGTTCCCACTTGATGAGTCATTGGTTCCATATCTTTGGAAGCATGGCGCATGAAGAATTCTTTTCAAACTGCTGACTGCTTCCTCAGCTTCTGAACATCTGTGTTGCTCTGTTCCCATGACCACTTTTATTTTGTATTTTGCCAGCTGAAGATTAATTCAAATCAAAAGGCAATTCATCATGCTTGGTTTTCTCCACATTTATTCCATTGGTAAGGGAATTACTGCCAGACAGTACAGTCATGTGGCCTCATAATTCCTGGGCCTAGGTAAGAAGAGGTATGTTTGTTATTCCTTACAAACACATGTAAGGAAAAAAGGAGACATCTTGTTTGTTTCACCTGGTTTTCAGTACATTGTAGGATCCTATCATTTTCTTTGCCCTAGTCACCAATTTTTAAAAATGGCCCCTCCTTACCCCTCAACTGAAAGAGCACACAAAAAAACACTCCAACTCAGTTTTAAAGTCCAGTTCAGAGTTTCTCAGGCTCATGGGAGCACAGTGTGTGTGTGTGTTTGTGTGTGTGTGCACGCGCGCACGTGCTTTAATATTTCGCAGCTTGCCTACATCTGAAAAAAATTCAAAAAACAGAAATGGGGGATTGGCTTTCTAAAGTCGCTAGTTATTAGCTATGTTAAAATGCTGTGACAGTATTCTGAACATGTCAAATGCCTTCAACATTTCCTGCTGAAGGAATTTTGACCTCTTCCTGCACTCCCACAGCTTTCCACTGTCAACAGGGTTTTTATTTGCAGCAGAGAAAGGCAGAGGCTGGTCCTGATCAAGGATCTGGGCTGGTAACTGAGCACATTCCCAGAACTGATCACAGATAGACACACACAAGGATGGAGACTCAGACTGGGATAAACTTTTCATTATAAATAAATAAATTCAAGTAAAATATCAATGGATATTGGTTATAAATCATTTTACCTTGGGGAAAAAAAGAGAAAATGGGAGCCAAATAAAGATTTTTTTAAATGCCCAAATGCCCTCAAAACAAAAAAATCACGTCAAATTAAGTTAAAATAGACACCAGAAACTTCTTTATACAATTGACTTTGTTCTTGAATCATATGCACAAGAATATCTTCCAGGGATCACAGTCAGAGACAAGTAAGGCTACAGACAGACTGACCCTGAAAAGGGCCTCATCAATCTTCATTTGGTAAAAGTACCCTGACTCTTTCCATCACTCCTTCTGTTAAAATTGTATGTTGTTTTTTCATCAATGAATTGAATGTATCCTATATTTCCACAGGATGTCATTTTTTCTCTTGTCACTCAAAGGTGGTCAAAGCTGTCACTTCTGTAGCGCAGAATTACCCAGAAAGCCCCCTACCAGCAATTAATCAGAAGAGAAGCAAATAGAACAATAAGAGGATGATGCCTGAGATACACAAGGTATCACAGAGACGACCAGGAAAAAACCCAAACCAACGAGTTGTGACCCACGTTCCGTAGGGTCTTTAAAGAACAAGATCTACTCTGCACCTTACGTTCACTTTCATGGGCTCATTAATCCATGTCATATAAAGCTGTATCTTATACTCCATGGAAAACCAAGTCTTAAATGGAACCAGTGAAATCTACTTACTGTAATACACCATCACTTGGCTGAGAATGTGTGGGGAAGGAGTGGCAGGGTAATTCACAGCAATTGCTACCCAGGAAGCTCAAAGAAGCTGCTGGAAATACAATGAAATGCAAGGTCTCCAAATCAGCTATGTTCTGATGGAACGTTACAGATATAATATTTCATATTCATGGACCACTGGTGAACAGAGCCCACAAGAAGACCCATCTTGGCATGCAGCCATCCAGGATGGGTCAGAACCGTGTGTGAGTGACAAAGAACTGGCTCTTGTAATTTTGTGAAGATGAAGAAGAAAGTATCTTTGATACATACAGCTTTGTGGAAGCTACCTAGCTATAACACGATGACGAAAATCAACATAATTCTTCTCTCATCTCTCACTCTCTCTTCTGATAAAATCTAAGAAAATCTAAGGGTAGAAGTAACAGACTTCCAAAATAAAAGAGGCAGTCAGGCCTGATATTCAGCCACAGGCAGCACCAGGCCAACTGTTCATGGTCGGCACCTATTTTGAGAGACAGGTATTATGAAATATTGTCAATAACAGTTGTGCCTCAACTAAGAGATGACAAAAACCTTAGAAGAATGAAGCAAAGGGAAGAATAGGAGAAGTTAGGTATTTTAAGGGTTTATATTTTGCTAATGGTGAAAGAGGAAGTATAGTCTATCATTAAGTACCAGAGATAACAATTGAAACGTGTAGCCAACAAAATCAAGGACAAGGACATTAGTTTAAAAAAATCTTAAGAAATAGATCTAGAGAGAAAAAAAAGAAGTGGCACATTTGAGAGGGAAATGGTAAAAATAAGAGCTGTCAGGACAACAGAATTAAGGGAAAAAAAGGTTAATGGAAGAGAAAAAATTTTACAAAGGTTTTAACAAGTAAAGGGTTAATTTCAAGTAAAATAAAAAACATTAAGAAATTTTTTTTAAATTAAGACATTTAAAAAATTTTAAAATAAGACCACCATCAAAACCCCAATGGATAAGTGGGTAAGAGATTCAAAAATTTAATGAAAGAGGAAATAAAGAAAGTAAAAAAAAAAAACCAAAAAACCCACAAAACCATTGCTAATGACTAAAGAAATATAAATAAATGGAATTATACCAGCGAATATTCCAGCAAAACTTTTTTAAGGGGTCTTCAGGGATGGCGTGTAGAAAATAAGTAAACTCATTCATTGCTGATGACATTATAAATAGCATTTATCTGGAGAGATATTTGCCAACGAGAAGACAGTAAATATGTTCAGTGACTCCCCAGTTGTTATTTATCTATAAGATAATTTTAAAAATGTGTATGACACATTGAAAACTAACTGTAAACAACTTCAAAGCTTGTTAATGGGGGAAAGCCATGTATATTAGAGTATAATTGATATAACTGAATATTATGCTGTCACTAAGAGGATAAATCCGATTTTTTTTTTTTTTTTTTTTTTGCGGTATGTGGTCCTCTCACTGTTGTGGCCTCTCCCGTTGTGGAGCACAGGCTCTGGACGTGCAGGCTCAGTGGCCATGGCTCACGGGCCCAGCCGCTCCGCGGCATGTGGGATCCTCCGGGACCGGGGCACGAACCCGTGTCCCCTGCCTCGGCAGGCGGACTCTCAACCACTGCACCACCAGGGAAGCCCCCGATATTTAAAAATGTGGAGATTTACAAAATCATTAAAAGGAGAAATATGTATGCAAAATATACATATACGTATGCATACATCTACTGAAGTTGTATAGAAATTACTTAAACTTTCTTTCCCTTCCAGTTTTATTGAGATATAATTAACATATAGCACTGCATAAGTTTCAGGTGTACAACATAATGATTTGACCTACATACATCATGAAATGATGACCACAATAAATTTAGAAAACATCCATCCTCTCATCTAGATACAAAATAAAAGTAAAACGAAAAAAATATTTCCCCACGATGAGAACTCGTAGGATTTACTCTTAACAACTTTCATGTACAACATACAGCAACATTGCTTATATTTACCATGTTGTACATTATAATGCTAGTACTTATTTAACTTATAACTAACTGGAAGTTTGACCCTTTTGACCACCTTCATCCAATCCCCCCCTCCCTACCTTCCACCTATGGTAACCACAAATTTGATCTCTTTTTCTATGAGTTTGTCTGTTTTGAAGTATAACTGACCTACAACACTACATTAGTTCCTGGTGCACAACACAGTGATTTGATATTTCTATGCATTACAAAATGATCACCATGATAGGTCTAGTTACCATCTGTCACCATACAAAGATGTTACGTTATTATTGACTATATTCCTCACATTGTACATTTCATACCTGCGACTATTTTGTAACTGGAAGTTTGTACCTCTGAATCTCCCTCATCTATTTCTCTTATACCCCCTCTCCCTCCCCTCTAGTAACTACTTATTTATTCTCTGTACCTATGACTCTGTTTCTGTTTTGTTTTGTTTGTTCAATTGTTTTTTAGATTACACATATAAGTTAATTCATATGGTGTTTGTCTTTCTCTGTCTAACTTATTTCATGTAGCATAATACTTCTGGGTCCATCCATGTTGTTGCAAATGGCAAGAGTTCATTATTTTTTATGGCTGAGTAATATTTCATTGTGTGTGTGTGTATACACACACATACATATATATTTATATATACACACATATACATATATATACACACACATATATATGTATATATATATACACACACACACATATATATATACACACACACACATATATATATACACACACTACATCTTCTTTATCCTTTCATCTTTTGATGGTCATTGAGGTTGTTTCTATATCTTGGCTATCATAAATAATGATGCAATGAAGATAAGGATGATTATCATTCTGAATTAGTATTTTCTTTTTCTTCAGATAAATACCCAGAAGTAGAATTGCTGGATCCTATGGTAGTTCTAGTTTTAATTTTTTGATGAACTTCCATAGTGTTTTCCACAGTGGCTGCACCAATTTACATTTCCACCAACAGTGCACGAGGGTTCCCTTTTCTTCACAACCTTGCCAACAGTTGTCTTCTGTTGTCTTTTTGTTGACAGCTATTCCGACAGGTGTGAGGTGATATTTCACTGTGGTTTTCATTTGCATTGCCCTGATGATTAGTGACGTTGAGCATCTTTTCATGTGTCTGTTGGTCATCTGTATGTCTGCTTTGGAAAAATGACTATTCAGGACTTCTGCCGGTTTTTTAATCAAGTTGTTTTTTTGATGTTGTTAACCCCTTATCAGATATATTGTTTGTAAATATCTTCTCCCATTCCATAGGCAGCCTTTTCATTTTACTGATAGTTTCCTTTGCTGTGCAAAAGCTTTTGAGTTTGATAGAGTCCCATTTGCTCAGTTTTGGTTTTGTTTACCTTGCCCGAGGAGACAGATGCAAAAACATATTGCCAAGACGGATGTCAAAGAACGTACTACCTATGTTGTCTTCTAGGAGCTTTATGGTTTCAGGTCTTAACATTTAAGTCTTTAAACCATTTTGAGTTTATTTTTGTATAGAGTGTGAGAAAGTCACCAAAATTACTTTTAAATTTATAAATATTATGCTGCCATTAAAAAGATATATATATACACATATATATGTATATATAAAGAAATATGGAGATTTACAAAAATATTAAAAGTCAAAAGATACATACATACACACATAAATACATACATGCATAATATAGTGCAATTATATATACGTATTTTTGTAAGTTTGAAACAGAAGGGAGCACAAAGGAATGAAACTAGTTGTGGCATCTGGAATGTTTATTATGGGTAAATATTTTTATAGTTACAATTCAATTTTCCCCTCTTTTTTATTATATAGGTAGATTTAAGAGAACCCAGAGAAAAGCATTTTCCAGTTGACATATTCTAGATCGTAAGAAACCCCAGAAGAAATTACGAGTTTTTAGGCCTCGACTGCACAGAAAGGGAGTTATGAAAGGTCACTGATATTTGACTTGTATAAGAATCCCTCTCAGTGAGAAAATATTCAAGAAAAAACTCAGCCCTTAAAATTTTCCTTTCTCTCTAGAAATATGTGACTGTAAAACTGGTGAGTATAATATTCGATGGTGGTATATTTGATGTCTCTGCAGAGAGAGGATTCTTCTCACTGGCAATGAGCAGACTTATGTGTGCAATAATTACATACAAACGTACATACACATATATACATACACATGCACCATACATTCACACACACACTCAGTGAATGACAACCTTTTAAGGTAAATAGGCATTGTTAGATAATAGAGTGTATATTCGGGAGATCTTTCCTGAAAGCGTCAGAGCTCCACGTCATGCCTCTCCCTGCCCTGGCCACTGGCTTAGGGCTTTGACCTTGCTGTTCTTCCCATCTAGAACGCTATTTTCCCCATATAGTCACATGGCCCAGCCAGAAGTTCTATGAGAAATATTAAACAACTGGCATACTTTTGGGAAACAACCGATTAGTCCAAACATCTAGCCAATCAGAAGGATGCTGGGTGTAAAATCTGTAAGGCTATACAGGCGCCTCCCCGCTGGATGCCAGCCTTCGTGCCCTTACTCCCTTCAGATCGGGGCTCAAATATCACCTCTTGGAGAGGTATTCCCTGAGAGCCCTATCTAAAGAGGCATTCCAGGCATTATCTTGTGACCCTACCTTCTTTTTTTTCCCAATAGCATTTATCATTACCTGCCAATGTATATTATGTATTTATCTGTCAAACTTGCTATTGTCTGTATTTCTCCTATTATGTAAGTTCCAAGAGGGCAGGGACCTTGCCTGCTCTTCTCAAGGTTTCCTGTGATCTCCACTTGCTAAATCCAATGGTCAATTCTTACTTCTCATCTTTGACTTCTCATTAGCAGTTGACCACCCTTTTTTCTTTGAACCCCTTCCCCCTCTAAGCTCTAGGACACCAAGAGTGCTTAATTTGCTGGGTTTTTTTTTTTTTTTTCTGGCTGCTGCTTCTCAATCACCCTCTCATCTCCCTGACCTCTGAGACTGGTTGGAGCACCCCTGGGCTCAGTCCTTGGTGTTCTTAGCAAGAATCACAGCTTTAAATAACACCTATATGCTGATGACTCCCAAATTTCTACCTTCAGCCTGAGTTCTAGACTCATCTATCCAATTGCTTGCTGGTCATCTCCCCTGGATGTCGAACAGGCATGGCAAACTTGTCTCAAATGGAATTCCTTGCTTACCACCCCCAAAACGTATTCTTCTTAAATCCTCCCTAGCTCAGTTAATATGAATTTTTCTGGTCAGACCAAAAACCTTAATGTCATCTTTGATACTACTCTTTCCCCCACGCTCCACATCTGGTCTGTTAACAAAATGTGTTGATTCATCCTTCAAACGATATCCAGAATCTTATCTCTTCTCATCACCTCCATTTCCACCATTCTGGCCTGGGCGGGCATTATATCTTCTGTGTATTATTGCAAAAGCCTCTTAAATGATCTCCCTGCTTCTCTCCTTGTTCTTTTCAATTTATAACAGCACCAGAGCCAGGATGCTTTTGTTAAAACATTTAAGTCAGATCATGTCATTCCTTTGCTCAAAACCAAACCAGGGCTTCCATGTCACCTTGATGTCATTAGTCTCAAGGCTCCTTGTTATCTCTCTGACCTCACCTGTCACTGCTCCACCAACCACACTGGACTCCCCTCTGTGCCTCAGACAAGTCAGACGTGCTGCTGCCTCAGGGCCTTTGCACTTCGTTCTTCTGCCTGGAATGCTATTCTCCAGATACTCACCTGGACGGCTTCTTCATATTACTCAAAGTCACTTCCTTAGTGAAGTCTTACCCAGCCCGTCTACCTAAATTTAAACTTTTCCAGACTATATCACTTATGTAATATTTACTTTGATTCCATTTCCAGTGCGCCTAGTTTAAAGCATTTTAATGGGACTGATGAGGCTAGAGGAGAATGCACAGGCCAGATCACAAGAGCCCGGCGGAGAAAGCTTTGACCTTTCCTGGAAGGTGGTGAGGAAGCAGCAAAGGCTGTTAAGCAGAGATGTGATACCATCATAGTTGTGTTTAAAAGTCATTATTTTGCTAGGGCTGATTTTTTTAACCAAGCATAGGGAATATCAAACTCTGGCATAAAAAGGAGACCAACAGAATGTTATTGGAGATTTCATGCAACCCTAAATTCTTCCTTAGTCAAATAGCTTCCATTTCTATTCATTACTCTATGACAACCTTATACTTTAGTGGTTATGTTCGCCGAGTCCACTTCACAGGAACTGACGAACTTTAAATTCTTCAACCACTTGGGACTTCTCATTAACTTTTCCCCGTAATTCTCAAAGTTACAAATATTGAACAATCAGAAACCCCTAAATAAAGCAAGATTTCACATTAACAGGAGAACCTTTAAATATTAAGAAGTATGATAAAATTCTAAGTGACGTGAGGCCAACTGTGGCATGCTGGGAGGGAGCCTATTTCCCCTCCAGAGGAACAGATCCTGTTCAACTCCAGCAATTTGTTGCCAGACTCCTCTCTTTTTCAAATAAAAGCCAAAATTCAGATGTTTATGTGAAATCTCCCAAGTTTTGAAATATTGAAAGGAAATCAAACCTTCCTACAGTCGCATTCAACTCTAGCTGTGGCAATTTTTGCCATCTGATTTGGGAGCCTGTGATACCCTTTCAGTCATTTACTTACTTGCTAACCATTCTATGCCTCAGTTTCCTTAACTGTAAAACTTGGATAATACCACCACCACCTAATAAGATTGCAGTTAGGAATAAACTAAATCATAAATGGAAAGTGTTTTGTGCATGTTCTATAGTAAGTCCTCAGAAAAGTTACAATTCTCATGATCAGATTTTTCCACTGAAAATAAACACTTGGCATCTGCCCACCTAGAAATCACCAAAGCTTCTGGATCAATTGAGAACATATCCTGATACACACTCAGTGGAGATCACTCTTCTGAGGGCTGTGCAAATAGGCAAGGAAAATAAGCAGGGCACCTGCCTTTGCCAATAAAACTAGAACGAAGAAGCAGAGTAAATGAGCATTAGGTCAATTTAAAGACATGCACCAAAATTCATGAAATGGATATTAGCAAAACAATAAGTAAAGCTGAGAATCTGAAGACAAGGGAGCGATGTGAGTTGGTGGATTATATATAAGGCAGGGCTGGGTGTGGGATGAGTCCATACTGAGTAGCTTCCTTAGGAAAATGGGTGTTTAGGCAGGTTTCAAAACAGGACAAGAGATGATATTTAAATTGGTGGATGTAATGGAAAAGAAAAGTGATGAGGAAGTGAAGGAAGATGTCATGGAAGTCATACAAGTGTGTCAGCGTGCATATGAGAAAGGCTTCCCTGGCTGGAGTAGAGCTCTGGAAAGGAAGAAGGGTCTTCCGCATTTGGCTATGAGGGGTAGGCATGAGAAGAGATTAAATCTGTCAACAGTGATAAAAATGAAAAAGAAAATGAGATAAATGACCCAGCCTCCTTTCCTCTGCGAAAGCTGCCTCTTCAAAATGCTCTCTCCCTCCAAAGGGAGCTGTGTTGAAAATGTGGTCCTGTTCGAGAGCCCTCTCTCTCCCCAGGCAGTGGGAAAACTCTGCAAGCACCTGGTCTGTGAGACAACTGAGATGTCCTATATTTATCTACACTTTTTTCCTTCACTCCTTTTAAAAAAATCACACATCTGCTGTAAAAAGCACATAATGACATTTAAGGGAAATATCTCAGGTGAATAAAATTACCTTTATTTCCCAAAGCTAACATATAATTCTTTTCATTTTTATACTTTCCTGTCTAATTTCTGTCGGTTACATCTACAGATTTGTCAAGTTATAATCATCGTGTATATTCAATTCCATCATCTATTTTGTTCATTTGCCATGTAACTAAGTGCCCCCCAAGTTTCTACATTATGACTTATGTCTGCACTCTAGTTCATCAAGTCGATGCCCCACTAATTTGCTAAAATATCAGGCATTTAAATACTGTCTGTTCTTTTCTGTCAAAGAAAATGCTAGGATACCCACTGTTTTGCACGGTTTTGTGCTTTTTAAAAAATTCTGTGGGACAATTTCCTCGAGATAAATTCAAAGGGGTGGGATGACTGGGCCACATGGTATAAGCACTTTAATTTCCCTTTAATTCACTTATATTAAAATGAGCATGGATGGATTGTACCTGGCAACTTGGAATGCATAACCAAAGACACTTAGCCCGGAGTGTGATTCATACCAGCTCACACTTCAGGTCTCAAAATGCTCCACGACCTCAAAAGGGTCTGGACACACTAGATATTGGCCATTTAATGGAGTACAATCGAATGTCAGGACATTCCTTTTTTCCTCTCTAACTCCCCCCTACAAAGTTAATGTGCTGCTAGTAAAGACGTAAGTAGCCACCTTCTCTCTTAGGATAAATTGCTCAGGAGAGATATAATAGTGTGTCTGCAAGCCTGGAAATCTAATAAAGAAGAATTAGCTGCTACTGAGAAAGATGAGTGAGGCCTAGCTGTGAACTGTATTAGGCACTAATATAATAAAAGGATGAGGTGAAGGCACACATCAAATTGAAGCTACAAATCATACACAGTACCAGAGAAACTGTGATAACGAAGAATAAAGTCGAGGTTAGAGAACCTGCGATATTTTATAAAACACTATTACTTTAAAATACACGTGAAAAAGAAACGTCGAGGTTATTATTATTGAAGAGCACAATGAAAGTGAAACAACTTTGACCACAGCTTTTAGTTGAGCAATTGGTAATAAAAAATGCTTTGGAAGGAGTAGTGGTAGGTTTTAATAAAGATGGAGGGCCTTGGGGAAAATGACTAAATCTAGCTTCATGCAGGCAAGGTGAGATGAAGATTGGTTAGTTTTTTGGTTAATCTCATCAGGACGAAAGAATCAGCTCTGGAAGTCTTCTAATTTCACTTGACCAGTTGGGGTAATACAACACTCTGTATTGCCAGGTGCCCAATGCCATTGGTGGGTGCTGGGTACACTGAGATCACGTCTCTATAGTGACAATGTGCAGTTCACAGCATGAGAGCACGATAAGCTCTGCTTCTCTTGGCCACCCACTCCATGGACTGGTTAGAAAGTGGTCTCTTTAGAAATGCAGCAATCCCCAAGGAATGTTCAACTTAATGGTGCCCTGCATTTGCCAGTTTATAGGCAGGGTGGCAGCCTCTCTCCATCTGGTCCTCTGGCAACACAATCAGCTCTGGTTCAGGGCACTGGTTTCTTGGTTTTTATCTCAAACTACTTTCAAAGGACATTATATGTCAAAGGTGACGTGACGCTATATGATTCCACTTGCAAGAGAGTGGTAGTTTAGATTTCTGAAGGGCCTTCTCAAATACTAAATAATCAGCACGAAAAAGCTGTATTGCATCTCTGAACTCACAGGATGTAAGAGAAACTTCTCAGGTGAAAATAAAAGATACATCAGGGCTTGAAAAAGTGGTATTTTCCTGACAGCAAATGCTATTGTCAGGGTTACAGTGGGAGACTAGGACGTGAGGCAGAACCTAGGTGGCAGAAGAGAGCCAGAGAGCCCTTGATTAAGCCTGAGATGCTGGGCAGGGGCTAAAGTGGACCTAAGTCAGCAAGTCCTGATGACAAACACAGAATCTCTGGAGAAAAGTAACCTCGACTTAGACCTTCTAGTTTTTCACAGTTAACATCAACCAAATCTGAATTCCACCATGAGTAAGAGTCAGCAGAAATAACAAATAACAGAGTTAGACAACAAGCACTTCATATATTTGAATTAAAAATAACTACAGAATGCTTAAAAATTTTTTTTAAAAACTGAATCCCCCAAATAAGCAAGCAATAGGAGATAGAAAATGATTAGGGGATTGAAAAATGGAACTGTTGGAAAGAAAGTTAAGTACTGAAATAAAAATACTTTGCTGATGGTTTCATCTTGAATATACCAGAAAAAATACTCATCACCACTTCCCATCTGAGTTCAATGTATCCTTTCATTGCTTACATTTTTAAGTCATTTTAATACACTGTAGAAGAGTACAGTGATAAAAGAATTCAATGTATCCATTTGATAGTTCCAAGAGAGACTTAGTTTTATTCTATGAAAAATTAGTAAGATTTCTCTTTGTTTTTCAAAAGAACTCTAAGAAGTAATGAGAGTCAGAAGCGATTAATACTTACAAATAGTTCAAACCCCTCATAAAAGAAATTCAAATGTTAAAAATTGGGTACAATGTGCCCTGAGGATTAAATAACCATTTAACCGCAGCTGACCACAGAATAAGTAAACAGAATAATGGATCAGAAGAAATTACTCAGAATGCAGCACAGAGATCTGGAGATAGAAAATATGCAAAAGAAGTCAGGAGATGTGGAGGACAAAGAATAAGATGGTCTAATGTGTATCTAATAAGAGCTTCAAAAAGAGAAACTAAATAGAAAAGAGGCAATATTTGAAGGTATAATGTCTGAGGATTTTCCAAAAGTGATTAAAAAATCCAGAGATATAGGAAGCACACTTGCAAAAAAATGACTCAAGAATACATACTTCAAAAAATGCTTCACTCATACACCCCATGCACAGAGGCACATTTTAAAGAAAACATGGTGTATCTTATGTCAGCATTTACTAAATGCCTCTTGAGTCAGGAACTGCTCTAGGCACTAATTTGCCAGAGCAGTTCATTATAATTAAGGTGTTCCTCTCTTTACACAATGGAATTGCTGACCCCAAATTTTGCATAACTTTTTTTTCTTGAATCATATTTTAAAGGTAATGTAGTATATTGCTATTTTAAAATATCCTATTACATAGCCCTTGATAAAGAGGGGAATCTTTCTATAAAACAAATATTAAGAAACTGTGATTTTTCACACACTACATTTTCTAGAAACAAGATGTAAACACATATCTGTGAAAGCAGCTATTTTTACAGTTGTTGTTAACATAAACTTTAAAATAATACCTAAACACCTGCCCAGGCCCTTAAAATAGAAGGCTGTGGGCTGGTGAGAGAAACATGGCTGAATAGTCAGCACTGACAATCTCCCAAGGTCTTTTTGTACTTGAAAGAGTCTTAGGCTGCCCCTCAGCTCCTTTCTCCCCAGCCTGAGGCCTTTGCAGCACATTTTTTTTTTTTTTTTTTTTTTTTTTTTTTTTGCAGTACGCGGGCCTCTCACTGTTGTGGCCTCTCCCGTTGCAGAGCACAGGCTCCAGACGCGCAGGCTCAGCGGCCACGGCTCACGGGCCCAGCCGCCCCGCGGCACGTGGGACCTTCCTGGGCCGGGGCACGAACCCGCGTCCCCTGCATCGGCAGGCGGACTCTCAACCACCGCGCCACCTGGGAAGCCCCTGCAGCACATTTTTAAAACATGCAACAGAGGGAGGAACAAACAACCTTTGCATTCCTCTCTTTCCTTGCACCTAATCCTCAACTCCTCCTTTGGTAGCCAAAGATATGAAGGAGGAAGAAAAGGCTCTTCTTCTCAGCTCCCACCCCCTTATATCAGAGATCCCAGGTCTCAGGAAGGGGGTAGAAAACCAGGGCCCATTAAGACTTCTTGGCCTGCCTTCCTTTCCCTACTCCTCATATATCTCTGAATCCCTTTGAAGATCACAGAACACAGGGCCCAGAATTTGACAAAAAGAGGAAAATCTACCTACATAAAAGGTATAACTGGATTTTAAAAAATATTATGCATGATTCACAACAGTGTAAATTGCTTCAAAAGGAAGGATTGAGCTAAACCTCGACTATCCAAATACTAGCTGTGGGCTCTTGGGCAAGTTATTATTTAATCTCTCTGTGTCTCAGTTCCCTCATCTATAAAATGGAAATAAAAACAGTACTCATCTCATAGAGATTTTGTGAAGCATAAATTAGTACACCATTAGGGTCCACTGTATCCAAATTTAGCTTCTGACTTTCGTTTTGAAACAGTAAGGACTTAGAACTTACATATTCCAGTGCCTGCAATATGATAGGCATTCAATAAATGTTAATTTGTACTTTAAAAAAATTATATAAGTTATATCTCAATCATGTTTTGCATAATTAAAATTGTATGTATGATTTTGTGTTACATATAAGTATAACTTTAAAGTAACTTAGATAAAGTCTGGAAGGATATAACCAAAAAAGTTCGTAGTGGTTATCTCTGATTAAGGTTAGGGGCTGATTCCTTTTTTCCCATTTTACTTATGTGAATTGATTCTATTTGTCTGCAATTAATTAGCAACACACTTATAAAAATAATATACGCTGGTTTCTCTTCAGATTGTATAAACCTTTTGCCTTTTACTTATAAAAAGAAAAAAGTTTCATTAAAAACCACTAGTTGAAAAATTAAAACAGCTATCATTTTAGTTTGGTTTCCCCAAATATAAAGATGTTGAAAGATATTGTTTCCTTACGTGACTAAACTACCTTAGCTTTTATAAATAGCCCAGTATTCTGAAATATTCTTTTAAAAATTACTTTTTTGAAAAACATTATTCTTACAGAAAGACAGTAAAATTTCTTTAGCCAACATGTGTTTGCTCATATCAATGCAAGACTTTCCAAAATCCTTATTGGCTCTAGAGAAAATGTAACTGAACAATATTCCTTAAGTTTCAATACATTTGATGGTGTTGCTGTTACACTCTTTATCAGAATATCACCAAAAACTTTTTTGCTTGCCAATGTGAAATTTGTAGTTTAATTCCATATAGGAAAGAAACTCACATATCACAATCACTGATGTAGGTGTCAAAATTAAGCAGGGATGAAGGGAATACATTGTCCAATTGGAGGCTCTCAGAGCCAAAGTGGGTTATTTAATTTGAAAGTAATACGGGATTAGGTATCTCAACCATTCAGATTCTCCATTTGGGTGTTACTAGCCACCCAGACATGACGATGGTGATAGAAGCAACTAACTATAGTTGCTAATCAAGAGTAACGAGGGAACAGATGATTGAAAACAGATCACGGAAAAATCATTCTATTTGGTTTTAGAATGAAGTTGTGATTCGTTTTGCAAATTTGCTCTCATTATTTGGGGAGTAAGCAGTTCAGTCACGTGCAGAGAAATTGAAAGACACTGGTCAGTATTCAATTTCTTTTTTTAAAACCATAAAGCAAATAATTCACACTAAGGTAATTAAGAGCACAATGCTTTTATTTGCTTTCTCTGGATGAGCTTTGACCTTGGAAAAGAACCCAGAGAAACAGTCTGCTGATGAATATGCCTGTGGTTCTTTAAAACATAGTAAGTGCCCATACAAGCCTGCTGAACAGTCACTGAGCTACTGCAGCCCTCCACCCCACTCTTCCCATGCACCCTTTCCTGTTGACCCACCCCACTGCCTCCCAGGGGACTTCCCTGTGTCCTGATAAGCGCTCACCCCTACTACACGCATCAGCAGTCCCTTCGACAGAGCCCAAGTATTCTGGTATCTGCCCTCCTCTTGGACCTGGCAAGAGTCCAACACCCGACTCTGGGCATCCTGCCCACCAACAGGACCAAAATCCTTTTACTCCGAAAGTGGTGGGTGTGCAGACTCAACTTCACTGTGTAGGAAATTATAACTCCAAGTGATTTCTCCTAATTAAAACCAACATCATTATCCTTTGATACAACTGAAATAATTAACTCTTAGCAACAACAGGAAGGCCCTATGGCAGTGATCCCATGAACTACCAGACGAAACAAATCTGTGCACAAAATCAAAGGTACGTCGCATCAATAAATTGTGTACACACAATTTGTATTCTGATCTTGATATGTCAAATAGATGCATTCCTATCAAGATGACTGAACACATCTTTCTATATATAGAAGATGTGGTCCTATTGGAAACCTCTGATAACAGGTTTCTTATTATAAAATTACTACATAGTCATCGTTTGAGAAATATACAAAGGAGGAAGAAAGGGAGAAAGGGGAGAAGTAGAGGGAAGAGAAGGAGGAGGAAAACTCTTAATCTCACCATCCAGGGATAATACCATGAATATTTTGGTGGTTTTTTAAAATTGAGACTATTATATACCATCTGATTTTTAGTCTGCCCTTTCCCACAGGATAGGTTGCAAACATATTTCGGTCGGTACAGAATCCTTACAAAGCTTTGAGATCAACAGGATACAACATTTGCCCCCATCCTGGATCGAGTGGTTTGTTCTGCTCTCCCCACTTTAAACCCAGCATCTTCCTCTGGCTACAAAGTCTGCTCTGCAGGCCCCGCTCCTTCTCAGCAGCTCCCTTTCACACCGAGGCTTTCTTGGCCACCAGCAAACCAGCCAGGGGGGCCATACATTTAGCTAAATAACTTATTCCTTAGCCTCCTCACTTGTATTCTATGATCCTTTGATCTTTTTCAGATACAGACTTCAATGATTTGGGTTTTGTATCATTTCCACAAAGTCTAAATATACTAGGTTAAAAAAGCTGACTGATCAATCATCAAATAGAGAGTTCTCTTGCTGATTTTTCAACCATAGAGTCTTATTTTTTAAATTGTTTTTTGAATTTTATTTATTTATTATACAGCAAGTTCTTATTAGTTATATATTTTATACATATTAGTGTATATGTGTCAATCCCAATCTCCCAATTCATCCCACCACCAACCCCCCGCAACCCCGATTTCCCCCCTTGGTGTCCATACGTTTGTTCTCTACATCTGTGTCTCTATTTCTGCCTTGCAAACAGCTTCATCTGTACCATTTTTCTAGATTCCTCAAATATGCATTAATATACGATATTTGTTTTTCTCTTTCTGACTTAATTCACTCTGTAGGACAGTCTCTAGAACCATCCACATCTCAACAAATGACTCAATTTCGTTCCTTTTTATGGCTGAGTAATATTCCATTGTATATATGTACCACACCTTCTTTATCCATTCATCTGTCAATGGGCATTTAGGTTGTTTCCATGACCCGGCTATTGTAAATCATGCTGAAATGAACACTGGGGTACATGAGTCTTTGAATTATGGTTTTCTCTGGGTATATGCCCAGTAGTGGGATTGCTGGGTCATATGGTAATTCTATTTTCAGATTTTTAAGGAACCTCCATACTGTTCTCCATAGTGGCTGTATCAATTTACATTCCCACCAACAGTGTAGGAGGGTTCCCTTTTCTCTACACCCTCTCCAGCATTTGTTGTTTGTAGATTTTCTGATGATGCCTGTTCTAACTGGTGTGAGGTGATACCTCATTGTAGTTTTGATTTGCATTTCTCTAATAATTTGTGATGTTGAGCAGCTTCTCATGTGCCTCTTGGCCATCTGTATGTCTTCTTTGGAGAAATGTCTATTCAGGTCTTCTGCCCACTTTTGGATTGGGTTGTTTGTTTTTTTAATATTGAGGTGCATGAGCTGTTTATATATTTTGGAGATTAATCCTTTGTCCGTTGATTCGTTTGCAAATATTTTCTCCCATTCTGAGGGTTGTCTTTTCATCTTGTTTATGATTTCCTTTGCTGTGCAAAAAGCTTTTAAGTTTCATTAGGTCCCATTTGTTTATTTTTGTTCTCTTGCTGATTTGTTTTCAACCATAGAGTCATATTTTTTTAATTTAACAAAATGTGTGCTTTCATCAGAAGATTAAAGGTTTTACCCAGTGCCCAATTTCCTGTATTTCTCTTTAGAATTCATTCTAGTTGCAGTTTCCATACATTTTGCAGTAACTTTTTCCTAATGTTGTAAAAGTTTCTGTTGAATATCATCAACTCTTCATTAAGATTTCAGGTTGAAATTTTAGCTTTACCTGTATAAGCAAAGTAAGATGAAAAGCTGAGGTAATTTACCTGGAAATCTGAGATTTAAAGAATCTGGCTTTTTTGGGAAAGTTCATAAGTTAATAAAACTTCATCTTTTATCTATATAGTCACACCTTAGAATAAAATACATAACTTTAACATATTTAGTGTTCATATTTTTGGTTTCTAATTATTCTCAGCTGATTCTTTTAGTTTTCAAAGAAAAGTATTTGATGAAATTTAAAATTCACAACAAAACTTCCTTAATATTACAAAACTCTGAATATATGCTTTGCTATGTGAAGTAGTTCTATCTTCAATTGAGTTACTTGACTGTAAGTTGACAAAAGAAGTAATCTAGACTTATAAAATTTTATTGAAGCTTTCACTGTATCATATATTATTTCTAAATAGCTTATATTTCAATTACAATAATTCTACATTTTATTGAAAACACATTCATCTTCATGACTGAGAAAGCTGGCCATAAAACTCTATTATATAAAGTTTATTTTAGCTTAGGAGATTCTATGGATTACTATAGATAATTGTCCATAATATGCTTATTATGAATAACTGTCAAATATGTGATAGATAAATCTAAAAATAAACATAGATATCAAGAGTAAAATATAAGTACCAGGGGTGTGGGGTTGTTGGCCTTACATTTGTGTTACCTACTAATGTAAATTATATCAAGATATAAGAAATCCAAAGGAAAATAATGATGCTTCATATCACCTCTCATATGCTGCTACAGCATGGGTAGCTGTAAGATCACATAAGATCACATAAGGTCCTATAGAGATATGCTGGACTAAATTTTCATCTTTTATGACTGCATGGAGGCTTCATTATTCTTTCTATGCCATTTCAGAAAATAAATTTTGGGCTAGTGACTGCTCACACCTTGGGTATAAATAAAACACACTCTTAAAGGATGCTTGGCAAAAGGAACTCATTAACACTAAATATTTCCTAGTTTTATATGGTAGCAAAAGAAATGATTCTTTACAATAATGATACCAGGGGCATGCACTATTTTAAGCCCAGTACGGTCCACATAAACAAAATGCAAAATGCGTGTTCTAAAAGATGGGAGACATAAACACAATACACAATAGTGAAAAGATGCCATTGAACTCACTGTAAAAGAAATCTGACTTATCTTAGAGAAAATTAGTTACAGTATATTGAAGAAAAATGTCAATAAATTCTTACCATTGCTTCAAAGGAACTCTGGCAAATGTAGGCTCACTTTGCCTAGAGAGCACAGTGGCCACCACACGTGAAAAAATTTAAGAAATAGAAGATTCATAAAAATCTAACACAAAGTATTTTATCATACTTTAAATGAGTCATTGGCAAATCTGCTTATTATAGAATATTCCACCTACTCCCGAAAGGATCTGAATTAAGCAGGCTGTACTTCAACTGATATAAATAAACCAAATTTCAAAAGTAAAGGCAATGCCTCCCTCCCCAAAGTATATAGATCTTTTAATTTATTGAAGCATTTAAGAAAAGAGAATCAATCAGATAATTATGAGCTGCAAAACTGTTATAAGCACACTAAATACTTTTCTCAAATCACCTGTAGCTATCTTTTGATTTCTTAAAATTTGAGGATTTGGGAGACTTATTTATATACTAGAGTAGAAAAACAAGCTTTTTAAAAGTGAAAAAGGAAAATGAAATATATTATGCCCAAGGTAAAGTGAGATATGAAAGGGAAGTAAGAAAAACTATAGTAAAAATCTATTTTTTAAAGGCATGGAATAATGAGTTTTCCTTTTGAGTTTTTACGTAAAATTGTTATTGTTTTAAGTTCTTCATATTATAAAAGAAATACACAGACTACACACAGACACACACATACACACACGGTATACATGCATATAAAACACTTGGGGTGCAAAATCACTCATAATATTATGCTTAGAAGCAGCACCTTTGAACAACATGGCATCCAGCCAGCTGACCTTGAGTCTATGCATTCTTTAGATAGTTGAGATTCTACTATGTAGGCAATGTTGTATTTTTGTTTTTAACAGATAGTTATATTTGCTGTTTTAAAAAAAGTTTGTAAAGAATTTTAATGACTCATTCATTCATAAATTTAAACATATAGACATTGCATTAAATGAGTCATTAGCAAATTAGTTTATTTATAGTATATCCCACCTACTCACAAAAGGATCTGAATTAAATAGATCCTACCTCAATTGATAGAAACCAAATTTTAAAACTGAAGAAATTGCCTCCTAAAAGGACATGGATTTTAAATTCTACTCATGCATACAAGGTTTACTTAATCATCTTCCTTTCTGTCCTTACAGTTATGTAGGTGTGTCAAAGTTTTTATTTTTTAATAAGTAAATGCAGGCAAATATCTGTGTACATAAAGCAAAGTTATTTCCTTATGATAGAGTCTCAAAAGTTAAATTTGTAAGATAAATAATATGAATTATTTTTAAAGTCCTTAATAAAAATATGCAAATTGCTTTTCTGAAAGATTGTGCCACCTTACATTTCCACCAGTCACAGGTGAAAAGTGATGGTTTGGAGCTGACATTGTTTTTAGTTCTTTAAGAAGGACCTGACAGAACTGGGGCTATCAGTAAAAACAAACTGATTATTTAGAATATGCTATAGACAAGCTATTACACTAGACTCCAGGGACACAAAAATAAATATAATATTCTTTCCTTCCCAGATTTTACAGACTATGACGGTTTAGAATGTGCATGCGTCCCTGTGTGTGTGCACATGTAACTGTTTGTGATGGTTGGGGGGTTTGTAATGACAAAAACTGAATAACCAATAGTCATACTCTTTATTTTAGTTGAAGGTTTTGGCTTTAGCCTTTCTTGCTCATTGAACTGTAAGAACTATTTAAAAATGAAGACATGACAAAAAGTCCAAAGCAACTGATTGGTGGCTCCACAAGCAGATTTTAATCAAAGTTAAAAAATAGACTCCCTTGATTAAACTAAACAACTTCATCATTTCTTTTTATTCTTCCTTTTTACTTTTTAAGCTCTACTTAATCATCATATAACATGTTATCGAACGTTTGCTGTGTGTCAGATGCTATTCTAAGCACTTAGCATACTTTAATTTAGCGCTGGCAACACCCTTATGAGTTAAAAACTATCAATTCCCTCATTTTACAACCAAGAAAACCAAGGCCACTTAGCTAGTAAGTGGCAGAGGTGCGATTTAAATCTTTGTGGACCAAATAAAGAAATGCACACTACGTCTGCCTGCTACAAAGTAGGCACTCGGAAAATCTTAACCATCATTGGCTACGTATGTTTCTGTTTTGACCGACAGGTTGTGAATACTGTGAGGTCAAAGGTCATGTCTAGAACATCTTGAATGTGGCTTTCCTCCTAATTAAAAAACTAATTAGTTACATTTCCATTATAATCACATTAAAAAAACCAATGACACAAAATAAAAGACAAAAACAAAAAGTAATTAATAATGTGGAGGTGGGAGTGGGGAGTAGATAGTCTCACTCAAGGATTATTTGTTGAATTAAAGGCAAGGCAGAGGCTTGACACTGCGATGTGGCTTTATAAGCTACAGGCTTAATAGCCTGACAGTTCTTATATAAGTTCTCTGTACATCACAGGGCTCAATGTTTCCTGATCAACCTGCTTCTCTAGTTTCAGCTATGAATACTCGTACTTGGGTTCTGTGGCAGCCACAGGCTTGGGATCAGTGTGTGAGAGGCAGAGACAAGGAAGGAAAGTGCCAGAGAGAAATATACAACATAAAGGAATTCCTTGAAACTATCTATGTCTGAATGCTTCGGACCCCTCTCAAAATAGGAAAATACTATTTAAAAATATTGAAACAGAACCAGTTCCTAGAATTAAGTATAGGAAAAACCCCTTGCTGTTTGTAATATATTTCAAGTTTTCTATACCAGTGGTTGTTAGGTAACCATTAAGAGATGCCCCCTAATGAAAGGCGAACTTTAAAGGGCAACGGATTAGCGTGTATATGCTCTAAGAAGAAATTCATTCTAATTCACTCTAAAGATAGACTAGATAATAATAATTTAATAATATTTCTCAAGAGGTCAAACAGTGGAAAAACTGGCCTTGATATCCTTCAGACAACTGGGGTATGAGGCCAACGTTCACTCCAATTGTCTATCCAACTCCAGTTCCTCCAACACGTATGCCCTCCATCTAACTACACAAAGTTATGCAACTTATTCAACACATAGGGTCTCCCAAATAGAGATGGTGTACAGCTAGCATATCCGTCTCTATCTGGATGTCGAAATTGGCTGCACTCCAATATCTTTACACAGTAACTTCAGAAAAGGCTTGATTTCCTGAAGCTGCTCTACCTTGCAGGCATTCTCTCTGCATGGGTAGTTTCACCTTCCTAAACTTTTCATTGTGATTAACTTCTAAGCCTTCTCAATGTTATTTGATTCATCTGATCCAAGTGTGTTCAATTTGGAAAGGAATGAATCAGCATGAACTTCCTCCTCCTACTGTGAATTTCTCCTTATGACCCTTCTCCTCTGGATACAGGAATATTCGAGCAGGGTGCAACCGTTAAAGGCTATCATTTGTTTAGTGTGTGTTTAAAAATATTAATCCATTCCTCAGTAATTTGAGGCCTCTACAAATTACACTTTACATTTCCGAAGCGGATACCTCCATGATCTGCAAGGTCGGTTGATTCTTTGCAGCAATATCAGTGTTTCCTTTCCATGGAGAAGGTGTCAAAAGGGACCCTCAAACTGTGAACAAGTGAGCCAAGAGCAATTCAGACACTGAAGCCTAATCTAAAAATAGATACTGATGCCACCTTTATGGAACTTTTTAGTTTACACTTCCAAAATGTTTTAGACACAAATACAAATAACATCTTGATACTAAAGCGGTTATTATCTGTGTCAAGAACTCACATGAAAATTTTTTATTTTAAATCAAGCATGTATGTTCTAAAGCTTTCTAAGCAAAGGGTTAGAGCACCTTAGTTAGCACTGTGCTATGACAGGTTGTGAAACTAAATGGTCTCTGTAATATGAATTCTATCTGAATATTTTTACAGATTTTTGCAAAGCAGATCTTTCCCCAAAACACTAAAGACATACAAAACCACAAAACATAAATAATGTAGAATACTTGGTTGACTAACGTAAGTTAGTGTAAAGTTGAATTATTAACACTGAATACCCACTATATACAACATGTTTTTAAATAACTTCAGATTAATTACTTGCAAATAGATGATCTTTCCTAATTCAATTTTAGCATGTAATTGCTTTAACAATATAAAATAATATGTTGTTAGAGTACCAATTGCTTATTATTTGCAAAAGAATGTGTAACAGAGTGATTGAAGTTGTCAATCCTTTTTTGTAGAAGTTTGAAGTCATCCTTAAGCTATTAGCATTCTAAGTCAAACTTTTTTCAGAGAGAAAACAGGTCAGTCCTATCAGAAGTACCACAAATAGATCAGCTTTATTGCAGCTCCAGTAGAATCCAAATAGATCAGCTTTATTAAAGCTCTTGCAATGAGTTGACAGGTTATTTACTGGATTCATCAAAAGTCTGTGGCTGGGGATGTTTATATGGTAAAAACAATCTGACTAACATGCAAGAACCAGAAAGATCTAGACTAAGCATTTAGTGCCTGTCTAGACATGGTCAAAACCAGAGAGGGGGTACATGTTGATCAAATTCAGGGCATGTTATTTCCCTGCTGTAGAGGAAAAAAATTCTTTGATCCTAATGATCTAGATTGGTTTTCATGATCAATTAATATCACCACATAATTATTTGGTTATATACCAAACGACTTGACTATAAATTACTAAAAGGTGGTCTTTTAAAACTTTCACTTTTGATTCATGTTTTCAAGTGCAGAGAGAATAATTTCTCATAAAGGCTTTTTATACTAAGATGGAAAACATCTCAAAAAGCCCAGAGAGGGGCTTCCCTGGTGGCGCAGTGGTTGAGAGTCCGCCTGCCGATGCGGGGGACACGGGTTCGTGCCCCGGTCTGGGAGGATCCCACATGCTGCGGAGCGGCTGGGCCCGTGAGCCATGGCCGCTGGGCCTGCGCGTCCGGAGCCTGTGCTCCGCAACCGGAGAGGCCACAACAGTGAGAGGCCCGCGTACCGAAAAAAAGAAAAAAAAAAGCCCAGAGAAAAAGCCAAATAAAAGAATTTTACAATCATCTAGGGATACAGGTAAAAATTAAAGATGTCTATGGCAAAATTCATATATAAGACACTTTTCTACCACTGGGATAGAGTCAAGAGACATTCTTCTAAATGAGCTAAATTGGCTTCTATCACTTGATTTTTTATGTAACAACTTTTAGCACTGAGATCTAACAAACAAAAAAGTATTTCTCAGGTTACTACTGGTGAATTTTGTCTTTTAATAAATGGAATAAGAAAACTGGGTAGTGGGATATGGTCAATAATACTGTAATAACTTTTTATGGGGATAGATGGTTACTAAACTTAACGCAGTGATCATTTCATAATGTATGCAAACGTCAACTCACGATGTAGTACACCTGAAACTAACATTATACTGTATGTCAACTATATTTCAATTTTAAAAAAGAAAACTGTGTAGCACTTCCAGTTAAATTCTGAAGAGTTGAAGACTTTGAATACTTTTGCATTATTGACAAGAAAAAAAGCAAAAGAAAAAGGAAGGAAAAAAAAATAAAGGAAGACAGTGAGAGAGGAAGTAAGAGGGGAGAGAAGGAAATTTCTTGCTGGAAAAAGCAGGCAATATTTGGCCTAGAGTTTAATTAACTTAGAATATGGTTCAAATCTAAACATGTGGATTCTGAGTGTGATAACATTCTCTATGAAAACACAGCACTCTCTGCCTCTTGAAAGGACATGTGATAGGAGGCACAGGAATAGTTGTATAGGTAACAGAGTCACCTACACACTTTTAGGAAGTACAGACGTTTTAATGGAAAGACGTCAGGATGGGAGCCTTGTTCTTTCAGAATAAAGGCCATTCGCCACCACTGAAATCTTGACAGCACTGCATCTGTACAGTCCCAAAGACCGAAGCTATAGTGTCAGCGTTGACACTCTCTGGGTAACACTTGGTTGTTATTTGTTATGGGAGAAGAAAAATCAGGTATCAATACAAATGGCAGATTCTACCATACTTTCAAGCAACTTCTAGGGCAGTGCTATTCACATTTCACTGTGCCTCCGAACTGCCTAGGCGTCTTGTTAAAATGCAGATTCGGATTCAATAGGTCTGGGGCCTGAGACTGCATGACACACTGGGAGCAGAAAGAGTCCAGAGCCTTAGCACTGAGGACCCTTATCATCCACAACCATGCAACGGTGTCACAGGAACTGTTGCCACGGGGAGAGTGCTTTAGATGTTGAAAGAGACAGATTAATGTGCCTTTTATATTATGAAAGGATGAAATTTTTCGCTCCCCACTGACCACTTCTGGAAAACAGAAACTGCGTATCACAAACCTTGATAGTGGCTGAGGGTCTCTTCAGAGTCATTTCACGTGGCCATTCGTTAACAGAGACAGTACAGAATGATGGAGACGCTAACGTCTGCTTCTCGAGTGTTTTGTAGCTCGGGCATGTGTGTTTTCAGTGGGACAAAAAGGAAAGAGTCACATACGTAATGAAGATTTATCTTTATTACGTTGCTTTCATTTAACATTCTGTATAACGTCAAGTGATAGAACATCTGTATCCCACCAAGTAGTGTATAAAAAAGGCAATCACAAATATAATTGCATTCAAAATCGTTTTTGTGTAAACATTTGAAAACCGTAAATTATAAAACAGACAGATATGAGACGTGCTCGTTTACCATCCCTGCCCCAAGCTAACATCAATTCTCAATCTGATTTTTACTCAGTGCATCAGCATGACCCATGAGCAAGAGAGCAGCATCATAACCAGTCTGCCTCCTTCTTGCTCAATCATCTCTAAGAGCCACAGCCCCAAAGCAAAGAGAGCTTCAATACTTAAAAACAATGAATTTACATAGTTTCGAATCATTCCACCTTCTACACTGGAAGTTGCTCCCCGATGCTTCATATTTGTGAGTGTCTTCCATGTTGCCTGATAGGTAAGCCAGCATCACAGAGGAGAGCCCGCAATGGTTCCATTATCTGTGATTCCTCAGGCATCAGGACATTGTGTTGGTCACGCTGCCGGCTCAGCGGTGATGTTATTCACAGGGGCTGTGGCAGAGCTAGGGACGTGGGACCCGACAGAAGAGGAAGAAGAAGCAATTGAAGCGGAAACAGCCTTGGATAGGGAGGGAAATGGCCCCTCCGAGGCTGCAGCCCGTCTCTTTGAGCTTCCTGGGAGGAGCCACGGAAGGCGGCAGTGACCGTCCCAGAGACAAGCGAACACAAGGGGGCGCTCTTGAGACCTGATGGGGCAGTGCCACCTGTGCCTCCTCACCTCTGCTCTGATCCAAAACAAACATCGGAGGCAGTCCTCATTCCCAAGGTAAAATGTCAGAAGACCAACCCTTACCTGCCCTCGGAGATCCTTGTGCCTCAGTTTCTTAATTTTTATAAAATAGCAATGATCACCCTCCAGGTCCATCCACCTCACTACGAATATCTCAATTTCGTTTCTTTTTATGGCTGAGTAATATTCCATTGTATATATGTGCCACATCTTCTTTATCCATTCATCTGTTGATGGACACTTAGGTTGCTTCCACATCCTGGCCTATTGTAAATAGAGTTGCAGTGAACACTGTGGTACATGACTCTTTTTGAATGATGGTTTTCTCAGGGTATATGCCCAGTAGTGGACATTGCTGGGTCATATGGTAGTTCTATTTGTAGTATTTTAAGGAACATCCATACTGTTCTGCATAGTGGCTGTATCCATTTACATTCCCACCAACAGTGTAAGAGGGTTCCCTTTTCTCCACACCCTCTCCAGCATTCATTGTTTCTAGATTTTTTGATGATGGGGCTAGATGCCTCTATCGGTCGGGGTCATGTTTGAAAAACAGAAACCACTCGAAGTATTTCAAACAAAGGAAACTGGTTCGCCAGGCAAAGCTGAAAAGCAAACAGGGGAGTTTGAGACAACCTAGATAGAGATTAGCCTGCGCAGGAAATCCTACCACTCCTGGGACTGGAGGAATCAAAAGAAAGAGTGTGTTAGTAAAGCCCAGAGGCTGGGGCTGGCCTGTGGGTTCTAGAACCAAAGGTAAGGTTGCCCAGTGGAGCGGAGCCATGAAACGGGCTAAACACTCCGGAGATGCCGCCCAAGGCAGAACAAGAGAGAGAAATACCCAGGCTTCTCCTGCCTCTGCTTCTCTCGGTGCTGCCCGTTGCCAAGCCTTCCCACAAACCAGCTGGCAGGGGAACATGGAATGCTCCCTGGAATACAGGGAAGGGCGAGGGTTGCTGAAGACGGAGACTTCAGCTCATAGGGTTATACAGTTAGTTAAGCCCTTGCACTGATCTTACACACAGCAAACAACCTGCCAAATACCATTTGTTTAGTGGACAGAGACTATTCACCAACCAGCAAATTAAGTATTCCATTTCCCTTGGCAGCTCAATTTCTGACTGTAAATGAACAAACTGGAACTCTTCTGGCTTAAACATCATCTCCCATGAGTTTTGTGATTGCAATTCAATCTCTCTGAATGAGACGTCAAGATCTTGGTCCTAACAAAGGGAATCTAGACCCAAGTTGCCCAATTCAGGGTAGCTCTGGTTCCAGGGCTGACTCTACAGTAAGGATGGGCAGACTTTTTCTGGAGAGTCAGAAGGTAAATATTTTAGGCTTCATGGGCCGTATAATCTGTTGTGTACTCAGTAGACTGTTCAGCTCTGAACTATAGGGAGAAAGCAGCTCTCAACAATGCCTACACAAATGTGTGTGGCTGTGTCCCAGTAAAACTTTACAAAAAAAGGGTGGTGGGATGGATTTGGCTCTCAGGCTGGGACAGTCTGCTGACCCCTGGTCCAGACCAATGTCAACCAAGTAAAGGAAGCCCATCTTGAAGTAACTCTCAAAATGAAGCAATAGTAGCTAAAAATTTGAGGGTATGGCTGATATCCATTGCTATTTACTAATTGGAATTATATCCTTTAATCTCAATCTAATAAAAGGTTCAAATTTTTACTATATTTTCCCCTGAACTCCTTTATATTACAGATCACTCAGAAAATCTCTTTAGTTTTGTCTCAGAACCATTTTTATATTCATATGACTTTTGACTTACTGCTTTTCTATGTAACTTGAGTTGCATCTAATTAAAATAGGACTTTAAAGGATTTTTCCATTCTGCTTTTCAAAATATTTTCATTCCTAGTACTTAAACAATCTGCTGTCATTCCTTTTTTTTCCTTATGTAAAGTTTGGTGGGAAAATCTCTAGCATAAGAACATTTTCTTTCAAAATACATTCTTCTAGATATGTTTGAAAACTGGTGATACCATCTACTCAGCTGTTTTCATAAAAATGTATAAGAATATACATTCTTAATCCATTAAAAGATTACATATCTTTTATAAAATTGCAAATAGGAACTATTTTTTAAAGATTTGTTTGAAGTTTTCTAAAATTGCACAACATAAGCTGACATGCATAGGTTAAATTATTTCCAGTCCTTTCTAGACTTTGCAAACTTTGCTCTAACGCCTTTTGCTGTTTGCCATTTCCTCCAAATTCATTTCTCTCTCTACCAGTCTTTAGTTAGGCCTACTTCCCATTTCTATATGAAAAATGCATTTAAAAAAAAATAAAAATAAAAATTGTACCAGTGATATTCAGTTTTTCTTTGCATTTTCTCTTAAGATAGATGCTTGCTGTCTCTTCTTTGAACTAGAGCACAAGATGAGGCCACAGATTCTAAAGCACAAACTAATCTGATTTGACTTAATCCGTCACTCAGGGTTTGCCTCCTTATCTTCACAGTATGTGTTTTTCCATCAAGGTTTCAAAGTGGCCTTCCATTCTTCACGTATTCTTCCTCTTGCAAAATTTATGAGCATCTTTACATGGGTGGACCCTGACTCTCTGTTCCTGACTTGTTTACACATCAACTTTGAAACTTTTCTTTTGTCAAACTGGCATTGTCTGTCTGGCCCTCTTGAGATCTTTACTTCCAAGTCTGATGAAAAAGAAAAACACATTGCCCATAAAGCACTAATATCATTCCCCAAAAGATTTCATAAGATAAACACTACACAAAATTCTTGACAATTTTGCTTATGTTTAGATATTTAATACATGGTAGTGAGTGTCACTTCTTTCCCTCGGTCAAAAAGATCCCATGTGGAGGAGGAGAGCTAATTCTATCACCACGCCAGTCACCTGAGGTCAGCGGAATTGCTATTTTTGCCTCCCAAATCCCAAAATGTAGGTCTAAGGAGTATAATGTGTGGGTAGAAGCCTGGGGCCCTGGAAAACTTGCCTGGCCGAGGGCTGTGTGCTCTTTAGCTGCACCTGCTACACTTCCTTCTGACTATATTAGGACAGGGGAGGCAAAAAAGGGGATGGAAATCAATGAGTTATGCCCATTCAAAACAATAGGGGCTCAAGAGAAATGAAAACATAGGTCCACACAACAACCTGTACATGAACGCCAATAGCAGCCTTATTTACAATCACCCCAACCCAGATGCCCTCAGTGGTGAATGAACACACACACTGTGGCTCATGCACAGACAAAACTGCTACTCAGGAGCCAACTACTGATACATGCAACGACAGAAATGAATCTCAAATGCTTTATGTTCAGTAGAAGAAGCCAGGTGCAAAAGGTCACAGACTGTATGATCCCACACATACAGCATCCTGTGGTCGGAAAAGATACTTGATGCAATTTCAATTTTCTTAAATTTACCAAGGCTTGATTTGTGACACAAGATATGATCTATCCTGGAGAATGTTCCATGAGCACTTGAGAAGAATATTCTGTTGTTTTTGGATGGAATGTCCTATAAATATCAATTAAGTCCATCTTGTTTAATGTATCATTTAAAGCTTGTGTTTCCTTATTTATTTTCATTTTGGATGATCTGTCCATTGGTGAAAGTGGGATGTTAAAGTCCCCCACTATGACTGTGCTACTGTCGATTTCCCCTTTTATGGCTGTTACCATTTGCGTTATGTATTGAGGTGCTCCTATGTTGGGTGCATAAATATTTACAATCGTTATATCTCCTTCTTGGATTGATCCCTCGATCATTATATAGTGTCTTTCTTTGTGTCTTGTAATAGTCTTTCTTTTAAAGTCTATTTTGTCTGATATGAGAATTGCTACTCCAGCTTTTTTTGACTTCCATTTGCATGGAATATCTTTTTCCATCCCCTCACTTTCAGTCTGTATGTGTCCCTAGGTCCGAAGTGGGTATCTCGTAGACAGCATATATACGGGTCTTGCTTTTGTATCCATTCAGCCAGTCTATGTCCTAGAAAAGGCAAAACTATAGGGAAGGAGAACGCCACTGTCACTGTCCTGCGATGGAGGTGGGGGGAGGATGTGACTACGAAGTGGCAGCACAGGAGTATTTCGGGAGGTGATGGAACGCTTCTGTATCTTGATTTTGGTGGTGGTACACGACTCTTGTCAAAACTCATAGGATTGTAAAAACAAAAACAGTGAATTTTACTTACTACATGCAATTAAAAAAATAAATGTCAAAAACTCCTTTTAAAAATCAAACCAAGAGAGGGGAGAGCCTACTGGCTGCAGAAGCAAGGACAGAGACCCTGAAGATTATATTCTGCCACTGTTTGATTAACAACTTGGGGAAGATTCTCCTCTTCTTTTCCTGAAGCTTCCCGTCCCTGGTGAAGCGTGACCAGCCAGGCTGGTGTTCTCACCACATGTCAGCATCTGTGCTTGCAGACGTCCTGCTTACCCTGGCCTTGAGCCCTGTTGCAGACAGACCAGCAATCCATCCTCTGTGGCTAGAGACCTGGCCAGGGCTGGGCTCTGCTTGGGGCTTTGTCCTGCTTGCTTCTCTGACCACTGAGGTTAAGTTGTTTCTCTAATCTAAATGATGGAAGCTTTGATTTTTCTTGCAGCAGCTTTAAAACAAAACAAACAAAAACCCAGCAGCTGTTGCCTGCGTCAGTCTCTGAGATTTCAGTCAGGGAAAAAATAATCTTTTTTTTCCCTTGAAACCTAAGTGTCCCAAGGGAAGCACAACAGTCAGCTCTCAATTTTTTATAAAGTATAATCATGCTCTGAAATGGAGAAGGCCACACAAATGGCATAAATCGATTTTCTGAGAATTTATCCTGTTCCAAAATGAAACCCAATGCTAGTGAAGGATACCTGTACTCGACGATTCCCCGGGGCAAGCGGGTAAATGGTGAAGCCTGACAGGGCTGTGCTCAGCCAACATGGACTTCAATTAATAAAGGGAACAGGCATCTATTTTCTCCCCTCTGAAATCCCAGAAGTTAAAATCTCAGAAGGCCTTGTGGGATTTTGAAAAGGTGTATTTGGAGGGGAGGGCCTCCATTTTATAAACTTTGCTGCTTTGCAAGGGAAATGATTTTGCTTTATCCCATATTTAACTATTACTAGGCTTGCTTTCAAAAGCAGAGGGGACTGTGTCTATAAATAGTTTTAAAAGGGGTTTAAGATTAAAGATCGGTTCTAAACACTCTCTTGCATTTCAAATGCAAAATATCTCTGCACAATTCACAGTGATGGCATAGGGTTAGACAGTGCTACTTAATGAAAAGTTATCTTGTTTCATCATCTCTATCAGTTCTGTCAGGTTCTAATAGAGACAATTTGTTAATAGATGTGCCTAATTCATTGTAAAACATGATAAAGGGTATTTAGTTGCTGTGATGCATTCTTAGTGTGGAGACTGTTTGGAGAAGTCAACTCGGCTAAAAATGTTGGTTTTCTGCTCTCCCCATTCCCCAGCTACTTGCATTCAACACACCCTATCCTGTTTTCAATGATCTTAAAATTAAGCCTTGCTTTTAACAAGGCCTAATTTTGGAAAAACATTAGGCCGGTAAAACTCCTAAGAAAGCCAAACGGCTGCTTTGATCTTTTTCCTTTCTTATTTTCACTCTTTGAGGAGCATGTATAGTGATCAACTGCTAGAGTGAGACACCCTTGGCCCAAATTTCAGTTCCACCACTTAACAGTCATGTAAGCTTAGGCAAGTGACTTAACCTCTCCGAGCTTCAATCTCCACATTTGAAAAAAAGGAATGGTCAATACGAGTACTTATCATGCAGGATCACTGTTTTTTTGAAAAAAGGTAAAATATAAAAAGTGCTTAGAACAGTGCCTGGCATACAGTAAGTTCTACAAAAGTATAAACAGCTGTCATTGTTGTTATTAGGTGAATATCTGCTGAACACCACATACAGTAGTGGAAAGAGAATGATTTGGGGGGGGGTGAGACAGACATGACCTTAAATTCTACCATGTATTACCTGCATGTCCTCTGAGCCTCAGTTTCCTCATCTGTAAATGGGGCTAATAATGCCTCCTACCAGGACCGTTATAGACAGATTTAATGCCTAGCATTTAGCTGGCATCCTGCTGCTGTGTGGTAGTAATCAGAACGGTACGCTCTGGAACCAGAAAGCCTGTGAGATTCTGGGGAAACTGCTAACCTGCCTGAGGTTCAGGTCCCTTTTAAGGAAATGGCCATAAACGTAGTACCGAGTTCATAGCATTGATGTGACGATTATATGAAATAAGACCCATAAAGCACAGTCAGGTCTCAATACACACTGTTTAAAATTGTAAGACAGTCATAGTCTCTCCTCTCAAAGAGCTAGCATATATTATACGGGAAACTGGAAAAAAATATTTCTAGTTTTAAAAGATAGATTTGGGTAATGTTTTAAACAAACAAACAAAAAAATGAAAAAGCACTTCTCCCTTGGAAAACACCTCTTCCCAGTGAAGCCAGATTAGTCGGCTGTCACAGGAAGATTAACCTACAGCAGCACATTAAATCTCTCCAAAATCTGTCGTGAAATTCCACTGCTTCTTCTTTCAGTAATCTCTGAAATCTGTCCTCTCCCCTCTTCCTCTACTGCTAAATTCTCCCCCAGTTTACTACTATTTTGCTTTGGCTGCAAAAGACAAATATGAAACAGAACATCTGGTTCACCATCAAATTTGAAATCACCTATCTGGATGTAGGCTACTTTGCTATCTTCACCCCATCCAGGACTAGCTGCTATTAGCAGTTTACATTTCCCTTTCTCATTGTCAAAATGTGTCGCTACGACTGCTTGAAACACGTCTTTTAATTTCTTAATTAGCTTCATGTGATATTCCTCACTCATCTCAAATATGTCCTCTTTTCACACACATCTCCCGGGAGAAGTTCTATTCCGTGAAATATCAACTACTTATCGGAAATCGCATCTTTCCCCCCCTTTTCTTCCGCTAAACAAATTATATCTGTGAGAGAAAGGGCAAGGCAACAACATATCAGCTGGTACAGTCTAAGCTTAGCTCTGTGAAGGGCTTTAGAGTTAGTCCTCCAGACAGGCCGACGGGGATGGGAGAGACAGGGATACAGGGCTGCGCATGCCCAGCAGGGGAAGGCGAAGGTGCGGGGAGGCTGGGACAGAAGTCCCCAGGAACGTCTCAGAGGGCAGGGGTGCTGCCACGGGTGGAACGGTTCCCAGGCTATGGGTGCGAGGTCTGATGACCAAATGGGATCTGCTCATCTGGCTGTGGATCTAGTGACCTCCATGCGGACAGGCACAACCACAGTGAACTTGAGCTTGTCACTGTTAAGCAGCAGCAGGATTTCTAAAATCTTACCCTTGGGTAAGTGGCCGGCCCGGAGTCACAGCCCTCCCATAGGTCAACGGCCATCCAGACCACCCGCTGCTCTGTCTGCAGCCTTCATGGCTGCCAGCCCTGAGGGCACGCACGCTGTCAAGTGCGAGCAGCCTTTACTGCTGGAGCAGCTTCAACGCTCGACGTCTAGAAAAGCAGGCCGGGCTAAGGACATGCCAGCATTTGGGGAATTCCACTTTATGAACATTTTAGGAACAGCTCTACCAGTCGTTCAAATATATGTCATGTAGATGTTAGCTAAGCTGTTACTTTGAGCTGGGTAAATTTTCTCTGCTTTCTTCCTGTGTCTGCTCTGAGCTCCCTTCTTAACTTCATCTGCCAAGCAACTCGCTCTAAGCAAAGACATCGCAGAAGAGGGCTTCTCACGTCTACGGATAGAGAGCAGGAAATAAATGAGACAAAGGAAACGCACGCTGCCCCGAATGGAAGCACCTGAAGACCTTTTGCTCCGACTGGACAGAGATGAGAAAACAGCATTGTCGACCACATCTCAGCACGGGAGGGCTTTTGTGTGTTCCATACCTAGCAACTTTAGATTGATGAGATTTCCCTACTGAAGGAGTTGAATTTTTATCTTCCAAAATTTATTGCGAAAGAACCACCCGAATACCACCTAAAAGCATCATGTAGAAAAATAAGCAAAGACAAAATAGAGGTCCTGTGAGGTTCAGGACTTTTTAGAACAAAGTAAGAACTGAATTCTTCTGTGTGTGTGTGTGTGTGTGTGTGTGTGTGTGTGTGTGTGTGTGTGTGTGTGTGTGTGTGTATGTGTGTATGAGAGAGAGAGAGAGAGGGAGGAAGAGAGGGAGGAAGATAGAATATGTATGTCCTTATATTTAAGGAGAATAGATTGATAGTGTTTTCTAAAACTGATTATTCCTTTAGAGACAGGCAATTGTCATGTGAGTTTAAAGAACCACTTAAACTGATTTCTGCACTAGTATTTGCGTATGGTCCCACTGTATATCAATGGAATTGAAAAACTTTTGTTTTCTTTCAGATTTTGGAGAATTCTGCTTAATTTTCAAAACCGTCAACTGTTTCACGCACGTGCCAGGGTTCTCCGAACTTTATGGTCACTCTGCATTCACTACTGTTTCACTGTCAATGTAAAATCATGTGTTTGTACCAAAGAAACTGAATGCCGTTTGCTTCTCAAAAGCACACTTCAACTTGGCCGCTTCCGTGAAGTGCTCAGTCCCAACACGTGGGCCGGAGGCACCACTGAACCATGATAATTTTACCTCCAAGTCCGTCTTCTGTTCTGAACTCTTCAGAAAAAAGGGACTGAAACAATCTAGAGTGTTATACATATTATTGACTGTATTCCCTGAAGGGTTTTTTTTAAGCCTAAAATCAGTGTGCCTAATAACTGAGGGATTAAACAGCGCTTCTGAAATCACTGTGGCACCACTGTATTCATTACATTATAGGCCACGTTTTCTGGAAAACATAACCTTGAAACCAGTGCCCTGGGTAATGGAGGGATTCAGTTCAATTACTGTTCAACGGTCGTAGGCGCCATTACTGGTTTTTCTAGCGTTTTCTGATTTTTCTGGTCTTCATGTCCTGAGATGATTTGGGGGCAGCTTTCCTTGTGCTCCTGACCCCGACTTCCTACCTTCCTCGCCTCTGCCTTTCTAACGCAGTGCAGGAGGGAAAAAAAATGAGCCTAATCAAGTGGGGTGTCTGCCAAGTCAAGAGATAGGATACATTTATTTTTGAGTAGTATGTGAGGTACATTTGCAAATATCACATTCAGTATGGTTTTCTTCAATATCGGGTGAAGGATCTCTACATTAAAGCAATGGGTACAACAGTGAGTCTGAAAAAAATACAGCAATACACCATTTTTCTTGTGTTTACAATCTTTTAGACCCTCTCTTGACACTCATCATGTGCCATAAAAATAAGCTTGCCCTATGTTTTCTGACTTTTAAGACACTCAGTAAAAGGCATACTCCTGATGAACTGTCAGAATGGTTCATGAAGGATGCTGAATCCAATAAAGGCACTACACGATCTCCCCTTACGCCATAAGGTGATTTCTCAACAACTCAAAAAAAGCAGAAAGAAATAACCAATTCTTTTGAATTTGTATAACTAGGAAATGAGATCCTTAGGTATTGACTTCTTACCATAAGTAGGAAAAAGATCACCAATAACCATACTCAAAAAACCCAATCAAATGCCTTGCTGAAAATGCCTTGTACAGCTCAAGGTCACAGCTGATCCTAAATGCTTTTTCTTGCCTTCCTCCTCTTCCTTTTCTACTCTGGCTTAGAACTATGAACAGGTTTGATTTACAGGTTGGTAGTGTTGGTTTTAGTGAGGAATTTTGGCCCTGCCTTGTCTGGAAGTTACAAAGCTGAAGTTACAGGAGGTGCTGAACCAAACTGAGACACAGCATCATAAAAGACATGTGAGTGTATAAAGGGCCCAGTGTGGACCCTGATCCATAGGAAAGCTATGTCTCGGGAAGAGGGCTCTGTTATACATTTCCATTTGCCCCTTCTATTTTGCCCAAAGGCATAGAGACCCTGAGAATGGACACAAAGTCCATTTGGAGGGTTGTGGAGTCCCTCCGCCTGTGTGACAGAATGTGTACACACAATTCATGTGTATATGCACAAAGTGGCATAGTAAAAATCCCTCACATGACTGATATCTTTCTAGGCATGTATGAAAGCTACAAAGGCAATCGACCAAAGCTTTACTGAAATATGCATAAATGAAGACTGAGCAAAGATGAAAGATATGCTCTTTGGAAGTGTAGTGAGAAATCAAGTTAACAGATTTTATAAGTCCCCCATCCCCACCTCTGCACACAATACCTAATTTCTATCTTTTAGTAAGTAATATAGTGTGGTCTGGGTCAGACTACCCCAAATTTGAATTATGTTTAAATTTACGTAGAATGCATAGTCAAATAGAACGCACCCAATTCATTCCTAGGCCTGAATCAGAAACACGTGACAAACAATGACAGACAGTTCAGCACTCCTTAATGTTGACCATTTTAACGATTTCAGCTTAGCAGATAATTGCTTTTTTTTTTTTTTTTTTTTCGGTATGCGGGCCTCTCACTGTTGTGGCCTCTCCCGTTGCGGAGGACAGGCTCCGGACGCACAGGCTCAGCGGCCATGGCTCACGGGCTTAGTTGCTCTGCGGCATGTGGGATCTTCCCGGACCAGGGCACGAACCCGTGTCTCCTGCATTGGCAGGCGGATTCTCAACCACTGCGCCACCAGGGAAGCCCCAGATAATTGCTTTTAAGACCGGAAGTACTATCACTTTCTCCTAAAGAGTTGGAAAGAATATTATCATTCCTCAGAGTTTGGAGTAATGCTGTATATGCTGAAATATCTGTTCAAACTATGCAGCTGAAAGACAAAGAATATCCAGATACAACTTTTCTCCAGGAAACAAAACCAAATAAAGAGTTTCATCCTTTAAAAGAGGGAACTTGCAGAAAACACAAAGCTAAATACCAGGGATATGGCATTTTGAAAATAATCCTGGTGTCTATTGTAACTATAATTCTCTTAAATTTGCCAACTACAGAAACCAAATGGACCTTAAAAATAACAGAGAAGCACTTTCACTTTTCCCACCAAGTCGATTCGTGGCAGCCTGAAGGTTGAGTTGGTACTAAAGGATGTTTAGGCTTCTGATCAATAGAGAAGACGGTCATGGACAATTCTAGTATAGACGTAGAATGAACTAGAGTAGACTCAGGAATAAGCGCAAAGAACACAGAGGAGAAAAGACTGACTGGTTGAAATAAAGATGAATTTTGGCAGAATGTGGCCGGACAATGTGGCAGACCATATTTCACAAACACACCGTTACAATATCTCCCATCCCATAGATTCTCCTCCCAATGTGACCCTGACGCTCTTCCCATGGAGAGGAGGGTCGTCTATGGCCCTTCTCCTTGAATCTAGCTGGGCAGGCCTTTGTGACTCTCTCCACCAACAAAGTATTATAGAAGCTCTGCAACTTTCAAGTCTGGATCATGAAAACGCCTTACTTTCGTGATGCTCGCTCTTGAGGCCGGCCTGCCGTCCTGCTACATGGAATTCCAAACCAGTCCACGGACAGACTACATGCAGAAGTCGTATGTATTATAGGTGCTCTGTTTGACACCCCAGGTGAGGTCTCCACAGTGAGCCAGCATCAACCACCAGACCCATGAGTGAAGATGCTGCCAGTCTGCCCCAAGCCATCAAGTCACCCCAACTTTTAAGTCTTTTCAGCTGACAGCCCAGACACTGGGGATAGCGATAAGTCATTGCCTCTGTGCTCTGTCTGAACTTGTGACCCAGAGAATCTGTGAGCATAAAAATGCTTGTTTTATGCCACCCAAGTGCTGGGACAGTTGGTTAAACAGGAAAAGTATCAATAACTAGAATAGATACCTATTGTGAGGCAAGTATTAGAACTCACATGACCAGACTGAGAGGTGTGATGGGACATCATGGGAGATTTTCAAGCAGAGTGATTTTGTAATTAAGAGTTTAAGACAGTAGAGAGGATAAGTTAGTAAGAAGAAAAAAATCATTAAAGAAATTCTAACATTGGCCTAGTTTAATTTCAGTAGAAGAGAATGAAAGAGAAAGAGGGAAGATACGTTTAGTATAGAAGAGTCAAGTGAGTATTTTCTGTTTGTTTTCTGGCCACACCACGTGGCTTGTGGGACCTTAATTCCTGACCAGGGATTGAACCCGGGCCCTCAGCAGTGAGAGTGCAGAGTCCTGACCACTGGACCGCCAGGGAATTCCCAAGTGAGTTTTGATGCTAAAGGAGTTTGAAAGATAAAGGAGTGAGGGGAACCTCCCAGGGGCCATTCACAAGCAGGACAAACAGAAAGGACAGCCAATTACCAAGAGGTGGGAGAAGACAGATGGCTTGTGTTATAGATTCAAAACATCAGATGCAATCTAGAGCACCCAAGAGGACAGTCTCTTTAAGCAGCTTGAAAGAAAAGAGCTAAAACCTAAGGGAAAAGATGGGTTAAGCTCTATACATCATCTGTATAAAGGGGGTAGTGTAAAGTACAAAACGGAATTGCTCTGTGAAAAGAATTATAAGAAACAAAAGAGAGCCCAACGTTCCAGATTCACAGGGCATCTATAAGTTGCCAGGCATAAAAAAAAAAAAAATCAAAGAAAAATCTGTATACACTATGTCACTTTTCATTCACAATCCCAGCATCTGCCTCTTTCCACAATTCCTTGACTACCTCCAATTCAGTGCTCCCATTCATACCCCACCCTCCATCTCAGGCCTCCCCTTCTGCACTGTCCTCCTTTCCCTCATCATGAAAATCCTTTGCTCATTATACTTCCTACTCTTTTTAATTTCCTCCTTGCTACGGACTGCACTGTGTCCCCCTAAAATTCATATGTGAAGCTCTAACCCCCAACTGCATTTGGATCTCCTATCTAGAGCCTATGAGGAGGTGATACAGATTAAATGAGGTCAGAAGGGTGGGGCCCTAATCCCATAGGACCAGTGTCCTTATCAGAAGAGGCAGAGGTGCCCGAGCTCTTTCTCCACCATGTGAGGATAGAGCAAGGAGGCAGCTGTCTGTTAGCCAAGAGAAGAGGGCTTAGAGTGAAAGCCACCTTGCCAGCACCTTGATCTTGGATTTTCTAGCCTCTAGAACTGTGAGAAATAAATTTCTGTTGTTTAAGGTACCCAGTATATGTTATTATGGTTATAATGGTCTGGTTATAGCAGCCTGAGCTGACTGATACACTCCCTGATCCAAATATGCCTTTTATATCTATCTCCAAGTAGGCTTTGTCCAGGCCAGTATGAAAGATGGTCCTAAAATAGCTAACATGGAGGGATACCCTGATGGTCACCAAGAAATTTAAATTAACAATGGAAATATTTACAGTAAGAAATGATCCATTATTTTTTGTTAAAATGCTACCTGGTAAATTCTTCAAGTCTGTTTACATTTTATTTTAGTTATATAAATTTAATTTACACAAAAAAGTACTTACAGAAGTTATTTGGGTAGAGGTACATAAGTAACATATCTGCAAAGAACAGAGAAAAACTGAAGTATAAATGGGGATATGCGGAACTGAGCTTGTGCTAAGTGGAGAAACAGGATATGCACTGGGCACCTGGGAGTATGACCCAGGGTTCCTGAAGGGAAGGTCGGCTTCTAACAGCATTTGCTCTTTTGACTCCTCTTGGCAAGATGAACGTTGGCAACAAAACTAAAAATGTAAACCGTAGGGAAACAACAGAGCAATACCAGCCAGCCATGGTCAATACATCCAGGGACATGAACTAGAACCAGGGGACTCAGAGCTAGAAGGGGCCTTGGAAGTCATATAATCCAGTCTACAGATGAAGCAGTTTAGGTGAGAATCTCTCAGGACCATTTAAACCCTCCCCTCCTCTTAAAATATTCTACAGCACGCCTGCTAAAGTTAGGGTGAGGGAGAAACCTTTTCCCTCATGACTCTCCAGATTTTCACTCATTCATGCACTCGTTCGTTCGTGCATTCATTCAACCAAGACCTGAGAAGCACTAGGTGCCAGGTTTTTGTAAGTAGTTTGCATAAAAGATGAATCAACCGCAGTTCATAATGACATGAAACCCATCATATGGTAGGAAACACTGACATTATAAAATGCAACCAGCATAAAATCGGCAAAATAACAAAAACAGAGATAGCCATAACTCCAAATTTTTTAAAAATTTTGAAGTAATCTGAATCTTTACTGAATTCTCTCTGATAGGTATCAGGGAGGCAACCATACTATAAAACCCCCCAAACGTTTAAAAATCCTATTTCGACCTTCTAGTGGGTTGAATAGTGGCTCCTACGAAGAAGACAGGTCCAAGTCATATGGCCTGGAACTTGAGAATGTGACTTTATTTGGAAAAAGGTCTTTGCAGATGTAATTAAAGATCATCTTGAGATGCAAGTATCCTTATAAGAGAAAGGCAGAGAGATCATTGGGACTCATGCATATAGGGGAGAAGGCCATGTGAAAACAGAGGCAGACTAGGACCAGGTCAAAGAATGCCTGGAACTACCAGAAGTTGGTAGGCAAGGAAGGCGTCTCCCCCTAGAGCTCTCCAAGGGAACATGGCCCTGCTGACACCTTGATTTCAGACTTCTGGCCTCCATAACTCAGAGAGAATGCATTTCTGTTGTTTTAAGCCACCCAGTATGGTAGTTTGTTATGACAGTCCTAGGAAACTAAGGCTACCTCTTTCTCTTCAAAGGCCCATTACTCATTACAACTATTTGCCACAAATCTCTTTTTCTTCCCCAAACTCCAGCCAACCTGGGTCTCATCACTTCTCCCCAGCTCTGTCCCACTCTTCCAAATACGTTTTCTCCAGTAGGTCTGTGCTCTCTATAAACTTAGTAAATATGTCACATTTTCGATACCCTTCCAGTTAATTTTGCTTGATCTACTTATTTTTCATGAAGATATGTTGAAATCTCCTATAAATGTAGACTTCTGAAGGTTTTATAGTGAGGCAACTAGGTTTTCTTTATTTAGAATCTATAGTGTAGGTACAGTACAAATTCATGGTTGTAATGTCTTCTTAATTGTTCCTGTTAGTAATAAACAGTATTTCTCTTTATTCCTATCAATGTTTTTGCCTTAATTCCTATTTTATTCACTATTACTATCATTGTTAAGGTCAGCTTGCTTTCGGTTAGTAGGGGTGTGTGTGTGTGTGTGTGTATGTGTGTGTACACACACAAAAGCAGTATATTAGCATCAAACTAATGAGTACTGTAGACGAACTCTACACAAATATGCTTACCAGCTTAGCAAGGTATACTTCTCAGTTTAGCAAGTAAAAGTATATACTTAAATGAACTACTAAGTCAGATGTATACAGTGTATATTAGTTAATGGCAATGCACTCCTTTTGATGTCCCACTGAAACACAGAATAACTCCTGCAGGTATTAAAGAGAGATACCTATAGTGGGTGGTCACAGCTGACACTGTTCTCTATCCTAAAGTGTAGAAATATACTACCACTGTGTATTTGAAATAAAACTGCCACCCCCTTGTTACAATTGTACTAAGTCAACAGCCCTACTGAACAGGGCACGACTAAGGAGTTTTTGCTTTGGAAAACTTTACTCTCTTTTCTCTTTATTGCATATTTTTTCTACTGCCTCTTTCTTTACCTCTACCTTCCCCTCTCCCTATTTTTCTACTCTTTCCTTCATCTTATTCTATGAGGCTAATAATCTCTTTCTACCCTAAAAATTAATTTCTTCTTTCCATCTCCCTTTCCTTTCCCCCATCCCTTTTAACTTTCAACACCACAGAATCACATCTGCTTTGAAATTTTAGTTGTACAGTAGCTAATAAATGATGTTTTAAAGTCTCTGCCCTTAATTTAAAAATCATCCAAGCTTTTATAGATTTCTTTTTTAAAAAAAGCACCATACACTATTTTTTCTTCCATATATATCCCTTAATTTCTTATTGTGGGTCAGGGACCTTCCCTAGAGAAAAAGTTCCTCATCCTACACTTACTAGTTGGACTACAAGAATGTTTCTATGGTAATGGCAGTTATATCTTCTATGACAGTTGCTTCACAGCCCTTTTTTTTCTTTAATCAACAAAACAAGGTAGATGCTTACAGGATTAATTCTGAATTCTTCTGGCTGGTATCCAAAGCTTTCCCCAGTGAATCTCAGCAGTGGTGGGCAGTGCACTTCCCTGTGGGGAACAGTGTGGTTTAAGAGAAGGAGGATGGGCTCAGAGGCTCATCAGAGCAGGTTTGAAAATCAGCTTTGCCACTTACTAGCTGGGTAACTGTGTGCAAATTATTTACACTTTCGGAGCCTCCATATACTCATATATAAACTGCGATATCAAAAACCACTTTTTAGGGGATTGTAAGGATCAGTATGTTAATGTCTGTAAAGTGGCTTGACACACAGTAGGCATTCACTGCATATTAGGTGTTCCTGCCATCTGTGCCCTGCAACTCATCTGAACAAGCTTCACTTCTGCTTCTCATTCCGTGAGAGGAAAAGGGAGGAACGGACAAAAGTATCACGTTATCAGAATGATTACTATTTAGGAAGGCTTAACGCCAACCTGAAGGAGAAACTTGACTGGAAAGAATCTGAACGGTATGACTAGTTCTTATTAGAATGGTAGTCTTACAAACTAAAAGAATGTTCTTTCTTGCCTTATAATTACTGATAAAAACCTTAGGAGAAATTTGCTTGGGAGGAGCTGCATAAAAAAAAAGTGAAATAAAGGAAAGCAATTAAATAGGAAATTCAACTGCATCTTCTTTGTTTTAGCTGGGCACATGGCCACTGTGAATAGAGTCAGCATATTTCAGCCTTCTTTGAAGCTTGATACTGGCCTAAGTCAAGTGTCAGTGACAATGTTAACAGGTGACTTCTGAGTGGTCCCAGAAGGCAGTCTGAACAGCCCTAGAATATGTATTAAAAGATGGTGAAGCTACAATATTAAGAAAAGCCTGGGTCCCTAAAGATCATGGAGCTGCTGAAATCACCCTGGATAATACAAATCTACACTTCATCGCCATGAGAGGAAAGCTTCTACCTGGATTAAGCCCTGTTATTTTGGATTTTCTGCATTTGCAGCTGTACCTAATCTTAAAAGACTAATAGCTAATAAGACAGATAAGTGAATCTGAATTTAAAAAGGCATCAAAAAATTTTTAAGGTAGTATAGTAAGCTATAGTAATTGCAACAGTATTGTAGCGGCAGAAAAACAGATTTATAGATCAATGGAAGAGAACTGAAAGCCCAGAAATAAACCCACACACATATGGACAATTTATAACAAAGGAGCAAAACACATACAATAAAGATAGGATAATCTCTTCAATAAATGGTACTAGGAAAACTGGACAGTGACATACAAAAAAATGAAACTAGACCACTGTCTCACACCATTTACAAAAATCAACTCAAAATGGATTAAAGACTTGAATGTAAGACCTGAAATCATAAAACTCCTAGAAGGAAACACAGGCACTATACTCTTTGACATTGGTCTTAGCAATATCTTTCTGGCTATGTCTTCTCAGACAAGGGAAACAAAAGCAAAAATAAACAAATGGGACTACATCAAACTAAAACGCTTTTGTGCAGCAAAGAAACAGTTAAATTCTCCAGTTTTGAATCCTCCACCTTCCTTTTGCTTTAAATTCTCATTTAATGACTTTGCTTCTTCTTGAATCAGGTTAGAGTCTATAGGTATGCCTTTCTTATAGCAATCCTACACGCACATAAAAGCTGCATTTTCAATATGAAACAAAAAGGTATTTCACAAAAAGTGCAAGGTTTTCACTCCTCTGGGCATAGCTTCAGCGATGGCTTCACAGATTTCCTTTTCTTTCTTCTTTTTTTTTTGTGGGCCTCTCACCACTGTGGCCTCTCCCCTTGCGGAGCACAGGCTCCGGACGTGCAGGCTCAGCGGCCATGGCTCACGGGCCCAGCCACTCCACGGCATGTGGGATCTTCCCGGACCGGGGCACGAACCCGTGTCCCCTGCATCGGCAGGCGGGCTCTCAACCACTGTGCCACCAGGGAAGCCCTCTTCTTCTTTTTTTTAAACAATGGTCCTTACGCTGGATTCATTTCTCTTGAGATGGCAGGCAAGCCTCAATCTGCACGCATCAAGCAATTCAACTTTTTCTTGTAATGTCATGATTTCTCTCCGCTTCTTGGAAGCACTTCCAGCATCATACTGGCACTTCATATGGGTCCCATGGTATTATTAAAGTTTATGGTATTGCATTAAACGTGATGAAAAATACACAAGAACCAGGGGAGAGAAATTTTTACTGTGATACACAATTTACTGGAGATGATTAGTGTCACACGGCATTTTAAGCAGATACACACAACACTTGAGCTCATCGCAATAGCAAAAGGAGGTGGGTATGAAATTATTATAGTAGTATAATATGTACTACACTTAATTTTATGTAGTTATGATTTAATACTGCATCTTTATCTTTGTTTACATTTCTCTTCACTGAATGGTGTCATGTATGTCTGTATTTAAGTTTTTCTTTTCTTTTTTTCTTACAAATTTATTTATTTATTTATTTATTTTTGGCTGCGTTGGGTCTTCGTTGCTGCACGCGGGCTTTCTCTAGCTGCGGCGAGTAAGGGCTACTCTTCCTTGCGTGTGCGGGCTTCTCACTGCAGTGGCTTCTCTTATTGCGGAGCAGAGGCTCTAGGCATGTGGGCTTCAGTAGTTGTGGCTCACAGGCTCTAGAGTGCAGGCTCAGTAGTTGTGGTGCACAGGCTTAGATGCTCCACGGCATGTGGGATCTTCCCAGACCAGGGCTAGAACCCGTGTCACCTGCATTGGCAGGCAGAGTCTTAACCACTGTGCCACCAGGGAACTCCCAAGTTTTGATAAATTTAAACTTTTTATACATCTGTGCATATTTTATGGTAGTGATATAGACTAGTATCTATATATATTTTATGTGCTCATGATATTCCTAAGTGTTTAATTTTTTAATCTTTCTAGGCTACATGGTTCATCTGTGAGTTTTCTCAAATTGTCATTAGTCTCTAAATTTTTTCTAATGTATTTATTGAAAAAATTTGCATATGAGTGGACCTGTGCAGTTCAAACCCATGTTGTTCAAGGGTCAACTGTGTTTCCTTCCCTCTACTGATTTGGGGTTTCACTTGGTCTTCTTTTTCTAGTTCCATTAGAGTGTTTATTTGAAATTTTTCTTATTTTTTGTGGTAAGCTTGTATTGCTCTAAACATCCCTCTTAGTACCCCTTTTGCTGCATCCCATAGATTTGGGTGTGTCATATTTTCATTTTCATTTGTCTTCAGGTATTTTTTGGTTTCTCCTCTGACTTCTTCGTTGACCCAATAGTTGTTCAGTAGCATGTTGTTCAGTTTCCACATATTTATTTTAGCTTTCTTCTTGTAGTTGGTTTCTGGTTTCATACCATTGTGATCAGAAAAGATGCTTGATATGATTTCAATCTTCTTAAATTTATTGAGACTTGTTTTATGTCCCAACATATGGTCTATCCTTGAGAATGTTCCATGCATACTTAAGAATGCGTATTCTGAACTTGGATGGAATGCTCTTTATAAATCTATCAGCTTCATCTGGTCTAATGTTTCCCTTAAGGCTGCTGTTTCCATGTTGACTTTCTGTCTGGATGTTCTATCCATTAATGTAAGTAGGGTGGTAAGTTCCCTACTATTATTGTGTTGCTGTCAATTTCTCCCTTTAGGTTTGTTAATAATTGCTTTATATATTTTGGCACTCCTATGTTAGGTACATATATATTGATAACTTATGTCTTCTTGATGAATTGTCACCTTTATCATTACACGATGTCCATATTTGTCTCTTCTTACCTTTTTTGCCTTGAAGTCTATTTTGTCTCATATGAGTATGGTTACACCAGCTTTTTTCGGGGGGAGGGCTGCCATTTACTTGGAGTATCTTCTTCCATCCCTTCACTTTGAGCCTATGTTTGTCTTTAGAGCTGAGGTGGACCTCCTGGGGACAGCATATAGTTGGGTCTTGTGGTTTAATCCATCCAGCCACTCTATTTTTTGATTGGTGAATACAGTCCATTTACATTTAGGGTGATTATTGATAAATGAGGATTTAGTACTGCCATTTTACCTTTTGTTTTCTGGTTTCTCTACATCTCCATTGTTTCTTTTTCCTTGTGTTTCTGCCTGCCATTTTAGTTTGGTGGTTTTCTATCATGTTTCTCTCAGTTTCCTCTTTTTTACGTTTTGTATCTCTGCCCTAGATATATGTTTTGTGGTTACCATGAGATTTGTAGAAAATGGCTCAAATAAAATAGCCCTTTTTCTGCTGATAGCATTTTATCTTCACTTATCTACACAGGTTCCATCCTTTTCCTCCTCCCCTTTTATGTTTTTGTTGTTTCAAATTATCCTTTTTCATGCTGTGAGTTTGTTACCAATTGAAGTAACTATAGTTATTTTTACTGCTTTTTTCCCCTTTAACCTTTATTCTATAACAAAGTGTTTAAAAACCTATTCTGATACAGCATTGTAATTTTCTGATTCTATCTATCACCTTATTCAAAGTTTTGTGTACTTTTGCCTTTTTGTTTCTGGTAAAAGAGCTCCTTACAACATTTCTTGTAGGGCAGGTCTAGGGTTGATGAAATCTCAGCTACTGTTTGGGAAAGAAAAGGCATCAAATTTTAGCTAGCAAAAAAGGGGTTGACCTAACCAAATAAAATTTAATGGTATACAGGAAAAAAATTATTTCTACATTTATTGACATATAAAACTAATCACATAAGAATAGGATAGGGAAGCATATCCTAGTGGCACACTTAGAAAGCAATTTTAGACCCCATGTACGAGACATAGTACTACTGCAGCTCAAATAGCCAATGTGTTCTTCAGTTACATAATAAAAACGTAATACCTACATGCTGGGTTCATACACTCAGATGGCTACAGGTGTGTAGGTGAAGGACGCCAGTCAGGAAGAGACAGTGAACTGGGAACACATACCCTGTCCTTAGTCAGAGCCACTGCTCTGCTCCTGGCAATGGTTGCTTTTTAGGAATGAGGGCCCAGGGTTACCAGAGTCCCCAATTTTTCCAGAGAAGCTGGAAATGTGGATTTCTATGTGACATCTCCATCTTTTCTAAACACTGGTTATTTAATATAAAATTTTAAAATAAAACTACATTTGTCCAAAAAGAGCCATACCCTCATGGGAGGCCTGCCTGTTTTCAGGCAACCTTTTCAGATGACAGGAGAGGACAGTCCCACTCAGTCCAACTTAGGTGAGCCCACACCTGGCATAGTGTGTTTTCCTGGGCACTAACCTTAAGGAGAAACAGCAAGAAGGAAGAGTGGTGAACCAGTGAGGGAGATGGAGGTCTGGCTTCTGGAGCCAGTGAGACCAGGGTTAGAAGCCCAACTCCACTTCTTACTAGAAATGCAGTGTCAAGCAACTTCCTTGGCCTCTGCAGGCCCAGTGTTTCTCATCTGTAAAATAGGGGAGCATCCTAATACCTACCCCGATTGGACAAATATGAGGAGTAAATGAGCTAATGTCTTCAAAGAGCTAAGCCCATGCATCACACATTTTAAACTAAACAGGAAATGAGAAAACATGAACATTTGTTTTATAAGGAACTGTGGGAACTTGAGATTTTCCCTCAGATTAGAAAAAGATCAAACGGCAACACAGTACTTGTCGTCAACTGTTTGACTATGGGGGGTGGCTTAGCCAGCCTTATTTATGAGGTTACAAGGGCAGGACTGGAAAGAAATAATGGGTGAATGTTAAAGGAAGGTGCATTTGGATCCTGTCAAAGAAACAATCAGAAGTTAAGCAGACTCTGATGTCTCCAAAGACAACATGGTAGTTTCCTTTCACTGGAGAAAACTAAACCTAAATTAGATAGCTGCTGGGCAGATACAGCAGGAGGGAGTTCAAATGTTGAACTAGAGCAGGTGTATGAATTAGATAAACTAGATGACCCTCAGGTACCTTCCAACCCCAAGACTTCTGTGATGTACTTATACTGCAGCAAATACATTCAATTTCTCAGACGTCCTTTATAGAACTGATCCATATGGAAGAAGCTACCAACATACAAAGGAACTATAAGCAAAATATGTCTGAAAGGAATTGCCATCAAGAGTTCCACCGATGGTGCCAACACACACACATAACACATAACATATAGTATTCAAGGCCAACATACCAGACTGCAATCTCAGTAGGTATACTGACTTAAGTCAAGACTATTGTGATCATAAAAGCTCTCAGATCCAATTTTTCATTTTGGCTGGCATCAAGGAAAAAGGAGACAAGTGTGACATCTTAAGGAAATTTGCATTCATTGCTTTTTTCTTTAAAGCACTGATATCAGGTACCTAAAATGTTTATTCTTAACATCTTTAAAAATAATGCCATACATTTATGGATACTAGATTTATCACATTCAAAGTTACATTATCTTACTCTTTTTCTTGTAACACATCACGAGTAAGTCAAGCAAAGATTTTCATTTTACAGACCCAAAAATTGGGCCCTGGAGGGGATAAAGTGAATAAGTAGCAATGCAGAGTCTTCTAATTCCAAATTTCATCTTCTTACCATTGTGCCATAGTGTATTTTTAAGGGCCCAAATAACTTTTGTTCTTTTTGGGAAGAGTAAGTAAGAGTAAGCATACATATTATGCATAGGTAAATGGAAAAGGTCTGGTTTATCCATTCCTGTCCTACATGTGTAAAGAAAGTAATTCTAGTACAAACCCCTGAATATATTGGATAAAATATTAAAAACATCTCTTGTAAAAGAAATGAGTTGGAATAAAAGTCAGGCCAGACACAGTAAGAAGGCACAACTCCACAGAGATGAACTAGTACTGAAGGGCTGTTGCCCTGAGTGCATCTCCCACTCCTGGTGGCCCTGAACCAGGGTTTATAAGCCACACCTGTGGGGGAAAGAAGACAAAGCCTGGGGGCTAGCAGAATGGGAGGATGAAAAGGAAGACTCCTGTGTAAAGCTGGAAGCCCTGAAGGGCAGCCCCGAAAAGGATGAACCAGAAAAAGAGAAAAAGAAAAAAGAAAAAATCTGCCTGGTAGGAGAGTTTCTGTTTAAGCCTTGGAGCTGAATGTGATAAAGAAAAAGAAAATCTCCCTTGGGTTATTTCTCACCCCAAACACACATCTAACACAGGTAGGACCTGAGTTCGCCCTCCTGGGTGACCCATAACACCTTACTCTCCAAACTGTTTTAAAGTGGCCTTAGCACTGAGCTTTCAGTAGAAGAAAACCCACCGTCTTTTAGAAGGAGAACTCTATAAACACATGCCTCAAACAAAACAAAACAAAGAAACCCACCTTTCATGGAAAAAGCTTTAAGGAACATAAACTCACAATCAAATTCGCTAACACATGAAAACAGAAGCCTCCAGGACTTAGACTCAGAAAAAAACAAAGTACAGAAGCAGACATGCAAAGCCTGCAGGTATTAACAGCATATAAAGTTAATGGGTTTATTATTTTTAAGGGAGTAAAAGAAGAGACTGGAAAGATGATGAAAGGTCAAGAGACTATCCAAGTTGACTAAACAGATTTGAATGAAAACAGAAAGAGAACTTGCAGAAATGAAAATTATAACTGGAAATCCATGCCCAGACTCAGCAGATTACAGACACAGCTAAAAGAGACAGTGCGAGAGGAAGCAGAGCTGAAATATCACAAAGAATGCAGAGAAGAGAAAATGTAAACAGAGGTTCAGAGACATGCAAGATAAAATAAAAAATACTCAACATTCGCTTACTTGGAAGGTCAGAAGCACAAAGAAAGATGAGCAGAGAGGCACTATTCTAAGTAAGTAACTAAGGATTTCCTAGATGATGAGCTCCATGCCCACGCACCTCACAGTGAACCTGAAGGACACGTGATACGCAGGGAAGATATTGAGAGTATCCAGAGGGAAAAGACATACTCCTACAAAGCAGTGACTCAGAACTACGTGCTGATTTCTCAGCAGAAACAATGGAAGCTAAAAGACAATAGAATATTATCCTTGAAATGCCAGGAGAAAGTAACTGTCAGTAGAGACTATGGCCAGAGGTTGGCAAACTTTCTGTAAAGTGCCAAATCGTAAATTCATTAGGTTTTGCAAGCCTGTCTGTCACATATTCTTTTTTGTTGTTGTTCTGTTCTTTATTCCCACTTTAAAAATGTAAAAACTACGCCTAGCACGGGGCTGTATGAAAACAGACCTCGTGTCAGACTTGGCCCCAGTGGCCTCAGGTTGCCAAGCCTGAGAAGAGCTAACAAAGTTTTCTGTCAGGAAGGAAATAAAGATATTTTAATAAATTCATATATTAATTTTAATAAACACATTGCCCACCAACTCTCATTAAGAAAACTTTAAAATGATATACTTTAGGAAGATGCCAAATGACACCAAAAAGTCTGAGATGCAAGAAGAAACACGAGCCAAGTATTAGCAAAACTCTGTGAAAATCCAAATCAACATTACACGTGTTTTTTATTATATAGATAACGTGCAGTAAAAAGAGTATAGAGTTAAATACTAGACAATGGGCTTCAGCTTTTGCAGATGACTTAGAATACTGGAAAGAGTGCCATTCTCGCTTGATGATGAAGAAAAACAACAACAACCAGAAAAAAATAGAGTTGTAACTTTTCTTGACCCTATCAGACGGCTGAGGACACAGGGAACCCAAGGATGATGAATTCCAAGGGGGGAGCAGAAGCACAATTGGCTCACGTGGCAGGGTGGCCACACAGCAGGGGTAAGGTGACATCAGCTACCATTTTAAGAAATTGCAGGAAGCCACGTGGGAGCCAGACGACATGTTTTTTTATTATATAAATAATGGAACATCTGGGAGCCCCAAACATAGAGGGGTTTGCAGGCAGTAGGAAACTCACGCTCAGGAGCCTCCGCTGAGTTCTCCTGGGAAAGACCAGGGTCAGGGAAGGGGGCCAAAGAGGGCCCCCCTTAGTATAGACATGGGGGGAGGGAGCAGCCACTTTGCCCAGGAAGGCACAAAACACACTCCTCATCCGTACCCTTCTGTCATATGGAGCAAACGGAACTAAAAAGAAAGGAGAAGAGCACTAAATGTCTGTCAACAAAGGAATGGATAAACATGCATAAATAAATCATGGCATACTCATACAATGGAATATCCTACATGCTTTACTCCTTAAAATGAGAAAAAAAAAAATGGATGAATCCCAAAAACCTAATTCTAAGGGAAAAACCAGATACATAATGATTCTATGTATGTAAAACTAACCTGTTTTATAAAGTTGTATAAAATTTGTATGTAAAGTTTATCTATAGTAAGGGGATAGATACATATACATTTTTATATAGCGTGCAAAACAAGCAAAATTCAAAAATGTGTGTGTATATACTTTTAGGGCTGCATAAACAACAAAGCAAGGGGATAATTTAAGAACTTCAGAAAGTGGGCGCCTCTGGGCCACAGTTCTGAATCCACCACGCAGTACTGGAGGGGCCCCCAGGGACTTCTAAAGTGCTATTTATAATAATCTAGTTAATATACTGACTGCTGGGAATATGTTTTATTTGCAGTTATCATTATTCTTTAACTTTACATATACGTTACATGCACCCTTAGGCGTGCGCGATATATTTTGTAATTAAAACGGAAGTTCTGTGCAGATGCGCAGGTAACAGTTAACAGTAGATCCCCCTGGGATGGGGAGGGTGAAGGAGAGGGTTAAGAGCCACGTTTACTTCTTGCTCAATGTGCTTCTGTTTCTGGGTTTGTTTGGGTTTTTTTGGTAACACAAGGAGCGGTGTGCATTTATACTTCTTTTTTTAAAACACTAAAGGTAATTTTTAGCTACTAAAACAATGAATTATGTTCATTTTAGGAAGAGTCCTTTCTGCTACATAGTAAGCTTACCTCAAAAGGATGAACATGAGGTTTATACAACTTTCATTTTTCAAAGCTACAAAAAGACACGTAATCATTAAAAAATAAAGATATCGTATTTAATGACACTTTAAAGCCTTCTTTGCCATATCTGTTCCCTTTAGAAAAGATGGTATTTAAGTTTACTGTGGTCAAATAATCTTTTTATTTTCATTCTGGACAAGGTAACATGGTGATTATAAGACTGCCTATTCTTTTACACAGACAAGAGATCTTGAAGTTCTGAATAGCCAAGTGGAGAAAGTCCTTTGAATGCTTGGCTGAAATTCCAAGAAACTCCAAGGATCAGTGTTGTATTTCTTTTTTCCCTAAATGACTTCCAAATTCCTTTGATTAACAATGGCCAATAACCAGAGTGAGAAGGTCTTTGTGTGGGAGTTAATACTCTCTAATGCTCTTTCCCAGGTCTAAAAATCTGTTGGGCTTCTTTTAATCGCAGCTAGGTCCTCAGCCACTAGAAAATGTGATGCAGTTAGACTCTCTTTCATGTGGTTTTCCCAGAGACAAGCAGCCTGAATAGAAAAGCATTATTTGCCATTGCAGACCACAATCCGCAGAACTGTGTTGTTTGGGAATCTTACGTCTCCCCAAATAGAGCGTGAGTCCCATAGAACAAGGGACCTGTGTGTGCGTCCTAGCATTGCCAGAGCCTAGTTCAGTGCAGGGAAGCACCCAAGGTACTGATAAACTGTTTGCTCAGTGCATTTGTCTGCTTTGCAGCTAAGAAAACGAACTTCTTTCAGCCAACCATCCACGTATTTCACAGACCTTTATTTAGTGCCAATTCTGAGCCAATATGATAGCAGATATTGAGACTACAAATATAATTAACACACTTTTATGCCTGTAGAAGGTTAAGTCTACACCAAAGTATAGTTTGGAATTTTAACTATCAGCAACAACATGGATAAAGCTCACAATGTTGATTGAAAGATTCTAGACACAAAGGAGAACATTCTGTATGATTCTGTTTCTATCAAGTCAAAACAGGCAAAACTAATCTATGGAATTTGAAGTTGGGATAGTCGTTACCCTGGAGGAGTTTAGAGACTGGAAGGAGGCCTGAAGGGAGCTGGCTAGTGGGATAAGTGAGTGGTTTTTTTTTTTTTTTTCCTCTTAATCGTCACATGATCACTTTTTTAAAATCCATCAAGCAGTACATTTATGATTTGGGAACTTTTATATATGCGTGTTACACTTTAAGTTCACTTTTCAAAAGAATAACACTTTAAAAAAGCTCTTCTAGGTGGATTTCTCTACTGTTCATGCAGCTCGGCATTCTCAACACTTTGCCAATCTCCCTCTAACCTCCTGAGTTAAGTCCCCACAGAGCCCCAAACTTGAATGAATGTTTCCTTCCTCAGAACTGCCGCAACATCTTATAATGCATCTCCCTTACTTTCCTCAACTCTAAGTATTGTGTTAAAATGTGAAACAATCTTTAACTCACACCACCTATCAGAGCTTTGGGTGTATTAGGTTCTCAAAAGTTCTTAAGCCCATAAACATGTAACATACTATTCCGTGAACTGCTCCATTTGGCCTCTTCCTGTGCTTCTGGGCGCTCTTCAATCCGTCCTTTAATTCGGCACAATCTCTGGGGACCCCCCAAATGGGATGTTAATAAGCCTGAAACCATTTCTACTGATGGCTTGGACACACTAAAAGGAAAACAGCATTGTTCTTTCGCTCTCATAATCAATGTAACAAAAAACTCAAAACAAAAATAAACATTGCCGGTAATTTACTATACACGTGTCTTACAGCTTGATCTTGACTCTTCAAACACCACACATCTTCTCGTGTCTGCACACGTCGTTCTCGCTGAAGTTCCTCGCATTCTGGAACAGTGCTTTGGCATAATGGCTGCAGGCAGAAGGAATGGAGCCGACTTTGCTTAACCAACTCCCCATCTAACGGACACCTGGGCCATTTCAAAATGTTCACTTTTAAAAACAATGAAGGGCTTCCCTGGTGGCGCAGTGGTCGAGAATCCGCCTGCCAATGCAGGGGACACAGGTTTAAGCCCTGGTCTGGGAAGATCCCACATGCCGCGGAGCAACGAAGCCCGTGCGCCACAACTACTGAGCCTGCGCTCCAGAGCCCGCGAGCCACAACTACTGAAGCCCGCGCGCCTAGAGCCCGTGCTCCGCAACGAGAAGCCACCGTAATGAGAAGCCCGCGCACCGCAACGAAGAGTAGCCCCCGCTCGTCGCAACTGGAGAAGGCCTGTGTGCAGCAACGAAGACCCAACGCAGCCATAAATAAAATAAGTAAATTTTTAGAAAAAGATAAAAACAATGAACATCTTTATTACGAATTGTCCATTCAGGATCACTACGTAAGGGTAAATGCCTAAGGTTTATTTTCCAGGTTAAAAGTATACAGGCTGCAAAGGGTTTTCTAGAATACACACGGTCAGATGTAAAGACTGCAATAATGCATATTACAGTAGCAAATCCCACATTTCATCAATGCACTGTTTTCACCTTTTAACATCTCTGAAATCACGTCCCTCACAGTGGGTGGCATCTCCCGATCACCGTCAGGGAGCTGGCTGTCAGGACCTGGTTAAGTGCCTACACCAGGCTGCAACACCTCATCCGGAAAACGACATGGAGCCCATTCCAGGAAGGGATGTAAGTGCGGACTGTTGTTTCAAAACATTATGATAACTTCTTTAAGATTAAGAAAGTACCAACGTTGAATCTAGCAGAAATTCAGTGGCTTAGAAAAAAAATTCCAGAGGAGTAAGCAGAGTTCTTTTATGAAATGCTGCATCCTCAGAGCTCTTGAAGGCACAGATAATAATGGTATGAAAAACACGGGTGTTGATGCCCTAAGTTGAAAAGGGATTCAGGAGTGTTGCACTTTTATATTAACGGAGGGCAGTTTGATCTGTGTTTTCCTTCTCATTTCAAAAGGACTGGGTTGACTTGAAAGTCAACGTTAGAAACCTCCAAAAGCTTTATTGGACTTCTGACCCACTCCCCTCAGGCAACACAGACTGGCCCTAGCAGCATGTCAAATTATTGTTGTTGTTGTTTTTAGCAATCACAAGGATGGAGTTCTTTTAGCACGACCTTAAAAATGTCTATTCTGCGATGGCCTAACTCTCATAGGAGTTTCTTTTCCTGAAATGTAGCCTTTTGGGGATTCCTCCCCTTCCTCCTATCCCCATCCTATTAGGATTCCTCCTCTTTATACAGTTATGCTGAAAATTAATCCTAAGGTTTATTATTTATAGTTTTAATATAATTTTGTATGATGATCACACTTACTAATGCTGGTATAAAAGGGTGAAAAAAACACTACTTTCCAAAGAGCTGGCACCGGAATTACTCGAAAGATGGGAAATGTCTTTGCTTGGGGCAGGAGGTGAAAGAACTCAAGAGCAGATCATCCACTGCTTCCAAAGCTCCAGGGAAGGGGTGAAACCGCCCTGCGACAAACTAGGAGAGAAATGTACTGTTTGGGAGCAGCCACTTTAGAAGAAAGGAGGCGAGGGGTGGAGAGGAGCCAGGGGAAAACTGAAGACAGAGAAACTCCCGGTGAGTGGTGGTCAAATTCTTGCCCAGCCACAGTGGGAACTGTACTCCGACAGACCGTGCGTCTTACGCCAAAAATAAGGGGACGGGGCTCCTGAAAAGTCCGTTGAGAAACCACGTGAGAAAGTGGGAGGGCTAGTCGGGATTATTTTGACTTCTGAGGCAATATCTATTTCAGGGGAGCAGATGGAAAAATCAGGGGACCAAAGATGCAGGTGTGAACATAGGGTGATACCAGGGAATGACTGACATGATGGCAGAGAGCAGGGTGTGTCACTCGTGTGTACATCATCAAAGTTAAAAAAAAAACCTTTCAAGAACAAAAGAGCTAAAAGGCAATATTGAACTATACAGTATGTGATGTGATCCCTCAAATTTTCAGGAAAATCCTGTGCACTAAAACAAGAGTGTGATTGTGTGTGTAGTGGGGGTGAGGGATATGTTTAGTAGGGTCTTTGTCTTGGGGAGGAGGAGGGGGAAGGGAGAGAGAAAGTCAGACACCTGATTAGGTTTGGATCACCCCGGTGGAAAACAGAGACATCAGCAAAGATCTCATGACAACCATGAAAATATAAGCTCCCTGGAAAGTTCAAAATATCCCAGAGAAGGATTTAATCTTTTATAAAACCAAGAATGATGATTCAAATCTTCATCACGTAGACCTCAAGGGACTGGGAGTCCCCAGTTGCTATCCAGATTTTACTTCTCTACGCAAATACAGCTTGCATTACTCCACAGTGTGCTAATTATGGTCTAATCTTTATATTTATGAACACCTTCTTCTCTTTCGGAAGAACAAGGTGAGGGATTTTCACCTCAAATTGGAGATGAAGTTCTGGAATGGATTCTGGAATCTTTTCGCTAATGAAAAGGAGTAATATTTTTTTCTTCTGCAACACCCAAAGTGACAATCACAAGTAGTATATATTTACTATGAAGTAACGATCTGCCTGTTGCAAACTGATCCAATACAACACACAGTCAACACAGGCATGTGATTTTACTGCACCTGATCCGTTTTTTTTTTTTTTTTTTTTTTTTTTTTTTTTTTTTTTTTCGCTACGTTGGGTCTTCGTTGCTGGCTTTCTCTAGTTGTGTTGTGTGGGCTTCTCATTGTGGTGGCTTCTCTTCTTGTGGAGCACAGGGCTCTTGGCACACGGGCTTCAGTAGTTGTGGCCCGCGGGCTCTAGAGCGCAGGCTCAGTAGTTGTGGTGCACGGGCTCCGCGACATGTGGGGTCTTCCCGGACCAGGGCTCGAACCCGTGTCCCCTGCATTGGCAGGTGGACTCTCAACCACTGCGCCACCAGGGAAGCCCCCTGATCCGTTTTTGACATTTTTCACTCTCAGCTGGTAACCTGGGAGTCATCTGATTGAGGGTACCGCACCAGTATGCATGCAAGGAACATTGATTTATTCATGATAGGCTTTCAAGTATATCCACAGAAGGTGTCTAAACCAAACCACACTTTAGCCTTTTCTTCAAGCCATTTCTCTACCCATACGGTTAACGATAACAATACTGTTAACAAGGAGAAAAAAATAATGGTTAGGATTTCACTGCTTAGTTGACCTTTCTCAAAAAACTTACAATGGCCAAAAGACACAGAATGAAAGAAACCAGAAGGAAAAGCAGTAACTCATACATCAGATACCTGCTCCTTGATCCTTTCTGTTCCTAAATGCCATGAACATTCCAGCTTTCAGCAAGATACACAGCCACGGAGCCACCATCTACCTTCCCAAACAACAGCAGGGAGCACTTGGAGGCTTGCTGTTTTCCTAGTCAGGGAGAAGTGATGTCACACTGACCCCGTCGTTGGGAAATTCCTACCTAAGTGGTAGTGTTTACAGACATGATCTAGAAACCGCTCTACAGAGGGCCTGCTTCTCTGGCTCGGCTGGACATCAACCCAGGGGATGCAACAACAGATAAACCTGTGGATAATTCATGAGGAAGGGCCTTTTAACTTCCGAATTTACCAAGCCACAGTGGAGAAATTTATCTCAGCCCATGTGATGAACTGTACACTGTTTACTAAGCAGTGGTCTTAAGCAAATAGAATAATAAAGGTAGAAATAAAAACTGTGGGTAATTAGAGTGTGGTTATGGTGTTACAAAAGTGCCTCCTTGGGCTTCCCTGGTGGCGCAGTGGTTGAGAGTCCACCTGCTGATGCAGGGTACACGGGTTCGTGCCCCGGTCCGGGAAGATCCCACGTGCCGTGGAGCGGCTGGGCCCGTGAGCTGTGGCCGCTGAGCCTGCGCGTCCGGAGCCTGTGCTCCGCAACGGGAGAGGCCACAACAGTGAGAGGCCCGCGTACCGCAAAAAAAAAATTGCTGGTGACCCTTCTCCAGCATGCCTCTGATGAAAACCATAAACACCTCTGCACAATTGAGAGAGAGTGTTAGAGAGCTTCCTGGTTTCAGTTCAGGAAAGACTAGCCTCTGAGTTGGGCAGACTCTCCTTTGCTTAGAAGCCCTTCTGTGCGACCTTCTGTTACCAAACCTCCTGGCGGCAGTGGGTATCAGCCTCCTCTGGGACTGTCGGGTACAGGGGACATTACACAGGTTCATAAGGCTGGACATGGCAGGCATTTTTATAGAGTAGAGGAAAAACCATGGTGAATCACTGGGATATTATCTAAGACTGTGGCTTTTATTTTTTTTTAATTATTTTTTTGCGGTACGCGGGCCTGTCACTGTTGTGCCCGCTCCCGTTGCGGAGCACAGGCTCCGGACATACAGGCTCAGCAGCCATGGCTCACGGGCCCATGTGGGATCCTCCCGGACCGGGGCACGAACCCGTGTCCCCTGCATCGGCAGGCGGACTCTCAACCACTGTGCCACCAGGGAATCCCAAGACTGTGGCTTTTAAACCCACTGTGCCCTTTCACACACACACATGGATACGTAATAAAACACAAGTTTTGCAAAATAATAGCTACCCATACTACGTGCAGTGAAGTGTAATAGTTTCCCCTTCTGTTTCACAGCCTCCTAAATTTTTTTTTAAACTGGAACTAGAAAAAGAATATAAAAGGTTAATGAGACAAGTGGAAATATAATTAAATTGATCTATTTATAGGAAAGCTCAGAAACACTGATGTGGAAGTTTTAGATATCAAGTTCTTTTCCCTTAGGTGCTAGAATGATTCCTTTTATAGAAAATTCCAAAGGTCTGTGGACATTCATTTAATTTTTATTAAAGGATAAGGCAGTAAGATTGCAGGCAGAAAAAGTAGTGTTTTACTTCAGTTCTGAATAAACCTGTAATAATTTAACAAGGTTACATTGCAATAGGGAAATAGTGTCTTTGTTCTGATCAGGGATTGTAAAGGGAAGCAAGAGGTGATGAGGCTGAGGGGCATGGGGGGGAGGCGGTGAAGGTCAAGTTTTCTTGGTCTGCGCACATCATCTAATTGGCTCACTTCTGAATCCAGTGGAGAATGTTGGCAGCTGCTGCTCGGAGCACAAAGAGAACAGAGACTCCTGCAATTCAGGTCAGAGGTCACCAATAAACATCCAAATAAGGATCTGCTCATCCTTATTACATGGGCTGCAAGCATGACGGCAAAAGCCATCTTTCCGACTGCTCACACCAACACCATCACCCCGCAAAGTTCTCAGGGCAGAAACCTTTGTCTTCTATCTGTTTTGCATCATCTCCAACAACGCTAATGGCAGCCAGAGCTGAGTAGCAACTGGGCAGCAGAAGAGCTATGAAATGTTTCCATTCTTAAAGCGGAGGGTGGTGTGTGGGGGGGGAAGAGTTAATTAAAAGATTGCAAAGGTTCCAATGACTAGATTTTGCCTTTAGATCTCTTTATCCATTAAGAATGGTATGTTCAAGCTTGGGCAGAACCTTGCTTCCCCCTCTCTGAAGCCTTCGACAAATGCTACTCCACACAATAACAACAATAACTTGATGATTCTATTCAAGGTCCCAAATCCAAACTGGTTGCACACACAAGAGGAGCCCAAACTGTCAACCTCTTCGCGCAAAAGAAAAAAAAAAAAAAAAAAAGGAATTGTTGCTGAAATGCCAGTATTTGCAATGGCATGAACAATGATCATTCAGATGATGAAGATTCTAAAGTATGAGTTTGTGAGTTTGGAAAGGATATCTAAGTTGAAGACATTCCAGTAAGACCAAAGTACAAACCTAGGCACTGCCAGCACTATCATAGTGATCTATTTTCTCTCTCTCTCTCTCTCTCTCTCACACACACACACACACACACACACACACACACCCTACACTTCTTTTTGTGTGTGTGTGTGGTATGCGGGCCTCTCACTGTCGTGGCCTCTCCCGTTGCGGAGCACAGGCTCCAGATGCGCAGGCTCAGCGGCCATGGCTCACGGGCCCAGCCGCTCTGCGGCACGTGGGATCTTCCCGGACCGGGGCGCGAACCCGCGTCCCCTGCATCGGCAGGCGGACTCTCAACCACTGCGCCGCCAGGGAAGCCCCCCTACACTTCTTTACTCCAGACATTATTTATCCCCATCATGATTTGGAATCCAAATACTAATATGACTATGCACTGCCCTCAATTTTTATAATCCCAACCCTGTACACCTACTGTTTAGAAGTTAAATTTAGAGTCTTCTGAATTCTATATATTCTAGACAATCCAACCATTAACAAATTTCTTTCTGGAGATTGAAGTTCCAGGATTAGAAATGGCAGTACCAAATTCACACCCATATGCAGGAAAAGGCTTCTGGTAATGGTTTTGTAAATTAAAGGATTTCTTCAGATTGGCCAATTTACCTAAAGTTATTATTTGCCCTTGAGTGAATCTAGAGCAAACTCCCTAATTAAGGCCCAACATGTTAACTGGATGGGATTTTTGACATCATCAGGTCCAAGTGCATCATCACACATCAAATCCCATAGCCTCAGCCTTTTGACCTCTTGGCAACAAGTGGCATTATGTACCTCTTGACAGAAATTCTTTCATTCCTAGGTTTCCATAGTTTTATTTTGGGTTTCTTCTAACCAAAAAGCTCCTTTCCACTACTACCCTCCAAATGCTGCCCTCCCACCCTCACCCTCTGTTCTATAGCCTCACCTGACACCTCCTCCGGTGTTGGTTCCATCCATCCTCACAGTTTCAGCCCTCAGGGCTATATCAGTGGCGCCAATATCTATGTGTCCAGCCTCGATGATCTCAAACACAACATGCCCAACACTGAATCCACGCTTTCCTTCCAAACCTCTTCTTTTTCTTGTATTCTTTTTCATAATGTCGTTCATCATTCACCCGTCCAAAACTGTCATTTTTGAGTCCACCGTCAGTCAGACATCAGTTTCTCGAAATTGTTTCTGAAATCTCTAGACTATTGTTATCAGCTTCATAATTACATTCTCTAAAGCCAATGTCTCCTATACACATTCCTCATCAGAGTTAGGATGATGATTTTGTCAAAGAGAGCTCTGACAATATTTGCTTAAAAACCTTTCACGGTTTCCTATCACCTACAGGAAAATGTCCAACTACCTAGTATCCTTCCCATCTCAAGCTACAATATGTTTTGGTCTCATCTCACCATACAATCCACCTGTTTGTCACTCAGGCCCAGTAACCTCTCAACAATCAAATAAACGGTTTCCTCTGCTTACAGTGTTCCCATCTCCTACTTTTCTCACAACTCTGATTACTTTAAAATGTCACCTCCTCTAAAAAGACTTCTTCAAATCTCTAGGCCCACTCAATCATTCCTGGGTGTTCTTATAGCACTTTGTTCACACTAATAATATCACACATGGACTATACCCTTCTTGTCTGCTAGATGGTAACCTGTTTTAGGAAAAAAAAAAAAAAAAAAAAAAGGTACCCTGCTCTTTGTATAGCCAGGATTTAATAGACCTGTGCATAGTAGCTGCTCAATTAACAACTGCTAAGTAAATACGTAAACACAGTGAAAAACACTCTTGAATTAAGAGAAGATGTGAATTTCAGTCCTACCTTGGCTAGGACTCAAACTTTGAGCTTCATCTGTAGGCTGAGATAATAGTATCTTTTCTATCTATGAAGTACTATTACAAGAATAAATGAAATCAAGTTGAAGGAAGTACTATTTCTCTGTATTTCAACTACAGAGAAATATATTAAGTATAATCCAAGAGTATAATCTTTTAATGTCTATTCTTTCACCTAGATATATCAAAGGTTAAGAGATTCTATAGCCAATGCCTAAATTGAGGATGAATATAAGTAGTGAAAAATAGGTACTTTACATGTCTTAGCATTTAGTGTTCCTAGAAATCAAGGGTGACTTCAATTTAATATCATTATGCTGTACAGATCATATTAAGTATTAGCATGTAGAAGCACTCACGATGTTATAGAAAAAAAAAAGCATAGGCTTTTGATTAAAATAGGTGTGAATCCTAGCACCATGTATTACTTTGCTTTCTTATTAGCATCATAAAATTATAAAATGCTAATTATAAAATGCCTTTTATAGCCCTTCTTACATGTATACTTTACATATATTATCCCATTAATTCTCTCAAGAGCCCCATGAAATAGGTCCTATTATTCCCACTTTTACATACAAGAAAACTGAAACAGGGAGGTTGGTTAACTTGACCCACGTAGCAAAGCTATTACGAGGCAGAGCTGGGATGTGAGTCTGGGTGGTCTGGTTTTAGCCTGGCTCTAACCACTAACCCACACGGCCGATCTAAATAATGATGTGACAGGCTAGTACAATGCCTGACCCACAACGCATTCTTGACAAACACTGGTTTCCTTTTGTACTTAATGATGCTTGGGTGACTATGATACATGCAAGTGGTCATGAGGTCCATCATTTCCTAACTACACACCAACGCCATATGGACTCCTTGAAATGGAGATCTTATCTGTATGGTATACTACCCGCCTTCTCATATAAATAGAATTTCCAAGAAAACTAGAAAAAAAATCAAACCATTTTAGCTAGCTATTAATTCATCCATTCAAATGGGAGCTAGATAGATCTATTTGTTCTTTTGTCAAATCATTGAAATGTCATTACACAGGGCCGAGGCAAAGGTAGAGAGTTCTCCAGTTTTGTTCTTTCAGATCCTCTGGTTGTCTTTTGGCAAACCCTAGCGCATCAATGCTGCTGTCTATTACAATCAGCGTGGTTCTCACTGTGTAAACTTGCTCCAGCTCTCCCTCCTCTCTGAGAATCTTGGAAACTCTCCTCTCACGGGGATGTTGCTACAGTTCCCTCTTTAGCCTATCATTCAGGGAGGAACAGTGTGAAACTCTCTCTCCAAGTATAGCTCCCATCTCTGCAGTGCTCTTGGCTGGCGCCAGCTTCAGACCTGAAAAGTACGTTTGCTTACAACTACTGGGGTAGACAGACTTCTTCATAGTTCCTCCAACTGGGTTAATTCTCACATACATGTCTTTGTTGGTACCAGCATGCTTTTTAATTGTTTTCTTAAAAAAAGTTTTCTAGTTTAATATTGTTTTCTATTTCAATAAATACCATGTGTCTCCACTGTCAGCTACACAGGGGTTCTTGAATTATGTACTGGTGCATTATCAATATTTAATAGTCATATTTAATAATGATGTCTTTAGCATTTACCATGTGCCAGGTTTATACTATATGCTTTACATGCATTCTCATAAGATTCTCAATAAATTTATAGCAACAGGACAACAAAGAATTATTGGGCAGAAAATGCCCACAGTGCCATGACTGAGAATTCTGATCCAGAGGGAGTGGTCCTTCAACCTTTCACAGATAACTTTTTTCCCCAACCGTACTTATCACCTGCTGTGTGGTCTCCAGTAAGGCCATAAACTCTTGGGGCTTTTAAAATTTTTTTTTAATTTTTTTGGCGATACGCGGGCCTCTCACTCTTGTGGCCTCTCCCGTTGCAGAGCACAGGCTCCGGACGTGCAGGCTCAGCGGCCATGGCTCACGGGCCCAGCCGCTCCGCGGCACGTGGGATCTTCCCGGACCGGTGCATGAACCCGTGTCCCCTGCATCGGCAGGCGGACTCTCAACCACTGCGCCACCAGGGAAGCCCAGGGCTCTGTGTTTTTCACTGATAAAATAACTAACTCATACTTTTTAATCAATAAAATAAAATAATTAAACTTGATGATCTCTAAAATCTTTCAGAAAAAGTCTGTTTTTGTTTTGTGGTTAATTAAAAAAATAATATCTGGGTAATTTTGATAATACAGAGAGAAAAAATTATAAATCCATTGGTCTACAGGCAGACGTAAGTTCACACTGCAAGGGCCTTCTGTGCCAGCTTGCCTGGGGAGATTTGTGCAGATGGTAAAACAGTGTATGTACGTTAAGAAAAAAATTTTAAGGAATACTTACTAATAAGAATCATACAAGTGAAAATACTAGGATTTATGTTAAAATAAGCAACCAAAGGGCACACTAAAAATAGACGAATTACCAAGCACGAAGAAACACAAACGCAATTAAAGAAAATCTTATTTAAAATCAAGGGGGCAGCAATTTAATGAGCAAGCAAAACTGCTCTGGGGTTATGTGAATCAGGCATCATGCAAGCCCAATTAAAATTCTAAACTATATACAATATGTACATGTATACACACACATTTAAAAAATTCCCATAGTGACAGTAACTGGGTTATCCTTCTATTTTGACCTTAAAATAGCTTTCAGGTAAATGGGATTTATACTGGCTTGCAAATATTCACAGTAATTACAAATTTATGAAAAATCACAGTAGAATAAATGTAAAGGAAGTGATATATTTATAGACCTCAAAGTAACATTTAGTGGTAGAAATTTGCATAGACCCATTTACTTCAATAGCATTAGCAGATAGGAACCTGACTCAATTCTCTAAGAACATCAGCATTTTTAACTAATGGGAATTAGTCAGTCTGAGAACTGTAACTATCTTTAAGCCAAAATCTTCAGACAAGGACTCTAATATAACCAAAGACATTACCGTATCCACAGAGCACAAGGTTTGACTTGTGAATTAAATCCACAGCAGTTTGTACCTTATGTGTCCATAAGAAATATTTCTCATGCAATGAAAGAACTGCATTGCCGCAAATATACAATTTAATAACAATGGTAAACAATAAGTTACCTAATATTTATAGGAAACCATGTTTTCAGACAGATTATCTTTAAAGGAGTTTCTTTTTGTTCCCCCCCCCATAAAAAAATACATTGAAACATAAAAATTAGTAGAAAGTCAAAGAAATCCTACACACCTGCCAATATAGTTGAAAGTGATATAGATCTGGATTAAAATATCAGCTTTGCTTTTGTCCATCTGTGACTCTGGGCAGGTTCCCAACTCAGAGGGTGTATAAAAGGAGTGAAATACGAAAGACACCTAATGCAGTGCTTAGAGCCTTGCGTGTTCAGAACGAGTGTTGGTTCTCCTCTTTCTAATATTTATTCAATCCAGCAAACATTTGCTGAGTTCCTCTAATGAACAAGGTGATAAATTTAACATATGGGCCTGGAACCAGAAGAGGTGACTTGCAGAAAGGATGTCTTGGCTTATTCAAAAAGTGAATTTTCCTCAGTGGTCTCCTATGGAAGGAGAAGACAGGGCATGGGAGACAACGAGTTCAGTGGCTACTTAGAACAGCCACGTGACCCTCACACAGTGGCCGCTGAAGGCTCCCCAGCTAGCGTCCAGCCATCTCACTTGAAGCTCTTCTGTCAAACCTCTACAGGCCCCGGTCCCCGGGGAAATAGTGTCAGGACCGCTGTCTGGCCCTAGGCTCATGAACGCCAAGGCATGGTCTGACTTTGTCCATCACTGAGCTGCTAGACACCAAGGCACTGGCAGGTGGAAAGGGTCAGGTCACATTCACTGCATTTGAATCCTTTTGTCCCGTGACCTTGACAACTTAGGTTTGGGATGATCTCGGGTTTTTCTCATACCTTGGGTTTTTCTCAGCCGGCAGCGTGTTAAATAATGGCCAACACTGTACGCTTATAGATGGCTCGCTACTTGGTGTTGAGATAACCTTATTCAAACTGGCTGCTGGCTCCAGAAGGGCAGTGCGTCTGCTTCACCAGAAATGCCCACTCCTCTGAAAAAGATGGGAGGCATCTGGGCTGAGAGTCACCCAGAAGCATAGGACAGTGGGCTGAATGCTCGGTGACAGTGACCACCCCCCCCCGCCCCAGTCAGTCAACCTAAGTGACAAACACATCTTTTTAAGCAACATGGTGGTTACCAAAGAGGCCAGGCAAGGTAATGGCCTATTTGGGCATTATTGCTCCTTTAAAAAATATGTCCCATCTCAGTTACCAAAAATCAATCAAGGGCCAAAGTTTGAGCTGTTTTTCTGTTTTCTTACTTAAATTGTTCTGGTGGTGAAAGTGACAAACTGCAAACAGGAAACACAGAAGAATATATTTGCATGAATCAATGAACAGCAATTATTTTAGCTCACCAGTGACAGCATGTGCTGTTCCAGTATCTCAAGCTACTCATAAATTTCATTTTAATGCCAAAAATATCACTTATTCTGGAATGCACAAACTGTATGGTAGTAATTATGTGCCACCTTTTCAAAGACTAAATATAAAAATAGCCAGCGAGCTCATGGTTATGCCGCGGTTCAAAATGAGTTCTAATTAGTTTCACTAAAGAAAATGGCTTGCTCTCTTCTTACCTACAATGTGATGTATTTTTCACACTCTAAGTTAATGAAACACAAAAGTCTTTTTATGAGTAAGACACTAAGATTTACTTAATATAGTACCTCAATAGAAAAGAACACTAGGGCTTCCCTTCCCTGGTGGCGCAGTGGTTAAGAATCCGCCTGCCGATGCAGGGGACACGGGTTCGTGCCCCGGTCCGGGAAGATCCCACATGCCGCGGAGCGGCTGGGCCCGTGAGCCATGGCCGCTGAGCCTGCGCGTCCGGAGCCTGTGCTCCGCAACGGGAGAGGCCACAACAGTGAGAGGCCCGCATACCGCAAAAAAAAAAAAAAAAAAAAAAAAAAAAAGAACACTGATTAGTTTGAAACAGCAGCAAGCCAAATTAAGACTCATTTAGTTTTACCAAAGAGAGTAAGATTTTCTAATTTTAAAGGATCGAGTTTTAATTAGGTGAATGGCTTTTTTTTTTTAAAAGAAGATGTTGAGGGTAGGAGTTTATTATTTATTTATTTATTTTTGGCTGTGCTGGGTCTTCGTTTCTGTGCGAGGGCTTTCTCTACTTGTGGCAAGCGGGTGCCACTCTTCATCGCGGTGCGCGGACCTCTCACTGTCGCGGCCTCTCTGGTTGCGGAGCACAGGATCCAGACGCGCAGGCTCAGTAGTTGCGGCTCACGGGCCCAGTTGCTCCGCGGCATGTGGGATCCTCCCAGACCAAGGCTCGAACCCGTGTCCCCTGCGTTAGCAGGCAGATTCTCAACCACTGCGCCACCAGGGAAGCCCAGGTGAATGGCTTTTCAAGATAGTCCCAGAGGTCAAGAAGACAGAAGAGACTAATGACTTTTTAATCTGCAGACCCTGGATTGTAATAAAGCATCACTTCATGACTGTTCTGAGCATAGCCCTGTTTGAGAGGAACACTGACCTCTCCTGCACAGGTCTAGTGTTTGCAAGGTGAGCCTTAGAGACGCTGATTAGTTCCTTGAAACAGTTGGTCTAAACTCCAGGTACCTCCCACCAAGTGAACGGCATCCAGATGGTCATGATTAAGCAGAACAATTAGGAGAATCATTCAAGACACTGGTGCTAGTTCCCAGTGTAAGGGGCTGGGTGCAGACAGCACCTTCCCTCAGGAAGCTCACAGTCTAGCAGGAGGGACAGCCAGGAAAGGAATTAATCTCTGTGAAGTGGAATCCATTTCATGTAATAAATGCATTTAGGAAAGGAAGAAAGAACAAAGTAATGATACAGTAGATGTACTTTCCATAGAAATAAGCTCAAACTGATAAGGATAATATCACCTAATTGCTTCAAACTCTCTATGCATGTAGTTTTTCAGGTCTAAAAAGTAAATGCATGCAAGTATATAAGAGATTAAATTCATTCCAGAGCAAACATCAACTGCTTTAACAAACAACTGTTGTAACCAATGCCTCTTATTCTGACTTCACAGAAAACTTGAGCTTTCTCTTACAGTTCTCTCATTGCCCAAAAGGTCACAATTTGGCATATCTCACTGGTCATTTGCTATTTACAGAGACAGATTCATCTTAAACTATACAGGTAAGGTTTACGATCAACCTCTAAGATTTCCTTCTAAAGTAACACTTGGGTCCCCATGGAGTATCAGGTCTACCAGATGCCCATCTCCCTAAAAACATCAGGCAGCAATATGTATGTCCAGCTACTTTTTTCAGATTTCTTTGTGTTTGGTAACAGCTGACTCCAAAGGACATTTCTATTCTATTATCTGTAAAAAGTTCCCTTGCAGAACCTCCAAAGCAAAAGTCCTCAGAACAGAGAAGCCCTTGCTTGTAGGTTCTGGGGAGTAGGCAACTAGGTCTCAGAAACACTGGTAGGAGAACAGGAAAAGATCTCAGGACATAATGACTATCAAGGGTCAAGTTTGGGTTAGAAAGTAGACGAATCCCTCACCACTGGCCCAGCAAGAATCGCTCTGCTGTGCACAGGAGAAGAAATGAAGTTTGTAATCCCTCAAATTAAATCTTGCCTTCAACATAAGGCAAATAAAAAGTATGGAATATAAAGGCATTACTCCATCTGTCAAGTGAGTGATGCACCGGACAACTGTGGATGGGTTCATATTCTATCATTCATTAATCCATTCATACTTTCAATAGATATTTACTGAGTGCCAGGCTCTCAGAATACAGCTGTTGACAAGACAAGAACCTTGTCCTTGTGGAGCTTACATTTTCATAGGGGTGACAGACAGTAAGCAAGTCAATTAATGGAAGATGTCATATAACGATTTCAAGTAGTGATAGTATGAAGAAAAATAAAGGAGGGTAAGGGAAGAGAGGATAGGTAGCAGATGAAGTTTTTAACGTGGCCAGGGAAAACTCTGGCGAAGGGGCGACAGAGCAGAGTCACCAATGCTGTGGAGGGCTGAGCCGGGTGAGTATCTGAGGGAAATCTGCAAAAACGGAGGGTGGTGCCTGGTAACTCTCCCTGTTCCCAAAAGTGATAAAACCTCATGATTTTATAATTACCTTTTGTTGGAAGATAGTTTCCTCAGGGTACAGGAGGCATAGAAGCAAGCTGAATTTTCAAAATGAGTTGGTTAAATAAGGGAGAAATAGGGCTTCCCTGGTGGCGCAGTGGTTGAGAGTCCGCCTGCCGATGCAGGGGACATGGGTTCGTGCCCCGGTCCGGGAAGATCCCACATGCCGCGCAGCGGCTGGGCCCGTGAGCCATGGCCGCTGAGCCTGCGCGTCCGGAGCCTGTGCTCCGCAATGGGAGGGGCCACAGCGGTGGGAGGCTCACATACCGCAAAAAATAAATAAATAAATAAGTAAATAAAATAAAATACAATAAATAAAAATAAGGGAGAAATAGATAAACGTCTACCAGATAGTCTTGTTTGGGAGCCATTCTCACATATTTCAAATGCATAAAGAGATATCTGCTGTGTGAATAATTCTATCCAAAAAGTTGGGGGGAAGAGGGTTCCAAAGGGCCTGAGGTAGCAGCAAGTTTGGTGTATTTGAGGACCAGCAGGAGAAAAGAGGTTCTGTAGGAAGGTGAGAGGAAGTACGGTTGGAAAAGAGGTGGACAGAATGCAGGGGCCAAATCAGGTCACACCCTGGGGGCTACAGCAAGAACTCTGACTCGGTCCAAAGTATGATGAGAAGCCCCTGGAAGATGTAAGCAGAGGAGTGATGTCCTTTGATTTTTTTTTTTTTTGGTGGTACGCGGGCCTCTCACTGTCGTGGCCCCTCCCGTTGTGGAGCACAGGCTCCGGACGCGCAGGCGCAGCGGCCATGGCTCACGGGCCCAGCCGCTCTGCAGCACGTGGGATCTTCCCGGACCGGGGCACGAACCCGTGTCCCCTGCATCGGCAGGCGGACTCTCAACCGCTGCGCCACCAGGGAAGCCCATGATATTTTTTTTTTTTTTTTTTTTTTTTTAAGTTCGTTCCATCTGCTCTACGGGGAACAGATTGCAGGTGCAGGAATGGGAGCTGGACAGTGGCTGGAGGTGATGGCAGGAGTCCGGGCAGAGATGATGATGGCCAGGACCCAGTGGGTGATAATAAAGCTGGCTAGATGTAGTCCGGTCCTGAATATGTTTCTTCTGACAATAGAGTGAACATATATTCGATGCTCAGAGCTGCCCCTTCGCTGCGTCATGCAGTGTAAGAGCTCATGCCGGCTGCGATAGGGACCCATGAGGCTCATTTCACAGGTGGAGGCTTAGGTGAATCACGTGGTTCCTGAGCTCCCGGGCCCTCTCTGCCCAGCACGAGCCCAGTTTGGGCAGCACCTATACCACTGTGCTCACATTCTGGAATGGTGGAATCTCGCTCTTACCGACTCAGGGACGTCAAACTTCTATCCTGAGCCCCACGCTGCTTTATGTTTCCCTGGCAATTGACTCAGCACAACTGGGTACCAGAATCACCTTTTTCACCACCACCCTTTACTGCCCCCCAAACTGGGTAATGACAACGCTGATGAGCAAAACGGGGTCCTCCCTGCTTGGGAAAAACACCACGTATTTGCTACCCCTTCTGCCAGAGGCCTACAATCAAGATAACGAGCATTGAGCCTATCAGTGAACATTTCACCCAACAAATTAAATGTAATTAAAATGTCTAGTCATTTCTGACTCATTATTGTACTTTGACTGTTTGACAGAAGTCCGTGTGCTTTCCTCCACTTGCTGTGTCTGCCATTTGTTTGTCTTCCTGCTGGTCTCCAAAATCTGGTGATTATTAGTGAGTCAGTAATTCATGTCTTGAGGTAATACTTAACTGCACATACTATCCGTTTTAATCGTTACAATTAACACATTTTACGCGTCTTTCTTTTCATGTAGGATTTTGATATGGTCAAAGGAAAAAGTACTACTTCTTCTTTTTTTTTTTTTTTTGCGGTACGCGGGCCTCTCACTGTTGTGGCCTCTCCCGTTGCAGAGCACAGGCTCCGGACGCGCAGGCTCAGCGGCCATGGCTCACGGGCCCAGCCGCTCCGCGGCACGTGGGATCCTCCCGGACCGGGGCACGAACCCACGTCCCCTGCATCGGCAGGCGGACTCTCAACCACTGCGCCACCGGGGAAGCCCGTACCACTTCTTAAATGACTAAAGAACCACGGGATAGAAGAACCAGAGGAAGCCTCTGGGTTCACCCAGTGTGGTGGCCGTCAATCCCGGCAGCACAGGAGAATCATCTGGAGAGTGCCCTCCCACCACCAGGCAAATCAGAATCTCTGCAGGTGGGACCTGGGACTCTGTCATTTTTAAACTCCCCAGATGATTCTCATGTGCGACTGGGATGGAGAAGCACTGATCTAAACCAAGTTCCCCTCCAGGGGCCTCCTGCTTATCATTTTGAAATGAAAGAAAACCAAATGAAAGAGACCCAGAGGGGGGAAATGACTTGCCAACGGTAAAGCTGATTTGAGGCAGAACCACAACTGAAACCCAAGTTTCCTAATTCCTTGTTCAATGTGCACTGAACATCCCCAAGACACAGAAGAATCGAAGGGAACAGCGGGGGTTTCACCAATTGCAACCCTGAGGCTTTTTTCCTCTTTTGATTCTCCACCTTCTGTGTCCTGCCCCGGCTGCCAAACTAATCTAGCTTGGAGCAAAGTGAGGCAGAAAGCTGTGCCAGGACCCTGCAACAGCGCTGCCAGCTGACAGATATTCTTTCTTCTTCAAAGGACAGCCATAGTAGGGAGTGAGCATATAACTGAAGACATCACTAAATGGGCTTAAAAAACAGAACAAAACAAAACAAAAAACCCCTGCTCTATCGCTACACATGAATAGCTTTTGACTTACTAGTGCCATATTCAGGAACTTGATCTAAGAAAGTAATGACGGATATGCACCGATTTTTAGGCACATATGGACATTTACAGCAGTGCTGTTTCTATGTAGGGGGAAAGTAGACACATCACAGAAACGTTGAGGAAGTTTCAACATGCACCTTTAAATTTTAAAAAGCTACAAAAACCTATGCAATATATTCCCAGTTTGGTCAAAGTAAATATGTAACCACAGAATGACCAAAACACTAGAGTTGAGTGGGTGAGTGGGTGAGTTATTGAGGTTATCTTCCTCCCTTTCTAAATGTCCCATATTTTCAAAATTTTAAAATATATGCTCACCTATACACATATGGACAATAAACATATGCACAGAATTGTATTTGGTTACAAAATTTTTGGATTCCCCTGTAACTTCTTTTTTCCCGTTGCAGAGCACAGGCTCAGCGGCCATGGCTCACGGGCCCAGCTGCTCCGCGGCCTGTGGGATCTTCCCGGACCGGGGCACGAACCCGTGTCCCCCGCATCGGCAGGCGGACTCCCAACCTCTGCGCCACCAGGGAAGCCCCAGGTCCCCTGTAACTTCTGCTTGTTACTGGTGTGTCTTTTTTCTCCTGAGTTGAAGGGCATGAACGAGGCCCCCACTTCATGTCATATTCTACACAATGACTCAATTATTTTAACAGGAGACTCAAATTAGAATCTCCCTGACCTCATTTATATAAGTCAAAAGCTAAGAAAAAAAAACTTTAGTGTCATAAAATATTTTTTCCATGAAATTAGAGACTAACTTGTTAATGTAGTCCATCTTTCCAGTCTTATTTAACAGACCTTAAGATTTACTGAGCGCTTTCCATTCCCACCAAGGATCATTCTAGTCTTTGGGAACTTTACCATGAACAAAAACTGTCTAAAAGCCTTGCTTCTTGTAGCCCTTACGTTCTGGTTGGAGGACACATGCTAAGGATAAGTAAAATGAAGCAGGGAGAGGGGCAGGGTGTGGGAAGGGGGAGGGATGCTGCTATCCGAACAGAGTAACTAGGAGTGCCTTAGTGATGAGGTCACGGAGAAGCGACCTTAGAGAGGCACAGTCCTTCGTACCTGGGAGAAAGAACATTCCAGGCACCTTGGTAAATAAAGGAGAAAACACCTTGATAAGTAAAGGGGAAAACAGCTTTCCTCTTCCGCTATTCTTTGGGTCATTTGGAACTACATGTGGGTGTAGTCAGTTCCTGGTTACAGAATGGCCAGGTGAACATCTTCTGTGGAAAATGGGGACCAGGGAAAATAAACACTTAGGGGTTAAAAAAAGGCATTTGTATAGGTTCACTGACAATACCTCTGAGAAACCTCAAATGTTTGCCTTTTCAATAGCGCTTACATGGACTGTGTGTGTAAAAAACTATTTATGATGGAGAGAGAAGAGGCTGAACTGGTTAAGAAAGAAAACATTTCCTGGATCTTACCTAATATACGATCTCACCTAATATATCTTTGCCTGGAAAGAACACGAATAAGCCATACATTCAATGCAAAAATACTTTCTTTTTTCAAATCTATATCATGAAATATATGTCCACACATTGAATATGGAAAAGCCTAACAATCTGATACATAAGCTTTAATTTTATGACAAATGATGCTGATTTCTACCGAAACAGATTTTCTAAATACCACTGTTTCATGGAATAGATGAGATTTTTTAAAAAAACATGATACTGGTAGAAACCAACGTATAACCAATGCTTTTGAAGCAGTAAAAGAAAATTTTCCTCTCATATAGAAAAATGAAAGAACTAGATCTAATACTAGTCGTTAATATTTTTACTTCAATCTATAAAGCACACTTATCCCACCACAAGTTAAACTGCCAAGTGATTAAGCCCTCAAAGTTTAAAATAAAAGAATATAGTATACCTATAGACAAGGTTTCAATTTAATAGAACCACCATAATTGCAGCTTCGTAGAAGAACAATCACACAGCACAAGGCAGCCTTATTTCTCTGGGTTTTATATTTATATTACCACAAAATCCTCCAGAGCTGAGATAAAATGGAAGTCAAATCCTATTCAGGTTAACTCAAATTTAGCATCTCTCAATTCACACGATCAAATACACAGAATTTCAGCATCACTTCAGGTACTCAGTAATAAGAGAAGGTCCTGCTTTGAGTATATACAAAATGAAGTATCTCTTCTGGGGATAAACGGAAGACTTTCGGGGGCTATCAAAATATTAAGTTCTTTATATACCAAGTTTCATATCCAAAAATGCAACAATAATGGTCGAGGTCTTCCTTTTAAAAAGTTGAGACTGGTTTCTAAACAAATTAATATTGCATTGGAAACATAATCAGTCCTTTCTAAAAAACTAAAAGAATAAGTTATAGAGTCCTGGGTTCTTTTTGAATCTTTCCTGATTTCATGGTCATAAAATTCCTTCCTTTTTGAGAAGCCAGGGGATTTTTAAGAACAGAGGCATCAGGAGAGATGAGGATGGGATTCTTACTAAAGATTAGAAGATAAAGGTAGGATTCCTTCCAAATCCCCAGATACATATTTCTATGATGTGAAATGAGTAAACAAACCCTACAGTATCTTGTTGTTGTTGTTGTTGTTTTCTGCGTTAGATCTTTATTGCTGCGCGCAGGCTTTCTCTAGTTGCGGCGAGCGGGGGCGTGAGGGCTTCTCATTGCGGTGACTTCTCTTGTTGTGGACCACAAGCTCTAGGCGTGCGGACTTCAGTAGCTGTGACTCACGGGCTCTAGAGCATAGGCTCAGTAGTTGTGGCGCACAGGCTTAGTTGCTCCGCGGCATGTGGGATCTTCCCAGATCAGGGCTCGAACCCATGTCCCCTGCATTGGCAGGCGGATTCTTAACCACTGCGCCACCAGGGAAGTCCCCAGACCATACTGGCTTACATTACCAATAATGTTATTTAACACTGATGTTGAATTATGGCTTTTAATGACAAGAGTCTGGAGTTCTTGGCTATTAGATATCTGCCTGCCAGTAGAGAGCCAGGTGAAGAGGTACAGTTTAGCACCAAATAAATAAACAAATACTAAGTGAGGCGGGTGATAGTGCTTTGGCCTGGGAGATTAAGACCAAGCATAAATAAGTTTTCTATATGTATCTTAAGAGGGAAATGGAATGGAGACCAAGGCTGTTGTTAAGAACTGTTTTTTAAATATTTAAACGATAGAGAATCACAAGCTCTCAGGCTTGGGAAGACCCTTCCATCATCACCCATCAGCACTCTGGGCATAAATCCTGTGATCAGTTTCCATCTGAATGCAAGAGAAAGCTTCACCTCCCGAGAAAACCTCTTCCATCTCTCAACAGTTCTAACTTTATGAGTTTTTCTCCCTTTACTAAAGCAAGTCTGCTTTCTGTAACTTCTCCTCACTAACCCTAGTTTGACTCCATAAGGCTGAGGTTCCAAATACATAAGCCTCAGGGTTGAGGCCGGGGGCACGTAGGAGCAGAGCTGGCCGAGAGCCAGGCCATACGTAGTGATGGGGCTTTGGGCCAGGCAATGGGCACACTGTTCACCTAAACCGCCAGCCACTGCTCTGTAGGGACATGGGCCCCTGTCGTCAGATTTTCTCATCAGGAGCCAGAAATTTGAATTTCGGTAAAAATATCCTGGGTTTTGAATATATACGGAATAAATTGTGGAGTTCAAGCAGCTCTTAGAGCTCAACTAATTCAGACCTTTCATTTTATAAGTAAGAAACTGAGGTCCAGAATAGAAAGTGATGGACCGAAGCCAAATGGTTAATCAGAGGTCAGTCTGGAAGAGAGCAGCCCCAAACATAAGGTCCCATCTCTCCTGTCGCAAAAATGCAGTCTGCAAGGCTTGTTTTTTCAGCTTAAACATGTTTTGTCTTAAAGAAGAAAGGAGATTAATAGAAAAAAGCGATCTACCTCTTCCAGTTATGAAGGAAGAAAAAAGCCCTTCAACCAAAGTGCATTTGGTTGATAGATGTGCTAAAGTATTCTGAAATGGGCATCAGCTTTAGATCACTTCCTGTTTCCATTAGGAAGTCATCACTGTCCACAGCTAGTCTGTATAGTATCCTCTCAAGTTGAGAAAGTATATGGAGCATCAGCTACAAGCAGAGACTCAGGAGACATTGCTCAGGTTTGCAAGCCTGGTTCCATCACTTACTACCGGCATGACCAAGTCACTTCCCCTGTCTAAGCCTCAGTTTCCTGGACAGCGCCAATAATGGTATCTACCACTCAGTGTTATTGTGAGAATTAAATGACCTAATACACAAAGTGCTTATAACATGCCTGACACAGAGTAAGCACCACACAGGCAGAGGGCTACCATATGCTGAAGAGAGGTAAACATATTACTTAAAAGAAAATGTAAAACAAAACTGCACAAAAATACCCTAAAAAATATGAGTCCTGAAAAACAAAAAATTCTAGCAGCTAGTTCCTTTACAGAGGTTAAGGCAAAGGTGGACTTCATCCGTTAAAGTAAATGTAGCTGAATTAAAGTAAAAGTAAATGTAAATGAATTAAAATCTTAGCACCCACTTATACAGGAAAGAGCTTCAGTACATCTCCTATGTTTTCTCCTCCAACCTTGGAGAAGGTCCTAGAATACATGAGATATACTCCATCTTGGGTTCCTCCTCGCCAAGGGCTGAGCTTATTTTCTGAATAGTTAACTGCAACCATCTCCTCCCTCGCTCCATCTCTAAGTTACCATTAGGAATCCAGTCTCTCAAAAGTTCTTCCTAGATGTTTAGTTTCCTCCTTTCCCTTTAACTATGTACTAGTGAAAGATGAGAAGATAGCGAACACACGCTTCAAAAAAGGAAAAAAGAAAATGCATCATTTCTTCAACATCACAACTCAGACACTTAATCACCTCCAAACACCGATCTACCATGTTTATCATATAAATATATGTAAACCATATACAGATACATCTCATATTGCTCTGATGAGATTTCAGTTTAACCCAAGAGAAAGCACAAATGCCACGGGAGAACCCTCAAATGTTCACCAGCCACCAGAGGGAGCTGGGACACCCTGTCTCGAATCACAGAAACCACAAAGAGAAACTGGCACGGTGGCTCTGGTGTCTATAGCAGGAGAGGGTTAATCCAGAGCTCTTTCCTAAGGCTGCCAGAGCCTCAGTGAGCCCCCGGGGTCTGGTGACCCATGCAGGAGCTCCTGTGTGTCACTGCGCACAAGGCCTACAGGATTAGCATGGATTGACGGCTAGGTGCCAGCTACAGACGCAAGCACTGTACATGTGTGAACCCATTTAACTCTCATACCAAACCACTGAGGCTCCCCCATTTAATACAAATGAGGAAACTGAGGCCCTGAGAGGCTACCTTGCTCAAAGACCCACAGGGAGGAAGTAGAAGGAGCAGGACACCAACCCAAGGGGCTGGCGAGAGGCTAAACTCCTAACTTACCACTTCCCCAAGCGCCTCTAGAAATGGCTGATATCACTTCCCTCAGAGTGCACTTCACGGTTCACAGGCATCTGACCAGCTCCAAGGAGATCGTTTGGATCTGGCTGCTTTTTAAAAAAAAATTTATTTATTTATTTATTTATTTATTAGTAGCTGCGTTGGGTCTTCTTTGCTGCGTGCGGGCTTTCTCTAGTTGCAGCAAGCAGGGGCTACTCTTTGTTGTGGTGCGCGGGCTTCTCATTGTGGTGGCTTCTCTTGTTGTGGAGCACGGGCTCTAGGCATGTGGGCTTCAGTAGTTGTGGCATGCGGGCTCAGTAGTTGTAGCTCATGGGCTTAGTTGTTCCGCGGCATGTGAGGTCTTCCCCAACCAGGGCTCGAACCCGTGTCCCCTGCATTGGCAGGCGGATTCTTAACCACTGTGCCACCAGGGAAGTCCCTGGATCTGGCTGCTTTTACCTGTACCTGGAAGTGTACTTCTGGGCTCTCAGGTGGAAGCTGGATTTCTACATAGCTTTTTACTCAAGCCCTCCTGTTGCTCTTTCACAAAGCCAACCTGGGAAGAAGCTCTCTAGATCACGAAAGATGCAGTTCCTCACGTCCTTTTAGAGGGGACATATAAAGTCTCTGGTCCATGGGCTTTATTTTTCCTTCATAATTGGAAGAGGTAGATCTCTTTTCTCTATTAATCTCTTTTCTTCTTTAAGACAAATCGTGTTTGAGCTGAAAAAACACATAACGGCGAGCAAGGGAAAAAGGAGAAAAAGGAAAAGCAGAGGAAGAATTAAGATTACGTTAAAAAGTAACTGTTAGTCATCAGGGAAATGCAAACAAAAATGGCAATGAAGACACCACTTCACAACCCCTGGGAAGGCCAAAATCAAAGATAGATGACAACAAGTGTTGAAGAGGATGTGGAGAAACTGGAACCCTCCTACACTGCTGGTGGAACTGTGAAATGGTGTGTTTCTTTGGAAATCAATCGCAGTTCCTCAAAAGGTTGAGCTATACACTTGCCATATGACCCAGAAATTTCACGCCTGGCTGTGTACCCAAAAGAAATGTCCACACACAAACTTGTACGTGAATGTTCACAGCAGCATTATGCATAATAACCAAAAAGTGGAAAGAACCTAAGTGTCCATTAATTGATGAATTTTGAAAATGTGGTATATACATAGAAGGAAATATTATTTGGTAACAAAAAGGAATGTAGTACTGAGACATGCTACAGCATTGACAGACCTTGAAAACATTATGCTGGTGAAAGAGGCCAGTCACAGAAGAACACCTATTACTTGATTCCATCCACATGAAATGTCCAGAATAGGCAAAGAGAGACAGAAAGGAGATTAGTGGTTAACTAGGGCTGGTATATTGCAGAGTAATGAAGAGTAACTATTAATGGACACAGGGTTTCTTACTGGAATCAGTGGTGAGGGTCCTCAACTCTGTTGGCAGAGGAAAAGCCATTAAACTGTATACTTTAAATGAGTGAACCGTATGCTATGTGAACTCTCTCTCTATGTGGTCATATTTTTAAAGAGATTTAAAAGAACTGGTTACAAACTAAAGCTACTAGTCTATCCCAGGAGAATCTGTGTCTTTGTGAATGAGAAACCATAATTGCAGAAGTGTCAGAAACCCAAAATCATAAGCGAGAAAGGAAAAATCAGAAAGAAAGGCTCTATGGAAAGGGGAAGGGGAAATGATTCCTATTTAACTGAATTTCAAGACAGTGGGTGTGTTGGGGTCACATCACCACAAATGCATAGGTATTACACAGTGGGGTGCATAACACTAAATTCAGACTTTCTCCTCGTCTGAAAGCTATCAGTGCTGAAAATAAAGGATCTAGAGGAGAGGTGAGATTTTTTTTTTTTTAAATGCAAAGGCTTATGTTCACTTTTTGGAGACTGAAGTAAAAAGTTCACAAGTGTAAGGATCCTCTGTTATATTGCATCCCATGTTCACAAAATAAGAATATTTGATTAGCATCTAAAATGTACACCATTTCCTAAGATAAATTTGAGTCAGAATTCTAAATTCAACTAGAAAAAGTAAAGCCTTCACATTCTAGAGCTAAGTGTAACATACTGACAGCCAGACCAGTGCTGGCACTGGTTCACATTCAGGTAGAAAAAGTTAAAAGTGAAGGGTTCGCCAAGCCACCCTGTCATGGATCTCCTTATAATGAGACTTTAGCAGAAATCAATGCAATCTCTGACTAAAGTGAATCCAGTCTCCTAATGTGGCAATACATCAAACGATAATATGGAAGCCTCATGGCTATTAGCAGATACAACGTTAACACATTTTTGGAAACAGAACAGTTAGACAGTACAGAATTTTCTTGACTTTTTTAGTCTAACTTTCAAATTATTACCAAGCCCTTTATTTATCCTCACTACATCTTAATCAAGCATCATTTGTGTGGCAAATCAGCTTATGGCTTCCTTTAAAAACAGGCGAGCCATTAACTGACCCAATGTGTTGGCAGTTCTTTTTAGGCAGGAACAAAAGATGCCTCTTAACTTCGTGCTCCAAGCGGCAGAGTTTGATTTCATGCATATGCAAAAAAGAAACATTTAAAGGATCCTGCAAAGTCAGCTAACAATCTTCTGGGAGTTTAAAGAACAACAACAATAACAAAAACCCTCCTTCACTCTCCCCCCACCGAGGTTTATATACTAAATATGCTTTTAAAGATACTTTACATGACTTAAAACGTTCTTTCCATAGTCCTCCAAATCCCTGACTGTCATAAAGTTTAAGTAGTGCTCTTAAGACTCAAGGTCAGAGTACAATCTTTTCACTTACAAAACTGTTGAGCTCAAGAAAGTATACCAAATGTTCCTCAGTGCTCTAGCCTCACTTTTCCAAGAAGTTAAGTGTCCCTTCCTCCTCTTCATGAATTGGTGCACTGCATTATCTTTGGCCTCTGTGTTACAAGCACTGACCTTTCCCCACCCCACCTGTTTGCGCTAGGGTCGACGAGCTCCTTGTCTGAAACAGCTGGTGTTGACTACCTAAGGCAAACCCACTGTACATTTCCCTAATAGGTGACATGAGCTCTGGGAATGAAAACTTGTCCCCAGAGAATGCCCCACCCCCCATGTGGCCAAAGCTTGGTACTCCATTTCCGTAGCAGTAACTGTTTATTTTCTTTAAAAGCCAGCTTTTGGTAATGTTTTGGTTCGGTGACTCCAGTCAGAAAATGCATCTGTCACTTCCACTCCCTCCTTCTCCTTCCGGATACCATAGCCTCAAACCCAGCAACCCCTCTGGAGAAGGCGGGCAAGGTTCTCCGGATGCACAGAAACAAGAAGTAACCCTGGACTCAAGGAGGCAAGGCTGCTAAAACGAGCTGCTTTTGCTGACAAGCCTGGAGAGGACTTTGTTGTTCCTACCACGGAAGCACCGTTATGTCAGGCATACGGGGAAAGAGCGAGTTTTAGGACAGTCATGGACTTCTCGTCCCGGCACCCTGCGATCATTACGAAAAGCTTATTCTCTCTACCCTGAAATCTCCTTCTCGCCATAAAGAAAACCTTCAGCATATTTAACCTCCCAAGCGGGCAAAGGATAATGCAACACTGTAAAAGCAGGCATATCTTTATGGCCACCATGCTCTTGGTGGCTTTTTGAGGATTGTTACTCTTTACCACCGTCCTCGCCTGTCAGCTCCTCCGGATGACAGCTTGGCAGAGCACAGCATTTTCGGTATTATTTATGACTCGCGTCAACCCAGCGGGCGGCGCGGGGCGGGGTCGGGGGAGCGGTACTCAATCTCCCACCAAGAGCTGAAACCCGACTTGAGCAAGTCGGCAGTGACGAGCGCCAGCACCAGTAACCCTACCCGCCTCCTGATACACAGACGCCGGCCTCAGGAGTATACCTGATGCACACACCCAAGTGCAGAGCTGAGTTATCAGATCTCGCGGTTCCAAACAGGTGCGGGGCCGCTCACTAGCCGAGGACAACATCCGAACCCTGCCCCCCCACACCTCACCTACCAGATCCTCCTCGGTAAAGTCAGCCCCCCTCGGCCAACCTTCGTCCGAGTGGCGCTATGCTAATTGGAACGCATTCTCTGGTGCCCCCAATGCTGTTGGTCCTCTCTTTCTTTGTAAACCCCACGAAGTGACGCAGAGCAAAACTTAGTAGGTCCGAGGAACAGAGACGCGTCTTTCGCAAAGCACGGACTTCGCAGGAAGGAGCTAGGAGGCAGGCAGGCGCTGCATCCTTCTCGGCGCCTCCATCCCCCTCTGGCTCCCCTCCCCCCCCCGCGCCCGCCGGGGCCGCTTACCTGCGTGGGACATGGTGATGGTCTCGTTGGTGTTGGAGCCCACGTTGAAGATGACCACGGCGGAGGCGTTCTGCAGGAACGCGTTCCGGATCTTATCCCTGTACGTGCAGTTGCCCTTGGGGATGAGGGCTATCCAGTTCTTGCCGTGGGCCGGGGCGGCGAACTTGGTGTTAGGGTCGCAGGCCAGGCGGTCGTGGGCCGAGCTGGCCATGACCACCTCCCCGCGGGCGTCCTGCTTGGGCGAGTGCTCCCCGTAGCGCCCGCACTCGGTCTTCTCGGTGTGCAGCTCGGCGGTGGTGCCGCCGCCGCCGCCGCCGCCCGCCGCCCCGGCCCCGGGGTCCGGCGCGGGCTCGGCGTAGGTGATGTTCACGAAGGCGGTGTACCATTCTTCCTTCTCGGCCACGGTGAAGTCCAGGCAGAGCAGATGCACGAAACAAAAGGAAAGCAGCCATGTTGAGAGAGCCAGGCTGCGGCACGCTTGGATGAGAGACAGTGCCATCTTTATCCGCCGGGGCCCCCTCCCCGCCCCCCGCGCGCGCCCCCCGCGCCGTCCCTCCTCCCCAGCCCCGGCCAACGCCGGGCCGGCCGCTTGTCCTCCTTCTCCTCCTCCCGCTCCTGTTCACTCCCGGGCCCGGGGGGCCGCGGCCGGGACGCGCAGCCGCCGCGGGGACCGGCTTCCGAGCGAGCGGGTGGCGCCGGCCCCTTCCCTTTTCAGCCGGAGCGCGGCAGTTGCATCTCGCTTCGCGGGCGCCGGCGGGGCGCGGGCGGAGGGGGCGCTCCGGGCTTGCGGTGGAGTCCGGCTGCCGAGCGTCCTGCTCCTTCGCCCGGCTTCTCCTTCTCTCATAGGGGTGGCAGGGGGCCCGGGAGCGTGCGGGGTGGCGGCCCGGCGCCCTGTAGCCCTGGCGGGGGCGGGCGCGGGCGCGGCTGCTCCGAGCCCGGGGTGGCGGCGAGGAGTCCCGGCTGCCGTTGCCGAGCGCTGGGGCGTGCGGGTCCGGTTGGGGGCGCGGCGGCCGCCCCTGCTGTGCGCCGGCTCCCTCGGGCTGCGCCCGGCACACACTTGCCGCGGGAGGGGCCGGTTCGGGAGTAGCGGGAGCAAGCCGGCAGAGAAGAGTACGCGGTCCGTGAGTGTGTGTGTGTCTGTGTATGTTTGTGTGTGTGTGTGTCTAATGTGTGCGTGCAAGGAGGAGCTTAATGTGATGTCAAAGATTCTAGGCTTCTCTTGCCACGCTCTCTCGGTCTCTCTATGGGCAGCAGCGACCCCTTCCGGGTCTCAAATTCAACCTAATCTGCGACTTGGTCCAGGTGGAGGCAAAAGGGGAAGCGACCCCTTGACCTATGAAGAGAGGAACAACTTCCTGCGTCTCAAATGTAGAGAAATGTGTGTATCTCTCATAAACAACTTTCCCTAATTACCCATCCTAGGCCAACTGGTAAGGTTAGTTGGTAGCTGGGTCCTTCGAACACCACGCCAGGAATATCTAGGGCAGTGACTATCAAACTTAAATGTACATCACCGTCACCGTCCCCAGTGTGGTGTGTGTGTGTGTGTGTGTGTGTGTGTGTGTGTGTGTGTGTGTGTTAAAACTCAGACTGATGGGCCCTGCTGCAGAGTTTCTCATTCAGTACGTGTGAGGTGGGTTCCAGAATATGCTTTCCTAACAAGTTCCCAGGTCATGCTGATTCTGCACTGTATTAGAATGAGTTCAGAAATGGGCTTCTTTCTTACCCTCTGGCAGCAAACATGTGACATTTGTTTTCCTATAGAATGAGTGTTTTCTAACTCTGTAAGAAAAGAAATTGGGTGAGCTATTTCTTCACTGTGTTTATTCTGGTTGTCATGACTGGTAACAGAGGACTTAGAGCATCAATACAATAGCCAAGGCAGGTTTGTTTGGGTTATCATTGTTTCTAGGATATTCTCCAGTTGTGCATAGAGCTTACAACTAGTTAATGGAGAGTACAGCCCCTCTAGAGTCGTGTTCTTAAAACTTTGACACAGGACAATTCCTTACCAGTTAAATGTCTGAGCGGTTATCTTTTCACACCAACAGTTTCTTTGGCTTGAGATACCTGTCACATCTCGAGAGCAATTTGTGTGATGGTTCTTAATCACCCACCTTGTACTTCCCAACTGGCAATCTTTCAGAGAACTCAGGACCCATTCATGATGAAGACAAAAGTCCACCTTTTCCCCAGGACCTTAGTTAGCATGTTTACAGAAATCTGTTAATGGCTGTCCACCAGTACAACTGCTGTTTTTCCAGAAGCAGTACGAACAGCTGGTGGCTGTTAGGGGAGAGCAAAGAATCCCAGCTATACCCAAATTAGAAGCAGGCACAAAAGGAACGATTTAGAAGCATTTGTGTCTATGGTATTGGATGTGCTGGGTTTGTGTATTTCCCTAACTTATTCATTTTAGAAAATAGGCTTCTAGGCAATTGGGACAGTGCTTTTTATAGTGCCTAATGCCCAAAAGGCAAAAGTGAAGAATGCCTGGCTGCTGGTTCCCGAACCACCAGAGATCTGAGTCCTTTGCCTAAAACCCCCCAGCGAGGTTTTGTACAGATGTCTCACAAACCAAAGTGGTTCCCCATATCTCTCTTGTCTCTTAGCGGTTTTTCTCCAGCCACAAAACTTAGTGAATCTGTGTCATTAAGAATGCACAACTACCCCTGTCGTTTTTTTCCCTTAGAGGAAAAGTTAGAGGCTGAGGAGATGGCAGGATCAAGGAAGTAGCATCCTGGCTGAGGGACTGATTAATTACAGGGACATTGGGCCAATAAGTAAAATATTAAATATAACGGGAGCCAGGTTTCTTAGCGTGGGAGAAGGAACTTACGAATATGGAAGGAAGGAAAGCTATAAATGTTACCGAACTCAGGTTCTGCTGCTTGGCACTCAAAAGCCAATACCCGAGAGACAGGTGTTGGTTGGAAAGGAAAGGTTGCCTTATTCAGGAGGCCAGCAAACTGGGGAGAAGGCAGACTCATGTCCAAAAACCAACTTCAAAGATTCTGCTTGACCATGAAAAGTTTTAAAGGGAGAATCATTTGGGGAAGGGGTCAGGGTCTTCATTATTGTCCCCTGTGTGCAAACGTTTTTCTGATTGGTTGGTGGTGAGGTAACCGAGCTGGTGAGCGGAGTTCCAGCAATATTGTGCTCAGCCTGAAGTTGCCATCCTCCACCTGGGTTGGGGCCTTAGTTCCTGCAGAAGAACTCAAAGATATTGTTATATACATTCCTTGAGAAGGAACCAGGACCCTGCCCCGTTGCTGCACTGTTGTTTCTTGACTGCTCCTCCTTTGTTTCTTTCTCCTTCCCTGATAAGCAACTATTTGAATCTGCCCTTTGGAACCCAGGGAAGGTTGAGGAGGCTGAATGAAGCCTGTTTACTAAACAAAAAATGGGGGGACACGAAAGGATTTGTACCCAGGAGGGCCCTACAGGATCCTGTTCAGCTTCATAAAGAACCCTGAGGTGTTGGATTGGATTCAAAATGAGTGTGAAATCATTATATATATATATATATATATATATATATATATATATATATATATATACACACACTTATACACCATAGCTATTTTCATTCAGAAGCCAGAGCAATGGACATATCAAGTGGCCAGAAGATCTTGGTTTCTAAGTACCATCCTCCATTAAATGGAACCAGGGCTGATTCTAGTACTTGGGATGGGAACGTACAAAGTAAGCTTGGAAACTTTTACAGGAAGTGCTCAAAGCATGATGGGAACTTGCTAAAAGGACACATGAGCCAGCAGGAAGGAGCTCCCACTGGCCAAATCTGGGACAATTTGAGTATCAAAATAAATTGTGATAGTAACTGATTACAACCTATTGGATAAGACAGGAATCCATGAATCCATGCCAATATAAATGAATAGATAAATAATGATGGAATAAAAAAATAAATGGAAAAAAAGGGAGAGCTATTTCTTATGGAATAATGCCAACTAATAAGATTGATGGAAATAGTAAGTCACCATTTGGCAATGTTGGTAGATTCTTGGCAGGAGTCCTCGGTGGATGCCAAAGCTGGTGGGGGCAGGTGTTTGATATGAAGCAGGATGTCAGCTTAGTCTTTTTTTTTTTTTTTTTTTCCCCGGTATGCGGGCCTCACACTGTTGGTGGCCTCTCCCGTTGCGGAGCGCAGGCTCCGGAAGCACAGGCTCAGCGGCCATGGCTCACGGGCCCAGCCGCTCCGCGGCATGTGGGATCTTCCCGGACCGGGGCACGAACCCATGTCCCCTGCGTTGGCAGGCGGATTCTCAACCACTGCGCCACCAGGGAAGCCCCAGCTTAGTCTTAAAGCATCTTCTGAAAAATACTTATTGATCAAGGGGGGAATTTATTGGAAAGAACCTGGAAGACACCAAATTGACCAGGCGATCAAGATGAGCATCATCAGAAAGGAACGAGTCACATCATGTGCCTCCTGATGTGATGTGCTGAGTAGAGCACAGCCCCTTTTCTGTTGCATCCTGCTCGGAAGGCACAGCCTGAGTCTGAACATGGAGAAACATTGGATGGACCCAGGGTGAGAAGCATCTTAAAAAATGACAGGCTCGTATTCTTTAAAACTTTTAAGCTCACGAGAGACAGAGAAAGATAGAAAAACCGGTTGATCCAAATTGAAGGAGACTTAAGAGGCATGACAGCTAAATGCAACGAACAAGTCTGGATTGGCTCCTGGACCAGATAGGAAAAGCAAACAGCTGGCAAAATTGAATGAGGTCTGTGGATTGGACGGTAGTGTCCTATGAACATTGATTACCCGATTCAAATGTTGATATTGTAGCTATGTAGAAGAATGTCCTTATGTGGGGAATATGTACGCTGAATTATTTAGTAGGATGAAGCATTCTGTCTGCATGTTGGTCTTAAATGGTTCAGAAAAGAATAATGGTAATCTCTAAGATCTTGATTTCCACTAGCCACTATTTCAGAGGAGCTGAAGTCCAATTCATGATAAACTAAAACGTCCATTTGGGGCGTGGGTCGTAATTTGTTTCCAGCCTTGTACTGGTGATTCCCCTCCAGCACAATGCTCCTTCTTTCCCGTAGCGCTACTTGAACCACCGAGCTGGGTATGCAGTAGGGACTCAGACAGATAAATTTCATACAATCTACATCTTGGGGCGGGAGAAACAGACAAATTTTAAGTTGTAGATTATGCCAGGCAATAACAGTTCTATGAAGAAGAAGGCAGCAGAGTGGGGCAGGGTGACCCATTTTATATAAGGTGCTATGTTACATGGGGATCAACTGCTCTGATGAGGTGAATTGTGAACAGAATCCTGAAAGGCGTGAGGGATCCATATGTGTATTGGGGGACGGGTTGTACCAGGAAGAGAGCAGCATGAACACGACGGGCCTGAAGGGAGGTTGTATTTGATGTGCTTGGAGAATGGCAGACAGACTACTGAGAATGGAGAAGTGTGAGAAAGAAAGAGTGAAGGAGATGAGATCAGAGAGATGAGAGGCCTATCAACCCTTTGGATTTTATTCTGAGTGACAGGAAAAACCTTTGGAGAGTTTGAAGCCAGGACGTGACATAGTCTGACGTGCAGACTCTGCGTGTTTAAAAGTTTATTCTGACTGTATTGGAGCCAGTATGGAAGCAAGGAGAACAAATGGGAGCTATAGCCATAATTCAGAAGCAGAGGATGGTGACTTATGCCAAGAAGGTGGCAATGAACGTGGTGAGAAGTGACTGAGCCTTGATGTATTCTGAGGATGGAGCAGACACTATTCTCTGGTGCCTTTGAAATGGGGTGTGAACGAAAGAGAGAATACCAGAGGGACTCTACCATTTGGAGCCTAAGCAACTGACAGAATGGAGGGGTCATTCTCTGAGATGAGGGAGATTGCAGGAGGAGTTGGTTTGGATAAGCATCCAGAGTTTTGAATATGTTAGGTTCAAGGTGCCTAGAGATATCCAAATGGCAATTTCATGTAATTTGCCTCAGCATAGAATTCCAGAAGGAAGATTATTGGATCAAAGCACACGAACGGTTTTCAAGTTATTAACACATATTTTGGATGGCCAGATTGCTTTTCCAAAGGTTGGCCTCACTTAATACACCATGCCCCAGAGTAAAGTGAGCTCCTTCAAGTATTTGTTTCTGAAATATCACCAGAATAAAGTAGCCCCAATGAAAGATCTCTACAAAAACAAGGTCTGGGCCAACTCCTAGGTACATTCCTCAGAAACTTCAGCAAAGAGCAACACGGCAAGTACGCACCAAGGAAAACAGCCAGATGGCGGTGTGACCTGGCCACATCATTGGAAACATTCTGATCAATATCACCCATGAACACTAAGCACACACGACCATGTTCACAATGGTAATAAATTCATATATATCCACGGGTGTTCTCAATTAGTTAGTTGAAGAATTATAGTAGGGGCCTATTTTGAATAAATTTAATCCCTTATCCATACATTTTCAATAGAGGACAAATTGGTCTCCACCTGAGGGGGAACTCTCTCTACCAGTCAAGCAGCCCAGGCCAAATAGAATGAGTAGGTCTCCCCAGGTCTCTTTGGTGTGTAGAGGTATTCTAGTTTTCATAAATGGTAGAGGCAGAATTGACTTAAATGCATGCAACCTATATGTGTCTGAGTCAGAAATACAGAGCAGCTCCAGCAGAGAACAGCAGGGTCCTATTTCTCCAAATACCAGCAAATGAGACTTTACGGAAGCTCTCAGCCTCGACGCTGCTTTACTTTGGCATCTTGCCATTCATGTGTGCCACATGTTCAAAGGGCATTCTACTGTAGACTTTAAAAAATGAATTAAATCATTTGAAAATACAATTCCTCCTACGTATACACGTTTAAAGGCTTAATACAAGTTTAATGGGGAAAAGTTTCAATATACAAGATTTGATTCATAGTGTATTTTTCATTTGATTTGATTGATTGATTGCAATTTTTTTGCGGTACGCGGGCCTCTCACTGTTGTGGCCTCTCCCGTTGCCGAGCGCAGGCTCCGGACGCGCAGGCTCAGCGGCCATGGCTCACGGGCCCAGCCGCACCGCGGCACGTGGGATCCTCCCGGACTGGGGCACGAACCCGCGTCCCCTGCATCGGCAGGCGGGCTCTCAACCACTGCGCCACCAGGGAAGCCCTGACTGCAATTTTTAAAAATTGATACCTGTTCATTCTTCAGGGTAGGTTCTTTCTTCACAATAAGCTCCTGAATAACTATCCCCATGACTGAAAAGACAGAAAACTCTTTAAAAATATCTTCCAGGGGCTTCCCTGGTGGTGCAGTGGTTGGGAGTCCGCCTGCCGATGCAGAGGACACCGGTTCGTTCCCTGGTCCGGGAAGATCCCACGTGCCGCGGAGCGGCTGGGCCCGTGAGCCATGGCCGCTGAGCCTGCGCGTCCAGAGCCTGTTCTCCGCAACGGGAGAGGCCACAGCAGTGAGAGGCCCGTGTACCGCAAAAAACAAAACAACAAAAAAATATTTTTTTCCATATGTTTGTAGAGGGGGAAGAATTCTCAAAATACAATAGGTGATTCACTTTACATGTGAGGGCTGGTGTTATTATTTTACAAATCCATTTCCTGGGAGTTCCCTGTCCAGTGGTTAGGACTCGGTGCCTTCACTGTTGTGGCCCAGGTTCAATCCCTAGCTGGGGAATTAAGATCCTGCAAGCCACGAGGCACGGCCAGAAAACAAATCCATTTCTTGTGCAGTAATATCCTGTGGTATTTGGTTTCCTATGGGCTGCCCCCACGATGTTTTCATCTTTCCCATCTTCCACGTTTGCTTGGAGTGGAGGTGCAATGTGCGGGGTGGAGGCGTGGGGCTTTGGTGGCAGGTGAACCAGACTAGGATCTCGGTCCTGCCACGTGCTGCGCCACAATTTTCTCTTTAAAACTGGAGTGATTACGTCTCCTTCCAGGACTGTTGGAAGATCCTAAAGGGCACAAAGAAGAGCGAGACCCCAACGGAGGTCAGCACAAGAGGAGTAGGAGAGGATAAGTCTAGAAAATGTAACGTCCAAAAAAATTTTAAAGAAAGACCGTCCATTCATTTTTTTTTTTTTTTTTTTTGCGGTATGCAGGCCTCTCACTGTTGTGGCCTCTCCCGTTGCGGAGCACAGGCTCCGGACGCCCAGGCTCAACGGCCACGGCTCACGGGCCCAGCAGCTCCGCGGCATGTGGGATCTTCCCGGACCGGGGCACGAACCCGTGTCCCCTGCATCGGCAGGCGGATTCTCAACCACTGCGCCACCAGGGAAGCCGTCTATTCATTTTTGTATGTATGGTTGCATTCTTTGTGTTAAGCCCTGTGCTGGATGCTGAGGAACAGACAGGAGCCCTCCTCTCAAGGAGTTTAGAGTCTAGTTTTAGAGATGGACCGAATCATCCAAGGGAATTGTGAAGTTAGTGGGCGGTAGTTTTAAAAACACACACATAAGAAGAATTCAGTGAGTGCAAGTAATGCTACATGGAAATAACAACATATAGGGATGATTGAGCCAGGTTTGCAGGTAACCTACAGAGGCCTAGGCTTGCAGAGCTTCTCCTCCAGGACTTCTAGCGCCTGCCATATTCCAAGCATCTGCTGCCATGTCTGGCCCACAAGAGCATCCACCAGTGTGTTGAATAATAAACAGTAACAAGGATTTGAGCACTTAATATATATGCAGGTACTATGTGTTCTAAGCACTTTACCTAGACTGACATTGAATTCTCAGAATGAGCTTAGTCCCATTACACAAGTGCCTGAAGTCATGCAACTAGCAAGGGCAGAAGGGGTGGAGGGTGAGGCTTTTGTACTGGAAGTCTGACCAGTACTGGAAGATCAGGCTATGGTCTTTTATTTAAAGATTTTTTTTTTTTTTTTTTTTTTTTTTGTGGACCATTTTTAAAGTCATTTTAAAGAATTTGTTACAATATCGCTTCTGTTTTATGTTTTGGTTTTTTGGCAGTGAGGCATGCGGGATCTTAGCTCCCTGACCAGGAATCGGACCTGCACCCCCTGCATTGGAAGGTGAAGTCTCAATCACTGGACCGCCAGGGAAGGCTCCAGGCTATGGTCTTAAGGGCTATCCTATTGCCTTGGTATTCTCTTTGTCTTAGATATTCACCATCTTGTTTGTTAACTTGACTTTGATTTGTAACTTCACTTTGTGTGCCTCTGGTTAATTCCTTTGTTCACTGCAGCTCCCGTGAAGTCATTTTTACCTCATTTGTGCTTCCATAGCCAATTTACCCTGCTACACCAGCGGGCTGTATTGCTTCTCTGAGACCACGTACTAGCTCTCCAGGCGAAGTAGAAGAACTTTCATAGTCCACAAGTCCCTGTAACTTCTGCTGCAAGTACAGCAGATGGAAATGGAAGCTTATGGCTGTTTTTTTTTCTTTTTTTGGAGAATGTGCATGAAACTAATGATATTCATTTCTTTGCTCTTTATCCCTTTACTAACTCTCCGAATTTCAATACAGGACACTTTGCTGAAAAATAACTTTTTTCCCCTTTTTTGCTCCTTTGAATTATCAGGGGAGTTCTACTTATTTCAGTCTTTGATATGATTTTGACAGTTAATTTGGGCTTCTTTGTCTTTCTTACTAACCACATCCCATTCCAAACAACTTTATGTGATGGATATTTTTGACCAACTAGATATGGAAAGTCAGCCTAGAAAAAACTCTCTTGGGACTTGAGCCAAAACCAACAGAAAACTTTTTCACCACTATACATCTCTTTTTTTCTTCTTCTTATTTTTTTTTTGTACATGGTTGTTCAGTTTTTGTTCTAAACTATTACTCTTCATTGGGTACATTTAAAAAAAAAACTGGCATCTTTTCTTTTTCTGTCCTTTTTAAGACCATCTTGTCCTCTTTCACCAGAAGGCTGGGATGGGGGAGGATGTATCTACAGATAAAGACATCCAGAGAATTGCATGCTGACTGACGATAGCAGTCGTGCTATGGTCACGAGCAGCTGTAAACTGTACTTTGTCAAAATTACCAGATGGGAGAGAATCCAGGCCCTCTTCCTGCCCTCTTAGAGCTGGCTGTTTAGAAGGAAGAATAATTTCCCTTTTACCATGAAGCCCATTCCCACAGAGCTGGTACACAGCAAGCACCACAATTAAGGGAGACAGCCTTAGGACTGAAAGGCACAGGTGTCAGGGTTTTAATCCCAGCTCTGTGCCTAATTTGCTATCTAGGTCAAGACTGTGGGATGACTCATCACTCATTTAGGCCTACAGACGTCCCTCTGTATCCACGGGGAATTGGTTCCAGGAGCCCCTGCCAGATACCAAATATGTGGCTGCTCAAGTCCCTTATATAAAGTGGTGTAGTACAGTGAATACAGTCGGTCCTCCATACCTGCGAGTTTTGAATCTGTAGATTCAACCAACTTGCAGATAGAGAACACAGACTTACTTTATTTTTGATACTAATACCTTAATGTCCACTGAGCTGTAGTCACACAGACCTGTTGCAAGATGACGGCATTACTATTTTTCTGTTGACTCATTCACCATATGGTAAGGTCACTGAGAAGGAACAAGAGATAGGAAATGACATCTATTTATTTTTTCCCCATATACCAGGTGCTGCGCTAGTTTTCACATGAGCTGTCTGGTCTGAGTTCTTGCCACAGTGCTGCAAATGACTAGTGTGAAAGCTCAGATCAGTCCCTTTGGAGTCCACTTCCTCTTCTGTAAAATGAGGGTGTTAGAATGGATGATTTCAACAAACCTCTCCAACTGGAACGTTCTGTGGATTTCATAATTCTCTTATGCAGGTTACTTACAATTATATGCTTCTTTTGTTGTTATTGTTGCTGTTAGGTTTGATTATCTATTAGGGTCTCCAAATGGATCTGTAGAATTTACTTGGAATTTCTAGTTGGGGAAACAAGTCACTCAGTATACTTGATAGAACGGGCTTCCTCTTTCTAGAAATGCTTCCCTCTTTGAACAAAATAAGAATGAAATATGGAGGAAAGTGACACCAAGCATGGCCAGCCAGTTCATCCCGGGGTGAGAGCACTGGGGTGACAAGAGTCAAGGAGAATTCCCATTCATATCCATTATTATTATTATCATTACTATTATAATTGTCATTATCATTATCAAAGATCTCACTACTGACCTGACCAATTTTGCTTTAAATTGGTGATGTAAACCTCACCTTGCCATCTCCAGACACTGCTACTATGTTTCTTCAGTACGTTTACTTTTCCACTCCCCTTTGAATATTTTCATATCCTTCTTCTTGTCACACCTTCTACACACTCTTTAGTTTCTTACTCTTAGCTTACCATCTCACTTCAAATTTGATTCAGAGAAAAGGAAGCCTTCAGAATCAAGTTCCTCATCTTTCCACCACCTGATCCAAAAGCCATCCAGCGTTGCCTCATTTTGTCTTCCCTAAAAACACCCTTCCGCCTATCAAGGCCAACACTTCCGCTTTTCCTATGAATCTTGTTCCCTTTCGCCTTCCCAAGAACTTGGCTTTTAGAATTAATGTCTCCCTCTCCACATCATAAATCACTTCTTTTTAAAAAAAATTTTTATTGGAGTCTAGTTGATTTACAATGTTGTCTTGTTTCAAGTATACAGCAAAGTGAATCAGCTATGCATATACATATAGCCACTCTTTTTTTTTTAGATTCTTTTCCCATATAGGCCATTACAGAGTATTGAGTAGAGTTCTCTGTGCTACACAGCAGGTTCTTATTAGTTATCTAATAAATCACTTCCTTTTAACCGGAGTATCCAATCAGCACACAGACATGCTCAAGTATCACCTAAAATAGATCTTTCCTCCTGCTGCTACCTCCTTTCTTCTCTGTTTTTATAGCAAAACTTTTCAAAAACACCGGCTATAGTGACCGTCAGCCCATTCCATGCTCCACCCACTATATTCTGTCTTCTGCCCAGATCACCCACTGAAACATCTCCGGTCTCCAGGGACCACTGCTTTGCCAAATCCAACGGAAACATTTCTGTCCTCAGTTTATGTAACCTCCCAGCAGCACTCGACAAGGTCGACCATGGCCTTCTGCTTGAGAAGCTCTCCCCTTTCTTGATTTCCTCAGAACTCCTCTTTTGGTCCCTCAGTGTGACGGGTAACTGTTGGGGTCCCTAGGGCTCTGCGCCTAAAGGTTCCTAAAGATCCCAAGGGTTGCTGTGACCCTTTTTTTTTTTTTCATTTCATTCTCTATTTAGGTGATGTTTCCAGCTTTAGTTATCTTGTCTTCGATACTTACTCATAACTGATGATTCAGGAACCTATTTTTTGAAGCCTCAAACTCATTTATCTTGTTGCCTAATTTCCATGTCTCTGTTGATGATTTATGGACATCACATAATTACTATGTCAAACTCTGAGCTCTTAATTCTCTCTTAATTCTTCTTATGTTCATCATATAGTAAATGACACCATCACCCACTCAGGTACTCAAGCCAGAAGTTGTTCTTGATTCCTCCCTTTTCCTCACCACTGCCCTTCCCCCACCTGTATATCTAATCCATCAGCCAGTTCCATTAATTCAATCTTCAAAAAAAATCATAAACCTACTCTCTCCTCTCCATCTCCCCTGTAACCACCTTAGCCCAGGCTACAACCCTCCCAGCAAGATGATTATAGTATTCTCCGAACTGGAATAAGGCTTCCCTCCTTCACGGGAGTCAACACAGCATTTCAAGTGAATTTTAAATGTAAATCTGATTGGGTCACCCCCTGCCTCACTGAATGATTCCATGACTTACGTGAGCTCTCCCTGCCCTTTCCTCAGGCTGGTACCCTCCTCTCATCACCTCAGCTGCACTAGTTTTCTTTTCTTTTTGGCCATACCACGTGGCTTGCGGGACCTTAGTTCCCCAACCAGGGATCAAACCCAGGCTCTTGGCAGTGAAAGTGCAGAGTCCTAACCACTGGACCGCCAGGGAATTACCCTGGTTTTCTTTTAGATCCTCAAATGGGGCACAAAAAAGTCCCAGTGCTTTTGCACATGTCTAGAATGCTCTTTTCCTCACCGTTCACAGAGCCACCGCTTCTTCCTTTACTTTTTTTTTAAATTGAAGTATAGTTGGTTTACAATGCTGTGCCAATCTCTGCTATACAGCAAAGTGACCCAGTTATACACATAGAGACATTCTTTGGATGAATCCAAATCTCAGATATTACACACAAAAAAAAACACAACAAAAGACTTCCTAGGTGATTCTTATAGGAAGCCAGGGTTAAGAATGTTGATTTATTCCAAAGTTTGAGATGGGACCTAATGAACTGATTTGAGTGTCCTCTCTTGCATAACTATTGTTACCAATAAATCTGTGGATGTGAGTCAAGAATTAAGAATTAAGAGTAGGGCTTCCCTGGTGGCGCAGTGGTTAAGAATCCGCCTGCCAATGCGGGGGACATGGGTTCGAGCCCTGGTCCGGGGAGATCCCACATGCCGTGGAACAACTAAGCCCGCGTGCCACAACTACTGAACCTGGCTCTAGAGCCCGCTCACCACAACTACTGAGCCCGGGCACCTACAGCCCATGCCCTGCAACAAGAGAAGACACCACAATGGGAGGTCCACTCACCACAACAAAGAGTAGCCCCTGCTTGCCACAACTACAGAAAGCCCGTGCACAACAAAGAAGACCCAACTCAGCCAAAGGAAAAAAAAAAAAAAAAGCAACCCAAGTGCTTCTAATGTTTAGCTGGATTGAGAAACATAGATAATTTGAATAATATGGAAAAAAAGGTGAGAATTTTTAAAAATTAATAAATAATAACAGTTATACCTCAATTCTCACACTAGGCAATATTTATAACTAGCTAAGTAATTTCCTGCACTTTGCCTGAATTAGGTATGCTATGTACGTCTTTTAATGGCAAATAAAACTGTGTAGAATTTAAATAGCTTATAAAATATTATTAGAGTGGTCAAAAAAACCCCACTGGCCTATGAAGAAATAAATACAAATTGAGTTATGAATATTTTCTTTTGACATGAATAATAAGACCAAACTAATAAAAATCTGTGAAATGCAGAATATTATGAAGCCTATCTTAATATGAGGCAGGCAACAAAGAAATATAAAGCTATTATGAAGGCAATTTTAAAATTGGCTATATAGCTAAATATACATGGATCATTTCTAATGAACAGGAGTGAATGTGTGTGTATGTATATGTGTGTATACACATGCACACCTGTGTTCTTGTGAGTAGTATAGTTGACCTTTTATTACAGAGTAACTTCTGTGGGCTAGCCATTGATTTATAGCCTATTTCAACTCTTGCTGTATTTTGCCATGGCCACACTAAATTGAATAATCTTTAAAACCAGGTTTGAAAAAAAAAAAAAAAAAGAAAGTCTCATTTTCTGGTGTCTAGACAAAAAGGAACAGACAGAAATTATATCAACTGCCCGACTGTCTATTCACCCAAGATAGATGTCTCTCCTGGGTCAGAGTCTACTTGGATGACTGTATCTTATGGGAGATCCAATGCTCAGGTTCTACCATGGTTCAGGTTCCCTGCTTTCATACCTTGTGGAGATTTTGAGGAGTCAAGTTGTGTCTCAGGGTATCACTGTGTCAAGATGAATGTAACATCGACCACAGCTGCCTCAATGGGTGTCCGGGGTTCAGAGATTTTCAGTGTCCCATTGCCTTCTACATACTGCTCATTGGAACATAATCACCTTCTCATTGGTCCCTTTTCCTGATGCATCAGAAGGGAGAACTTAAGTTTGCTGGTTAAATCTTTCTAGGATTCAGGAAAAGGAGATATCTAACCAACAGTGGGACTGACTACTTTATATTACTTATGGATGCACATTTAATGAATCAGAAACAGTTTTGTCCTGTTGACTAAGTCTAAGTAATTTTTAAATTCACATCACATTATGGATCCAAATGATAGAGACTTTGACCCTATTTTCTTTTGGAGGAAAAATGTCTGTAGGTGAAACACTCCTTATATGAAACTTCTTCAACATTTTTTATCCCAACCCCCAATATTATATTATAACAAAAAAATAATTGCTTAACGTAAGAAATGTTCACAATATCTTGCATAGAATTTTAATTTCATTCTTTAGGAAAAGGGGTCAGCGTGTGGGCGTGACCGTGTAATATGAATCAACTATCCTAAAAGTGTGGGTTAGGCCATCTTCTCATTTATGAAACTGGGCTGCACCCTGGAATGATAGGTAACAATTTCTGGAATTATCTGCAATATAGTGCACAGAAAACCTTGTCGAAGGTGTAATGCAAGGGTAAAAAAAAGTCAAGATTTGCGATGAGACCGTACACTGCTCCCCACTCAAAGTTGCCATCGAATGTTGGCCAAAATTTGGAAAACCCTTAGACATGAAACCCACCAAATGGCCCTGCTGGCACCCATCTTGTAAGTCCCACATCCCATGCAAGGCAGCCGTATCATTGATACCAAGAGAACTATACAATCTGTTGGAGGTTTAAGGAATTGATAAATAACACCTTCTTTCCCCTTCCAAGATTAGAACAGATTGAGATATAGACAAGGATTCAGACAGATGGTGGCAATATATTTGTTTTATTACTGATAAAAGCGCTTTGGAGGATTTGACTTGTATTCATTATAAGTAATGCTATTTTGCTAACAAGCCAACTGGAAAATCTTAGTGGCTTAATACAACAAAAGTTTATTTCTTGCTCATTCAAAGTCCAGTAAGGCTGTTGCTGCTTGGCAGGCAGGCTTCAATAAGATCATTCAACGACCTTTCATAATATGGCTCTATCATCCCCAAGGGCTTTACAGTATTCTGCTGAAGTCTTTATGTCTGGCCAATAGACTGGGAAGAGTGAGTGTGAAAGGTTACAAAGGAGGTTTGTATGTGCCTGGACCGGACAAAAGTCCAACTCGCCTTCCACCTCCTAGAACTCGGTCACATGGCCTCACCTGACACTAAGGAAGGTTGGAAAAGCAGGGAAATGTAGCCCTACGTTCACAAGATAGTGAAAATGGATTTTGCTGAAAACCCAGCCGTCTTGGCCAAAGGAACGAAATCTCAGGCCAGCTGCAATTTCCTCCCTGAATGAAGCAAACGTACCCCTAAAAACAACAGAACTTCCCTGCAGGGTAGAACCTGCTTCCCTAAGCTTTTGAACAACTGAGAGAGGCTCAGAGGGTACCCTCTCTGTAGGGCAGATAGATTCCAGAGGGAGGGAAGGAAAGTGTTGATTGAACCTTCACGACTCTTCCAATCTCATCAATCAGAGAAAGGTGGAAGAGAGAATCCAGGAGTGCTGCTCTAGGAAAATCATCCACTTGGAAATATGATCCTTTCTTTAGCCTGGCCTACCTCCACCGCTGCCTGAGCGATCCGGTAAAACACAGCCGGTGGCGTCACTCCTTTGCTCAAAAGCCCCCAGCGGTACTCCATCTCATTTAGGGTAAAAGGCAAAGCTTTGAGAACAGCCTATCCACATGACACTCCCCTGTTTGTTGTCTTTCTTGCTCTCACTTTCCCCTGCAAGAATGTAAATTCTGGGGCTTCCCTGGTGGCGCAGTGGTTGGGAGTCCGCCTGCCGATGCAGGAGACACGGGTTCGTGCCCCGGTCCGGGAAGATCCCACATGCCGCGGAGCGGCTGGGCCCGTGAGCCATGGCTGCTAGGCCTGCGCGTCCGGAGCCTGTGCTCCGCAACGGGAGAGGCCACAACAGTGAGAGGCCCGCGTACAGAAAAAAAAAAAAAAAAGAATGTAAATTCTCATTTACAAGGCTTTTCATCTACACCCTTTACTGCTGGAAGTCTATCTCCTGGAATAGTTCCTGGAATGCAGTACACACTCAATAAACAATTCTGGAATTAATGAATGAATCATTATGATTTTAAATTAATTTTTTAATTTAAATTTTAAGTTATTTTAAATTAATTTTTTGTATTATTGGACTTGTTAATAAGTTTTGTTTTAAATAGTTGCATAAGAATTGTAAGAATAAACCTAGTTTTATGTTTGAATCTATTTAAGTAAATTGTTATAAAAGTGTTTTGTCAACACTGGGAGCTGAAGAGATGTTTTTCTTTAAAAGAAGTTTACCTAATTATTTATTTATTTATTTATTTTTCGGTACGCGGGCCTCTTACCGTTGTGGCTTCTCCCGTTGCGGAGCACAGGCTCTGGACACGCAGGCTTAGTGGCCATGGCTCACGGGCCCAGTTGCTCGGCATGTGGGATCTTCCCAGACCGGGGCACGAACCCGTGTCCCCTGCATCGGCAGGCGGACTCTCAACCACTGCGCCACCAGGGAAGCCCCCTAATTATTACACTTTACTCTTTGAAAGAATCTGAAAACTGCAAGACTATTAGTATTAGGAGGAAACTTAAATTTTATCTATTCTAACATTTTACCTTAAAATAGAACAATTCTGGCATTATGGGAGATTTTTAAAAAAATTCTTCTGTGACTCCTTGTTTGCCAAGTTGTCTGGATTTTATGGGCAAGGAAATGATGTTCTTAATCTTTATAACACTTGTATTTACAAATAATTTGAAATTCCTCCAGGAAGGAAATGTGTTCCCATGATAAAATAAAATTCTTCATGGAAAATATCTTTAGTATAACAGCTTTAAATTTCATTTAGAAATGAAAAGCTGTTCTAATGGATTTAACAGGTGGATATTATTGGGAAATACTGATTTCTTGGAAAAAACTCATGATGTAAGTCTACCATGTATTCTTTTACAAACCTTTCATTTACGTCCAAAGAAAATATTTAGTTTAGTCACAGTGATAAAATTTGTCATTTTCTCTAACAATGGCTTTTAAGCAATCTGTTAATCCCTCTCAAGCAATTTGGGAAATGTTGCTATGAATCATTAGAAATACATGAAGGTCTGAGCTGTGAAGTTTTATTAGAGAATGCCACAGGGATTCTTCAGTGGGTAAGACGATGCTAGGATGAAATTCACTTAAGAATTTGGTTATATTGCCTGGAGAGTGGATTAAATACCCACACTGTGGAATTTTCTTCAGTCATATGAAAAGAAAACATGAGAATTTCTTTTTAAAGATATTAAGTTTTGAGATGAACATAGCTAACTGTTAGTGCTGGGTACCCTCTTGAAAAATGAACATGGAATATCTGAATATTATTTCAGCCTGTAACATGGCACTGTCACTTTAATATAACACACTGCAAATGACAAAGTGCCATCCACTTCTTTTTTATTATTTCTTTTTTATTATATATTTTATATATTATCTATAGATTATATATTGTATTGATTATATTATATATTATTTATATTATATTATATATTGTAGTATATTTTATATAATATATGTTTGCTATTGTTAACTACAATTTTATTATTTATTTGTGTTAAAAAAGGTGAAATTCACCCACAGGAAGCACTGCCCTTAATTTCACTAAAGTGGATAATGGGTCTAACTATGAATTATGTAATAACAAGACCTTCCCAACCCTTCCATTTACTTTATCCTCCTTCTTAGGGCAAACTCTTAATTTTGTTGTGCCCCAGAAGATGTTTGAGATATACTTACCACTTCTGGGAGATATAAAAGGGAAGTTCAACTTATTTTTTTGTTATTAGGATAAACTTCACTTCATGGTGCACATATATGTAATGTCTTATGATGAGAAGAAGATTAAATTAGCCTGTGAAAACAATTCTAGGCAGTGCTTTTGAATAACCAAAGGCTTGTCCCCAGGAATCATTCACAACATCTTAATTATACACTTTTCTTGCAGTACACGTAATTATGTTCTTCTTTCCCTGCCTCAAGCTGAGAAAAGTTAATTCTTCCAAGTGCTGGAGGTTTACAGTCATTAAAGATGTCAAAGTACTTTTTGGAGAAGTTGATAGGGAGGCGGAGTTAATACATGTAACGGACCGAGTTGTGTCCCCCCTGCCCCCCCTAAATTCATATATTGGAGTCCCAACCCCTAGCACCTAAGAATGTGACTGTATTTGGAGAAAGGGTCTTTAAAGAGGTAATTAAGTTAAAATGAGGTCTTTAGAATGAGCCCTAACCCAGTTCGACTGGTGTCCTTCTAAGAGGAGGACATTTAGACATAGATAGGAACAGAGAGAAGACCACATGAAGACACAGGTGAGGATAGCCATCTATAAAGCCAAAGAGAGAGTCCTCAGAAGACACCAATCTTGCTGACACCTTAATCTTGGACTTCTAGCTCCCAGAACTGTGAGAAAATAAACTTCTGTTCTTTAAAGCCACCCAGTCTCTGTTATGGCAACCCTATCAGACTCACAAATGGAGCAAGGCAATAGTGGCAACAGAATCTTCAGTTGAGCACTGACCTATTGAAATAGAAGCTGGTGGATGGGGGATGACACAGTAGGTTAAAAGCAGACCAGAGGGATGTAGGGTCTCCTTTACCTATTTTTCTATTTGTTTCCCAACTGGATTGTGGTGTCGCTTGGAGCAGAGATGATGTCTAAGGTGTCTTCAGCCCCTCTGCTCCTTGCACACAGTAGGTGCTCATGCATGCCTAGTGAACAGATCAATAGCTAATGGGGGGAGCCGTGGCACCAAGCACTCACATGGTGTAATGCACGGATAAGAGGGCAGGCTCTGGTGGGAGGTGGCCCGAGGTTGAATCCCGGATCTGCCACTTTATTGGTCACCTCCAGGTTTCTCCATCTCTCCGTGCCTGTTTCCTTATGAGGAAAACAGACATCATCATTATACCCACCTCCTCAGTTTGTTGTGATTGTTGAATGCAAAACTCATGATTGAATTATTCAAAGTAAAAGCCCTTAGAGAGGTCCCAGGCATATAAGATGTACTTATGAAGTCTTCGCTATTAAATTAGTCATCTCAAGAATATCCAGCAAGTATGTGACAGGGGAAGCTCTGCGTTGATTGTTGACATAAAGCAGGACTCTGTGTCCCCGTGATAGTGCTCTCAGTTCTTTGGCCAAATTCCAACTTTCTCTTCTTTAGATGTAAATGTACTTTTATTAAATCAGGAAAAGAAAGACACAGTATACATGGTATCAGTCAATCATGGCTACTTTGGGTTACATTGTAATACATTTGTGGTCCTGTTTACTCCTCTGTACGAGTATTAAAACCAACCTCAGGTATCTGAATAATCTTTTGTAAATTTTTAGTATTAACTGGGGTTATGGGGAGGGTTTTATCAGAACACATCCTGAGAACATTAGAAAATTACAGACAGACTTGGGATAAGTGTCAGACAGAACAGATGAAGCCAGAAGTCACCCAATCCTCCCCACTCCGGGAGAGGAAGTGGCTTTTATAAAGCTAAAAAGGAACGTCACAGCTTGCATATTAAAGAGCGAGGGCACCCTTATGTCAGTAGGGTTGCTAAGGCAGGCAGTTCTCATCAATTATTGGGTAACAACTATGTTTAAATGAGAAAGCTAAATACTGGGGGACTGGCAAAGGGTTGAGAAGAGGCAGAAAATGATAGAACGCACATACTCACAAATAAGTGGAGGCCAACATCTTTGCCTTGTTTAACTTCCTAGCAATCCTGGTGTGTCTTAGAGAGAAGAGTATGCCCAGATGCAGCAGAAAACTTAGCAGTTGTACCTAAACTCAGACCACTGTCTTGAGTGCACGGGAGACCTAAATTAACAGGTAAGTTTAATTTGGGGCGTGCTCGTGTGAGAAGGTGAACTCTCCATAAGGTTTGATGGGTGAAAGGATGTAAAATGGTAGAGATGAGGAAAAGACGGAAACCATTACTCACTGAGAACCTAAGTTTCAGACTCAGTTACCCATTTAATCCTCTCAATGAGCCTAAAGGTGGATAGAGGTAACTAACTTTTTGCCTGGCACATAGTGACAGGAGATAGGAACTCTGTGCCTTTTCACAAAAACAAATGCTGGGTGATGTCATCTTCAGGTATATATATATATATATATATAACTGAAGTATAGTTGATTTACAATGTTGTGTTAGTTGCAGGTGTACAGAAAAGTGATTCAGTTATATCTATATTCTTTTTCAGATTCTTTCCCATTCAACAAGATATTGAATATGGTTCCCTGTGCTATAGAGTAGATCTTTTAAAAAAAATCTGTTTCATATATAGTAGTGTGTATCTATTAATCCAAAACTCCTAATTTTTCCTCCCCCTTTCCCCTTCGGTGACCATTAGGTTGTTTTCTATATCTGTGAGTCTATTTCTGCTTTGTAAATAAGTTCATTTGTATGATACTTTAGATTCCACATGTAAGTGCTATCAAATGATATTTGTCTCTGACTTACTTTGCTTAGTATGATAATCTCTAGGTCCATCCATGTTGCTGCAGATGGCATTATTACAGTCTTTTTTGTGGCTGAGTAATATTCCATGTATATATATATATACCACATCTTCTTTACCATTCATCTGTTGATGGACACTTAGGTTGCTTCCATGTCTTGGATATTGTAAATAGTGCTGCTATGAACATTGAGGTGCATGTATCTTTTCAAATAAGAGTTTTTATCTTTTCTGGATATATGCCCAGGAGTGGGATTTCTGATCATATGGTAGCTCTATTTTTAGTTTTGAAAGGAACTTCCATACTGTTCTCCATAGTGGCTGTACCAATTTGCATTCCCACCAAAAGTGTAGGAGTGTTCCCATTTCTCCACACCATTGCCAGCATTTATTATTTGTAGACTTTTTGATGATGGCCGTTCTGATTGGTGTGAGGTGATATCTCATTGCAGTTTTGATTTGCATTTCTCTAATAATTAGGTATGTTGAACAACTTTTCATGTGCCTGTTAGCCAACTGTGTGTTTTCTTTGGAGAAATGTCTTTGTAGATCTTCCACCCATTTTTTGATTGAGTTGTTTGTTCTGATATGAAGCTGATATTAAGTTGTAGGAGCTGTTTGTGTATTCTGGAAATTAATCCCTTGTCAGTCACATCATCAAACAGATATTTTACCAATACTTTCTCCTTTGTAAAGATTCCTCTTTTGTCTGAACCCTAATTGTTCCACTAATGTGAAAATTATGGTATACATTATATTTAATTATTACTCTGAGCATATGCAGTACATGATTAAAATAAAGGAACCCATCAAGGTCCAGATATTTCCAAGCCTAGAGACCTTGAGAGTGGCAACACCTAGTAGAATGTGTAAGGATGTCTTCAGCTGCAAGTTTAGCTTAGAATTCTCAACTAAAAATGGCTGAAAAACAGTGGACTTTGTCTCTCACGTTACAGAAAGTCCAGAGGTAGATGCAAGTTTAGCTTAGAATTCTCAACTAAAAATGGCTGAAAAACAGTGGACTTTGTCTCTCATGTTACAAAAAGTCCAGAGGTAGATGGTTCTAAGGCTGGCATAGCCCACGGAGCAACATTATCAAGGACTCAGATGCTTTCTATGTCTCTGCTCTGCCACCTTCAGGGCATCATCAGTGTCTCCTCTCACAGTCATAGAAAGCCACAGAAGCTTCAGGTGTCCTATGCAAACGTGACAACCACCCCTCAAAAATGGGGGGCTGAAGGAGGTTACTTATTGTAAACACTTCTTAAATCACAAGAATAACTTACCATGGCCATGCATGCTGCTGCCCCCAGGAAGAATTCAGCTCCAGTCGACCTGGTTGGGACATATAACCATGAATAAATCCAGTCACTGGAAAGGAGCATAGAAGTATGGTTGACCGAGCCCCTAGTGATTCATAGAACATGGAAGGTGAACCCTAGAATGAAGCTAAGGCTCTCCCAATAAAGGAGAATGGGGAAGGAACAACCAATGATGTCTACCTCGGTGAGATCACCATAGTCTCAGGGGACTTCATATTTCGTTTTCCTGGTCTATTTGGAGTTGACTTCATATTTTAGCTTTCAGAAGGCAATCTATTTCTCCTATTCTTGGATCTGAATTGAGCGGTTGCCCATTCCTGTATCGACTCCAAGCATCTTGACTTTCTTGACATGTTTACAAAATTCTAGGGAAGGAGCCATACATGACCCATTACCATCTCCTCTCTGTAATGTGCACTACAGTATAAAGAGTGCTTCTACATATGCTTTCACTGTTACTTAAAACAGCATTGTGAGAAAGCCAAGACTCAGGTAAGTCAAAAGCTGTCTTGTCCAGAGTCAAACAGCTTTTCTTTGCCCTACGGCTCTGTCTTCTGACTCTTAGCCCAGTGCTTTTTTCTCTGCGGTTGCTCAGAACAGTGCGGACAACATAACAAACACTCGACACAAACTTGTTAAATAAAAAGATTAACATTTAAAATCTGGAAAGGAGTGCATATCATTCCTGTAATTTTTTTTTTTTTTTTTCCAGGAGAGTTTGAGAAAATGTAAAGCACTAGAACAAGACAGCCACTGGAGGTCACTATTATTTCACAAAAGGAGAATTTGTTATTTCAGAAAGAACAGGCTGATCCTGTTTTTAAATCCCTGGTGAAATGATGATGGTGTTTATTATGTAACATTTACTGACTTCCTGAGGCTTTAAGAATTACAATTATACATAGTTCATGCTTAGAGTTTTTAGCTAACATTTACCAAACATTCTGCTGAGCCAACATAGCCATTTTTTTCCCGTGACATTTCCGCATATTTAGAATTACCGTTTCTTTTTTATAATATAAAGCTGGTGCGATGATTTTGCCAACAGAAAAAGTTCTTTCCTCAAAGTTGATTTTTCCCCTCATTGTTATATTCCCGAGGAAGAGTCATCTGTATTTCCCATGGATATAATTTGAGAGACATTGAGAACTCAAATTCTCTTTTTCCCTGGGAGATGCTTGCAATGCATTCACAAATATCTGAAATTTCACCATTAGCTCTTTATTCTTTTTTTCTTAAATTTGCATCTGCACTTTGAGGGCCTGTGCACCAGAACAGCATTTCCCAAAATGGCATTTAAAAAATATGTACAGTAGGAGACGTTCCATAAAAAGGAGCGTTCCTCAGTCGAGTCAGTTTGGGAACCACCGCAAAAAATAGCCCCCAACTGGAGCTGGGAAACTACATTGAGCTGGAGGGAAGTTCAACAACAAAGAAACAGTTGGTGTTACTTTGTTTAACAAGCTGTTTCCACATCTTTGAAACCTCTGTAAAGGGCCAGATAAGGAAATATTTTAGGCTTGGCGGGTCATCCTGGCTCTTTTTTGGAACTTCTCAAATCTGTCATTGTGGTGAAAAAGAGGCTCTAGACAATATGTAAATGAACAAGTGGGGCTGCGTTCCAATAATGCTTTGTTTATGGATACTGAAATTTGAATTTCATAAAATTGTCACAAGTCACGAAATATTACTGACATATTGTTCTTTTCCCCAACCATTTAAAAATTGGAAAACTTGCAGCTATACACATTTTGTACACAGCTTGTGATGTACACCCAAACATGCAGTGGACCACATTTGGCCTTCCCCTGCTTTAGACCACAAGCCTTCTCTCCTTACCTTTTTTATTTTTCTATTAAGATTCTATTAAGGGCTTCCCTGGTGGCGCAGTGGTTGCGAGTCCGCCTGCCGATGCAGGGGACACGGGTTCGTGCCCCGGTCCGGGAAGATCCCACGTGCCGTGGAGCGGCTGGGCCCGTGAGCCGTGGCCGCTGAGCCTGCGTGTCCGGAGCCTGTGCTCCGCAACGGGAGAGGCCACGACAGTGCGAAGCCCGCGTACCACTAAAAAAAAAAAAAAAAAAAAAGATTCTATTAAGATTTAGGGGACTGTGGAGCCTTCAGCTGGAAGCCATCTTGGTGGACATTTTGCTTGTTTTTAATTTTTAATATTGTAAACAATGCTGTAACTCATTGGTTGTATTCTTAGATCTCTTTTTAGATGTATCATTTCCTTAAATAAATAACCCAGGACATATACAGGGACAACTGAGGCACCTATATGTAATTCAAGAAAAACTATAGTTTTGCTTTTATTTCTGGACAGATAACATTCTATCTTCTGTTTGCTAATGATAGTAATTAAATATCTAGTCATTTGGCCTGGAGAGTAGGGAGGACAAAATTATCCAGAATCCACACTTTTATTTGTTTATCTATTATTCCAGAAGCTTGGAATAGGGAAAGAAGAATGTGAGGGTAGAAAGGCTCACAAGGGATTTGACCACAAATTATTCCAGTAGAGCTGAGGCACATTAGGGAAAACAACATTAATCCCAGGAATAGAATTTTAATATTTTTTGAGCTATACCTGGGAAATTTAAAAAAGAAACAAATCCAGTAAAAGAACCTGACCTTCTAGAATGGCACGCTAGAAATGTCAGCTCAAAGCAGATCAAAATAAATCTAAAAAGTGAGTAGAAAGAAGTAGATAGCCTATATTTGGGGGTGTCAAGGTGGCAGACACCCCTGGTTGGGGGTAGCTTTTGATGGCAGCTTCAGAAATTCTAAGACCTCTTAAAGTTTTTGAGTCTTCAGCCTTTGAAAACTATTCCAACTCTATCTTTCTTATTTCTGATTCGTTTACTTGACATTTCAGACATAGTCAAACACCAGTTGTTGGTTTTTAACTCCCAAGCTACTTTCATCTGTTATAATTTGCAACAGTTGTGAGAACTTTGCAACAATCCTTGGTTGCTTATTTCCCTTGTTTCTTAATATTCTACAGCTATGATCCTGGAAGCTGGGTTCCAGGTCAGCAGCAGCAGCGTCAGCTGGTACCTTGTTGCAAATGCATGTCGTCAGGCTCACCCAGACCTAGGGAGCTGGTCCAGCAATCTCTGTTTTCATTAACCCTCTAGATTACCCTGATGGTTTCTAAAATTTGAAAAACGGCTGTTCTACACCTGCTAGTCAGAACATACCGTAAGATAAGAAAAAGAAAGAAAAAGTCTGAAACCTGTCATGGCTTATTTGGCTAAGGAAAATCAACTGCTACAAGAAGAGGTATGGAAGGAAATGACTGGAGGAATTAGAAACCTGCATTACAGGAAAAATGCTGGTTGGTATCCTAACGAATCTTATCCCAAGTTTCCTACAATTGTATAGGATGTCTTTGCAAAGAAGAATAAAAAGAATAATGGTAAAGCTTTACAAATAATCTAAAAATGGATCTCCCCATGGGAAAACATAGAATAAAATTAATTTCTCAATGAATGTTTCTTAGGTAATTTTTAGCTGGTTACAATTTGGTGAAGATTCAGAGTAATTCGTTTAGGAAGGAGAAACAAAACACATGTTGAGTAGCAGGAAAAGATCCAAGAATCACAATAAAAAGGTTAGCGCTTAATTTTAAAGGAGGATGTCTCGCCTGGGATTCAGGACAGGGCTAGAGCAAGCATGGACACATGCATTTTGAGGTAAATTTCCTCCTATATTCCAAGATTCGCATCTTCCTTCGAGTGGTCTATTCAGGTTTGGATCTACTTTATTTAAGTTATTAAATTCTTGTCCCTAATTGTTGATTATTCTATCCATTTTCACCTTTTAGGTGTAACCTTCGTTTTGTTGCATTATTTGCTATTCGTTTCTTTTCGACATTTTTTTTTTTTTCTTTTTTGCGGTACGCGGGCCTCTCACTGTTGTGGCCTCTCCCCTTGCGGAGCACAGGCTCCGGACGCGCAGGCGCAGTGGCCACGGCTCACGGGCCCAGCCGCTCCGCGGCATGTGGGATCCTCCCGGACCGGGGCACGAACCCGCGTCCCCTGCATCGGCAGGTGGACTCTCAACCACTGCGCCACCGGGGAAGCCCTCTTTTCGACATTTTTAAAGGTAATTATTGTTCTGGTACCTTCACAAGAACTATTTAGCTTATCATAGTCACGAGTCATTTAACACATTTTTCTAATCTCTGTTACCTCAAATGTCCTCAACCCCTCAAATTCTATGATTCTACAATTTCTAATTTGTGCTGTAGTCTAGAAATCCCAAGAAGAAAAATAAAGGAGATACATGAATTTGTTCAGAAAAGCATTTTAGAAATAAGAACATTAATACTTATTTTGCACTAAACTAAACATGAGTCTAGATTTAGGGATGGTTCACAGCTCATATAATTAAGCTAATGTTACAGAACATCGGAATCTTGAGTCTGCAAGTGAAAAGAAGTGGAGTTACTGAATCAAATGTAGAGTTAATGAGCCTTTTCAGGCTTCATCATGTTGAATAATATATTCCATTATTATAAATATCTGCAGCAGTTATAAGTCAGATGTTATGCAGTATACTGATGACCGTACTTTGGACCAAGTAGCCTGTAATTTCTCAGTTATTTTGAGGAACTTTATCCTATAGATGACATTTACCCCATGTCTTGGGGCACCTGTAGATGATTTTTTATTGTGACATAAATCACCATATAATGCTTGAATGGCTGAAGGTTGCCTCTAGATTATCAGATCTGTCAGAATCCATTTTTACACAACAGATTTAAAAAAAAGGAACTCCCTTAATTCAAACATGTGATTTCTATTACTGTGTTATATAGCTCCTATTCTTTGCTTAGGAAAGTGAAACCTATAAAGATTTTTTCTGTCTTTGCCAAGGAGAGTCTATGATGACAGCAGTCAAAAATGACTCATTTTTTTCCTAAGATAAGGTCATAACTTTTATTTTTATCTCCAAAATTATATCTCCATTACAGTGGGAGTCTTGGGTAGGGTTCCATTCAGTCATACTAGAACAGTCAGTAAATAATCTCATTTTGCAAATGGCCAGAGTAAGCAAATGGCAAATCACATCATGTGTCAGCTGGCTTCAGAGTGTTCCAGAGAATAATCGAATATTCATTCTTGCTAAAATCTGATTGCACGGGCTTCCCTGGTGGCGCAGTGGTTGAGAATCCGCCTGCCGATGCAGGAGACACGGGTTCGTGCCCCGGTCCGGGAAGATCCCACATGCCGCGGAGAGGCTGGGCCCGTGAACCATGGCCGCTGAGTCTGCGCATCCGGAGCCTGTGCTCCGCAACGGGAGAGGCCACAACAGTGAGAGGCCCGCGTACCGCAAAAAAAAAAAAAAAAAAGATACCTAGCACCTCAAGGTCTTTCCTATATTGATTTCCCCAGGATTTAGAGGGACCAGCATGTCAATCTACACTGGAGCTTCTTAAGCACTTAGATGTGGGTCTCCTGTGCTGATCATGTGGAAAAGAAAAATTGATCAAAGGAGTAAAGTGTCCAACAACTATCAACAGGTCAAGTAGGAAAAAAAACCAAACCAAACCCAACAAAAACATTTTCCGCTTTTAATCATCTTGGCATATCACCCCTAAAAGCAGTGGCCATTGGCGTTCTTGTGAGGAAAAGTCAGAAAGTATGTGCTCTTACCTTGCAAGGGCAATGTATTACCAGTTGTAGTGTGGAAAACACTTCAGAAGCCTAGGTGATCATGATGGTAGATCTCCTAATTACGTATTGTCCTTCTGCATGTTCCTGATGGGGGAAGGGAGATGGGTCCTTAAATTTATGCAGCAGCCTTTGGTCCCTCACTGGTCTCAGCTGTGGAGTCGTTGGTCTGGGCCGCTCTCTGGGTGGTGACCAGTAATCTGGGACTGACCCCATCCCCGGGCATTCTGCGGCTCATCTTCAGCTGCTGTAGCTCATGGGCGTGTCTCTTCACGTGGTCTGGGCCGCAGCTACCCCCTGGCTGATGCGGCCTTACTCGGCTCCCCTCCTGAGCCCCTTCAGTGTGACACTGGTTTTGATGTTCCATCTCAACCCGTTGCTCTTGTAGGTTGAATGGCATAACCTCTGGTTATAACTCAGCTTTTGTTCACATCTCCCTCCATATCCAAAGGGCATGTGCAAACTTCTGGGTCTCATCTTACCCAAGACAGCTAAAATTCAGCCTTCCTTCTGTCAGATCGACCCCCCCCCAAAAAAAAAAAAACTACTGCAAAGATGCAAAGCACTCTCCTTCTAGAATCCTACATGTGACAAAGAGCCAAGCTCTCTACCTTCTGTGTTCCCATAGGTTTATCTATCACAGTTTCGCCAACCAAGAATAAAGACTGAAGACAGATTAACACACACACACATCTCATCCCCTACCTCTCCTTCCTCAAGCCCCTTATTTTGCTACAATCCCTTTAATGCTGAAAGAAGCTAATTTTTATTTGTCTTTTCTATTCTCCTAGGAACTCCCTGCATACCTCCAGGAAGGAGGGCTTTTGGGATCCCTAATACCTTAGCCATACTGGAGGATGGGGGAATGATAGAGAAAGACGAGGTGACCAGTAAATAACTCTACGCTGGAGGGTATTTTAAAAAATAGTCTACCTACTTACAATCCCCCTGTAATAAAACTTCCCCATTTTTCAGCGGATATTTACTCTTATTTAGGGGTCACTTCTCCCTTTTCCCAAAATTCTGTTTCATGGAGGTTATAGCCTGGTGTGGGAAACAGATATTATATAAATATGCGTATACTGCTAGTTTGTAGTTCCTGCTTTGAAGGAAAGCAGCTGGTAGAGAGAATGACCGGTTGACAGTGGTGGGAAGTGCAGGTTAGAGAGTGGCATCAGGAAAGGCCTCTCTGAGAACGTGACAGAGGCCTGAGGATGAACAGACATTGGTCAAGCACAGCACAGGGGAAGAGCGTTCCAGGCTGAGGGAACATGTGGGATGGTTCTAAGGTGAGAGGGTGAGAAAAGACCAGCCGTGGCTTCCTCCCCATCTCACTCAGGACAGAGGCCACGTCGTCCTCTCATCCACAACACTCTGCCATGCGTAATTCCCCATGACCTTTCCAACCTAATGCTATGGTGTCCTTTTCTCTCTCTGACCTCACCCCTTCCTTCCTTCCTCTTTATGCCCTCTGAAAGAGCCACATTTGTCCCCTCCCACTCCTCAAACACGCCAGGCAAGTTTCTACCTCAGGGCCTTTGCACCTGCCATTCCCTGGCTGAAGGTTCTACTGCCAGGGAGCTGCAGGGATCATGTCTCACTTTCTTCTGGTTTTTACTCACAAACCTCTCTGTAACACCTGCCGTGGTCACCTTATCTAAAACTGCAGTTCCTCCTACACTTTATGTCACTCTTCCCTGCTTTTAGTGTTCTTCTTAACACCATCATTTAACGAACTGTATATATTTTATCTATCTATCTATATATTTATATATATACTTATTTACTTTGGCCACGCCGCATGGCTTGTGGGATCTTTGTTCCCCGACCAGGGATCAAACCCGGGCCCTTGGCAGTGAAAGCGCAGAGTCCTAACCATTGGACTGCCAGGAAATTCCCTAACAAACTGTATATTTTATTCATGTATCTTATTTATTGTCTGTCCCCCACGTAATGTAATCTATGAGGGCAGGAATATTTGTCAGTTTTATTTGCTACTGTATCTTAGCAATTAGAATATTGCCTGGCACATAGTAAGCGTTCAATACACGTTTGTTGAATGAATAAATGAGTGGTTGACACTCTGTTTTTTGGTGCACTTGGTTTATTTTCTTCCCTGCCTCATGGTATTTGCTCTAATTCAGTCCCCCAGTGCTCTCTTATGGGCTTAACCCACTCTGCATCATCTCCTGGGTTTTTACACGGTGAGTCAAATTCTGTTCCTTCCTTCTTGCCTTTCATCATTATTTGTGGGGCACCTGATACCCGAGCAGGACCCTGTGGGGCTCCTGAGCACAAAAGCCTTCCTGTGTCCTCCATTTCTTGATTATAGGAAATAGGCTTCATTCAGCCTCCATGACCTTCCCTGAGTTCCAAAGGGCCAGTTCAAATAGATGCTAATTAGGGAAGGGAGGGGATGTGGAGACAAGGGAGGAGCAGTCAAGAAACAATAGTGCAGCCTTGGGGCGGCATCCTGGTTCCCCCTCAGGGATACACATAACAATGTCTTTGACCAGTTTTGCAGATACTGAAACCTGCACCAGGTGGGAGAAGTTAATGGTATGCTGCCCACAAGCACGTAGACCTGAGACCGGTTGGAACCGGAAGGTTGATGATGCCACCAACCTCCCACTTACCTCCCCACCAACCAGTCAGAAGAATGTCCATGAGCATTTCACGCATGGGCTCCTGCGTCCAAAAACTGTGTGTCCCAACCCAGGAGAATCTGATGAGGAGTTTTACGGTGGTAGTTCAGGGGCGGGGTTGCTGACAAGATGGGGGTGTGTGCAGGGTCTCAGGTGGTCCATCTCCTAATCTTGATGAGCTTCTCTGGTCCCTTTAATCTGGCCTCAGGTGGTTTCTTGGCTGCTCCTCCCTTGATTAGCAACTGTTCGAATCTGCCCTTTGGAACTCTGGGAAGGTCATGGAGGCTGGAGCCTTGCCTACAAGAAACGGGGGACAAAAAGGGCTCCAGGCCTGGGAGCCCCACAGGGCTCTGCTTGGTTTCAATAATAATACCACCTACCTCACAGGGTGGTGGTGACGATTAAATGAGTTAATTAAAACATGGAAAGCATGTAGAACGGTCTGTGGTACATGGGATGGACACAATAATATTGTTGCAGGAAGGGTGACCCCTTCCAGGGCCCACAAGTGGGCTCTTGTCTAACACTCAGAAATGAATTGTCTGAGGAGACTCAGGTGCTGACACGGCAAGAGACTTTATTGGGAAGGGGCGGCCGGGCGGAGCACAGGAGGGTAAGGGAAGCCAGGAGAACTGTTCTGCCATGCGGCTCGCAGTCTCAGGTTTTATGGTGATGGGATTAGTTTCCGGGTTGTCTCTGGCCAATCACGCTGACCCAGGGTCCTTCCTGGTGGTGCGTGCGCGTCACTCAGCCAAGATGGATTCCAGCGAGAAGGATTCTGGGAGGTTGGTAGGACATATGGACTGGCGTCTCCTCTCTCCTTTTGATCTTTCCCGAATTCTTCCATTGGTGGTAGCTTGTTAGTTTCACTTTCCTTACCGGGAGCTCCTGTTGTAAGGTAACTCATGCAAGTGGTTACTACTGTACCTGACGAGGGCGGGCAGTGTAGGTTAACGGTTCCCCTAACAATATTAGCTACTATTATGTAAGATAAGCCCACATACTCAAAGAAGAAATATAAAATATAGGACTAATAAGCACTTCTCCACCCCTTCCCCCTACACATCTTTTTCCAGACACATGCACACACACGCATCTTTGCACATACATAAACCACTTATAAAAATGAAAAGAGAAGAGCTTCCTTCACAGGATACCAGGAAAAAGCCTTAATTCTCTCTTGGGGATCTGGATGTAGTGTCTGCCCTTTTAAGTGAACCCAACTTGCCCTTGTGAGCCTGAGCTGGGATTACTTAAAAGGCTTTGCAAAGCCTCTGAGCTCCATCCCTGGACTGGTTCATTTTCTATCTGCCAGGAGGGCTAATCCTTGATCTTGGTGTGATTAGATCATCATCTTTTCAGATAATAATTTTTGTGGCTTGCTCCCTGCATCTTTTCTTTAACAATGCCCCATGACAGTCTGTCTCTCTCTCTTTCTCCCTCCGCTGCCCCATACAAGCTGACCCTAGACTCTCAGCTCTGCTTGCTTCAGTGGCTGGGGGGCGGGGGGGTGCGGGGTGTGGCGGCAGGGTTGGAGGTGTGGTTAGAATGGAAAGCACTAGTAACCTGCAAAGTGTCTTTCTTTGCTCAAAATCTAAGCCTGTAAGATAATTAGAGGTTTTGTCAAGTTGCTAGAAAGGTGAAGCGAATTTGTGTGGGTGAAATGGTTTAGAAGAAATACAGGGGAGAAAGATTTCCTGCAGTTTTTTGAAAGGTTCTATTGGATTGTGACAGGGTTTGCAATCTGAAGGTTTTACCAGTCAAAGAGACCTGAACGTTGCTCCCTGACAAAAATGCCAGCATGTGACGTGATTCCAGGAGGACTGGCTGCACAGTATGCTGGGAAGCTGGAATCATAGGTACCTCATTAAAGATTTCCATACGCAAAGCTTGGGTTGGAAGTGACAAAGAGCTGGCAGAAGGCACACACGTGGACAAAGATGATGGGATTCTCCAAATGATCTATGTAGACAGTAGAGTAGAATCCACGTGCCCCTGCCCTCGGCTTTGGTGATGCAGAAAGCTCTGGAACAGCAACAAAATACCTGAGCATGGAGAATCTCTAAGAAATGACATACAGTTTCCTACCTGTCTGATGGGATGGGGCTCAAAATAGAAATTAATTTGATATATGCAAAATAAAGAGGCCTGATTGCTCTGGCAGGGGTTTTTACCTCGCAGTGTCTTTACCCTTTCTTCTGCTACCGAAACCCTGGCCCCCTTTAGAGGGATTATATCTTCTCCATTTGAGGACACTTGATGAAATTGTTGATCGAGTCTTCCTATAGCAAAGCAGGGAGGGCACAAGGTCCAGATTAGACCAGTTAGACTCCCCCTCTTAGGACTTTGATTCTTGAGAGGAGTGATGCAAGTACCAAGAACTGTTGGATGTGATTGTTCTGTTTTAGAAGTCGTTAGTTCCAGGCTCACAAGTTTCGTGCTTCAGGTTTACTGTGGATTCTGAGAATTTTCCTCTTCAATTTAGAAAGGCTTTTAGTAGAAATACAAAGTTAAGAAGAATTGGCATTTGGGGTTCCAACTCCTAAAACTAACAGTTCTCTTAAGTGTTGTACCGCCCCACTGTACATGGCTTTGGATTGAGGAACTGGTGATGAATTGCAGCTGTAGTTGGCCTTGACTCTTTGCCAAGATATGCATTTTGGCATCTCCTTTAGTTTCACACAATGACCCTTCTTTTCCCTGCATCAGCCCAAGTGATTGATTCTTTCCACTCCCCTTCTCCCAGAATCTGCTTTATAGGGAGGAGGAACAGAGAGGTGGCCAGCTGACCCCAAAACTCGTGATCAGTTAGAAGATGGTGAAGTACCATCTTCAGTATGTCCCAAGATGAGATTTACTTCATTATTATCCCATTTTCAAAACATTAGCATGAACCAATCTTGTTCCCATCAGTGGCTGATATCAAGAGCTGGATTAAGTTTTGTCCCCAAACCAAAGTGTTTTAAAAATGATTTTTCTTTTCCCCTTTGGTGTCATTTCCTTTTATTTGAGTTGTAGCTTTTGTTTGCTATACAAAAGCCATGATAAAATTTTTATTTTACTGAAAATTATTCATCTTAAAATATCAGTGAATTCACAATTGCAACCCAATTTTGTATATCTTCATTTATTTTTTTGTCAAAAATTTACTTTGAATATATATCAGTGTTGTTTTGAATCATTCAATAATAAATTTAATTTTATACTTGTTAGATACATATTTTCTTGATTTTGAGTGTTTCCATTCCTCCTTTTTGGCAATTTAATCATGAATATTTTAATATGATTGTGGTGGTAAATATAACTATGTTTTTGTCAAAAACCATAGAACTGTACACCACAAACAATGAATTTTACTGTATATAAATTTTTTACAAATGCAAAAAAGCAGGTTTTTTACTTTCTAGTCTCTTGCACAAAATTATAAAATAAGGAGATAAAAATAAACTCAATTTTTTGTGTAAGCCCTCAATATTCATAGTGGGCAAGCAAGGATATAGATTATTTAGTTACACAGATGTACACATAGATCTTGACACTCAAAGTGCTAAATTCATAAATCTATGTCAACCATTTGAAGTATAAAAGGAAGAATGGAGAAAGCGAATTTTAAAAACATTAATTTCTGATAAGGCTCTAAGGCAAAAATTTGTGAAAATAAAGAGTAAGGGTAACCCATACAAAGATACAAGGCGCTATCAAGAAATATCTATGCATAGTGAGAGAGCAGATCTTTGCATTTGGTTTTGTAGGACTGTCTTTGTTTTCAGTTCTGGTTTACCACTGCTCCTGAAATAAGTTGAAAAAAAGTAAGCATTTAAAAGTTTAGGTACCATGTGTATTGGGAATTCCCAACAAATCAGATCTATCAAGTATACTAATGGCTGTACTCAGGACTCAGCAGATTGCAAACAACAGAGACCCAACTTCAACTGGATTAAACAGGATAGTTTATTGACCCACAGAACTCAGAAGATAAAAGAAAAAGGTGTAGGAAACTGAGATAATACAAAAGAGCAGATTATCACATCAAACTTAAGTGCATTTGACACCTTACTCTTTCAAATTTTATCAATAATTTCAAAGATACAAGTAATTGTGATGCACAGATGAGACAAGGAAATGATCAGGACCACCAACACAGGTCCACACAGCTTTTTTTTTTTTTTATCCCACTTGGATGTACTCTGGCCCGGATTATATTCGAGTTCTGTAAATAATGTATGAGGAGATATTACTCACAAAAGACTATTGTTTGGTTATGAAACATCTCTATTTTGTACCCAAATAGTTACATAGCTTACGTGAGATTTTTCTGGAGAGCCATAAATCTGTCGATTTGTTAAGTGACCCTACATAGACCAGGAAGATCCTTCTAAAGACATTACATAGATGAAGATTCTCCTCCGAGTAAATATTATTGATGTGTTTTCCAGAAGTGTTTACAAGTACATTTGACCAGGTCACCTTCCTCATTTCTTCTTTGGAAATGCCACTTCCCCAAGGCCCACATGAAAGAATGGGTGTAGTCTTGCGGTTCCTTCCTTCTTGGAACTTCTTAAGTCAGAAACTCAACCTCACCAAGTCTCTCTCTTTCTCTCCTGCCCCCTTCCCTGCCTTTATTTTGCAGATAGATTCTTTCCATATAGTTTGGAAGATGGCCACCAACAGCTTGATCTTAGAAACCCCAATAGAAAGAATTATTATTATTTTTTTGTTTCTTTGTTTTTCACTCTCAGAATCCTAGGGAAAATACTGATGATCCCTGTTTGGTCATGTGCCATCTCACCATTAGGGAATTCAAGCCGTGGATCAAATGGAATCAGGGAGCAAGTTCTGTTATTTAAGAAGGGAGATGGGAAAACTTCCTGGGCAGATAAAAAAAATAGCCCCGAGTCCACTAAAATGTCAATCATTTTTGTCTTAAACACAACCAGAGTTTAGTCAGAATCCTAGTATTTTGTTAATAAATATATTTTTAAAGATACTTTTATCTATGTTTATTAGGCATAAGTTTAAAGTAAGACTTTTGTTAAAAAAAATCACACTAATGTAGAATAATTATTTTTCAAATTAGTTTTGTTGAAGGAGGTTATACTCTTCTTTAAAGCATTCTGCAAATATTTAAAAGAGTTTGGAAATCTTCTATAAAAATGCTTTCAAAATCAGTTTGTGAATTGCACAAGAAAATTATTCTCATCACCTCATAACAACATGTTAGATTTTAATGTCTGTAGTCAAATGTTTTATCATTAGCATTTGTCTTAAGAGAAGAAGACTGAAAGTTATTAAGTATATAGTGACAGTGAAATAATTTCAGAAGTCTTTAGGGATCAGACCACTGCCAAATTAACAAACAATAATATTTTACTCTGCAACTGCAGACTAGTCCATAAAATGGAACGCTGGATGTGGAGAAAGCAGTGGCAATGAATCCTTAAAACAAAAGTATGCTGTCTGGCATGCATTTAAAAATAAAATTCATGGTCGCTTTGAAACTGACAAAAGACTTATTTCGTTTTGTTTCATAATATACATTTTGATTATATGATGACGCAGTTGGATCTATCTTCAGCCGTAAATATACATATCTACAGTAGATATATATAAATATACATATATATATATATATATATAAAGGACCATAGTACAAAAGTTTGTGATTATAACGAAAAGTGTGGCCTCTGATCATTCTCTGTGATTGACTGAGAACTAATTATGTCCTAGTCACCATTTCATCCCACTACAGTCTTTGCATAGACAGGGATCACCTCTATTTATTTTACTAGAGACCTAAAGGCACCAGGTCTGAAAAGGTTGTTTTCACCCCTCCTGAAACTTTCAGGGACTTGTTTTTGTATCTTTGCAAATCAGCTTGGGAGCATCTTCAAGGGAGATGTTGTTGTGTTTTGTTTTTGATTTTTCCAAGAGGGCTGCTTGGGTTCTGAGGTGGAGAGAGAAAAGGGTCATTGCAAAGGAAAGGTGTGGCTTTGGGTCAATCCACCACCATCACCGAAAACACCAGCAGCACCGGCGGCACCGCAAGTCAGCTCAGGCCTTCTCGGCCTCTAATTATGAGAGTAACAGAAATATGCTTTCCTGAGCCCAGTGAAGAAAAAAACAGATCTCCTCAGAGGAGTAACATTTCTGTTAAGAATTTTGGAAGGATGAGTAAGGCTCAGCAGGCCGGCAGAGGAGAGTGGGGAGAAAAGATCTCCAGGCCAAGGTGATGCTGTGTAAAATGTTCAGGAACTGGAAGCAGTTCACTGTGGACCAAGACCAGTGGCTTCAGGCCATGAAGCGTCCTGGTTTGTGAAGGAATGTGGACTTTATGAGATCTGAGCTCCATTGCAAATCGAGAAGCGATATGAGCAGGCTGCAGTTTGGAAGCATCAGTCTTTCTGCAGCTAGAGGAGGGATGCAGGCGGTTGTGTTTAGAATCAGGTTCTCCAGTATTTTCCATGTGAGAATAGATGAAAGAAGTGAGCTTATGCAGGGGTGGTGAGAATGGAAAAGTGAGGAGGCACGTAGGAGCTATTACTGGTAACTTATGATCTCCTGGATGTGAGGACTGAAAGGGAGGCATACTTCCTGCTGCACCCAGAAAGATCGTTGCAAAAAGTAATTACGATGATCCACTCACCTGGTTGAAAGTGCTTTCGTTGACTTCCCAGTGTTTTCAGACAGACAAAATTCCTTATCTAGTCATGTTTGCATCTCTAGTACTAAATATCTAGTAGACACAATAAGTACATATATTCATCTCATCTCCTTAGAACATCTTAGAACATCTCATCTCCATAGAACATCTCGCTGTTCTATGAACATGTGCCATTTAAATTGATATTCCCCTGAGGGTGGAGAGAGAATTTTTTTTTTTTTTTTCGGTACATGGGCCTCTCACTGTTGCGGCCTCTCCCGTCGCGGAGCACAGGCTCCGGACGCGCAGGCGCAGCGGCCATGGCTCACGGGCCCAGCCGCTCCGAACCAGCGTCCCCTGCATAGGCAGGCGGACTCTCAACCACTGCGCCACCGGGGAAGCCCATAGAGAGAGATTTTAAAGGAGAAAAACTGAGGTTACTGTCAGTGGCAGAACTGGCAAGAGCTCTTGGGACCCACCGGACAACCCTGCTACACGTCTTGTCCAAATAAGATAATTAGGGTAAAATTCTCAATAACCTATAAATTACAATATAAATATAAAGATTATGATTATGCTCTTTTGCACATTTTACATTTGCTGAGTTGGTCCTCGGTCTTTGGTAGAATATTAATCAATGTTTTTAGGGTGACAGATATGAATTTTCTAATCTCAGCGTGACCGCAAGCTCAGACTATTTATTATTTTAAAGGACTTTTTTCATATAAGCGAAACGCAGGGGTATTTTTAAGTGTAGAATTTTGGCAAGGCCATCTGATACATTCCTATAAATGAATGCCTTGAGGCCTTTTCTGAACACAGTTAACCCAGTTAGGATAAACATTCTTAAAATTATCCTACATCAAATAAATATTGACATGCTTTTTAAGGTCATTTGATATAAGATAGAATGTTAACAGGAGGGTAGATTTGATGCATTTTTTTAAACCAATAAGTGGCATTGAAATTCACTGCATTTATTTTAGAGTATAAACCTTAAATATTAAGAAATCATTTTGAATTTCTGTATCTCCCGTCACACCCTAAGTGGCTGGTAAATGTATACAGGTTATTCACATACAATGCTTGTAAAATGGTCTTCATATCCCATTTTTCTCTAGAATGCTCAGAAACCAAAGGACCTGAGATGATAAAATAGAAGATTCTTTTAAGCTATTATTTATCTCTGTATATTTCATTTTTTCCTTTCTGGACTATGCTTCATAGGTAATAAAGGAAACAAAAAGAATGAGAATTTGGGTCTGGGAGGAAAAAATTAGAGAGGAAAAATAGTTTCTGTTATTGAGATAGATGATGGATTTATAGAGGCAGGACAAAAGGTTATCATTCTTCTAATGAATATTTTTGTTCCAGTTCAAAACATGACTGTGTTTCAGGACTTGTGTGTGAAGGGGCATCCATTATAGGAGAAACATTTCTTCTTGGGAGCCAAATAGCTGAGAACATATCTCATTTCACTATAAAAGACACATATTTTGTTTATTTGACAAGAGAATTGATGACGTCTTCACATCCCACAGAGTAGCCTCTTAATTTCTAGGTCCCAAGGGACAATCCCAAATTCCCCATCCACCTCAGATCAGGTTTTGAGCAAAAATTGATTCTAAGAAGTTACTATGTTTCCCAGTTTTGGTTACTTGTGTGTGTGTGTGTGTGTGTGTGTGTGTGTGTGTGTGTGTGTGTGTTGGAACGGAAGTTGCTCAATTAAAAATAATAAATATGTGCAATTGTGGAGAAGGGAAGAAGTGGGTCTTGCATCTTGATTTTTAAAAATGAAACCATTGGGCTTCCCTGGTGGTGCAGTGGTTGAGAATCCGCCTGCCGATGCAGGAGACACGGGTTCGTGCCCTGGTCCGGGAAGATCCCACATGCCGCGGAGCAACTGAGCCCGTGAGCCATGGCCGCTGAGCCTGTGCGTCTGGAGCCTGTGCTCCGCAACGGGAGAGGCCGCGGCAGTGAGAGGCCCGCATACCGCAAAAAAAAAAAAAAAAAAAAAAAAAAAAAAAAAAAAAAAAAAAAAAAATGAAACCATTAAGGTGATACCTTTATAAGATGACGCACTGTATTTCCAGGTCCATGCATGGTCACTCCTGGAACACTTGTTCTCTCTCTCATCACTTTGAGTTATCATTGCTCTCCAAAAATCAAGAATTGGCAGTGTCTTTCCATATCTCCCTCTCTTATTCCTACTTAAAGGAATGTCTGAAAACCAGAATACCAGGTTAAAGAAGATTCCCACAGTCAAGGCAGATCATAAGGTTTCAAGTGAGGGTGTCAGATGAAGAAGATATAAGAAGTAACACTCACATGTTTAGATGGTGTGATAAACAAAATCTTCCGCCTCCCCCCACCCCCACAGAGGTGACCATGCTGTAATCCTGGGAACCTATGAATATGTTATGTGACCTGGCATAAGGGACTTTGCAGGTATAATTAAAGATCAATTGAGCTGAGGAGTTTTTGTTTTTTTTTTTTAACATCTTTATTGGAGTATAATTGCTTTACAATGGTGTGTTAGTTTTTGCTGTATAACAAAGTGAATCAGCTATGCATATATATATCTATATATATATATATATAGATATATATAGATATCCCCATATCTCTTCCCTCTCGCAGCTCCCTCCCACCCTCCCTTGCCCCACCCCTCTAGGTGGTTACAAAGCACAGAGCTGATCTCCCTGTGCTATGCGGCTGCTTCCCACTAGCTATCTATTTTACATTTCGTAGTGGATATATGTCCATGCCACTCTCTCACTTCGTCCCGGCTTACCCTTCCCCCTCCCCGTGTCCTCAAGTCCATTCTCTACGTCTGCATCTTTATTCGAGCTTAGGAGTTTATCCTGGATTATCTGTGTGGCCACGGCAGAGAACCTTCTCTGGCTGGAGTCAGAGATGCAGCAAAAGAAGTCAGAGAGATGACAAATGTGGGAGAGACTCAACCCTGCACATGAGTCTGTTGTTGGAGGGGGCCACATGGAAAACATGAGAACAAATGTGGGCAGCCTCTAAGAGCAGAGACCAGCCCTGGGTGATGGCCAGCACAGTCACGAGGATGTCAGTCCTACAACCATATGGAACTGAAGTGAACCAATAAGCTGAATGAGCTGTGAACCACATTCTCCACCGATGAATTCAGCCCTGCTGACACCCTAATTTTGGTCTTGCAAAACCCTAAGCAGATACTCATTTAAGCCCATGCAGACTTCTGATCTACAGAAGTTGTAAGACTAAAAAAACAAAACAAAAAACCCCTCAAAAACCCAACTTTATGTTGTTTCAAGTCACTAAATTTTGGAAATGTTATGGAAACAATGGAAAACTAAGAGATATGGCTACAGTTTCTAATAGAATCTTTAGTTCTATTTTTACTGTTAAAGTTTTGAGAATGACAGGAGAGAAAGTAAAATCAATTTAGACTTAGCTTTTCCTCAAATTTTAGTTGTTTTTTTTTTTTTTTTTTTTGTCAGACAGGTTTCAGTCAGTAAAAGAGAAATGATTGCAGGTGTTTTGAACAGGAAGGATTTAACATAAGATACTAAGAACTTTAAAAACAAGGGTTGAGGGAACAAAAGTGAGCAAAACCACCTCTCATGAAACATGGAAATACTACAAGAAACTATAACTGGTGATCTCAGTTATCTGTGACACCAAAATGAGTTATTCTCAGAAGAATGATTGGATACAGTGGCCAAAGCTTCATTTCTACTCTTTGCTAAAGTGAATGCCTGCCTTGCTCTGCAGAAGGAATAATAATGGCTTCTGCCTGTCTTCTGCTTTCTGAATCTCATGTGACTGGTGGAATCTAACCCAGAACCTAGGCTTCCAGCCTCTGCAATACAGAGACGAGCACAGGAAGAAAACGGCCCTGAGTGGCTGGCACATGGCTGTACAGCACTATTGCCATTGCATCAATACCCACGTGTAGAAAAATAAAGAAAAATGAAGGCAGGAAGAGGAAAGGAACACCATCCACCAAAGCACTCAGTGACGAAGATTCAGACACAAAGTGAAATTGTAAAAGAGCTTCCCTGCAAGACCCATTTTATCTGGATGACTACCTTCACTCTATATCTCAAGATATTTTTTCTGTACTCACACAATATGGAATTATGGAATATCAGAGAGTATCTACTTCAATTTTCTCCTTTTACATAAAAGCAATGAAAAATCTGTAGAGCGTGCTCAATAGTTCAAGACAAGATATCTGGTTAACTACTAAACAGGGTCAAGGTCTTATGAAGTCTTTCTGGTCTCCCAACTTACTGTCAAGGTTATGAAGTGTCTGGGATTTTACTGAATTTAGAGGCTAACAAGTTTGTCTGTTACTCTTTAGGGATGCTGGCAGAAGACACAAGACTCCTGGTTAAGGATAAAGGACTTTAGTCCCTTTGCACAGCACTGGCCAGAGTGTCAGATGCTCATATTTGTCCCCCTTCATTCTCAGATCTCCTAGAAGTGATGCAGAGGGCTGCTACTCACACAGTAGGTTTGCATCATAGGCAAAGAACACTGAGCTTGAGGAATTTACTGCCTTTTTTTTTTTCTTTTAGCAAATGGAAACAAGCCTGATCTTTGTCCAACAAGACACATTACCTCAACCTTCAGGGTTGCTCACCACAAATATAACCCTGAGAAACAGCCCTGCTAAAGGGTTTTGCATTCTTGGCACACTTGCAAGAATGTACATCTGAAGCAAATTGCCTCTCCCACCACTTATAATTTAAAACATTTAATATTTGCTACATGCAAAATAATATATGTAAATATTCTAATTCTGAAATTTAACCAATTCTCCATATTGTTATAGTTCACTCATTTCCACTATCAGATAGCATGGCATTGGGTGAATATGTAACAGTTTATTAATCAATTCTCCTGTTGATGAGCATTGGGGCTAGTCTGCAGTATTTTGCTATTATGCTACTATGAATCTTCTTGTGTACATTTCCTGGTACCTCTGTGCAGAAGTTTCTCTAGAGTATTTGACTAGGTGTGAAATTACCTGATTATTAATGAAGCTAAAATAACTTCATATATTTCATGTACAATTTGTGTTTCATGTCTATGAATTATCTGTTCATATTCTTAAATCATTTTTCTACTGGGTTGCTTTTCTTTTTAAATGTATTTTTAAAGTTCATGGTTTCATCACTCATTCATGGTTAAAACCAAATCTTTTAGTAATAGAAAGGAATATTCCTAATCCACACCCCTCCCCGTTGCCACTGCTGCCAAAAAAAAAAGTTATCTATTAAAACCTATAATTTCAAACATCTTTTAAATGAAAATATGATAAAAGCATTCTCTTTAAAACCAGAAACCACACAGAGATGTCTTCTATCATGGCTCCTAGTCATCATTGTACTAGAAGTCCTACTCAACTCATTCAGGGAAGAATAGAAAATAAAAAGATATAAGGAGCAGGAAAAGTACAAAGAAAAAATCATCAATCACAGATGATATCATTGTCTACTTAGAAAAGCTAAAATTATTCACAGAAAAAAATTATTAGAAACGCTAAGAGAATTTATAAGTTGTATGGCTATGTTTAGAATCACAAATGAGTGATGAGTGAAATGTTCTTCTGCAACAAATTAGATGACAATGTACTTTTTCGTCTTTAAGCTGTTTATATGATGAATCACTTTTGTAGATTTTTTTTGAGTATTTAGGCCACTTCTGTGGGTATTTGTTCATCTTTTATTGTAATCTCATGCTGCGTTGATTTTAATCCATGCTTTGGATAACCTGGAGACCTACCTTGGCAATTCTTTCATCCAGCAAGTATCTACATTTGCTTCTTGTTGAAGTTGAGGACACAACTGACCTGGGGCCACTTTCGCTGTCTTCAAAGGCCCAGGTTAAAACCTGAGCCTCTGATCGGGCTCCTTGAACTGGTTGCTGGCAAGAGGCTTAGTCTCACGTGTGCCTCCTGATGTTGGTTTTGACCATCAGACAAATGCCTCTTTCATGTTAGCTTACTGTTTAACACCCTGGTGCAGTTCTGGCGTTTTTTTTTTTTTTTTTTCAGGGAAAGGGAAGTGGTGGTGTTAGAGATTTCCCTTACTTCCCATGAGCTCAGCAATGCATTAAGTTAAGTTGCATGTGGGATCTAGTAGTTTTGTACTGGAAGGGATCTTTAAAGAACACTGTTTCCCATTTTGACGCACATTATTTTTTCAATCCACCCTTAAAGCTTTCAAATTTCCTGTCTTGTGGAAAAATCAAAATGTGGCTGACACTGCTAGTTTCCTACTTAATATCCATTATCCATTTCTGCCTTAATAACAGAACCTCAATTTGATTCAAGGTTGCAATGTGTCCGGCTGAAAAACTATATTTGCCAGTCTTAATGGCAGCTAGGGCTTGCTCATGTGATTCAATTCTGGTCAATAATCAGAATCCAGAGTCATTGTTTGGGTTTCAGGAAAGCCCGATGACAGAGGTTGACTCAGCCGTTGTGGGTTCTTTTGCCCTTTCTTCCATCCTCAGTTTTCCTACCTAAGAGGTTCTTTGAGAGCCTGGCCAAAAGAAACCCAAAGACTTTGACAGTAAAGTTCTGTACCTGTTCTGGACTTCTTGTAACACGAGAGAAAAACAAGATATCTTGTTGAATTCACTATTATTTAGGTTTTCAGTTACATGTGCTGAATACAATTCCCAACTGATATATTTCATATCTGATTTTGATGTAATTTTTAATTGTTGTCTTATCTCTAAGTAGCAGTCTTTAAGGAAAAAAAATCACAGTTACAAATCCCATTTATTTTATATTTGGTAACAAAGTGTTTGGCTTTATCGTGGTTAATTACGGAAGCAGCTGGAGATTATATACATCTAGGCTTGTTATTTCAAGAAATTTTTATTGAAGTTATAATTGGATCCTATTCAAAAAGAAATGAAACTATAATTTAAGTCAATAATTATATCTGATATCAGATATTTATGATGATTACCACATTTTATACTCTTACTTAGAAAAGTATCTGATTCCATTTATAATCATGTCTTAATTCCTCCAAGTTCAAACATCAAGGTACTTCGATAATTAACATATTGAGTCTGTTTTAAAGGCATTGAAGGTTATCTATGCCTTGTTTTCCCACTAGTCCCCAGGTGGAAAAGTAATAGAATCAATGATCCTTCTAACTATTTTCATTTATTTTAACATAATATTTTTTGGACATCTGGTAACTATGGTCATCCACATGGCTATATTGGATAAAAATCACATCCTATGTTCAAAATGAACAGTAATTGACTTTTCAGGTTTGGTAGATAGGATGGTTTGACTTGGCTGTATGATCTTTATTGTCAATATTTTAATTAATTTTTAAAAACTCATTTCATCGGAAGCTCCATACTCAGGCAGAGTTGTAATAATGTTTATTCCTAAAGCAAAGGGAAGAAATTAATCAGAGAGGAGACTTGAAAAAACAGGATGCTTTACTCATTTTGAGTTGAGCCTTCACAGGATAACCTGTAACCACCCAGTCTGCTTTAAATGGTTCCCATCAGCGCTCCCAGAGTCCTCAGCACTGCAAAGACAATATCTCACTGAATACTCTGGAGGACCCACTGAAGACCACTGGAGGTCTGAGGCCTCAAGGAGAAGGGCCCGGGCTAACGGGCAAGCTGGGACTGGACCACAGCCAGACTGCGACTCCCCTAGAGCCAGGGGGCCACGGAAGAAAGAACTCCATACTTATTGTCTCCTGTGCGCTAGCCACTGTGCTAAGAATTTACACGGAACCCATACTCAATCTTCCCAGTGAGCCTGGGGGGAAGGGGCTTAGTAATGGCAGACCAGGGATGTCAAACTTTAGGAATGTTCTGGAGCCCAAATACTTTCTTGTATTTGCTCCCCTTATTTCACTGTAGAATACGGTGGGGAAGCCTTAAAATCACACAAACTAACAAGTGCCTGGAGGTGGGCTTGTGGTTAGGAATTCTCTTGTGGTGCTTTTATTATTTATTTCGTCCCACTCTACTAAGAGACAAAGGTGACACAGGGAATTATCCCTCCCAACTTCCTCTAGGTGGCAAGATTTTTCTTTAACTTCGCTTTTGTACTATGGTGTTGTCCTTTGTGGGTCCCAGCTTTATGCAAGAGCCTCCACCCAACATCCTACTCTTCTTGGCCACAGGGCCCTTGTCTCCGGGGTGCATGTCATTCACTAGAATCCATGTTCTAGGTCACTGGGGGTTTTCAGATGGTCACAGCCAGATGCCAGCTCTGAAGCTTGCTTACTGTCTGGATTCCCACTTTCTCATCCTTCCCAGTCTCCTCAAAGTTTTATTACTTCCCTGTCAGTTTAGTCATGACCTGGAGAAAGTTTTTTTTTTTTTTTTTTAATGTGTTTACTTTTGTTTTGTTTTATCCAGAATTGTGTGTGTTCTGTCCTTATAAAGTTTCTTCAGACATCTTGGCAGAAATAGATGTTCTGGACTTTATTGAGGGAATGATCTTGACAGATCATTTCGAGGTCATATTACAAAGGTTTAATGATTATCTTGATCGTTAAGAGATTGTCTGGGTTGACTCCCAGGTCTCTGGCTTAAACAGATGGATCAGCACCATTTGTCCACTGACTAAAGACACCAATAAGAGGGTATCAATTTGGGGGGAAAGATGTTGAATTCAATTTTGAACAGGTATCCTTTGTCATGACTGATACAATGAAATTTCAGCTCTCCTATTTGTAAAATGGAGATAAAATCTACTTTATAGTAAACTGAGTTTTTATGGGTATTAAATATTATAATGAATGTGAAAATCTTAGTAAACAATAAAGGACTATATATGCATTAGCTACTTAGAAACCTTGCCTCTCTTTTCAAAGCTAATAGGTCAGGGTACTTAGAGCCTTGCTTACAATAAATTGGGCCAGTGGATAACAGGGTGTGATAAGCAGTGAAAAGAGGAGAAATAAGTTGCTAGATGGTTATGAACATGATAAGGCTTTTCCAGAAGACACTAACCATGTGTTAAGGGTTACTTATTAGCCTAACCAAAAAAGTGTGATGCTTAAAAGAACTGAAATGGCATCAGTCCTGCAACTATTTTGTGAACCCCAATCACTTCCCTCCTGATTCTTGAGGATAGCGGGATACACAAAAGATGGACACATAGGTGTCTGGATTTGGAAAGTGATTATCTGAGCCAGGAAACCAATATTGGTTCACAGAATTAAAAGGAAAGGAAGCCAAACTGAAAAGCCCTTAAATGGGTAGGTTAAGGAGTCCCATAGTTCAGAGGTCCCCAAGGTGTCTACCCCAGCACATCTGTGTGCCGCAGATAAGTTTCTAGTGTGCATACCTCTGGGCCCTTGAGTTGGGACAGAAATGGAAAATCTTTCTGCTTCTAGAAAAAATGAGTTTGAGAGGTGCCCATTATGAAAATGCAAAGAACACTGCTCTCAGGAAGATAAATGAATAAGGATTTTTACCTTCCCACAAAAAAAAAAAGAAAAGGAAAAAGTCCCAAAGAAAGTTACCTCTGACAACAAACAGACCTACCCTGTTTATCCCTGTGTGCCCTATAAATTTTATTTTCTACTGATGCCAGGAAATGTTTGGGAAGAACTGCTATAGATGGCTTCTTTGAAAACTTTCATCCAGATTTTCTGCTTCTATTTTTAATTGGTATTCCTTTACAAAACTTGTAACAAACTATTACATGTATAAATGACACTAATCACAAATTTACAGATTGAGGAATGTTTAGAGTTTGAACACAGTCATAGATAGAATATTTCCAGTATTTTAGAAACCCCATGTGATCTCTTCTATACTACCTTCTCCCAACGGGAATCACTGTCCTGACTTCTAACCCCATGAGTTTTGACTATTTTTGCTTTGTGTAAAGGGACTTACAATGTGCTTTTCTAATCGCTGGCTTCTTTTTTCCTTGCTGGTTTCTTTTGTTTAGCATTATTTTTGTGAGATTATTCCATCCTGTTACATGAGGTTATAGTTTCTCCATTCTTGTTGGTGTATAATATTTTGTTATATGAATATGTCACAACTCATTTATCCATTCTTCTGTTGAGGGACACTTGGGTTGTATCTAGTTTTGGGGCTACTGCAAATAGTACTATTATAAATATTATTTTACAGGTACTTTAGTAAACATAAATATGTATTTATTACATAATTCTAAAATATTTTCAAAGGTAGTCCCAATTTACACTCCCTAAACTGAATGAGAGTTCCAGTTGCTCCACTTTTTTATCAACACTTGGTATTGTCAGTCTTTTTAATTTTAGTCATTCTGGTAGATGTCATGGTGTTACATATGTTTTAAAATTAGTATTGTTCTGACAGCCAAAAGTATAGTTAATACCTCTCAGATGTGAGAGGTATCCATCTGTTTCCTTTCCCTCACTGGAGATAATTAAAAAACTGAAGTTACTATCACTTCTATGGATGTTTTGGTACTTTTACTATATATATATGTATCCATAAATTATGTATACAATTGGTCTTTTGCATTACAAATTTTACATAAATAGTATTTCAATTTGATTTTTTCTTTAACATAATGTTTTGGGGTTGCCCATGTTGATGCTTATAGATTAAGTTCATGAATTTTAATTGCTATATAGATTGCCTATAATTTATACCTTTCCCTAACTAAGATAGGTTGTTTAAAAACTTTTGCCATTAAAAACAGTGCTACAGGGGACTTCCCTGTGGTCCAGTGGTTAAGATTCCACACTTCCAATGCGGGAGGCACAGGTTTGATCCCTGGCTGGGGAACTAAGAGCCCACATGCCACACGGCCAAAAAAAAAAAAAAAAAAAACAAAAGGGTCTTAAAAAAAAGTACAGCTGTCATTTCTAAAAACAGTGCTAGAGTTTTAACAAATTTATGCTCCTACCAGAATTGCTTAAAATATGTTTCTCCACCCTTTCTCAATTGTTTGAATTGCCAGACTTTTAAATTTTGGCCAATCTGATGGGTGCAAAATAGTATTCCATTGTAATATTGATTTGGATATTTTTAATGCTATTTAGGTTTCCTCTTCTGTAAAATTTTCTGTTTATATCTTTTGCCTGTAATTCTTTTCGGTTGTTTGTGGTTTTCTCACTGAATGGTGATTCTTTTGATAATTCTGATCAGTTGATAATTGAGTCTCTATATGAATTTTTTGTCAGTTATATACATGTCATATTCAATCCCCTAATTTTTTTTTTTTTTTTTTTTTTTTTTTTTTGCGTTACATAGGCCTCTCACTGTTGTGGCCTCTCCCTCTGCGGAGCAACAGGCTCTGGACGCGCAGGCTCAGCGGCCATGGCTTACAGGCTTAGCCGCTCCGTGGCATGTGGGATCCTCCCGGACCGGGGCACGAACCCACGTCCCCTGCATCGGTAGGCGGACCCTCAACCACTGCGCCACCAGGGAAGCCCCTCAGTTCCCTAATTTTTAGTTTGCCTTTTCACTTTGCTTGTGGTGTCTTTATTCATGCTGAAGTTTAAAATTTTGATTCAGTTACATATACTATTTAATTAAATTTATTAAATTAAATTTATTAATCAGTTACATGCATTATTTATTTTCTTTAATTTTTTGCTTTTTGTGACTTATTTAAGAAATCTCTTGTACCTTGAGATCAAAAAGGCATTCTCATGTATTTCCTTACAATAGTTTTATATTTTTGCTTTGTATATTTAGATCTTTAATCCATCTGGAATTTATTTTTATGTATGCTGTTAAATAGGGAGGGATCTAATTTTATTTTCCTCCATATGGATCACCAATAGTCTCCACATCATTTACTGAATAATACCTCTCTTCTCACTGATGTTAATGCAGACTATTCCATTTACCAAGTTGCAAAATGTATGTGAGTCTTTAGGCTTTTTATTCAGTCACGTTTGTCTATTTGTTGACATCTGTTTTAATTACTGGAACTTTATAATAAATAAAGGTATTCTCTTCTGCTGGTGTTTAAAATGGTCTGGGATATTACTGGTTTACTTAGCCATATGAATTTTAGGACTAACTAGTAAAATTCCACTTTAAAGTCCCTCTCAGGATTTGATTTGAATTGCATTGAATTTAGAGAATATTTCAGTTCTGCCTAGTTTTTGTATCCAATTTGTTTTTATAGTTTTGTTGTTTTGTGTGGATAATGTTTTAAGATTTGCCCTATATGTCCAATGAATTGATTATACACTATTGCTTTTTGCATTCCCGCCCACCCTCCCCCACCTTCCTTCCGAACTCCGTTTTCATCTTTCCGAAGCACACTCTCTGGAATTCTTTCAGTGAGAGTCTGTGAATGATAAAGATTCTTTGTCTTTGTCTGAATATTTCTTGATTTGGCCATCACTCTTTGTAGTGAATACTGGGAGGTACTACCCAGATTCCTCTTCAGAAGTGAAGGACTTATTCCCTGAGCTGCTGGGAGTGCAGCAAGCTGACAAAATCCAACTGTCAGTCCTCTTAAGGAGTAATCTGGTCCAAGGTCACACCCGCTTCCCTTGTCAGCCCACATCCAATGACTGATGTCACAGGTATATAAAGGCTGGGCCCACTTGCCTCAGCTCCGAAGGGCCATGCCAGGTTCAAAGTCAAGGCCTTCAGTGAGACTATATTGCAGGCCAACTCTTCCCTCTCTCCAATATGGCTACTACCATCCCTTCCTCAGGTGGTATTCCCGAAACATTTCCTAACAAACTCCCTATACTCATCTTTGACTCAGGGTACGCTTCCAGAGAAGCCAACCCAAGGTGGTTGACGTCAGGGCTGAGCCAAGAAAGCAGGAGCTAATATGGGATTTTTGACTTGAACCATTGGCCACTGACTGTCAATGCAAACTTCCTTGTTGGTGATAGATGAGGGACAGATGGACCTTGGCACAAGGTAACAGTTCAATAGTTAAACTTTTATCAGTAGTGAACTGGAATGTATTCTAATGGAAGGTAACACACTAGTGGGTGCAATGTACCAGGCATTTAAGAAATATGGGGGGAAAAAAGAAAAAAATACGAGGGAAATAGCAATCTTAAGGTCAGGGGAACTAATTTTGTTAAGCAAAGTTAATTCTTTGAAAAAAGCAAAGGACTGAGAATGATTAAAGGTTATTAAAAATTTAAGAGTAAAATTCAGGCCTCTTTGGTAGCAGATAAAGAACCTTTTATCTCCTGCAGTGGGAGGGCAGAAAGAGCTAAGGAACAGGCCCAGCACTTAATTGTAAGTGAGGCAGAGCTCCAAAGAAGATTAACAACCACACAACCCAGCTAGGTTGGCTATGCCACCATCACAGTGCTGGACTGGAAAGAAACCCTGATGCAATGGGCTGGGTTACGATACCTGAAAATCTTGACTCCCTGGATTCCCCTGAACCCTCTGAGTCTGAACATGGTCCAATTCTCCCGATTAACGGCCTGTGCTCCCCTGGCTTGAAAACCATGCAGAGGCTTCCTCTTTGTAGTATAACCTGTGCTCCCCTCAGGATCTGCCCCCAGCTTCCCTCCTGTCACTGGGTTAATAACTTGGCTTAAGTTACGATGCAACCTGGCCCATACTGTAATGAGTGACAAGAACAGAGTGGTAGTGAGGGAGAGGGGTCTGATCCTCAGAAAATTAGGGAGATGGATAACAGAATATGGTGACTCTGGGAACAAAACTGGATGGGCAGCAACCACGGATATTGCTCAGTTTGTACAATCAAAAGAAATCAAGGGAGTATATGACTAGGAGCCTGAGAGCAATTCTCTAATAATGAGTCACAATTCTTTGCCCAGTTTTAAAGTCTGAGCCAGTTTTTGGATCTGGAAACCATCAATAGAGAAAAGGCCAGATCCATAGGAAGAAGGCCCTGAAATATCATAAAAGATGTACATTGTAATAATTCCCCCAGTTCTTCCCCAGAGGGTTCTGCACCATTTCCTTGGCTAACTATTTGTAGGGAAAATGGAAACATCAAAACATTTCTCAGTGGAATGGCAGATACAGGAATTCACCTGCCTTCTATTAAGCTTTACATTAAAGAGATTTACAAAACTGTAAATCATTACCACTCTTCTATGTTTTTTTTGGGGGGGAAAACATAGTTATTTTTCATAGAAATATGCTATTTATGCTAACATGTGATAGATTTATCAGGATAATTTGTAATAAATAAACATTAAAGTTTATCTGTTTTAATTTTTTATATGGTAAATATCAATTGAATATAACCTACATAAACAAAAGCTTGCTAGGGTTCTCAATTTTTAAGAGATTTTAAGGGGTCTTAAGACCAAAAGTTTTAAGACTGATACAATAGACGACATTGCAAGCGAAACCATCTGGGTAATATTGAAATAAGTTGCACAGTCTCTCTGACCAAGTTTCATCATGTGTAAAATTATGAGTTAACACTACACATGTAATTAGAATGCCAGGAGCACCCAATGATATTGTTTAGCTGTTATTGATACTACTCTATTTTCTCTGTGAGAAAGGAGACAATAATATCTGCTAAAATTGATGGAGGAAGTGGTAGAAGTTTGATGAAAAGGGAGAAGATGTGATAAAGTCCTCATGGAAAATGAGAATGATGGGCTTGATTAGGAAAATATAGGAGGCTTGCAGGGCAATTTTGAAAGACCTGTGGAGGTCAGTGACTTTGCATTTGGAGTAGAATCATGATTCAGTAACTTTTTTTCTCCTTAATAACACTCAGATGTCCAGAGTAGGAAAGAAAAGGCAAGCTGTTGAACTAACAGAATTGGGAATGTTCCAGTTGGCTTGCTCAGGACAAAAACACGGAAAATCGTGACTAAAGTGATGAATTGTGTCTTATTAACTGGGGAAGAAACGAAGGGAAGAAAGCAGGGGGATCATTGATAGGGAGAAAAGAGAAGGATCATTAGATTCGAAGTCTTCCTTAGGGACAGCTGAGAGAGTTGGTGATATAGGAAGTTGGTTGGTCAGATGTTTGAATTTTGGATTTTAGGGGTGGAGTAGTTCCACCTGATGACAAGGCCTCGGGTACAGTCATGAGAGTGGGTGCCTGTCTTGGAGCAGAGGTGATGGCTACTGGAGATGAAGAAATCCAGAACCCAAGAGGATGGGTCTTCCATTTAGATATTAATGTCATACTGGGTGATGGCACAAGTTGGAAGTCAGGTTCCAGAGTCTTCCATCCGTGAGGAGAGGGTAAAACATAGCAACAAGGAAGGATTAAAAAGTGGCACTGCTACATAAAAACGAGGATGAATTATGTGAGTGAGGCACTGGGAAGGAAGGGGACACACCCCACCCCCCTAACCAAGACATGAAGGAAGTGTGGGAAAATGAGCAACCTTCACTTTCAAGTTTAAAGCAAATGGACTCTGCAAGGGGGTGGAGGTGATGTTACATCTAAGGACAGGCAGCAAACACACTAGAGGCTCAGAATGTGGAAGAATTTGTTCACAAAAGAATGGAATTCCAGAAGGGCGGTGGAAATAGACAAAGGAGGGTAGCACAGAACTTCACTGGACAACGAAAGGGACAACTTGTGGAGCAAACACGAAAAGTGGGATGTGAGGGCACAAAATATGCGGGTAGCAGAAAGTTTCCAGAAGAATTAGGCAAGAATTTTCTGTTTGAGTCAACTGATGGTTGACTTACCAACTTACCAGGTGGTAAGTTCATTTCCTTTTTCTTTTTAGATTTTTCTCTTCGCTTAGATTTCTCCTTTTCTGAAAACATAAAATTGAGGTGCCTTTTCCACCCTTTCCCTCCTTCTTTACCCCCATTTTTCCTCTTCTCTCAGTCAGGTCCTCCGCCCGGGATTGGGAGACCCGCCCCCCGCGGAAGGGGGAGTGACGGGGCGGAGCGAACAGTAGTGGGCGGGCCTTCCCGTGTCGACGTGCTGACGTCGGAGGACATCCGGTCCGGCTCCTAGTACCTGGAAGCAGCTCTGTCCGCCTTCCTTGGGGCTTAGTAGCATTTTTTTCCCCCGGAATTGTGGCCCTCGAATTGGATCTGCAGCCGCCGCGAGCGGGCCTCACGCCATTCCCTGCCCCTCGGCCCCCGGAGTGAGCCCGGCCTCCCCGCGAGGGTGAGCGAGGTCGGCCCGGAGCGCGCGCGAGGGAGGGTGCCCCGCGGGCGGCGACGGCCGTCGGTTCCCCGAGTCGCGTGGCACCTCCGCCGACTCTCCCCTGGGCTCCCCCTGCACCCCGCTGGGTCCTCCGGCCGCAGGCTTTGCCTCCAAAGCCGCAGTGGCCCCGGGCCTGTTTTCTCATTTCGTGACACGGGCCACGTCCTGAAGAAGTGGGAGCGTTCCTGGAGAAGGGCTTAAACCCATATAACGCTAAGAAATAGAATTCACTCTTTAGAACCAACTAGAGGGGAAAAAAATGAGGCTCAAGTTTCCCAGCGGGACGCAGAAAATTCAACCGGTGATCACCCTGTGATTATTTGTTCAGCTCCTTTGGCGAGGGCAGTACACAACTTTTCACCCTGTAAGTTTTGTCATTGTAAATACCGGAAGGGTGACCTAGTGGACTTGGACGTTACTCCAGGTAACCACCCATTAAACCTCCTTGTCTGGTTTGTTCATATTTTTAAGTTGCAACTAACCACCGTTGGGCATTCCAACATCAGAGTTGAAACCCGGAAAGTAGGACAGCTTTGAGTGACCTTAGTATTGTTCCAGGTACAAGCTGATGTATGATTTTGCTGTATTGTACTGAGAAATGTAAGTGTCAATGTGTGTTTTCATGGAACTCTCCCTGTATCATGGACACGACTTTGGTTTCTTTGAATATTTTTGTCTTCAGGAAGGTTGTGTGTCAGTCACCATTGAAACTTAAAACCGTGCTTGGAGGTTTGGAATTTGTAGATCTTGGATAGAGCCTAGAAGTCTAAATCTGTGCTTTTAGGGAATTCCACAGTTGATTTTTGAGAACCACTCTTAGAAAAGACTTCTTAAAAAATACACGTATTTTGAAGAATATTAAGAAATTTGAGATTCTATTTCAAAGCAAGCACATGGACTCATTCATTCGTGTATCTCTTCATTTGTTAAGGCTTAATTTATGCCAGGCAGGGCTGGGAGGCAAACATTGTCAAGAAAGATAGGGCTGGAATCCTCAGGGAACTTGTGTCTTCACATGGGATAAAAAGCCAAATAAAAATGTGTTATTTAGTGAAAATCTTGTTTTTCTAAATGAGGTAGTTCTTTCAACTACCTGATAAAAGCCAGTTTCAAAATCCTTACTTTGATACGTGTGGTAAAAACATACTGTTAAATTTGAACCCTGTTAACATTACATGCTCACTGCAGGTAAAAGTAGTGGGAAAGGCAGCTTTCAGGGAGTCAAAGCTACTCTGATGCCTTTAATATCTTTTCGGAGAGGGTAGTTTGGCTTTTTAGTTAATGTTGTCATTTGACTTGACTATATTACATGTTTTATTTAGGTATTACATGGGAGAAATTAGACATACTTGAAGACTTGGCAGCGTCAGGTCATCTGAATATATGGCTTAAAAAAGTGATATAAACTGGGTAAATAATATACTTTTAAATGATTCTTGTTATTTATATATTCCTAATAATTTTTTTTCACTTGGTACAGAGTAATTTTTAAAGAACATTGGATATCAAGTGAACTTTTTTTGCTCTGTGGGAAAGAAAACCATTTTGGCTGTTAGGATAAATCTTTCTGATGTTTACATTTTTTAGAACTGTTTGGTAATACATATAAGTGCCTTATTTTAAAAGCCATCTATTTGGGATGATGTGTGCTAAATGATGCATAAAGGCTTAAAATGTGCTTAACCATCAAAATAGCAGGGTTGAGTTTAAAGTTTAATGAGAATTAGAAGATTTCATTCTGCTAATCATTAGTTTCTTTAAAATAGCAAATGCAACAAGGCAGTTATATCTTCTCTGCTTGTGTAGAAAGAAGGGGAGATGCCTAAAAAAAAGACTGGTGCGAGGAAGAAGGCAGAGAATCGCCGGGAACGTGAAAAACAACTAAGAGCGTCAAGAAGCACTATCGATTTAGCTAAACACCCGTGCAATGCTTCAATGGTAACAGTTTTTTTTGGTTATCAGTTGAAAAACTATATAAATCTATGTTAAGGGCATGTCTGTTGTTTTCATTAACACTGAGTAGTGGTGAATTTTGTTTGATTTTGTTATTTCTAAAACCTGTCGTATTAGCTTGGCTACTGTTGGTGACAAATAGATATGTATTGAATAGGAATACATACTAGGAACTGTGTGACATTCTCCAGTTTCTCTAACCTAGTATGCCTTCCTCAGTTTGTCCTATTAATTGGAGCCTTTTCATCCTAAGTCATCATTACCTCTTCCCTTCCTTTGACCATATTTCTCTGAGTTGTTCCATATCTTCTTGTTTCCACGCCTCTCTACTTTTTCTGTTCCCACTCTTCATTTTTTTTTCTTTTTTAATTTCATCGAACACACATGAAATGCTTAATGTGACTTAATTCCTCATATGTGTATTGTTTGCCTACTCTGTGCCAGGTGCTGTTTTAGGCGCTGTGGGGAATACATAGCTGAATGACACGGTCCTGGTTTCCACAAGCTTATAGCTCAGTTGGTTTTCTGTGTTACTTAATGTTTATCAGTGACAGAAATCCAACCTAAGTAACTTCAGGGAGAAATAGTTTATTGAATAAGTAATGGGCTAACTTGTGTAGTTGGGAAGAGCATGGATGTACCTCGGATGCAAGGAGAGCTGGAACCTGAAACAACTTGTAGTTCTGTCTTTTGCTTTTATTTAGTTCCATTTTCTCAGATTGTTTTATTCCATTTCGGGGGGTTCATAGCCACTGGGTCCATAGCTCCCATGTCTCACATCACATATTGTTGCCCTCAGAGAGGTAAAGAACTCTGATGGGTTGGGCTTGGGTGGGTGTCCATCCCAGGATTAACCAGCATTTGTACTGGGTTGGTGGGGGGGGTGAGGGGGAGCGAGATTACGTGGCACAGATAGGACAGGGGGGACTCCCTTGTCCGTGTCAGGGTGATTTCTAGAGAAGAGAAGGAGGACAAAGAAATGACTCATACATAAGTATCTACAGTGAGGGCTAGACTTCGGTAAGTGCTGCGGAAAGGTACAATTGGGATTAAGGTTCATTAGGACTAAGAGGCGATGGAGGTGAGTGCGGGGATGGGGTACAGTTCACAGAGGAGGTGGGATAATCACCAGCACTTCCAGTAGGTACAGAAGTGAGGAGGGACTTTTCAGGGAAAAGTATTAGAATAAGTAAGGCATGGAAAAGAAGAAATACGAGACATATGTTGAGAATGGCCGACAAATAGTGACTTGAATCTAAAGAGGATAGGCCAGTGAGGTTTGAAAAGTGGTTAGAGACCAGATTGTGGAGAGCTTTTTAATACCATGTTTAGAATTCTGGATTTTCTGTGAGCTTCAACATACTGTGTTCTCTACTGTTTCTTGTGTTCATTCTGTATTATTTTTCTGATTGCTTAAAAAAAAAATCCAAAAAACAGACCACTACTATATTTAGCCTCTTTTGTGAAAAGGCCACTCCTTTCTCTAGCGTGGTATGCCCCCAAACATACCTTTGTTGTTAAAGTATGTGTAGATGCTTGTATTCATGGGTGGAATTGGAGGGTTTGGGCAAATGTCACTTAAATTTTAACATGAAAAATGGTATTCTTTATAATTCAAGTAACTTTGCAGTTTTCAGCCAGTAGAAAGATTAATGTTATGTTTTTATATTTTACAGGAATGTGACAAGTGTCAGAGGTAAATTTTTATTTATTTCTTTATCTATATGTAATAATATAGACTGACCTTTTATCTGATATTGACTAGATTTTAAAATTTTCTTTTGCATGACAAGACGGCAGAAGAACAGAGCATTTTGCTATTTTTGTAATTCTGTACAGAAGTTACCAATTTGTGCACAGTGTGGTAAGTATATGATCAAAACACATGCTTTTCTTTTTATCAAACATTTGTTTGGCATTTAATCACTTTGAACCTGTGGGTTTATCATTATCATTTACAGTAATGTTATACCTTACTATTAATAAGACTACATAAAATGTTATTTGGCCTATCAAAAAACTGTCAAGTCTTGGTTTTGCGTCTTTGATGTAATGTTGGAAAAGAATTAAGATACAATTTAGCTAAAGGTACCACGTGTTGTTTTGAACATGGAAAGATTAGATTTCAGAGTAATAACATTTGGTGATGCTGCATTTTTATTTATACTGTCTTAGTCTTGTCAATATCCTTCGTTTACTTTCTTACATTTTGATTTCTGCTGATACTGCCTGCAGTGTGTTAGGCTTGAAAATAATTTTATTCCACATTTACCTGGTGCCAGTTTTTGTGATCAGTTGTTTTTCTGTTTGGTTCTTAGCGTATGATTCTTGAATTTCCTCACATGTATTCCCAAGTGAGTAGAATAGAGTTCCTAAACCACTTAACTAGTTCCCAAGTGTAAGTGGAAACTTTTATTCAGAGTAAATGATTATTCAGAGTAAAACTAAATAGTAGTTCATAGAACAACAAGATCCATGTTTCCCAAATAGTCTTCCACAGAATACTTGAGATATTAGTAGGTATTTCTTAAAGCAGAGCATACATTTGAGACACGCTGCGTGTTTCATGCCCTCATTCCCACCTGGGAGAGTTCTTTTACCTATGTATGTGTTAAAGGTTCTGAAGACCTCCAGTAAAGAAACCTGATTAATTTAGTCTTTACTCCAGATTAGTCCCCCAAACTTTTATTTGAACAGGTATGCCCTTTGCTTATAGCATAATAGTTTCAGGTGAAACACTGTTTGAGATATGCTCATTTAAATGTGTTTATGCATCATAACATCGCAAAAAGTTAGGAAGGCTTAGGGCCACACCCCTGAATGTTTCTAGTGTAGTTCTAGCTTTCAGAGACGGCTTTGAGGTCTGTAATTGATGGAAAAGAGAACACTGGCCTAGATAGACCAGTCATTTGCCAGTTTTTATATCCTTATTTACAAAAGACAAATGGATGTAGAGTGAGAAAATAGACTGTGGAGAAGATTGAGATAAGCTGTCGCTAGGCCCTTCCCCTGTTTTCAGCGTTTGTGGTGCTGTGCACCGATACACTTCCCACTCACTGATTCTTGTCCTTAGTGTTGGACAGGGAGCAGCTGGGGGGCTGCTGCCCCTCATTTCCCGTTTCTCTTCCCATTTCCTGTTGTCTAGCTTTGTTTCTTAGGTGATTAATCAAGGTAGTGGAAAATTGAGCATCTTCTGTTTCTTTCGTGTGTGTTCTGCTTTGTGGAGCCTGAGATGCGTGATTAACATGTCACCATTAATCCTCTCACAGCATGTGATAAGTGAATTTCCTGACAGTGTTTCCGATTGGTAATTCCGCTGCTGAATAAGAGCTCTTGTGGCTGTATTGTGACTTTTAGCTTTACCACTATAATCCTGATTTTTGTGCTCATTTGGGCACTATTTGACAATTCTTTTAGAAGAATGTTTACCCAGGGGCTAAGTTTGTAAATTTTTAACTATGGTTAAACATAAAAAAATGAACCAGATAATTTGCATAATTATTATTTGATTTGCTTTGGTTTGATATGTTCTAGGGAAAGAAAGAAGCAGTAACTTCAAATCAGACTGCCTTTATTGTGAATTTTAAAATGTAAAATTCACTTTTAAAGCATATCATTTAAAAATCTCCCTGAATTCATCTGAAAATTCACAAGATTTTTAACTGCTTTAGTGATTATTAGATTACAAAGCATAACCTTCAAATTTTGGTCTTAGTACAAACATGAATCATCATATAAGTTCCTAATCTCAAAAAATCTGACTCAGGTAATGAGGTCTCAGTTATATCCATTTTCTTTTTTCAGTTATATAAGCAGTAAATAGTGCTGGTCTCTCTTTATTTTCAAATTATTTCCATAGGAAGTTGGGCTAGATAAAAAGAGGAATTAGTGAATATTTGTATGTATTACTTTGCAAGACTAATAGTGAAAATTTGTTTCTTTGCTAGGGAAAACAAAGTGCATGATGAAGTCTTCTGACTGTGTCATAAAACATGCTGGTGTCTACAGTACTGGCCTTGCCATGGTGGTAAGCTTCTTGTAGTTATCTTTTAGACCAGTAGGTTTCCAAGGATAAGGAGAGGGCATTCTGACTATATGCAGTTATTTTTTTCTAAATGTAATCAGTCTGGAGTTACCTGGATTATCTGTGGCATGTTTTTGTATGATTTTCACTTATTACCCACTTGTTTTTGACTGCTTTCTTGTTTCTTACTGGGAAATGTATAAGGAAGGGAAACTCATCTAATGTTGACCTAAACAACATTCATTTGTTAGTGATACCTTTCTAATATACATTAATTAGATATCACAAAATATTATTTACTATACTGAAAGTGCTGCTAAACTAAGATTTAGTCTTTTGGTTAAATAAGCAACGTAGTTCCAAAAGAAACTAGGATTGTTTTTTTAAAGCTTTATGTTTCAAAAAAGAGTACATAGTTAACACAGAATTATGCTCTTTACTACATATAGTTACATGTAGTTCATTACATGTCGTTATCTCTTCGTTACGTGTAGACGTTTCAAAGAAAATTTATCATTTTAAGTAATAGAAACAGTTGCATTGTGTGAGGCATTTTGCTTTTTTTTTTTTCCAAAAAACTGTTATCCTTTTGACCAGTTTTACTATCTTCTATTGTGTGAATTTATTCTTAGGTCCAAATGTCGGTCCATGAGGAAAGTAATATTTATAGTAGAATATTCATAACTTTCCAAGAACACGTAATTTTTCATCATGAGGCAGACCTTTATATTTTTCATGAGTGGCTATCTTATAGAAGAGCTGGAATTATTCATAATCATCTTGTGAAAATTCTTTAAGTATAGGATCGTCAGTGTTATCTTTATTCAGAAGCTGTTGTAATCTTGGTAGTTTGCTTATGTCTAGATTTATCAAATTATTATTTTTTTAATTCACTGAGGTGTATGAGTATGAATGATCTCTTCTATAAAGAATACATTAAAGTAGAATCATGCATCATTAGCTCTAAATTCTAGAAAAGTGATTTTAAGATTCCCCCTCCCCGACTCTTTCCCCTGATTTGCCCTGGGAGCCTGACTTGGGTGGCGGGCTGGATCAGTGCCTTACTGAGGGCTTCTTTTTGGGTTCAGCTGCCCCAAAAGGACTTTGGCAAGAGACCTGATGATAGGAGGAAATTATGATCCGGGTGTTTATTCTCCCAGCTTCCTCCCTACCAGCTTGTCCTGGTTTCCACATGGATTGGCCACCAGTTCCTCTCCATATGACCACGTAGTCCTCTGCATACGGTTGCCTCTCTCTTGCCCTCGTAGAACCTCCCTCCCTTCCCTGCCCTTGGCCCTTCAGCCCTAGGGGTAGTATCTGCATCATCCCTGACGTTTTTTTCGAAGCCCTTCCCTGTTCTTTGTGAATTATCTCTTTAAACTCCCCTGGATTACCCCGTTTAATGTGTCATTCTTCTCTTGCTAGAACCCTGACTAATCCAAGAGATAGATTCGAGGACTTGCTATCTACACTGGGAATCTGTTTTTACAAGTCCCAAAACATTCTTCCTATTTGCTCTTTTCCACTTTTGTTACAGTGCCTTGAATAGTAGAACAGTGAATTTTGAGGGTTAGAAGACCTTCATTTGAATCGCAGCTCAGCTCTAGTGTAACTCTAGATCTTGGACTTAGTCTCAGGCCCCTGTCCCTCCTCACCTGTAAAGGAAAAACCGTCCGATTCCATTTCCTTAAGATTCTTTCTAGCTCTTGGTGTTCTGTAGATGTCATTGTGTTATTAAAGGTGTGTGTAGTCTTACAGTCTTACCTTGACAGAGAATTGGAAAGTCTTACCCTGTCATTTAGTTCCAAATATTTTATTTTAGTTTTATGTAACAAAGAGATATAATAATGATTTAATGCATAAGTTGCCTTAAACAAGATGCTGGCAGAAGTTTAATATTTTCTCTCTGTCATTCTAGAAAAGCCATATATTTATTTTATAAATTACGCACTTAAGAAGGAACTTTCTTAAGTCAGGAATGTTAGTATTTGAAAAAACTTAATGTAGTTGCTAGAATTGCTGTAGACGGGAATGCTTAAACCATGGGCTCTGGGCCTCATTTGATTTATTGTAAAATTCAGCTTGGGGGCAACGCTGTCATCCCTCTGACTTATTTTAATGATTAATATTAGCGTAAGTGTATAGTTTCCCTTCTGCTTCTTTTTCTTGTGATTTATAGATTTGTATATTGTATATAGCTATTGGTGAAGTCGTTTGATGTTCAGGAAACACTCTTTAATTTTGGCTTAGACAGTACATTTTCTTTAATGAAGCCACTCATTATCACTGAAGGTTGATAAGTGGCTAAACGTACATAATTTTGGTGGTTGCCACTCTTTAAACTATGGCTGCAGCTAGTCGCGTCAGAGGTTAATTTTTCATGTTCTTTGGTTGCAGGGTGCAATATGTGACTTCTGTGAAGCTTGGGTTTGTCATGGTAGGAAGTGTCTCAGTACACATGCCTGTGCCTGCCCGCTTACCGATGCTGAGTGTGTGGAATGTGAACGGGGTGTCTGGGACCACGGTGAGTGGTTACATACAAATGATGAGCTTTGCTGGAACTGAAGGCTGACTTTGAAACGTTCTGGATGCTCTTTTTTAATGATTTCTTTAGGATCCTATCAGTCGTAAGTACTGGCACTGTTTTGGTTATCAGTTTAGTTGGAAAAGGGATTTATACCAGCAGTAACAGGCAATACTAGGATTTTTACCTAGGCAGGTAGGGAGGGGAGTTACAGGGGAGGAAGTGTCTCTGAGCGTTGTGAGTATATATGGGTAGCCAGGGTACAGTGGGAGTTCACTCTTCTGTGGTTCAATTTGTCAGTTTTCTTTGTAGCCTTTGCCAGAGCAAAGACTGCCGTGCTATTTTAGTGTAAATCTGAAATAACTTGCCATCTTTTCTGAGCAGTTTTCCAGATGAGTTTTTAAAATTAAACTTTATCATATTTACATTTGTGGGTTTTGTTCTTTAATCCAATAGGAGGCAGAATTTTCAGCTGTTCTTTTTGCCATAACTTTCTCTGTGAAGATGATCAGTTTGAACATCAGGCCAGCTGCCAGGTTTTAGAAGCGGAAACATTTAAATGTAAGTTTTTATACGTTTGATGTTCTTTATACCTAAGATTCTTAGTAGTATAAGTGTGAAACTTAATGAAAAAGGAATTTAGTTTTTCATGCGGCCTCTTATGGACTGTAATTTAATTCAATATTTATTTTCTGTTTGTAGAAAAAATTCAGAGCACATACAGTCCTTTTTTTTTTTTTTTTTTTTTTTTTTTTTTTTTTTTTTGCGGTACGCGGGCCTCTCACCGCTGTGGCCTCTCCCGTTGCGGAGCACAGGCTCCGGACGCGCAGGCCTAGCGGCCATGGCTCACGGGCTTAGTTGCTCCGCGGCATGTGGGATCTTCCCGGACCAGGGCACGAACCTGTGTCTCCTGCATCGGCAGGCGGATTCTCAACCACTGCGCCACCAGGGAAGCCCCATACAGTCCATTTTTGCCGAGCAGTGTGCTGGTGACATTTTGGTTGGTCAGTTCTTCATTTTGTGGGGCTGATCAGGCGTCGTAGGACTTGCAGCATTCCTGATCCTGAATACTAAATGTCATTTTCACTTCCAAGTTATGATAACAACCAACATACCCTCCCCCCCGTTTTCAGGTGTCCCCAGATACGTGGTACACCCCTAGTTTGTTCCTGCTAGTTGGTTCCAGTGACTCTTAGACAGGACTGTGCATCAGAAACACCTGTGGAGGTTTTTTTCAAAAGTACAGGTGTTAAGGCCTCATCCCTGGAGATTTCTGTCTTTAAGTGCGTGGCAGGTGCCAGGCATCTGTATTTAACCTGCACACTTAACTCTCATGTATATTCTAGTTTGAGAAGCGGTGTTTCATGGTATCATCTTTAGAGATAGGTTGCATTTTATTTTATTTCTATTCTGTTGATTCGCAAAAGCTCAAGTGTTAGATTCAGACATTGCTTGAATTCTACTTCTTGGCCAGATGTTTTTGGGCAACTTACCAAATCTTTCTAAACCCGAAATTTGTTATGTATGAAAGAAAGATGCTAATTTTTTCAAAGAGTTAATTGAAGTGAGAATCCATATAAAGCATAAGTACGGTACCTGTCACTGAGAAAGCCCTTATGAAATAGTAGATACCGCTGTAGGAAAGACTGAAATTCCAAATTCATGTTCTTGAATTTGGTTCTTGCTCTGAAATGCTCATCCCTTTGCTCGTCTGTAAATTTAACGTTGATAAGTCATCAGTCTAGGACACACATACACACACATATGTAATTCTTGTGATATTTATAAAGAAAATCTCAGAAGATGAAAGGAACATCTCAGAGTAGTTAGCCTTTTTGAGCTGTTCCTGGGCTTCTGCAGAATGTATAATATAAAAGTTGAATTATTTTATTTGGGACTTGGGAGCTTTGTGTATTCTGTAGCATTTAAACCCCAAAGACGGGCAACTGTAAGTGATAAGGCTATATTTCCATCAAGAAGTTTTAGTGATTCAGTAAAAGACAAAGGAAAAATAAAGACACTGAATAATTGAAAGGATTTTAAGATAAATCTATTACCATGCCTCTGATACCTCATATTAAAGTCATTCTCATCGCAGATTCACAGGTTTCCTTGGTTTACTGTAATTTATCATCTTTCTTTCCTTTTTTTCATTGCTTTATTTTTTCTTTGCCATTTTTCCTTCGCCAGTTGCCATTCGCTACTTGAAATATTTTCTCTGAAAGTCCCAAAGATAGTTTGTTTCTACTCCCTTAATTGGTCATGTCTCATCATTTTTGGATTTGACCGTACAACTATGAATTGGAAGATACGGAAATTCTATAAAATACTTCTTTACCTGTGGGAAGTATGTTTTGAGGGGAAACAACAAAAACAAAAACAAAACACGTGTGTACTCTGCCTTTATTTTTTAAAATAATGAAAGTGGCCTGGGGACTTCTCATATAAATGGCTTATTGTCAGCAGGCTTTGATGTATTCTAACCTGCTTTCTTTTAAAATACTCTGAAGACATAGAAATAGATTTAAAAAGAAAAGCATTCCCCAGTCTAAAACTAGGAAAGTCACAATATTTTTTAGAATCTGGGAGAAATGCATTTTTTATATAAGTTCAAGATTTTAACTCTTGGGTAGAAAAATAACAGGGCAGTGAAGTGGAGTGCCTGTGTGTTTTTGAGGTGTAATTGGGGGAAGAAGACTGGCAAGGCCACATCCCATCCTAGTGGTTTGGGTTCCCAGCGGTAAGGGTGAGGGTGTGATAGACAACAACGATTTTCTTGGGATTGTGTCATTGTGGCATGTCAAAGATTCAGGTGGTGGGGATGGGAGAAGATTCTGTATCAGAAATGCCTGGTGCACAGGGAAATTGGGTTGGGCACTTTGTACTTTCAGTCTGTGTTCTGGTTCTGTACTTGAAAGGGATTTATAGCATTTTGGTGACATATATCCTCTTTTGACTGAATGAAGAATGAACCTAATTACTCTCTAGGCATATCTTCAAGTAGAAATGATTGAGATTTCAGGTTTTTTCCTCCACAGACTGAAATAATATAGTTATTATTGGAGTAATTTGGTATACTTATATATTCCTATTATATATATATAGTAAGTACTCAGTTGATTTTTACTTTTTTTATTAGCATGTAGGACAGATAATATAAATCCACCTGAAATAGCAGTGTCACTGTGGAAGGAAGCAGGATGGTTGGACAGAAGCAATAATAATACACATAAATGAGAAACCCTCTTTGAGTTTTTAAAAAAATACTTTCCTGTTCAGATTGAAAAAGCTCCCCATGACCCAGGCAGACTTAAAAGAATCCCCAACTTGAAACATCTGCAATATTTGAATTACAAAGATAGATTTCCTTTTGTTTTCTTTACTTTTTCAAAACCTCTAAGTAAATTGAAGGTTAATAGTTTATATTTAGACTATATCAGGGTAAGACTTAGTTTGTTTTCTTGTTTCTATACCTCTCTCAATTATTTTTGTCTTCCATTTTTTGGCATATTCAATATGTGCCAGACAAATTGGCTTTTCTAAAATATTTGCTCTTCAGTTTAGCAGCATTATTGGCATTGATATTTGCATTAATTGTAGATAATGACCAAAATTAATGTGGCTTACTGACTAAAATAGAGATAAAATATTTTAGGATTTTTCCATCTGTTTTCCTACCCACTTGAGTATTATTTTCTCTTCATAGTCACGCTTTTCCACCTGAAGTATTCTTATATCAGAAGTTTGCAAAAAATGGCAATAGCCTACAACATGAGGAGAGAATATATATTAATGGAGACAGTTATTCTTTTAAAAATTGAAGTTATATCCTTTTTTTTTGGCTGTGTTGGGTCTTCGTTGCTGCACGCGGGCTTTCTCTAGTTGCGGCCAGCGGGGGCTACTCTTCGTTGTGGTGCGCGGGCTTCTCATTGCAGTGGCTTCTCTAGTGGTGGAGCACGGGCTCTAGGCGCGCAGGCTTCAGTAGTTGTGGCTCGCGGGCTCAGTAGTTGTGGCTCTCGGGCTCTAGAGCGCAGGCTCAGTAGTTGTGGCGCATGGGCTCAGTTGCTCCGCGGCATGTGGGATCTTCCTGGACCAGTGCTCGAACCTGTGTCCCCTGCATTGGCAGGCGGACTCTTAACCACTGCGCCGCCAGGGAAGTCCTGAACTGTTATATCCTTAGGTGAAGAGTCCAGCCAATGTCACTGAAAAAATGTTTTTACCATTTCAGTTTCCTAAATATCACTAATGAAGTTTGCCATCTCCTAGTTTTGGAGCAATAGAAGGAGATTGGAGGATAGAAGGATGCTGTGTCTGTGAAATTGCTGGATTCCTTGCATCTGGCTGGGGATGCATTTTTTGTGTGTCCTCTAGGTTATGAGACAGAAAAAAAAAAACGTTGATAATTGACCTAAGATAGTACATCAAGTATAAATCTGTGGACAATAGTGTTTTCATTCCAAGTTTGCAAATGGATATTATGTACTTTCCCTCACAGGTGTTTCATGCAATCGGCTTGGTCAGCATTCCTGCCTCCGTTGTAAGGTAAACTTTTATATTTTTTAGTTTTAGATTTTGTTTTTAATCCCCATACTCGGCCACCAGCTCTTGGATTATTTATAGCTATAATAAATCGACAAGGTCCTTAAACATTATGTAATTTACTTCTTTTATTTTAGAGATTGTGAATGAAGTTGAGACAGCTTAGAGACATTTCGTAGGCCAATCCAGTTGGCTTGTCTTAGAGTTGACACTAGTGCGTGTGTCTCCTGAATCTTAGCTCAGTGTTTTTATACCTTAGGTTTATAGAGAACATTCCGACCAAGATGATGAGAGTATATATTACCTTATGTCAAAAATGTACTTGTTTGGTAGAGTTTGAGTACGGGGAAGATTTCCATAATGTTCTGTTTCCTTAGACCTTGTCTCCAGCATTTCCATTTGTCAAAGATCACTAAACAGATGCAGCTGATTCACTGCCTCTCAGAGTCATTTCCCTGGTTCCTACTAATACCCCTAACCCTATCTCTTAATTCCCCCGCACTCTTCTCCGGTTCTGTCTGTGCTGTTTCCTCTGCCTCAGATCACTCTTCCATCTTTGCTTACCCTGCTGCACCTGCATTCTCCTTCAGATCTCGGCTAAGACTTCACGTCTCCCAGGCAGCCTTTCCTGAATCCTGGGTCGGGTTTGGCACGTCTCTTCACTTCCCCTGCAATGTGTAGTGTGTGTAGCTGCCTCTCCACTTGTCTGTGTCCCCAGTTAGACTGTGTGCTCTGTGCAGGTAGATAAGCTGGTCACCATTATGTCATCAGAGGCTTTGTGAATACTCATATTTACGAAGAAACATGTCTGCATATCATACCCTGCATATATTTTCTGTCTTGTGTTTGGGTCATAGTTCAGAAGAGTCCTGGCAGAGACCATTTCCTTTAAGGAATTGAAATCAGGAGCATGACCAGTCCCAACAAAACTCTTAATCTCTGCCCTAACAAAAGTATATCTTTAACTTTACATTTCCTTGAAATACTAAGTGATAGGTTCATATATTTTTTGAATTACTTATTTAACTTGCTCATTTTTATTTCTCCTATATAGGCTTGTTTCTGTGATGATCATACAAGGAGCAAGGTGTTTAAGCAAGAAAAAGGAAAACAGCCTCCCTGCCCGAAATGTGGACATGAAACTCAGGAAACTAAGGATCTTAGCATGTCAAGTAAGGCTCTTGTTACAATACCACTGGGGTGATTTTGCTTTCTTGCTTAGACAAGATTTATCTCTTTTTTTTCTCTTTCTCTTTCTCTTTTTGTTTTTGCCTTTTCTTCATATTTGAAAAGATGAATGTGTTCTCTTATGCAAATGGAATTTTATAGCCTTGGAAAATTTGTGGGTAAAATGTCTCAATTTAACTTAAGAAATATACCATCATTCACTCTGATATTTGGCATTTTGCTTCAGTTAATGACATAGTGAGTACTGAAATTTAAGACCAAAAAGAATGATTTTTCTGTTTTTGCTGAGACTTCATTTTAAATAATTGAGTAGCAGTAAATCCTCAATATTCAAGTGGTGGTAATCTTCAGTTCTTGGAAGTTGGAATTCATTTTGAAGCTATTCTTATGTGTGTGTGTGTGATATTTGAGCAGTGATTCTTATTATGTTATACGTCACTACTGTAGGAAATTGTTTTATAGTTTTTATATAACTTTTCTATGAAGGAATGCAGTTACTACAAACATGCTTACAGTAATGAAGCTCACAATTTTGTTAAAGAGAATTTGACTCTTTACCAAACATATAATGGAACCATAATTCTAAATGACTCTGACAATACTTTGTTTAATCAAAGATATAGTTATACAGTGAGGTGAGACATAATTTTTTACGCTAAACTTTGTTTTGGTACTAAGGCAGAAGAAAAGACAGACTTTGTCTTCTAGGACATCTGAATTATAAAGTAGCTCTCTTGAGAAGAGTGTAATGACGTGAAATCACCTGTTCTGTGATTTGAAAATGCACTTTTAAAAAAAAATGTATTTATTTATTCATTTATTTAAATTTTGGCTGCATTGGGTCTTTGCTGCTGCACGCGGGCTTTCTCTTCTCTAGTTGCAGTGAGCGGGGGCTACTCTTTGTTGTGGGGCGCAGGCTTCTCATTGTGCTGGCTTCTCTTGTTGCAGAGCAGAGGCTCTAGGTGCGTGGGCTTCAGTAGTCGTGGCATACGGGCTTCAGTAGTTGTGGCTCGCGGGCTCTAGAGCGCAGGCTCAGTAGTTGTGGCGCACGGGCTTAGTTGCTCCGTGGCATGTGGGATCTTCCCGGACCAGGGCTCAAACCTGTGTCCCCTGCATTGGCAGGCGGATTCTTAACCACTGCGCCACCAGGGAAGCCCCGGAAATGCACTTTTAATTGATCAAACAAAGGGTGTTTTAGTTTTTAACATGCCTTATTTAACTTATGTATGGAGAATGCTATTATTCTTATTTCATTTTCCTACTTTGTCTAGATTTAATGAAATGACACTGTCATCTTTATCATTTCTTACATATGATGTGTATGTAGACTCTAAGTAGGATTGAACTGATTGTTGTTTCTAAGGTCTCCTTTCTTTCCAGTTAAATGTTAAGTGAGGAAATAAGGAAAATGTGACTGACTTTCATTTGAGAGTAAGAGGCAGCCAGTCAAGTTCATGTAACTTCATATATTGTAGAGGAAAATGAGGATGTAGAGAATTAGAGCTAATCAGGTGCCACATACATATCTGTCTCTCGTAGCGCGCTCCCTGAAATTTGGCAGGCAGACGGGAGGTGAAGAGGGAGATGGAGCTTCTGGGTATGATACCTATTGGAAGAACCTTGCATCTGATAAGTACGGTGATACCAGCTACCATGATGAGGAAGAAGATGAGTACGAAGCAGAGGATGATGAAGAGGAAGAAGATGAAGGTGGAAAGGATTCAGATGCTGAGTCATCAGATTTGTTTACTAATTTGAATTTAGGAAGGACCTATGCCAGTGGCTATGCTCACTATGAGGAACAGGAGAGCTAGGAGAGCTGCTTGCCCATTGGCGACCTTGTCTGAGGAGCTGGAATGTGTGTGCTTGATGAATCGTGTGTGGATATACAGACGCGCGTCCTGTCGCTTAGCCTTATGTGAAAGACTAGTCACACTTACTGGGGCAAGGAGTAGGGCATAGCATTTCAGTGGGGACTGGTAATCAGGCGTCTAGCATAAGAAAAATGAATTTCAAATGTAAGATGTTTATCGGCCCAAGCAATTGAAGCATCACGGATTGGATTTTACTGATTTCAGTAATCTAGTAGGTTTGCCAATTAAATACATATCCAGGATAAAGGAATAGGATGGTAATATATTTGTTTGAAATTAAATTGCTGTTTTTATTAACACTGCTTAGAAAATCATTCTGTCTGATTTTGTAAAATGTAATGGGTAAAATGAATTATTGTAATTTTTCTTGTTTGTCCACAGGATAAAAGTCAGATGTTATATGCTAAATTTTCATTAAATATTCATGTTAAGTAGTTATATGTGTGTTTTAGCAATTGACTCATTCATTTCTTTCTTCACAGCGTGTGTCCTGAACAATACCTATTATTTATGCTTAAATGTGTAGACAAAGGTGACTATATAGCCATTTTTCAGAATCAGTATCATCACACAGATGTTTTACCCAGGAAATTTCATTTCTCTTTGAATAAATCTAGTATCTCACTTACATACTTTTGATATTTTATTTGATTTCTTATTCTTAGTATTTTAAACCTATTTTGGAAAGCATTCCAATATTTTTGTATAAACTGTTTCTTTTTTTGTCTAGTATGCAAGATAGGTAGCAGAGATTAAGAGTGTGCGATAGACACAAAGTGATGCAGCTAAACCCCATCATTCGTGGTAGGTGGAGAACAGACCGTTGCTGGCACAAGTTCCGGTGGTTACGGTTTACACTGACAGTGAATTGGGATGGTGTGGTAGAAAGGAATGCATCATCAGAGGCTGGCATTTGAAAAGTATGGAGAAAAATTGTAGCCATATGGATTAACAGGTCGGATGGCTATTGCTGAGCCATTTTTATTCCATAGAAACATAATGAACAGCTGAAGGCAGTAACAGGCAACAGAAAGCCAGGTGTGAAAGCCAGAGGGCCTCTAGATGCATTGGAAAAAGCTTTCATCTCTTGCAGCAGAAGAACTCAGAAAACTGAGGACCAAGCCAGGAGTTAGCAGTCTGAATGGGTAAACTTCAAAGACCTGCCATCATGGCAGGTCTATTATGCAAAGGTCAAGGGACTGTTTGGGAATATCCAGGACCCTGACGAGAGAGATGGAGACATTTCAATGGATGCCGCTGAAGATTTTCACTCCCTAGACTCCTGAACTTTCTGAGCCCGCAGTCACAGCCCGCTTCTCTCTCTTAAGGGCAAAGGCGCCTCACCTACTCCCAAGCTAGATGATGGTGCAGAGGTCTCTTTCCCCAGGCAACCTGTGCCCCCTTGAGGACTCGCCCTATCTCCATGCCAGTAGACCTAGAATTAGGGTTGAGCAACTGAAGTTAGGGTTAAGTAAAACTCAGCCAGAGCGGGCCTGGGCCTGATGAGACAGAAGACAGACTGTACCCCAAAGGAGCTGCAAGAATTGGCCTGTATGTATTGGGAGAAGCAGGGGAAAATGATTGAGGCTGGAATCTGAAGTTGTTGATTAGGAGGACAGAACAAAATTAGGGGGGAGTTTGATAATAGCACCCACATGGGGTCCTTGGGTTGCAGGATAAGCACTCTCTTAATAGGATTTAACATCCCGGCCAGGATCCCAGGAGATGTGAACTCACTACCAGGATGGCTTCTAGAAGCATGGAAAAAGCAGTGGCCAGTTCTAAACAAAGTTGAGTGACAAATGGTGGAGGAAAGAATGAAAAGGTTGAGGGAAGTGCATGTGCCAGAATGGCTAGATTTATCTTTGGGTGACTGTTCCACAGGAAGGCCCAACAGACATACCATTTAACAAGGCCCTAAAGACGTGCTGATGAAAGGAGCACGAGGGTCCCCCAGACGTTCAGTGGTAACTCTGTAGGCTGCTTCTGACAATAGAAACAAATTATTGTAAAACTTAGCTTGCTGATGGCAGTGGGGGATGAGACCCTGAAATAATAGTGGCCAGTGGCAGTACCTATTTGCCAAAAGTCAGTGGGGTCACAATTAGGGTAATGATTACCAAAGTGGGAGCGGTTAGTCAAGGGGACCTGACCTGCAGAGAGTTATGGAGAAGGTTAATAGAATACAGCAAGCTTAGGGGCAAAATACATGGGTAACAATGAGAGTACTCCTTAGTTTTTGTACCACTGGACAACATCAAGGATAGATAACATGGAGGCTGAAGGGTGGTTGTCCCGATAAAAGATTACCGTCCCTTGCTCAAGTTTCTGGACCTGAGTCACTTTTCAGAGCCATAGCCCACCGATGAAAGGTCCCCAGGAGGAAGGCCCCTGTAGCACCATGGCATCTGGACAAAGTAGTTAGTCCCCCAGTGCTTCCCCCAAACCTAGAGACATTCACTCATAATTCTACTCTGGGGAAAGGAGGGAAATACGATATTTCAAGGCCTGTCGGACAGAGTCTGAATTGATACTGCTATCCAGCGACTCAAAGTGTCCTTTTTGCTCCCTTCTTGAAGTGAGGGAGGGATTGGATAATAACAGGTGTCTTGACCAAATGCAAGGTTACAGCGGTTTCGCTGGGTGTTTGGAAGGCTAAGTGGACGCCTCTGAAACTTAACTACCCTCCTACCTCCTCCTTACCGCAGCCAAGATAGTGAGCAAAAAGCAGTGGTATAGCCTGGAGTGATGGCAGAAATTAGTGGCATCCTTAGGGATCTAAAAAATGCAGAGCTGAAAATCCCATCCCATCTATATTAATTCACCAGTCTTTCCCCTGCTGAAACTGCATGGGTCCTGCAAGATGCCTGTAGGCAATTTCAAGTTCAGCCCGGTAGTCACCTTGATTGCAAATGCCACGCCAGGTGTGGCCTCTTTGTTGGAGCAGATATATGTAACCCATGTCTAAGGAGTGTAGTCTTGGATTTTGCAAATGATTTCTCTTCATCGAAAAAGGGGATCAGAAACGGTTTGCATTCACATGGAATGGACACTATACTTCGATAGTTTTGTCCCAGGGCTTTATTAACTCTGCTACTTTATCCTAAAGAATATGCACCTGCTTCATCAATGATAGTATGCTGAGGATGGATGAGCAAGAAGTAGCTAGAACGCAAGGCGGAAATAGAGACACAGATGTAGAGAACAAACATACGCACACCAAGGGGGGAAAACGGGGGGTGGAGGAGTGGGGAGGGGGGTGGTGGTGGTGGTGAGATGAATTGGGAGATTGGGATTGACATGTATACAGTCATATGTATAAAATAGATAATAAGAACATGCTGTATAAAAAAATAAAATTCAAAAATAAAAGACAAGTAGCTAGAACAATGAGGCCTTAGTAAGACGTGTTACAGAGAGTAGGGGATAAACCTTGTGAACAGTAGGCCACACCCATAAAATTTTTAGGGTCCAGTGGTCAGGGACAGGCTGGTGCATCACCTCCACGGTAAAAAATTGCTACATACACCTCCTGCCATGAGGAAGGCAGCACGGTGGCCGGTGAGCCTCCTGGGTTCTGGAGGCAGCGTATTTCATACCTTAGGATAACGTTCTGGGCCACATACCAGATGATGCTAAGGCTGCCTGTTCTGCATGGGACCCACAGCGGGAAGGAGCTCTGCAGTGGGTCTGGGTTGCAGGGGAAGCAGCCCTGCCTTCTGGGCCATAGGATAGGTGCTAGTGTACTGGAGATCACAGTGGTGGAGAAAGGTGTTTTGTGGAGTTTGTGTGGCAAGCTGCAGTAAGAGAGCCACAATGCAGCCACCTCAGGTTCTAGAGGAAGGCCATGCCCTCTGCATTTACAGACTTAGACACCTCCTGGGCCAGCATGGACTCCAACTTATCTCTCAAAGCTACCATAGTACCACCACTGCAAAATGTCAAACCTGTCAGCGGCAGAAAGGAATGCTGGGCCTCTGATAGGGCATCACTGCTTTATGAGGCAGGCCGGAGCAGTCAGCCTAGAAAGGCTGGTGGTCCGTTCTCAGTGCAATAGGTTTGCCTTTCCTTTTTGTAGGGCCTCATCCAGCATCAGCACCTGAAGGCTTTGATTCACTGGCAGGAGAAACCACATCATGTTGTGTCAGCTCAGGGGACCATCTTTAAGGCTGAGAAGGTGCAGGAATAGGCCTGTGACCATGAGATCCACTGGTATCACACTCTATGCCACCCAGAAACTTCCTGCCCGAAGATATGTTGCAATGGTTGCTGAAGACTCAAGCAGCAGCTCAGAGGCAATACTCTGCCAGGATTTGACCTCATCCTTCAAGTCACAGATACGCATTCAATCAAAGATACTTCTATTCCATTGTGTTCCCAGTAGAGAATCCATGTGTGCGTGTGAGGTGGGGTGGCAGTTAAACAGTGCATTTGTCTTCTTGGGCTGCCATAACAAAATGCTACAGACTGAGTAGCTTAAGCAACAGAAAATTATTTTCTCGCAGTTGTGGAGTCTAGAAGTCCAAGGTCAAGGTATTGGCAGGTTTGGTTTCTCCTAAGGCCTTTCTCTTTGGTTTGCAGATGGCCACTTTTTCACTGTGACCACACATGGTCTTTTCTCTGTGTACACATACCCCTGATGCCTCTTCCTCTTCTTATAAGGACACCAGTCATACTGGATTGAGGCCTATCCATATGACCTCATTTAACCTTAGTTACTTCTTTAGAGGCCCTATCTCCAAATACAGTCACATTCTAAGGTATTGGGGGGTTAGGACTTCAGCATGTGAATTGTGAGAGGACAGAGCGACTGATTTGGCTGTTTTGGCTCAACATGCCTCAAGCGTGACAAGTAGCTATTAAGTTAATATCCCTATACGAAATCTAGTAGCTGACACTTAGCAACGTGGGGTAAATATCATTTCCTCGTCTGCGTTTTGGTCATGGGTTGGCAAGTTCTTTGCTGGAATATTGTATTGATGTGTGTGAGGGTGACTTTTATAAAAAAAAGTCACCTACAAGCTTCTGCTCATGCAGAATGTATTATTAATCCATTTCAGGAAGTGAATAGACCATATAGCGTGCACCCCTGTGCTTTACAGAATGACCCCGGCAACTTATTCGACTAATGGCAACACGTCAAAGGATGCAGCTTAATATATTCTTAATCATATTTTGCGGAATCAGACATAGATAGTACAATGATAAGTCAGACATACTGAAGCGTTCTTAATAATGAATCGGTCAAAACACAACATATATAAAGGCCAGAGGGTTTCTGATAAAGAATCTTTGTAGGAAGGCAAAAGAATTTGCTAAGTGCAATTTGCTAAAATTTCCCAAACTGCATTGAGAGGCCTAGGTGCAAGCCTATCCAGACTCTCAGCTCTTTCTCCTTCCCTCAGGGCACCTGCTGGGCTCCACCTTCCCTGTGCGGGGAAACTTGCAAAATCTCTTAAGGAAGTAAGCTGGGGCAACTGTAAGTTTCATCTTGTTAGTTTCTCATCTCTTAGGGATCATTTTTGCCTTCATTACCTGATGTCCTGTGTCTTGAAAATGGTTATTTCATATATTTTGTCCCTTTTTGTTCCAGATGGGAGAGTAAATCTGGTCCCTGCTACTCCAATATGGCTGAAGTGCAGTCATAATCAACATATATTTTACTACATAGAAACTAGTTCTGCAGAGCTGACTCTTCTTTGACATATTTTTCCATCCACATTTATACGGATTCTGTTAGTATTTTTAATCCATCAAAGAACAAAGGGATGAAAAAAATCTCCTTGCAGTACTGTGCATATCTACTCCTAACTCTGTTAACTTAGTTGTATTAGTAATCTCGTCTTAAAAAAAATCGTGTCAGTGGTTTTCTATCAGTAAAATAAGAAAAATTCTTACTACCAACATTATATTTAGGCGATATAAGTTTTAAAAATTATATTTACTGAAGGTTTAACATACGTATGTGTTTTTACTTGTCATGGCAACCAGTGATTGTTATTTTTATTTAAAAAAATTTTTAAGTTACATTTTTATATTCACAGAAAAAAAGTCCTAAGGCTAACTTGGTGAGAATTCTGTAGTTTTGATGAATCCCTGGGGGGACATTTTGTCATTCATTTCTATACCCTGAAAAGTTAAGCATCTGTGTCTCCATGGTGATGGAGAGGAAGGGATAAATAGAAGAGCAGTGCCCTGCAGATCCGTAGCAGATTTACAAAGTTAGAAAGAACCCTAAATGTAATCTAGTTTAGTTTCCCACCCTACCACCCTATTCTGGAATCTTCTGAAGATTGCTAAGTTTATCCCAACTATTTCAATACTGTGCTTTTTTCTTTTTCTAAAAGAAGATGTTGGGGGTAGGAGTTTATTAATTAATTAATTTATTTTTTGCTGTGTTGGGTCTTCGTTTCTGTGCGAGGGCTTTCTCTAGTTGTGGCAAGCGGGGGCCACTCTTCATCACGGTGTGCGGGCCTCTCACTATCGTGGCCTCTCTTGTTGTGGAGCACAGGCTCCAAATGCGCAGGCTCAGTAGTTGTGGCTCACGGGCCTAGTTGCTCCGCGGTATGTGGGATCCTCCCAGACCAGGGCTCGAACCTGTGTCCCCTGCATTAGCAGGCAGATTCTCAACCACTGCGCCACCAGGGAAGCCCTCTTTTTTCTTTTTTTTTTTAAATTTAAGAACTGCGTAGAGTTGTGTCTATAGCTTAACAGGAAATGAATTTTATCATATAGAATAAAGTTTGTTAACTTATGTACCTGAGGCTTAAATAGATAGGATCATGGGCTGACCCTTGCATAGATTTTTGGCAACATTAAAAATCTATCTTTGTGCAATAGGCAGAATAATGGCTTCCCAAAGAGGTCCACATCTTAATCCCAGGAAACTGTGAATATGTTATGTTACATTGCAAAGAGGAATTAAAATAACAGATGGAGTTAAGTTTGCTAATCCGCTGATTTTAAGACAGGGAGATTATTTTGGATTACTTGGATGGGCTTAATGTAATCACAAAGATTCTTAAACTTGAGCAGGGGGCAGAAGAAAAGGTCATAGCGATATAATGGTAAAAAAAACCCTCAGGTCTCCCTTGATGGCTTTGAGGAAGGAAACCACAAGCCAAGGAATGGGAAACCTCTAGAAATGGAAAAGGAGGGGAATTGGATTCTCCCCTGGAGCCTTCAGAAAGGAATGCAGCTGCACTAACACCTTCAGTTTAGTCCAGTGAGACCTGTGTCAGACACCTAACCTACAGAACTGCAAGATAATATATTCGCGTTGTTTTAAGCTACTAAATTTGTGGTAATTTGTTACGATAGCCATAGGAAACAAACAGACTTAGTTATTTCTAAAACCTTAAATGAAAGGGTTAACACTTTGGCCTGTTAACACTTTGTTGCTGTTTCTGTAACTGTAGAATCAGATGTTTTCACGTAGAATGATTAGTATTTCCAAACAAAATTTAAGTGCTCTCAGTTTACTGTGAAGTGAGGTGCAGAAATTTATAGTGATGCAATTCCCCAGAAAGAGAAAGTAAAGGGTAGAAAACATATTCCACAATATCAGCACATTGTATGGTAGTGTTTACATTAATGAAGAAATCTAAAACTGACTCATGAAACTATACTCTTTGGGATACTGCAAAGGCTGCAGTATCACCAGGCTGCAGTGAAAACCAAAGATCAAACCAAAGACCAAAATGGTCTGTGACTGAATTTCATATCTGAGACCTTGCACAGCCCTGAGAATGTAACTGCGGCCTTCCATGAGTCCATGGGATGAACCAGTTACGAGGGCATAGCTGTTTTTGTCCAAAATCTATGAGCTAAACACAGGTATAAAGTTCAGAGTACAAATAGCAGTAGACTCTCTAAATAGCTCATGCAACTGTGAAGCAAAATAATTTTTTACATGGTTAATTCCAGGAAATGACTACCGACTGTATAGGAGAACCACAATTATAAATATGCAGGGCTCACGTACACACACACACACACACACACACACACACACACACACACACACACTATTTTAAAGTTTGAGATTCACATGTTACCTGTGTAACATCTCTGTAAGCTTGTATATTCCTCATATTTTGTAGGTTTAGTACAAAGCATCCTTTATTTACTTGAATCTAATCCTAGATATCAAGTTTTTCTTAGCTTCCAAAAGAAAAAAAAAAAAAAAAAACTGTTTAAAAAAAACAATGAAAGTAGGGTTCCCATAGTCTACACAGTTTTCACCTTTAAGTCTCTGGTGCCAACTACTGTCTAAGCCCATGAGTGTATAATATACCCGATGGGCTCATCAAATTATCTTCCTTTGCTAATGGTATCTCTATTTTTATAAAGAAATATACTTAATGCTACCAGACAATCATGGGGAAAAAAGGAGTAGTGTCACCGAAGCTTTATTTGGCTGGAAACTCTTTTTGTTGGATAAAAGGAAAGTTTAAAGAAAATATTTTTCCTCTGACTTTCAGTCTGGAATGCCACCCAGGCCTCTCCACCCAGCTTTGAGCTTGAGTCTAAAGAAAACTTTGATCTTCTTTGTCTTTCAACTTGACAAAATGTCCTTCTTCTTTGAAATTCCTTTTTTGTTTTATGTGTGCTTGTCAGTGTGTTTTAGAAATGTAAAGCTCTTGGGGATAAGGTACCAGTCTTTTTTGCTTAACCTTTGAATGTTTCCTAAGCGTCTACGCCACCAGGTTTGCATTCCAAAAATATTGCTTGTTAAAATCTTATTCATCCTATAGTTTGGAAATAATAGTAGGAGGTGTTGGATTTACCTTCTTCACTTAGAGGCTTTAAAAAATAAAAATTCTCAAAGGTAACATTTCATTCCATTCAACAAGTATTTCTTGAGGCCCTTCTGCATGACAATAGTTAATGTTCAATGAAAGATTAAGTGACATAGCCAGTGCGATCAAGTTCTGTGGTTGATATTTAAAAAACTTAAAAGTGATTCATGGATTCAAAAAAAAAATGTATGCTCTTATTGGGACAAGAAAACAAAACTTGTTGCCCAAGGACAGTACTTGGTCAAGTAACAAAAGAATACCAGATTCCAGCCCCATAACAGTTACCTTTCATTGGATGAAATAAATATGCAGAGAAAAGGGCAAAGTTATACTTTATTCTCAGGTGGGGCTTTTGCTTTAATCCTAAACAGAACCCTATGAAAAACTCTTCCCTAAGTGCTACCAGCTGGAAATGCCCGCTCTGTGTCTCTCTTTCATGAAAGTAGGGTGTATACATGGGGCTGAAGAGGAGCTAAAATAGAGACCAAAAGATCACAATAGAGAACAGTACAAGAAAGAACCATAATTTATCAAAATGTGTCTCCATAGAATAACAAGGATAGCCCAACCCTTTTCCTAAATGATCTTCTCTGACTCAGTGTTTGGCCTTCAGTAGGAGGCCTCTGTTGTGACCTTAATTTTTGCTGAAATAAAATGGAAGTAAGAATATTCTGATTTTAGATCAAACATCCATCAGCTTCTGCTGTGGCAGAAAGCCCGGTACTATTAGGAAGAATGTATTTGCTGCTAAGAGAGCCATTAATACGTAAGAATATAATCATATGTAGTTCAAATAAATGCATTTGCATAATTTTACCCTACATCTCAAATAATAAGGCATTCAGTGATAAAATCAGATATTTATTCCCTCTGGCATTTGTCATTTACTCACTTTTCATTTTAAAAAGGCACTCCTTTTGGCTGGCTTTCAGAGGATTCCTGACTCCTCAGCACGTGGATGTCTTCCAATACCAGCCTGCAAGGCCGCCATGACCTTCATTTATATTTCAGCCATGAGCTAAACCTAGAAATAGACATGATAGCATCATTCGAGCATACTGCTAAATTATCAAACTATGCCATAGAGACACTATTTTAAGGATAACTAAAGAGAGTATTGTTCTTAACAGTTACAGGAAAATAAGAAAACCCAGCATGACTGTGGCAGAGAGTGAGAAGGGCCTGCCCCCCACAAGAAAAGGAAGACCTGCACCCCCACAGGGCTCCCTGGTCTCGTGGGAGGGCTGCTGGGTGAACCTTGAAGAAGTGATTGATGGAGCTGCAGCCACCCATGCAGCTTTTGGTAGAAGGGCAGCAAATAATCAAAAGAGGATTTTGGTCTGTAATGTCCCCCCCTCATCCATTCTTCTTAATGCCAATCTGGCTTCTACCCAAACCCCACCAGCGATTTTTCAGAGACTGTTTTCATGGAGTGTACCAGTGATCTCCATGCCCTACACCCAGGGATCACCTCCCTGTTATCTTACTTAGCCTTTCCTCAGGGTTTTACACAGATGGTTCCTATCTTTCCCTTCAAACATTTTTCCTTTGGTTTCCACTGTATCACGCCCTTCCAGTTTTCCTCTTACCTTACTGACCCTTCTCTCCCTTGCTGGCCTCACCTTCTTTCTCCGCTTTAAATGCTGTATCTAAGTGTTGTAACTAAACATGTAAGCATACACATTCTACCTACATAATCTCATCCAGTGCCAAGGCTTTAATTTTATCTTCTGAATATAAGGTGACTTCAAACACAAAGTGTTTTTCAGTTTTCCCAGTGAGAAGATCAGAAGAAAAGTGTTTAAAATTGTATTTTAACAGCTGAAATATATACACTTTTAGGGATATAGAGACATTAGCTAAATATATGCTTACTTGTTAATTTGAGTGCACATATTAACAATCACATATTAGATAAAATAATATATTAATGTAGAGATATTACTCTTCCCACTCTTACAAACCATGAAATAAATACATGCAGAATCTTCACTGTGGCCTTGGCCATCAGTCTCTGTCATCACTGGAGCCACTTTCAAGGCATTAAAGACAGTTTTCCAGAATATGTTCATCTTCACTTCCATTTAAGTGTTTAAGATTTAGCCCTTTTGGAATTTTTAAAATATGTAATTTAAAAAAAATTTAATATAATTTTTAAAGCATATACTCCATTTACAGTTATTACAAAATATTGTCTATATTTCCTATGTTGTACAATAAATCCTTGAGCCTATGTTACACCCAGTAGTTGTACCTCCCACTCCCTCACCCCTATATTGCCCCCCCACCAACCCTGGTAACTACCAGTTTTTTGTCTATATCTGTGAGTCTGCTTTTTTTGTTTGTTTGTTTTATTCACTACTTTGTTGTATTTTGGCCCTTTTGGAATTTGGTATGATATTGTCATTGGACATTTTATCCCATTAGGGATATTTGTACAACATTTTTTGTGCAACATTAGGACAGCCATTTTTTCATTTGTCCTGTAGATGCATTTGTGATCTCCACAAAGTAATCACTATCTTTCTTTAAGTAATTTCAATAGCTTTGCTTATAAGGACACCTAACGCTTCAAATTGTGAGGTCATACCTTCCATGATAGGTAAATCTATGTTTTATTTAGTTGCCTCCATTTTATGAAAGGTGGCTTCCATCAGCATCTAAAACTAGAATTAACTGCAAACTATTATATATAGAGTGGATTAACAACAAGGTCCTATTGTATAGCAAAGTGAACTATATTCAATATCATGTAATAAACCATAATGTAAAAGAATATGAAAAATATATATTCATATATATATTATATATGAATCACTTTGCTGTACATCAGAAACTAACACAACATTGTAAATCAACTATACATCAGTAAAATAAATTTTTAAAAAAACAACTTAATTGAAGTCCTCTGTGCCTGAGTTTTCCCTAAATATTACTTTGATTTTCAAATAGTTATCCGCTAATCTGAGTTTTTGGTGCCCTTGAGATTTGTTTGTCGTCTTTTGCACAGAAATAGAGTTGATTTCTGGTTTTAAAATGTAATAATATATTGAGTTATCATATTATAATGCCTTTTGTTCCTTAGAGGTTATAAATCTCTACATTCTATTTATAAATATAGCAAATGTTAACAATATGTTTAAAAGGGCTTTTGAAAAATGTTTGATTCTGTTTATAAGCTTAGTTAATAAAACATCTTCAAATATTTTAAACTACATTTATAAATTTAACCTATTTGATTTCATTTTGAACTACTTCAATTACCTGGCTTTAAAGGATAAACATTCCCAAATACTAAAAAAAAATTGTATAAGTCTAACAAAATAAACTTATATATATGGTGAAACTCAAGTTATTGTAAATGTTTCAATACTATAAAGTAGTAAGATGTAAACTACAAATCCTAAAGCATAAATTACTCAGATATGGATTTTAAGTTGTTACTTAAATAGGCCAAATTCTCTTAATCATTACAATGACATATATCACCAAATATGCACAGATTACTTCTTTTTAAAATTTATTTTTATTTAAAAATTTTTTAATTGAAGTATAGTTGAATTAGCATGTCCTACTGAGACTGGTCACTTGTCTGGATTTTTCATTTCTTTGGCTTTTGGAGATCATAAGGAATAGAAATACCTTTTCTCTCCTTTTTTTTTTTTTTTTTTTTTTTGCGGTACGCGGGCCTCTCACCGTTGTGGCCTCTCCCGTTGCGGAGCACAGGCTCCGGACGCGCAGGCTCAGCGGCCATGGCTCACGGGCCCAGCCGCTCCGCGGCACGTGGGATCTTCCCGGACCGGGGCACGAACCCGTGTCCCCTGCATCGGCAGGCGGACTCTCAACGACTGCACCACCAGGGGAGCCCCCTACCTTTTCTCTTGAATTCTAAAAATCTTTGAATTTGATTTAGACCTTTGTTCTTACATATAGTCTCAGAATTCTCAAACTCTCTTATGGCTATGTCTAGTAATTGAATTCTACATATTTCTCATGGCTTTGTCTGACTTCCGATAACAACTCATAAGATCAGTCTACTGATATAATTGTTATTATGCCCCATCCTGTGAGACATTCAAGTATAGGAGCTCCTCTTCTGAGCGATCATTTTTTGGAAGAAAACAAACCATTTTATATTTAGGTACATTGTGGTACATACTAATAACCTCCCATCTATGTCTAACCTAATCACTTTACTGAATTCTAGAGTTGTATTTCCAACCAGGTACTAGACATTTCCACTTAAATGATAATAAATATCTCAAGCGATCACGGACAAAATCAAACCATTGAATTTTGCACCCCACCTGTTCAGTCTCTCCCTCTTTGTGTCTTTCGTATGTCAGTACAAAAGCACCAACATTCATCCATCTGCTCAGACCTAAAATTTACGAGTTATTCCTTATTCCTCTTTTTCACTTTTCCATTTCTCCCTCCCCACTCACCTCCCATCATCAAGTTCTGTTTCCTCCACCTATAAGACAGATCCGAAATCACCCTTATCCAAGTCACCATCATGTTTCAACAGGTTGATCTCAATATCTGGTAACTGGTCTTGTCTCTCTATCATCCATTCTTTTTTTTTTTTTTTTTTAAATAAATTTATTTATTTTTGGCTGCGTTGGGTCTTCGTTGCTGCACACAGGCTTTCTCTAGTTGCGGCGAGCGGGGGCTACTCTTCGTTGCGGTGCGCGGGCTTCTCATTGCGGTGGCTTCTCCTGTTGCCGAGCACGGGCTCTAGTCGTGTGGGCTTCAGTAGTTGTGGCTCGCGGACTCTAGAGCGCAGGCTCAGTAGTTGTGGCGCATGGGCTTAGTTGCTCCAAGGCCTGTGGGATCTTCCCGGACCAGGGTTCGAACCCTGGCAGGCAGATTCTTAACCACTGCGCCATCAGGGAAGCCCTATCATCCATTCTTAATGCAGTGATTTTGTTAAAATTGAAATTAGATCTTTCTCCTCTGCCCGAAATTCTCTAAAATTTTCTTACCACCCTGAGAATAAAATCCAAACTCCTCACTTTGTCTTACAAGATAGGATCTTTGCAGCGTCTTTGACCTCATCTCCTAGCCTTTTCCTTACCCGCTAGACACCAGACAAAGAGCTTCTATTTTCCTTAAACTCGCTGAACTTATTTCTGCCACAGGGCCTTTGCCCCAACCCCTCTGAAAAGAAATCCATCTCCTCTTATTGTTGTAAATTTTACTTCCATAGATAAATACCTCCTGCCCACCTAACCTTAAGTAGCCCTTAGTCACTCTCTGGCATTTTCCACTATTTTAATTCTGTCTACTGCACTTATCAAGACTTACATTTTAAAACATTTTATTTTTTTACACTAGGTCCTTGTGAGTTATCTGTTTTAAATATAGCAGTGTGTACATGTCAATCCCAAACTCCCAGTATATCCCTCCGCCCATCCTTCCTCCTTGGTAATCATAAGTTCATTCTCTAAGTCTGTGAGTCTGTTTCTGTTTTGTAAATAAGTTCATTTGTATCTTTTTTTTCCTTTAGATTCCACATATAAGTGATATCATATATTTGTCTTTCTCTGTCTGACTTACTTCACTTTGTATGATAATCTCCAGGTCCATGTTCACCATTTTTCTTCTCCAATAATATATGCAGATCATGTTTATTTTGTTCATTACTATATTGCCAGGGCATATGGGATTTGATAGGCACTCAGTCTATATTTTTAAAAGAATAAACATTCAGAATATAATCCATATCTCAAAATGTCTTTTGACAATCCCCCTCTGCATATCCCATAGGCACCACATCATTTAACTCCATAATTGCCCTTTCTCCTGTAGCCCCTTGATCACCTGTCACTGTGACTTTTTTTGATGCCCTTATGGGTGGCTTAGGGGCCCAGAAAAGATCAGAGCTACATCTTCTTTAATATTTTATTTTTAGTCTAACCTACAAATTTATTATTATTATATTTATTAATTGGCAATTTTAATCACTTATGTTTGTTTTAACCATTTACTTCCTTTTCTCTAAACATTCTAAACTACATTTAAATATCGATATTAGATTTCTTTTAAAAGTACTTCATTTGAGTCACTAACAAATAAAAGTAAAACCTTTCCAAGTGCTTAATCAATAATCAATTCTTATAAATCTAGTAAATTAAATTTATTTATTTAATTTGTTTTTTTCAAAACGATTTTATTGGAGTATAGTTGCCTTACAATGTTATGTTAGTTTCTACTGTAAAGTGAATCAGCTATATGTATACATATATCCCCTCTTGTTTGGCTTTCCTTCCCATTTAGGTCACCACAAAGCATTGAGTAGAGTTCCCTGTGCTATATAGTAGGTTCTCATTAGTTATCTGTTTTATACATCATATCAATGGTGTATACATGTCAAATCCCAATCTCCAAATTAATCCCACCCCCCCCTTTCCCCCTTGGTATCCATACATTTGTTCTCTACGTCTGTGTCTCTATTTCTGCTTTGCAAGTAAAATCATCTATACCGTTTTTCTAGATTCCACATATATGCGTTAATATACAATATTTGTTAGTAAATTAAATTTATACCTATGCCTAATCTTACATTCTCTGAAATGTTCCAATATTGTTTATGAACTAGTAGAATTGCAATTTAAGACCCCAAGTCTAAGTCAACTATCATTTAGACATTTTAGATTAGAATTATAAAATTAATCCAATAAGAAAAATTCTCTTAAACCTAAAATCTCTAATATGTGCAGATTTTTTCCTTGCCACAAAAGGTTTTATTTACTTAATAATTTTGATACTTAATGCAACTCTTCCTGGGGTTGAGAATGTAATCATGTCATCTCATACAATGTTGAGGTTACCACCCCAAGCGATTTGCAGGGTTGGCTTCTCAGCTGACTGAGGTTGCATAGCCATGAGTAGTTTGGGCTGAAAGTGAGGTCTTACACTGCAAATATGGAAGGTGAACTTTTTGTTTTTATGCCACCACCTGTCTGCCCAAGCTTTCGAACTGTGATGTAAATGCAGATGGGGTGGACTTGAAGTCTGTTCACTGGATTCCAGTTACACAGTTCCTAGTTCTCACATCGGGTGAATCTGCAAAGCCCTCACAAGATTTGCAGCTCATTTTCTTCTCTTCTCTTTTGTCTTTCTTTGCCTTCTGAGGTATTTAGTTGTCATCGGATGGGGTTCTGCATATCATTTAAAATATTTTTCTCACTCTCTTTTAACAATTTCAAGATCATGTTAATGACATCACCCCAAGGCTAAAACCTGAAAACGTCAGTACATCTGCTTTTTTCATCAACCTTCCCCATATCAAAATTGTCACCTCTCTTGATTCTATCACTTATCTCAAATTCACTCCATCCTTCTCATTCTAACTGCCATTGCCTTAGTTTTGTGACTTTTTTTTTTTTTTTTCTCACTTGGACTCTTGTTCTTCTCCACAACTATCCAGCCTTCTTGGTATTGCACACATTTGTCAAAGTGATTTTTCTCAAATGCAAATCTGCTCATATCATTCTGTTTAAATCTTTTCATGGAGATGATCATACTAAATGAAGTAAGTCAGACAGAAAAAGACAAATATCATATGATATCGCGTATATGCAGAATCTAAAAAACCCCAATACAAATGAACTTATTTACAGAACAGAAACAGATTCACAGACTTAGAGAATGAACTTATGCTTACCAGGGGTGAATGGTGGGGGGAGGGATAGATTGGGAGTTCGGGATTGACATGTACACACTGCTATATTTAAAATTGATGACCAACAAGGACTTACTGTAAGAAAATAAAAAATAAATAAAAATAAAATCTTTTCATGGTTGTAGGTTATGTCCAGGATTAAGTTTAAACTTCTTAGCATGGCATTCTCATCCATTCATTCATAATCCATTCATTTTCCCTCCATCCTCTATCCACCAAACAAATAGTTCCTACTCACAGCTGGGCATTCCATTATCTCTCTCCTATTTCTATCTGTAAAACCCTATTTATCTTTAAGTTTTTCCACTCCCCTATTCTCTCCATCAGCCCCTCTACAAATAACCTATGACCTACAAATGATCTATGTACATTCCTCAAAATTTCTATGACTCTCATATCTTGTTAGTTTTGCTTCTGTCTGGAATTCCTTTCCTTCCTCAGCCACTGGACTACCTTGAACTCACTTCTCAAAGTTTAACTCAAGCACCACTTTCTCTAAGCTGTGACCTGACTCCTCATTTGGGATTAATTACAGCTTTTCTATGCTTATATACACCCTTATGAATTTATATATTTTAGCATTAGTTATAGTGTTGTAATTCATGATTTTGTTGACCATCTCTTCAAATTCGTTGTTTTTATCCCTATATCTCCAGTACATAGAACAAATTAGGCATTCTAAAATTTATTTTTACTAGGTGAGTTAATAAATACATAACTAAATGAGTGAATGAAAGATGGCCATCTTTCGGATTATGTGTTTGGTCACCAAGCCACTCTTAGGGATTATCTTTACAGCTTGATAGTTTGAAAAGTTCATCTTCATCTTCAGCCAAGGTGTTGGGTTGAGTCTAAATCTCTCATTTGAACTGTCAATATGTAGTCTGCAAAATCCTTAGGGAAGCCTTGTATTTAATATAAAGACTAAGCCTGGGAGACTACTTTCTTCTTTATCATTCATATCCATTCAAAAGGCCTCTTTATTAAAAAAATTTATTTTAAAATGAAACCTAGATTCAGAAAGCCACACAAATCAAATATGTAGATTAATTATTATAAACCAAGCAACCCTGTCAAGAAGTAGAATTTTTCTAGTTATGCCAGAAAACACTTCCATGTATCCCAACCTCATCACGACTTGCTCCCACCCTTAAAAGTAGGTCACCACTTTTAGGTAATCACTTCTGTTTTAAAAAGTAATTGTATTATCCCAAGATGTATATCTAGGCATTATATTTTAGCTTTGACGATTAAGAAAAACTTAGATATATCTCTTAAATGCCTTTTAATCTATAGGCTCCTCTTCTATCCTTTGCATTTGCTGGTAACTTCTCTGTTGAATAATTCAGGTCGTGTGACATGGAGAGTTTTACACAGTCTGGATTTTTCTGATTTTCTACTTTTGGTGAGGCTCCGTGTATTTTTGTGTCCTCGATGATTCCTGAAATTGGCACCTGGATACAAAGGCTTGATCAGACTCATGTTTGATCTCTGCGGCAAGACTGTAGGTGGCTTCATGTACTCTCACCAGATAACACATGCCATATGGTTGTCTCTCTTTTGGAGATGTCAGCAGCCATTGCATATGGATATGTGTATACATAGCCTAGATCCATGAATTCATTCGAAGCTGCAATTCTTTTTTTTTATTTACTGCGATACTTTCATAAAGAGGCAATTCCCTCCTCTACTATAGGCTATTTAGTGGTATGGTTCCTGTAAGAAATGCATAATAATGCTTGATTCTTTCCTTTTATTTTCTAGTTTTCAAAACAAATAGTGGATTCCCTGGTGCCCTTTGAAACTCACCAATTATTATTTTTTCTTAGAATATCATTGTGAATTTTGGGATTTAAACATGTTACAGGTTTTAGCCTACTGTGTTATTCTCGTTGGAGCTCAAAGTAACCTATTTTTGGCCAGGGAGGACCTCTTCAACTTGGTTCCTGTGTCCTTTGGATATGATTCTAGTTTTCGTTGGTAGTTTTTTTTTTGCTATGTGGAATGATAAGATGTTCCAGGTTTACTGAGTACATTTCCTGCCCTGCATGTAAAATACCCAGGTCTCCAAGAAACCTTCTTCTAATGAGAAATTATGTTTGAAACCACAACTTAGGTGCCAGGGATGATCATTGCTACTGGAATGATCATTCTGGCTGAAGAGGCCTCTTTATTTTTTGAAGAGCCGAGTCCTAAGAGTACTCACTGTTTTAGCCCAAGTGTATAGGGTTAGAAAAATTGGGATCAACTATTTTCCTCTACCCTAAATTTTTTTAGTTAACTAAGAATTGGTAGAAAAATTTTACTTCATTTTTATCTACTTTTAAAATATGAATGCATTTAGTAACTCCATGCCCTAGACATCTATCTTCATGGTCATTACCTACCTGTGCGGGTCAGAAGCTATCAAGATCAAAATGAATTTAATGAATAACATGGCCCAGGGTTATTTCAGAGGCTGTCTTAAAACTTGCAGAGCTGTGGTACTGAGCAAATTGTTTTCTGGAAGCCTCAAGGGCAATGCTTCCTCAGTAAGAACCTGATATAAATTTGAACTAAGCAAACACATACAGTGCAAAAGAGAGCAAGCGTTTGATTTATCACTGTGTGGATACAAGCAAAAATGACAGAATTAATTCTTCCCACAATTATTTCATCATTCAAAGAGTTTTTACGAAATAAATTTGGTTTAAAGAAATCGAATTTCTCATGTGAAAGAAATTTAACTTACTTTTTTTACACAGCTGTTATGTCTTTGAAGCAAATATAAATACTGAGATGAGAATCATTTCCTTATTAATAGTTTGCATATCAACTCCAGCCATATTGATTTTCAATTAGATGTTTGTTGAATGAATACTAATAGCTATGAATTATTAGGTCCCTACTAAGTGCTGGGTATTTTATACATGTTTTTTTTTTTTTTTTTAATTTATTTATTTTTTATACATGTTTTGTTTTGTTTTGTTTTTCCGTTATCCTCAGAGTAACCCCGAAATGTATGTAGTCATTTCTCCCATTTATAGATTAGAAAATGGAGGATGGTATATTTGAAGAAACAGCTAGTCATTTTGAGTCTGAGACTTCCACTTAGGCGTCTCTGATTTCAGAATCCCTGTTTTTATCTATTTTTGTGCACAGCTGGCCAGGCTTGGACGACACAGACAGAAAAGAAATTGCATCTCCATTTACGAGCAGACCATGGATGGTCTTTGTAGATAATTTGTTATTAATGTCTCTTCTATTTCCTCAGTACTATTGTTGGGAATGTGTTATGATGTGATTTCTTTTGTGTTGTGATTCCCACTGTTTCGTCTGTGTGAAGCTCATAGGATTTCAGCTCTGTTAAGCAGTTCGAAAAGGAGTCACAGTAGCCAGTGTGAACTTCCATATTAGTTGTTTTGAAACCTGCGGTATAGACAGCAGGTGCCTTAGAGTGATAAACTAAGAGTGTTCCTTTAAATAAGGAATCTGCCAACATCTGCGAAAGACTTCACTGGAACCAAAGGAGACAAGACCTCCTTGGGGATAACCACCTGTACACCCTACTGGCGGTCGCCTTAAGATGAGACCCATGTTCCAAGCTACTTAAGGGCTCTTTGCTGGAGCACCGACTCTGTGCTGCTGGGAGCCCTTCCCGATGCTGGATGGGCCCAGGCTCTGTAGGAGTAGAAGACGACTTCCTACTCACACCTGTCGGGAGACCCATTTGCCAGCCCGAAGACCACTGCTCCTGTTGAGATGCATTCATCCCGGACTTTTCTTGGAGTGGTTCATTACCCCTTTTCCTATGTTCCCTGCTCAAACCAGCCAGCGCTGTGTGCTGATTATGAGCAACAAACCAGTGATTCGTGAATTGGACATTGGCTGTTTTGTCCGTTTCCAATCCCGTGACTCTTACCACTGGGCCTTACCACTGTGCTCGGCGACAAAGGGAGTGAAAAATGGTTGTAACATTTCAACGAATTGTGAGAGGGATCGATCTTAATACCCTAAGTGGCCAATCACTTCAAATTAAAAACAGTTAACAAACATAATCAGGTAGACAACTGTGTATCTACTAATTACTGGGCATTGTGGGAGATACGAAATGAAAGAGGCATGGTGCTCATTCTTTTAAAATATTATTACCTACTGAAGAGGTAGATATGTATGTAAATAATATAAGGGTGTTTCCTTGCTGTGAGCTACTTCAGGTATTTATTTGGAAATGATGGAGGGCCTGTGAAGGATCTTGACAGAAGAGTCTTAGGTAATTTGAGGCTGGGATAGGAGTGTGAATGAAGGAGCAACGTTTCTCCCATTGGAAGGAATGAGCCTTTCAGAGAGAGAAAGCTCAGAGGGGTGCCCTGGTTTTAAAGTGTTGCCAAGGAGGAAAATTGTCACAATCATCGATGTAGGAGCCGGTACTGTCTCCCTTCCTTGTCTCTACTCCTCCAATTTGGGGCTCTTTTCTTCCATTTCCCTCTCAGCAGATAAGCTTGCCCCTACTCTAAAGAGAACAAGCAGTCTTGGATTTTAATGTGAAACGTACAAACCTACCTATACATGTACCCATCTGCTCCTCCCTTTTCTCATGGAAATAGAAAAGTTGTCTCTTCTAAGACTAATTCCTCTCCCTGCTTTAGATCCAATTTTCCTCCCCTCTCCACCCCCAATCCCTACATAAATAAATCCCTTCTTTCTCTTTTCCTTTCAACCTCACTCTCCGGTGGATTCTTCCCATTGACTTCCCGCAGCCCAATCCTTCCCTGTTTACACGTTCCAAATAAAAATGAAAGCTTCACAGGATTCCTGATCCCTGGCCAGCTCCACCCTATTTCCCTCTTCTCTGCTCTTCAGAACCAAATGACTGGAAATAGTTGTCTATAGTTCTGTCTCAATGCCCTCATACTCAGCTCTCTCGTATCTGGCTTTCTCACGCGTCCATCTGTCCACTGGAGATCACCCATGACTACGTTCTTACTAAGCCCTGTTGATGTCTTTCATTCCCATCTGTACTAGTCAACAAAGTTATTGAAAACTTGGACAACAGATCCACCCCTTAACATCAGTAGCATAACATAATACATGTTACGCTTTCTTAATCATGGACAGTCTCATGCTGTACGTCAGACTGGCCCCTTCCATCTTCTAGCTACGCCACATGGAATATGTAACTGTTCTAGTTATTCACTGCTGCAGAAGAAATGACACAAAACTTTAGTGGCTTAAAACTCGACTCAGTACTCTATAATAACCTATATGGGAAAAGAATGTGAAAAAGAATAGATATATGTATATGTATAACTAACTCACTTTGCTGTACACCTGAAACTAACATTGTAAATCAAATATATTCTAATATAAAATAATTTTTTTTTTAAGTCGAAAGGATGTAGTGGGAAGAGCTGAAGATAAACCAAACCAAGCAAAAATGATGTCAATATTCATTTTGTTCTTGGGTCTGAAATTTGGAAAGAGATTTATGGATGCAGTTATTCTCTGTTCCACTCAGCATCCGCTGCAGTAGCTACAAGGCTGAGGGCTGGACTCACCCAAAGGTGCGCTCCCTCGCTCACCTGCAGGCTGGTGCTGGGTGCTGGCTGGGACCTCAGTGGGGCTGTTGCTGGAACCCCAACACGTGGCCTCCCCACGTGGTTGCTTGGCTTCCACACAGCATGATGTCTTGGGCAGGCAGGCCAAGGAAGTGCAAGGCAAAAGCTGGGTCCTCTCTCTGAGCTACTGCTAGAAGTCATGCAGCATCACCTCCACTGCACCCCTGTACAAGTGAGTCGCTGAGACTGGCCACCACACCTGTTGCCTTGACTCCTTAGCAGCATTGATGCATTAACTCTGCTTCCATAGGGAACTTTCTCTTTCTTATTTTTTTTATGACCCCACATCTCCTAGCTTTACTTCTATATTTTTGCTCTTAGGGCAGCACCCCAAATCCATGATATGGCTTGGCCTCATTACTTCTCCACTCTCGTCTTGCACTATGTCCTCCTTCGATTTTTCTGTTCCAGCTACATGACTTGTTTTTCATTTCTTATCTAGGCCATGTTCCTTTACACCCTGGAGCCTCCACCCAGGCTGTCTTCTTTTCCTGAAATGCTCTTTCCTTAACTCTTGTGTGTCTTCTTCAGCTACCTTTTCTTGACCTTCAAAATTAGTTCAAATCTACCTATTAAACCCTCTAATAAAACCATATATATCCTCCTTCAACGCATTTATACCGGTTCTCAATCTTGATTATTTCTTATTTAGTGTCTATTTTCATCTCTGCATATAAACTCAATAAAAGGGGTCTATCTCTTTTGCTTATCAAGTTATTTCTATTATCTGCCTAGCAGAGTGCCTGGCACATGATAAATATTTATTGAATGAATGAATAAAAACTAAAACTAAAGATGAAACACTAATGAATGTTTAATTTTCATGCTTTAGGTGTACTTCCTTATTAGAGTTTTTGGTTCTCTGATACTTTTATTGTACTGTTTCATTTAAATTTCCTACATGCTAATTTCATTTGTGTGATTGAAATAGAATTGCAGTATATATTTTAAAAATTCCCTTATTTGGGCTTCCCTGGTGGTGCAGTGGTTGAGAGTCCGCCTGCCGATGCAGGAGACGCGGGTTCGTGCCCTGGTCCGGGGGGATCCCACATGCCGCGGAGTAACTGGGCCCGTGAGCCATGGCCGCTGGGCCTGCGCGTCCGGAGCCTGTGCTCCGCAATGGGAGAGGCCACAACAGTGAGAGGCCCGCGTATCGCAAAAAAAAAAAAAAAAAAAAAAAAAAAATTCCCTTATTTAAAAATCTTATTTTGAGGTGTTTTGTATTACATTTTCCTCATTTTTCTAGAGAATATATTTGTGGAAAGAAATACAGGAGCTTGTATTTCTGTACTAATATTGGGCCTGGCCAAAGTATTCCTTGTAATTAGTGATTAATTTTTTCTTTCTGCCCAATATGAAAATTGGAGAGCAGTCTTTTGGTTTTTTTTGATTAACTAAAAGCAATTCAATTTTTAAAACAAAGAAACAAAAATTCATATACAAGTGGAGAATTTTCTTTCATTGAGTTCCATTCCTGATAAGTAAAATTACATGAAATAAGAAATACAAGTCAGTGAGTCTCCATTATAAATAGCTAAGTCTGAATTGTATCTTCATAAAATATTTCTGACTTTTTCTCACTTCCTAACAACAAAAAATCATCTTCCCCTATATTTTTCTATAATTACTTCATAGATATGTTTTTCACTCAAAACAAAGGCATATGGAACCAGAGAGCCATAATGTTTAAATTTTTAATTGAAGTAAAAATGTATTATCTTTTAAAATAAATATCATAATGTCAATATGGACTGTTAAAGAGTCTTCTTTGAAGATTTTGAAGCTGGTTTTGAAGGTTTTGAAGCTGTAATTTAGGAATGACACCCTAGCTTCTCGAGTGAAGTACCACAAAGGAACAAGTGAGTTCCTTCAAACCTTTACAAACCCCCCAGCCAAGTTTGACCCAGGCAGGGAGCTGAGGGGCAGGGCACTAGCTCGGCTTCCCCTGTGAGCTCTGATCTATCCCCGGTGCATGGGAAATAGAGAAAGTATAAAACACAATGCCAGTTCCAAAGGAGTTACCAACATAACTGAGAAGTCAAGACCAACATACACAAAAAGATTCTGTACAACCCAGGTCTCCGTTTTAGGAAAATGAGTAAAAAACTACAGATGCAGAACTGGGAACCAAACTTTGAGTCCTTACAACCAGAAAAGAAAATTGTAATAAATTACTGGAAACTTGGAGACTGGGGTGTATTTCTTCTGAGAACTTTCTAGGCAATTTACCAGAATCCCTTGCTCAGACATGCTACCTGAGTGCAGGCGGGCTTCCCCTCTTCATCTGGAATATTCCACAGCTCCAGGCATTCTCACCTCTCACGGCCACCCCCCGACCCCTCCCGCAATGAGAAGCTCTGTGGAATCTCACCTTCCCTGGCTTCCTGGTGCTTCTGCCTCCACCTGGTTTAAAAAGCCATTAAGGTAACTGTACAAAGATGCCAGCAACACCAAGGAATGTGTTAAACATTCAAAAAACATCACGTGTGGAACTCTTTCTGCATTTGTCTGTCTTAAACCTGAAGGGTAAGGGTGTAAACTGAAGAGATTGGACAACTTTTCTTCCTTTCACTGTCTACTAGTCTTCAGCACAATTCAGGAGATTCAGGGCAGGAGTAGGGGGTGTGGGAATGTTGATTTCTGCAGCCAAGAATAAGAACCCCCCCCTTTTTTTTCTTTTGGCCACACCTCGCGGCATGGGGGATATTAGGTCCCTGACCAGGGGTCGAATCCATGCCCCCTGCAGTGGAAGCACAAAGCCCTAACCACTGGACCGCCAGGGAATTCCTCACCCCTTCCTTTTTTTTTAAAAAAATTAATTTTTATTTAATTAATTTTTTATTTTATAGTTGCCTTACAACGTTGTGTTAATTTCTGCTGTACAGCGAAGTGAATCAGCTATACGCACACATATATCCCCTTTTTATTGGCTTGCCTTACTTTTAAAAAAATGAATATTTCACTCTGCATCCAGGAATGTAGCCAACCAGGCAGGAGACCTTCCCCTTCACATATAAACTTGAACTCTCCAAACAGACTCCCATGGGTTCTAAATATCTTATTTCCCATGGACCCCACATGTGAAATCCACATCTACTCATTCACCTGGTATTTATTGGGCATCCTTTATCTGCCACGCTCTGCTCTCGGTGCTGGGACTCAGTAACGCAGGCAACGGATGGATGAGGCCACTGTTCCCACAAGACACAAATCTACTACACGTCATGTGATGAGTGCCAAAATGGAGAAAAAAGGATGACAGGGTCCAGGGAATTCAAGGAAAGCCTCGCTCTCTTTTTTTTTTTTTAAACATCTTTATTGGAGTAGAATTGCTTTACAATGGTGTGTTAGTTTCTGCTGTATAACAAAGTAAGTCAGCTATACATATATCCCCATATCTCCTCCCTCTTGCATCTCTCTCCCACCCTCCCTATCCCACCCCTCTAGGTGGTCACAAAGCACCGAGCTGATCTCCCTGTGCTACGCGGCTGCTTCCCACTAGCTACCTCTTTTACGTTTGGTAGTGTATATACGTCCATGCCACTCTCTCACTTCGTCCCAGCTTACCCTTCCCCCTCCCCGTGTCCTCAAGTCCATGCTCTAGTAGGTCTGTGCCCCTAGGTTCTTCAGCACAACATCAAGAAAGCAAGCCTCTCTTTAAGGTGAAAATGAAGTGAAAGTGAAGATACGAGGGGTTTTGGTGGAGGATCATTGCAGCCAAAGGGATGGGAAAGCGCAAAGGCCCTGAGGGTGGGCTCACCTTTGTATGTTAGGGAGAGGGGCGTGGGAAGAGGTGGTAAGGTTAGGGAGGGAGCTAGGAACAGGTTTATGTAGGGCCTTGTAGGTCATGGTCAGGAACTGGGAGGGCGCTGAGGAGGGGGTAGCATGACCTGACTTGGGCTTCAAAAGAGTCACTCTGATTGCTGTGTAGGAACAGGTGACCCTTGAGGAGGCCAGTACCGGAGCCCAGATGAGAGACAGTGGAAGCTTCCAGTAGGGTTTGGGTAATGGGGGATACTAAGCATTGGTTAGATTCTGTGTTCTCTAACATAGGGTCTGGAATCCCAGCTCCAAGGAGACTTACACATTTTCAAGGAGGTTAACTGAAGGAACCCTGCTCTCTGCTAGTCTCGTATTCATCCAAGGGCAATGTGGGTCAGCCTACATTGGAACCCCTGGGGCTTCTGTTAAACAGAAGAGATGTCCCAGCCTTGTCCCCAACCTCCATGGAATCTCTGGCAGAGGAGACCCAGGAATATGAGATCTAAACAACTCCTCATGTGATTTAGATGCAGGATAGCTTTTGAGCCATGGCCTGGTCCTTACAAAAAAAGAGGCAGTTGAGCTTTGCAAAGGCTTGTGTCTCATTAGGCGTTTCCAGCACACACTTTAAATCCCTGCAGACCAGAATTGAGAACACACTGTGTGTGAGCTTAATAGTAAGAATTGTAAAAGCTCACTGTTTTTGCCTGAACCCTTAATATGGGATGTCTCCAGCAAGCTGTCATATTTCAGCTTTATCAGGGGTTTCATGAAACTTTGTTATTTTTAGATTGATTTTCATATTCCTGAATCTTCTGGGTAACTTGATTCTTAACCTTAGATTGGAGATTATGAATACTAACAGATGGACCTAGAATTTTCTTAAACTTGTGTCTATATAAGCCAGATGTGTGAAGCTGTATTTTTTTAAAATTGGAGTATAGTTGCTTTACAATATTGTGTTAGTTTATACTGTACAGCAAAGTGAATCAGCTATATGTATACACATATCCCCTCTTTTTTTGTATTTCCTTCTCATTTAGGTTACCACAGAGCACTGGGTAGAGTTCCCTGTGCTATACAGTAGGTTCTCATTAGTTATCTGTTTTATACATCATATCAATAATATATATAGGTCAATCCCAAGTTCCACAATGTTCATTGCAGCACTATTTACAATAACCAGGACATGGAAGCAACTTAAATATCCATCAGTGGAGGAATGGATAAAGAAGATGTGGTAAATATGTACAATGGAATATTACTCAGTCATAAAAAGGAACGAAATTGGGTCATTTGTAGAGACATGGATGGACCTAGAGACTGTCATATAGAGTGAAGTAAGTCAGAAAGAGAAAAACAAATATCATACATTAACGCGTATATATGGAATCTGAAAAAATTGGTATAGACAATCTTATTTACAGAGCAGAAATAGAGACAAAGAAGTAGAGAACAAAGGGATGAATTGGGAGAAGCTGTATGTTTAAGAGATGAGAAAGGAGATTTGGCATAGCTTTCTAAGGCTATTTGGCTTTTTTGTATATCAATAAGTGAATATCTCTATTAACAAACTATTAATGTAATAAAATAGATCTCCTTGGCCTCCAAAACGGAAAATAATGTTTTGAAATGAGGCAGGGAGGCATAAAGCATGAAATTATAACTAACAGTTTTTTCCACCTTGCTTCCTCCCCCTCTCCTACCTTTCTTTACTGCTCATACTTAATCATTTTTGTAGATAAGAGCAAATATTACACTCTCACTATTTACTCTGAAATCTTTTGCCATTGCACACACTTGCATTGCAGTCAGAGTATGAACATCATTCTGTATTCTGTGTTTTTCCACAGTGTATACATATTGTTACTCCCTGAAAGTAGAATTCTGAATGGTTTTATAGTAAAGCTTTGCTCTACTATGCTGTTCATGTAACCATTTCTTTGCAGCTTGCCATTTGTATGTAAGTTCTTCCAGTTTTGTGCTATATAACACAGAAATATGACACTGCTCTAAACATCTTTATATAAATTACTTAATTTTCTTTGAGGCTATTTTCTTAGTAAATGTTCCCAAATGTAATGATTACTGCACTAACATATAATAAGAGACTTAAAAAAATTGTAACTTATTGCCATATCATTTCTCAGAGAACTTGAACTGGTATTCCATGTCATGCCAAGAATAACGTTTCCTCTTCATCATAGCAATATAAAACTTAAGCACTTTAATTTTTTTGTGGGCCAGTTTAATGGATAGGACTTACCCTATTATTTAAATACTTTCATCAGATTTTGTGCAGTTAAAATAGGGTACTTATAAATTGATCCATGAATTCAGGGCTGGAACATGAATTAGGGCAGAGTCAGAGGGACAGCTTTCCTACAAATGGCTTCCTGGCTCATCAGCTTTATTTTTCAGTCTTTTTGGCCCGTTTTGCAGGACACATCCTGACCGAAGGAAAAAGTTTCAGTTACTTCAGGAGGCAGTTGCTCTGTAGAGAAGTTCAGCTTCTGCGCAGAAGAGGGCGCTGTTTGCTCGTACCAAGGCGGAAAAACCTGTCTGACCCGTTTAGGGAGGGAAGTTCATGGCCCGTCACGTGGGGGACAGATAACCTCTGCGTTGGGACCGCCGCTCCAGCCATACCTAAGGAATCTGTTAAGCATTCAATCTGCTATTATTTACTGAATTCTACAGAATTCCAGCTGCCTGGATGGAGACCATTTGGGCATTTACATTGCCTACACCAAGGAGTTGGCACCCAGGCAGGTGTCTTTGCTGGATGGAGTGTGAGTTTCCCCCAAAAGGCACCAGCCCTCCCCACTGCAAGGCTCCTGGAAGCCAAGAGCTTAATTTGGGCTCGATGAGCAGCGAAAGCCAGGAATTTAAGAGGCTGGAATAGCAAGGAGACGGGGAGTGTAAGGACATTTTTGTGAAAAGTAGAAAGCACTACCTGAGATTTTCTGGCCAATCATATTTCTGCATCTCTTTTTTTTCCCCTTTAAAAAAGCCACATAGGAAATGTACAAATGCGTTATTGTTGCAAAAGGTAAAATCATAACATAGAGAGCGCAGCAATCCTTAAAGTTCCCTTTTGCCTCTTCATTCTACTCACTCCCTTCCTCAAAGACCACCACTGATAATAGTTTGATGATTCTGTGAACATGTATGGGTTCGTTACCCAACTATCTTTTTCCCCCCAAATTGCGCTCTTACCATACATATCATTTTGAAACTAGTTACTTTTTTCACTTAACTGTAAGACTTACCACTGTTTCCCGAAGAGTTCAGATAGGTCTACCTTATTCTGCATAACAATCTGTAATATGAATGATCATGAATTAATTGACCATTATACTAGTGAGAGACATGTATGATGTTTTCAGTTTTCACTCTTACAAGTAATGCAGAGTGAATGTTCTTGTGTATATAACTTTGTGCACAGACTTAGGTGTTTCTGTAGGATGAATGCTAGATGTAAAAATTGCCGGGTCAAAATTTATGTGCATTTAAAATTTTATTATATGTGGTCAAGTTACCCTTCAAGAGGGAGAATATAACTTAAAGCTATTGATCTGTGGAGTCTTCAGACTCTTTGACAGAACTAAGCAGAAAAAAGTCTTGAAAGAATTTTGTAGGCCAAAACTTGAGTGAGCGGATAGATTTGCAGAGCTGCATTTGCTTCACTCCAATGAGATCATTATAAACTCTTTCCTTAATGAGGTTCTTGAGGCTCGCATGAAGACTTGGTTCACTGCAATAGCTCTCTGTTGTCTTTTTCTCAGGTCTGGGCAGAGGATTAGGATGAAGGAAGGAGCTAAGTGTCTTCTTGACCTGTAGGAAAAGGCAGGTTAGGGGGGGAACACTCTATACACTCGGGTGGGCCATGGAGAAGAAGACAGGAGAGCATGTCTTCCCAGAGGTGCTTTGTAACTGATCCAGCCCCTATTTCTACTCTTGTTCCTCTATCATCCACTCTGTTAAACCAGAGGTTTCATCATATTACTCCTGTGCTTAAAGCTTTCCAGTGAGTCCCCCAGCCTATTAAGCCCTTCTGTACTCTGACTTCTGACCCTGTGACTTCATCTCCTACTCTACCTCTTGGTTCTCTCTGCTCCACTCGCACTGGCCTCATTCTGGCCCTAAACACTCAAAGCTGAGGGGGCCTTCAAGTAGACACCCAGGAATAGATGCTCTGAAATGTGTTCTCTGCCTTGGGTGGCCTGATAGAGCCACTGCATAGAGTCTGACTGGGGCCAGGAATTTGAAAGAACAATAAAAGGGCTGCTAAGTGCTCCTGTGGTCAAGCCTGGAGAGCACACTTCAGGGAAGGTGCCGGCATTGCCCCGCACCAGAAGTGGGCCGGAAGGGAGAGATTTCATTTTGGTACTTACACTGAGGCAAGGCAACCTCTGATGAAAGAGGCCAGGGTGGACTGCAGAATGCAGAGTAACTGTGGAAGGAATTCAAAACCAGGAATACTTCGGGAGAGAGGTGTCCCAGCGTGGAAATCTCTGAGGCTGTGGAAGATCATCATTTGGGAAAGAGATGGCTCGGCATCTGCTGACCCAGCAGTGACTTCACTTTAACCATCTACCAGGCCCACAAAGTCCAAAGAAGCCTCCCAGTCAAATCAGAACTGTGTCAGCTCCTCCTCTCTCCTCACCTCCCCCTTCTGTTTATGTCCCACCCCAGGCTGTGTGCAAGCGGAATAGAGTGTGGGAGAAGGTGGACCTGAGGTAAGAGATAGGCTCCAGGTTGAGCGGCTTCAACTGGTTTCCTGCTGCCAAGGAGACACCAGCCCATAATACGTCCTGCTAACCTCCCAGAAAACTGCGTGCCAAAGTTCATCTTGGCTGAGAGATGTGCGTGCACACCAGGAAGGACCCTGGGCCGGACCAAACATGTGCACAAGTGAGATGACTGGCCAGAGGCAATCCAGAAAACAGCCCCCATGTAAGCAACCTAACCCCCCCCCCCCCGCCGCCATTGAGCCCAACTACTCCAAGTTTGCCCACACATACTTTGCTTCTAGGAAACGCTGTTCACTATTTTACAATCTTAGTCTCTTTGCTGAATTCTTTCTTCAAAGAAGACAAGGACCAAGGTCCTTCTTCTAGGCATTCCAATGCCAGAATCAGGCAGAGGGGGTAGAGAGCAGGAGGGTGGACCCACGAGCCTCCCTTCTACTGCCCCCGGCCACATGAGCTATGAGAAGTGAGGAGATTAAATAAGATAAATAGAGAAATTCAGATGTTTGGTATCTATGAGATTAGAAAGGCAAATTACCGAACTGCGACTGTGTTTTATACAAAAGTGAGCAACAGCCTCTACCATCTGAAAGTTGCCAGAAGTCAGGGACTTACCCAAACCTTCATTCAGACGTGGGGGACTCCCACTGCAGAGTGTAGAAAGCATGGCTGCCAATCTTGGGGGCACAGTAGGGTCGCCAGAGGAGCTTTGAAAAATCCCAAGGCTCAGGGCTTGCCCAAGACCAAATAAAATAGAATATTTCAGGGTGGGGGGCCCAGGCACCAGAATCTGTAAAGTACCTCATAAGATTTCAATGGTCAACCAAACAGTGAGAGACGAAAATCAAGGTGCATTTTGATCATAATCAAGAGACCGTTCTCTATACTAGAAATGCTTCTATTTATGTGTTAATTTCAGGGCCTTTATCATCCTTGAACTTCATCAAGAACTGATTTACAAGTTACAGATTTAAAAGTAAAATTTTAAACTTTTATAATCTTTTGTGCAGTCTGTTTCCTAACTCTAGAAAAGATACTCTTTAAATATTTATATCGACCAATCAGGCTATCGATCAATTGATAGTTAAGGACTTATTACAGACAAGAATGTAAATTGTGTCTGACATTGAGTTGTGTTGTGAGAAGGACCTCAGGTTGTTAAAGTTGAAAAACGCGTGAGGATTTTTGTAAATATGCCGCAATGTGACGAGCTCTCGGTGACATTTATGATGAGATATACTTTAATTTACTGATATAGATCCAGCTGATTTGGATACCACTGGCATTCAGGAACACTGCAGAAAGTTTTGGTTGGGTTTGGCTGCCTTGCTTTAGTACCAAGAGGAAGAAACTTGGAGAAAATCGCACCTTAGTAGAAAAGGGAAGAGCCTCACTTGTGATTTTTTTTTTTTCATATAACCCTTCTCCCTTATGGTGTTTATTGATTCCCAAAACCAAGCATTTGGACGGACTGCATCAGAATCACTTTGGGAGCTTGTTAAAAATATCAATTCCTTGGCCTAACCCTAGACCTCTAAAACCAGCCTTTCTCGGGACAGCAATATGTTAAGAAGTGTTCCTGTGTAGTTCTGATGCCCAGCCCAGTTTGGGCAGCACTGGCAAATGCCAGCTGATAATGAGACCTTAGACTAAGTATAAAACCCACAGTGGGGAGAGAGAAGTCCTCAATTAGGGAACAAAATAGTAGCTGTTAAGAAGAAGTGTTAGTGGCTGCGGGCTGTTTTCTCAGGGCTAGCTGCCTGTGGAGCCATCTGAAAGATTCCTCAGTGAATATTTTAAGTCATTTTAGGAGGCTTTGGGGGTGCTTTCTGTATTTTGAGTGGGGTGGGGTGGGGTGGGGGGTCACATGGAGAATTTTCACAAAGTTTTCTTCATCTGGCTGAATGTTGAAATGATTAGGGAAATAAGAAAGAGGAAGAATCTTAGTCTCTCGAGTGGGCTCCAACATCTCATGGAGTGTGAACTCCCTTCCTGTCTTTCATGAATCTTTCATCATTTTTCTTTCATCATCTTTCTCCTCCAAGTAGCCCAGGGGAAAAGGAATAGGCTTAGAGGCCAGGACATTGTGAAATAAAATCCTGGTGCCGCCACTTAACTCGCTGTGTGAACTTAGCCAAGTTCCATAACGTCTCTGAGCATCAGAGATTTCATCCATCAAGGAAGGTTAACTCCATGTGGGGTTTGTGAGGACTGAATGAATTAACACATTTAAGCATGCATTCAACCAATACTGAGGACCTTCTATAAATCAATGTCCCTGACTCTTGGGATACAGCAGATGCTCACCGAACCATAGCCAGAGCTTAAAGAATGGCTGATTCAGTAAGTTTCATGGGATCTCAAATCTGTAAGCAGTGCTAAAATATGTCTGGAAATGTTCTAAGGGAAAATAATGGTTACAAGAAGTCACCTCAGGGAGTATCCTATGTGGTGGGGAGACGTTCTTTCATAAGCTGCCTAGAATGGGAGTGGAGTGGAGAAGTGTGGGTGTGCAAGAGTGAGACCATGGACCTTCCTTTGCCTGAGACAGTCTCAGTTGATGCGTGATATAATAGTTCAATCTCAAAGTATCCCAGGCTGGAAGCTAAATCACACTGTCATCCTATTTAACGATCGTGCTCTAGTAACACTCAGTGGTCACTGAACCACCTCTAGAGGGAGAGAGTTTACTGCAGAGCTTCAGTGGTCCTGACAGAGTGTACAAACCTGGGGCTGGAGCGGAACTTCTTGGCTCCTTGAGGGGAGGCTGAACATTTCGCGGGAACCTTCCCCACTAAGTACTCAGTCCTTCTTCTACATACATGTTGAACAAAATAGTAGTTTGAAGAAACCCTAACAGACCCATGGTTCAGGCTAGCTCAGATGGGATGACACGTTCTTACTACCTGCGCAATAAGGTGGGAGGCTCATCTCTCGGTTAGAGAAATGGGCTAAGCGCTCGGAAGTCCAGACTTTAGTGTTCAGCGCACTATTTAACCTACATCTGACTCATTTTTCGCAGTTACTTCTAGCTGTCATCCTTGTACGTGCTTCTCATAGACTCCTGCTAACTTCTGATCAGGCATATGCTGGAAGTGGGGTCACCGAGTTTGATGATCGAATTTAAAATAAAAGTCAAGTCCTGAGTGACGACCCAGGGGTCCCTCCTGGGAGTTGTAGTGAATACATTTTAAGACACCTTTTAGCGGCTCTGGGGCTGCTCTGCTCCTTTCCTTAATTCAACAGTGTCCCCAGTTCTCGAGGCTGCTATGTCTGCTCCCTCTCAGTGAGGCTCTGGCTTTGTCTCCAGCTGAATCCTTTCCTCTCACTTCTCGTCCCCTTCCTTGCTCAATTGTCCCTCTCAGCATTGATCACCATTCGACATACTTTATATTTTACCTATTTTACCTTTTTTAGAAAAATTGTTTATGTTCCTCAACTTGAATGTAAGCTCTGAGGACAGTGATTTTTTTTTTTCCCTTCTTTTCAATCGGTTGGGGTAACTGCTAACAGTTATCTAATCTAGAAAAATATCTGACACACAGTAGTTCCTCAAGTATATGTGCTGAAGAAATGAATGAAAGAATGGAGAATTGAGTGAGATGATGACTGAGTCCTATTAATGTCAACAGAGATCTACTAAGCAGGGCTTCACTAGCAGGACTTAGTGACAAACTTGATAACTGATATATTTTCCTATACACCTTTTTTTTGGTTTTCTACTTAGGATTATATTAAATGAAACAATCCTCAAGGGTTCTTCGGCTGGCTAGCTCAACTTTTCTCTTTGGGTGGGATCAGGGCTCTTTCTGGTATCATTAATCTATGTGTTATTATGTTTTTGGTATGAGAAGCGACAAGGAGCTAATATAAAGGGAAACTATTTTTTTAATTAAAAAAAAGTTTTTTTTTTTTTTTTTTTTTAAGCAACTCATCTCTTTCTCTAAGTAAGCAGAGACTGTAAGTCTCCTTGAAACAATTCTTTTTTTTTTTTTTTTTTTTTTTTTTTTTTTTTTTTTTTGCGGTATGCGGGCCTCTCACTGTTGTGGCCTTTCCCATTGCAGAGCACAGGCTCCGGACACGCAGGCCTAGCGGCCATGGCTCACGGGCTTAGTTGCTCCACGGCATGTGGGATCTTCCCGGACCAGGGCACGAACCCGTGTCTCCTGCATCTGCAGGCGGATTCTCAACCGCTGCGCCACCAGGGAAGCCCTCCTTGAAACAATTCTATAGGCCAAACTGGCCTGCTGGCCCTCTTTGTCATGACAATACGAGATGGGTTGGTACTGTTGCCTTGGGCAAAGAGTGTAACATTCCCTTTGCAATGTTTATGCCTAGCAAAATCTCTGTCTTCTTTATGTTTGGAGAGCTCTTTGGAAGGGAGTGATGGACCAATTTGGATAAGGGACCCAGGAGCCTTTTGAAAGGGAAGGGACTGAATCTTTAACCTAGAGGTCAGCAAACATTTTCTGTAAAGGGCCAGATAGTATTTGGGATTTGCAGGCCATATGGGCTCTGTCACAGTAACTCAAGAAACAACCTTGCGGTGATAATGCCAAAGCAGCTATAAACAATACTTAAGTGAGTTTGCACAGCTCTCTTCCAATCTGACTCTATTTAGGGACCTGAAATTTGAAATTCATATAATCTTCTCATGTCACAAAATATTCTTTTTTTTTGCTATATAGTTTTTAATCACTTAAAAATGTAAAAATCACTTTTAGCTTGTGGGTCATGTGGATGTAGACAGTGGGCCAGAATGGGCTTAGCCGTAGTTTGTCAACCGTTGCTCTAATCCTTGATTCCCAAGATAGAAGATAGTCCGAGGGTTCCATTGGTGGGGGAGGGCCTTATTCCCACACACAGGAAGCTGTGTTGTGTTTTGAGAAACATTGGCCAGTGTTCATGTATGAGAGAGAACCATAACCTGGGGTCTAGTTGTGGAGTAACCAACCTTATGGGCTCTGCAGGGGTTTGCTGGCAATGGCATTAGCAAAGCATTAGATGCCCACGCTGGGTTGTGTAGGGCCAGTGATCAGAAGGCAGTGGCCTGACCAGGCACCTCAGTGTCTCTCTCTGCTGGGTGTTTGGAAGAGGGACTAACCCTTTTTGAAATCAGTGAGCCGACAGCATCTTTGTACAACTTGTGATGGGGCTGGGGAGAATTCTCCAGAGGGAGTTACTGGGCTTCCTACCAATGTGGTTATATAGGGTCAAGCCAACCTTATTTGTAACCCAAGATGGTGAAGAGAGTCATACCTGTTATACTTATTTCTCTTTAGTCCCAGAGTCTTCTAGTTTGGCATCTCCCGAGAGCTCAGTAAGTACTTAGAGTATTGAAGTTTACAGAAATGTAAGCCACTACCCATTCCTTGGTCAATGTTTTTTCAAGAATTTCTGAGATTTAAAGGAAGGGACAAACATTTATTGAACTATGCCATATCTGGGCATGGTGCTATGGGCCACCATAGATATTATTTGCTTTCATCCTCTCCAGAAGGTAAATATCTTTATTTACAGGTGATAAGTAACCTGTCCAATATCTTATGGCTAAAAGTTGATGGAGTCTTTGTTGACTCCAGCCCTGTCTAGCTCTTTACACCTCCTCTGCACTTCAGTAGATGAATGTTACCCGCTTTTTTATGATGCAGGAGGAAAAGTATATTTGATGTATTGGCATAGATCATTTTCAAGACCCCTCACTGTCATTAAAACTCAAATCAAAATCTATCTCCTTTTCATCTGGCTACTTTTCTACTCATGCCAATTTGATACTTAGTTTGTAGGCTTTGATAAGATGCTTTAAAATATAATGTATTTCAAATATTCCTTTATGGGGGTGACTTCTATCTTCCTAGTCAGTCTGAAATTTCTCCCAGAGCATCACAGCCTCTTATGTTTGCGATGTACTTGGAGGACCTCCACCCCTGGTGTCTCTCAAATACCTTTCCTTTAACTTCAACCACTGGAAAGCTTATAATGCGTCTCATCTCCCTTTTCATAAACAGAACATTTTCACTATCTTCAGCTGTTGCTCATTGACCAGACTGCTCACTTTTAGACCCCTTCAGCTTTCTCTTTCTCTCCCTTCATCATTGTCCCATCTTACCATAAGGTCTTGGTCAGAGGGAGGGAGGTACATAATACGGTGAAGTGGCCAGGCAACTACAGATGTGATGATGGTTTCCTCCCTTTGGAGCTAGTGAGGAGACACTGTCAAGACAAAGCAGCCTGGTTCTACCCATTCCTCCTGGAGCAGAGGGCCATAACATGGGGTGTGCCTAGACAGTTTGTAGCCTGCTCATCTGATGTGGTCCACGCTAGACACCTGACTCATGTCTTCTACTCAGATCAGATATTCAGTAAGAGTCACCAATATCAAGAATCTCTATATAATGATACTAGAGGGCTAGTTCCGAATGGACTTTACAAGGACCACTAAAAGATTTACTGAGGACGTTAGAATCACACTTTTTCAAAAGAACTATGCATATTTTGTGCACTTATACGTACAAATGACAAAGGAAACACAGTAGGTTGAGATATCGGTTTCTGATTCTCACTCATGTCTTAGCTGGCGATAACACGTCCTTCAACAGTATGCCTTAGGACCTACTTTTTAGCTGGCGTGAACCCTGACAATGTTTCGCACTGTTCTTGTCGCATGCGATATGGTTTTACTTTAGGGACCTTATAACTGAACACGGATAGTTTTAAGTCTCCGATTGTTCACTGTATCCTTTCTCTTGCATCTGTTTTTACTTTCCAGGGATCTTTTGAACTAGAGTATCTTTCGAATTTTTTGTACTCTTGAAAGCACTTTTGGCAAGCCAGGAATAGAAATGGAAAATCCAGGTCACGTTTGCACAGTCGCGTGATGCTTCCTATGAGTTGCCACTATGGTCCCGCGGCTACAGTGGCTCAGGGCTCTGCTCCTCAACTTCCGCTTTCCATTTATGCTGCCGGTGATGGCGGCCCACGGGAAACACCACGCAGAGGAAGGACCTGATGCTTGGTTAGAGCCCAACAGGTGCTAGTCGAGTTCAACTCTCACCGGGTCTCCCACAGAACTCTGGGAAAGCATAGACGATGTGTGCGAGGCTGCCCATGGGGACTCCACACATGCTCACGGAAGGGGCACTACCTTTGGATTTGGCAGGGGCCCTGCCTCAAATGCTACCAGGGCCCTACACGTGTTTATGTGGCTGGTCCTCCCCATTTACCTAGAGATCAGTTTAAGGAAATAGACAAAACCGGAACATAGCTCAAGAACTGGTAGGATTCTAATGAAAAGCCAACTAAAGCGGACAGATGGCTGACACACACACTTCTAACTTTCTTTAGGATATTTAGAGGAGTTATTTTTATAGCTTGTGAAGACGATGCCTGCCTGACAGCAGGTGTTAGTCACCGTCATTGAGAGTGCATCTAAGAGAGCCTTAGGTAGGGAAGGAGGGCTACTGACATTTTATTTTGTCATCTTCCTATTAAGATGTGAAAGATACTTTTCAGACAGCATTTTTAATGATTTCAGAGGACAATTTATCAGCTCTTTCTCTGAGCAGCTGACACACTCACTCAGAATAAAACATCCTTTCCATGTCTTTATAAGCCAAGTGTTGCAAGGAAAGCATATCAGGTATGTTATTCTTTTCAAATTATAGTATTTAACTGAAATACAGGTCTTGTTTGCTATTTATTACAAGGGTTAGAACTGAAGTTAAACTGCCTGATTGCAAATAAGAGCTCCAGGGATCTAGGCCCACCTGTGTCATTGAAATAGCAGTGAGAGCCAGATGAAAGTCATTTTAGGTTTCTTGGAACGTTCTTTTCCTACTGGAAAAGAGTCCTTGGGAAAGAGAGTTTAAACAGTGAGGGAGAGAAGAGCGCTCAGTGGAAGACAATTTTGGAAGAAAGTTGTTAACTTCTGACAACGTTACCAGTTAGTTCTATGACCCTTTATTATCAGCTACATCACTGAAGACCTGTAGAGAGAAAGTTTATATAAAGAATAAAAAAATGAATGGAATGAGGAGTAGGAAAGGGGTATAAGAGAGCAGAAAAGTAGACACAAGTAGAGATGTAATTGGAGAGATTTTCAGGGAGGATTTTTTTCCCCCAAATACAAACACTCAACAAGGGTAAAACAACTCGAAAGAGCAGGTGGATTGGACTCACTGAGGAAAAGAGGACAAGGTTATAGCGTGTTAATTTAGGAACAGAAGTCCCAAGGATAAGTCCTTATGGATACATTAGCAAGCCCTTGCTTAAGAGTTATGGGGTTGGAAGAGCTGACTGGAAAATGAGGCAGATGACTCACAAAATATTGTTGTGTTGCTTTTTCTACCAATGAAGGAGTTTTTGGAATAGAAAGCAATTTTGAAATAAATATCTGGAAGGAAATACAGGACTCTTCTTGGCTTAATTTTTTCTAACAACTCTAAGCAATTCAATTTGTACCTATGTGTGTAACAGTTATGGAGAAATGGAATTACTGCTGGAAAAATAAAATCTCTATTAAAGGAGATATTGCAAAAATTTATATTGTTTTTCAAGTCACTAGGAAAATGAACATGTTTCCTATGACTCATGACCAATATGGATGCATTTAATAAGCCCAATTTTATAGAAATCGTGATGATGTTTCCTCAGTCCTAGCAAAGTCGGAGAAATGAGTTCACGTTTGGGCGAGCACTCCTAACTATACAGTTGTATGCAAATGCAAGTGTGTCAATGGATCTGTCTTATACTTGGTGACTCATACACGTTGCATATATATTGAGTAATTTATGGTTCCATAGACAATTCCTTCCTTATGTTTAAAAAGTCATTCTTTTTTTTTTTTTTTTTTTTTTTGCAGTACGCGAGCCTCTCACTGTTGTGGCCTCTCCCGTTGAGGAGCACAGGCTCTGGATGCGCAGGCTCAGCGGCCATGGCCCACGGGCCCAGCCGCTCCGCGGCACGTGGGATCTTCCCAGACCGGGGCACGAACTCGTGTCCCCTGCATCGGCAGGCGGACTCTCAACCACTGCGCCACCAGGGAAGCCCCGTTCTTATTTTTTAAAGGACCAAAGCCCTACATATAATCGTAAATTTAACACACACACAAGTATATAAAAGAAAATATGCAAGCCACTCTCATCACCCGCTTTCTGACTCCCTGGTAGTAATAACTCATTGATTTGTGTATACTTGCAGACATTTTTCTTTATATATATAAATATGTATATTTATAAGTATAAAGGTCTAAATATTATTTTTCAACTCATTTTTATCACCTAGTAATACATGTGGTATTATAAAACATATAATCAAGCCATGCTTTTTAATTGCCATATACTTTTTTTAGCCTAAAAGATTTTTACTCCCCTCCACAACTGATGATCGTTCATCTAGTTTCCAATTGCTTTCATACTGTAAACAATGATACAATATTCTTGTGAACAGAAATGCTACAATAAATATTCCTGTGGCATTGTTTGTGATAAGAAAAGAATTGTTATGATTCTTTTCCTAGAAGGTATGTGTGTCTTTAATGTAAATTCCTAAAGGAAAAATTGCTTTCAAAGGGTAATTCCATGTATCAGTTAGCTATTTTTGAATAGCAGTTTAAGACTAGCATTTATTCACAGATGACATATTGGTTTAGCTGTTCTTCTTGGCTAGATTGAGTCATGTGTCTGCAGTCAGCTGTGGGTTGGCAAGCAGTCTTGCTGATATTGGTGGGGTTCTCCAAAATGTCTGGTGGCCGATTAGTTGTTGGCTACTCTAGATAATCTCAGCACTTCTCCTAGAAGCCTAGGCTGGTTCTCATGGCAAGACAGAAGTCAATGAGAAGAAGTGGAAACATGAAAACATGTCTTTGAGTCTCTTGTGTCAAGTTTGCTACTATCCCATTGGCCAAAGCAAGCTACATGGCTGAGTCCAGAGGATGTGTGGGAGGGCATTAGCAAAGGTATGAAAAATTAGGATCGTTTTTGCAATCACTTTCCACACATATTTTAAAAAGTTCACAGATACTGCCAAGTGGCCCTCCTACAGGATTTAACTAATTTTCACAACTACGAGTGGTGTAAAGATGATTTTGGCAATAAAATTGTTTCCTACATTGAAAGATTAGGAGCATAGCACAATTTTATTTTCATGAACTTTCCCCCTTCCTTTTTTTTTTTTTTTGCGGTATGTGGGCCTCTCACTGTTGTGGCCTCTCCCATTGCGGAGCACAGGCTCCGGACGCGCAGGCCCAGCGGCCACGGCTCACGGGCCCAGCCGCTCCGCGGCATGTGGGATCTTCCCGGACCGGGGCACGAACCCGTGTTTCCTGCATCGGCAGGCGGATTCTCAACCACTGCGCCACCAGGGAAGCCCCTCCCCCTTCCTTTTGATTTCTGCTATTATGTTCTAGGACCACTGACTGGGTTCATTATGGTTATTTTTTTTTCTACTGTATAATTTTTTCTTAGAGATTTATAACATTTACATTCTTTTTTATAACTTTTATTAAAGCACCTTTAGTAGTTCATTTTTGCCTTAGCCATAATTAAAAGGGAATTAATGTTTTCAGTTAGTCTTTTTATAAAGCAGCTTTAACATTCCTAAGCATGTAATTTTGAACTGTCTTAGTCGGAAGAAATTTTATTAGGTAGGTTTGCAAGACATGGTCATAAGTTTTATATATTCTAAGATCATTCACATCTAACAATCCCTTTTTTTTTGCTTTTATACATGAGTAAGCTGAAGATAAATTATTGGGTCACATATTTCCCCTTATTTATCTACTATCGTCTGGAATTGAATATTCCTATAGAGAGCTTTGAGATAGATGGTATTTTTTCCTCATTCATTCATTTAACACATATTTATGGAGCTTCTACCATGTGACAGGCACTATTCCAGGTCCTGAGAATATAGAAATAAAAAACATACACACAAATATTTCTGTTGACCTGGAACTTAAATTTTAGGGCGGCTATAGACAATAAACAAAATGAATATGTAAATGATTACCTTTATCATATAGATAAATATGTAAATATAAGTAAAACAAGAAAAGGGGGATATGGAGTGCCAGAGTGAGACTTAGCTTTAAATGGGGTTAGTAAGGAAAAGAGCCCATGAGGAAGTGATATATGAGGATGAATGAACAAGAATTGCAGGTATTTGGGTCAAGAATATTCCAGGTAGAGTGAACAGCAAGTGCAAAGGCCCTGAGGTGAGCATGTCTGGCATACTTGAAGAATAGCAAAGAGGCCTGTTTCACTGGAGCAGAGGAAGTGAGGTAAAGAATAGAGAGATGAGGTCAGAACACTAACTAAGGTTAAGATTAAGTTGAGTCTTGTAGATTATTTTAAGAATTTGGCTTACATCAGATTGAGATATAAAAACACTAGATGGATATGAACAGAGGAGTGACAAGGTCTGACAATGATTTAACAAAAATATTCTGGCTGATCGTAGGTGACTTTTTATTTGTTTGTTGTTTGCTTGTTTTTCCCTCCTGAATACTCAGAGAAAACATTTTAATTTCAATATAAAAGCTTTCTTAGGATATGCATATTAGTTATGTGGCTTTATATTAATATTTCTTATAACAGATTGCATCTTTTTGACTCACAAATTTGGTTTTATCTTCAGTTGGTGAAAGTTGTCTTCTGTAATATCTTTTAATGCCTTTTCCATTAATTTATTCTGTTTCATATTTCAGGGCCATTGTTTAGCTGTTGGTTGAATTTTTTTTTTTTAAACATCTTTATTGGAGTATAACTGCTTTACAATGGTGTGTTAGTTTCTGCTTTATACCAAAGAGACTCAGTTATACATATACATATGTCCCCATATCTCTTCCCTCTTGTGTATCCTTCCCTCCCACCCTTCCTATCCCACCCCTCTAGGTGGTCACAAAGCACCGAGCTGGTCTCCCTGTGCTATGTGGCTGCTTCCCACTAGCTACCTATTTTACATTTGGTAGTGTATATATGTCCATGCCACTCTCTCACTTTGTGCCAGCTTACCCTTCCCCTCCCTGAATCCTCAACTCCATTCTCTAGTAGGTCTGCATCTTTATTCCCCTAGGTTCTTCATAAACTTTTTTTTTTAGATTCCATATATATGTGTTAGCGTACAGTATTTCTTTTTCTCTTTCTGACTTACTTCACTCTGTATGACAGACTCTAGGTCCATCCACCTCACTACAAACAATTTTCGTTTCTTTTTCGTTTCTTTTTATGGTTGAGTAATATTCCATTGTATATATGTACCACATCTTTATCCATTCATCTGTTGATGGACACTTAGGTTGCTTCCATGTCCTGGCTATAGTAAATAGAGCTGCAGCGAACACTGTGGTACATGGCTCTTTTTGAATTATGGTTTTCTCAGGCAATCCCTATCAAACTACCACTGGCATTTTTCACAGAACTAGAAAAAAATTTCACAATATGTATGGAAACACAAAAGACACCGAATAGCCAAAGCAATCTTAAGAAAGAAAAATGGAGCTGGAGGAATCAGGCTCCCTGACTTCAGATTATACTACAAAGCACAGTAATCAAGACAGTATGGTACTGGCACAAAAACAGAAATATAGATCAATGGAACAAGATAGAAAGCCCAGAGATAAACCCACGCACATATGGTCACCTTATCTTTGATTAAGAAGGCAAGAATATACAGTGGAGAAAAGACAGCCTCTTCAATAAGTGGTGCTGGAAAAGCTGGATAGCTACATGTAAAAGAATGAAATTAGAACTTTCCCTAACACGATTCACAAAAATAAACTCAAAATGGATTAAAGACCTAAATGTAAGGCCAGACACTATCAAACTCTTAGAGGAAAACATAGGCAGAACACTCTATGACATAAATCACTGCAAGATCCTTTTTGACACACCTCCGAGAGAAATGGAAATAAAAACAAAAATAAACGAATGGGACCTAATGAAACTTAAAAGCTTTTGCACAGCAAAGGAAACCATAAATAAGACGAAAAGAAAACCCTCAGAATGGGAGAAAATATTTGCAAATGAAGCCACTGACAAAGGATTAATCTCCAAAATTTACAAGCAGCTCAATACCAAAAACACAAACAACCCAATCCAAAAATGGGCAGAAGACCTAAATAGACATTTCTCCAAAGAATATATATAGATTGCCAACAAACACATGAAAGAATGCTCAACATCATTAATCATTAGAGAAATGCAAATCAGAACTACAATGAGGTATTATCTCACACCGGTCAGAATGGCCATTATCAAAAAATCTACAAACAATAAATGCTGGAAAGAGTGTGGAGAAAAGGGAACCCTCATGTACTGTTGGTGGGAATGTAAATTGATACAGACACTATGGAGAACAGTATGGAGGTTCCTTAAAAAAAAAAAAGTACTTGCCTTTCTGTTTCCATTTTTGTTCCAATTACTTTCCTATCTCTGCTTCTCCTGTATTTGGTATGGTTTTCTCAAAACTGTCCCCCACATCACACAGTTATTTTTTTTTATCAATTTCATTTCTCCTTGTTTCAGATTTATTTATTAATTCTTAGCTGTTTATGGTCTTCAGCTTTTTTTTTACCCCTCCCTTTAACATTTTTTTTTTTTTTTTTTTTTTTTTTTTTTTTTTTTTGGTTTTTGTGGTACGCGGACCTCTCACTGTTGTGGCCTCTCCCGTTGCGGAGCACAGGCTCCGGATGCACAGGCTCAGTGGCCATGGCTCATGGGCCCAGCCGCTCCGCGGCATGTGGGACCTTCCCGGACCGGGGTACGAACCCGTGTCCCCTGCATCAGCAGGCGGATTCTCAACCACTGCGCCACCAGGGAAGCCCCAACATTTTTTATTATATTATTTTATCTCCTCTATGACATCTTATTTCATAGATCATTTTCTTTATTCTCTGTCATAGTGCCAAGTGTAAAAGTCTCTGTAATTTCTTGAGATGTGCCTTATTGTGGAATATACACATATTTCTGTTTTTTAGCATTTACCACTCAAACCCTATCTTCACATGGTCTTCTATGTGTCCTCTCCTCTTGTAAGGTCCTTATTACTCAACCCTAACCCAGTATAACCTCATCTTTACTTAACTAATTGCATCTTCAAAGACCCTATTTCCAAATAAGGTCACATTCTGGCATTCTGAGTAAACGTGAGTTTGAGGGGACATTATTCAACTTAGTACAGTAGGGATTGCAGCAGTTAGTGTGTAGAGATTGAACCCCTCAGGAATAAGGAGCATATAAGTTTTGGTATTTTTGAGTGTACCAGTGAAAGAAGATTATAAACCATGATTTGGTCTCTCTGTACAACCAACAGCCCAATGTAACTCCAAGGCTTGATTCTGAGATAACTCCAGATCTGGGCTATAATTAGGGATGAATGGGGAAAGGATCAAGAGACATACCATAAAAGAAAGGACATTCAGTCTCACAACAAGCCCATTTGTTTCTTAGAGTATAAAAGTGAAAGGTTAGGTCCTGATGCAGGAGAGGATTTAGAAAGTAGGAGCTGCTCTGTACCAAATATACAAGTAAACTGAAATGGTTGGATATTGGTTTGAATAGTGCCTTTCCAAGTACTTCTGGTTGAAGCAACTTCTCTCCATTCATAGCCCAGGTCAAGAACTGTATTTGTCTTTCTTCTGGGAGAGGAAGCCTCATCTTCAGCTCTTCCATGGACCTGAATTGGGAGGTGGTAGTGTAATGGAGTGAGAGAGAACATAATGGTGAGGAGAGTGTGAAGACTAGCACTTGGCATTCTATCTCCAAAAAGTAGACATTCAGGGACTTCCCTGGTCCAGTGGTTAAGACTTCGCCTTTCAATGCAGGGGGTGCTGGTTCGATCCCTGCCCAGGGAGTTAAGATCCCACAGGCCTCACGGCCAAAAAACCAAAACATAGAAACAACACAAGCAATACTGTAACAAATTCAATAAAGACTTTAAAAATGGTCCACATCAAAAAAAAAAAAATCTTAAAAACAAAGGTAGACATTCATGATTGGCACCTTAGTCATTTTCCTCTCATCCCGACCTCCTCTAATCACCCATGCTAATGTAGAAAAGGAGATTGAATCCTACAACTCCTTGCTTGAGCTTAGAGCTCTTTTCAAAGCTCCAGAGCTGCTGAAAATATTCTACCTAGCAGGGAAAAAGTATTAACTCAGTTGTCTCCTTTACAGAAATTAGTTGATTCTATTTGAAAAATAAAGTATATTGTTGGCTGGCTAAGAGTAAGAACTTCTTAGTCACTTGAATTTCAGAAGCCTCCTGGTGAAGAAATAATAATTCTGGCATTAAAAACTACATTATCTGAAATAATGCCATTTGTGGCAACATGGATGGACCTAGAGATTATCAAACTAAGTGAAGTAAGTCAGGCAAAGAAAAACAAATATCATATGATATCACTTATATGTAGAATCTAAAAAAATAATACAGATGAAGTTATTTATTAAACAGGAACAGACTCACAGACATAGAAAACAAACTTATGGTTACCAAAGGGGAAATGGAGGGGGAGGAATAAATTAGGAGTTGGGGAGTAGCAGATACAAATTATTATATATAAAAGAGATAAACAACAAAGTCCTATGGTATAGCACAGGGAATTATATTCAATATCCTGTAATAAACCATAATGGAAAAGTATATGAAAAATAATACATTATATATATCATAAATATATATGATCCACTTTGCTGTACACCAGAAACTAACACAACATTGTAAATCAACTATACTTCAATTTAAAAAAATTAAAAAACCCCTACATTCTCTATTTCAATTACCCTTTATTATTTGCCTGAGACTTGACCAAAAAGATACAATATAAATCTAATGAAGCACAGAGTGATGTTCAGGCACCAAATGGGTTGTTTCAGCCACTTGAAGTAGAGAAATCTGTTTCTAAACCAAGTTCCAGGTGGTGAGACTCCCTCTATGTTTGTACTTTATAAGTGGAAAGAAAAGTGAAAGCCCAACCAACCACTTTCAGTTGCCAAGCAAACAGCATTTTCTATTGAGAGAAGGGGAAGCCTGTGAGTTCTCCAGCCTTGCTGACTCACTACAAGTCTATACCAATGATCCTGAGTAAATGGTTTGTTAAACAACAGGGCCCTGTTGTCCTTCGCATGGATGGGAACTGTACGCAGGGAAAACAAATCCATTACTCACTAATGATTTCTTTGAAAGCATGGTCTTGCCACTATCTCCTTTTACATAATTAGGTGGTTTTACTCTCTTTATGCTCTCTGCTCCCCACTTCCCACTGCTTAAGTGAGCAGCTGCAGAGTACAGAACACATACCGGTACAAAGTCAGCTCCGACTAGTGCAATTCAAAAATACACACTTTGAATCTTATTCTTCTAGATCCTGAGCAGCTAATAGTTTAGAGTCAGGCTTAAAACTATGGCTCCCTATAGTTGAGCCTTTCCTAATTAATTGGCTTCACACAGTCTCCAAAGATAGCTCTGCTCACTACTCTTATGTAAAAAGAAGACATCCCTTGGCTGTGTGAACTGTAGCAGTAGACAAGAAGACATTGAGGATCACATAGTCAAAGAATTAGGAACAAAGCTTGAGTTGAGCATGGACTTCCTGTAAAATCCTGCTGTCTATTTCCTCTTCAAATAGGATACAATATGAAACCTCTGCTGAGGGAAAGATGATCACAGCCTGACTGTATTTTCATCGAGCTTTGATTTAGCAACAGATGATTATGCAAGTTGTTAGAGGACATTGCAAGCTTATAAAGTGTTGAGATTCTTCTTTAAATAACGAAAAAAATAAGACTTCAGGAAGCATTAGAAAAGCTTTCTCTAATGTTCATCTGGCCTCTGGTATAGGGCTGAGTACATGTTAAACACTCAATAAGAAGTTATTCAGTGATTGATTGGCTCTGAGATTACTACACTGTAGAAAGTCATAGACATGAATGGTCATTGAGGAAGAAGATAAAAATTAAAAGAAGACTGAAAATAATTCAAATAAAAATGAAGTTTTTGCTTTAGATGAATTAATATGGAAATTCTTGTACATTCCTTAAAAAACACTGTGACATATCCGAATGCTCAGGACTTCTAATCACTCTTATGGATATGAATGGCTGGAGTGTTTGTCACCCTATTGATCATCAGGATTGATTTGCTTGATTTCCCTCGATAGTCCCTTTTTTTGGTCATTGATCTAAATACCCTCTGGAAGCTGAACTCACGGATGAAAATGTGTTCTTATCAGACAGAGCAGAACATTCCTTGTTCTAGGGTCCTTCTTTCTTTGGATAGCTTAGTGAGTGTCTCTCTTAAGACTCTAAGGGTGCAGGTAGGGAGAAAGTAGGAGTGTTGGGTTTGTCCATGTCTGCATCAGATTGATTTTATACCTTCTTCATTATATTGTCTTATTCCCTGTCCCGCTTTGCTGCTTTTCTAAAATTGTCAGTTTATTGGATGACCCAGAGACCATGTCAATATTGCCTAGTTCTTATCAAATATTTCAAACAAATGTTTGGCTATCAATCTACAATGATATTAAATTGTAATCCAAGGCAAACCTAGGATCTCCTGGTTTATATGTCATTGTTGACAGGAGTGAACATGTAAGTTCAAGACAGTTGTGGCCCTGCATAGACAGGTCTGTCTGATCATAAAACATCTTCTTGGAAGCAGAAAGGGAAACCTTTATGCTGCTGAATTAAACTGGAAAATCAGTGGTGATTACAATCCTGTTAGTTTTTAATTTCACCTTTTGAAATTTGAAAATGCGTTAACATTTTAGCTAATGTATTATAAAATACATTCAGGTAATGTATTTTACATCATCTAAAATCTAAAAGGGATTTACAAAACAGAAACAGACTCACAGACATAGAAAACAAACTTATGGCTACCAAAGGGGAAAGAGGGGGAAGGAGGGATGAATTAGGAGTTTGGGATTGACAGATACACATTACTATATTTAAAATAGATAAACAACAAAGGCCTACTGTATAGTATAGCAACTATATTATATTCAATATCTTGTAATAAACTATGATGGAAAAGAATCTGAAAAATTATATATATCTACATATCTCCCTCTATATATCTATAACATAACTCATATAATAACCATTCATTTAATCATAGCCGTTCAGACGAGCTTCAAGATGGCGGAAGTGTAAGACGTAGAGATCACCTTCCTCCCCACAAATAAATCAGAAATCCATCTACATGTGGAAAAACTCCTACAGAACACCTACTGAACGCTGACAGAAGACCTCAGACCTCCCCAAAGGTAAGAAACTCCCCCACATACCTGGGTAGGGCAAAAGAAAAAAGAAAAAACAGAGACAAAGAATAGGGACGGGCCCTGCGCCAGTGGGAGGGAGCCGTGAAGGAGGAAAAGTTTCCACACACTAGGAAGGCCCTTCGCGGGCGGAGACTGAGGGGGGCGGAGGGGGGACGCTTCAGGGCCGTGGAGGAGAGCGCAGCCACAGGGGTGCGGAGGGCAAAGCGGAGAAATTCCCACACAGAGGACCGGTGCCGACCAGCACTCACCAGCCCGAGAGGCTTGTCTGCTCACCCGCCGGGGCGGGCGGGGGCTGGGAGCTGAGGCTCGGGCTGGAGAGGACTGGGGTTGGCGGCATAAACACAGCCTGAAAGGGGCGAGTGCGCCACAGCTAGCCGGGAGGGAGTCTGGGAAAAGGTCTGGAGCTGCCGAAGAGGCAAGAGACTTTTTCTTATCTCTTTGTTAACTGGTGCGCGAGGAGAGAGGATTAAGAGCACCGCTTAAAGGAGCTCCAGAGACGGGCACGAGCCGCGGCGAGCAGCGCGGACCCCAGAGACGGGCATGAGACGCTAAGGCTGCTGTTGCCGCCACCAAGAAGCCTGTGTGCGAGCACAGGTCACTATCCCCACCTCCCCTCCCGGCAGCCTGTGTAACCCGCCACTGCCAGGGTCCCGTGATTCAGGGACAACTTCCCAGGAGAACGCACGGTGCGCCTCAGGCTGCTGCAACCTCACGCCGGCCTCTGACGCTGCAGGCTCGCCCCGCAGCCGTACCCCTCCCTCCCCGCAGGCCTGAGTGAGCCAGAGCCCCGGAAGCAGCTGCTCCTTTAACCCCGTCCTGTCTGAGCGAAGAACAGACGCCCTCAGGCGACCTACACCTTTGGCGGGGCCAAATCCAAAGCCGAAGCCCAGGAACTGTGTGAACAAAGAAGAGAAAGGGAAATCTCTCCCAGCAGCCTCGGAAGCAGTGGATTAAAGCTCCACAATCAACCTGATGTACCCTGCGTCTGTGGAATACCTGAATAGACAACGAATCATCCCAAATTGAGGAGGTGGACTTTGGGAGCAACTATATATATATATATATATATATATTTTTTTTTTTTTTTCCCTTTTTCTCTTTTTGTGAATGTGTATGTGTATGCTTATGTGTGTGATTTTGTCTGTATAGCTTTGCTTTTCCCATTTGTCCTCGGGTTCTGTCTGTCCGTTTTTTTATTACTTACAAAATTTTTTTTCTATAGAAAAAAATTTTGTTTCTTAATAATTATTTTTTATTTTAATAACTTTATTTTATTTTATTTTATCTTCTTTCTTTCTTTCTTTCTTTTGTTTCTCCGTTTTATTCTGAGCCGTGTGGATGACAGGCTCTTGGTGCTGCAGCCAGGTGTCAGGGCTGTGCCTCTGAGGTGGGAGAGCCAAGTTCAGGACACTGGTCCTCAAGAGACCTCCCAACTCCACCTAATATCAAATGGCAAAAATCTCCCAGTGATCTCCATCTCAATGCCAAGGCCCAGCTCCACTCAACGACCAGCAAGCTACAGTGCAGGACACCCTATGCCAAACAACTAGCAAGACAGGAATACAACCCCATCCAAAAGCAAAGTGGCTGCCTAAAATCATAATAAGGCCACAGACACCCCAAAAGACACCACCAGACGTGGACCTGCCCACCAGAAAGACAAGATCCAGCTTCATCCACCAGAACACAGGCACTAGTCCCCTCCACCAGGAAGCCTACACAACCCACTGAACCAACCATAGCCACTAGGGACAGACACCAAAGACAACGGGAACTACGAACCTGCAGCCTGCGAAAAGGAGACCCCAAATACAGTAAGTTAAGCAAAATGAAAAGACAGAGAAACACACAGCAGATGAAGGAGCAAGGCAAACACCCACCAGACCTAACAAATGAAGAGGAAATAGGCAGTCTACCTGAAAAAGAATTCAGAATAATGATAGTAAAGATGATCCAAAATCTTGGAAATAGAGTGGAGAAAATACAAAAAAAGTTTAACAAAGACCTAGTAGAATTAAAGAGCAAACAAACAGAGATGAACAACACAATAAATGAAATTAAAAATACTCTAGATGGGATCAATAGCAGAATAACTGAGGCAGAAGAATGGATAAGTGACCTGGAAGATAAACTAGTGGAAATAACTACTGCCAAGAAGAATAAAGAAAAAAGAATGAAAAGACTTGAGGACAGTCAGAGAGACCTCTGGGACAACATTAAATGCACCAACATTCGAATAATAGGGGTACCAGAAGAAGAAGAGAAAAATAAAAGGACTGAGAAAATATTTGAAGAGATTATAGTTGAAACTTCCCTAATATGGGAAAGGAAATAGTTAATCAAGTCCAGGAAGCACAGAGAGTCCCATACAGGATAAATCCAAGGAGAAACACACCAAGACACATATTAATCAAACTATCAAAAATTAAATACAAAGAAAAGATATTAAAAGCAGCATGGGGAAAACAACAAATAACACACAAGGGAATCCCATAAGGTTAACAGCTGATCTTTCAGCAGAAACTCTCCAAGCCAGAAGGGAGTGGCGGGACATACTTAAAGTGATGAAGGAGAAAAACGTACAACCAAGATTACTCTACCCAGCAAGGATCTCATTCAGATTTGAGGGAGAAATTAAAACCTTTACAGACAAGCAAAAGCTAAGAGAATTCAGCACCACCAAACCAGCTTTACAACATGCTAAAGGAACTTCTCTAGGAAAGAAACACAAGAGAAGGAAAAGACCTACAATAACAAACCCAAAACAATTAAGAAAATAGTAATAGGAACATATATATTGATAATTACCTTAAATGTAAATGGATTAAATGCTCCAACCAAAAGACATAGACTGGCTGAATGGATACAAAAACAAGACCCGTATATATGCTGTCTACAAGAGACCCACTTCAGACCTAGGGGTGAGGGGATAGAAAAAGATATTTGCATGGAGAAAGATATTCCATGCAAATGGAAATCAAAAGAAAGCTGGAGTAGCAATTCTCATATCAGACAAAATAGACTTTAAAACAAAGACTATGACAAGAGACAAAGAAGGACATTATATAATGATCAAGGGATCAATCCAGGAAGAAGATACAACAATTGTAAGTATTTATGCACCCACCGTAGGAGCACCTCAATACATAAGGCAAATACTAACAGCCATAAAAGGGGAAATCGACAATAACACAATCATAATAGGGAACTTTAACACCCCACTTTCACCAATGGACAGATAACCCAAAATGAAAATAAATAAGGAAACACAAGCTTTAAATGATGATACGTTAAGTAAGATGGACCTAATTGCTATTTATAGGACATTCCATCCAAAAACAACAGAATACACATTCTTCTCAAGTGCTCATGGGACATTCTCCAGGATAGATCATATCTTGGGTCACAAATCAAGCCTTGGTAAATTTAAGAAAATGGAAATCGTATCAAGTATCTTTTCTGACCACAACGCTATGAGACTAGATATCAATTACAGGAAAAATATCTGTAAAAAATACAAACACATGGAGGCTAAACAATACACTACTTAGTAACCAAGAGATGACTGAAGAAATCAAAAAATACCTAGAAATAAATGACAATGAAAACACGACGGTCCAAAACCTATGGGATGCAACAAAAGCATTTCTAAGAGGGAAGTTTATAGCAATACAATCCTACCTTAAGGAACAAGAAACATCTCAAATAAACAACCTAACCTTACACCTAAAGAAATTAGAGATAGAAGAACAAAGAAACCCCAAAGTTAGCAGAAGGAAAGAAATCATAAAGATAAGATCAGAAATAAATGAAAAATAAATGATGGAAATGAAAGCAAAGATCAATAAAACTAAAAGCTGGTTCTTTGATAAGATAAACAAATTGATAAACTATTAGCCAGACTCATCAAGAAAAAAAGGGAGAAGACTCAAATCAATAGAATTAGAAGTGAAAAAGGAGAAGTAACATATTTCTGACACTGCAGAAATACGAAGGATCATGAGAGATTACTACAAGCAACTCTATGCCAATAAAATGGACAACCTGGAAGAAATGGAAAAATTCTTAGAAAAGCACAACCTTCCAAGACTGATCCAGGAAGAAATAGAAAATATAAACAGACCAATCACAAGCACTGAAATTGAAACTGTGATTAAAAATCTTCCAACAAACAGAAGCCCAGGACCAGATGGCTTCACAGGCGAATTCTGTCAAACATTTAGAGAAGAGCTAACACTTATCCTTCTCAAACTCTTCCAAAATATAGCAGAGGGAGGAACACTCCCAAACTCGTTCTACGAGGCAACCATCACCCTGATACCCAAACCAGATAAAGATGTCACAAGGAACGAAAACTACAGGTCAATATCACTGATGAACATAGATGCAAAAATTGTCAAAAAAATACTGGCAAACAGAATCCAACAGCACGTTAAAAGGATCATGCACCATGATCAAGTGGGGTTTATCCCAGGGATGCAAGGATTCTTCAATATACGCAAATCAATCACTGTGATACACCATATTAACAAATTGAAGAAAAAAACCATATGATCATCATAATAGATGCAGAGAAGGCTTTCCACAAAATTCAACACCCATTTATGATAAATACCCTCCAGAAAGTAGGCATAGAAGGAACTTTCCTCAACATAATAAAGGCCATATATGACAACCCCCCAGCCAACGTTGTCCTCAATGGCGAAAAACTGAAAACTTTTCCACTAAGATCAGGAAACAGACAAGGTTGCCCACTCTCACCACTATTATTCCACATAGTTTTGGAAGTTTTAGCCAGAGCAATCAAAGAAGCAAAAGAAATCAGAGGAATCCAGATTGCAAAAGAAGAAGTAAAGATGTTGGTGTTTGCAGATGACGTGATACTATACATAGAGAATCCTAAAGTTGCTACCCGAAAACTACTAGAGCTAATCAGTGAATTTGGTACATTAGCAGGACACAAAATTAATGCACTGAAATCTCTTGCATTCATATACACTAATGATGAAAAATCTGAAAGGGAAATTAAGAAAACACTCCCATTTACCACTGCAACAAAAGGAATAAACTATCCAGGAACAAACCTACCTAAGGAGACAAAAGACCTGTATGCAGAAAATTATGACACTGATGAAAGAAATTAAAGATGAAACAAATGGAGATATATACCATGTTTTTGGATTGGAAGAATCAACATTGTGAAAATGACTCTACTATCCAAAGCAGTCTACAGATTCAATGCAATCCCTATCAAACTACCACTGGCATTTTTCACAGAACTAGAACAAAACATTTCACAATTTGTATAGATACACAAAAGATCCCGAAGAGCCAAAGCAATCTTGAAAAAGAAAAACTGAGCTGGAGGAATCAAGCTCCCTGACTTCAGAGTATACTACAAATTTACAGTAATCAAGACAGTATGGTACTGGCACAAAAACAGAAATATAGATCAATGGAACAGGATAGAAAGCCCAGAGATAAACCCACACCCATATGGTCACCTTATTTTTGATAAAAGAGGCAAGAATATACAGTGGAGAAGACAACCTCTTCAATAAGTGGTGCTGGGAAAACTGGACAGCTACATGTAAAAGAATGAAATTAGAACACTTCCTAATACCATCCAGAAAAATAAACTCAAAATGGATTAAAGACCTAAATGTAAGGCCGGACACTATCAAGCTCTTAGAGGAAAACATAGGCAGAACACGCTATGACATAAATCACAGCAAGATCCTTTTTGACCCACCTCCGAGAGAAATGGAAATAAAAACAAAAATAAACAAATGGGACCTAATTAAACTTAAAGCCTTTTGCACAGCAAAGGAAACCATAAACAAGACGAAAAAACAACCCTCAGAATGGGAGAAAATATTTGCAAATGAAGCCACTGACAAAGGATTAATCTCCAAAATTTACAAGCAGCTCATGCAGCTCAATTAAAAAAAAAAAAACAAAAAAAAAAACCCAATCCAAAAATGGGCAGAAGACCTAAATAGACATTTCTCCAAAGAAGATATACAGCTTGCCAACAAACACATGAAAGAATGCTCAACATCATTAATCATTAGAGAAATGCAAATCAGAACTACAATGAGGTATCATCTCACACCGGTCAGAATGGCCATAATCAAAAAATCTACAAACAGTAAATGCTGAGAGGGTGTGGAGAAAAGGGAACCCTCTTGCACTGTTGGTGGGACTGTAAATTGATACAGCCACTATGGAGAACATTATGGAGGTTCCTTAAAAAACTACAAATAGAGCTACCATAAGACCCAATAATCCCACTACTGGACATATACCCTGAGAAAACCATAATTCAAAAAGAGTCGTGTACCAAAATGTTCATTGCAGCTCTATTTACAATAGCCAGGACATGGAAGCATCCTAAGTGTCCATCAACAGATGAATGGATAAAGTAGATGTGACACACATATACAATGGAATATTCCTCAGCCCTAAAAAGAAATGAAATTGAGTTATTTGTAGTGAGGTGGATGGACCTAGAGTCTTTCATACAGAGTGAAGTCAGTCAGAAAGAGAAAAACAAATACTGTATGCTAACACATATATATGGAATCTAAAAAAAAAAAAAAAAAGGTCATTAAGAACCTAGGGGCAAGACGGGAATAAAGATGCAGACCTACTAGAGAATGACTTGAGGATACGGGGAGGGGGAAGGGTAAGGTGGGACAAAGGTAGAGAGTGGCATGGTCATATATACACTACCAAACATAAAATAGGTACCTCGTGGGAGGCAGCCTCATAGCAAAGGGAGATCAGCTCGGTGCTCTGTGACCACCTAGAGGGGTGGGATAGGGAGGGTGGGAGGGAGGGAGATGCAAGAGGGAAGAGATATGGGGATATATGTATATGTATAACTGATTCACTTTGTTATAAAGCAGAAACTAACACACCATTGTAAAGCAATTATACTCCAATAAAGATGTTAAAAAAAATCATAGCCATTCATATGATTAAGTGAATGGCTGTTATGTGAGTGAAAAATTTTTCTGATGGCCTGACACTAGAAAGGCAAATAGAACCAACACTTGTCTAACATTTCTCTATTCCTGGCTCTATGCTGGTACTTTAAACAGAATAGAGCATTTAATACTTAGAACAACTCTTTTAAGTTTCAAGTTAACATTATTATATGGTTTAACCAAATGAAATCGCCACTTTTGTAGGTAAAAAATGATTTCATATTGGTAATTTCAAGTGTTTCAACCTAACGTTTTCTTTTGATGGAGGAAAACAGCTTATGTGCAGAGACATTAAGTAAGTTTCCCAAATCATACAGTTTTAGACCCAGGTGTTATCACTCTCAAATCCATTCTTTTTAAAATTAATTAATTAATTACTTTTTGGCTGTGTTGGGTCTTCGTTGCTATGTGCAGGCTTTCTCTAGATGCAGCGAGCGGGGCCTACTCTTCATTGCTGTGCACGGGCTTCTTACTGTGGTGGCTTCTCTTTGTTGCAGAACACAGGCTTTAGGCTCACGGGCTTCAGTAGTTGCAGCATGTGGGCTCAGTAATTGTGGCTTGCAGGCTCTACAGCGCAGGCTCAGTAGTTGTGACACACGGCCTTAGTTGCTCTGCAGCATGTGGAATCTTCCTGGACTAGGGCTAGAACCTGTGTCCCCTGCATTGGCAGGTGGACTCTTAACCACTGCGCCACAAGGGAAGTCCCCTCAAATCCACTCTTATTCCATTGTACTGGGCTGCCTTCCAAAGAAGCTGTGTCATTACTTGTTTGTTGATGGTGAGGAAACTATTTAAAATGTCTGTATCATGGTTTCTATACCCCCAATGATCTATTAATACCACCTATCTACTTGATACGGTTGTAGTTAGGACCAGATGAACTTCTATGTAAGACTCTTTGGGGGAATATGTCCTAGAACCTTATTATCATATCACTTCTTTATTCTGCCTAAGAATATGACCAAAAGATAGAACATCAACCAAAATGGAAAACATAGCTTTCCTTGATATAAAGTATATCTTTACAGTGTCTGCCCTAAAATATCTTAAATTTCTTATAATTGGGAAAAATTATCCTCTAATGTAGAAAAAGAATTTCATAGCTTAGAAATATTTTTTCACTTGGCAGCTGAAAAGTTTAAAACTGTGTAAATATTATTGACTTACTTCTTAGGGGTAGTTAAATATGTTTGCTCAAAAACAACAAAGAACGTTTAGTGGATTATTCAGGAAATTTAATAACTTTAGGCATCTACAGCACCTAGTACAGATTTTCTTACACATAGTAAGAGCCCAATAAATATTAAGTATATAACAGAATATAAAAAGTAAAGGAGGGAGAATGAGAGATTGAAGAAAAAAGCAAACTCTTACCATAAACTTTGCAGAATTATTGATATCAGAATGCCTTCCTAGACAGCTGAATTACTGAAGATTATGAAGAGTATAGTAACAGTTGTTTGAACAAATGAGGTCATTGGTTTTACTTGAATGTATGTGCATAGGGCCCAAACGTATATTTCTTCTTTTTCTCTGGAGTATGCCTGGAGCACATATTCTAGATGCTAATGAAACAGTGGCAGCAGAACAGACACGTTCTTGCCCTTATCTAGCACTCAGACTCTAGTACTCTAGAGTCTCTGCCTGGGATATTGATTTCATGGAAATTGAGTAGGTTCTTTGATCAGAAAGAGCTTAAAGAGGATGAAAGGAGGATAGTTGTCATTCGGGTCACAGTTAAGAAACATTTACAGGAACAGGAAATTACCGGAAATTGTTTGGATGCTTTGGGAACGTGCAGTCGATGCTCAGCTGATGAAAATCATGATGTTTACACGCCCAGCTCCTTCCGCCTGGAAATGAGAATGTCAAGGTTATAGAAGGAATATGTGCTGTAGGAAGGGAGGCACTTGCAGCACAGCAAACCTGTGCAACGAGGAGAAGACAGTAGCTTTAGGTATGGATCACCAGCCATTGGTTCTCTGTCCTCAGCCCCTCTAATCCTAGGAGATTCTGCCCATCTATTTTTGCCCAGATTTTCAACAGAAATTCTGTGGTGAACTGAAAGGCTTAGCACAGGTGGTAAGTGCTACTTCCATGTTATTTAATAATAGAAATATATATATATACATATACAATATGTATAATATACATATTCATAATAGAATATTATTCTATTATAGAATAGAATGTTATATTATACATATGTAATAGAAATATATATATATACATATATGTGTATATATACATATATGTATATAGGGAGAGGGAGAGAGAGACTTCTCATGCCATAGAAGAATTGGTACATTCATAAAGGTGAGCAATTTTCTGCTCAGTGTATGAGCTCCTCTCCACTAAGATTATAAAATAGTTTATTACTTTTAAAATAATGATAAATGTAATATAGAAGTGCTTATTAACAAGTCCTGTATCTCTAGTTAGAAAGATTTGGGTTATAACAAATTCTAGGAATACAAGCCTGAATATGTTACCTGATATTCAACAGGTACCTAAGAACACCTGAATGTGGTGAGTTTGTGAAATGGATCAGAGATTGGAGATGTTGTGCTGTGAGAACCAGAGCATCCATCAAGGAGAAGGCTGGGGTCTGGGATGTGATCCAGGATAGTCCTGAGTAACAGCAGGCAGTAAGTCTATGCTCTTCATATGCTATCGGTGCACATGCTCTAAATGAACTTAAGTCCTGATTTTGCCACTTTCTAAAGATACTCACTGAGCAAGGCTTGGTGAGATTCTCCATTAAAGTGACACCTGAAGATCTGGTTTCAGGGCTACAAAGCCCTGAAACACATAACAGCAATTATGTGTTTATGTGGGTGTGCACACGTGTGCCGTCATACAAGAACAGAGAATAACATAAAGCTGCACTGTTTAACTTAAATTGTCAAATATCATAACTGTTCATGATTTATCTCAGATGTTCCTTCAGAAGGTTTTACATCTCTTAAAAGAGGCATTCTTAAAAAATTTGTAATTGAGGTTTATGAAGTATAAGGCCAAGTTCATTGAGCCTGATTTTTTTTTTGCTGTTGCTGTTGCCTATATAGAGGTTGGTAGTAGGCTGCTGTATAAAGCAATTCTTTAGTGGAGGATATCCCACAGAGGGGTAGATTTCAATGGGAACTTGATGTGGGGAAGCCAAGGGTAGGAGTTGGAAATAGCATGAATTTGGGGAGTGCTGACTTGCCCAGGCAAAACTCTCTTAAGTGATACCCACTTCTTACCCCTACATCGTACTCTTCATATGTATGGTCAGGCCACCCAAGATGGCTGTTCTCTTGCTCTCTGTACATCCCCTGCTCGACAAGTGCCTGCTTTACCTACACCCTATTCACAGGACTGATCTCCCTAAATACTTTCCCCGGCCCCAGCTAGTGACCGTTCTAACTTGAGATCAAACATCTCCACCATGAGAGCTTATCAGAGGGGTGGTGAGGGGCATGGTCCTCTGCTGGTTTCCCTGGGTAACTGATGTCAATTCCCCCTGTAACTGGTAACCTTCCCCTCCCTCTGGGAGGGAATTTGCTGCCATGTCCGCCGCACACAGTGAGATGTCGCTCCAGGACCTTGCTTCAGATGAGTAAGCTCCCCCATCCATTAAACCGGTGATGTCTCTGTCGCTAACTCCATGTTCTTTCTTTGGTCCGGAAGCCGGGCAAGTACAGACAAGCCTTGTAGGCCTGCAGGCTACAGCCCAGCATCATATTATTCATAACAAAAGTTTTCATCCACTAATCCAGAAGTCAGAGTAAAACATCTTTGTTTTCTGACCTTGAGTGTGTTCAGATTCCAGTTCTATTCCTCCTTTGGGGTGTGACTTGAACTAGAATGAATAGATGGGGCCGAGAAATGTATGTGGTGCTAGAGATATCAGCTAGTTTATAATTGCCAGATTTAGCAAGCAAAAATACAGGATATCTGATTCAATGTGAATTTCAGAGAAACAATGAATCCTGTCTTTAGTATGAGTGTGTCCCCAATATTGCATGGGACATACATATACTAAAAAAAAAAAAAAAAAAAAGTTGTTTATCTGCTTTTCAAGTTTAATTGTATTTATCTGGCAGCCCTTTTTCAGTCCAAACTTTAGTGGAGGAAGCTACCATTGAAAGGTTGCCAGAGTTTCTCTCTAAATATTTGCACAGTGATGTTTGATTGGCCCCCTTTGGATAATCAAATGTAAAGAAAAGGGAGGCTACACCCAGCATCCTGGGCACAGAGTTTCGCAGGAATATTTTTGGTGACTTGTCAAAGGCCACTCACACTTCTCAAGACCTCCTTGGTATGCAGACAAGGTAACAGGGTAAGAAGCAGGCATGTTGGCATTGACCTAGGAGTCTCCTGAGAGGAAAAAATTAAGATTCTCCAATGCCTGTTATTGGAAGTGTTTGCCTAATTGAAGCCTGAATAATGGACTAGGTCCTGACTGAGATCTTTGTAGGGGAACAAAATTCATCACCCCAAAATGTCTCTTTGGCATGACGATTATTTTGAGCTGAAAACAATCAAGGACTAAAAGACTTAGGAAGAAACTTTGACCTTCTTCTTGACTGCCTAAAATAATTGACATAGAGGGCCTGTTCTGAAATAGAACTGTCACATCTGCAAAAAATGTGTGCTAGGTGTGGTGTGGAAAACTCAGCAGGGCCTAGCAATCAGAGTCCCTCTGCCTCCGATTGTCTCTACAGGATCCAGCAAATGTTTACTTACCAAACATTTGCCTTCCTCCCCTTTGAAGTCCCAAACCACTATCCCCAATATCCTCTTTGGTCTTTAGCTGGAGATGGTATTTAAGGTGAGGATTTTGGCCATTTTGGTAAGTTACTCAGTTTTCTTGGGTTTCTCCCATGTATGCATGTCACTAAACTTTTGTTTGATTTTCTCCTGTCAATCTGTCTCAATTTAAGGTTTGCATTTTCTTCACAATAGTTCTTTCTGTGATGTTAGATGTTTTTTTGCCACTCAACATTCATCATGAAGAATAGGTCAAGCACCATCTTCATCTAAGTTACTAAGGTCAGCATGGACTGTTCTGCTGAATTCTAATACATTGTACCTTTTGTCATCCATCCAAAGTAGGTTACTTCAAGCATAAAAGGGGAAGCTAAAAATAATTAACAGGCATCAATTGTTCTATAAAAGGTATCAAATGAGACTTTCTCCAGGGAAACTGGCATGTACTTTCTCCCTACACATTCCTAGAAATTCTAACTTGATTGGTCTGGGGTGGGGGTGGGGGGGACCCTCAGAAGCTCACCAGGTGATTCCCATGAGCACTAGCTTATGAACCACTGACTAGCATCTCCTTGAAGTCTTCTGCACTGTGTCCAATGGGGCCTCATGTCTTTTAAATTCTGAAACCAGCAGTTGACTGTGAGTGAGTATCCAAATTCTGGGTGTCTGTGTTTTGCCCACAATTGTCATTATCCATTGCTTCTTCTGAGTTCTCTTGCTACCCTTTCTCTTTCTTTCCTGTGACTCTACAGATCAGAAGGAAAAGTCTTGAGGCCAGTTTTGTTTATTTTTCTTTTAAGAGAAACTTAATTCTCAAGCAGTCTCTCTGGAACCATGACCTACCACAGAGAAAGTAGATTAAAAATGACTGTGCCCACCGGGAAGAGTGTGTTTACTCATTCCTGAATTCAGGTCGTATTAGTGAACAGAGATTAATGGCACATCCAATTAAGGTGAGCGCTAGGGATTGCATGTGAAATTGCTCAGTCAGTCACTAGCCACAGCATCCCAGCACCTCCAGTTTGCCCAGGGAAGGCACCTGTTGGCTCTTTCGAATGAGAGAAAATCGAATTTATTACTTAACTGGGAGTCAATCTGGTAATGCAGATCTTTTATATCACTGTTTATTGTCTTCTTATAAAAAAAAAACTGAACTAATTTTGAAAACTCGGAAAATGATGTGGCAATCAGTTATCCACACCACATCTGTGGTCTGGGAAGGGGTGCTCCTTAATCGTCTATGTGTCATACCATGTGATACCACTTAACCACTCAGAGGTTATAGGATGAGGGTTGGCAAGGGAACCCAGAGTAGCCATAGACACAGCAGGAAAGGTGACACAAGCCGATATAATTTCCTTTCTCTAGAACATCACCTAAGGGTTGGGGGAGGGCAGTTTACAGGTAGGGGTGGAGCAGAATTTGAAGGTTGGAATGTAAGAAAAGGTGGAGAGATTGTGATGGGTCTCTTGCAACCCAATGATATGAGTGGATCAGGAACTAAGAGAAAGCAGATGCATGCTCTTGAAAGTGTGGTATGAGCATCGATACTAGTCTGTGTGCTGTTATTTCCCACTCTGGGATAAGCAAAGAGAAAGAGAGGTACGTTTTAGAATGTAAAGCAACTTAACATTACTGCTACATCCAAATGTACAATTTTGTGTTTTATCAAAATATTGGTCCATGATGGATTGGGGAGTCATGGGTGGGAGGCGTTTCCTAACCACAGAGAGTTTGACAAGCACTGGGTTAGAAGCAGTGGGTCGTGGTACAGGAAAAAGTAACCACTTGCAGAAGCACAGAGTCATATTCATGGGGCTGAGTATTAATGAAGATTCATGTGAGTAGCCGTTGCTGAAGCCCTTAGGGCCACCTTGAGTCCTAAACCATCTTATCCTATTTTTTCTTGGGTTCTGGTTTATTGATGTTTGGGTGAATTTCTGTTCCTTGCATCTATAACACTGAAGAATATTCAAAGAAAGCAAACAAAGAAAACATCTACAGAACTGTGTTGGGTGTTCTAATTTATTATATAATGAGATTGAGGAATGTGTTTGATTTTTTTCTTTTTGCATATTGTCATACCATTTTAGATTAGAAATGCATGATTTAACTATTTATTGAATTAATGATGGAAGTGTTGTATGGACTGGTGAACCCAAGAGGAAGCCAGCTGGACAGCAGGGAGGAACTATATATGGTTTATGAGAGAAAAAAATGTTCATCGTAAGAAAGGAGCCTGGCACAGTTATTCAGGGTGTAACATGAGTTTGTACTTGATCCTATCCTGACACTCACCCCTGAAGCATCTATGTTCTCTGGATAGTAATGTAAAACTAAGCAAAATGTATCATCAAATAATTCTGCTGGGAGTTCCTTCCTCTTTGCTTGCCAAAAAAAGGGTGGAGCACATGGAAAGTTAGGGGGTTTTCTCCTTATCAGAGACGCAAATGCAGGGGATATTAAGCTCCAGGGAGCTGTAGGGGAGACCTGATACCACAGCATTATTGGTGGTCAAGAGCAGCTCAGTCGCAGGTGTGGGGAGCCGGCCCAGAAAGTTGGCCATGGGCTTGACCAGCAACATGGTGTTGTGGTTTGGAAAGTTTCACCATGGAAGAGGTGAGTGATTGTGGAGTACAATCTAGAAAGATAATGAATGCAACATCTAAGCATACGGGGATGACAGAGATGCAGATAGCAGTGAAGTTACAGGTGAGGCAATTCTACATTTCTTCCTCCTCTTTGAACCAAAAAAAAAATCGGAGACATTCATAAAGACCCAAGCAGGAAGAAGAGCCGATGTCCAGTCATTTTGTAGGCAGTGCTCTTGATCAATTTGATCCGTAAAGTATTGTAACCCAGGAACCAGCTGAGTCACATTGGTGATTTGTATGGGGGATAGTGGAATATACAGACTCAGCCAGAAAAAAAGTAGTTAGGGACGTCTTAGCTGTGAGTATGAGGATAAAGTTACATAGGTAGATTGGGGCATCAATAGTTGAAGACCACAGTTGCCAGGCTCAGGAGCCTGAGTTTATCCTGTAGGTTAGAGGGACCACCGAAGATTATGACAAAGTGGAATAATTAGTGGAAGGACAATTATACAGTATAGATTTAGGTTGAACCTAGAGTGGTGTGCAGCAAGGTTTATACAAGGGGATCTAGTACGAAGTCTGCAGAACTGATGGGAGCCTCAATCAGGGGCATGAAAGAGGAAATGCTAAGGAATGGATGTGAGAGACATTAAGAAAACAAATATTGGACTTCGCTGGTGGCGCAGTGGTTAAGAAACCGCCTGCCAACGCAGGGGACTCGGGTTCAAGCCCTGGTCCGGGAAGATCCCACATGCCGCGGAGCAGCTAAGCCCGTGCACCACAACTACTGAGCCTGTGCTCTAGAGCCTGTGAGCCACAGCTACTGAGCCCACGTGCCACAGCTACTGACGCCCGTGTGCCTAGGCAACAAGAGAAGCCATCGCAATGAAAAGCCTGCGCACCACAACAAAGAGTAGCCCCCGCTCCCCGCAACTACAGAAAGCCAGCACACAGCAAAAAGACCCAACACAGCCAAAAATAAATAAATAAATTTATTTTAAAAAGAAAGCAGGGCTTCCCTGGTGGCGCAGTGGTTGAGAATCCGCCTGCCGATGCAGGGGATACGGGTTCGTGCCCCGGTCCGGGAAGATCCCACGTGCCGCGGAGCGGCTGGGCCCGTGAGCCATGGCCGCAGAGCCTGCGCGTCCGGAGCCTGTGCTCCGCAACGGGAGAGGCCACAACGGTGAGAGGCCCGCGTACCACAAAAAAAAAAAAAAAAAAAGAAAGCAAATATTCATAAGATTGAGGATTTATTACATTTCTATAAAAAAAGAAAGCAAATATTCATAAGATTGAGGATTTATTACATTTCTATGTGGGTAACTTAGTCATTTTCATCTCTTATACTCACTCTAATTGTCATCCAGAACATATATTAAGCTACAATTCAATTAGTCAATATAAAGAGTAAGTTAAATAGACCTAAACACATCCTTCAAGAGTTCTTAATGTAAATAGGAAATCATATATAAATATGCACTGAACAAAGGCTGTAAAATCTCATTGATTAAAAAAGTAATTATTGGGAAAAGAGTCAGATTAAAATAGTAGACATTCTGAGTTACAAAACATTTTAAAAGAAATGAAGTTTTATGGCCTTCCAAGTTTATATAGAACTAGGTTCCCTAGGTAAATGTTACACAGAAGAGGTTTTGTTTTAATTAACAGCTAAATTTTTTATAATGAATATTAATCTTCATATGTAATGTGTTTCTAAGTAATATTTTTAAATCATAATTTTGTAAACACTAAATTTGTCCAATCCATTAAAGACAATTTTGGATAAACTTGATCTGAATTAAAGAGGGCCTTAAGAAATATGTAATTATATTTTATGGAAGTGTAAGGTAACTTAGAAATACAGAAAATAATATAGAATGTGGCAATAAGATATCAACACTTTAATTGTCTACCAAACCATCTGGGCAGAGGTTCTGGAGGAGGAGAAATACAAGGAGTTATTTCCATAGTATGAGAAGCAAAATATTATAAGCTTGAGCCCTTGGCTCCTATATAGTGGTGTAAACTGCTTTATGGGGGCTATGATAAAGCAGGTCATTGAATCTGAAAGTTGAATCAGATATTTGAGGTCTCTCTTAAAGAAGGGCAGATGTGGCAATCCTCTATATGGTATATTTTTAAGGATAATGGGAAGAACGCTTTCTACAAGTTCTTTCCTACTCAAAAGTGTTGCTATTTGCCATTCCAAAATGAGAGGCAATTTCTTTAAATTTCTTATTTTCCAAGGCTAGTAGGATTAGGTATAGGATGGTAACAGTAAACTCTCAACAAGTTGTTTGTGAATCATATTAGGTACTTTATATTTGTAGAAAAGTGGTGTGGGGTACTTACCTTGAAAAGGGTAAGGACATCTTGAAAGGAGGAAAAATGTCCTTCTGCATGGGCAGAAGAGGCTCCCTAACCATGTAGCCAACTTCGGAGTTTGCACATTTGATGGCAATTATTTTACTTATCAAAGTGTCAACACTTCCTGATTTTCAGGAAGTGTTCCATACTGTATATAATCACATACTTCCATACTGTATATAATCACACCATACTGTATATAATCACACCATACTGTATATAATCACACCAATTCTTTTATAATTATGACCTGAGCAGGGGAAAAAAACCTGAAAAAATAAATGAGTCTTGAATTGGCTCTGAATGTGTTCATATAAAACAATCATAACCTACTGTCTTTCAGATCCAGAAACTTTGCTCTTCTTGGGTGAAAACTGTTCTTGAATGATTTAATCCTCTATGTGGGGTAGCTACTTAAAGGATTCATTTTTGTCTAATAAAATAGCATTTTTCTGAGTAGTAATACATGTTCATTGTAGAAAATTTAAAAATATAGGACAATAAAAGAAGTAAAGATGAATGATACCATCTAATGGTAACAACTGTTAACATTTCCTTCTCATAATATTGTGTGTGTGTGTGTGTGTGTGTGTGTGTGTGTGTGTGTATCCAAAGAATACATTATCTTTTGATGTTTGAGGTAAATTGACAAGATAATTAGTAGGAAGTTGGATTATTCTGCCCTTCTCCCTGCACTTTCCAAGATCACAAATAGATAAGACAACTATCTGGCTCCAAAGAGTTGGAAATCTGGACTAAAAAACAAAAAATACTCAGCCATAAATAGAAATGAAATTGAGTTATTTGTAGTGAGGTGGATGGACCTAGAGTCTGTCATACAGAGTGAAGTAAGTCGGAAAGAGAAAAACAAATACCGTATGCTAACACATACATATGGAATCTAAAAAAATAAAAGAAAAGAAATGGTTCTGAAGAACTTAGGGGCAGGATAGGAATAAAGCCGCAGATGTAGAGAATGGACTTGAGGACACAGGGAGGGGGCAGGGTAAGCTGGGGCGAAGTGAGAGAGTGGCATGGACTTATATATACTACCGAATGTAAAATAGATAGCTAGTGGGAAGCAGCCGCATAGCACAGGGAGAGCAGCTCGGTGCTCTGTGACCACCTAGAGGGGTGGGATAGGGAAGGTGGGAGGGAGATGCAAGAGGGAGGAGATATGGGGATATACGTTTATGTATAGCTGATTCACTTCGTTATACAGCAGAAACTAACACACCATTGTAAAGCAATTATACCCCAATAAAGATGTTAAAAAACAAACAACAGCAAAACAAGCAGACCAATAAACAAAACTCTAACTGGTCAAGATGTGAAATGATTGTTGGGTCCCTAATCTTTTACAAGGTGGAAGCACACTGAGAAATCTGCTCTTACCCTAAGGAGGACATTTTCCCAATGGCCTCTTCAGATGTGATCAAGAAGATAATAGAAAAGGAAGGACAACCCAGAGTAAAGACAAGAGCCATGGAACATAATAGACAATGGACTCAGGCACTATTCTTAGGGCTTAGACTGACACCCAACCAAGGAGAAGTCACCAGCTCCAGAGAATCTTAAGATTCTCTTAAGAGAGAATCTACTTATTGACTTAAAGGGAATAAGGAAAAAACATATTCACAGAAATAGATGAAGCACATATGCTTTAAAAAATCTGTTATATGGATTGTAATTGTTGCTTATATTCATTTTTAAACTTCACATTAAAGAAGCTGATATTCCTGTGGCCTTGGAACTAGGCGCTGGCTTTCCAGGAAAAAAGTAACTCAGATAGGGCTATTTTATGGCAATTAAATGGCTTAGAGAAAGGCTTTTTATCAATTCAGAGCCTGTCAAACAAGAAGACATTATCTAAATGGCTTTAAAAATAAGATATTAATTTTATTATTATTCCTCATCCATTTGGGAAAATAAAGTTCATGGGAGAAATGCCATTATTGTGTCTTATTTTAAGTTTGAACAAACAATTCTGTCATACCTTCTGTAAGCTCCCCACCCCCCAATTAAGACAAAGGTTGAGAACTGGGAATTATTCGTCAAAGAAGAATCAATCTGAAAAATAAACGAATTTATATTTCTTCAGAATATAATTCAATAAATTAACGCTGACTCAGTAATTTACTTATCGACTTTTATTTCTTAGGCATCTATATCGTACGTAGCACTATAGACAAATACAATAAAAGCAAAATGTAATGTGACTAGAAATTAGCTTAATTTAAGTCAATTTCCTTCCAATAATTTTAGGACAAATAAGTGAATTTTGATATTTTTTGTAACAGTAACTCTTCATTCCAAACTGTTGATGAATTTAACCATCTCTTGACTTGCTCAAAAGGCGTGTTATCTTGACTTTGGATTTAATTTTACAAAGTGATGTTTCCTAGCTTCATAATAAACTAAACACTGTATTTCCAAGGGACTCAATCAGAAAGGATGGTATATATCCATGTTTCAGTTCCTAAAAATTCCTTTAGATGTCTCTGTTTCATGTCTCATCAGAATCAATACAGCAGGCCACTGGGAAAGACATCGCCTGAAGTTGGCTTCTTAAGGAAGTGAATTTGCCCTTAAAGTTTAAGGACAAACATGGCTCTTTGAAAACAGAATTTAACAAAGTTAATGAAAGAAAAATACAGGTGATGGCATGCAGATACATCATTACTGCTTCATAATACTTATAAGCCAAGAAAAATTATCTACACTGGGGACATGGCCTTTCCTACTTAGCTTGCAGGCAATTCTGTTGCATAATACAATTTTAATAATCTTTGGTTTTGTAGTACAACCTATGTTTTTATTAGAAGATAGCCATTGAAGCTAAAATAACAACAACAAAAAGATCTACGGATTTCTTTATTCTATGACTCGTCTTTTTAAAGGATATAAAATATAGAAATGACTCTGCTTTATTATACATGTGTACACACATCTCTTAGAAATTTAAACATGCTGGGATACAGTGATGTGTTTGGGAAGGGAAAAAGGTATCTGAAAATGTTATTAGACTTGCAGTTAAATGTTATGGATTAAACACACACACTTTACCTTCCCTTTCTACCAAATCCCAATGAAAACAATATTAAAACAGTAAAAAGGTGCTTGATCCAAAAGACAAGAAGAACACGAGATTTTTAAAAAGTCACCAAAATATTGGTAGATGGAAGAGCAGAGTGGAAGGGCCTAAAAGGTAACTGCCTACAGATAGGGGGCAACAAGAAGCAGGTCACAGAGCTCCAGAAGGCACCAAGGACCACTGAAGGAAAAGTAGGAGTGGAGATAAAGCTAAAAGGCTTGATGAAAGTTTTGTATAAACAGCATTTCATTCCTTGCAACGCTGCCCACAATGCAAGTGAGCCTATCAACTACTCCTTTCCTCAGCCCCTGTAAAAGAGAAGAGGTTTGCTTCCTGGAAAAACTGAACCTAGAAAGTTTGGATTTGGGGACATCAGAAACAGTGGAATAAAAGATGTGATGGTACATCAATAAAAGAGGACTTAAGTGAACATCTAAATATTATGTAATGATAAACCCTTTGGCCTTCTCCCCACCTCAACATGCAGAACGTGGGCAGTGGTGGTTTAGATCCAATAGGTAATATATTGGCAGATTTCTTTCTGAAGAACTTGATTGGCTGAAGAGAAAAAAAATCTGCATTTTTGGACATTTCTGGTTCAGGAAAGCAATGAAGCCTACCAGTTGGGATGGTCTGCCACTCAGACAGAGTTATCAATGTGACTAGATAACCAAGGACCACTAGATAGATGAAGAAAGTATCTCATATGAAAGTTAGAGATGAGAACAAGATGAAAGGAACTCAGAAGAAATAAAGTCAACGTAGAAGCAGATGGAAAAAATAAGATAAAGAATCAATGTTCTTAGGGACTCAAGGAATGTATTTTATCTTTGAAGCAATAACAGGAAGTTATAAAAATTTCGGAGAATAAGAAAGTCATAAGAAGTAAAAATAGTTTTAGAAGAAGTAAAAAGTTTAATAGAAGTATAAAAGATAAAGTGAGGACTCTTCCAAAAAATTAGAACAACAAGTGAAAGATAAAGCAACTAGGAAAAAAATTTTGTAATTAGTGAAATAATCAAAGACAAAACATTCAACTATGAGGCCTTTGAGAAAGAACAAAAATAGCAAAGAAAGGGAGGAAAAACCTTAAAGAAAAAATATGAGAAGATTTCTAAGTATTTAAAGCTATGAATTTCTAGGTCAAAAGAATCCTATGAGTCTTCAGAAATGAATGGTAAAAAAATGAACATCAACACATGACATGATGACATTTCAGAACCTTAAGCATCCAAAGAGGAACCTAAAAGCAGCCAGAGAGAATTTACAGGTCATACTTGAAAGACAGTCATCAGACAATGGGGCAGGCCCTTCAAAATCCTCAGGAGAAATGAATTGCAACCAACCTAGAATTCCATACTCTGCCAAATTATCCATCAGCTGTGAATGTAGAATAATATTTTTAGGTGTGTGGCATCGCAAAAAATGTGTACTGTCTCTCAGGACACTACTCAGAGAGCGTGCTCCCCTAGAAAGAGGAATCAGCAGTATGTTATATATGAAAGTTGTTAATCCTAAGTGTTCTCATCACAAGGAAAAAAAAATTTTCTATTTCTTTTACTTTCTATCTATATGAGATGATGAATGTTCACTAAACCTATTCTGGTCATCGTTTCTTGATGTATGGAAGTCAAAGCATTATGCTGTACATCTTAAACTTGTACAGTGCTGTGTGTCAATTATATCTCAATAAATTAGAAAGAAATAAAAAGAGGGGTCAAACAGAAAAGGAGGAAGCCCATGGATCTGAGTAAAAGGGCTACAAAATAGAAGTGAGATGAAGGGCCCAGCTAGGTGATGGTGAAAGGAAGTCCCAGCATGAGAACAGGTAAGTCCAGAAAACAAATTAGCCCAGAGGCCTTCAAGAGGTAGGCTTCCAAAGTAAAAACAGCACTGATATGTTACCAGCTGTGCCTTTGACAGCTGAAAATTATGCTTCCAACAAGCGCCAGTCAGGGATGTAATCAAAATAATATTTTTGTCTTCCGTTGTCCCTTAACAATTTTTTTCTGTGGTTGGTTTTCCCTCCTTTCTTCTGGATAAATTCTCAGAAGTCCACATTGCTAATTGGCTCACTCTTAGAAAAGAAAATGCTCGGTGGGGGGTTGGTGGTGTGATGAATTGGGAGCTTGGGATTGATGTATATACACTAATATGTATAAAATGGATAACTAATAAGAACCTGCTGTATAAAAAAATAAATAAAATAAAATTCAAAAATTCAAAAAAGAAAAGGAAAAGCTCTGGAGGCAGTAACAAGTTCGTTGTTCACCCAGCCTGTGAACCACTTTTCTTTTTGCGCGAAGATAGATCTCATGTCCCAGCCTCTCTTGCAGAGAGGTCAGACGAATGGGTTCTGGCCAAAGGAATGTAAGAGGAAGGGATTTATGACACTTTAGGGACTGGCTCATAAAAATTCCCAATGTAAGAAGCGTTGTGTTCTTTCCCCTTCTAGCAGACTCATGCAGAAATGAACTTGGTGGCTCAGGAGGCCACATGTTGGTGATGGTGGAGCCAGAAAGCGGAAAGAGACTGGATCTCTTTGTTTGGTACTTGGAGCAGAGCCACCTGCCAGTCTCAAGTGATCAAAAAATAAACTTCCATTGTCATGCTATAGCCAAACATTTAGCAGAACTGTCCTCTGGAGACTTGCAAGGTAGACCATGTTTCTAGTAGCTTATGCCTTTGGGGAAGGGTTTGGAAAACGTCAGAATGATGGGCATCACCATGTGCTCTCAGCAAAGTCTTACTAGAAAGAGATGAACTCAGGAAAGAATGGGGGATTTGAAGGCAGAAATGAAAGGGATTAGAGAACGACTAAAAATTTGAGCCCTTGAATTTGGGACTTTCAATTTCAAATATACTCTCGGTATGTAAACTGGAGTATTTGTTCCCAGACTATAACTAAGACTCTGCATTTGGTTTAAGATCCAATCTCTATCCCGTACCTGGGGCAGACCAGCTGCTTTCAGAGGTCAGAGAGGGGCCAGTGTTTTTGCTACACTTTCTGCCCACTTACCTGCCATTTTCAAGCTGTTATTACTGATACTGTGGGTTGTGCGAATGGAGTTCAGTGTGAGGAAGGGGAAAGGGGGCAGAGAATTTCATACTGGCCCTGATTCCGTGTAAAATGGGCAGATGTCTGGAGCCGATTTTTCTCTCTAGGCTGCTTTGGTGGTTCCGCAGGGGTGCCACCTGCTGGGCTCATCTGGCACAACACCTACAGTGCTGGCATGCCTCTTGAGCTTGTCTGTCTACTCAGCCCTGAGTTTAGGGAAACACTTTCTACTGTCTCTTCCTGTTAGAAGTTCATTGCCCCTTACCGAAAGTCCTCTTGGTCAGGGCTAAAAATGGCTCTAGACTATCTCCCTCCCTGAGGTCTGCATCTCCTCCACCAAAAATTTACTTCGTTGCCCAGACAGCTCACCAACTACCCCTCTTGCCTTACATTAAAGCTGTCAGATTCTAGGGAACAAAGCTTGATCTCCCTAAGTTATCCCAGTGAACCCCTTTGGCCAAAGGGTAGCATCCCACCCTGTCCCCTTGGAGAAGGTGAAATTCACAGCCTAGCATCCGAAGCATGCACAGACACACACATGCATATCTCTTCGTAAATCATATCATCATCTCCAATCTCTTGACCCTTTTTATATTCTCCTGTGGTTTTCGAACAGCCTGAATTTTTCTCTGGTTTCTTTTAAAAATCTGCATTTTGGTTTGACACTTCCCTTTGGCATTTCATATATAGTATTTTGCTGTGACTTAGCTGGAATTTCCAGTTTATACTGTTAGATTATCAGAAAAAGTTTTACACTTCTCTTGGAAGATTGAGGAAGAGAATTACAGGCACACACACAAAAACAATTACATAACAGGGGTGTTGAAAATTAAGCAGTTTTAAATTACACACAAAACAGAAAGTTGTATAAGAAACTACCTGCTATCTCTCCACCCCATCTCCCATCTGCACTACGGCAAGGTAGTCCTCAGCATTCGCGGAATGCAAGCAGCCAGAATGGGCTATCTTAGTTCTAAGTCTTTTTAGCAAATCAGCTTCCTCTCTATAGAAGCATGAAGGTGATGGTTGCAAAAGATGGCTTTTTCCATGTCAGATTTTGCCCGTTCCCAAATAGGAAAAACAGCTAAACAAAATGCATTCCTTTGTGTAACTGGTATCTTTTCCTTAAAAGAAAAGTTTAGGCATGGTTAATGGTCTCTTTGTCCATCCCATTTCTAAAATTAGAACTCTCCACTTCAGTCCTTCTCTCTGGGTCATTCTTCCTGACATCTAATCATTCCCCAAGTACAGTCAATTCTATGCTGGTTCAGTGGCTGACATCCTAGAACACTGAAATTAAGAGTGCTGTGGCCAGATTGTCACCTTCATTCTGAAATATCTCATAAAGAAAATGTGAAGAAAAAAATAAGCACATTCACAAGTAAGAAAGGCTACGTGTGACTGGGAGAAAATATTTGCAAGTGATGTGACTGACGAGGGCTTAATTTCCAAAATATACGAACAGTACAGACAACTCGATAACCAAAAAAATGAACAACTCAATTGAAAAATAGGCAGAACAGGGCTTCCCTGGTGGCGCAGTGGTTGAGAGTCCGCCTGCCGAGGCGGGGGACGCGGGTTTGTGCCCCGGTCCGGGAAGATCCCACATGCCGCGGAGCGGCTGGGCCCGTGAGCCATGGCCTCTGAGCCTGCGCGTCCGGAGCCTGTGCTCCGCAACGGGAGAGGCCACAACAGTGAGAGGTCCGTGTACCGCAAAAAAAAAAAAAAAAAAGGCAGAAGACCTAAATAGACATTTCTCCAAAGAAGGCATACAAATGGCAAATAGGCACATGAAAAAAGGCTCAACATCGCTAATTATTAGAGAAATGCAAATGAAAACTACCATGAGGTATCGCCTCACACCAGTCAGAATGGTCATCATCAAAAAATCTACAAACAATAAATGCTGGAGAGGGTGTGGAGAAAAGGGAACCCTCCTACTCTCTGTGGGAAGGTAAATTGGTGCAGCCACTATGGAAAACAATATGGAGTTTTCTTAAAAAACTGAAAATAGAGTTACCATATGATTCAGCATCCCACTAGGCATATCTCTGGAGAAAATTCTAATTTGAAAAGATACATGCACCCCTATGTTCATAGCAGTACTATTTACAATAGGCAAGACATGAAAGCAACCTAAATGTCCACTGACAGACACCTGGATAAAGAAGATGTGGTATATATACAATGGAATATTACTCAGCCTTAAAAAAGAATGAAATAATGCCATTTGCTGTAACAGGGATGGACCTAGAGATGATCATACTAAGTGAAGTAAGTCAGAAAGAGAAAGACAAATATCATATGATATCAGTTATGTGTGGAATCTAAAGTATGATACAAATGAACTTATTTATGAAAAACAAACAGACTCACAGACATAGAAAACAAACTTATGGTTACCAAAGGGGAAAATGGAGGAGGGATAAATTAGGAATTTGTGATTAGCAGATTCAAACAACTACATATAAAATAGATAAACAACAAGGTCCTACTGTAGAGCATAGGGAACTATAGTCAATATCTTGTAATAACCTATAATGGAAAAGAATACGAAAAAGAATGTATATATATATATATATATATATATATATATATATATATATATATATATATATAAATATATAACTGAGTCTCTTTGCTGTACACCAGAAACTAACACAACATTGTAAGTCAACTATACTCCAATTAAAAAAAAAAGGCTATGTCTATAAAGGTTCCCCATCTTTTTCATCTGCAGAAAATACTTATTTTGCAGGTTAGGACTTTCTATCGGTCAGAATAAAGGATGGTTGTTACTGCTTTTCTCAGTTCACATACGCAGAGTTATTTGCCCCATTTTCTGTGATTATGCTACTGTTACTAGCACATCCTATGCTTTGTTGGTGTGTTAAATGACATTTGCATACTGTAAGCGAGAATGCCTTGAGGTTAAGGATCTTATTCACTTTTGTGTCCACATGTGTAAGAACCATGCCTAGAACAAAGGACTCAATAACTGCTAAATGAATGAATAAGTAATTGAATGAAAAAATGAAGGAAAACTAGGGCAAAATCAAATATGATTTCCTTTTGTTAACATTTTTAATCTTACTATAATTTTTTTGTGTGTCTGTCTCCTCCTCTTGACTGTGAGTCCTAGAGGGTATGAATCTTTTCTTGCTTATTTCACTAGCTTCAGCATTTAACATTGTAGCTGGTGCCTAAAATGTAGTAGTTGCTCAGTTAATGTTTGTGACATGAATAAATGCATGCATTAATTTATGAGATGTGCAAGAATAAGCACCCTCTGTAGTCTGTGTCTCATGCTTTCATTATGCCAACTCTTGTCCTCATTTTTGCGGGACTCAAATCTGTAGTTGAAATCCCAAACAAATGACCTTTTGGATTCCCCTCTCTACTACCAACTTCTAAAATATCAGTTTTGTTTTTTAAGATAATAATGTTTGCTTTTTCTTTTCTCCTTTTCTTTTCTCTTCTTTTTCTCTTCTCTCCTCTTCTTTCCTTTTCTTTTCTGTAACCCAGATCTTGAATGAAGACTTAACAAGTGCAGTCAGGATAAGTCTTTTATAGAACTGATACTTTAGTTTATAGGTGCCATCTTCTTTGTCCAGTTAATGCTGTTGGTGTTGGATGACTTAATGAAAATGCCTGAGGCATACAGATAAGAGGACTGCAGAGCAAATTTATTACATGTGTTTCCTTCCTGAATAAGACTTATTGCAGAATGTCCCTGGCCTTAAGTAAAAATAGATAAAATATTAGCATTTTCAAGGCCCTAATCTTATATAACACAAGTGCACTGCTCTTGTTTTAACCCTGGCTTAGCACTGCTTGACATCAGAAGTACACCCAGTCCCCATTTGGAGGCAAAAAGAACAAAATTGCTCTTCCCTGTTCACAAGACGGATCTAGTATGTATATATCCAAAGATCAGCTTTGTATTGCAATCTCTGAAACCATTCTCAGGTCTGCAGTCTGCTTCTCTGTCCAAAAGACAAAAAAACACTGGAAGGATGAATTTTAAAAATCACACTGTTATGGGATACTTGAAAATTTAGTTTGCTCCCAGCTGGGGAAAAAAAAAAAATTAGCCCATAAAGCTGGAGTCAAGGAAAAATTTTAACATAGCAAAACTGGCTAAATCTCTCATGCTCAATTGTGCAACAGAGCAAAATGAGATGAGTGTATTAGTGGCAGTTGAGAAAAATGTTTTTTTTGAATTCAGTTTTATATGCGAGTAATTTAGGAAGTGTAGTATAAATACAAGAGTCATTAAGTACAAAATAGCATCAGCGTCAATGTGAGTTGTATTCCGTCTTTGTTTGGCTCGCTGAGTGACATACCATACCTTAAATCTGATGAAGAAGCTCTTTTGGAGGCTACAATGGAAGGGCATGAAAGCAAACTCTTCAAGCAGCACAGGATCTCCTGGGAAAGGGGTCCCTAAGGCAACGTTTGCCCGCCATCAGAGGAAGCCTTTGTTTCCAACACATGAATGGCGTAAAACCAAGAAGAATCTTCTTGTCAGCCGGCCACCCACTTCCCATGGGAAAATCAAGAGGAATGTGGGCAAGACCAGAGAGCTTCTTGGAGATGGTTTCAAGCCGGGAGGCAGGAGTGAGAAATGCAGCTTGAATCACCGGTCTGTGACACAAGGAAATGTGAGCCCCAGAGCAGCTGTGGCTCCAGGTCTCCTGCACGATTACATCAGTTATTGTTTTGGGTCGGGATGAAAAGGAATAAAATGCCTCCTTCCCCCTACCCTCTGCTGTCCTGAAAAGTTATGGTATGTGAAGTGCGACCCCTTGTAAGTATTGGTTTGAAGTTCGCACTAAGCTAGAGAGAGTTAAGAAACCCACAAAACACACTATAAATCCAAGATCTCAGGGGGAAAATATATTTTTATGAGTCCCTTTTTATTGAGTACTTGTTGAGTCCGGTACAGTATGACCACTTTAACCGGACCAGATATTTCCTATTTGTGACTAACTTAAGGTCATTTTAAGTTTACCTCATGCCTTGCCCTCAGGGTAAAGCCTCAACTCTCGGTACTTGTATACCAGCATCCTCCTCTTTTATGGAAGTTTTCTTTTGTAGCCACTTAGTTCCTTGGAAAATCGGCCATGGTGGTCTCACCTCGAAGCCTTTGCTCCTTAATGGGTTTTCATCTGGATTTCGAATGGTAACCTCAAGATTCAGCCACTTCGAGCTGGGCTTCTACAGTTTGGGTCAAGTCACCCTTCCCTACTTTCCCTCAGCCCTCCAGCTCACACGAATGACCTCTTCTCTAAATCTGTAGCTTCTACATTGCCCCCTGAGGCAGCTGTATCTGCCCTCCCCTGTTACTGGATGTTTCCTCAAGTATCTTCTGGTCTCCATGGCTGCAGATTCCATTGCATCCATCACAGAGTTATGTTTTTATGGAATTTTTTTATGTGTAGCGTGGCAACATCTGTGCTGTTTTATGTGTGAGTGTGTGCGTGTGTTTGTGCACTCACATACTAGTCCTTTTTTTTCTTTTTCTCATTCCAAAGTACACTGATTTATCCACTCTGCTCCCACTCTTGGCAGAAACATCAGCGAACCACCTCTACTAACCCCATCACCATATCAGGGGCGGTAATGCACCAACGCACTCCAGGCTTGCACCGTTCATTCTCTGCGCTGCTCCCCTGCTTACAGAACCTCAGCTCAGACTTGAGGTGGACACAGCTGGCTCAGTAGTTGCGTCAACAGAATAGGCTGCATACTCAATCAGTGTAAAGCATTCTAACAGGGGCTGGGGCAGAGGAAGAATTTCCAGTTAGGAAGACATAAGATGATAATTCACCATTCTTCTGTCCTTAATGAGACCGAATCCATTTAAACATCAGATCATCCAGTTTAGGGTGTCATTTGCATTTATTCATTCATTTGCTCAATTATTCATTCATTAACTCATCTGTCATGTATTGAGATCTAGTCTGTGTGAATACATTTAGGAGGGAGGTGTAGCAGTTATATATTGTCATAATAATGCTACATTATAACCCACCAGAAAACCTTGTAACACACAACAATATAAAGATTTATTTAATTCATAACTCTGTGGGCCAAAGGGGTGTTTTTTTCTTGTTTGAGCCAGGCTTGACTGATCTCAGCTGAGCTCACTGATTTATGTCATTAGCTGGCAGTTTGACAGGGGACTGGCTGGTCTAGGAGGGCCTTGGCTAGGACTGGTGAGACAGCCTGGATTTCTTTCATGTGGTCTTTCATCCTCCAGCAGGCTAACCTGGCCTTGACTACATGATGGTGAGGAGACAAGTATGATGGGAATGAACGAGACCTCTGGAGACGTAGCCTCAGAAATGGCACAGAGTCTCTCCTGTCATATTCTATTGGGCAAAAGAGAGTCAAAAGGAGAGCTCAGATTCAAGGTTGGGGTGGAATGGATGGGGAGTAAATAGCATCTGTTTAAGGGAGAAGCTGCAAAGTCACATGCAAGGCACATGGGTTCAGAGAGGCCATTTGGGCCTCCCATGCATTTGACCTACTACAAGGAGACAGGCAGACAAACCCCAATTTAGAATATAATGTAATAAGGCCAAAAAGGAGTACGTGTATAGTGGTAAGGGAGAAACACATTATTTACAATATTCTTCTACCTTCATTGAAGTGTTTTTAAAGAAACAAGAGGAAGAAGGATGTAGGAAAGAGGCCAATAGACAATTCTTGCTCTTCGTTTCTTCCCTTTTCTTACCAATACACACAGAGACAGTCCTGTGGAGATCTCCATGGTGTTCAAGGCTTGCCAGGGCAGCCATCCAAAGATGTGAGCCTGAGCAGTTTGAAAGTCAGGTTCTATCTGCAGAGGTGATGCGAGTACATGTATTCTTTCTCTGGTAAAGAAGATGCTATTTGGAAACTAAGCTCTTATTGAAAACTTCAGATGCTTTCCTGAGTCTTCAGGGAAGGCTTTTCTGGGTTACATTTTGGTTTTGAAGTCAGTAATGGACGCTAAGCTTCCTTTCAGTTTCTCGTTCTGCATTTATCACTTGGTCTTATTAGATTTCCAGATCTCGCTTGTCTGTCTGATTTAGACTCCTGTCAACTCCCAAGGCAGAGAGGGCTGCCTGCTGTATTTTGCAGAACTTAGTAAATTCTAGCTGTGGGTTGAAATCAATGAATCTTACACTTTCTCATCCTGCAACTCAGAACTTTCAGCATCATACCAATAACCTCTCAAAAAGTCAATTGCTGTGTAACTTTGGGTGTTGTCACAGGAAAAGAGCCGATTAGAACTTCTGTACTGTAGTTCCCCCAGAGCCCTTAGCAACTGAAAATGGAGAAGAGAAGGGAAGTGACTGCATGGTTGAGAAGACTAGCTCACCCCAAAGAGGTGCTTCAAACTCTTGAGTTGCAAAATCTGCTTATTCCTTTTTGAACTCCCAACAGTATCCTATTTTCAGAAGAAATAACTTAAATTGAAAAGCGTAAGAACTTTCTAGCTTTAAGGATCTCATGTTACTGGAATGGCATTGCAGCAGCATTTTCTTTATAAATTTTAAGAATAAGGTAGACAGACGCATGTGTACTAGACTAGATGTGTTGTGTGATACCATTTACCAGAAAACATTTTTTGAGCTTATCAGTTTTCCTTACTTCTTTGCTTTTGACATACTCATCTTGATTTGAGTCTACTTTCTTCACAAAGAGTGTACATGAATTTGTATACAGCTGGTCCTCCATATCCGTGGTTCTGCATCCATGGATTCGACCAAGTGTGGATCAAAAATATTTAAAAAATTCCAGAAAGTTCCCCAAAGCAAAACTTGAATTTTTGCACACTGACAACTTGAAAGTTTGCACACTGGCAACTATTTACATAGCATTTACATTGTAGTACGTTTTATAAGTCATCTAGAGATGATTACAGTATGCAGGAGGATGTGCACTGGTTATATTCAAACAGTTTGCTGTTTTATATAAGGGACTTGAGCATCTGCAGGTTTTGGTGTCTGTGGGGTGTCGTGTACAACAATGTCCCTGGGATACTGAAGAATGACTGCATGTACATATACATGGCACTCAGATTAAGAAATAAAGCTAAAAATATATTCTGAAAACCATTGGTTTAAACCTTTATTTTACAGGTGAATAAACAGAAACAGGAGGAAAAACAACTTGCACAAGATCTAGCTAGTTGTGACGGGTGTCCTGACTCTCATTGCACTCCTCTCATAATTTATAGAAACATGCTTTTACACACGGGATGGCTTAGAAGCTCTGGAGACACTATCCAGAAACTTGTACTGTAGTTTGTTGGAAGGAATGCTATGTACCAGCCAAGTGCAAACAGACGTGACATAAAGGCAGAGTCAACCGAAAGGAGGGGGTACAGACTGTGCTACCTACATGACATAATTAAGACCATAAGTAGCCCTTTCTAGCCCCCAAATATTCCCATTATTACTAGAGTAGCCATGCTTCCCAGTTTGCTGGGATAATCTCGTTTTATCTCTATTATCCTGGTGTGATTAACTTTCACTTTTTTTCCCCAAATTTCTTTCTTTCTTTCTTTCTTTCTTTCTTTCTTTCTTTCTTTCTTTCTTTCTTTCTTTCTTTCTTTCTTTCTTTCTTTCTTTCTTTCTTTCTTTCTTTTCTTTCTTTCTTTCTTCCTTTTAACATCTTTATTGGAGTATAACTGTTTTACAATGGTGTGTTAATTTCTGCTTTACAACAAAGTGAATCAGCTATACATATACATATGTTCCCATATCTCTTCCCTCTTGCGTTTCCCTCTCTCCCACCCTCCCTATCCCACCCCTCTAGGTGGTCACAAAGCACCCAGCTGATCTCCCTGTGCTATGTGGCTGCTTCCCACTAACTATCCACCCTACGTTTGGTAGTGTATATATGTCCATGCCACTCTCTCACTTTGTCACAGCTTACCCTTCCCCCTCCACATATCCTCAAGTTCATGCTCTAATAGGTCTGTGTTTTATTCCCATCCTACCACTAGTCTCTTCATGACATTTTTTTTTCTTAGATTCCATTTACATGTGCTAGCATATGGTATTTGTTTTTCTCCTTCTGACTTACTTCACTCTGTATGACAGACTCCAGGTCTATCCACCTCATTACAACTCAGTTTCATTTCTTTTTATGGCTGAGTAATGTTCCATTGTATATATTTGCCACATCTTCTTTATCCATTCATCTGTTGATGGACACTTAGGTTGCTTCCATGTCCTGGATATTGTAAATAGAGCTGCAATGAACACTGTGGTACATGACTCTTTTTGAATTATGGTTTTCTCAGGGTATATGCCCAGTAGTAAGATTGCAGGGTCGTATGGTAGTTCTATTTGTAGTTTTTTAAGGAACGTCCATACTGTTCTCCATAGTGGCTGTATCGATTTACTTTCCCACCAGCAGTGCAAGAGTGTTCCCTTTTCTCCACACCATCTCCAGCATTTATTGTTTCTAGATTTTTTGATGATGGCATGAGATGATATCTCAAACTTTCACCTTTAAAAGGGTCCCTGTTTAGATAATACATTCCCAACATAGTGGGAATGGCACCATTTCCTTTTTTTTCACAGTAGCTTTATTCTTTTTTTAAAAATCTATTTTTTAAATTGAAGTATAGTTGATTTACGATGTTGTGTTAGTTTCAGGTGTACAGCAAACTGATTCAGTTATACACACATACGTGTGTATATATATATATAAATATATATATATACTCTATAAATATATATGTATATATTCTTTTTCAGATTCTTTTCCATTATAGGTTATTACAAAATATTGAGTATAGTTCCCTGTGCTATACAGTAGATCCTTATTGTTGATCAATTTTATATATAGTCATGTGTATCTGTTAATCACAACCTCCTAATTTATCCCTCACCCCACCTTTCTCCTTTTGCTAATCATGAGTTTGTTTTTACTGGATGACACCATTTCTTTATGTCATATAGGGTTTTCAGTTTCCAAAACCCATTACACTTACTTAATAGAAATATTATTTAGAAATCTAAAACCTCAAAAAACCTTATCATCTATTGAAAGCAATTAGCAAGACAGGATTTAATGAGTTTGAGGGAGACAATGAAAGACAGTCTTCCAAAGGGAAATCACAAGGCCACCAAAGGCAAACTCCTGCCACCTTCCACTGGTGCCAGAGCCAATTCCACTGTGAAGACTGGTCACCTGGAAGGTGGTGCAGGGCCAAGAGAACATTTCTTGCTCAACGGCTTTAATAGACAATTGCCATCTCATTCTCTAAGATGAAAAAGCCAATACAAGTTTAAAAGTACCACCAAGGCCTCAGGAACCTTTTTCCTTTCTAGTAAAAAATTTTCATCAATGCTTTAATTGATTGTTTAATCGTTGCCCTTTTGAAATAATATCATATGTATTCAAAATTTTAATGTATTCATCAGGTTCCCTCCTCCACCCTTATCTTTTCCTTACAATTTTTGTTGAAGAACTTGTGTAGTTTGACCTGTAGAGTTTCTCACACTCTGTTTAACACACACCTTTGTCCTGTGTGTCTCCTGTAAATTGGCAGCTGGCTCCAAAGCCTGATCAGACTACAGGTGGTGGGGTGCTTTTCCATCAAGAGACAAATACTGTCTGGTTGACTGTCATTTTGTGATGTTAGCTCATTGCCTAATTCAGAGGTCAGCAAACCTTTTGAGCCAAATCAGATCCAACTCCTGTTTTTGTAAATAGTTTTATCAGAACACAGCTGTGTTTATGTTTATACTTTGTTTATATGTTGTCTATGGTGACTTTTGCTCCAAAACCAGAACTGAGTAGTTTTAACTGTGCTATGTGCCCTGCAAAGCCTACAGTATTTACTGTCTACCTCTTTATAGAATGGTTTGCTGATCCTTGGCATAATTCATCGATTGTCATTTAAAACGACAATAATCCAATTGTGAGTATGTGTGTATGTGTCTGCATAGTCTTTTAAAGTACAAAATATTCCAGAATTCATACTGGTACCTCCAATTCTAATATAGGATTACAAACTTTTAACTTAAACTCATCTATATTTAAATATTCTTTCTTAAACATTAAGAATCCTGGCCCTCAAAAACACAGGAATGATTGAATTTTAATATTTCATAATTATTCATCCACTTAATTCATATTATATAATAACAACCTAGCAGAAATAAATTAATGATTAATAATTTATTAATAATCTAATAAACATATTTATTATTAATAAACTATTAATTATAATTTATTAATATTATTATCTATTTCTATATATTATATATAAGATATACTTATAATTCTATAAATTATATATTTATATAAATTATACTTTATAAATTAATTTATAAAATTATTTAATTAAATAAAATTAAAAATAATAAATGTATCACCATCAATGTGATCACAAAAGCAATTACATTTTAAAAAATACGGTATCTTCATTCTTGTAACATACTTTATTCTCTACCTTTTGAAATCAGCTATGTCTTAATGATTTTCTGTCTGCTGGATCTGTGCATTTCAGAAAGAGAGGTGTTGAAGTCTCCAACTTTAGTAATAGATTCATCTATTCCTCCTTGCAGTGCTATCAGCTTTCGCTTCATGTATTTGGACGTTCTGTTGTTTAGCACATACACATTAAGGATTACTATGTTTTCTTAGAGCACTGAGCCTTTTGTCATTAAGTAATGCCCCTCTCTCTCCCTGATAACTTTGCTTGCTCTGAAGTCTGCATTATCTGCAATTAATATAGCTACTCCTGCTTTCTTTTGATTGTTGTTAGTATGGTATAACTTTCTTCATCTGTTTACTTTTAATCTATATGTGTCTTTATATTTGAAGTGTGTTCCTTGATTTTTATTGAAGTTGGCAGAGTAGAAAGACCCTGAGCTCACCTCCTCTCATGGGCACACCAAAATTACAACTATTTAAAGACCAGCCATTGATGAAAGAGACCAGAACCTACCAGAAAAGATTTTTCTACAACTAAAGATATAGAGAAGGAGCCACAGCAAGACAGGTATGAGAGGTGGAGTTGAGATATAGTCAAAAAGAGAGAAAAAATGAAGTGGGTTTCTTATAGACAACATAGAGTTGGGTCTTGTTTTTTGATCCACTCTGACAATCTCATTCTTTCAATTGGTGTATTTAGACCATTGACATTTTAAGTGATTTTTGATAGAGTTGGATTAATATCTACCATATTTACTACTGCTTTCTGTTTATTGCCCTTGTTCTTTGTTCCTAGTTTTGTCTTCCACTCTTTTTCTGCCTTTTGTGGCTTTAACTGAGCATTGTATATGATTCCATTATTTTTCTCCTAGCTTAGCATATCAGTTATACTTCTTTTTATAACTTTTATTCATGGTGTCCTAGCTTTTGCAGTATACCTTTACAACTAATCCAAGTCTACTTTTAAATAACACTATACTGCTTCATGGGTAATTCAACTATTTTATAATTACAAAATAATCCATCTCTTGTGTCATTGCTGTCATTCATTTCACTTATACATAAGTGTACGTAAACATGTATGTGGATACATAATGGCATTGTCACTACTATTTTGAACGAAATGTTATCTGTTAGATATAGTGAGAATAAAAAAAATAAAAGTTTTTATTCTACCTTCACTTATTCCTTCTGTGATGCTCTTTTTTTTAAATGTAGACCCTTTTGTGCATTTTTCCTGACGAACTTCTTTTAACATTTCTTATAAGGTAGGTCTACTGGCAAAAAATTCCCTCCATTTTTGTTTTTCTGAGAAAGTGTTTATTTCTCCTTCATTTTTTAGAGATAATTTTTCAGGGTACAGAATTCTAGGTTGGTGGGGTTTTTTCTCTCAGCACCTTAAATATTTCATTCCACTCGTTTTTTGGTTTAACTGGTTTCTGAGATGAATTCAGATGTAATTCTTTGTTCATCTATAGGTAAGGTGTTTTTTTACTCTAGTTTCTTTCAAGACTTTTCATCTTTGAATTTCTACAGTTTGAATACGATATGCCTAGGTGTATTTTTTTCCCCATGAATTTATCCTGCTTGGTGTTCTCTGAGCTTCCTGGTTTGGTGTTGACTTTATTTTGGGAAAATTCTGTCTTTTTTTTCAAACATATCTTCTGTTCCTTTCTCTGCTTTCCTCCTGGTATTCCAATTATGCATATACAGCTCTTACATATTCTGTTCCATTTCATTGTCTTTTTTCTCTTCATTTTTTTATTTTGGCAGTTTCTATTGAGATATCCTCAAACTCAGAGGTTCTTTCCTCAGCCATGTTTAGTCTACTAATAAGCCCATTATAGGCAGTCTTCATTTCTCATATAGCATTTCTTTTTTTTTTTTTTTTCGGTACGCGGGCCTCTCACTGTTGTGGCCTCTCCCATTGCGGAGTAGGCTCCGGATGCGCAGGCTCAGCGGCCATGGCTCACGGGCCCAGCCGCTCCGCGGCACGTGGTATCCTCCCGGACCGGGGCACAAACCCGTGTCCCCTGCATCGGCAGGCGGACTCTCAACCACTGCACCACCAGGGAAGCCCTAGCATTTCTTTTTGATTCTTCCTTAGACTTTCCACATCTCTGCTTACATTGCCCATTATTTCTTGCATTCTATTTGTTAAAGCCCTTAGTATATTAATTATAGTTATTTTAAATTCCCAGTGATAATTCCAATATTGCTGCCATATCTGAGTCTGGTTCTGATCCGTTCAAACTTTGTTTTTTGCTTTTCACTATGTTTGTAATTTTTTCTTGATAGCCGTACATGGTATACTGGGTAAAAGGAACTGCTGTAAATAGACCTCCAGTAATGTTGTGGTTATATGTGGCAGAGGGGAAGCATTCCCCTGATTAGGTCTCCGTCTTTTGTGAGTCTATGATTCTGAACTATGAACTTCACATATTCTTCTCAGTCCACCTCCCCCCCACCCCTTTTTAGGTGGGCCAGGATGGCTAGTGTCATCTGGTGTGGGTATTTCTCTTTTCTCAGTTAGGTTAGGCTTTGATAAAGTCCCAATAGTTTAGGCCTTAGTAAGCTATAAAATAGTTTCTTCTGAGGGAAGACATTTTTAAGAAAAACAATGCTCTGGTGTATTTCAAAATGGTTCCTTTTCCCCCTCCCCGTGCCTGAAGCGTAAGGGGATTTTGTTTTTTTTTCCTGATATTCTCTTTAAGGACCTAGCCAAGCTCCTCGAGGTAAAACTCACAGTGGTGTCAGCAATCCCAGCACTCCCTTACACCCCCATAACCAGGCCCCATGTGGAGTTTTTATCTGTCAGATTTGTCCACACTGAGCCCCCAGCAATTCGTCAATTACAGTTCAGGTCTCATACTCCTGGCACTGGTTCCCACAGAAGTTTGGGGGTTTCTGCTCTGGTAAGTTGTGACTCTCTATATCGCTTGTCTTTCACTGCAGTCTTGGGGGGTAGCAGTTTGCCCTGTGACCATTTCTCTGGTGGATCTAAGAAGAATTGTTGATTTTTCAGTTTGTTCAGTTTTTTACTCATTGTTAGAATAAAGTGATGACTTTCAAGTTCCTTACATGCTGGACTAGAGACTGGAAGTCTGTTCCCTATCTTTTAACCCTCATTTGTCTTAGGACTAAAGTAGGCATGTATTTAACAATCATCCCCATTCCATCTACTAATTTTGGTTTCCTGAAGATTTTTCTCTAAGTGCTTTCGCAGCATAAGCACATAGAGTCAAGATCCTCTTAGTTCTTACATATTGCTAACTGTTTGTACCTTTTATTTTGAAAAGTAAGTTTCACTTGTTAAAAATCTTTGGATCACATCTTCTTTTGTTGAGTATCTTAAACATGTTCCTCCATTTTCTTCAGGCATACCACATTGCTGACCAAAAGTTTAATGGTAACTAAGGCTTACAGGCCCTCAGTGATCTTTGATAATTTCTTGTTTAATCCTCTCCTCTTGAGTGGATAGAACCTATGACTAGTTTCCAACCAATAGAATATGGCAAAGGTGATGGGATTAGGTCACTTAAAAAAAAATAAATGTATTTATTTATGGCTGTGTTGGGTCTTTGTTGCTGCGCGTGGGCTTTCTCTGGTTGAGGTGAGCAGGGGCTACTCTTCTTTGCGGTGCGCGGGCTTCTCATTGCGGTGGCTTCTCTTGTTGAGGAGCACAGGCTCTAGGCATGCGGACTTCAGTAGCTGTGGCTCAAGGGCTCTAGAGCGCAGCCTCAGTAGTTGTGGCACATGGGCTTAGTTGTTCTGCGGCATGTGGGATCTTCCCGGAACAGAGCTTGAATCCATGTCCCCCTGCACTGGCAGACAGATTCTTAACCACTGCACCACCAGGGAAGTCCCTGGTATTAGGTCACTTTAAATAAGGTTCCACTTTGGCAGATTGAAGCAAGAGGCTTTTCCTTGCTGACTTTGAGGAAATAAGTTCTCATGTTGTGAGAGGGCCTATGGAGAAGGTCACATGACAAGAACTATAGGCAGCTTCTAGGAGCTGAGAGAGGCCCCCGTCCAAAGGTCAGCAAGAAAATGGAGACTTCATTTATACATCCACCAGGAAATGAATTCTGCTAATAATCTGAATAATTTTGAGAGCATTTCCCCCAAGTCAAGCATCTAGTTTAGAACATAGTCTAGGCTATACCTTGATTTCAGCCTTGTGAGATCATGTGTAGAGGACCCAGTTAAGGCAAGGAGCAGAGGAGCCAGAGAGCATGGTGGACACACCTGAGCCCAGGGGAGTCATTTTGGGGAGAAGGGACAGAAGCCAAGAGGAGAAAATAATGATAACACCAGAGTGGCTGGATAAGCTTACATTTTGTTCAATGGAAAAGGATGGCAAGAATATAAAGTGGAATTAATTAGACCAGGATTGGCAAACTGTTTTCAGTAAAGAGCCAGACAGTAAATATTTTAGGCCTCTGGGCCATATGGTCTTGGTCACAACTGTTCAACTTTGTCATTGTAGTTCAAAAGCAACCACAGATAATACATAAATGAATGGGCATGTCTGTGTTCCAATAAAACTTTATTGATAAAAAAGGAAGGTGGGCCAGATTGGCAGGTGGGCTGTAGTTTGCTAACCCTTGTGTTATATTCAAGGTGCTGAAAGGAATTTCTTTTAAAAATCATTTTCAGAGGAAATTTCAAACCAAGTAATCAGAAGAGTCTAAAAAATCCCCATGTATCCTTGTCCAGTCTCCATAGTAAAGAACCTTCTGCCATTCTTGTTTCATCAATACCTCAGTCTAACTCTACTCAATTTTTTTTATAGATTTCTTTGTATTCATACTTGAAATGCACAAATATTAGCTATATAATTTTAAGAAATAGATGTACCATGTAACTCACATGCTTGTCACAGCATAGAACTTTAGAAATGGCTGTTTTTAAAAAGTTGTCTTAGTGCCAGTACCTCCTATGGCCTATCAGAGACTCCATGGTGCTAGCCAACCATAGCCTTTTATCTGGTTTCTCAATAAAGAGTTGACGATAACTTATTAGAATGGATCCAAGGGTATCCTGGCTTAAAATATAAGATAGAAACAGCCATTTGGGGGAGTAGAACTAGGGTCTCTCAGAGTAACCCACTATAGCCTTGATCAAAGCTTCTGAAACATTGTAGCTCAACTTGGCATGTAGTAATTCACCTAGTTCATTTGGTTGATATGACAACTTTCGACTTGTCAAGGGGTTGGATACTAGTCTCAGATTTGACCTACCTGCTGACTGCTTCAAAGATATCTATGTTGCCCTGCTTTCTCTTAATAATGAGTGACCCATTTAGAGGCAGGCCAATTTTTCATTTGATTTACCAAAGCAAGTTGTTTATAACTTAGTGGAGAGTTAGGCTTTGGTAAACTGAGCTCTATCAAATGCTCCAACATCATGGTTACCATGTAACCAATAAAAGAACATAGCTGGGTTTGATCTAGTCAAGATGTTTGGTTAACTTCATAGAATAATAATTACTAGGAAATTCTGTCTACCTTTCATCATCCTATGTCATGTTCATAGCATCATTTATGATGCTTACTCATAATGAGATCTTTAAAGCTGAGGATGTGTAATAGAGCCACAATTCAGTGAGGCTTTGATGTTGTGCAGGCTGCCTTTTGTTTGGTTCTGAGATGTTCAACAGGACAAAGGTCCTCTTCATTTTGGGACTCTGTTCAGTTAAGTTGTTCATTCCCTTATTCATTTATTCATTCAATATATATTTCTTGAGTGTATAGTAGAAGGTGGCTGAAATGCTTAGAGATGAAGTGGGGCTTTAGGAGGATATCATTGGTGATGGGCTCTGAAGATGAGAGGGTTTGGGGAGTTGGGGAGGTGTAGGAGATGGGATTTTATTAGGCAATATACAGAAGCTGTGTGGTGATAACCTGGAAGTCTTGAGCAACTCGTGGAGACTGCCATAAACTTGGAAAAGGTGCGTAATGGGACTTGTCCTGATTGTCGCTAAGGCCTATTATGGAGAGGGAGGCTGTGAAGGATAGGAGGGCTTCACCCACAGACCCCTTTCACTCCTTCAGATCTCTGGTTTCAAGTGAAAACTCTCACAATATCTTCCTTGCACTAACACTAATACACCTTTCTTAGAGATCAGAGAAATGTTTAGACTTAAAAAGATCATCTTGTTTACTCTTTTATTATTCAAGGCTGGAACTGAGACCCTGGGACATTATTTTCTCCATTTCATTGAACAAGTTATTATCAAACCAAGTAAAATAACCTGAAGCCGTGTTGTCTTTCCACTCTATCAAATAGATAAATAGGTCAAATAGAGAGTCATCCATGTCGGAGGGACAAAGGGTATTTATTGCCATAGGGGTAGCAGAGTAAATATTCCCTGATGAGGTGATAGAAATAAAGTCTCCTTTTCTCTGGCCTACTAATGTCCTGACTCTAGCATATGTGAGGGTAGAAGAGGTGAGGAAGCCTGACGTGCCCAGCTGGGCAAAGGGGATAAAGAGCAGAGGCTCATAAGAATCTAGGCAGAGAGAAGGGGAAGGACACCTGCTTGCCCCATCTGCCAGGCCATCTCCCTCTCAGATGTTCCTATCCTCAAGGCTCTGTCCCAACATCCACTAACTGGAAAGCACTGTAACTTGCATCGCAGGGGCAAGTTGATGTCAAGTACTTATTCTCCTAATAAGGCAATTAGTACAGAAGAGCCCTAAAACTTTAGCTTTGGTAAATTCTGATTTTGTGGCTTGAGGGAGGTGTACTAGAGAGAAATGTCTGCTTAAGTATACTTTTACTCCCATAGCCATTATTTTGTGTGGAATCCTTTATGGAAATTGCTCTCCTCCTCCATGCCCAGTTTTCAGAAGTTTGACAGAGATGAATTGAATATTATTTGAAATGTTTTTATAAAGGCAAAATGAAACCTGGTCAACAAAAACTAAGCTAGAAGAAAAAAAATGCTCAAGGAAAATTGTCCCTCTTCAATAAAAATCCTACAACACATGTCTAGTCTCATTAATCACCAAATTATCAATATTTTAGTTTAAGTTTGCAACCGTTTCAAAATCCCAGCTGTGCCTAGCTCATTAAAAATAATTTTATTTAATTGAAGCTAATTTTTAATCAGCCTCTTAAGTATTCATGAGAGGTTCCTGAATCAATCAGTAATTTACAAATTTTATTGTTAAATTTGATAAAGATTAATTTATCCATGCCTTCAAAGATAATACATTTGCAATTAAAAAGTCAAATAAAGCTAAATCAAAAATAAAAATTGGTTTGATTTACTTTTTTTGTTTTCATTATTTTATTGAAATATAGTTGATGGACAATATTACATAAGTTACAGGTGTACAACATAATGATTCACAATTTTTAAAGCTTGTATTCCATTTATAGTTACTAGAAAATACTGGCTATATTCCCTGTGTTGTACAATACATGCTTGTAGATTACTTATTTCATACACAGTAGTTTGTACCCCTTAATCCTCTACCCTTATCTTGACCCTCCCCTCTTCCCTCTCCTCACTGGTAACCACTAGTTTGTTCTCTGTATTAGCGAGTCTGCTTCTTTTTTGCTATAGTCACTAGTTTGTTTTAGTTTCTAGATTCCAAATATAAGTGATATCATACAGTACTTGTATTTCTCAGTCTGACTTATTTTACTTAACGTAATACCCTTCAGGTCCACCCATGTTGTGGCAAATGGCAAAATGTCATTATTTTTTATGGCTGAGTAGTATTCCATTGTGTCCATTGTATGTATACACACACACATATCACAACTTCCTTATCCATTCTTCTGTTGATGGACACTTAGGTTGCTTTCATATCTTGGCTATTGTAAATAATGATGCTGTGAACATTAGGGTGCATGTATCATTTCGATTTACTTCTGATATTTGTGTGTAACTGAAACATACACCACCAGTGCCTACCACATCCTAGATATTACCATTTCAGTGTGCTCAGTTCACTTCCATCTGCCAGTATCATCACTTATATGCCTGAGAGTTTTTCTCAGAAGCCAACTCTATCATGTGTCACACAGATCAGTAGTACCATTACCGCCCAGCTCCAGGAGTAGACCTCAACCAATGACTCTTGAGTGTGTCAATGTGAACATCCCAATTCCTGCATCCCAAGGGTGGGAATCAAAGGGTAGAAGTAAGAGTGACCTCATTTACCATTACTCCTAGTAATGCACTTGACTGATTCAGACTCCCATCACAGCAACTTCAGGTTCTGTTGGTCTAGAGATCCTGATGTCAAGTAGAAAGATATTTCTACCAAGAGTATATAGTAAGAGTTATACTAAACTAAAATTTGGTTACCATCAAGTCATTTTGTGTTCATCATGCCAGTTGATTGGTAATTGCTGGGATAATTGACTTGATTATCAAGAGGAGACAGTGTTACTGTTACTTAAGTGGGCAGAGAGAAGTATTTCTAAAAATTGGGAGATCTACAAGTATTTACATTTGATGCTTCTATGTCTAGTAATAGACGTAAATGGATCTCTGCAGAAACAAAGGCCTGATAAATGCAGTTACTAATAGCATCTACCTCATTGGTATATTATCAGAATAAGTAAGTTAATATTTGTAAAGTATTTAGAATATTGCCTGACAAAGAAGTTACAAATAGACCACTGGAACAGAATCGAGAGCCTATAAACCCAAGCATATAGGATGATCAACACATATTTGACAAAGGATCCAAGAATACTCGATAGAGAAAAGACAGTCTCTTTAGTAAATGGTGCTGAGAAACTGGATATTCACATGTAGAAGAATGAAACTTGACCCCTATCTTATAACACTCACAAAAAGTAACTCCAGATAGATTGACTTAGACATGGGTCTTGGTAATGATTTTTTAAAAATCACATGTAAATCACAGCAACAAAATAAAAAATAAACCAGTGGGATTATATCAAACTAAAAAGTTCCTGGACAGTGAAAGAAACCGTCAACAAAGTGAAAGACACTATGAAATGGAAAAAAAAAATTGCAAATTATATATCTAATAAAAGGTTAATATCCAAAATATATAGAGCTCATACAACTCAATAGTAAAAAGCCAAATAATCCAATTAAAAAATGGAGAAAAGACCATAATAGACATTTCTCCAAAGAAGATAAACAAATGGCCAACAGGTACACAAAAAGATGCTCAACATCACTAGTCATTAGGGAAATGCAAATTAAAACCACAAAGAGATATCACCTCACACTTGTTAGAATGGCTGTCATCAAAAAGACAAGAGAATAAATGATGGCATGGATGTAGATAAAAGGCAACCCTTGTGTACTGTTGGAGGGTTTGTAAATTGATGCAGCCACTATAGAAAACAGTATGGAGGTTCTTTAAAAAATTAAAAATAGAAATAAATACCATAAGATCCAGCAATTCCACTTCTGGGATATCTGCACTCTCCCTGTTCAGAGCAGCATTATTTACAATACCCAAGACTTGGAAATAACCTGAGTCCATTGACTGATGAATGGATAAAAAAGTTGTGAGATACACACACACACACACACACGCACACACACACACACTGGAATATTTTTCAGCCATAGAAAATGAGGAAACCCCACCATGTGCAACAACATGGATGCACCTTGAAGGCATTATGCTTAGTGAAATAAGTCAGACAGAGAAAGACACATACTGTCTGATCTCACATATGTGGAATCTTAAAAAAATATATATATATGTTAAAATAAAATAATATTTAAAGTTTTCTTTTTCTTTGGAGGAAGTAATGGTAGATTTATATTTAAAACTGTTTTTAAAACAAAATTTAGAAAGTGATGTTTTCTGGCTATGTTAAAGTTATTGGCATTCTTGAACGAGGGAGATTTTTGTTAGAAATAACTTGATACATGTACTAACTAAAATAAATCTATGTCCAATTTTTTTTTTTTTTTTGCGGAGTAGTGAAAAACTAACATATTGGCTTCTATTTCATGTGCAAATTATCAAATAAACAAGTGAATTAAAGCACTAAGACTGGCTTCATCATGCATTGTTGGTTAGACCTTAAACTCAATATTGAGGTTCCAAGTTACTTAGAATTTCACAGCAAGTTTAAATATGCTGTGAACTTGGCAGTTTCTTTTGTTGCTTTCTCCCTGCAGGTCCAAGATGGAGATGGCTCTCAAGGCATAAAAATACTTTTGCATGTTGCAGGCATAGGGGATTTAAAATAGATGTTTTGGAAACCTTTCTCTAGCAAGTGGTAGGATTCTATATGCCAAGAGTCTCGGAGGGCTTGGATAAGAGTCTTTAATTAGAAGTTTTTCTATTCTAGAGCAAAAAGATACTAGATTCAATTTCATATGTTAGTTGTAGAGTTACAGGAACACTCTGGAACATATTCAGGGCAATCTCTGTCCTCATTTAGACATAGCCCCAGAGATAAAATCTGCTTGTTGTAAACTCAGACTTAACTCCTGTGACTTCAGTTGACAGTTGGTAAGTTGGCTTTAGTGTGACAAGCCAGGCTCAGTCTGATTTATTGTGTTACCCTGGTTGCTGGCACAGAGGAGAAAGTTGATTTGACTGATTTGACTTGTTTTGGTTGCCTCCTGACAAGGTTTTCCTAACTTCATTCCTAGCCAAGCATCTGAGCTACTTTCTTTTCCCTGTTGCTTTCAAGCATGCTACACTGACAGCTTTATCAATACATCTTTTTTCCTCTTTTCCAGAGCTACTGCTATTTCATTCCACCACTAAATTAAAGCACCCAGTTACATGAGGATTTTCCCCCATTTCCCCTGGCCTTTTTTCCTTAGCACTGGATCTCCTGGGACCTTAACCAAAGCTAGTGATGACTTCTATTTGCATATGGATGGTACGACCATGAGATTTTCTTGCCAAGCTTTAATTAAAGGTTTTTTTTTTCTGATTTCAAAAGCAACATAGACTAATAGTGAAAAACACTATGAAATATGAGATATAAAAATGGAAAGTCATCCATTATTCCATCCCTGAGAAGTTTTATGTATGTTATTATAGATATTTTTTCCCCTATGGGACTACTTTTAAAGGGATTCTATTATATATTCTCTTTTGCTACTTGAATTGTCCATCATACTCATCATGGTCCTATAGAATATAAACAAAGCTATAATGTTTGTTACTCTCTGAGAGGGTGTGGATTTGTCTAATTATTCTTTACTAGGATTCATCTGGATTGCTTTTTCCCCTTCTAAATACGTTCACTAATTTTCTATTACAAGAGGACACCTAGTTTCAGTAAGGAGATTTCTTCATTGAATTCTGGATTAAGACATAGTGTTAAAAATACACACACGTACACACACACATTTACAGTCAGTATTAAAATATTTAAGAATAGGTTCAACATAGGTATTGACCAATCAAAACAAATGTCAGCCCTGAGAAATCTGTTTTCCACTATGACGAATATGTTAACTGATGCACAAACATAAAAGAGATCAACTTTAGACAACAAACACAACTTATGTGAAAGTTAACCACCCAAAGGTAATGTCTGGATTCATTAACTCTCTCAACTTTTTCCATTACAACTTATCCTAATCCTTATCTTTCTCTCTTTATAAACCTTAGCTGAACATGTAAGTCTTGTATTAGCTTTAGCCTCATGCTTAATTTGGTTCCCAAACCAAAACTCTTTTAACCTCAGTCCACTGACTTTTCTTTTTGAGAACTTTGTCATTTTCCCTTTGGACAGTGGTTCTCAAAAGCTTGATATTTGCCTCCCATGGGACACTGGAGAGGTCTGGAGACATTTTTGGTTGTCCCACTGGGGGAAAGGCAGTGCTCCTGGCATCTAGGAGGTAAAGACAGGGATGTTGTTAAGTGCCCTATAGTACACAGGACAGGCCCCACAAAAAAAGAACTATCTGACCCAAATTCTCCATAGCACTGCTTTAGGTTGAGGGTATCAGCTCACTGCCTCCAAGATGATCTTCAGGGAGTTGGTAAACACTGTGCACAAACAACCACAGTCACAGAAGATTTGTACTTGATAACTCACTTTGCTTTTCTCCTCAAAATAATTGAATTGTGTAGCTGCTTTGAGAAGCTCTAGCAATGCTTAGAGAGTGACTGATTCTCTCACCATGTTAGGTCTTGAATTGTGTCCCCTCCTTCCCCATACTCACATGTTGAAGTTCTAACCCCGTACTTCAGAAGGTGACCTTATTTGGAAATAGGGTCATTGCAGATGTAATTAGTTCAGATGAGGTCTTTAGGACGGGCCCTAATCCAACGTGACTGGCGTCCTTAGAAATTTTCCCCCAGACACAGGCACAGGGAGAACACTGCGTGAAAATGAAGGCAGAGATCAGGGTCATGTTTGGACAGGCCAAGGAATGCCAAAGATTGCCAGTAACCCGCGAGAAGCTTTTGTACTTTGTTACTGTTTCCTGCTGGGTTAGGTTTCATTTAAAGAGGGCTACTTAAAATACGTGTTAAAGATGGAAACTTAGAGAAATAAAAACAGAATTTAACTCATTATGTTTCTTATAAAGCTCCTTCCTCTATCTTCTAAGAAGTTATTGTGTTAGGAGTTGTTTTCTCTCAATACGGTCTTAATCTTTCTTATCTTCCATTTTTACCCGTCAGCCTCTGCTTCTAAGGATGTCCCTTCAAAATCTCCTACTTAGACCCAACAACTCCTTTTTCCTCTTTTACATTCTATATCCTTTTTTCTACTAAAGGAAAGTCTTTGTTTTTAGCATGCTGTGTTTTTAGCTCATACACTTTTGATACTTTGTTTGGAACCACGACATGACATGCTTGTTACTGCTCTTCATCTCCAGCCATCATCCTACCCGCTTGCTTCCATCTATCATCATTCATTTCAAATCCTGTCCTTTTTTATCTATGTATGCAGAGTTTGATTTTCCCAAAAGCCTAACTTAAAACATACTATCTACCTTCCACTTACAACAATTCATATAAATATTATCACATTATTCTAAACTTTCTTTTCCTCCTGGACATATAATTCCCAACGGTTCCTCTTAAAACCACTTTTAATATAGTTTTTTATTATATAAGAACACACGTGAGTAATATACAAAATATAATGAAATATATATTAAAATTTGGATAAACAGACTATTTCAACATTAAGGGAGATTAGGGTAGTTCCCATTCTCCTTTTCTGCCATTTTACAAATAAGGAAGCTAAACCAGAATATAGCATTTGTGAGATAGTTTTGTGTATGTGGAAGGTGCGGGAGGAGGAGAAAAGGAGATGGAAAAGATGGGGGTTTAAGATAAGTGAGGAGGAAGGGAGAGCAGGAAGTCAACTCCATGGCTGAGAAAAGGTCACAAAGGAGGAAGTGAAAGCAACGGAGTTTGAACTTCCATCTCCCATCATCAAGTACTGTGTCTTTTCCCACTACATCACAGCTCTGGAAATTCCTATCTACAATTAAAGTAAGGGGATTTGTTTAGGGAAGATTTGAATTTTCCCCAGCAGAGAGAAAAGTTCAGTTTATAGAAATCACCCATTCTTTTTTCTGGATTGACATAGTTGTGTGTGGCCAGCACATGGCTCAGAGATTGACATGTCTAAGTCTGTTTGTTTCTGATGCTTCAAGGAGTCTTTAATAATTAAAGAAGGGTCCTTTGTTTTTGCTTGGAAGATGAAAGCAAACATAATGACTCACAGAGTTTTGCAGGAGTTGGTGAAGTCTGCTGCAGTATAATTTATCCATAACAGTGCCAACCTTGAAATAGCATTGCTTTCCTCTGTTTCCTTTGGAAAATTAGAATTTTGTCTCTGCAGAAAATAGATATGAATCAAGTACAAGAGCTAATGGTTAAGTAAACTCTCTCTTCCTATCTCTATATTTCAGACTCAAACATTTTGGAAGTTTTTTGTTTTTATAGAAATCCGATTTTGTCACTTTACTGAAAATCAAGAGTATAATTAAGCTAATTAACATTTTAAAATCCGATTGGAGCAGAAGTTTTAACTCTCTTAAGAGAGCTATAACTACAGATATTCCAGTTGTATGCTAATAATCAAACGTTATCAAAACACTTTTGTGAAGGAACTCTACTTAGCCACACTGTTCTTATTAGTTCCAAATTATTTTCCATACAAGAAAGTAATACAATTTTACATCTTAAAGTATTCCAGATCCAACTCTCCATCCCTAATTGGTAGACATCAGAAAGTTTTGCATTATCAATTAAAACATAATAAGCACATATTCCTAGACATATAAAGGTGCACTCAACTTTTTTGCATATTTTTTTATGGGCACTAAGATGTTACAAACAGCGGAAGAGTGATGATTGAGGTAAATTAATGCACTTAAATGGTTTATCGAGGTTCCATGTCAAGGCAACTTATTGAAGACTATTATAACTTTTTCTTTAGTCCAGGAAAACACAGAAGTATTTGCCACTTATTTCTGAGAAATGAGTGCAACTTATGGTAAATGTGACACAAATATCAGATTTGTCTATACTGGTAGTCTTTGTTCAGAGGTGTGGGACCATAAAATGATAATGCATGTTGAAATTGTGCAAATGATCTTAATAATCAATGGGAAAAATTATGATTGCACCATTATCTTTAAACATTTTTGTCAAAACATGAAGAACTCCCTTACATTGCTTATAAATATATAGAGAAATGGAAAGAACAGTAATACTAATATTTATTTAGTACATTGTAATTTAAAACATTACAACATTGAGAATTGTGTTACATTTATTTGCAAAGTCTTATCCAAAGTATTTTTAACAGTATTTGCTTTTTCCTTCTCGTCCTAGAATGTATTTTGTTTTAATTGAAGTATATTGATTTACAATGTTGTGTTACTTTCAGGTGTACAGCACAGTGATTCAGTTATAAATACATACATACATATATACATACATATTCTTTTTCAGATTCTTTTTCCTTATAGGTTAGTATAAAATATTGAGTATAGTTCCCTGTGCTTTACAGTAGGTCTTTATTAGTTATCTGTTTTATTTATAGTACTGTGCATATGTTAATCCCAACCTCCTATAACTTATGACATGGAGAGAGCATCTTTTCTCCACTTTGGTGACTCGGTTTGGTCCTTTCTAAGTATGGATCAGCTTCCAACATTTTCTCTTCTGTACTTTCAATGTCATAAAATACCCCCTAGAATTCCCTTAATGGGAATTTTTCTGCCTGTGTCACTTCTGGGCCATCTCTTTGTCACAATCACTTTCCCCATTAATGTCGCTAAGGTCACCTTTGCTAAGTTCCTTTGTTGCATGGCTGGAATCTCTGGAACAGCGGAGGTGTCAACATCCCCATCTTCTAATCACATCCAAATTCACTTTCAGTGTTACCACTTTCCATACTTTCATCTGTTGGTCAATTTCCTCTTTTGACAGTCCATTTTTGTAAAATGGGAGACAAGGAGGCGACACAGACAAATGCTTTCCTGTTTTTGTGTGACTGAATAACAGATGTGCAGGAGCCACTCACTGACAGGCCTGGAAAAGAATGATGAGGTTGATCACGGATCAACCTGTGCATCTATGTAGTGATGTGTGGTCTAAAGAGATAGCACCAAAGTGTTTATGCAATTATTCACATTTAATATATCATGGTGACTAAAATTTGAAAAGTGGTGTTGGAGGACTGGTATTATTTAACTAAACCATGGTATTTAAAATTTTGCATATCATAACTGTAAAATAGAGACTACCTGTATTAACCAAGCAGGACAATTACAAATTATAGAAGGAATTGTGTCTTTTGTGGGAAAACACAAATTTTCATAATATATCATATATATATGGTATATATATGTATCAACATAAATTCATAGATTAAACAACAAGGAGAGTTGATTCTCAGAGTTCTGTTTTATGTGTTTTGTTTTATTTCATTTAATTTATTTATTTCATACTCGAGTCTGAGGCATACACAAATGTGTACGTCCTGCGGATTTTCATTCCCACAGGAGCTGGCAGATTCTTAGCTATTCAGGCAGGGACCAGTGCTTTACTTGAGAAATTGTAAAGATAGGAGATGCTTTGTAATGTAAACTGATGAACTGTGGCTCCATAACTGTCTTCTTCACCTTGCTAGTACAATTTTTTTAAATAGATCTTTATTGGAGTATAATTGCTTCACAATATTGTGTTAGATTCTGTTGTACACGGTTTCCAAACAGATTCCTGGGCTTTGTCCTTTCTTCTTCTGGTCTTGTTTTCCAACAAATCTATTTTATCTTATCTATTCCATTACTGTCTAGCAAATCCAGTTGAGCTAAGCACCAAGTTACTTTTTGTGGAAGGGTTTTCATAGCACTGTGTAATTTTCTGTGCTTCCAGGAAGGATGGGGAGTGCAGAGGAGAGGAGTGGAGGCAACAGAGGCTGTGGAACCCAGCCAAAGGTCTGACTTGGGTGTGAACTCCAGTGTGGTCACCCATAGACTGTGATCTTGGGCAATTTGGGTCCTCTGTCCAAACCTCAGTTTTCTCAGTCCTAATTGGATAAGTCCCTTCATTCAGGATGAAGGGCTATGAGGACTCAAGCAGTAGCTCCCATTGCTTGATACTGGTTGCCCAGAAGGTTTCGCTCTTTTGAAGAAAACCAGGAAGTTAAATCAGGAAGTGGTCAGGGCAAAAGAATTCTGCCACAATTAGTCCTGTCTGTGATGGTTTTGGAAAAGAGAGTGGTGACAGAACTCCTGTGTATTTTTGGACTCTGGACTGGAGACTCTGCTAATATCTAAAAGAAGTTAGAATTTTAAGTATTCTGAAATGAGGTAAAATTCTCATGTCAGAAAGTCAGATGGCTCAGCCAGTTGACTGTATCTTTCTGCCAGAAGTTTATTCTTGGCACAATCAGCAGTGGCTAGTGGAGACCAGAGGGTCCAGAGTATGTAGAATTGTTCCTGCTACTATGAGAACGATTTGCCCAGTTGTGTGGAGCAGGTAGCAAAACATATCTAGTACCTCTAAGTTTATAGTTTCCTAAGATGACATTTTTGAGACAATAGCAGTTATGAGATATGGGCCATTTGACATGTTTGTTCAATCAGATTTAATGTACGATTGTACCTTGAAGAGCAAAATTATGTTCATGTCCTTTGGTGTGGCCCACTGAAATAGTGCCTGGTTCTCATTTTAATGCATACTCCTGTCCAAAGCTGCTTCTTTTGTGTTCAGGAAAATTTAACTTCTAATGAATGTCCTTCTTGCTGGTCACTTGCTAACTCACTCTAAGAATAAAATACTGTTATTGGGAAGAGGGAAAGTGATAAGGATTCAAATAAAGGCAAGTTCTTTGTATCTTACTTTTTTCCAGAATTCTGCTTGGACTGCCCTTACGTCCCTCAGACATGGACAATTTCAACAAACTGAACAATTTACGATTTACAATCTTGTATAAGATCTGGGAGCTAGAGGAGGAAGTGGGCAGAAGTAAAGGTGTGGCAGGCTGCACGCCTGATGCAAATGTTCTGGCAATCTCCCTCCCCCTCTCTTCCACCAGTATACTCTTCTCTCTCTTTTCCTTCTTCATTCTTCTCTCCTGTCCTTTAAAACATTTTTTTCTTAGCCTTTTTACACTTCTTTTTTTAAAATTTTAATTTTATTGGAGTAGAGTTGATTTACAATGTTGTGTTAGTTTCAGGTGTCCAGCAAAGTGATTCAGTTACACATATACATATATTCGTTCTTTTTTGGATTCTTTTCTTGTATAGGTTATCACAGAATATTGAGTAGAGTTCCATGAGCTATACAGTAGGTCCTTGTTGGTTATCTATCTTATATATAGTAGTGTCTTTACGCTTGTTTGAAAATTGGCCACCAGGCATCGTGTTGCCTGGGCTGCTGTGGCATGGCACACCTCTGAGAATCTCAGCAAGCACAGATCTCTGCATTTCAAAAGTGTGGTTTCTCTACTATTTATTCCATCTATGATGATGCAGAGGGCTTTCTCCACCTAATCACTGAGCTTCCATTCTTTCGTGTCTAATACCAACCACAGATCTTCCTCGACTTACTATGGGGTTATGTCCCGATAAACCCGTCGTAAGTCGAAAATATCATCAGCCGAAAGTGTATTTACCTAACTTAGCATCAGAGTTGAAGCCTGCACACCACCATAAAGTCGAAAAATCATTGTTGAATCGTCATTACGTCTGGATCTTCCATATCGGCTCTTTCTTTCTTGCCTATTCCCAGAGTCTGTTCCAATGCTCAAGTGCACATTTACACTTTAATGCTGCAGAGAATTTGGCACCAGCTAAAAGGAGCTGAGCCCTACATTTCTTGATTCCTTTGCACAGATTTAAGCCATGAAACAACCCTTTCTAGATACCCCCAGCATCACTCTGTCCTCACCTCTTGCCATTTCTTGCCATTTCTTCCTAGACCCTGACATCTTCAAAGCACAGAAGTCTCCGTGGTACTCTGAACGGGCCGCCCATTCTCCACTGTTCTGGCCCCAGGCTGAGCTGTTTCTGGACAATGTTTATTCTTTCTGGTTTAAATCCTAGATTTATCCCTCCTGTGGCTTCTGATTGAAATGCTTTTTCTTTTCTTTTGTATTTTTTCTTTTCTCACAGCTTTCTTCACCATCCTTGCTGAAGTTGGCCTGGTTTCTGACTGATGCTTTTGTTTTTTCCCTTCCAGTTTTCTTTTAAACTATTGTTCTCACAGATAATTTAAAAGCCTGATGAACTCTGGATTGAGATGTCCTGGATTGTTTCATTCTGATCTCCGTGCCTTTTAGTAGAATTTGCCTCAGTTCTGACATTTTAAATGAACACAGTGTGAATTTTAACAAAATTTCATTTCTTAAAATGAAATTTTAACAAAATTTCATTTTAAAAAATTCCTCCTGTCTGCCTCTCTTCTTCACTACTGTTTACTAGTGCTGTCATGTTAGAGTCTCTATATTTCTCTCTAGCCTCTTAAGAATTCATTAGTGGTCATTGTCACTGCCTCATAGTACCAAGTTAGTTGATTTGGGAAAATGATAGATTCTAGGTATGCCTGACCTTTACATTCCCTCTTGTAGAAAGGATATGAGTGATAATAGGTCTCTGTTTGGCATTGTTTCTTTCCCATATATTTAGAAAGACAATCTGTCTGCTCTTATGTCTTTGGTGGTTGAGATTCTCCATATACATTTTTAAATCTTATCATTTCATGAAAGACCTAGACGAGATAAATCATGAGCTCAATGCTAATAATGTTCAGATTGACATTTGTAATCTGTTTTACAAACAAATATTTATTCCTTTCACTTGAGAACAATTTAACTAGTAAAATAAACAATTTACTATATATTTTGTTCTCTTTTCTATTCTGAGGCAAACTTTTTTATGAGAGTATGAATTTAATAACAGTAAATATCTTATGAGATGATTATATATGCATCTTTCACTACTTTGTGTATTCTTTTTAGGACATGGAGCAATTATTCATCCTTATTACTCACAAAGTGCCTGAAATAAATTTGGTCCTCATCAAACTTGAATAACTGAAGCCATTAGTGAAAAAAAATTTTAAGGTTCAAATTTGGAATTAATGTTGTTAAACATTCTTGTCTGTTGAGGTTCTGGTAAAATTATTTAAAGGTGTACATCATATAACTCAGGAAACCATGGCTTATTAGAAGGAACAGTGGCCTTAGATTCAGAAGACAAAGCTCAATCAAAGATATGTCCTGCTATTTCATTGAACTTTCTAAGCTCAATTTCCTCAAATGTTACACAGGGAATAATACATCTGAAAGTGTTAGTGGGAAAAATAAATGAGAAAAGAAAGTGTTTTTCACTGTGTCAGCAGGCACATAATAAATACTTTAAAAAATACTAGAAGCTTCTCTCTCTGCTTTCCATTATCCATTCTTTAAAATGTAAGAATGAATATTTATACATGTTTAATTTTTCTCAGGTAAAATTATTAAATTCTATCCTTAAAAAATTTATCTGTTGGTTTCTGAAGATCAGTGCAGTGGAAGGCATTTTTGCTCTTAGCATCAAATGATCTGGAGGACTTTTGCTTCTGGGAAGGTTAGACCGAGGTGCTAGTGGAAGACTCCTTGGCAGAAAACAACTATGAATTCGAGTTTAATGCAAAGCTATTACCTGAAGAATGAACAGAAGCATTCTTGTGTGTACACTCAGAGGAAAGAACTCTGGGGCTGTTAGTTCCTCAAGTTCCTCATTCTTGCATCTTTCAGCCCAGCACTAAGTACAGTCTGAACAATTCCTGCAGTGGAGGTGGAAACCTACCAGCTTTCGGGTCACGGGAACAAGAAGACTGAAGCCAGGGAAACGTGGCTGTTGAAAGGAGTATGGGGGTCCCAGAATGGAAAGAGCCAGAGAAGGGATTCAAAAATTCTGTCTGTCTACAGAGCCGACTCATCTCTGGTCCATGCTCTGTTGAACAGAGCAACTCAACTAAAGAGAAAAAGTCTGAAGAGAGATTAGAGCTGCTGCCCCCAAATCAGAATCTCAGTGTAAACCCCGCCAAAATCATTGCCCACTAAAATGAAAGATACCACATGTGCAAGTCTATTCACAGGGGAACAAAAGCCTGCCTGAGAAAGATACAACATAAAGGAAAGCTTGACCAAAAGTCGAGTAGAGTTACCTTCCTGATGATACTACGTGAGCACCTGGACCCAGTCACACCTCTCCATGAACATTCCCATTGTGAACCAGTAACTTTCCTATATGGCTTAAGCCTCTTTGATTTGGAGTGATTCCATTTGTGGCCAGAATCTTTGTGTCCTTCACCCATCAAGGTTTAACTGGAGTTTATGAAATTTACAATCCTGAGGAAATAGAATGCAACACACACATTAGGATAATACCCCTTAAACCCATAGATTTCAGGAAGCCCAAGATTAACCTTTAATCTATGGAGAATTAGACCCTAACACTAGCGTTTCTTTTATGTGAAAGCTAAGTAGAAATTTTATGCTTACAGCTAGAACAATTTTTAATTTAGGGCACTAGAAAATAAAGTGCCATATCTGTTATTTTTTAACATCTTTATTGTGCATAATTGCTTTACAATGGTGTATTAGTTTCTGCTTTATAACAAAGTGAATCAACTATACATATACATATATCCCCCTATCTCCTCCCCCTTGTGTCTTCCTCCCACCCTCCCTATCCCACCCCTCTAGGTGGTCACAAAGCACCCAGCTGATCACCCTGTGCTATGTGGCTGCTTCCCACTAGCTATCTGTTTTACATTGGGTAGTGTATATATGTCCATGCCACTCTCTCACTTTGTCCCAGCTTATCCTTCCCACTCCCCGTGTCCTCAAGTCCATTATCTATGTCTGCATCTTTATTCCTGTCCTGTGCCTAGGTTCTTCAGAACCCCCCCTTTTTTTTTTTTTAGATTCCATATATATGTGTTAGCATATGGTATTTGTTTTTCTCTTTCTGACTTACTTCACTCTGTATGACAGGCTCTAGGTCCATCCACCTCACTACAAATAACTCAATTTCATTTCCTTTTACGGCTGAGTAATATTCCATTGTATATATGTGCCATATCTTCTTTATCCATTCATCTGTCGATGGACACTGAAGTTGCTTCCATGTCCTGGCTCTTGTAAATAGAGCTGCAATGAACATTTCAGTACATGACTGTTTTTGAATTATGGTTTTCTAAGGGTATATGCCCAGTAGTGGGATTGCTGGGTGGTAAGATAGTTCTATTTTTAGTTTTTTAAGGAAGCTCCATAATGTTCTGCATAGTGGCTGTATTAATTTACAGTCCCACCAACAGTGCAAGAGGGTTCCCTTTTCTTCACACCCTCTCCAGCTTTTATTGTTTGTAGATTTTTGATGCTGGCCATTCTGACTGTTGTGAGGTGATACCTCATTATAGTTTTGATTTGCATTTCTCTAATGATTACTGATGTTCAACATCCTTTCATGTGTTTGTTGGCAATCTGTATATCTTCTTTGGAGAAATGTCTACTTAGGTCTTCTGCCCACTTTTGGATTGGGTTGTTTGGTTTTTTTTGTTATAGAGCTGCATGAGCTGATTGTGAATTTTGGAGATTAACCCTTTGTTAGCTGTTTCATTTGCAAATACTTTCTCCCATTCTGAGGGTTGACTTTTCATCTTGTTTATGGTTTCCTTTGCTGTGCAAAAGCTTTTGAGTTTCATTAGGTCCCATTTGCTTATTTTTCTTTTTATTTCCATCTCTCTAGGAGGTGGATCTAAAAGGATCTTGCTGTGATATATGTCATAGAGTGTTCTGTCTATGTTTTCCTCTAAAGGTTTGATAGTGTCCGGCCTTACATTTAGGTCTTTAATCCATTTTGAGTTTATTTTTATGTATGGTGTTAGGGAGTGTTCTAATTTCATTCTTTTACATGTAGCTATCCAGTTTTCCCAGCACCACTTATTGAAGAGGCTGTCTTTTCTCCACTGTATATTCTTGCCTCCTTTATCAACGATAAGGTGACCATATGTTCGTGCGTTTATCTCTGGGTTTTCTATCCTGTTCCATTGATCTGTATGTCTGTTTTTGTGCCAGTACCATACTGTCTTGATTACTGTAGTTTTGTAGTATAGTGTGAAGTCAGGGAGCCTGATTCCTCCAGCTCCGTTTTTCTTTCTCAAGATTGCTTTGGCTATTTGGAGTCTTGTGTTTCCATACAAATTGTGAAATTTTTTGTTCTAGTTCTGTGAAAAATGCCATTGGTAGTTTAATAGAGATTGCACCTAATCTGTAGATTGCTTGGGTATTATAGTCATTTTTACAATGTTGATTGTTCCAATCTAAGAACATAGTATATCTCTCCATCTGTTTGTATCATCTGTAATTTCTTTCATCAGTGTCTTATAGTTTTCTACATGTAGGTCTTTTGTCTCTCTAGGTAGGTTTATTCCTAGATATTTTATTCTTTTTGTTGTAATGGTAAATAGGAGTGTTTCTTTAATTTCCCTTTGAGATTGTTCATCATTAGTGTATAGGAATGCAAGAGATTTCTGTGCATTAAATTTATATCCTGCTACTTTACAAAATTCATTGATTGCTCTAGTAGTTTTCTGGTAGCATCTTTAGGATTCTCTCTGTAAATTATCATGTCATCTGCAAATGTGACAGCTTTACTTCTTCTTTTCCAATTTGGATTCCTTTTGTTTCTTTTTCATCTCTGATTGCTGTGGCTAAAACTTCCAAAACTATGTGGAATAATAGTGGTGAGAGTGGACAACCTTTTCTTGTTCCTGATCTTAGAGAAAATGGTTTCAGTTTTTCAGCATTGAGAACAATGTTGGCTGTGGATTTGTCATATATGGACTTTATTATGTTGAGGTAAGTTCCCTCTATGCCTACTTTCTGGAGGGTTTTTATCATAAATGGGTGTTGAATTTTGTCAAAAGCTTTCTCTGCATCTATTGAGATGATCATATGTTTTTTCTCCTTCAGTTTGTTAATATGGTTTATCACCTTGATTGATATGCATATGTTGAAGAATCCTTGCACCCCTGGGATAAACCCCACTTGATCATGGTGTATGATCCCTTTAATGTGCTGTTGGATTCTGTTTGCTAGTGTTTTGTTGAAGATTTTTACATCCATGTTCATCAGTGATATTGGCCTGTAGTTTTCTTTCTTTGTGACATCTTTGTCTGGTTTTGGTATCAGGGTGATGGTGGCCTCGTAGAATGAGTTTGGTAGTGTTCCTCCCTCTGCTATATTTTGTAAGAGTTTGAGAAGGAAAGGTGTTAGCTCTTCTGTAAGAGTTTGATCAAATTCGCCTGTGAAGCCATCTGGTCCTGGACTTTTGTTTTTTGGAAGATTTTTAACCACCGTTTCAATTTCAGTGCTTGTGATTAGTTTGTTTATATTTTCTATTTCTTCCAGGTTCAGTCTTTGAAGGTTGTGCTTTTCTAAGAATTTTTCCATTTCTTCCAGGTTGTCCATTTTATTGGCATATAGTTGCTTGTAGTAATCTCTCATGATTCTTTGCATTCCTTCAGGGTCAATTGCTACTTCTCCTTTTTTTTTTTCTAATTCTGTTGATTTGAGTCTTCTCCATTTTTGTCCTGAGTCTGGCTAGTGGTTTATCAATTTTGTTTGTCTTCCCAAAGAACCAGCTTTTAGTTTTATTGATCTTTACTATTGTTTCCTTCATTTCTTTTTCATGTATTTCTGATCTTATCTTTATGATTTCATTCCTTCTGCTAAGTTTGGGGGTTTTTGTTATTCTTCCTCTAATTGCTTTAGGTTTAAGTTGGTTGTTTATTTGAGATTTTTCTGTTTCTTGAAGTAGGATTGTATTGCTATAAACTTCCCTCTTAGAACTGCTTTTGGTGCATCCCATAGGTTTTGGGTCATCGTGTTTTGATTGTCATTTGTTTGTAGGTATTTTTTGATTTCCTCTTTGATTTCTTCAGTGATCTCTTGGTTATTTAGTAGAGTATTGTTTAGCGTTCATGTGGTTGTATTTTTTTACAGATTTTTTTCTTGTAATTGATATCTAGTCTCATAGCATTGTGGTCAGAAAAGATACTTGATACGATTTCCATTTTCTTAAATATACCAAGGCTTGATTTGTGACCCAAGATATGATCCATCCTGGAGAATGTTCCATGAGCAATTGAGAAGAAGGTGTATTCTGTTGTTTTTGGATGGAATGTCCTATAGATATCAATTAAGTCCATCTTGTTTAATGCATCATTTAAAGCTTGTGTTTTCTTATTTATTTTCATTTTGGATGATCTGTCCATTGGTGAAAGTGAGGTGTTAAAGTCCACTACTATGGTTGTGTTACTGTTGATTTCCCCTTTTATGGCTGTTAGCATTTGCCTTATGTATTGAGGTGCTCCTATGTTGGGTGCATAAATATTTACAATTGTTATATCTTCTTCTTGGATTGATCTGTTGATCATTATGTAGTGTCCTTCTTTGTCTCTTGTAATAGTTTTTATTTTAAAGTCTATTTTGTCTTATATGAGAATTGCTACTCCAACTTTCTTTTGATTTCCATTTGCATGGAATATCTCTTTCCATCTCCTCACTTTCAGTCTGTATGTGTCCCTATGTCTGAAGTGGGTCTCTTGTAGACAGCATATATATGGGTCTTGTTTTTGTATCCATTCACCCAGTCTATGTCTTTTGGTTGGAGCATTTAATCCATTTACATTTAAGGTAGTTATCGATAGGTGTATTCCTATTACCATTTTATTAATTGTTTTGGGTTTGTTATTGTAGGTCTTTTCCTTCTCTTGTGTTTCCTGCCTAGAGAAGTTCCTTTAGCATTTGTTGTAAAGCTGTTTTGGTGGTGCTGAATTTTCTTAGCTTTTGCTTGTCTGTAAAGGTTTTAATTTCTCACTCAAATCTGAATGAGATCCTTGCTAGGTAGACTAATCTTGGTTACAGGCTTTTCCCTTTCATCACTTTAAATATGTCTTGCCATTCCCTTCTGGCTTGCAAAGTTTCTGCTGAAAGATCAGCTGTTAACCTTATGGGAATTCCCTTGTGTGTTATTTGTTGTGTGTGTGGTACGTGGGACTCTCACTGCCATGGCCTCTCCCATCACAGAGCACAGGCTCTGGACATGCAGGCCCAGCAGACATGGCTCACGGGCCCAGCCACTCTGTGGCATGTGTGATCCTCCCTGACTGGGGCACGAACCTGTGTCCCCTGCATTGGCAGGTGGACTCTCAACCACTGTGCCACCAGGGAAGCCCTCCCTTGCTGCTTTTAATATTTTTTCTTTGTATTTAATTTTTGATAGTTTTATTAACATGTGTCTTGGCATGTTTCTCCTTGGATATATCCTGTATGGGACTCTCTGCACTTCCTGGACTTGATTGACTATTTCCTTTCCCATATTAGGGGAGTTTTCAACTATAATCTCTTCAAATATTTTCTCAGTCCCTTTCTTTTTCTTTTTTTCTTCTGGGACCCCTATAATTCGAATGTTGGTGCATTTAATGTTGTCCCAGAGGTCTTTCAGACTGTCCTTAATTCTTTTCATTCTTATTTCTTTATTCTCCTCTGCAGTAGTTATTTCCACTATTTTATCTTCCAGGTCACTTAGCCATTCTTCTGCCTCACTTATTCTGCTATTGATTCCTTCTAGAGAATTTTTAATTTCATTTATTGTGTTGTACATCATTGTTTGTTTGCTCTTTAGTTCTTCTAGGTCCTTGTTAAACATTTTGGGTATTTTCTCCATTCTATATCCAAGATTTTGGATCATCTTTACTTTCATTACTTTGAATTATTTTTCAGGTAAACTGTTTATTTCCTCTTCATATGTTTGGCCTGTTGGGATTTTATCTTGCTCCTTCATCTGATGTGTGTTTCTCTGTCTTCTCATTTTGCTTAACTTACTGTGTTTGGGGTCTCCCTTTCACAGCCTATAGCTTCTTTGTTTTCGGTGTTTGCCCCCAGTGGGTAAGGTTGGTTCAGTGGGTTGTGTAGGCTTCCTGTTGCATGGGACTGGTGCCTGTGTTCTAGTGGATGAGGCTGGATCTTATCTTTCTGGTGGGCAGGATCTTATCTTTCTGGTGGTGTGTTTTGGTGTGTCTGTGACCTTATTATGATTTTAGGTAGCCTCTCTGCTAATGGGTGGTGTTCCTGTCTTGCTAGTTGCTTGGCATAGAGTGTCCAGAACTGTAGCTTGCTGGTCATTCAGTGGATCTGGGTCTTAGTGTTGAGGCGGTGATATCTGGGAGAGTTTTTGCCATTTGATATTATGAGCTGGGTCGAGCAATGTCCTGAACTCAGTTCTCTCATCTCAGAGGCACAGGCCTGATACCAGTCAGAGCACCAAGACCTTGTCAGCCGCACGGCTCAGAAGAAAAGAGAGAATAAAAAAGAAAGAAAGAAAGAAAGAAATAATAAAGTAAAATAAAGTTATTAAAATAAAAAATTATTAAAAAGTCATAAAGCAAGCAAGAAAGAAGAGAGCAACCAAACCAATAAACAAATCCAACAATGATAACAAGCGCTAAAAACTATACTAAAAAAAAAAAAAAAAACAGACAGAATCTTAGGATAAATGGTAAAAGCAAGCTATACAGACAAAATCACACAAAGAAGCATACACATACACACTCACAAAAAGAGAAAAAGGAAAAAAATCTATATATAAAAAATAAGGAAGAGAGCAACCAAATCAATAAACAAATCTACCAATGATAATAAACTAAATACTAAACTAAGATAAACATAAAAGCAGAAACAAGTGAGATGCAGAAAGCAAACCCCAAGTCTACAGTTGCTCCCAACGTCCACCACCTCAATTTTCGGATGATTCGTTATCTTTTCAGGTCTTCCAGAGATGCAGGGTACATCAAATTGACTGTGGAGATTTAATCCTTTGCTCCTGAGGCTGCTGGGAGAAATTTCCCTTTTCTTCTTTGTTCGCACAGCTCCTGGGGTTCAGCTTTGGATTTGGCTCCGCCTCTGCATGTAGGTCGCCTGAGGGCGTCTGTTCCCACTCAGACAGGATGGGGTTAAAGGAGTAGCTGATTAGGGCCTCTGGCTCACTCAGGCCAGTGGGGAGGGAAGGTCATGGAATGCGGGGCGAGCCTGCGGCAGCAGAGGCCTACATGACTTTGCAACAGCCTGAAGCACACCGTGTATTCTTCTGGGGAAGTTGTTCCTGGATCATGGGACCCTGGCAGTGGCAGGCTTTACAGGCTCCCAGGAGGGGAGGTGTGGATAGTGACCTGTGCTTGCACACAGGTTTCTTGGTGGCTGCAGCAGCAGCCTTAGCATCTCATGCCCATCTCTCTTGTCCACGCTGATAGCCACGGCTCGCACCCATCTCTGGAGCTCATTTAGGTGGTGCTCTGAATCCCCTCTCCTCGCGCACCCCAAAACAATAGTCTCTTGCCTCTTCAGCAGCTCCAGTCTTTCTCCCGGACTCCCTCCCAGCTAGCTGGGGCCCACTAGTCCCGTTCAGTCTGTGTTCATGCAGCCAACCCCAGTCCTCTCCCTGAGGTCTGACCTCCGAAGCCTGAGCCTCAGCTCCCAGCCCCCACCCACCCTGGCGTGTGAGCAGACAAGCCTCTCGGGCTGGTGAGTGCTGGTCGGCACCGATCCTCTGTGCGGGAATCTCTCCACTTTGCTCTCTGCAACCCTGTTGCTGCGCTCTCCTCCGTGGCTCCGAAGTTTCCCCCCCCATCACCCCCCCCTTTGTCTCTGCCAGTGAAGGGCCTTCCTAGTGTGTGGAAACTTTTCCTCCTTCACAGCTCCCTCCCAGGCGGGCAGGTCCTGTTCCTAGTGTTTTGTCTCTGTTTTTTCTTTTTTTCCTTTTGCCCTACCCAGGTACTTGGGGAGTTTCTTGTCTTTTGGGAGGTCTGAGGTCTTCTGCCAGCATTCGGTAGTTGTTGTTTAAGAGTTGTTCCACATGTAGGTGTATTTCTGATGTATTTATGGGGAGAAAGGTGATCTCCATGTCTTACTTCTCCGCCATCTTGAAGGTTTCCCCAGGGTTTGGTTTTTTAAATGAAATTATTTTTCTAACCACCAATTGCTTTATGGTTATGTTCTGTCAAATAGAGGCTGTTAACGGAATCCAGTTAGATCAAAGGAAGTTCAAAGCCATCTCTAAAAACACAAACATCAGCAGAAAAATGCTGATTTGGATTGTCCATTTATGCAATTGGAAGAAAGTAACAAGAAGGATGTTTAAATTTTAGTGTTTTGACATGCATCTAGCTTTTGTTTAGGTTTATTGCATTTTTTCCAACATATGTAAACTTCTAAATGTCATAACCTCTAACAGAGCATAGCAGTCATCTGAAAACTTTCTCAGCATGGAGTACAATGAATTATTGGTCCATTGGGAAGATGTTGTGGTAAAATACTGACTACTGACTCTCTCCCATCTGCCCCAGTGGCCGTTAGAGGAGGGAGGAATGGGAGGCAGTGAGGCGGTCACAATCTCCTTGTTTTACACTGGAAGCTGGAGTGGCTACTGAGGCACTTTTGAAACAAGTTTTCCAAAATGCTTTGTGATGTTTATATTGTGCTACCACCTCTAGATGTTATAATCAAGAAATTCAAGATGCATAAACATTGACAATTAATTAATTATTGGTTTCCTTCAACATCCCATCCAGCTCAGGTAAAATGTGCATTCTGATCACAAATTCTTTGAAAAGCTTGGCTCATAAAAATGATTCAAGCTTTTGGATAATGGACATGATCATCTAAATTACTTGTGACAAATGAAAGGAAAGTCCAAATAAGTTAATGGAGAATTTTGTTCTCATGTGAATAAGAAAAGGTTTTATTCAGCCCATGTTGATAGGATATTTTACTGAAGTCATTGAAAAGAAAATGATTGTCCAAAACTCCTTTGAAAAGGAAATGGCGGGACCATTAGATAAGTTTTAGCATTTGGAATGAAGCTGGAGGTTATCAGAAATGCATAAAATAGGCCAAAAGAAGTTGAAGAATGCCTTTCCTAAATAGTATAGATCTTCTTCCTAAAGTGATGGTCCAAGTTCCTATTATCTAAATGTCCGATTGTAATGTATATACTTTTAAATATACAACAAAGATCTCAGCTGACTCAAACTAGATTCTCTGGTGACAGCTGTACTAGGTTTGCTGGGGAAGGTATAAGTGCCTGCGGTTTTTCTAGTAAGCCTAGACCAGGATTCTCAGCTTGAGAGCTTTTGCTCCCCAGGGGGCATTTGCTAAAAATATCTGGACCATTTTCAGATGTCAAAACTGGGGATGGAAGGTGCTGGTTACATCTAGTGAGTAGAAGAAGGGATGCTGCTAAATTTCCTGCAGTGCACCAGGACAGCCCCTTACAATGAAGAATGATCCAGTTCAGAAAGTGAATAGTGTAGAGACTGAGAAACCCTGGCCCAGACCCAAACTTAATACTGAAACTAATGAGAAATAGGTATAAAATAGACAATTATAAAGGATGTTTTTCAAGAATGGGATACAACTCTCACCATAATGAAAATGTAGAGTCTACAGAAAAGACAGTTCCTATCAATATTGCATATGTGCACACGTGTTGGCTCCGTAGCTTAATTCATAGTGTTCTAGCACATATCAGTGCTTCTGCAAAAACTTTGGTAGTAGTGATACTTCTGATTTTCAGGCAAAAGGTGAGCTTTTGCTGCAGGAAGAGAAACATTTTATTCTATGTGAATATCTCATTGTTCTTGTGAAGCATCAGAATGTGACTAAAATGGGCATTTCAATCTCTACATCTTGGGCAGTTGACTTTGGCTTGGACTAATAGCCGAACTTTTACATTCTTGATATGTTTGGGAGTGAAAATTTACAAAAATGTAGTTAGAGAATGATTTAAATAGATAGAAGACTATTAGCATCACTTTGAAAATTTTCAGAAGAAAAATTATTTCCACTTTTGAAAACATAGTCAATAAAATGGATTCTACTGAAAAATGCATTATTTGCATGATTTAGTAGAGAATTTTGGCCCCGGGATGAAGTTGGTGTTTCCTGAAAGTGTACTTGCTTATTACTTACGGATATGAGAGGCTAAATTTCTAGCTGTTATTGACTCTACAGCAGAGGCGAGGATAATTGATATTCTTCATGCAGTGGGAAAAGAATACAATTGCCATTGTCTATGAGTTACTAAAATAAGAAGGTCTGAATTAAAGGTCTGTTGGCAGCAGAACTGTTCTTCTTTGGCCTTCGTGCGTCGCAATCAGTCTATTTCTTTTGTGTTGAAAATTCGTTAAGGCCTCCATCAGCATTCCAAGAAGTCTCTGCATTTTTGTAGAAACTCTCAGGAATTAGACATTTTGTGTGAAAATGTTTTATTCTAGAGATGAAAAATCTGATCAAGAGATGACTAGTATATTTGAGAGTAAGCAATGTTGGCTTAATTTAACATTTATGTACTTCCATCAGAATGAAAAATAGTCTATGTGGCATTCAGAACATTTAAAAAATGTACTAGGAACCCACTCTCAAGACTTCAATACACTCGCTGACCTTACCTGCCATGGATTATGGATCTGTGCCTTTTTGGCACAGCAATAGCCCTGTTTTCTTTAATCTTTGTGTTCCCTGACCACCTGCAAAACATGAATGCTATGATTATGCACTGTATTTCAGCTCATCCCTCATCTCTGATGGAATGCAGTGGGTGTGGAAGATGGCACCTCTGTACTATGGCAGGGAGATCCCTGAGCTCGACAGAAAATAGTGAGCTTCCATGAAGGGTGCCCTAGGACAATGGTAGCAATCAATTCTCTTTCTAGGTACTCCCTTCATACATTAAGACACTTATTATATAGGCATTCCTTTTAACATGCTACAGTTAAGTTGCAAACGTTATTCGTATGAATTGAGGCTTAGGAAAGTGCATTTTTGAATTATGACCAAATGTCTAGCTTCCCTTCGATTGAAGCAAGTCAGCCCGTTTGAACAATTTGAGAGTAATGGTACCTGAAGCAGGAAAGGAATTGAGTATCTTTAATTTACATTTTGGTGGCCCTTTAAAATCAGAACTCAGAAGCCCAAACCTAAACTCAAGATAGAACTCACCAATATATCCATCATTTGCATTTTCCTCGATATTTTTCTTCCTATATAGAAAGCTCAGTGGGAAGTGGTTGCACATCTGAGTATCAGATATTTGAGAATTTAACCCCTTAGAAAATAATATTGTATCTCTAGAATTGTAATGATACAATTGATGATAGAATTGTTGCTATAGTAGACCCTAGCCACAAGTGGCTATTTGAATTTAAATTAATTAAAATTAAGCAAAATAAAAGATCACTTTCTCAGTAGCAATAGCCACATTTCAAAGGCTTTAATAGCCACATGTGACTAGTGGCTATTCTATGGGACAGGGCACTTATAGAACATTTTTCTCATTGCAGAAATTCCTATTGGACAGCGTTGATGATTTAGAACAGGCAACTGTGGGCAAAAGTTATATATTATATTATCCCCTTAGCAGATATATGGTTTGCAAATATTTTCTCCCATATCTTAGGGTGCCTTTTCATTTTGTTGATGCTTTCCTTTGCTGTGTGGAACTTTTTAGTCTGATGTACTCCCACTTGTTTATTTTTGGTTTTTTGCCTTTGTTTTTGTGGTCAAATCTAAAAATCATCACCACTGAACCAATGAAAAGTCTGAATAGAACAAAAAGGTTGAGTAAGAGGGAACTCCTCCTGCATGACCACTTGAACTGGGACATTGGTCTTTTCCATCCTTGAAACTTCAGCTCTTTTTGGTTCTTGAGACTTTTGGCTTTATAACTTGAACTTACTCCATCAGCTTTCCAAGTTCTCAGGCCTTCAAATTTGGACTAGAACTACACAGTGGCTCTCTTGGGTCTCCTGATTGCAGATCTTGGGACATCTCAGCCTCCATAATTGTGTGAACCAATTACTTAAAATAAATCCCTTTATAGCACCTAGCAAAGTATCAGGCAAATAGGTGTACTGCTTGGTAATATTATAGATCTATTACATATATAAATGTATATTTATATTTATTTACACATTTTCTCTAGAGAACATTGACTAATGCACCAAGAAAGAAAGGGAAAAGGTTTTGGTAAATGATTGAAAGGTAAAATTTGTCCCTTGGGTTTTCTGTCTTTTGTATCTTGACTTTGAAGATACAGTAGGGAATTGATCCAGTAACGGAGGCAAGTGTTTATCTGCGAATCAGGGAAAAGTGAAAGGGGCAAAGACGCCAGAAGGAACCATATAGTGCAAATATACAAGGGAAGGAAGATATGAGAGCTATATAATAAATTAAGAGTTTGGTAAAAACAAAATTCCCAAATAGCAAAATAAAATTACAAAACTGAAAATCATAATTCAAGGTGAATCTTAGGCATTGAAAAATATGATTGATTATTCTTAAGATGCCTGCCTAGTGACTTAGTGTTTGAAGAATCCCATTACACTGGTTAGACTAAAAGTGGCTGTACCTGAGTCTTCATAAGGCATGGTTTCCATGCTCTTGGGCCTGAGCAGTAGATCAATGATGGAGGATTTGAAGCTCTCATTTAGCCTGCACCTTATTCTTTATTGCAACTTAGCAGCATATAAAAGACCATTGACTCATCAGCATGTGCAAACAAATAAGCAAACACTCATTCTTTTTCATGAGCGAAGAAATAAATGAATGGTATTAATTATCTGGCTAAAATAAATTATAATAAATGCAAACTCATTACTGTTGAAATCGATGCATGCATAGCAGAAGGTACATTTATTGAAGTCAACATGTTTAATTACATTTGGAGTAATAAAGAGACTAAGCATGAAGTCCAATGTCTCTTGAGCCTAAACATTAATTTTGATCTAATTTCCTTTTCCTTGATGTTGAGAAAATGAAAAAGCAAATAAAATTAAGAGACCAACCTTCACTTCATTAACTTTGTTAACAGGGGATTATAAGCTGCTTGTACCATGTGTGTTCCACATTGTGATCCAAGGAGAGGTCACTTGATTTAAAAGCCAGTAATGTTATTATAAGAATAAAGGTAGCCATATGGCTGTTCTCATTCTACAAGAGTGCAGGAGACATACATAATGCTAAAGAGTCACAGTGACAAGGACGGAAGATACATGGAATTTTGACAGTGTGGAAGGAAAGCGTCTTAGCTCGGGCAGCTGTTACAGGATACCATAGACTGGGTAGCTTAAACAATATTTATTCCTCACAGCTGTGGAGACCAACATCCAAGGTCAAAGTACCAGTACATTTGGTTCCTGGTGAAGACCCATTTCCTGGCATGTAGACAGCTGCCTTCTTGCTTATATGATGCTTATATGATCTTTCCTGGGTGACTGCACATGGAGAGACAGAGAGACAAAGAGATAGAAATAGAGACAGAGATAGATATTCCTCTTCTTATAAGGATACTAATCCCATCATGGGGCTTCACCTTCAGGACCTCATTTAAACCTAATTATCTCCCAAAGGCCCTATCTCCAAATACCATCACATTGGAGGTTAGGGCTTCAACATGTGAATTTGGGGGTGACATAAACATTCAGTCCATAACAGAGAGTCTATTCCTATGACACTTAAGCGAGATGACTCTGGCTGGAATTGAGAAGGAGAAAACAGCAGGATCAGATAATCAGCCTGCTAACTGTTCTTGTCATATTGCTTGGCAGTTAGATATTCAGGCTCTGATTCAGATGAGAACACAGATTCAGAAGACCCTTGAACAATATGATTTGAACCGCGAGTCATTTATATGCACTTTTTTTCCCCCACTCAATGCATACTATGGTACTACACGATCCGAGGGTGGTTGAAACCACAGATGTGGAATCTCAGATACAGGGGTCTGACTACAAAGTTATAAAGGGAGATTTTCGACTATGCAGGGGTTTGGTGCCCCTAACCCCTACATTGTTCAAGAGTCAACTATTGATTTAGAAGAACTCACCTCACACTGCTTAGAAGATACAAGACTATAGTATCTCTATGAATCACTGTATTTGATCAGCATCCCCATACAGCTTCCTCCTTGGATACAGAAATATTTAGCTCCAGAGAGAATATAATTCCTGTTGCTTTTCACTGGAAGAAATATTCAACTTTTAAAAATTGTGTTATCCATCATAGCTCTCTCACTATGGTAATCACAGGGCTAGGGAAAGAGTGGTACTACTATGCATTTCAGTATATTATCTCATTTTTAATATTTCCCGTTGATGAAATAACAATGGATAGGTAAGCATTCAGAAAACAATGGAATGCAATCTCTAATGGAGCAATAGCAAAATGTTACATTGAAAAATATCAAAAGAAAAGCTAAAACTAATAGGCTATCCTATGTCAATACACCAGAAGGAGGCCTTTGTAAAGTCTTAGAGGAAATCTAACTGAGCCAAGGTGCTTTGCTGTAAGCTCATTTTGGGCTAATAGGTGCTGTCAAAAAGTAAGAAAAGAGACCGATCCTTTTTCATATGTAAAATGAAGACACTGGATAATATATTCCCCATGGTCTGATATTATATGTATTAAGGAGAAGCAATTAACATGCTGGGTAATTAACTAGAGGATTTTCTGCTCCATCTGCCTTTATATTGATTATTATATGACTTCCTGCAAAGTTAGTAGTTTCCTGGTAGTTTTATAACAGAGGTCTAAAGACATTTAAGTGGAACTCAGGAAAGATCTGTTCCAGTTGTATTAGTCCAATGGTTCTCAACTGGAGACAATTTACCCCCCGGGGACCCCAATCCTCAGAGACATTTAACGATGTCCATAGACATTGGTGGAACCATATGAGAGTATGTTGCCCACCTAATGCCCTATCAATCTCAAGTACTTTTATAGGTATTTCCTAAAAACAAGGACTTTCTCTTATATAGCCACACTGCAATGATCAAGATCAGGAAATTAACATTGATACATTACAACTCTGGTTCACAGACCCCATGCAAATGTGGCCAGTTGACCAGTACTGTCCTATGTAGCAAAAGGATCCAGGTCAGAATCACCTGTTGCATTTAATTGTCATGTCTCTTTAGTCCCCTTCAGTCTAAGGCAGTCCCTCAGTCTTTTCTCGATTTTATAACTTGGCACTTTTGAAGATTACAGGCTGGTTTATTTTTTAGGGGGTCTCTCAATCTGGGTTTGTTCGACGTTTCTTTATGATGAGATTAGAATCATGCGTCTTTGGCAGGAATATCATAGACATGGTGCTGTATTCACTTTCCCGGCATCTTTTCAGGTAGTGCCTGGTTTCCATTTGTCCCATCACTGATGATGTTTGCTTTGACCCCTTGATAAAGGTGATACCTTCACAGTTACTCACCATAAAACAGGGGTTCCCAACCCCCGGGCCACAGTCTGGTACTGGTCTGTGACCTGTTAGGAACCAGGCCGCACAGCAGGAGGTAAGCGGCGGGTGAGCGAATGAAGCTTCATCTTGTATTTACAACCACTACCCATCGCTGGAGTTACCGCCTGAGCTCCTCCTCCTGTCAGATCAGTGGCAGCATTAGAGTCTCATAGGAACCTACTATGAACGACGCATGTGAGGGATCTAGGTTGTGTGCTTTTATGTGCATCTAATACCTGATGAGCTGAGGTGGAGCTGAGGTGGTGATGCTAGTGCTGGGGAGCGGCTGCAAATACAGATGATCATTAGCAGAGACGTGACTGCACAGAGACCATATAAATCAATTGCTTACAGACTCATATCAAAATCCCATCAGCAAGTGCCAAGTGAAAACAAGCTCACGGCTCCCACTGATTCGGCATTACAGTGAGTTGTATAATTATTTCAGTATATATTACAAGGTAATAATATTAGAAATAAAGTGCACAATAAATGTAATGTGCTTGAACATCCCCAACACCCCCCCCCTCTGCCTGCCCCCCTCCACCCCGCCCCGGTCCGTGGAAAAATTTTCTTCCACAAAACTGGTCCTTGGTGCCAAAAAGGTTGGGGAGCACTGGTATAAAATATTTTGTGGGGAAGTACTTTGAAACTGTAGATACCTCATTGTCAAACTTTCAATTTATTCCTTTAAATATATGTGGACTAATGGAATCGTATTTTACTCAGTGGGTTATAATCCATTATTATCATTATTTATTTGTATGCTCAACTCATCCCTGATTGGTCAGTGGGCACCCAGTCAGGTTGTCTTTTGTATTCTTTTGACATATCCCTGTTCTTCTTTGAGCCCTTCCTTATTTTCTGGCACAAGTTGTTCTAGCCTTCTTTGGACTGAATTATGTCTCCCAAGAATTCATATGTTGAAGTCCTAGCTCTCATTGTGTTGGTATTTGGAGGTGGGGTCTTGGAGGGAGGATTAATTTTAAATGAGGTCATGAGGGTGGGGTCCTCATGATGGGATTAGTGGCTTTATGATAAAAACCAGAGAGCTCTCCCTCTCTCTCTCTCTTTCTGCCATGTGAAGACATTGCAAAAAAGATAGCTGTCTGCAAGACAGAAGGAGAGCTCTGACCAGGATCTGAAACTGAATTGCCGGGCACTCAGATCAAGGGACTTTCCAGCCTCTGGAACTAGAGGAATAAAACTCCTCTGTTTAAGCCACCCAGCCTAAGGCATTTTTTTTTAGGGCAGCCTGAAGGGGCTAAGACACAGGCCCATGATGCGTGTTTCCCTGTCCCAGATCTGGAACCCAGTGGCTATCCCTTTGGCTGTTCAGAACTCTGGACAAGAATAGTACTCTTATTGGTTCCCTGAAATTCACTTCCTGCCTTGGGCTTTTTGCCCCAAACTTGAAAATCCATCTCATTCCCACAGGGTTCTAACTTCTGTCCTCCAAATTAATATGAACAGAAATCCACGTGAACCTAGTTAAACACTTGTAATGCTCTAACAATGTGCTTACTTTTCCATGTCAATTTTTATCCTCACAGAACCTCTCTTGGGGCTCCAAGTTGGAACTATGAGTTTTGGCTGGAGTTCTAGGTAGTGCACTTGTGTGGCCAGCTGGCAGGTATGGGAGCCTCGGAGCAGATGGCTCCGCTGGCCTCACATTGCACTGTGGGGCTGAGTAGCCCATCTGGGTGTGGGGCTGGCCTTGGCTTTGCCACTGAAAGAGAACAAAAGGGCAGGCTTAGGAAGCCAGGTACCATGCCAACTGAATTAAAAAGCATCTGAGTCTAGGTTCTCCTTTGCTCACTGCTGTTTCCAATTAGATATTTCATTTGGACTCCAGTGTGAAATACTCTTGAGACGGTGGGAAGAGGTTGAGTATCATTTTCTGCTTTGGTTTCTTCTGAATTTCTTCTTCTTCAGCCTTGTCACTTGCTCTAATACAGATTATGTTAAATATAGTAGAAACACTTTTAGGCAGGAAGAGGGATATCAAAAACTGTGAGTAAATTTGCCAGTTAAGGATTTACTGCCATTCATAATATATATGTATATTTTCTTTGTTTTACTTTACATAAATATATATGCATATTTCAGTATGCTTCAAGAAATCAGGGACAACCATGTGAAAGTTTTTTGACCTTGGGGCTTTTAACACAAACAGTCACTCTAAGCAATCTCCAAGTTCACTGGAGAATTCCTTTGTAAAATGAATTTGTTATAGTCAAGTGGACATCACACCAAAAAACATTTTACCTGGCAGGATTGATTGTGGGTTGTTCCACAGTGCAACTCGTCTTCACATGGATTTCCTTGCTGACTTAAATCTCAGAATTCAGAGGGACAGAGGCCATGGCAAAGGGATCCTAAAACAAAATGTGAGATATATGAAGATGAAGCACACAAGCCTTCCCTTCCCAAGCCCACCTGAGGCCTCCAGCTTCCCAGCCTGAAGACATGGCTTCCTAAAAGTACTTAAAAGATACAAAAATATGTTCCCTGGGACAGGGGTTGGAACAATACTATAATAATAACTTATGTTTTATTGTCAGTATTATAATAGGTTCTTTTTCTTCATTTCAGGGATGGAACTAGGAATTGGTGATGGGGGGTCTGGGTGAGTGGGTTAGTAGATGGGAGGAGAGTAGGAAATCAGTCCCACAGGGTGGTGACCTGCTCGGGTGAAGATACTTATGCCAGGTGCCTGTGTGGGGGACTCTGCGTAGGATAAAGTGACTGGGCATCTGTGGAGAAAGCAGGGGAAGCAATTGTATGGGGCACAGGGTTAAAAACTTCACAGCCTAGTGGAGAGAAAATCACTTTAACATGGATGCCAAATCACGTCTGATATTCTCTAGAAGAACCAAGGCAGTGAGCGGTTTCCAGGGAGCTCAGCATACACCTTGCTGTTGTGTTGCTTGCAAAGCACCCTTTGTGATCTCTCTCTATGGCTGTTCAGTTTTATTTGTGTGATGGTGTGGCTACAGTTTAATTAATTGCTATTTATCAGGCATCATACCAACAGATGATATAATCTCATTTAATCCACTTAACGTTCTTAATGAGGTAGGTTTTATCACCCACATATCCCCATTTTATACATGAAGAATCTGATCTTAGAGGGTGAAATGAAATGATTAGCTCAAATTAGCATAGTAGAGCCAGGATTTGACCCAGGTCTGTGTGATTTCAAAGGCCATACTTTATTTCATAGAGGTATACTCAACAATGCCTCCAACTGTGGCCCTACCTTTTTTTTAAGGTCACAGATCATGGTTATGGAAGAATAGGACTCTTTAAAAATTCTAGACTCTGACCCTAGCCTTATAATAAGCACTACATTCGAGCTAACTGGAACAGCCAGTTGCTTGCTATATCAAGTAACTTTTGCTATATAGTAAGCCACCCCAAAACTAGTGGCTTAAAAATATGATTTAGTTCATGATTCTGTGTGTTGGCAATCTGTTTGGGCTTGTTGGGCAGTCCATGTGATCAGGGCCAAGTTTAATTCTTCTTGCCTGGACTCTATCCCGTGTCTGGGAGCTCAGCTCCAATGATAAGGATGACCTTCCTCCATGGGCTTGTGACCCCTTCATAGGCTTGCCTGAACTTGTTCACACAGTGGCAGAGGGCTTTGAAGATCACCACGGGAAGAGAAGCCTGGATGTGTCCGCACTTTTTTTTTTTTTTTTCGGTACGCGGGCCTCTCCCTGCTGTGGCCTCTCCCGTTGCGGAGCACAGGCTCCGGACGCGCAGGCTCAGTGGCCATGGCTCACGGGCCCAGCTGCTCCGCGGCATGTGGGATCCTCCCGGACCGGGGCACGAACCCGCGTCCCCTGCATCGGCAGGCGGACTCTCAACCACTGCGCCACCAGGGAAGCCCCTATCAGCACTTTTAAAGTCTCTTTTGTGTCACTTTCACCAATGTCCCATTGGTCAAAGCTAGTCACACAGCCAACCAGAATTTAAAGAATAGAAAAATAGACTCCCCTATCTAGAAGCATCTGCAGCATCCTTTTGTAAGGGCATCACACTGCAAAGGTGTTACATTACAAAGTCATGAGTGCAGGGATGGGAAGAATTTGTGATCATTTTTTAAAAAGTATCATAATTCTGTCCACTTATTTTACAAATTTTTGGTACTTCCCATGAAGGAAAATCAGACAAAAATTAGGGACATGTCATAGAAAACATTCATCATTACTGAAAATAGACTCACAAATATGAAGCCCTGTGTCTGGTTGGTCAAGTAGTGAAAACTGCTCATCATACTTAAGCAAATGAAAAAAGCTGGACTGCCATAATCATTACTCTTGTTTCTTTACAAACTGGCATTTTAACTGTAAGGGGGATTCTAAAAATTGCTTATAAGTCATGTATGAGTTTTCACAAATGACTCTTATAAAGGCATCCAGAAAACAAAATAGCCTTTGTTCCAACCTGCTTTAGAACCCAAGGAAGTCTACTTATTTGAGCTTTGGATTTTCCCCATGAAGACTGAAAAGCAGGTGATTATGTAATTTAGAAAAGCTTAGAGAAGGCAGCTTTTTTTTTTTTTTTTTTTTTTGCGGTACGTGGGCCTCTCACTGTTGTGGCCTCTCCCGCTGCGGAGCACAGGCTCCGGACGCGCAGGCTCAGCGGCCAAGGCTCACAGGCCCAGCTGCTCCGCGGCATGTGGGATCTTCCCGGACCGGGGCACAAACCCGTGTCCGCTGCATCGGCAGGCGGACTCTCAACCACTGCGCCACCAGGGAAGCCCAAGGCAGCTTTTTAAAGGAAATAATGAGGACATGTCCCTTTAGGAAGAAGTTACCATAAAATGCCATGGGGTAAACAAATTACAACAACAAGAATAATGTCCTCTATCACATGAAGCAAAAGGGACTTCTATCAGGATTTTGTACCTCTGACATTTGTTGGTTGGTGACATGGCAGAAATATTTTCAGTGCAATGGTCCCTTTCCTTCATCGTGTTCTTGATTACTACTGGGTCTGTTTCTCTTCCTCTTGAAAGCACTAAACTATTTCATCTTGACTAGAGAACAGAGGATCCATTCATATAATAGCCAGGAAAGTTGAAACAGAAGCTGTCTCATCTCTCTGCTTTGTTATTCTTGGGCAGAAATCATTCCCTGGCGGGTAAGGAACTCCCTCTCAATGAATCCTTGTCAATAGGAGACACTTTATGATATGAAATAAAAATAAAATTCCATACTGGATGTATAGAAGTTTTGAAGTATGAATATGTTTCTATGTATACATCTATGGGAAACCATAAAAAGAGATTACAGATGGTGAACCAAAACTTTTCTTGACCCCAAATCAGAAATATGCCCCCACAAAGTTCTAAATACATATATTATAACAGTTTCAAACTTGGCTTTTCCAACTATTTTAACAACTGAGTACGTACATGTTTTCCTCCTGTGGCAAAAAATAGGCAAAGAGGGTTAGGTTAAGCTTTGGGAATTGTTCTTTTAGAAAATCTTGGCTTTGAAGTGTAAAACTCTTAAATAAATTTAGTAGTTTATTGACCTTGGGATGATGGTGAAGAAAATCTTTGACAGTCTCTTGTGGCTTTTGAGAATCACACACTATTGGCTGCACGTCCATTTTGTAAACATCAGTTTGCCAAAAGCAAGTTTCCAGAAGCTAATTCACCAAATTATATTCTGTAAGTGGTAACTTTGCAGTGTGGCCAATTTTTGAATTTAGTAGAATCCATGTTGCTGAGTGCATGCATAACATCCATTCCTGCTGCCATGGCTGCTTTGTTCACCTGCCCCTTGGACAACAGCAGAGGGGCTGGGGAAGGAAACGAACTGATGTCTGCTGAAAGTGGTCTTCCAGGCCACCTGATTATTGAAATCTTCCCCTGTTGATGTCAGCCTTTGGTGAGCATCATATGAGACTCAGCTATCTTCACATTCTGTGCTCGTTCATAGAGATCTATCCACATCCCTCTTACCCAGACCTCCTTGATACACGTTTTCCAATTGTGTTTCTTCCAACCAAACCATTAGCCAGATAGCCCGTGGTTTGCTTGCTTCTAGCAAAAATGAATGACCAGGTTCAGTACTCAAAATTCTGCCCACTGGGGGTGGTTTTCTGTTCACCACAGTACTGCAGAGCTGTCCCAGAATGGGGCTGTAGGACAGCTACAGCTATCCTCTTTCAGGTGATTGCCTGTATATTGTGCAGGATCATCTATGTGTAACCCAAGCCTGTTTTTTTCCTTCAGTCAGGTGGTCATAGGGAACTACATTTGAGCTATAGGTGTGGGTTAAGATAAAGAAGGCAAATAGTAGGAATAGGCCCTATGCAACTTATGCCTTCTGGACCTGCTCTAGCCCAATTTCATCTGTACCACTTCCACTTCATGATGGAGTGCATGCTCAACTTTGTGTCTTGGTTGGTTAGACAACACCCAGTTCACGATTGGCAGTTCAGATCATGTGATAAGTTGGCGGCCCATGGTCATGGGATCAGTCTCTATTAAAGCCCAATCACAAGCTCCAAATTTGTCTCTCAAAAGGAGAATAGTTATATGCAGAAAATGACATGGCTTTGCTTTAATCACTAAAGTTCTGTGCTGTATTTACTTAAAAGAGTCTGCCAAAGGCTCCATATAACATCTTTATCTGACAGTAACACTTGAAGCATCCTCAAATCTGAAATGTTTTACTAATGTGTGTAGAGTGGTCACTACCTCCTGCTAAGTGGGTCCAATTAGCACAATTTCATCAATGTAATGGACCAGCATGATTCCACTGGAATGGAAAAGCAATCAAGGTTCCTGCAGACTAAATTATGACAGTGCTAAGAGATCATTTAGTCCTGAGATAGAAGAGTGAAAATATATTGCTGGCCATGCCAGCTGAAAACGAACTACATTGGATGGTCTTTACTAACAGGTATACAAAATATATATATAACATTGCAAGATCAATAGCTGCATAGCAGGTACCAGGGAATGTGCTGATTTGCTCCAGCAAGGAAACCATATTAGTACCAGCAGCTGCAATTGCTTGATAATGTTTATGATAATCCACTGTCATTGCCTAAGATCCATCTGTCTTCTGCACGGCCAACTAAGTGAATATGAAATCTTTGCTTAGTGAACTTACATTAATCAATCCAACCTCATCCATCTTTATATTCTTTCTGCCCTGATCACTCTTAAGATGTATTATCAAAAATGTTCCTCAAGCTTCTATCAATATAAATCGGAAAAATCATGCAACTTTTTGGTATGTGTTGCATCTCTACATGACTCATACTTGGAATCTCATTCTTTGGTACTTCCTGACATATGAGTCTAGAAGCCAAGAGAAGTACTGGTAGTAGGTTATGAGGAGGATAAGCACTCCTGTGCAAGACATCTACTGCAGAGGAGATCATTATAGTTTCCTCAGTCAAGGAGAGACTCTCTTAGGCAGGAATGTAAAGGCTACTTCTAATGGCAAAGCAGGCTCCTCAAAACTCAGGGTTTCATGGTTCAAGGTATACAACTTCATTGCAATCTGCCCATAAGTTTCCATCGCAGTTTTCAGCGTCCCATTCCTTCCCTGTGAGTGCCCTAATTTTAACAAAAGAGACCCTATGACATCAGCAATTCAGTTTGTGTTGTAAGTTAGTCATGTACAGATTACACATTGGGTTTCATTTTTAGAAAACTTGGACCTAGATGAAGATTTTTACAGGGGTTAAGCTCTAGGATATAGGAACTTCTTTTAGGGCTAGGATATAGGAGTTTCTTTTAGGACAAACACAGACATTTTAAGTTCTCTTATGTGAACTAGGAATTTAAAGCCCTGAGCTCCTCATTTTCTCTCCTTAAGTTCTTTAGCTCATTCAGAGGCAACCAACCAACCCCTGTTAATCTCCTTATTTTTACTAAAATGTATGGCAGCAAATAACGGATCATTCAGTCTTGCCTTCTATAGGTTCATAACTACAGGTATCAGCAGGTGATAATTTGAGTAAATGTTTTGCTGTTGCATGCCATAGACTACCAGTGTCCTCTTCAACATTGGAAATAGGGTCATTAATATTTTTAAGTAGAATCAGTTTAGGAAACCAATTCCAGAAAGCCCAGGAAAAATGAGCAAATTCATATAACTCACTCCTAAGATTCTGCTCCTCTGGTACCACTCTTGGCACCCAATTCTGTATCAGTTACGGTTACATCAAAGAAGCATGTTATATATAAATTTGACTTTACACAATTGTGGGAGCTAGTTAAGTCGTAGACATAAGATTTTTCTTTTGTCGGGTGCTGGAATTTGAAATCTTCAGGGCAGGCCATAGAAAGAGGCAGTAAGGAGAGATGTCTGTAGAGCATGGAAGAGCCAGGAGAAGCTGGAACCCACAGCAGGAACTAGAAATTAAGTGGATGACCTGGAAGCCATGTCAGTTCTTGTTGTCTCCAGCCATATGATGTGGGCGTCCTGCAGGAGCAGCTGGCATTTTTCATCATGGAGCTTCACACACACCTGACCCAGGAGTCAGAGAAGCTGAAGGAATAGTCAGGTGAAAATACACACAGTTGCAGGCCTGGCTGTTTTCCCACGCCAGTGAAGTGAGCCCATAGACAAGCAAAGTGCTTGAGGACAAGCACCCATCCTAACCTTCCCAGCAAAGAAACAAAAGGACTGCTGTTTTACTTTCACCTTCCTAAGGTCAGGCAAAAATATTTTCTCTGTGTCTCACCCTAGCTACAAACACAGAGAATGTACTTCTGGGAAACACAGTTCAGCCTGGCCAAGTTGACACATTACAAAGTCACCATGCAGACTAAAGAAGAGAACCCATATGATCATCTCAGTAAATGCCAAATAAGTATTTGACAAAATTCAACGTTGATTCACTTTAAAAACCCTCATTGGGAATTTCCTGGCCGTCCAGTGGTTAGGACTCGGTGCTTCCACTGCCATAGTCCCGGGTTCAGTTCCTTGGTTGGGGAACTAAGATCCCACAAGACACGCATGTGGTGTGGCCAAAACAAAACAAAACAAAACAAACCTCATTAAACAAGGAACAGGAAGAAATGACCTCTAGCTGATAAAGGGCATCATCCACAATTTTCTCTCCCTAAGGTGAAGAGCAAGTCAAGGTTATGTGCTATCACCATTCCTATTCAACATCATACTGGAGGGATATGGATCAGCACAGCTCTCAGGAAAACCATGAAAGAGGAATAACTTGACTCAACTTCTTTCTGCTTGCATATGAAAGTCCCTTCCCTTTCCTTGGGGCCATTGTCCTGTCATCTTTTCTTTATCTAATATGTGATAAAAGATCGAAGAACTATTACTTGCTAGCTAATATACCTTAGCTGTTGTACCTTAAGTCCTCGCAGAGAATGAGACAAAGGGGTTTTTCAAAGTCTTTACCTTAAATGTGTAGATATGGACAGATACAGTCTCGTCTCAGGATTTCTAACAGTGATTTTCAAACATTTTAACGTCCATAAAAATAATATGGGGTGCTAATTCAAAACGTTTGGTATATGTTCTAAATTATTCTATACTCTCAAAAGCAAACAATTGCATTTCTTGATAAAATTCTCACAATCTGATCTCTCACTACTTCTGGTTGCCCATCCCCTCTAAACAATCTGGATCATTGAGGTGAAGCTGAATTACAAAAGAGTTTTCTGAGGCATAAGGTCTCACCACTGGTGCCATCCTGCGGCATTTTATTTAGCTTAGCAATTTTATAGCCTAGGATTCATGTCTGTTGGCCCAGAGGAGTTGGCAAAGCCAAAACCAGATCATCCAGCATTTGCGAGAGAGTAAAAATTCATTCAAGCTCAGTAGATTTTTTCTGTTCTAACTGATGATTTAGAAAGAAAAAGTGGGTAAGAACGAGTAAAATGAGTGGAATGAACATAGGACTCTTAAGATTAATGTGATTCATCCCTTATTATTTTCATTAAAGTAGAAACTGTATTTTGAGTATCACTCAAAGTCCTCTGAATTCGAAATCTCATAGCAAAAAACCTCCACCCACCCACAGTTGGCAACAGATATACATCAATACAGATTTCTTTAGAGATCACATTGTCTTGGTTGTGTCTGATGCTTGGTAGATGGGCTCAACATTCTAACTAGATGGCAGATGGATCTTCCTGGCAGTCATTAATCATCCAAACAGTGAGAGGTTCCTAAGGAATGTTACTGCCAGTTGTGAGATAGAAGAGAAATGGCAGAATAGACCCAATGAAGCTGCTATGTCTCCATAAAGGACAGACCAAATACTGGGGTCACAAGTAGTGCAGAGTAAGAGGTTGTGAAAGAAATAATTCAATTTATGTTCCTCCATGGTTAGATCCTTTTTAGAGTGGGATGTGTAAAAAATTCATAAACAGAAACCTCAATTAAATAGAGTCTGGGAGACCAGAGGGGGAGCTCTCATGCCCTTTGACAATAGCAGAGCCCAACAGGAAGAAGAAAGACTCCTCTTCTTTCCTGGCAAGGACTCTGCCAATGAAAAGCCATGGACTCTTTGCTTACTATAGCCCACCTAACTTCCTTTTCCTCTCTATAAAAGAGTGCTCCTACACTTGCTGTGCAGTAACTTTCATGTGGCTCTCTGTGCAGACTCTCTCATGCGGACGCCGAATTGCAATGTTCTGCTGATCCTGAATAAACTTATCTTTGCTAGAAGAATATCTGGCCATCTATTTGTTTCAGGTCAACAGATGTTATCATCTGTCACTTCTGATTGAGGATACATGAAGAAGTGGTCAATGAAGGTAGAGGTTTTGGAAGCAATTAGTCCTATTGTTTGTGTAGCTGAGCCCGGGGTCATTAAGCTCAGAGCTGGTGTCCTTAGATGGGCTTGGGACTTCCAATCCATCAATGTGTTGCTCTTCTGTCATAAAGGTTGGCCTTGAGAATCCAGTCCTCTATCATCCTAGACTAGTGTTTCTGCAAAGGCACCAAAGGAAATTCTTTCCTTTTTGGACCCCTCTCAAAGGCCACAGATGGCTATCATCAAGACTCACACACCACCTGAACCCTCTGAATGAACTGTCTATACATTTTTATATGGAAGTGAGGAACAGGGTTTGTTCACTGTGTGTACCAGCTCAGAGTTCATGTTAAATCTTATATTTGTGGCAATTAAATTTCCTAATGTAGTTCTGTGTTTAGAAAGCATGTCTGGTGTTTCAGGTATGCTGAGAAAGGGGGTAGGGAATATGTCAGTGTTAATATTCCAAGAAACATGTTACTTATGGGGAATTTGGGGAAAAAGAACATATTGATACTGATAGTTCACTAATAGTTTAATCATTATTGTCACCTTGACCTGTCAAGAAAAGTTTGCACCTCAAGCTTTTGTACCATACCTTATTTGCAATTTCTTCTAGGCTTCTGAGCACCACTAGAGCAAAGCCAAGCAAAAAAAAATCATGTGAGTTAATGCAGCTACAAATTCCTGGTCTCTGATCACAGCTTGGTTTTCAAAGTTGTCAGCCAATCTTTCCATGTGTTTCTATTCCCATTCGTCATGTTATCTTTATCAACTCCTCTCATTCAGACTAAGGCCTCTGACTACCCTCTATCCTCAACTATTCTCATCTCATCTCCCAGTAACAGAAAAATTACAGGTAATTAGGGAACTCAACATTACTGTTTTGACCTTCTCCCTCTCCCACCTCCAACCTACATCTCGATGGGAAAATATTCCTATGCCTCTATTCTGGTACTTACCTGTACCTCCTATCTCTAACCTTCTCAGAGGTCTCACTCCACCAGTTATCTCTTCTCTCAGCATTCTCTATGTCACTGATGCTCTTTAGCCTGTAAACACACTCAGTCTCTCCTATTTAAAAATAAATTCCCAACTTTTCAGAAGACATGCAGATGGCCAACAGACATATGAAAATGTGCTCAACATTACTAATCATCAGGGAAATACAAATGAAAACTACAATGAGATATCACCTCACGTCTGTCAGAATGGTTGTCATCAAAAAGACAAGAGATAACAAATGCTGTGAGAATGTGGAGAAAAGGAAATCCTAGTGCACTATTGGCAGGTTTGTAAATTGGTGCAGCCACTATGGAAAGCAGTATAGTAGAGGTTCCTCAAAAAACTAAAAATAGAACTACCATATGATCCAACAATTCCACTCCTGGGTATTTGTCAGAAGAAAATGAAAACACTAAATAGAAAAGATACATGCACCCCAATGTTCACAGCAGCATTATTTACAGTAGTCAAGATACGGAAGCAACATAAGTGTCCATCAACAGATGAATGGATAAAGAAGAGGTGATATATATATATATATATATATATATACAATGGAATACTACTCAGTCATTAAAAAGAATGAACTAATGCCATTTGCAACAGCATGATGGATGGACCTGGAGGGTATTATGCTTAGTGAAATAAGTCAAACAGAGAAAGACAAATACTCTATGTTATCACTTATATGTGGGATCTAAAAAAGGAAACAAATGAATCAATATAACATAACAGAAACAGACTCAGAGATAAAGAGAACAAACTAGTGGTTACCAGTGGGGAGAGGGAAGGGGAAAGGAGCAAGATAGGGGTGGGAGTTAAGAGGTACAAACTACTATGTATAAAATGAATAAGCTGCAAGCATATATTGTACAGCACAGAGAATATAGTCAATATTTTATAACTTTAAATAGAGTATATTCTATAAAAACATTGAATAACTGTGTTGTAAACCTGAAACCAATATAATATTGTAAAGCAACTATACTTTAAAAAATTCCATTGTATGAATTCACCACAGCTTGTTTATCCACTCATCTTTTGAGGGACATCTTGGTTGCTTCCAGTTTGGGGCAGTTATTAATAAAACTGCTATAAACTTCTGAAAAAAAAGAATAATAAACTCCTGACTTTTCATCATACTCTAACTATAACTATATCTATTTCTTTACTTTCACAATCCAGTTTTTTTTAACATCTTTATTGGAGTATAATTGCTTTACAATGGTGTGTTAGTTTCTGCTTTATAACAAAGTGAATCAGTTATACATATACATATGTTCCCATATCTCTTCCCTCTTGCGTCTCCCTCCCTCCCACCCTCCCTATCCCACTCCTCTAGGTGGTCACAAAGCACCAAGCTGATCTCCCTGTGCTACGTGGCTGCTTCCCACTAGCTATCTACTTTACATTTGGTAGTGTATATATGTCCATGCCACTCTCTCACTTTGTCACAGCTTACCCTTCCCCCTCCCCATATCCTCAAGTCCATGCTCTACTAGGTCTGTGTTTTATTCCCGTCCTACCCCTAGTCTCTTCATGACATTTTTTTTCTTAGATTCCATATATATGTGTTAGCACACAGTATTTGTTTTTCTCCTGACTTACTTCACTCTGTATGACAGACTCCAAGTCCATCCACCTCACTACAAATAACTCCATCATCAAAAAAATCTAGAGGGGCTTCCCTGGTGGCGCAGTGGTTGAGAGTCCGCCTGCCGATGCAGGAGACACGGGTTCGTGCCCTGGTCCGGGAAGATCCCACATGCCGCGGAGCGACTGGGCCCGTGAGCCATGGCCGCTGGGCCTGCGCGTCCGGAGCCTGTGCTCCGCAACGGGAGAGGCCACAACAGTGAGAGGCCCGCATACCGCAAAAAAAAAAAAAAAAAAAAAAAAAAAAAAAAAAAAAATCTAGAAACAATAAATGCTGGAGAGGGTGTGGAGCAAAGGGAACACTCTTGCACTGCTGGTGGGAATGTAAATTGATACAGCCACTATGGAGAACAGTATGGAGGTTCCTTAAAAAACTACAAATAGAACTACCATATGACCCAGCAATCCCACTACTGGGCATATATCCTGAGAAAAACCATAATTCAAAAAGATTCATGTACCAAAATGTTCATTGCAGCTCTATTTACAATAGCCAGGACATGGAAGCAACCTAAGAGTCCATCAACAGATGAATGGATAAAGAAGATGTGGCACATATATACAACGGAATATTACTCAGCCATAAAAAGAAATGAAACACAGTCCAGTTTTTAAAAGAGTGCTCTTAACTCTGGATTTCTATGTCATGATCTTTCTTTCATTCCTTTATTTGTTGTTATAAGGCTCCTTTTTTCAATATTCCATTAAATCTGCTCTTGGGAATAATGGCAAAGTTGCTAAACTTAAACGGACACATTCTCAGAGCTTCCAGGCTCTCTCTGAGTGTGTCATTCTCCCGGAATCTCCATGTGCTCACCAACCTGGAAGCTCTCTGAACCTTCTCCTTTTGGCTTTTTATGGAGTCTTCATATATAGATATAATTGATTAAATCATTGTTCATTGGTGATTGATCCAACCTCCAGCCCCTTTCCTCCCTCTTTCCAACTCTCTAATCATGTGATTGATTCTCCTAGCAACCAGCCCCCATCCTTAGAAGCATTCACCTCATTAACATAACAAGAGACACCTTTATCACTCAACACTTAGGAAATTCCAAGGGTTTGGGTGCCAGAAAGGGAGATGAAGACCAAATGTGTTATTTTTAATTAGAAATCACCATATCACAGTAACTCAAAATGCTACAGCTAATATGAATTAGCTGATTGCATATGGATCTCTTTCTTATGTCTCCAAGTATCCAAATACCTAAATGCCTCTTAGACATTTCCAGTTGGTGCTGCACAGGCAACACAACTCAATCCATACAAAATTGAACTTATGTTTTCCATCAAACCCACTCTAGAACGTATTTATTCTGTTAATAAGAAAACCATCAGCCAGAAACTCAGAACAGAAACCTAGAATCATCCTTGAATCATTTCTCAACCTTTTTTCTCATCTTACCTCCAATCATATGCAACCAGGTCTCTAAGTCCTATTAACTACACAACTTAAATAACTCTAGTAATGACCTCCTCATCTCCATTCTCCCTACTCTTGTCTTCCTTTAGGCTTTACTCATTTCTCACTTGAAACACTGCAAAATTCTTTTTATTACTCTCTCGCCTACCAGGCTTACCCTTTCTGTCTGTTACCATTTGAGTGATCTTCCTTATAATGTAAACTTGATCAGATCATCTACCTACTTATAGTTTTCCATTGCCTTCCATAACCTTCAGGATAAAATCCAAGTCTATTTCCTACCTTTATCTGGCCTTTGCTAATCTGTGCTGCCCAGTTTCTTATTATTTCCTCATTCATACTATGTTCTAGCTTTGCTAAACTATGTCAAGGTAGTTCTCCCAAAGATTTTCTTAAACCTCAGTGCCTTTTGCACACACTTCTCCATCATCTCAGAATGCCCTATGTGAGCTTCTTGGCCAAATCCTTTTCACCATATAAATGCTCAACTTTAACATCTCTATTGAGAATTCTTCCTTAACCCACCCACTTTGGATAAAAGGTATTTTCACATGCTTTCACGTACCCTCATGCCTACACATAGCAGAACACTCACTGTACCTTGTTGTATCTATCTTCTTCACTAAACTGTTATCTTCTTTACTGTATTATGAATATCAGAAAGAGCCTGGTGTACAGTTTTTAAAGACAGATTCATTGCATGAATGAATGATAAAAAATAAAATAAAACATGAATCTAGAGGGTATTATGCTAAGTGAAATAAGTCAGACAGAGAAAGACACATAGGCATGATCTCACTTACATGTTGAATCTAAAAAAACAAAACAAAACAAAAACAGACTCGTAGATATAGAGAACAAATAGGTGATAACCCGAAGGAAGGTGAGTGGGTGAAATAGGCGAAGGAGATTAAGAGGTACAAACCTCTAGTTATATAATAAATACGTTACAAGGATGTAATATTTAGCATAAGGAACATTGTCAATAATATTGTAATAACTTTGTATAGGGACAGATGGTTATTAGATTTTTCACAGTGATCGTTTCATAAGGTATGCAAATGTCAAATCACTATGTAGCACATCTGAGACTAACATAATATTGTATGTTAACTATATTTCAATAAAAAATAAATTAGAAAAACATATAATGAAAAGAAATATAGAAGACTGAGCTGACATTCAATAATGGATTTGCAATTTTTAATCCTTTCATAAAAACAGCCGGTTATGGAATGTTTTTGCTGTAGAGTGAAGTAGAATTCTCAACTGAGGATTAAAACTCAGGATCATTATTCCTTAGGGAGACTGGGATTTGTTTTAAACAGGGTTTCTTTTAATGAAGGCAGATTTTTAAAATCTGATAGATTCTTATGCCTCCGAGTGGCTTATATATGTGTCGTGGGGCCCAAGGCAAATCATCCTGAGAGGCTGAGTTTTGGAAAATCCTCAAAGTATAAAAACCACAAAAGCAACATTTCATAATGAAATCTCTATTTCTTTTCCATTGTCCTGGGTCTGGATAAAATAAAGTTTTATGACTCAGATTTATTTTAAGTTTGAATTATTGAATTTAGCCAATTTTAAAACAACTAAAATATTTTATTAGTTATAAAATTTTGCTCTGAATGCTTGAATATTTATTAAGTCACTCAGATTTTAAGACACTGGGACACTCACTTTTGTGGATTCTTGATTATCTTGAAAACTTACCCTGGCAGAATGGGTTTTACTGTTTCAGAGTAAACTGTTATCCTTTACAATGAACTCATGCTGTTTTCTGTGTCAATAGTGAACCCAGGATAATACCAATAAGTTCTAGCTATGAGGTTAAAAACTATTCATATACGTAGTAATAATACAGGAAGAATCTTGATGCAACAGAGGGACTAATACTTCTTACTTCTGCTTATTGGGTTTATTTTTTTCTTATTTTTCTAGTTTGGGTATAAACCGGGATTGTTTTTTGAGACCTGCTGTTATTTCTCATGTGAGCATTTAATAACTATAAATGTTTCTCCAAGCACTGTTTTAGCTGTATCCCACAAATTTTGATGTATTTTATTTTCATTTTTTTTCACTTTAAGAATTTTTCTAATTCCTTTGAAGCTTTTGCTTTTATCCATTAGTCATTTAGAAGTGTGTTTTAAATTTCCAAACATACGGGACATTTTATAAACATCTATTTTTGATATTTAGTTTAATTCTTTTTGTTCAGAAAACATATTTTCTATCATTTCAATCCTTCCAAATTTAAGGTTTTACTTTTTGTTTTTTCGTGGCTTTTTGCTTTTTTAATAGTGTCAGTGTGTAGTTAATGCTGTTGAATATCCAATTGCAATAGAAGCCAATGTGAATTATGTTGTCATTGGACAGAATGTTCTGTAAATATCAAATAGATCAAGTTGGTTGATGGCGATTTTCCGGTTTTCTACATCCTTGCTGACCTTTTTTCTACTTGTTCTAACAATTATATAGAAAGGAGCATTGATGTCTCAAACTATACTACACTTGATCTTAGCTAAAAGGCTGAAAAGCAATTCCAACTCTAATTGTGGATTTTTCTTTTTTCTTTTACCATTTTGATTAGCTTTTACTTCATGCATTTGGAAGCTCCATTGTTTGGTGCATACATGTATAGAATTGTATGTCTTCAAGATGAATTGATAATTTTATCATTATGATGTCTCTCTTTATTCCTTTCTTCCTGGTAAATGTCTTTGCTCTGAAGTGAATGTTGTCTGATATTAATACAATGAATTAGTGTTTGTATGGTATCTATTTTCTTTTTTCTTGTATTTTAGCCTCTATATATAATTAAAATTATTATGCTTTTTGTAGCCAACATATAAATGGGTCTCATATTTTTATCTAATCTGACAATCTCTGTCTTTTAACTGGTATGTTTCTACCTCTTACATGTTGTGTAAGTATTGCTAAAATCAAATTTAGGCTTAACATTTTATTATTTGTGTTCTGTGTTCCTGCATTGTCTTATGTTTCTCTGTTCCCCCTCTCTTGCATTCTTTTGGATTATCTTAATATTTGATGTATTCTATCTTTATTAATCTCTTGGATTTCTGGCTAAATATCCATTTGTTGGAGTTGCTTTATGGTTTATATTAATCATATCTAACATTTCACAGTCTACTAAGAATTAACATTTTATCAACTCTAGTAAAATGTAGAACTTTAAAAATAATTTAGGGTTTTTTTCCCCTTCCTACTTATATAGTATTCATATGTATTACAATATTTGAACATTAAAAACCCAACCTGTGTTATAAATCTTGTTTTAACATACATATTTAAAATATTTATGAGGATAAAAACAGCCTATTTTATTTACTCAGACATTTTCCATTTCTGTTGCTTTTCTTTCATTCCTGAAGTTCTGCATTTCCCTGTGGTATCACTTTCCTTCAGCCTGAAGAACATGCTTTGGTGTTTCTTTTAGAGCAGGTCTTCTGGCCATTAGTCCTTTCAATTTCTTTCATCTTCAATCTTTTTTTCTTTCTCTTCTTCTTTTGGCTATTTAGCCCATCCAGTAAAATTTTATTTCATATATTGTGTTTTCTGGTTCTCAGATTTCTATCTGCTATTTTTGTTTGTATTTCTCTGAAGAAACCTTCTATTTTTCCATTCATTTCAATAGTATTTAACATTCCCACAATGAACTTAGTTGTAATAGCTGTTTTAGTGCTTATCTGATAATTCCAACATATTGTGTTATCTTGGTGTTGACTTCTGTTAATTTTCTTTTTCTTTGAGAGTTGGTCATATTTTCATGGTTCTTCGAATGGCAGGTGGTTTTGGATTGTACCCTGGGCATTTTGAATATTATGTTATGAGACTTTGGTTGGCTAATATCCTCTGGAGACTGTCGATCTTTTGCATTAGGAGGCGAACATAATATTTAGGTTCTGACCTCAAGTTCTATCTCTTCTTTTGTGGATGAGGGTCTCAATGTGCATTCAGTTTTCAAAGTTTTTGTTATAGTGTTTGAGTCTGTCCATGCATGAGCTACTTGGAGCTTAGTCTGGGAATTGGGAAGTGTTTCATAGAGTAGTTTATTCTCAAAGTTCTTGTTACACTGTTTTCAGTCTGTTCTGCACATGCATCTCTGAGGGGTTAGTCTAGGACTTGGATGGTAGCTCAGTTCTCCAAGTCTTTGCTATGCTCACTTGGATTTGTTCTGCACATGTGCATATTGACAGCGAGCCCTGGATTGAGTTGACTCATGCACCAGAATTCTCTCTAATCCAGGATTTCTCCCCAGATACTCCAGTCTACAGGGTTCCTTTTTCTTGGTTCTTCTGGCCAAATACACAGGATTTTTCTCTTTGCAACTCCATGACTGGGGTTGACCTCAGGGAAGTACCAGGAAATAAAACAGATTTGAAGAAGAAAAGAAAAAGGAAAAGTAGGCATTATCTGCTTTTCCCTACACACTGGCTCCACAGGAGTTCCCTTTCCCAATCTTCTGATCAGCAAAAGCAGAGTTCTTCAGGAGTTTTTTGTTTTCTGCGCCCATTGTGCAGTGTTAGGGCTTGAGCCATACACTGTAAAAGAGGAAGTAAAAGAGGAAGTAAAAGAGGAAACTGACCAGAACACTTATCACCGTACTTTTCTTTCTTCAAATTTTACTTCCATTTCCAAGCCACCTGCTATTCTTTGCTTCTTAGAGTCCTTCATATTTGCTTTTTGTATTCTTTCTAAAATTTTTCTAAATGTATTCTTTGGGAGAGAGAGATTGTAGTAGACTCATTCCACCATTTCTAGCATAGAAATTAAAAGTTTTTGAGTTTCTTTCATGGTGTTTAGTGTAACAGTATGCTTGCCTCTTTACATTGTTGTGTAGTATTATGTTGTATAAATACACTACTATTTGTTTATCCATTCATGTCTTCATGAGTATTACGGTTGTATCCAGTTTGGGGCTGTTTGGAATAAAGCTTGTCTTAATCCTGATCACAGGGGAAAACATTCCGTTTTTCACTTATAATTATGATGTTAGCTCTAAGTTTTTTGTAGATGTCCTTTATCAGCTTGAGGAAGTTCCCCTTCTATTTCTAGATTATTGGGAATTTTTATTATGAATGAGTATTAGCTTTACCAAGCATTCTCTGCATCCATTGAGATGACCATGTGTTTTTTTTCCTTTAATTCTATGAATATGGTATATGACATCAACGGATTTTCAGATGCCAACCCTACATACACAGAATAAAATCCACTTAGTCATAGAGTAAATTCTGAGTTTGTTTTGCTAATATTTTGTGAAGAGTGTTTATATCTCTGATTATATGTAATAGTGCTCTATAGTTGTGTGTGTGTGTGTGTGTGTGTGTGTGTGTGTGTGTGTGTGTTTTGTAATGTCTTTGCCCAACTTTGGTATCAAGTAACATTGGATTCATAGAACAAATTGAGAAGTGGTTCCTTGTCCTCTATTTTGTGAAAGGGTATTTAGAGGTTTGGTCTTATTTCTTCTTCCAAGATTTGACAGAATTTATAAACCAATCCATTCAGGCCTGAGCTTCCTTTTGTGGGGACTTTTAAAATTACAGATCCAGTTTCTTTATTTCTTACAGATGTATTTAGAGTTTCTAGTTTTTCTTTAGTCAGCTTTGATAATTTGTTTCCTTTCAATGTACCTCCCAATTTCATCCAGTTTGTCTAATTTATTGACATGACATTTTAAATAATATTCCCTTATAATTTTTTTTAATTTGAGAAGGGTTGGTGATGATGTCCTTTCTCATTCTTGATTTTGTAAATCTTTTTCTTCTGTTTTTATTGTCAACCTTGTTTCAATACAAAAAGACTTTCTTTTAATCCCTTAAGTAGAAACACTACATCCAACTTATCAACACTACATTTTTTAAAAGTATGTCAATTTTAAAGTGAGAATAACCTTCCATCGTTTAGTTCATGTAGTTCAGTTGCTGATGAAAGAATAAGATAGACATAAACATTGTATTCTTACAGACTGCATATAGACATAATATGGACATAAACAGTGTTATACACTAGAAAAAGCTGAGGATTTACAGTCTAAGAGACCTGTATCCTAGCCCTGGATATATAGTGAAATTCATGAACTTAGAATAGTCACTCTGTCTTTGCTTCTTTATCTCTCTCTCTAATGAAGTCAAAATAAGCTACCACTCAGAATCGAGGTAAGGCTAAAAATGAAATGAAAATTTAATAACCATCATTATAATTGTTTAACTTTTCAGACTTTGCTCAATCTCTGAATTAAGTGTCTGCAGAGCATTCACATTATGTAAGCAAAATTTAAATCTCATTGTACAATGCCTTTATTAGTAGCAACACTTAAATGGTAAAACAATGCAATATAGAAAGACTAGTGTAATTTCAAACTTAAAAATTGGCTTCTGGTCCTTAATAATTTTAAGTACAGTTTCTTATTAAACTGGGAGAAATTTTATTACTGTTTTTCACTGTAGGGCAACTTCTCCTGTCTTTATGCTAGTGCTCTCTTCCTTCTTCCTTCCTTTTTTCCTTTTCTTTTTTAACCTTACACTCTTTCTCTTTTGTCTGTCTTCTCTTTCTCTCTTTCATTCTTCTCCTCTTCTTTCCTTCCCTCTCTTTCTTATCTTGTTTTCTTTTGTGTCTATTGTTCAAAAACATTTACTTGATGCCAATTTTATATTGAATCATTTGTTAGTCACTGGAGAAAAAAAGAGAAACAATACATTTGTCCTTAGTAAACTATATCTTCCCTGCTACCTATACCCACCTGAAAACTATACTGATGGGTTCTCACACATTTTACCTATTGGTTAGCCTGTAAATGTAGAAAGCAGGTATCCATACTCATGACTTTTGAGTCACGTTGCTTCTCCACATCTTGGGATAGGCTTAGTCTCAACCAATGGTTTTAAAACTGCAGAATAGAAATTGTCAGTGCATTAAAAAAACCCAGCATTTAAAAAAATGAAATAGAATAGCATATGACAGAAAATATTTCATAACATATAGTGAGAGTATTGCTTTATGAAGCTGTTATTTTAGTTATATTTCTTTTTATCTCATTCTACATATATAGCTACATTCACAAGTAAATATGTGTATTGTTCATGATGCAAAATGTATTTCTCACAGACCATGGTTCAAATGTTTGAAAAATAGTGGCTTAAACTGCTAAGATTCAGGGCCATTCCAGGGCTTCCAAAAAGGAAAATAGACAAAGATAAGCGGTGATAGAGAAGAGAAGTAATAGAAAAAGAGTCACTTCAGCATTCATCTGTTTGGACTAAAATTCTTTAGCCAGACTGATTCTTGGTGCAATCATGAGAATATTGTTCTTTTTTCCAAGGATGTGTTCCATTGGAGTTGAATATATACTATATTGTACCACATGTAGAATATCCCTTTGATGACGAAGACTCCCAGAGTGGCCCCTGGAATTAATTTACCCACGGAGAGATTATAGATTCCACTCCCTCCATCTTTAATATACAATGTAACAAATTTTATGATTTGTTAAATCTTATGATTCTAAAATAGGGAAAGATTTTCTGGAATTGAAATTCTGGCGAGTTCTGAGAAACTTAAAAATCAATATCACTTCTAACTGTGTGAAGAACAATAACCATCGAGCCAGATAGCAGATGTACTGAGCTCAATGGGAAGCTTAAAGCCTCACTGATGCTTCTTGTTATAAAAACTTCACTAAAGAGAAATATGTTCTTTAAAGAGTAACATAGAAAGAAATGGAAATAAAAACAAAAATAAACAAATGGGACCTAATGAAACTTAAAAGCTTCTGCACAGCAAAGGAAACCATAAACAAGACAAAAAGACAACCCTCAGAATAATTGCAAACGAATCAATGGACAAAGGATTAATCTCCAAAATATACAAACAGCTCATGCGGGTCAATATCAAAAAACAAAAATACCAATCAAAAAATGGGCAGAAGACCTAACTAGACATTTCTCCAAAGAAGACACACAGATGGCCAAGAGGCATATAAAAAGATGCTTAACATCACTTATTATTAAAGAAATGCAAATCAAAACTGCAACGAGTATCACCTCACACTGGTTGGAATGGCCATCATCAAAAATCTACAAATGATAAATGCTGAGAGGGTGTGGAGGAAAGGGTACCCTTTTGCACTGATTGGTGGGAATGTAAATTGATATAGCCATTATGGAGAACAGTCTGGAGGTTCCTTAAAAAACTAAAAATAGAATTACCATATGACCCAGCAATCCCAGTGTGATTGAGCATATACCCAGAGAAAACCATAATTCAAAAAGACACATGCACCCCAATGTTCATTACAGCACTGTTTACAATAGCCAGTTCATGGAAGCAACCTAAATGCCCATTGACAGATGAATGGATAAAGAAGATGTGGTACATGTATACAATGGAATATTACTCAGTCATAAAAAAGAATGAAATTGGGTCATTTGTAGAGACGTGGATGGACCTAGAGACTGCCATACAGAGTGAAGTAAGTCAGAAAGAGAAAAACAAATATCGTATATTAATGCATATATGTGGAATCTAGAAAAATGATACAGATGAACCTGTTTGCAAGGCAGACATAGAGACACAGATGTAGAGAACAAACGTATGGACACCAAGGGGGGAAAGGGGAGTGTAGGATGAACTGGGAGATTGGGATTGACATATATACATTAACTAATATGTATAAAATAGATAACTAATGAGAACCTGCTATATAGCACAGGGAACTCCACTTTGCTATGCAGCAGAAACTAACACAACATTGTAAAACAACAATAGCCAATAAAAAAAAAGAAAAGAAAACCCAGACTTCAGCTGACTACACCTACTAACTAGGATACCTTGAGCCCATTACTTAAATACTCAAAATGTTTGTCTCCCTCTATACAAAGTGAGACAGTTAAATTATATGATCTCCAAGTTTGCTTGCATGCATGAAGATTTAAGCTTTCAATTATAATCAATTCTATGAGTTCTCTCAGTAATTATGCCCCAAATTTTGATGAAATACATGTTTGTAGGTACTGAATAGAGGCCAACTCTTGTGAATTGAGAGGTTCTGTGAATGCAATTCCCTTTGTAATAAACATCACTGTCTCATCAAAAAAAAAAAGAGTGCTATTTTGAAACATCACATTTTAAGGACTCCAACACTTTTATGTTGTTCTGTTGTGATAAATTTCTAATAGAACACTATATTTTCTGCAGTACTTACAAAGACTTTCACCATCTCCCAACAATATGTACTAAAGCTAAATGTGATTTATACACTGTTAGCAAAGGAAAACATGTCTCCCATAAGTTTATGAACAAGATATTTATTTATTCTCTTGTGCTGTATGTACAAACATAATAAAAAATGTGATCAATAAATCTTGGGAATATCCTACTCGAAAGTCAATTAACAGTAAGCCTTCTGCTAAGACCTCTGCTGTACATTGATAATGATGGTAAAAGTGCCATCATCTTTTTCTTTAAGAAAAAAAAAAGTGATAGTTATATTACAGAAATAGTTACCTCTAAGAAATTCACACCATTAGGGCATGTTTTAGTTTTCTATACTGCATAAAAATGTATCACAAACTTAACAGGTAAACAATCACATTGATTATTCCACAATTCTTGTGAATCGGGAGTCTGAACACAGCTTAACTGGGTCCTCTCTAAGGCTGCAATCAAGGTGTTAGCCAAGACTTGGTTCTCATCTGGAAGGTCAACTGGCAATGGATTAGCTTCCAAACTCATTCAGGGTGCTGGTAGGATTCATTTCCTTGTGGCTGTAAAATGAAGGTGCTTGACTTTTTGCTGCCTGTCAGGTGGAGGTTGCTTTCAACTCCTGGGGGTCAGCTGCAGCTTCTTTTTGCCAAGTGACCTTTTCCCCACTGCCTCTCAAAATATGGCATCTTGCTTCTCTAAAGCCAGCGTGGGAGAAAGAGAAACAAGTCAGTTAGAAAGATGGCATTAAAAAAAAATTTTATTAAAGTATAGTTGATTTACAATGTGTTTAATTTCTGTTGTATAGCAGTGACTCCGTTATACATATATATGTTCTTTTTCATATTCTTTTCCTTGACGGTTTATCACAGGATGTTGAATATAGTTTCCTGTGCTATACAGTAGGACCCCGTGGTTTAGAAAGATGGAATTTTATGTGATGTAACATAATCATAGAACATAACATAATCATTGGAGAGATACTCCTTAAATGTTTGCCGTCTTCTGTTGGTTTGAATCAAGACATTTCCTGCCTACAAGTGAGAGACAAGGATTACACAGAGCCCTAAATACAAGGAGGCGGGGACCATGAAGGCCGCTTTAAAGTCTTTCTGCCACAGGGGCAGGATCACTTTTGTCCTATTCACACCGATATCCCAGGAACCTTGCAATGTACCTTCATGAAGACTCACTTATTACACGCATGGCAATTCATGGTAGTTATCACTCTACCTGTGTAATTTGACCATCTATTAGAACTGGAGTTTCTATTTTCAAAATCTTCTAAGATAAGTCTGATACATCCCTTTTGCCCCAAACAATGGCTTTATGTTTCTTTTTGGGTTCTATGCTTTTAATCTGGCTAGTCAGCCCCTAGAAGAATGAGACATTGAGTGTACTGTTCAACTGAGTGTATAGTTTAGCTGTAAGAGATAGATTGCATCTATTGTGCTATTTCCTATAAAATAATTATGACTCTGGGTAATTACAATCATTAAAATATATCATTTTCAATTTAGAGCAACATTTAGAGAAACAGATGCAGTGTGACATTTATCTGTTAATTCACATACGATTTATTAAACATTTATATTCCAGGCATGTGGTCGCTTTGGGGAAGGGTTGGGAGATATACAAACCCTGCCTGTTTGGAGGGGGTCCTTCTTCATTCTTCCCCACTGGAATGAGTCCGTGTGGACAACCTCAGGGGTTTTTTTCCATGAAAAACATGCTGTAACAGTTGTAGCACGGAGGAGCAGAGCACAAGTTGATCCCTATGGGCAGCTCATAACCAGGAGGAAAAAAGCACGAAGGGGAGGAGCTACATATTCCCATTTCCAGCTTCCAAATCAATAATCAGAAAATCATGCATATAGCTTCAAGTTTCTCTTTTGTTTCTTTTACGTATAGTGAACATCATTTTTTATAACCTATCTGATAATGGCAATATTCTAGTCTTCCTTTTCTTCTGACTATTATCTCTGCTATTTATTGCTTATGCTAATTTATTTCCTTGTATGCTTAGTTATCTTTAATTGCACACTGCTCATTGAAAAAAAATTATTTGTGAGGATTTCCTGAGGTTTAGGATATATATGCTTTCCTCTAGAAATGATTTGTATTTGTTACTTTCCGTTGTTTAGGAGTACTGTTAGTTCAATACTGCTTAAATTTATAACTTATGATTTCTTGGAACGCTTTGATGATTAAAAAAAAAAGTAGGCTGCAGATACAGCAGCCACAATTATAATATTTCAAGTTAATTTTCTTTTTAAATTGAACTATGGTTTGTTTGCAATATTATATTAGTTTCAAGTATACAACATAGTGATTCAATGTTTTTATAAATTATACTCCATTTTATTATAAAATATTTGTAATATTCCCTGTGCTGTATATTACATCCTTGTATACTATTTATTTTATACCTAATAGTTTGTACTTCTCATTCCCTTCCTCTATCTTGCCCCTCCCTCAAGATAGTTTTCTTAACATACATTCTCCTTAATCTGGTTAGTGCCAATGTAAATTTTCTGGAAGTCCTGCGGTTTGTGGGAGAGGGAATAGGCTAGGTCCTCCTCACCCTGAAGGTATAGCCACTTGGAGCTCCACCTTACTCTAAGGATATGTGTAGTCTTTTGGGGGTACTGACTTTGAGGTGGGCAGCCTCCTTTAGATACTCTAATTTTAGCAGACCCTTAGCTAAGTTTCTGCCTTCTTGCTCCATGAGTTGATCAAATCATAGCTCAGTAATATGGTTTATTTTATCCTGGATGGATAAAGGGCTTCTGGGCCAAAATAGGCTTTGAGCACCCTACTTAATGGGTTCTGTGGGTTCTTGTTTGCTCATGTTTTGAGCTGATAATTCTTTACTATATTGTAAGCTCTTCGATATTAATAAACTATTTTACTCAGTGTTTTTCCATGTTTTTAGCATGAGGGGCGTGTGTGTGTGTGTGTGTGTGTGTGTGTATGTGTGTGTGCAAATAGTTTAGACTGCCATGACTAAATGGAAATCTAGCCTTCTTTTAAGCATGTTAAATTAGGGTTGGGAAAAGTTGAAACTTTTCATGCAACAATGAGGGTTGACAATCACATGCTCCTAATCTGTCATTCTGTATTATAAACTGGTGAAGCACTTCTGGCTATGTTCCCTTAGAATGACTTTTTTGGGGGACATTTTGAACTGTAACCATAGTGAAAAGTAAGAGAGTCTGAAAATTCCAAGATAAGGCTAGAAGTAAAATAAGATCAACCATTTAAAAAATATTCTCGTATGACATTGAATTCATAAATAAGAGTGTAAATAGCTCTTTAGAAACAGAAGCCACTGTCCACTTTGTCTAACACCGAATATATAGGTTTGAATAACTGTTTTTTGTTTGTTTTTGGTTTCACTGTGCATCTTGTGGGATCTCAGTTCCCTGATTAAGGATTGAACCCAGGAACCCAGGCCCTGTCAGTGAAAGTCTGGAATCCTAACCACTAGGCCACCAGGGAACTCTGAATCTATAGGTTTGAAATCCAAGTGGTCAGTGAGCTCTGCCACTCTGATGGAAGTGTGTGTTCCATGACCTCAGAGTAGAAAAAGAGTCCACATTAAATGACTGCTGCATGGAAATTTGTATCATTCAATCCTTTTTCTGTGAGTTGGATAATTTAATTTGAAACATAATAATTTCATTTATGTATATTTATGTATATATGTACATATATATATGAAATATATGTATAGTACTATTGCTTATAACTATCAGAAAGAAGCTGCTTTTGGTAACATGTGGAACATGTCTGACTCTCATAGTTTTGCTCTTAATTCATTTGTACTTAGTGAAGAATTTGGCAAAGAGCTACAAAAATAGCTAATATAATAATTGAAGTAAAAAATTACAACTCAGGGGAAAATGTTAAAGAAACTAGGGGTTATTTGGAGGAAGAGGTGAGTGAGGGGAAGAAACCATTCATCTGAGAAGAGACAGATGAATGTTCTTCTAATGCAGTACTTCTTCAACTTGGCCCCATATTGTAATCACCAGGGAAACTTAAAAAATATATCGATGGTTTGGTCCTGTCCCCAAAGCTTCTGGTGTAACTGGTGTAGGATATGACTTGGGCATCAAAATTATGAAAAAGCTCTCCATGTGATTCTAAGGTGCAGGGAATTATTCACTATAAAATTACTTTAGGAAGCAAATTCGTGAGGTGCGATGACTCAAGTTGTAAAACTTAAGTACAACTGTTCTGATACTCAGATCTACCATGAAGAAGAGAATACTGGAAGATGGGATTTCTACATTTCTGCTATGAACAGAACAAAAGAACTAGTGTCTCAACTGCAGCAAGAGAAATTTTGATTGGAAAAAAAAAAAAGAAAATACTTCCTTAGAGTATTCTGGAGATTCTGGAATGGCTAACAGAGGCATATTGTAGTATCTTATTACTTGATCACATTAACTGGAGGCAGCTCTGCCTCAGACTCTAAACTCAGACAGAGATGAACTTGAATTCCTACTCCTAGACTTACTACGTGTGCAACCCTTGGGAAAACTAAACTCTCCGTGCCTTAGTTTCATCATTCGTTCAATTGTGAAACAATACCAGGCAGGTACTGCACAAGGTACTTGGGGACACAGCAGTGAACCAAAGTGTGTCAAATGGGATGACACATCTGCCTTATCAAGTTATTTGTACAGATGACATAAGAAAAAAATGTAACTGATTACCAGAGTTCCTGGTTATGAGTATTATTATTAACATTGTGTATTGTCTCAAAGGAATGAGTAGCATTAGGTTGGAGTTAAAATCAGTAGGAATTTTTATTGATAGCTTGTAACAATGGTTATAAATTTTGCTACCTTCTGCATTTCAAATAGAGCTTAAAAAACAAAGTAAAGTTACCTCCATCCCTAAAACAAGCAAACAACGACAACAAACTCGAAAGTCTATGCTCTGTCTTGAGACACTGAGCAATCAAACTGGCTCAGAGTCACATTGGAAGCCATCCACATTATGTTAACCTCGGGTTGTAATGAATCACTGTATTCCTCAATTTCCTTTCATTTCCAAGGAAAGAGAGTGTTACTGATAAAAAGAAATAAAAACAATTTGTGTGAACTGTACATCCCCAAAGCCTTAGCACATAAATGTGGAATAGAATCATTAATTTAGGAACAGTTTGTCTACCTCATTAAAATGTAGAGAATCCTTCTTAAAAAGGATGGTCTTGGAATAGAGTAAAAACTGAAAGCAGAAAAAGGCTGCAATATCTGTGTTGCCCCTTGAGATGTGAGCAACATATGTATAATTGAATGGAATTTGAGAATACAAATCTGTTACAGAAAGGCAACAGGTATCTATAGAGATCTTCAGTAGCTGCAATCACTGCAAACCCAAATGTAAACGACTTACACGTATGGAAATCTATCACATAGTTGGACATTTAAACTTGCATGTAAAATCTGTGCTAGAGCTACTAATCCTCAGGCTCCAGACGCGCCGGCCCAGCAGCCATGGCTCACGGGCCCGGCCGCTCCGTGGCATGTGGGATCCTCCCAGACCGGGACACGAACCCGCGTCCCCTGCATCGGCAGGCGGACTCTCAACCACTGTGCCACCAGGGAAGCCCAGTCTGAGCACTTTTAAGCCCATGTTTTACACTGCAGAGATGAGATCTGAGTTGCTCAGGATAGTAGAGATGGTCTGCATTAGGAAGTCATATTTCCTCTTTGAAAATCTGTTTTAAAGCTGCTTATGTTATAGCAGTACTATTTATGTTTTTTTTTTGTGTGTGTGTGTGGTATGCGGGCCTCACTGTTGTGGCCTCTCCCGTTGCGGAGCACAGGCTCCGGACGCGCAGGTTCAGCGGCCATGGCTCACGGGCCCAGCCGCTCCGCGGCATGTGGGATCCTCCCGGACCTGGGCACGAACCCGTGTCCCCTGCATCAGCAGGCGGATTCTCAACCACTGCACCACCAGGGAAGCCCAGCAGTACTATTTATAATTGCCAAGTCATGGAACCAACCTCAGTGTCCATCAACAGATGAATGGATGGAGACGATGTGTTATATATATATAATGGAATACTATTCAGCCATAAAAAGGAATGAAATTTTGCCATTTGCAGCAACTTGGATGGACTTGGAAGGCATTATGCTAACTGAAATAAGTCAGACACAGAAAGACAAATCCTGTATGGTATCACTTATATATGGGACCTAAAAAAATATAACAAACTAGAGAGTATAACAAAAAAGCAGCAGACTCACAGATATAGAGAACAAACTAGTGGTTACTGGTAGGGAGAAGGGGGAGGGGCAAAATAAGGGTAAGAAATTAAGAGGTACAAACTACTAGGTGTAAGATAGGCCACAAGGATGCATTGTACAACAGAGGGAATAGAGCCAATGTTTTGGAATAATTGTAAATGGATCATAACCTTTAAAAATTGTATTTAAAAAGTTTCATGGATGAAAGAAAAAAAAAAGCTGCTTATGTTACTCATCGGGGTTAGAAATTAATTTTTTCAAAGACCATTTACACCAGTGACAAATTTTGCTGAATTCAGTTTACTGGAATGGAAATTGTAAAAAAAAAAAAAAAAGATAATAATAATAAAGGAGGGAAGACTGACATGTCAACTGAATGAAATTATATTTGGACCAAGTTTCCCTAATATATTCTGTAGAAAAATGCTTAAAACTGAGAAACAAATAACTGACCATATTTCCTAACATGGAATTACACAAATGTTTTTGAGCCCAAGTTTAGATAGTCTGACAGTTGTGCCCTTGCTGGCTGCCCAGGCTCACTGGCAATGCGCTTTATTGCTCTGCGCTCCCCGAGGCCAATGTCTTCTGAGTGTTCTTCCTTCATGAACTGTCATCCTGACTCCCTACTTGGACAAGTCAACTTCTGTTTCCTTCCTATTCTTCACACTTGACTTCCTGAAGCCTTACTCAGTTATTTTTTTCTGTTTGTATAAACAAATGAGACTAGGACAAGAAGAAAAAAAGAATATCGCTGTTTTTTTAAATGAACATATGTCCATTTTTTTCTCCCATTTTATCAACTGTCTTAAAAGATAATGGGATAAACTTTTCAGGGCATAATATTGTACACTATGATTATATGTTTACTCAATCAGTCAGTAAGTATTTATTGGAAATCTTTGAATGAAATGTTATAGTACATGCTGAATTTAAACTCCAGGAATTTTCTTATTTGGATTTTAACATTCTTCCATTAGGAAGTAGGATTTTAATGAGAAATTCAGAACACACACACACACACACACACACACACACACTCACAGTCTCTCTGTGTTCTGTTTTCTTTCTTTCTTTTTTCTTAAATTTAATTATACTTTTTTAATACAGAAGGTTCTTACTAGCTATCTATTTTATACATATTAGTGTACATATGTCAATCCCAATCTCCCAGTTCATCCCACCACTCCACCCCACCCTGCTTTCCCCCTTGGTGTCCATACGTTTGTTCTCTACATCTGTGTCTCCACTTCTGCCTTGCAAACCAGTTCATCTGTACCATTTTTCTAGATTCCTTATATATGTGTTAATATACGACATTTATTTTTCTCTATCTGACTTACTTCACTCTGCATTACAGTCTCTATGTTCATCCATGTCTCTACAAATGACCCAATTTCATTCCTTTTTTATGGCTGAGTAATATTCCATTGTAAATATGTACCACATCTTCTTTATCCTTTCATCTGTCGATGGGCATTTAGGTTGCTTCCATGACCTGGCTATTGTAAATAGGGCTGCAATGAACATTGGAGTGCATATGTCTTTTTGAATTATGGTTTTCTCTGGGTATATGCCCAGTAGTGGGATTGCTGCATCATATGGTAATTCTATTTTTAGTTTTTTAAGGAACTATGAGGAAGTGTTTTAATGAAACACTTTAAGGAACATTTTAAGGAAATATGAGGTTGAGAGTCCGCCTGCCAATGCAGGGGACATGGGTTCATGCCCCAGTCCGGGAAGATCCCACATGCCATGGAGCGGCTGGGCCGGTGAGCCATGGCCACTGAGCCTGCGCGTCCAGAGCCTGTGCTCCGCAACGGGAGAGATCACAACAGTGACAGGCCTGTGTACCATAACTCCATTTTTTTCTCATTTTTTTTCCACTGTTAGTATCAACACGCCATGAAGAGGCACAGATTTTTATTTATATCCCTTTAGGGTCAACATGTTTTCCTTTATTTATGTTTTATTTAAAGAAAACAGGGATATTGGTTCAAGATGGCAGAGTAGAAGGACGTGCTCTCACTCCCTCTTGGAACTGCATACCAAAAAAAAAAAAAAAAACTACAAACAATTAATGCTGGAGAGGGTGTGGAGAAAATGGAATACTTTTGCACTATTGGTGAGAATGTAAATTGATACAGCCACTATGGACAACAGTACGGAGGTTCCTTATGAAAAAAATGAATTGTTTTTGGCTTGAACCTTCTCCCTTTATTTCCCATATGAAATCCAGCCAATACTCCTTAACAGGAGCACAGCAGTGAGAGGGAGTAAGAAAGTGGAAATATTAGGAATTGATCCAATGAAAAGTGATAGGAGATATGTACCACTTCACATTACATGGCTGATTGCCTTCTTATCCCATTTGACCACCAGTCAAAGCTTTGAGAACTATATCCAGATGCAGTTGCACCTACTTACCAAATCAACAGTGAACACAGCTAATGTTCACTACTGATTTGGTAATTAAGATAGACTTGCAGAGTTTCCATTTTAAGACACTTGAATAGCATAGCTGATTTAGGGAAGATAGTACTTTTAGCAAGGATTGGGGAAAAAATTTCAAGAGTAGCACAGTAATGCTCTAACATATATCAGGTTATATTGTGCCTATCACTGCTGTCATCCTAGTTGTGACTGCTAATAATATCTATAAACAGGTAAATCCGGATTGCATTGTCTTAAATCTCCAGAACATGAATGGGTCTCCTGCAGAGCCCTCAAATTTAGCAAAGCATCAGTTTCCTTCTTTTTTTCACTGTTTGGTCCACATTCAGAGCCTTTAGACTTGTTGAAGAAGAGGCTTCTCATATTGTTTTTTAATTAAAAAAATTTTTTTTACAGGAGGTCCTTGTTGGTTATCTATTTTAAATATAGCAATTCTCATTTTATATTGACTATATTCAGTGTTGTGTAGTCACAGAAATTAGGCCTCAAGAGACTTGGATTCTGGTGTTTCACTCTTGGAATGAATGAGACATAAAATTCATTTAGGCAAACACCCTCATTTTACAGCAGATGAAAGGAAGACATGAGAGGAGAGTGACTTACTCAAGGGCAGCCAACTGGGTAAACTCAGAGGAAACTCTCCTAACCTCCCTCCAGTGCTCCTCACTCTACTAGGCAGCTTCTCTTCCCTCAATTTCTTGGTGACTCCACCTGTCACAGAATCAAAGACTCAGCTTCCCCACCTGTGAAATAGAAATGACAGGTATTTTGCAGCACTGTCGTAAGTAGAAAATAGTTTTGAATGTCCATTGAGTAGTATACTACCTCAAGTATTCCATACATTCATTTCTCATCCTGCAAAAGGGGTCACCCGTGTTCACTGCGGCTGAAGCAGAGAGCCTGTACCAGAGTAGGCCTTTCAGAAATTCTCAAATGTTCAAGTTGTGAACAATTTCTTGCTAATGAATCTGACTGATCAGAATAGAATCGAGTTTATTTTGCATTACATGGTAATGAATTGTCATACTTTTCATGTATTTCGCCTAATTAAAAAAAATGTTTTTGAGTGTAGTCTGAGTATGGCTGAAATATGTAAGTACATTAACAGGGTTTTGGCAGCTTCTCTGATGTAATCAGCTTGATCTTTGGCAGCATAAGGGGCATGGCAGGTTGGAGCAGTGGTCTGTAGACACAAGTCCTGGGTGTTTGTTTTGGCTACTGTAGTGTGACTTTGGCTACATTTTAAAACTGCCTTCATACTCCATTTCTTTTCATATGAAGTGCAGACAGAGACGGATGATTTCTAAATTCTTTTCTAAGATACAGACAAATCTCAGCTACTGTAATCATAAAGAGAACAAGTGTTTGTGGAGTAGTACGGCATTTTCTTTGAAAATAGATTGTCTAATACGTTTTTTGAATTAAAGTTCCTAAAAATCGAAGCAAAAGAGCAGAAAGCCTTAAATTAGTGGCAGAGGGCCTTCTCTGACAATAAAATGTACTTGCTGGAAATTTACAGTAGCTGTAAAATGAAAACAACTATTAAATCAAAATTGGCTTAGTACATTCAGAGACACAAGAATAAAACCTACTAACAGCTCAACAGAATTTAATTGAATACTATGAGTAATAAAAGAGAGGTCCAGTTATGAATGCAGAGAACACTTATGGATGATTCTGAGTTGCAATATTTGACTTTCTGTGAGAATGAAGAGCTGAGTTCCAACCGTGCAGGTGCTGAGTTGATTAAAGAAGCTAAATTTATATTGGCATGGAGGTGTAAATGCATCATTGTGGTTTTCTCTCCCAGAATGTCTGAGACAGCCTGACACTGTCTGGAGAAGATTAGAATGAGCTCCCATCCAACACCTAGCTCCCAGGGGCCCCTCCCTACCCAGACCACTAACTGGGTATCTCCACCTGTGTCTGGCTCTGCGATGTCCAGCACATGGAGGCAGGGAGGGAGACCAGAAAGCCCATTTGGTGTCGGGTAGACTTGAGATTTTGAATTCTGACTCAGGCTACTTGAGCGACTCACTTAACTTGTCCAAGCCTGTTTCTCCACCTTCAAAATGAGCTTAATAAATAGCAACTGTTACATTGTTCTGACTTATATTTTTGGCTTAGTCTTTGCTGGGATTTGCATTCCAAGCTGAGTTTTTACTAGCTTTTATACCAGGTTGCATGCTTCTGGATTTTGTTTGTGGAATAGATATCCCTGCCTTGTACCTAAATGATGTCCCTGGTCTTTGACTATAGCTCTGTACCCAGTTCCATTTCTTATTTCTTAACACCTATGTATGTAACCATATACACAATATGGCCGGGCAAAACAGAACAAGCCTTCAAATGAATGACAGATATTTCCAAATAAAACATGAGTAGTATAAAATCAATGATTTCCTTCTTAACTAATAAAATCCAAGTGTTCAGATCAATTGATTCTTAAATCTAACCAGGTTGTTTGCTTAGTATAAGTCTTAATATTGCAACCACCTCTCTCTCCAAACTTTTGAAAAGAAATCACACCTCTTAATATTTTGTCTATCGCTCAGATAAGCAAATACCTGATCACTTTCATAAGTCACTAAAGGTTCATTTTAGCTGCTTCCTCATTTCTCTGTGCTGTTTCCTTTTGCCCTTTGTGGGGAGCTGCAGGGAAATAGCCCTAGAATGGGACATTGCTCATGTTTCTGAAGGTTTTCCTTCTTATGGGATCACAGAAGAGTAATATATTATGATTAGTTTTTTTTAATTGGAGTATACTTGATTTACAATGTTGTGTTGCTTTCTGCTGTATGGCAAAGTGAATCAGTTATACATATACCTATATCCACTCGTTTTTAGATTCTTTTCCCATGTAGGTCATTACAGAATATTGAGTAGAATTCCCTGCACTCTACAGTTAGTATCCTTAAATAAGACGGACTAAACCCACTGAATATTTTCTAAAAGATGATTGTTTGCATTGAGGTAAAATGAGCAGATCTACTAATTCCTTGGCTGACGGCCCTCTTGTTTAGGAAACCCACATGCTTGCTCTAAAAAGAAGCGAAAGAGAAATTTTCACTTTTGTACACCTAATAAAACAAAATGAAATGAAAATTGGATTTCGCTGTGGACCCACAATCTTTGCTTGAGAGAGAGTCTCAAAAAGCAGAAGAGCACGTTCTTACATTTGCTGAAACCAGCTCATCCTGCAGAATCTGAACTAGAAGGTGAGAGCAACCCTTTTTTCACTAAGGGAGCAAAGTCAGCTCAGGGGCCCTCCAAAAGTCAGACACCCAAATGTTCCCATTTTAGGAAGAGGATTGGGGTTCAGAGTGAGGACCATGGAAACTGGTGAGACTCTTTCACTGGTTTGGATGTCTTGATGTCAAGAAATACCAGTTGCCATAAGAAAAAATCCACATATGGTCCTGCCCAGAGATAGAGGAGGGCTCAAATGTTGAAGACTGAAAAAAATGCACATTCAGCATTGTTATAGTAAAATCCCGGGACATGCTTTTTCATGTTAGATAGTAAATATTTTGTTTCTAAATTTGTGCTCACCACTGCCTCTAAAATAGTCTCCTCTTACATAGTAGGAGCTCACATATCGATTAAAGATATTTCTTTAAAATTCTCCTACCCAGAAGATATTCAAGTGTTTTGAAAAGAAACACCCCTTATGGAATGGCAAGAAAATGAATATTTTGGCAACTCCCTTTTGCCGTTCTCCTTACCTCCTTCATTCTGACATGTATACCTGTTGAAAAATCTTGCTTGCCATGATAGATAATCATTTTGAATGATCTCTTAAAACCTGGAGTTAAAAAATACTATCCCCAAACACCTATTAACATCTCTCTAAAATTTCACTCTCCATTGAACTAAAGGAGCAATATATTTTTGCCCAAATAATTTGTTATGGTTTCATGGTAGTTACCATGTGGTTTCCATTCTCAGCTGGACAATCAACATTTCTTCAATAACTCTTTCTCTTTTGCTAATCAGATCAATTCCACCAAATCCTTTCACAAACTGGAATCCTTCTTGTGATTTATCTGTGACAATTTCCAATGTAGCTCCAAATTTTTTATAGTTGTTAGCAAACCATTCCAGCAGGGGCATGCTCTCAATCAGTTCATGTTCTTGTCCTGTCTCTTTGTCTGTAAAATGAGATTTATCCTTCTCTTGTTCTGGAGTTAGAGAATTTTCTTCTCTTCTGTGCCTTGGCAATGAAGAATATATCTCATTATATCCAGATTTTCATAGACTATTAGAATCTCTACAGCTCCCATTTCTAAAGCCTTTAGTGTATCTTCAACTCCAAAAGAGTACTTGCCCGTGTCCTGACTGATTTCATCAAACTATTGCCCTATTAACTTCTTCTCTTGAATGAACTTCACGTTGGAGAAGACTTCGGTAGAGAACTCGATATCTTGGTTGAATCCATTTTCACCACCATAAGATATATCAACTAATTTTAAAACTTTTGATTGCAACCTCTGATCAAACATGTCAGATTGACTTAGTTCGGTTTTCAAGTCAGCTGATCCCGCTAAACCGAGACCAGCCACATTCACTTTGTCCCCAGAAATAAACAGCTGCACAGCAGTCTCAGCTACTTTCCCAACATAGCTATGTCACTTTTCCATTCTTAAATGGGCAAAACGCAAGGCTGACTGACCTCCTCTACCATGTTTCTTTGGGAGATCCACAGTGAGTTTTTGCAGGACTTCTCTTGTATTTCCTTGGAGTGTGCCAAAAAGTGCACCACTACCATCTATTACAATGAAGCCAAACTTGCTATCATCTGAAAGTAGTGCTATAAGAGCCTCTGTATGGAATTTGTCACACAGATACAATGACGTATTGATTGGTCTGAAAGGTTCAAAGTCAATGTTGACTTTCTTTTCCTTTCCTTCTTCTGTTACAATTGTACCACAGTAAACAACCAGGCCATTGGGCGGTACTTTGTTATAAAGTTTGAGTCTTCGTTGTACAGATGTAATGGCTCCCAGGACTGAAAGGTAGTTTACTCGTGACTTAATGTTAGATGCAGTTCAAACTCATCTGCTAACATGTTTGCCACTCGTGAAATCTGGGCTTTGGGAGGAATGATCAATGATATCATGCTTGTGCCATTGCCGAGGGCCGCCTCCAAGTTTTAATGAGCTTTTTGATATTCCGGAGCTCCACGTTCCTTTCGGCAGCACTGGGCGCTGCGTCACCTCGCCTCCTCCTCCCTAAGGGCCCAGTCCTGGGCGGCAGTGGCCGCCCATCCCCAGCGGCGGCTCTCGACAATTTCTAATTTCAATAATTTTTTTTACCTTGCCTTTTGTGACATCATTCACTCATCTTTCCTCCTACTTATGGAAAACTGTTGGAAAAGCATGAACTTTGCCATCAGTTAGACCAAAAATTCAAATACTGAAACTTCCACTTACATAGCGTATGATCTTTTAAGTTAATAATTTAACTTTTTTCCCCCACTGTACTCTTTTATGATTTGAACCACGATTCAAGTCTGAGACTACATAACTGATAGTGATGCTTATTAGCCCTACAATAGAATTCTTGGCAGCAGTAAACAGTAGAGATGGGTCATGTTTTCTTGCCACTTTTAAAAACTTCACCTTGCAATGAGTTATTACTTTTTTTATTGAAGTATAATTGACTTACAACATTATATTAGTTTCAGGTGTACAACATAATGATTTCACATTTGTATACATTGTGAAATGGTCAACACAGTAAGCCTGAAAAGAAAATCTCTACACAGAGCCAGCTACACGATTTGCAGGGGTCCAGTGTGAAAGGAAAACATGTGGTCCTTGTTCAAAAGATGAGGGAAAAAAGTGACATTAAAAGTACTAAATATAGAGTTTTTCCTTTCTTTCTAAGTCTCTCTCAACCTGTCACGGCGTTTTAGTTGCTGTTTAATGTTGAACTCTTGGCATGGGAATACTCATTGGGTACAGATGCTCACGGGTGCCCCGTGATTTGGTGGGTGCACAGCCCACCAGCTGCAGGGCTTCCCCTCCCTGCATCCACCACTGCACAGCACCACGTTCCAGCTGCAGGCAGGGAAATAAATCTTCCCTTCCCATGACCTGCCACCCCAACTCAGGATGGACTGGAGATGGCCAAAGATAACAGCCTACCTGGATAAGCCCGTTATCAGGATGGAGAGGGCAAGAAGCTCACCTTTGCCTAGTGACCCACTGAACAAACATATAGAGGCACTGCCTGCTCATGGAAGGGACAACCCCTGCCAAGTCTGCCCTGAGATGCTGCAGGGTGCCTGCATCACCTGGACCCTACCCACATCCACATTCAGGCCCCTAGAAGAGGCAGGGTACAACAGCGGTTGCTGGGTAGAGAAGAGGAACAAGAGTAATGGGGAGATGGGTGCCATGGGGGCCGGGACGGGCTGTGGAGAACACATCCAGGGAGTGTTGGGGCAGTGGGAACCCAGGCTGCCTAAGAGCAGGACCGCCTGTGAGCTGAGGCTCCAAGGCTCCAATACATGCAGAGAGCATTAAACCCCAAACACAGGGCTCCTCTGAGCTTGGGGCCCTATGTGACCACACTGGTCCAACCTTCATGAAGCCCACCTTGTCTGTGAACAGATGTGTTTTCTGTTAATCTGGCCAGTGGGAGCTCAGCATCACTGTACTGTCAAGCATGTTTCTCAAGCATTTTCACCAACGGAACAATGGATATCTAACTCAGAATCCCCATAGGTAAATCACATCCTCCTCTCCTCATCCTCCCACATCATCATCCTCTCCTCATCCTTCCACATCCTCCTCTCCTCATCCTCCCACACCCTCCTCTCCTCATCCTCCCACATCATCATCCTCTCCTCATCCTCCCACATCCTCCTCTCCTCATCCTCCCACATCCTCCTCTCCTCATCCTCCCACATCCTCCTCTCCTCATCCTCCCACATCATCATCCTCTCCTCATCCTCCCACATCCTCCTCTCCTCATCCTCCCACATCATCTTCTCCTCATCCTCCCAGTCATCCTCTCCTGCTTTCCCAACACTACCTATGGCCCTGGGAGCACCAACTACTCTGTGAAACACAGTTTGAAAATTTAAGTTAAAAAAAAAGGTTTATTCATATTCAACAGTCTAGGAAAACTTTGGCATTTCAAGTTTAATTTGCTTTCATTTTCTATAAAGATTCAAAAGGCAGGCAGCCTGTATTTATAAGGTAAATAATTATTTTAAATATTTCAAAAAGAAAATAATCCATTTGGCCCTGTATTTAACTATCCGAGTTGAGTAAAACAATCAATTTTGTGTCATTGTTTTAAAATCAGGAATCTAACCTGTATTTATTTCCCTTATTACACACCCATCTCTTATTTCTGTTTTCTATTCTTTTGTTACTTTTATCTGAGATTATAGACCCTGATTATGAATTTTCAACAACTTCAAATTTTAAATACAGGAATATTTTTGAGTTTTTACTTTAAATTTGAGAATTTTCTGAAGACACTTTAAAAAGTTCTTTACATATTTGTAACTAGTCTCACTGCTCAATACTAACCAATTTGCAAGTACTTCCTCATTGTAGAGACTTTGATCATGATTAAACTCCTAATTGAGTGGAGTACATACTTAAGGTTTGGTTTTGTTTCTTTCATTCATGAGAGGGGCATGAGTGTTATATTTTTTGGAGCTTTTACACATATAAAAATGTTTTCTGTTACTATGACTCATGAATGACATCATGGCGTGGTTTGGGATTCCCAATCTTTTAATCTCAGATCTCTATAGACAACATTCTATTCTCTACTGGAATTTAATATTCAAAAGAGCTTCCTACTCTTTATACTTGTAATTTAAAATATTTTATTAATTCTTCCTGGAACATAAGAGATGCTGGTCTTTCCTGAATAGAAAAGTATTCTTCTATTATATCTTTGGTTATAGTGTCTCATTTACTTGCTTTGTTTCCTCTTATAGAATATCTTTTTATCAACATAGTACACCTCTTCTCTCTCTTCTTCGTATATGTCACACTTATTATTTTTATTATTTCTCCCTCTTCTCTGGGAGAAATTTTGAAGTTTTTTGCTTACATCACTGATTTGATTTGTTTGGCATCAATCCTGTTCTAATGACTTCAGTGAGAATTTTAACCCTGTTATTCCATTTTTAAATTTCTTCAAAGTGTTGTTTTGTTTGTATGTTTGTTTTTATCTCATCCTGTTCTTATCTTACTCTTTGCAGTATTTTCATTCTAATATGAAGTGAGCTCTATTTAGGCCCAAGGTTTACAGACACATTGCTGGTATAGATGGCTCACCGCCATCCTTGCTGTCACTTATGTATTTGTCAAAACCATCCTCTCAACTGTGTGCAACCCTGGCTCAATTTCTGATACCTCAGAAACATTCATCTGGCTCTGAAATGGAAAATTCGGCTCTTACTTTTCAGTGCCTTTACTCTAAGGGGGATAACATATACCCTAAGGCAGCCCTCCATGGTTTAATCAGGTGAGTCCATGAAAAATTGTATTTTGCCAGCAAACACCACTTCCAGGGCCCTCCCTCCTTCAATTTATACAGCTTTACCTGGAAGGTCATCTCCCTAGAATACACATGTCACTCTCCATTTGTCCCTCCCCTGGCCTTGTTATACAAGAGGCACTGCATTGGATGAGAGCAATCTCAGCTGTCTCAAAAGAGAGTCAGTAGAGGAAAGTTGCTCAGTTTTCTCATTAATGTAATGTATGTTGCTTTAAAAACAAGTAGTAAAAATCAGTCAAAACTTCTTTCTCCTCTTTTCATTTCCAGCTGTGTCATTCTAATTCAGAGAATAGATTGCATTCAGGCCAGTTATAAAGCTTCTTCATCCAATTGCTCCAAGATTTTAAAGTTGATGGAAATATCCTTCAATGTCTGTCATATGCATTTGATTTCTGACCTTATTTTTAAAGCTATTGTTAATGCTTACCTTTCCTTATAATTCTGCCTGTAACTTATTTGCGAGTTAGGAGACGGCCTGTCATGATCTCAGCCCAGAAGTCAGTGTCTTCTAAATATAGGTGTAATTAACAGGCTAATGAATGTCACGGCCATTTTATTACTTACGTGGAAACAATTAACAAAACGGAGTTGAAGCAGTGTTACTGGATGGAAAGAACAGCAGTGTCAGAACATTTAGAGTAACATTTTTACCCCCATTTGTTAATTGTGTGACCTTAAATAAGTCACTTAACCTTCTTGAATCTGTTTATTTTTTCATAAAGGAGCAATATAAATAACACTTTTCTAGGGACCCACAGGGGTGTTGTGAGGACCGAATGGGTTAGCACTTGTAAAAGCCCTTTCTAGTCATTATCACTGTAGACCCAGTTATTGCTCTCACTCCCATGACCTTGGCCTCATCAGTGGCACATTGAAGCAGCTGAGCAAACTGAGCTAACAAGTCATAGGAGTGTTTCATTAATATTAATTTCTGACCCTTAGCCATTACTGAATATAAAAGTAAATGGTAATTGTGAGCGCTCTAGCCTCTGCCATTAAAAAAAAAGGAAAAACAGATATCTTTTATTGCCAAGTGTTAAATTTACATGAATTTTATCTAGGGTAAAACTTCCTAGGGTTCCATAAATAGAGGATTTCTGGGCTTCCCTGGTGGCGCAGTGGTTGAGAGTCCGCCTGCCGATGCAGGGGACGCGGGTTCGTGCCCCGGTCCGGGAAGATCCCACATGCCGCGGAGCGGCTGGGCCCGTGAGCCGTGGCCGCTGAGCCTGCGCGTCCGGAGCCTGTGCTCCGCAGTGGGAGAGGCCACAACAGTGAGAGGCCCGCGTACAAAAATTAAAATTAAAAAAAACAGAAAATAGAGGATTTCTTTCATATTTTCTTCCTTATCATCCATAAGAACATGTGAGTTTTCAGACTCTGATTGTACTTACTACCTCTTAGCTGCATAAAGGATAAACCAAATGAGACCAGAGTCACAGATAAACTTTCGCTGTTATTAAATTAGATTAGAACAAAACTGTAGACAATTAACACTGGAAAGTATTCTGTAGAAAAGGAAGCAATGAAAGATTGGTCTTTAATTGTCTTTAAGGCTAATTGAAGGCAGGGAATTCCAAATCGAGTTCTAATTTACAGGCTAATAAATGCCACCGACGTTATTAACATGAAAATTAGCAAACATATAAGAAGAGACTAGTTTGGAATATGGCAATTCTAAGCACGTGGAAATAGAGCACACATCAATTACATATTTTATTTTTAATCAGTGTATAATGCATTCCCCTAAGAGGAGAGCATAATAAAAACTTCTAGGCTTTTAGCCCTAGTTGCAAGTGCTCATGAATGAAATGGCCAAACTTCATGGCATAGCAAACATTTTTAAAACAGCAAGGACCTGTGTTGGAACATGACAAAACCTTCTCTTTAAGTCTGTAAACCTGTCTTCATTCTCTATGTAATATGACTTTTCCCTTCACTTTGCAAATAGGAAAACTAAGCTAAAGAGAAATGGAAGGATACCAATGTCCTTATCATTTGACACTTTGCATTAGTTTTTCATGTCTTTTCTTCTTAGTAAACTAATTATGCCTATAGTTCAAGACTATGTCTTACCCATCATAGACCAACACAGCCTTGGATATAGTTACTCAGTGTGCACTGCCCTAGAGCTACACCCCTCTGATAACTGTTTCTAACACATTCAAGGAAGGGAACGGTTCACAGCAGGTCTGTCATCTTTCCTCTAACCTCTGGGATTCCTGGAAACATTAACTTAGGAAATCACAAGAGGATATTGCAAATTCTGGAGGTTCCTTGCACCCTCATGTGCAAGGATTTGTTAGAAGGGCTTACAGAACTCAGAAAGGCTGTTATACTCAAGGCTACAGTTTATTACAGCAAAATCAGCAAAGGGAAGGAGCACAGAGGGCAGGTTCCAGGACTGACTCTTCCAAGCATGAGCTTCCAGGTGTCCTCCCGCAGTGGAGTCTGTGGACAGTGCTTGCTTCTCCCAGCAATGATGTGCGACGGTACATAGAGAGTGCTGCCAGCCAGGGAAGTTCCCCTAGCCTTGGGTTTGTATGTTTGTGCTCAGTTTCATTGAGATATAATTGACAAATAAAACTGTAAGATATTTAAAGCCTAAATCGTGATCATTAAAAGAATTTTTCCCATCTAGTTAATTAACACATCCAACACCTTACATATTTATCTCGTGGTTTTTTTTTTGTTGTTGTTGTTTTTTAGTGAGAACATCTTAAGTTCTGCTTTCTTAGAAAATTTCAATTGTACTATACAGTGTTAGAGGGAGAGGATGGTAAAAGGACACAAATTTATAGCTATAAGATGAGTAAGGTCTGAGGATCTAATGTATAACATGGTGACTATAGTTGATAACACTGTACTGTATAATTGATCATTGCTCAGGGTTTCAGAAATTTTTATAGAAGATTAACCACATAGACTTTCAGCCCATGGCTGACCTCAGTCTCCAGTCCCTTCATAGGTCAAGCTGATACCACATGGCCCAAGGCCCCCACCATAAATCAGATGGGCGTAGACCACCAGCAGTGGCCTAATACCTCCAGTTAAACAGGCAGGACATTCCAGGGTTCCAAGGGCTTAGAGCTTACCTCCTAGGAGCTGGGAACAAAATGCAAGGTTAATCATATATATATTTTGTTGTTGTTGTTGTTGTTTACTCTGTCCTTAGTATACTGAGACTACCTGCACTATATCCAAGAAAAATCAGAATTGGTTGAAGTTGTTATGCTGAGATTGTGTATCAAGTAATTATAGCTGCTACTAACAGGATCAATTGCACTGGAGCCAGATATAAAAGCTCAAGACATCCCAGAGCTGAAGGCTTCTCCAGGCTGAAGTGGTCCATGTCTAATCAGTCTATTGTCTTCTGACCACAGCCCCACCCCTGCAATGAGGAGAGTTTGAGGGATATTTGGAAACTATATCTAGTTGGAGCAATGAGACCTCCTCTATGCTATGGCCAGTCAGACTGTAGGTTTTCTATCCCATATCCTTTCTTCTAGCTAAGTGAATTTGGTACTATGGAAAACCTATTGTATCTCATGAATTTTATTATCAATTCAAACCCAAGACACCTGCTGGTGGTTGAGCAGAGTGGGTTTTGGGTTACAAAACTAGTATTATTTGATGCCAACAATATAACTGACCTCTTTAATTTTTCCAACTAATTGTTTTAGTCCCCGCCAAACTTTATTAGCAGTAAATACATAATCTCTCTTTTGAGATTTTCCTCACCATTATTCCTGTGTCTGACCTGGTGAATTGTTCAAGATATCTGGAGGCAAACCCAGTCAGTGTCACTGTGGCCCATACTAATCCACCATAAATTTGGGAAGAAGATTTAAATCTAGGACTTCTCCTTTTGAGATGCTTGGGAATTTTATACAAGCTGGTCTATAATGAGGAGAGAAGAAAGAGATTGCTGAGGTACAAGGTGTTGGGAAGAAAATAAAATCTAATGGGATAATGGAGCCTGTGTGAGTAGAGACACATGCAGTGTGTGTGTGTGTCCCCCATTGTTCCTTGCTGCCCTATTCACAAATAATGTCTGTGATGCCCAATGAGCACAGAGTTCTGTTGGAACCACTATGCTTGGGAGCTCAGTGAGATTTAGTGAGTACAAGGTAAGCATATTCCATGTATGTCTGGGTAAGTTGGGCTCTGACAGTCTCAAGAAGCCATGCTTTCTCTTAGAGCCAAAACTTGCTTGAAAGAAGGCAATAGCATTCTGTGAAGTATATACAAACAGCCAATAAACCCCGTCATTTCGTTTCTTACTAATGTTACTTCCCTGTATTAGCCAACCACTTATGCTGAAAATGATGACATAGACAGAAAAGGAAAGATAGGGCAATTCATATTTCTTTGCTCTTTAGTTCTACCTTACTCATCAGTAAGCTGAAGGTAGACAGTGTTGATAGAATGGGTGTGTGTCAAGAATTAAAATAAAAGCAGTTGAATTACTTTTGTGCAGCATTTCCATTATTATGTTAATAATGAAGTACATAGGCAATAATGATCTACGAAATATAAATTGTGTAATTTCAGTGATGCTGCATACTAGTTATATACTTTTATATTTCTGTTTAAAACTAGCATTGCACAATATAAAGAGGCTAATTATTTAAACTTAATTTTTATTTACTTAAAAAGAGAGTAAAAAGCAAATAAAAAATACACTATGGAGGTTTCTGGGAAGATGGCAGAGTAGGAATCACCAGAATCTGTCCTCCCATCTAGATAACAATTGCACTTCCAGAATCTGTCTGATCTAAATATTTTGGAACTCTGGAGTCCATTGAAGGTTTGTAACTTTCAGGGGAAAACTTGGACAGTAAATTGTGATTAATTTCAGTCAATTTCAACTCTTACAACAATGTCAACTCTTAGCTACCCATCCCCCATACCTCAGCCACAGCTTGCAGGTGCCAGAGTGGGCAAAAAGGACCTTGTTCTCCAGATATTGAGGATCTGATTACTTATTGCTGCTTCTGATCCCAGAGGTGCAGACAAAGAAGCAGGAGGTCATTGTTGGTTACATCTCCCCCAATTGTTGCAAACCCATCCCCCTGTGGCTGAAGTAAAATCCAGGAAATTTAATGGGTCTCCTTTTCATTTTCCTATTTTTTCTTTTTTGGGAGCCATATGTTAAGACTAGAACATTCCAAAACCACTGCATGAATGGGGAAAATTAGTAAGTGAGTGTGTATGCCCAAGGAAAGGCTCAGAAAATATCTAAGAAGGCTTAGGTTTACAACTCAGGCTGACCCTCTGTGTGTATGTAGCCTATAACAGCAAAAAATAAATGAAGAAAGAAAAATAATAACAAGAATACAGCACACACTGGGGAAGGGGAAGAATCTGATTTCCAGAGTTATCACATTATTAGATTCAAATGTCTTGTTTTCAACAACAACAAAAAAATTACAAAGCATACAAAAAACAATAAAGTATGATCCATTTAAAGGAAAAGCTACATCAACAGCAACTGTACTTGAAAAAGACCTGATGACAGATCTACTAGACAAGGACTTTAAGACAAGTGTCTTAAAGATGCTCAGAGAACTAAAGGAAGATGTCAAGAAAATGATGGATGAAAAAATATAAATATCAATAAAGGGAAAGAAAATTTAAAAGAAATTAAAAAGAATTCCTGGATCTGAAAAGTATAATAACTGAAATGAAAAAATTATTAGAAGGATACAAAGGCAAATTTGAGCAGGTGGAAGAAGGAATCAGTGACCTTGAAGGCAGGACAATGGAAATTATTGAGTCTGATGAGGAGAAAGAGAAAAAAATTAAAGAAAGATAAACAGAGCCTAAGGAACCTGTGGGACACCATCAAGAAGACCAACATATATATCATGAGACTTCCAGAAGGAGGAGAGAGAGAGAGCAATAGAAAAACCTAAAATTCACATGGAATCTCAAGGGGCCCTGAATAGCCAAAGTGATCTGAAAAAGAAAAAAAAGCTGAAAAACTCACAGTTCCTGATTTCAAAACTTACTATGAAGCTACAGTAATCATAACAGTGTGGTACTGGCATAAAAACAGATATATATCCCGATAGAATAGAACAGAAATTCCAGAAAGAAACACTCACATATATTATAAAATAATTTTTGACAAGGATGCCAAGACCATTCAATGGGGAAAGGACAGTCTTTTCAACAAAGAGTGCTGGGAAAATTGGATATCCACATGTAAAAGAATGAAGTTGGACCCTTACTTAACATCATATACACCAAAAATTAACTCTAAATGGATCAAAGCTCTAAACGTAAAGTATAAAATTCTTAGAAGAAAACATCATGACATTGGATTTAACAATAATTTATTGGATATGATGCCAAAGACACAGGCAAGAAAATAAAAAGGAGACCAATTGGACTTCATGAAAATATTTCAAAAATTGTGCATCAAAAGACAATATAAACAGAATAAAAAGGCAAACCAGAGAATGGGAGAAAATGTGAAAATCATATATCCGATAAGAGATTAATATCCAGAATATATAGAGAGAACTCCTAAAACTCAACAACAGAAAAAAGAAACACCCTGATTCAAAAATGAACAAAGGACTTGAATAGACATTTCTTCAAAGAAGATATGTAAATGGCCAATAAGCACATGATAAGATGTGCTTATAAGTCAATATCATTAATCATTAGAGAAATGCAAATCAAAGCCACAATGAGATACCATCTCTCACCCCTGTTAGGATAGCTACTATCAAAAGAAAAACCAAAACCAAACCAAAACCAAACAGAAAATAACAGGTGTTGGCAAAGATGTGAAGAAATTGGAACCCTTGTGTACCCTTAGCAGGAATGTAAAATGGTACAGCCACAATGGAAAACAGTATGGCAGTTCCTCAAAAAATTAAAAATAGGATTGCCATATGACCCAACAATTCCACTTCTGGATATATACCCCAAATAATTGAAAGCAGGGTCTTGAAAAGATGTGAATATGTACAGAATTGTACATTGTACATATGGCAGAATTATTCACAATAACTAAAACCTGGAAGTAACCCAAGTGTCCATCAACAGATGAATGAATAAGCAAAAACTATACCTACAATAAAATACTATTCAGCCTTAAAAGGGAAGGACATTCTGACATATGCTATAAAATGGATGGACTTTGAGGATATTTTGTTAAGTGAAATAAACCAGTCATAAAAAAGACAAACACTATGTGACTATTAATACGATATTTAGAGTAGTCAAAATTATAGAAACAGAAAGTAAAATGGTGGTTTCCATGACCTCAAGAAAGGTAATATGGGGAGTTATTGCTTAATGGGTGCAGTTTCAGTTTTATAAGACGAAAAGAGTTATAGAGATGGGTAATGGTGAGGGTTGCACACCATGATGAATGTATTTAATACCACTGAACTGTATACTTAAAATTGTTTAGATGGTAAATTTTTTGTTATATATGTCTTACCACAATTTTTAAAAATTGTCAAAAAACCTACTATAACAAGTCAAGAGAGACCTTAGAAGAAAAGAAAAAAAAAAATTCTACTTTAGTATCTACAAAGGCACATTATCCTACTTTTTATCAAGTGGCCCTGCATTTTTAATTTGCACTGGATCTTGCAAATTATGCTAACCAGCCCTGCAATGAAAGTTTTAGTCAGGTATTAAAAAATATTTTATGACTGGACCAACTTAAATGTAATTGAATTAGCTGACAGAATCCTTCAAGAAGTGCAAGAAAATAGAAACAAGTTTACAAAGATACAATACACTTGGGCTTGCCAGAGTCTTACAACTGAATCAGACGAGTATGGTGGAGCCTGGACAGTCTTTCCAGCCACCTACTTATCTTAAACACTATTCATTACACTGATGAAAATTATTTTGGGTTAAATCACATCACATATTTTAGGCTAATTTAAACACCCTCTGGTGTAGGTTTTGAGAACAATATTTTTAAAGCAACAACATCTGGAGTGTGGATTTCTGATTAGGGCACTTTGAAAGCTAACCAACCAGCCCTAGAGCATAGGTTAAAATTCACTTGCATACACATACGTTCGACCAATTACATTGCTCTGACAGTATAACACCCAGGCCAATCCTTCTCGGAGCTCTAGTACCCCTCCCTTGTAGCCAAACAAGAACTGATGCCCCCCCATTAGCTTAATATATATTTAAATCTATCCCTTCTTTAAAATAAAGAATACTCCCCATCCCTATCTTCACCTCTCTCTGCTGCATGTACACACGTGCACACACACACACACACACACACACACACACACACACACACACACACAAGCAGCTGCCTTGACTCCAAGGTACCACTCTTATTACCACCAAAACTTTTAACCTATTGGTGCCTTCATTTCCTTACTTATAAAATGAGGACACTAATATTTACACTTAGAGAATTTTATATTCATCTTCCCCCTTTCAATTTAAATATTACTCCCCCTGGGAAGCCCTCCCTGATTTAGTTGTCCTTCCTATTTCCCTTATAATACTGTATCTCCCGTTTCATATCATTCATCCTGCTCCATTATTCCTTTTCCTGTTTATGTACCTAGCACCCTGTAAACTTTGAGTCCAGAAAATTGACATATATTAATAACAACTGTCTCTCTAGTGCTTGACAAAATGGTGGCCTAATAAGTATTAATTTAATACACTTTGTATTCATTTAGAAATATCCACATGGTGTGCAGCTGGCTGCCCCTGGTCTTTTTTTTTAAAGATGCAGCACTTTCTTAAAGCAATTCACCTCTCTGAATGTGGAACTGCTTTTAAGATTTAAAGATGCCTTCTGGCTAACTTTGAAAAGGATGTTTGCAGTATTATATCTATATATCATCTTGCCATCCATATTCCACCCGCCTCTACCCCCTCCCAAAGAAATACATCAATTTGTTTTCTCTGGACATCTATGATTGATAGCTACAGCTAGAGACTCTCTGAAGGCTTGGTGGTAGCAGCCAGAATGTCATTCAACCAGGACCGATGAAAGCAAGACTGAATATCACTGTTTATTGAGTTTAATTGTCCCTGGAAAACCTTCAGATGTTCCCTATGGAAAGATACAATTACAGGTGTTTCTTCCAGAAACACTTTATTATATTTTAAATAAGAATTCACTCATCAAAATTGCCACAGGCAGACATACACACACCCTACTTAGAGATAGCAGTCTTTTAAGATACTTTTTGCCCATATGTGTTCATCTTACAGAAGAGGAAACTGAGGCTTATCAAGAGGAATTAACCCAAGGTCTAAAAGTCAGTGAGGGGAAGGACCAGCTTTCAGATGTCAAGCCCTAGGTCTTTCCACCCTCAGCAAGATGCTTCCAGAGTAAAATAGGTTACTCTCAGTCACTTCATATAGATTTCAATAAACATATGAAACTTAACTGAGACTGAAGAATGGCAATCACCTCAGGATTCTGAGTTTCCTGGGGGCTTTCCTACGATTAGATATCTTCTTGCCCCTTGAGCAGTCAAATTATGTGTAAAAGGGCAGGGGAGTTGAAATACAAACTCCATGCAACGCCATTCTGAGACACACACTTGATGATTAACTCTCATAGAAATAACTGAAATATAACATTGAACTTTATTGTTTCAGAGCGCTAAAAAGAATTTGTATTTTGGAATATTGAATATTCTTTGTTGTCAAAGGCCAGGGTTGATTTTTCTTGGTATCCTCCATGCCTAAAATAGTTCCTGGCAGATAAAGGAGGGCCTGCTAACCTGCTCTAACCTTTGTAAGCTCACTCTGGCAAATCCATCTTAAAGAGGGTTAGTGCAGGGAGCTGTTGAGAGTGTGGACCCTGAAACCAAGCTGTCCAGCTTGAAATTCTAGGCCTGACACTTCTCATACATATGACCTTGGGCAAGTTACTTACTTTCTTGCATGTCTATAAAAAGGTTTTAATATCAATGTCTGTCTGCATTATCAGGTTAGATCATTGTCAGGAGGAAAAGACTCATATGTGCTTAGAATTAAGTGCCTGGCACTTAATAAGCACTGTATGTGTTTGCAGTTATTATAAACATGTGTCCTAGGGTCATAACTATGGATGTCAACCATGATTTAACAGATGTTATATGTAAAAGATTAAATGAGTTCATAGATACTATGTATACATTTACATAAAGGTATAAATTTGAAGTTTATTGTTATAAAGAATTTTATGAAATCATTTTGTGATTATCAGTCCTTTTAAAAATTGCTTCCCTCCTGCCCCTACCAAAGAAAACTGGTCAGTAGAAATTTATAGTTAAGTTCTTGTAACCTATCTTAATGTTTGATTGATCAAGCCGAAATAAGTACTGGCAAACCAATATTCTGAAAAGGAGATGGGTTTCATGATTCATATGGGCTGTGCATATACATTATACAATGACTACAATAGTTAGGGAGAGATTGCTCGACCCAGATCTCTCTCTAACCAATCCTAGGAGAGGCTCTTTACTCGAGAAACATTGATTACAACTGATAGAGCTCTGATTATGTAATATATGGTAACTTAAGCATAAATTATAAATAGATATTAGGTACCAATATACAAGTAAAAAATGAATGAAATGGTATAGAAAAAGCTGGTGCAGTGTGGGTATTTCTTGCCTTGTCCAAGTTTTTCTACTTTTCTTATGTTGGTCCCCCCACTGACCGTATCCTGTAGTGGTACATTCTGGACCACTACTTCCTCATATCGGGGTTATTTCCATTTGTAGAAAATTCTTGGGTCATATGTATATAATTTCTCAGAAAGTTCTTTATGTATGCATTTATTGCTAACCCAGTGTGTGGATGCAGTTTATGCAGGAAGCTGGGTCCCTGGGTCTGTTCCAGGTTGCCACACTTCTCACCAACCTGAGCACAGTGGGCTTGGTGTGTGCTGGGCTGGTCAGGAAGGCAATGGCCCCATCCTTTGCTGGAAAGAGGGGCTTCCCAACCGAGATTTAAGCTGAAACAAACTGCAAGCCCCCTTTAGACAGAAGTGTGGCTGCCAGGATGCACCGAATGTGACGACCTTGCCCCCATGCTCCAGCCTGCAGCACTCTAAGAGTGTTAAGTGTCCCGTTGTTTTACGGGCAAAAACAATGTGCTTCTCCGGAGTTAACTTGCCGTTTGAAAGAGGAGCATTTCCTTCCTGAAAGAGAGACAGCAAAGGATGCACTGTATTCTCAAAGTTTTGAGTTTTTCCCGCGTTTGGGGAAATTGAAATGTAGGTTATAACCTATGGTAAATTTTAAAATTCTGAACTATGCAATAACATGCTGAGATTGTCACCATTTCTATCAACAAGCATGAAAAACACATCAAAGGAAAATGAAGAAAAAGTAAAATTATTCCCGCAGACAAAAATGAGGTCATAGAAAGTCATACAAAGTATTCAGGGAATAGTAAACACATAGAATCTCAAACAATACACTAAAACTGATACATTTTTTTCACAGTGGAAAAAAAAGTGTGTAGGTGAAATAATGTGACCCCTTGATATTGAGTTAAACTGAATAGGAAACATGTTTACAGAGTTAATTCATCTAATCACAATTTCTCATTCTGAAGAATTGTTAAATATCTTATTCTTTATGTGAAAGATGTGTTCCTTCAGATCTTTAATCAAGCTCAATAAATCATTCTATCAACATACTATAACATATGCCATCAAGATATAATGTACCATAGATCATTCTACTGACGGAGCTCCATAAACCAAGGAGTTGGTGAATATAAATCACATTGTGTTCTATTTTGCCTTGAAAGTAAACATGAATACTCATAGAAAAGAATACAGAAGAAAAACCACAATTTGTGGATAAAATGTAAAATGTCATTAAAGACTTTAATCAACATTAAGTACTTCATGTGAAATTAGAGCCCATCAAAGTTATTTTTATTCCCCTTTAAAGGTTTACAGGATTAATTGGTAATTACACATTTCAATTCTGCAGAAATATTCTTAACTGTCTTGATTCTATAGTGAAGATGGTTAAAGGTAAATAATGTAGTATAAATTCATTCCAGGCAATCCTACACAGTGCTGAAAAATTATCCTTTTTCCAAAATCCTGCTTTGATCACATCATTCCTTTGCTCAAAAATCTTAATGAGGACTGCCCTGGTGGCGCAGTGGTTGAGAGTCCGCCTGCTGATGCAGGGGATACGGGTTCGTGCCCCGGTCTGGGAGGATCCCACATGCCGCGGAGCGGCTGGGCCCGTGAGCCATGGCCGCTGAGCCTGTGCTCCGCAACGGGAGAGGCCACGGCAGTGAGAGGCCCGCGTACCACAAAAAAAAAAAAAAAAAAAAAAAAAAAATCTTAATGATTTTCCATTTGCCTAAAAAACGTAGTCTCGGGGCATAGTTGTTATGTTACCTTATGCTCCAGACAAACTTCATCATTCTCTTATCACCCCCTTCTGTGCCTTTGTCCACACTGTTCTCTCTGCCAACAATTTCTTTCTCATCTTTACATGTTCACATTCTAATTTTTTCCCACCAAGTCTTTGCATGTTCAAACCTTAGATAACTTAGATAACAATCAAATGTCAAATTTGTTATGAATCTTTCCATACAAAATTATTCTTCCAAACCCCTGCCTATGATAAATACTTTCTAGCCTAAATTGTAATTATTTTCATATCTGCCTTAACTTCTTTACAAAACCATAAGCTCCATGAAAGCGGGATCCAGATGACATTAATTTTAGAATGCATTCGATGGAGTAGCTGCTGACTGATATTATGTTATATATCTTTGGGATTAAAAGCAGTTGATTCTTATTTGTCTGATTCTCTCCTTTTTTGCTTAATTGCATCTGGTGCTTTTAAGAGATAAGGGATGGTGCAAAGAAGGAAATATTCACAAGCAGTGAGTTCCCTCTGGTGTCTTTTTAAGAAAAAAAAAAAAAAAAAGGCCCAGCTTTCTGCCTATGACCCAACAAGTACTTGACTTCTTGATTACTTACATATATTTCAAATTTTGAATTAGTCATTTAAACCCCAGAAATAAATGAGTCAAAGCAAGGCAAAATGTCAAATGGTTCTCAGAGATAATAAGAAAGTATTCCTTTAACTGGAAGGGAAATATAAAATGGAAATGAAGCATATCCATTTATATCCCCAATATGTGAACATATACTTAAAACAGAGGCTTGCAAAATTGAACAAATTCTCACAATTCCCATTAAAAACCCCTTTCTCCCTCAATGATGAAAAAATATAGGCACATTTTAAAGTATTGAAAATGTATTAAAATTAAAGAGGACCTGATATTTAGATCAGTTAGTAAAATTCATACCAAAATAAAACTGGAAACAGTAATTATATAGCTCCACATTTTAGAGGGAGGTCACATTTTAGAGTTCAGAATAAAGGTAAATCCCAGACTCTCTAAGCAGACTTTTTTTTTTCTAATTTCCAAAACCATTTGTCAACCTGCTTCATACATCAGCTTCAATGAATTATGACAGAAAAGTTACACTTAGATTGAAAGCAAAGTGAAATTAACCAGATAGACCATATCTTGTTTTCAAGCACTCCCCTCCAGCATCAGATATTGAAAAAAAAAAAAAAAAAAGACTTTCAGTACCTTGACATCGATAAAAGCAGAATTTGTTCTGGTGAGTTTTCCTTCCCTTTCAATCTTTTGGGAGAACATTTTCAATTATTTTAAACCAGCAGAATAATAAAATCTGCAAAGTTTTACAGTTTTATCTACCTCTCCCCAGAGTACTATTAAATTAATGTGTGAAAGCCTAGAAAATTTAAGGCATCTGTCTTAGAATTGAATGACTATGAAATTTGGATCCTCTCTGGCACATTAAGCGTGCAAGGATATCTGTCTGATTCTCATTTTAATAGTAATTCTCACTTGACCTTAATTCCTGAACCCATGCCCTGTGTAATATACAATATCTTGGGGAGGACTTTCTAGTAAATTTCATTCATGAAAGTGGTAGTAGCATGTTCTAAATTTTCAAAGTTTAGGGGTTCATATTTATTCGTTTTTTTGCACTTGGGACTGTATGACATGATTAGTAGCCATTCAACCAAACGTTGCCTTTGTCTGTGTTTTGCCATCTTATCACACATTGCTTGTGTTCTTCCGTTATTCATATTTCCATTAATCTATCCACTCTCTACATAATCTCTGCCTCTGATCCTACTTTAACTTAGTTCAAATGAAATTCTTCCCTCAAGGGTCACAGATAAGGTCCTAAATCCCAAACTCTCCTCTTAGCTATTCTCCTTGGCCTCTCTGCAGCACTTGGAACAATTAGCCACTTTTTTTTTTTCTTGAAACGCTCTCTTCTTTTATGAATCTGATTACTCTTATGTATCTTTTATGGTTCTTCTCCTGATCAGTCTTTCTCATCTCACTTTACTAGAACTTCTGATCTTTAAGTGTTGGCATTTCTCTGGATTTCATTCTTGGCCTTTTTCCTTCTATGCCTTATTTCTTTGAGTGATGTTAAAGAAACAACCGAGTTGAACAGTAGTTAAAGCAGTATAGCCAGAGTTTATTAAGTAACTATTGTAATTTGGAAAAAGAAACTTCAGTGTAGAACCGGGCTCAATTCTGAATACTGCATGGACAAATGGGGATTTATAGCCAAGGAGCAGAGTAGGGGTCAGTGACTGGAGAATTACTAAGAGGAAACATTGGGAATAAGGGGGGATTTTGGGGTAAACAGACTTAACAGGATTTTTACTGAAGGCCAGCCAGGGTGATCAGATACCAAAACGGGGGATAAAGAAATTGACCAGATATCGATAATCAGAGATATCAAGGGTGGGTGATTCTCTCTAAGCTGACATAGAATTACTGCCCAAACTGGGCAATGCAGTCTCAATAGGGTGGCTGCTGAAGCCCCAGGTTGAAGTCTAGAGGGCTTAGAGGAGCATGACTAATATTTAATCAGAGAGAGGCTTTATCAGTGATCGCCTTCTCAGTGATGAAGGCAAGTACATCTCAGTGCTGTACCAAAATACAGATTTCTATTTCTGAAGTATTCTGAATGTGTCTACTTAGTCTGTAGATCTCTCAAGACAAATATGCCCCAAATTATATGAATATCCTCTTCTCTTACAAACCTGCTTTTCCTCACTAGATATTACCAGTTTTATTCATGGCCTCCATCCACTCTATTTTTATAAATTTTTAAAATCAAAGTACACTTGATGTACAATATTATATATTAGAGGTGTAAAATATAGTGATTCACAATTTATAAAGGTTATACTCCATTTATAGTTATTATAAAATATTGGCTATATTTTCTGTGTTGTACAATATAACCTTGTAGCTTATTTTACACATAATAGTTTGTACCACTTAATCCTCTACCCCTATATTGCTCCTCCCTGCTTCCCTCTCCCCACTGGTAACCACTCGTTTGTTCTCTGTATCTATGAGTCAGCTTCTTTTTTGTTATGTTCACCAGTTTGTTGTATTTTTTAGATTCACATATGAGTGATATCATACAGTATTTGTCTTTCTCTCTCTGACTTATTTCACTTAGCGTATTACCCTCCAACTCTATCCATGTTGCTGCAAATGGCAAAATTTCATTCTTTTTATGGCTGAGTAGTATTCCATTGTGTGTGTGTGTGTGTGTGTGTGTGTATATATATATATATATATATATATATATATATACTGCATCTTCTTTATCCATTCATCCATTGATGGACTCTTAGGTTGCTTCCATATCTTGGCAATTGTAAATAATGCTGCTATGAATATTGGGGTGCATGTATCTTTTCAATTTAGTATTTTTGTTTTTATCAAATATATACCCAGGAGGGAAATTGCTGGGCCATATGGTAGTTCTATTTTTAGTTTTTGAGGAACCTCCATGCTGTTTTCCACAGCAGCTGCACCAATTTACATTCCCACCAACAGTGTACGAGGGTTCCCTTTTCTTCCTCAACATTCATTATTTGTGTTATTTTTGATGATAACTATTCTGACAGGTGTGAGGTGATATCTCATTGTGGTTTTGATTTGCATTACACTAATGTTAGCATATTTTCATGTGCCTCTCGGCACATCTGCATTTCCTTTTTGGAAAAATGTCTATTCAGTTCTTCTGTCCATTTTTAAAATCAGGTTGTTTTTGTTTTGTTTTGCTTTGTTTTTTTGATTTGAATTGTATGAGCTGTTTATATATGTTGAATATTGTTAAAATAACCATACTTCCCTAGGTAATCAACAGATTCAATGCAATCCCTATCAAAATAGAAATGGCATTTTTTCACAGAACTAGAACAAAGAATTTTAAAATTTGTATGGAAACACAAAAGACCCTGAATAACCAAAACAATCTTGAGAAAGAATATAGCTGGAGAAATGCTCCGTGACTTCAGATGGTACTACAAAGCTACAGTCATCAAAACAGTACGATACTGGCACAAAAACAGACACAGATCAATGGAACAGAATAGAGAGCCCAGAAATAAACACACACACTTATGGTCAATTAATCAATGCAAAGGAGGCAAGAACACAGAATGGAGAAAAGACAGTCTCTTCAATAAGTGATGCTGGGAACACTGTATAGCTACATGTAAAAGAATGAAATGAGAACATTCTCTAACACCATATACAAAAATAAGCTCAAATTGGATTAAAGACCTAAATGTAAGACTGGAAACCATAAAACTCCTAGAGGAAAACATAAGCAGAACACTCTTTGACATACATTGTAGCAATATTATTTTGGATCTGTCTCCTAAAGCAAAGGAAATAAAAGCAAAAATAAACAAATGGGACCTAATTAAACTTAAAAGCTTTTGCACAACAAAGTAAACTATTGAAAAAGCAAACAGACAACCTACTGAATGGGAGAAAATATTTGCAAATAATATAACCAATAAGGGCCTCCACCCAATCTTCAACCAGGAGACCTCAGATTGAGTTTTACTCCTACTCTTTCTCCCTTCTCCCGCCCAGTCTAATCTGTCACAAAGTCTCGAGGATTTACCTTTACAATGTTCCTCAGATGTTTCCTTCTTTGCTGCTTCCATTCTTCCAGTCCTAGATCAGATCATCATTTTTTATCAAGCACCCAAATTACTATCATATTTCCATACATGCACTTCCTCTGCATTCCATCTTTTTAACTGTTGCCAAAATCCTCATTCAAAAGTACATGGTTAATGATAATTATTCCCTCCATAAGTTCTTTGATCACCTTCCTCAATTTGTAAAGTATTGTAGAACTAGGAAAAATACACAGGGACAGTGGTGAGCTGGAGCCGATGATGTGCATAGCGGAGGGAGTGTTCCTCCCTCTGCTATATTTTGGAAGAATTGGAGAAGGATTGGTGTTAGCTCTTATCTAAATATTTGATAGAATGCACCTGGAAGCCATCTGGTCCTGGGCTCTTGTTTGTTGGAAAATTTTTCATCACAGTTTCAATTTCAGTGCTTGTGATTGGTCTGTTCATATTTTCTATTTCTTCTTGGTTCAGTCTTGGAATGTTGTGCATTTCTAAGAATTTGTCCGTTTCTTCCAGGTTGTCCATTTTATTGGCATATAGTTGCTTGTAGTAGTCTCTCATGATCCTATGTATTTCTTCAGTGTCAGTTGTTACTCCTCCTCTTTCATTTCTAATTCTGATGGTTTGTCTTCTCCCATTTTTTCTTGATGAGTCTGGCTAATGGTTTATCAATTTTGCTTATCTTCTCAAAGAGCCAGCTTTCAGTTTTATCGACTTTGCTATTGTTTTCTTCATTTCTTTCTGATCTGATCTTTATGATTTCTTTCCTTCTACTAACTTTGGGTTTTGTTTGTTCTTCTTTCTCTAGTTCTTTTAGGTGTAAGGTTAGACTGTTTATTTGAGATCTGTCTTGTTTCTTGAGGTAGGATTCCCTACTTCAAGAAATTTCCCTCTTAGAATGGCTTTTGCTGCATCCCATAGGTTTTGGGTCATCGTGTTTTTGTTGTCATTTGTTTCTAGGTATTTTTTGATTTCCTCTTTGATTTCATCAGTGATCTCTTGGTTTTTTAGTAGCATATTGTTTAGCCATCATGTGTTTTGTTGTTGTTTTTTTTTACAGTTTTTTTCTTGTAATTGATACCTAGTCTCATAGCTTTGTGGTTGGAAAAGATACTTGATATGATTGCTCTTGATTTCTTCTCGGTCCTTGTTAAACGTCTCTGGTTGTCCAATGTCCTGGAATCAGCTCTCCAACCTCAAAGGCTCAGGCCCGACACCCAGCAGGAGTACCACAACCCTGCCAGCTGCACAGCATGGAAGAAAAGGAAGAAAGGAAAAAACAAACAAACAAATAAAAAATGAACTAACAGAGTCTCAAAACAAATGGTAAAAACAAAACTAAACAAACAAAATCACAGAGAAAAACATACACACACACACTCATAAAAAGAAAAAAAATAAAAAAGGACAGAACCTCAAGACAAATGGTAAAATCAAAACTAAACAGACAAAAATCACACAAAGAAACATACACATGCACACTTACAAGAAGAGGAAAAAAAAAGGAAAAGAGCAACCAAACCAATAAACAAACCCACCAATGAAAACAAGCACTACAAGCTAAACTAAGATAAACATAACACCAAAAACAAATCAAACACAGAAAGCAAACCCCATGTCTACAGTTGCTCCCAAAGTCCACCATCTCAATTTTGGGAACATTTGTTGTCTATTCAGGTATTCCACAGATGCAAGGTTCATCAAGCCAATTGCAGGGATTTAATCAACAGCTCCTGAGGCTGCATGGAGAAATTTCCCTTTCTTTTCTTTGTTCACACAGGTCCTTGGGTCCAGCTTTGGTTTTGGCCCAACACTGTGTGTAGACCGCCTTCCAGTGTCTGTTCCCCACCCAGACTGGAGGGGGTTAAAGCAGCGGCTGATTGGGGTTCTCTTGCTCACTCAGGTCAGGGAGAGGGAGAGGTATGGCAGTCATAACTGCAATGCGGGGCATGCCTGCAGCGGCAGAGGCTGGCATGACATTGCAACAGCCTGAGCCATGCCATGTGTTCTCCCGGGGAATTTGGCTCTGGATCACGGCACCCTGCAGTGGTGTGCTGCACAGGCTCCCAGGGGTGTGTGGGTAGTGACCTGTGCTTATGCACAGGATTCATGGTGGCAGTGGCAGCAGCAGTAGTGGTCTGTGCCTGTCTCTGGGGTCTGAGATGATTGCTGCGGTTCATGACCATCTCTGGAGCTCGCTTAGGCAGTGCTCTGCTGTCTGCAGGCACACGGGGCAGGAGGCCCCTCTCCTCGCACACCCCGAAACACTAGTCTCTTGCCTCTTCAGCAGGTCCAGACTTTTCCTGAACACATTCCTGGCTAGCCGTGGCACACTAACCCCTTCAGGCTGTGTTCACGCAGCCAACCCCAGTCCTCTCCCTGGGATCTGACCTCCGAAGCCCGAGCCTCAGCTCCCAGCCCCTGCCCATCCTGGCAGGTGAGCAGACAAGCCTCTTGGGCTTGTGAGTGCTGGTCGGCACTGATCCTCTGTGCGGTAATCTCTCTGCTTTGCCCTCTGCACCCCTGTTGCTGCGCTCTCCTCCATGGCTCCGAAGCTTCCCCCCAGCCACACCCCCGTCTCTGCCAGTGAAGGGGCTTCCTAGTGTGTGGAAACTTTTCCTCCTTCACAGCTCCCTCCCAGAGGTGCACGTCCCATCCCTATTTTTTTGTTTCTGTTTTTTTCTTTTGCCCTACCCAGGTACATGGGGATTTTCTTGCCTTTTGGGAAGTCTGAGGTCTTCTGCCAATAGGTGTTCTGTAGGAGTTGTTCCACATGATTTTTTGGATGTATTTGTGGGGAGGAAGGTGATCTCCACATCTTACTCCTCTGCCATCTTGAAGGTCTCCCCTATTTGCCAGGGTTTGGGGTTATGGAAGAATGGGGAGTATTTGCTAATGAGTATGGGGCTTCCTTTTGGACTGATGAAAATATTGAAATTACATGGTGATGGTAGTACAACATTGTGAATATACTAAAAACGACTGAATTGTACATTGTGAAGGATGAATAATACTGCAATGAAAACAGTTAATTGTAAGTTCTGTGAGTGTGTGCAAAACTTTGGTAGTAACTATTGGGCTGCACTGTAGAATGATGAGGCAAAGAGGATGGGCAGTTTTAGTCTGGCTTCCAACAAATACTGTTGTTCTTTATTTGGGGGTTAGCTTATTTCCCTAGAAATGGATTTATAATCTGCCAGAATTCTCAGGACTTAGTAGGGAAAGGAGACTGGGGTCTTCAGTATTTAACAGTTAGACTTGTATTTCACCATCCAGCTGTACTCAGAGTCCCTGAATCCTAAGGCTTTCTGATTCATTCTCTCAAGAGACAAATCTAGTTCTGAGGCATTATGAAGAGACAGTTGCCAGGAAGCTGAAAGTTGAGGAGAGGATCTGGATGTTTACAAGTTTTGTGTTATAAATACGTTTCCCCCGCTTACTCTCCTACATGTTATGGTTACGGGGTGGGAATAAACTTGCTTCTGCACTTTCGCACAGGCTGATGAAGGTTCTAGCGTTCTCTGGTCTTCTGAGTCAGTTACCACAATTCTCAGTTTACTCATTTGTGCTGCTATTATCTCTCCACCCTTTTGCTTTGGATTTGTTCATTGATCCCCTCCACCCTTTTTATTGTCTGAGGTAGGCAGAATCATCGTTCTCCAAAGAATTCTATAGCCTAATCCTCAGAATCTCTGAATATGTTCAATTATATGACAAAAGGAATTAAGGTTGCAAATCAGCTCGGTATCCTGTATTATTAGGGTGGGCCAAATGTAATCACAATGGTCCTTAAAATGGGAGAGGGGGCAGAAGAAAAGAGTCAGCGGGAACTATGCAGGAATGGTCAGAGACATGCAATCTCTCTGGTACAGGAAGGGGACCATGAGTCAAGGAATGTGGGTTTCCTCTAGATTCCCCAGAAGCTGAGAGGGGTAAGAAAATAGATTATCCCCTAGAGCCTTCAGAAAGAAGTAAATTAACATTTTTTAAGCCACTAAATTTGTGGTAATTTATTCCAAGAGCAATGGAAAACTAATACGTTGTCATTACAGTTAGTATAGGCCTTCCATGTTTAATCAGAACTATCTCCCTTTATATTTCACATGCTGAAATGTATTTACCATACTCTAAAATCTTCTCTTTGGCATGCAATTTCTTTCAGCCTATCTTTTCAATCATTTTGACGTTTTAGACAGTTGACATGGAATTGTAAGATTCACCTCCTGTGTACTGATACAGACTAACTTCTGGTTTCAGTTCTAATTGGTTTTTGTGCCATAGCAGTCATTAGATATTTTCATTATTACACCTGGCTATAAACCACAATAACCTACTTTTTTTTTTTTTTTGGCGGTACACGGGTCTCTCACTGTTGTGGCCTCTCCCATTGCACAGCACAGCCTCCAGACGTGCAGGCTCAGCGGCCATGGTTCACGGGCCCAGCCGCTCCGCGGCATGTGGGATCTTCCCGGACCAAGGCATGAACCTGTGTCCCCTGCATCGGCAGGCAGACTCTCAACCACTGCACCACTAGGGAAGCCCTTCCAAACTATTTTGAAAGGCTCCCCACTGATCTCTGCCAGGCTTCTTAGTCTGGTGCGTCAGAGGCCATGTGCACCTGGATGGGTCTGGCTTGCTGAACCATATGTTGGTTTCCATGTGTCGCACCTGAAGATTCCTCTGGTCCACTTCTGCTTCCCCTCACCATGTCATTTGGGCACATCTCAGTCTTTGCATTTCACATGCAGGCAATAAGGAACCGTGAGATCTGAATCAGGCTTGTCTTTATCACATGTCCAGCTACTTCCATTGCTCCAAACCATGTTGGATAACTTCTCCAGGCTAACAACTTCTCCTTATTACTCCTGAGAGAGCATACTACTTCTTTTGTACCTATTTTCATGTTTTAAAAGCCATGCACCATATATATACTACCAAACGTAAATTAGATAGCTAGTGGGAAGCAGCCGCATAGCACAGGGAGATCAGCTGGGTGCTTTGTGACCACCTAGAGGGGTGGGATAGGGAGAGTGGGAGGGAGGGAGACGCAAGAGGGAAGAGATATGGGGACATATGTATATATATATATAACTGATTTACTTTGTTATAAAGCAGAAACTAACACACCATTGTAAAGCAATTATACTTCAATAAAGTTGTTTTTAAAAAAAGAAAACCAGGGAATAAAAAAAAACAAAAACAAAAACATGCACCAGTTAGCTTTTGCTAAAATAAAGCTGCATAACAAATAACCAACAAACCTTAACGGCATATGAGTTAGACATTTACTGCTCACATGTGTAGAGTCAGCTGGGGATCAGCTAGGCAGCTCTACTGATCCTGGCTGGACTCACACATCTTTTGAGGGGTCGCTGGTGTTTACTACTCTAAGCTGCTTTGACAGGTGCAAGGCAACTCAGCTATGTTCCACATGTTTCTCATCCTCCAGTAGGCTGACCTGAGTGTGTTCTCATGGCAATGACAGAGACACAAGAGAACAAGCAGAGGCAGGAAGACTCCTTAAAGTTCAGGCTCTGAACTGGCTCACTGCCATGTTTGTCTCAATTTATTGGCCAAAGCAAGTCAGTGGTTGAGTTCAGAATCTCACTGTCCACAGGGGCAGGCACTGCAAAGTTACATGGCAAAAGCGTATAGATACAGGAGGAGAGGAGGTAATGTAGTCAACTGATGCAATTCCCACCATCTTGGTACAGGCATATTTGGAGTTAAGTGAGGGCAAACCAGAGCCTTGGTGCTTGATTTTCCTGCTTTCCTTCCAACGCCTCGATTTTGCACCATTCACCAGGACCCTAAGGATCTGGCTCCCTCCCCTTCCTCTTATGATCTGGATGTGTTCTCCTTCACACAATAGTGTATAGTCAAGCCCATCAAGCAAGCCTCTTTAGTTATGAAAGAGTGTAATAACATAACTTAGAAAATTCTTTCTTTTCTGACATGATTTGCATGACTACAGTGTTGCTAGAGGCACCGATAAATTCAGGTTTGAATCTCAAAGGTGACTACTGGCCTCTTTAGTTTAGGCAGTATCCTTGCTCTTCTTCCCTTGAGAAATAAGCTTTGAGCCTAGCTTTGGAAATTTAAGGCTGCCAGTAAACATGATTTGATGGAGAAATTAAAAATGCATCAGCTTAATATTTACAAAATACACTCCCATTACATTTTACTTCTAACTTCAGATACAGATTTTACTTCAGGCAGTGGATTTTGTTGCTTGATTTCATAGTTTGTTCCAAGTATATTTACATTTTGATACAGGACCTGAGCTATTTCACCTCTCCGAGTTTCCATTTCCTTATCTATAAAAATAAAGGTATAGGAATTGAAATGTGTAATTGTAAGCTTGGGAAAGTTACTTAACTTTTCTGGGTTTTAGTTTCCTCATCTGTTAAGTAAAGTCTATTGGAAAGCCCTTGCAACACAATTTAGTCTTAAAATTCTAAACATGCTCAAGACCTAAACTCAAGACTCCGATTGTAACAGTGGAATAGTTTTAATACTGTGCAAATGGAAAGGGAGATATTTAGAGATAAAGAGCTCTATTCAGTACAGTTCAAATCAGACAGTGGGACCATAATACGGCTTCTAAGGCCAGTTCTGCTAGAGACTGGAATACTGCCTGTATAAAAACAAAAGATTCTGGAGAATATTGACTTTCTGAGGAAGCAAGTCAGGAATACCTAACCTATTTGCACCTAAAGCACTGAGTGAGTAAAAGAAAATTGAGAGTCCATTTAGGTAGAGGAGAAGGTCAACTGAGAGCATATAAAATAGCAATAAAGGCAGCAAATACAAGAGTTATTTATCAATAATTGCTGTAACTTATTGTACTTCAGTGTTTCAGGTACTAAACCTTCATTCCTCCACTAATCTTCACAAATACTCTGCAAGATAAGCATCATTATCCCAGTTTCCAAAACTGTATATGAAAAGTACCTATCCAAGCGTACACATGTATTGGGGTGCATGGAGCCTGGAGGTTTAGTGAATGCTGCAGACTTCTGGACATGGCCAACAGAACTAGGTGGTACACCAAGTGGCTGCTTGGGGCAGCAATATTGTATATCCGCCCCCAACCCAAACCTCTCACATTACCAACTGTGTTGAAAGTTAGCTGTTTTAGCCACTCCTGTGAGAGCAGTAGTTCTATCTGTGTGTCCCCTACATCCTGTCTTTAAAGAGGTGTCAGTTACATTGTATGAAAAATGTTGAGAAAAGAGAAGCAGGCTATTGCTGGTCATCTTTCAAAGTTCACCATGAGTTAAAATCAGAGTTCTGTTCCCTCTACACGTGTGTCAATTACTTTTATATAAGACCATGGTAGAATATGGAGGTACAAAGTAGAGGTCTATCAAACTCATCCTTGAATATTCTGATACTACAGTTAACAATAATGCTTTGCTAAGAAAAAGGAAAAATTTTGAAAAGATCAGTGGAATGGGAAATGTATACAACAGGTGAAATCCAGGCAAAATGTTTTGTCCCTGGCAAAACGGGAGATATGGTCACAGTAGTACTTGACTTCTTTAGTAAAACACCAGGCATTCACAGACAGGCTTTTTGGAAAGAAGGAGTTTTTGCTAACTTCCTTTGGTTCTTATTTAAAATATCAAGAGCTAAGTCCAGCATACTGCTCTTGGAGCTTCCTCCATAGTATGGGGTAGGGGTGGTATCTTGGTCCTCTCCGACTTTGAGCTTAGGAAGGAAAACTACACAAAAGCCATGGCATTCAAAAACTTAAACCCTGACTCACAGCAAGAAACATATTTTCTTTAGATATACCACACACACACACACACACACACACACACACACGAAAAGTATCACCAAATAATACCCATGAACCTTTCCAGTTTGAAATACATTTTGATATTTTTCATTGTTTTTCCTTTAAAAACTAACAATTACCTATCAAATTAATGTCATGTCCTGGAGACTATGGGGTAGCCATCAGCAATTTGAAAAATGCTGACGGAGAGGTCACAAAAGAGAAAGCATATATCTTCTGTCCTCAAGGAAACTGGGAAGAAAGGAGATAGGATTAAAGGAGGAAAATTTCTCATTCCCCCTGTCAAGCGTAGGGGTTGAGAGTTGTTTTCGAAATAGCCAGGAAAGTAAAGGAGCTCCCCAAGTTCCTACTCGCCCTCCTGTTGGTACTCTAGAAGGGAATGGCTTGATTGTGCGCCGTGCACGAATCCATGGCATCCTAATTGAAATATGTGCAGCAGTGCATTGTGAATTCCTTTCACTGTTACATAGGCTCATTGATAAGTAAAACAATTCTTAAGATCATTTCATATGCAAATGTCAGAAATCTTTTTTATTTTTGAAAATTTTTATTGGAGTAGAGTTGATTTACAACGCTGTGTTGGTTTCTTGTGTACTGCCGAGTGACTCAGTTTTACATATACGTATATCCACTCTTTTTTAGAGTCTTTTCCCATCTAGGTCATTACAGAGTATTGAGTAGAGTTCCCTGGGCTATACAGTAGGCCCTTATTAGTTATCTCTTTTATATATAGCAGTGTGTATATGTCTACCACAATGTTATAAACATCATTAAGCCCCCCTTTTTTTTTTCAAATAAGGCATTTTATATGTTCTTCATAACTGGCTAATAAAGGAATTCTAGTACCTACAGGTAAGAGACACAACACTGTATTTCTGTTGCCAGTGTATACTGGGTATAGCATTTTTTCATTAAACTGTCATGATAATATTAATTGATGAAATTTTGGAACACAGAGTCTGTGTCCCACATGTGAAGTTAAATGAATAATTGAAACAATTTTTAGAGAACTCCAGTAAAGTGTTCACTTCTACAAATCACACCAACAAAGCATATTTTCTCCACATTATCTTTGCTTTTTGTGTGTAACAATCACATGAATGTTTCCTAAGGGGAAAAATACAAAACTATTCTTTTAAAAAATGAGTATGTCTATGTATTGCACAAATGTCAATTTCTTTAAATGAAGAGTTTGAGAGTGTTTTTGCCACATAGCTTGTCTTTTTGAAGAATTATAGTTACCAGTTTAAAGTAGTATTGAACTAGTAAAGCATATTACAAATAATAGTACTTTCATCTTCCTGAAAAAACACCTGTAAACATCTGGTTGAGTGTAACTATAAATACATCACTATAAGCTTTTCTTATCTCGTTGTTTCTTCTGAAATGAGACAATGTATTTGAAATAAAGAGGGTTTTTTTTTTTTTTTCTGGGACCGGGGTGGGGGTGTTCCTAGAAAAAATTAAGTATTATTGTAAATTTTAAATTTTACTCTTTTTACTGGAAAAAAATGATTGAGCTTTAATAGTTATTTTAATTTCAGTAAGCTTGCCATGTGCTCGTAATGAAGTGAGCAACAAAAGTTAGATGGGAAAGGCACAGCTTTAAAACACATTACTTACAGGAATTCCAGCAAAAGAAAAATGAGTGGTTGAAAAATACCTATACCAGTTTCCAGAACTCAGACACTACACTGAGGGGGCCAGCTCACCACCAAGAACATGGAAATGGTTAAAAAAATATGATCCTCTCCTGGTAATTAATCTGTAGGATAAATCAAAGGTCCAGACATTATCTAAACACACAGAACTCTCAAGACAGGAGGACTTGGCTGTTTCCTAATGGGATGTATAAATGCCTCAAAATGGTGTCTGTAGCCTTAAAAGCCTGGGGATGGGGGCTGGAAGAACATTGTTAGTGCCCACTGAAGCACAATCCACAGCAAAAAGCCTCAGTTAACAGCCTTTAAGTTCCTTGGCCCCAATGTTAACTCAGCCCCAGTCACTTGATTTGTAAGCTAATGCCATTTCTTGAGTCTATGCTCACAAAACTACCTTCTGATTCAGATTTGTTTCTCCATTTTAGGGCTACCTCTAGAGAAAGAATGCACTTGTCCTATAAGTACAGCTATTTCAGTCCATGTAAAAATTATATTTCACTATATAATTAAATAAGTAGCTCTTCTGGTGGTGTGTCAGTCTTGAGTATTCCATTAATAGGAGCCTGACTCTGACAGATAGATCCAAATCTCTACATAGTCTCCCCAAAGCCCTGGGAGGCCCACTGGGATCTTTCCAGCCCTGATTTCTTGCTCAGTGGCTGCAAGAAACTTTATTATTTTTAATAGTCATGGCTTTTCAGTATAATACGTGGTGAGTCTTAGTTTCTCACCTCTAAAATGTGGATAATAATCCTTCAAAGCCTAGATCATCTTGCTAGTACTTTGCTCAGCAAACACTATTGGACTCTACTCGGGTTCGCTGCCCTCAATTCCTTGTCTAGAAGAGCCTGCTTCCCACTGTAGTGAATACTCTATATAATTCTAGACAATTACTTTCCTGGCTTCCTTTGACATTATACAAATGGAAATGAAGTGATCCAGATGTAAAGACGTATTCACCTTAAAAGTCGTGGAGGGCAGAATTCTAAATGCCCCCCAGGATCCCTGCCCTGTGTGTACACACACACACACAGAATCCCTCGGACTACTACAAATACGATGAATTTGACTCCTGCAATAAAGCTACATTAGATGGCACAGTTGACTTGGAGAAAGAGATTGTCTTTTCTAAACACAGGAGCCCTTTAAGTCTAGATCTAGAGGTCGGAGACTGGGAGAGTCAAAGATTTGAAATAGCAGAGACATTCTCCCACTGGTCTTGAAGAAGTAACTTGCAAGTTTTGGAGAGAGTGACATGGCAGGAAATGGCAGGCTGCCTCTAGGAGCTGAGAATGGGCCCCTTGGTTAACAGCCAGCGAGAACTACAATAGATTCTGCCAATAACCTGAATGAACTCAAAGTGGCTTTTTCCCCAGAGAACTTCAGACAAGAACTCAGTCCAGCCAACATCTTGCTTTCAGCCAGGGGGACCCAGATACTGGTATAAACACCTAACCCATTGAAACTATGGGTTGTTTTAAGCTGCTGACTTTATAGTACATTGTTATACATCAATCAAAACGCATACAGGAGTCTGGCCATATAATTACTAGACTGAAAACAACTAGAGTTTTCAAATAAGAAAAATCCAAAAATACTTCAAGATTAGGACAAATTATGGCAGAAAAGTATAATTTTATTTCACTAACAAACGTGGTTGAAAAGCTCCTAAATAAAATACTCAGCTGATTAATCTTGCCTGTAGTTTTTCTCAAATAGCAATCCAGTAGAGTTATTTTTTTAAGGCGTAACAAATCACCCCCCATTACTAGTTAAAAAAAAAACACTTTGTATTTCCCTCTGGACTTTGGGGATTCGGAATTTGGGGAGGAGAGCGTGGAACAGCTCTTGTTCAGGGCCTCCTTTGATTGCAGTTTGACGTGGACTGGGACTGCAGTCTTCTACTTTGCTTTATAGTTAAAGGGTGTGAACTTCAACTTGGCCATGAAGAATTGAAGGAATTTAAAATAACTTTTTGTGGTCTGACCAGTCTTTAAACACCATTGTGTTGCTTGGGTCTCAAAAATCCTATTTAACAGTCAAAGTTGAGAAATGACTTTACTGTTTCAGCTGCTACTGCCTCTCCCTTAGAAAAAATGACCCCTATTGCTTCAGCAGGCTGGGATCCACAAAGCATTGCAGTCTACAATTTAACATGATATGAAAATTTCACGCCTACTTTTTATTACTTCTATTACATGAGATATATGCCAAGGACTTGTTACAATCTTAGCTATGAAGATGAATAAGATAATATTTCCACTCTAGAGGAGTTCCTAGCCTCAGGGCAGAGACAGATGTGTAAAGAGCTAACTACAATTTTATACAATTAGTCCTGTAATAATGGTATGAGCAAGGCATTATGGGATTATGGAGAAGGCTCAACTGAAAATACTCAGAAATAGCTGTGTTTTAGGCAACATGATTATACTCCTGCTAAAATAGGACTATTTCATTGGCAAAAGCTAGTGTAATTGAGAGAAAGTATTGTGGTACATGTATACTGTAACCAGGGGACAGAAACGGTCAGCATCCTTTACATGAAAGGAAAACTCTTTCTTGCCAATTCAAGATGCTTGACCTAGGGTCACAGGAGGAAAACAAACCATTTCTGGCCTTTCTTGTTTGCTTGCTTGTTTGTTCCTTTTCTTGGTTATGGTTTGGTTTTCATTAATGAAAGATTGCTTTCTAAAACCCCATTTTCCTACGATAAAAGACCCATGCAATTTTGTCTTCAAAATTCATTTCTGGCCTTATGCAGCTTATATTTTAGTAGGAGAGACTGTGGCACAAAAATAATGCAATAGCAGGTAAAATAATAGAAATGCCATCCAAATGTTAGAGAAAATGAGGTGGATGTGCTTGGAGTTTGGTCTTCCTGATTACTGGTTTGGGGTGCGCCTGTAAGCTCAACAATGTAACATAACTTCAGGTTGAGGTTTTTAGTATTTTTATAACTTCATTGTTAGTGTAGAATTTTACAGCGGGGAGTGACTCTGTCAGAGGAGTCTATCTGTCCAGCCTCAAGATTCTGACACAATGTTTCACAATGTTTACTCTCTAAACCAGGGACTGCAAAATCATGGCCTGTTTCTAAATTTAGCTCTCAGTAAGTCTTAGTCTTATTATTTTTAGCCACCTCAGTATTTCAGAATAATTTCTTGGAATTAGTTCTAGCTGGGCATGCCTTCTTAAACATATATGTGTGTGTGTGTGTGTGTGTGTGTGTGTGTGTATTTATGAGGTTTGGCCATCTTACAATGGTGAGCCTCCACGGGCACCTAAATCTGAAATTCCTTCTGAATCTATACTCTAAGTATGCACCATATACTACATGAAATGCAGTACTTGAAGTTCCCAGACCCTATTAAGTTCTCTTTAGCTTCTGGGTCTTTGAACTTATAGCTCCCATTTCTTGGGACTAACATTCTCATCTTTTCTTTTTCTCAACTGAGTATTATTTATATCCAGACTCAGCTAAGGAACCACCCACCTAGAACATGTGGCCAGTCTGGTTTTGTCTTATCTTGTAAGCACTGCGTGCTAAGTTTATCTCTAAGAAAAACACTTTAACTCTAGATTGTAATCATCCATTTACTTCCAAACGATTTGAGGACAGGAATTATCTGTTCATCTTGGGCTCTCTAATGCTGTGAAATATCTCTGGCACATAGAAAGATTTCAATAGATGTTTACTGACAAAGTGTTACTTTGTTAAGTGGTGTGGACATGTTAAAAATGGCATGAGAATTCAATGTTTCTGTGTACTTTCTTAGGAAACGACTCGAGCATAAGCACATTCTTTGGGTATGATTTAACATCGTATGCTTTTTTGTCTGTATTTCTATTTTAAGATCTTCTAGGGAAAATAATTATAAATCTTAAATTATATAATAATAGCCAGAATGATATTGAAAAAAGGGGAATATACAAAGAAATTTTACTATCTTAAAAATTTTTTTTGAAAGTAAGGCTTACATAAATTTGGTTCTAGGCCAAAGGGAAGTAAAATATATAAGAAAGCAGAACAAAAAAAAGCAAACAAAAAAAGAAAGCAGAACAAGAAAATTAGTAAAATTTATAGTGAAACCTAAATAATAGTTGACAACATAACTACAAAGCTTCAGGAAATTGTTAAGCAGTGATACCTAAAAAGCAACATAGAGGCATAGATTTTCCAGTGGTTTCAACAAACCTTGGGACTTGGCAATGATAAAGAGGGAGGGAGGAAGTAAACTCTTCTAAAAATCTTGCGAGTTTTATGGTTGGCCATTGATACTGATTCATTCTGAATGTTGATCAAAATGTGATGATCAAAATGCACGAGTTAAATGTTAAGTGTAACTTTTCTGCTTTTACTCAGGATGTAGAAAGTTGTATGAGTGCATCATTCCACCATGAGAATGAGAAGAAGCTGGGTAACCAACAAAAATCATAGCTTTATTGTTTGAGCCCATCTGAGAGCTAAGATCACAAAGCAATGTAATGAACAAAAGGTGAAAGAAAGCAACCCTCCCTAGGAAAGAAGAGACATATGTATGGCTAATTCCATCTTGGGCAGGGGAGAGAGAAGGAGAAGGAACTCCCATAGACACAGGTTAAGAAGAAAACAACTTTTAATGAATATTTCAAGTCCAAATGTGGGCTGGGTGGCAGCTTCACTGACTAGAAACCCCAGTCACAAAGGGAATCTGTACTCACCTGTCAGCTCTTTTCCATGGGCCTTCACTGAATGTTTGTGAAAAGATTCAAGGCAGAGCAAGAGGGCTGAGGTAGGTCCTGTAGGTTTCGTGGGCATTAGACTTAGCAGGAAGCAGAGGTCGTCTATAGCCAGGGGAAGAGCAAGCAAGCTGGGAGAGACACCCCTTACCCCTTCAGAGGACCAGGCATGCAGAGCCTGCTGAAGTCTGGGGCAAGGCAAGGGCACAGAAAGAAACCCTATAGTTACATTTATGCTAAATTCAAGGTAGTGTTTCTATGGTCTAGGCAGGTCTGGAAAGCTTATAGAGACCCCTCCCTGGATGCACTTTTATGGGATCTTCTAAAGGCCGAGAGCAGGGCACAAGAGAACTGAGATAAACCCTCCAGGCACTCAGACCCCAATCTCTGCTAATAGGAGGGCTCTGATCCAGCCCTCCAATAATTTGAAGCCTGTGGTGAATAGAGTTAAATGAAAACAACAACGAAGCTTAGGCTCAGTCCAAATCCACCTTAGCAGCCTGACAGAGAAGAGGTCCCCTTTTCTAGGAATAAATATTGTTTACTCAGTCTCCTGTCTTTTTCTTTTTTTCAGTGCATTCTTAGCCCATACTGCTTTATTGCCAAAATATATAGGTACACAGGTGCAGATACTCAGTCTCTACTCTTAATTTACTCACAATGTCCAGCATTGGATTAAAAGAAAATGGAGACATTCAAAGAAGAAATAATGCCCAGTTATCAAGAAGAAATAGTCACTAGAACTAGGACCAGAGATGACCCAAATATCGGAGTTTTCAGACAGGGACATTAAAATATAAGTGAAAAATACTTTAAGAAATTTAGTGGAGAGGGATGGCTAACCTGTTGTGGACTGATGGTGTATTGGCTTCCAATTGTTGCTGTAACAAATTACTATAAATTTAATGGCTTAAGAAAACGTACATTTATTATCCTCAAGTTCTGGAGGCCAGAACATTGAAATGGGGTTTATGGGCTAAAATCAGGTATAAGCAGGGGCTGCCTTCCGTCTAGGGGAGAATAAGTTTTCTTGCTTTTCCCAGCTTCTAAAGGCTTCCTGCATTCCTTGGCTTATGGCCCCTTCCTGCATCTTCAAAGCCAGCATCACAGCATCTTCAAATGCTCTCTTCAACTCTGACACTAACTCCCTGGCCTCCCTCTTTCACATCTTAGAACAGCAGTCCCAACCTTTTTAGCACCAGGGACTGGTTTCATGGAAGGCGATTTTTGCACGGATTGGGGGGTGGAGCGGGCGTGTGATGGTTCAGGCAGTAATGCAAGTGAGGGGAGCTGCAGATGAAGCTTTGCTCTGTCGCCAGCTGTTCACCTCCTGCTTACCGGTACCAGTCCACGGCCTGGGGTTGAGGACCCCTGTCAGAACCTTGTAATTACTTTGGGACCACCTGGATAACCCCGGATAATCTCATCATCTCAAAGTCAGATGTTTAGCCATCTTAATCCTATGTGAAATCTTAATTCTCCTTTGTCATGTGACATACCATTCACAGGTACTAGGAATCAGGACATAGACATCTTCAGAGGGCCATTGTTTTCCCCACTACAGATAGGGAATTTTATCAGAGAGATGGATTACAAAAGTCAAGTGGAAATGCTGAACAAAATATAATAAAAAGATGAAGATAACTTTTGATGGGCTTACTGGCAGACAAACAGCAGATTATATGCTGAATCAGAAAGCATGTATCAATAAATTTACAAGTATTAAAATGATACACACTACATTCACTGAATTAATATTAAATTAGGAATTAAAAGCAGTAACATACTTAGAAAATACCAGGACGTTTGGAAATTATACAACTGAATAACCCATGGGTCAAAGAAGAAATCACAAAGGAAATTAGAATGTAGTTTAACTGACTAGATAATGCATATCAAAAGATGTGGAATACAACAGAAAGGGAGTCCTTAGAGTAGAAGTATATCTTTATATGGCTATAATACCCAAGGGAAAAGTTGTAAAATCCATGCTCTACGCTTCCAGTTTAAAAAAATAGAAAAAGGAGAGCAGGTTATATACAAAGTGAAGAGAAGTGATGTCAGCTTTGTTGATCTTTTCAAAGAACCAACGTTTGGTTCCATTAATTTTCTCTACTGTTTTTCTATTCTCGATTTCACTAACTGATGCTCTAATCTTTTATTATCCCCTACCTTCTGCTCTCTTTAGGTTTAGTTTTTTCTTCCAGTGTCTTAAGGAAGAAGGAATTTTTGGAGATTTTTACTCCATGTTTTTCACTGATGTTCCTCTAGCTCTGTAGGATATTGGTATTCAACTCACCACCTTACCCAGTATTTTGGGGGTTAGAAGGTGCCCAAATTCAAATGAAGGATTTGAGCAGGGTTCATAATGGGTAAAGGAAATTAAGTGAACGTTGTGCATGGAGCCCTTTAGGCCAATTCAACGTACTTTTGTGTTGCTTCTACATCTAAATGTGTAATATGATTTGATGTGTCATAGGCATGTACTTACTAACCACATTGGTGCCAAAGGAAAAGCCGGATGTAGAGAAAGTGCTAATACCTTTGAGGACTCACAACTAATGACTCTCTTGAGCTGTAAGTTTCTAGGACTGATTATTTTGCCAATTGAAGACTGGAAAAGGAGAGCAACTACTACTGGGGGGGCGGGTCCACCTGGGGTCTTAGATTGATCACCTCCCAATCCCATTTAGCTATTAGCTTGTCTTAAGGTTCTTCTCAAAAATGAACTCCCAACCCAAGGAGCCCTTGTATCTCTCTGGCCTGATATTTCCATTTTGGGGTGGTTCAACTCAGACCCCATAACTAACGAGGTCGGAAGGGTTCAAAAAGCCTTGTAAAATGAAAATAGTATATTCAAAAATGCAACTGGCTTGGCTCCAGTGCTTTCTTGGACTTTGCAAGAGAAAGTAGCAGCTATCTCATTGAGAGAAAATTTCTCCCCCTGCTCTGCTGCCTGAAGCAAAGCCAGTGTATTTTCTCGATTCAGGGAGATTCACTTAAATGCCTGGGCCTCATTCACTTATAACTTGGCCAAGCTGAAACCTAACAGTATGTACTGAATTACAGCCACAGTTCAGCCTCAGTCCCAGCTATGCAGGATCAAAAATAGACACAGTTACGTTACTCAGCTAAGGACTTAAGGCATTTCACATATCTCTGTCCAATATGCATCTCAGTGAACATTTTTGTACTTTTATTGACTTTTGGACTTTTGTCAATGGTCTGGCTGTTTGGTCTACCACTTAGAAAACTATAGGTGGCAAATTAAAGACAGACCTCTTCAGAGCCATGAACTATAGAAATAAAATCATGGTTAAGGATGATACTATCTGAGTCACACATGTAGATACCCATGGTAAGGGCCTGTTTTCTGATGAGACTGCATAAAATCAAGCTACCAATGGAGACTTCTCCACCTAGATGCCACCACTGCTACCTGATTCAGCATTGTACCAGACATAACAACACATTCAGTATCAGAGACTTGGCAGGCACAAAGCAAAGGACTCTTCGTTTTTGTTCTTGTTCTTAAATTTTATTGGAGTACAGTTGATTTACAATGTTGTGCTAATTTCTGCTGTACAGCAAAGTGATTCAGTTATACATATATATATATATTCTTTTTCATATTCTTTTCTATTATGGTTTATCACAAGATAATGAATATAGTCCCCTGTGCTATACAATAGGGCCTTGTTGTTTATCCATCCTATACGTAATAGTTTGCATTTACTAATCCCAAACTTCCAATCCTTCCCTCCCCCACTCCCTCCCCCTTGGCAATCACAAGTCTGTTCTCTATGTCTGTGAGTCTGTTTCTGTTTCATAGATATATTCGTTTATGTCGTATTTTACATGCTACATATAAGTGATATTGTATGGTATTTGTCTTTCTCTTTCTGACTTACTTTGCTTAGTATGATAATCTCTAGATCTATCCATGTTGCTGCAAATGGCATTATTTCATTCTTTTTAATGTTCCATTGAATATATATACACACACACACACACACACACACACACACACACACACACATCACATCTGCTTTATCCATTCATCTGTAAATGGGCATTTAGGTTGTTTTTCATGTCTTGGCTATTGTAAATAGTGCTGCTATGAACATAGAGGTGCATGTATCTTTTTGAATTATAGTTTTGTCTAGGTGTATGCCCAAGACTGAGATTGCTGGATCATATGGTAACTCTATTTTTAGTTTTTTGAGGAATCTCCATACTGTTTTCCATAGTGGCTGTACCAATTTACATTCCCACCAACAGTGAGGAATTCCCTTTTCTCTACACCCTCTCCAGCATTTGTTATTTGTAGACTTTTTAATGATGGCGATTCTGATTGGTGTGAGGTGGTACCTCATCATAGTTTTCATTTACATTTCTCTAGTAATTAGTGATTTGGGGCTTCTTTTCTTGTGCCTATTGGCCATCTGTATGGGACTCTTAGTTTTGATTTAGAGGGCACCACTACCAGACTTGTATCTCCTACCAAAAATAGACCCATTTGGCTTGCAGTGGAGAAGACCACATCACACGGGGCATTGCCCCTGCTGTTCCCAGAAGACTGACTATATTAGATCTTTGAACCCTTTCAGGGCTATAAGTAGTGCCTCACTGCTGTTGACACTTTTTCAGATTACAATGTTATTCTTCCAGTTTGATCAGTCAATTCTAGCCATATTATTGTGTCCCTTGAAACTAATCTATGTCATGTCTTTTTATTTCTGGACCACTTGCTGTTGGGAGATGACATACCTTTTATCACAAAGGCCACTCAACAATGGGTAATGGTCAATATATTCAAAGCACTTTCCAAACTTCCCATCATCCAGAGACATCTGGTAGCCAAAAGGGAATCTAAGGGATTCAAGCTTAATTCTGCTTCAGACACCTGGATTCACTCGTTGAACTGACAGAGTTTTAGATCCTACAGATAATAACCACTTGGCTGAGTGTACTACTCACTGAGTCCCCTTACAGTGGCCCTTGCAGGTCACATGGGACACATAATTGGTTTCTATTAAGGTTTATTAAAATGTCCTTGTTCCTCTAGCACCTGACCTTTCTCTGTGGAAAATATGGGTGAGAGTAAGAGATGACTGGAGAGAAAAAAGTGAAATTATAGCTACCAGAATGGGACATACCAATTTTGTAATGGTTGAGTGAGAGTAACAATCCCAGCACCTGGTGAAAGAAGACCTTAGATGCAGGGTGATATGAAGGAGGGCAGGATATTAATGATGTTTCTCTTTCAGAACTACTCTTGGAACTTTCTTTATGAAGGTAAATGCCACGCTCCAGCTCTACCAAACTGTTGCAAGTGCCTTGAATTTAACCAACTGCAGAGTCTGCCAACCCTTACTAGATGATTCGGACCATAATTTGATTGCTGTTCCCCTTAACTTTATTATAAAACCTATCAGAAATATCAGGGAATGATCCCAGGTCCTCTACCTGCAATGCAAAACAGTTGTCATCACATCTGAATATCTTTCTCAGTAACTTTCTCATTCTGTGGAGAGGACAAGTGTTGCCCAGCTGGTGGTGTGGACAAACAGCACAGATTGGACTGTCTCTCCTCAGAGAGTCTCTAAAAGAAAAAAAGGAACAAAGACAACTATTTGAGCTGAACTGGGAACCCTAAGACCTACCAGTCAACTAGAAGACTGCATTGGAAGCACTGTCAAACTTCTTGACTCAGGTAGGTCCCGCTGGGAGAGCCCTCAAATTTGAAAGCAACATTTTCTTTCTAGGTAGCATACATGCCCCTGAAATGGTACTTCGTGTGTGGAAGCCAGGCATTAACTTGCCTCCCTCTTAAAAACTTGTACCTTAGGATGCTTATATTCATGGATTTAAGGAAACACTACAAATAGATCATGTATCTCTCAGATGGCTGCAGAGACCTCTCCAAAATGAGCCTATCTTTAGTTATTTGGGAGAGTTTCCCCAAGGGAAAGCTGTCTAGTTATTTATCCCTATGATGAGACTCATTCGATTCCAACTTGTATGATGTTTGTCCTTGATTTTAGCTGAAGTAATCAATGGCACCACTTCAGATCTGGAAGGGATTCAAGTTTGCCTCAACTCACTGGCCAGAGTTATTATGGACTCTGTCTTGGCCTATACAGAGGTATAGCACAGCAAGTATAGAAAGTTCCATATACTGCCTACCACCCTCTACCACTGTCTCACCACACACAATTTCCTCTTTTATTAACATTTTGCATTAGTGTAGTGTGTTGCTGCAATTGATGAACTAATATTGATTCAAGACTATTAACTAATTAAGGGACTTCCCTGGTGGTCCAGCAATAAAGAATCCGCCTTCCAATGCAGCGGACGCAGGTTCGATCCCTGGTTGGGGAACTAAGATCCCACATGCCGCTGGGCAACTAAGCCCGAGTGCCACAACTGCTGAGCTTGTGTGCCTCAGAGAGCCCATGTGCTGCAAACTACAGAGCCCACACGCTCTGGAGCCCAAGTGCCGCAGAGAGAGAAAACCCACGCGTGGCAACAAGAGAGAACCCCACACACCTCAACAAAGACCTGATGCAGCCAAAAGAATAAAGAAAATAGATAGAATAAATATTAAAACAGTTAAAATCCTCAGCTTACATTAGGGTTCACTCTTTATATTGTAACATTTTATGGGTTTAGACAAATGCCTAATGTCACATATCCGCCATTCCAGTAACATGGAGGATGATTTCACTGTCTGACAAATGCCCTGTGCTCCAACTATTTACCCCTCTCCGTTTCCCACTGAACCTCTGGCAACCACTCTTCCTTTTGCTTTCTCTATAGTTTTGCCTTTTCCAGAATGTCATATATTTGGAATCATCCAGCACATAAGCTTTCCAGATTGATTTCTTTAGCAATACACATTTGATGTTTCACCATATCTAATCAAGTCTTGGTAGCACGTTTCTTTTCATCATGGAATGATGTTCCATTGTATGAATGTACTATGATCTGTTTAATCGTTCACCTGTTGAAAGACATCTTGGTTGCTTTCCAAGTGTTGGCAGTTATGAATACAATTGCTACAAACATTCATGTGTAGGTTTTTGTGTGGACATAAGTTTTCAATTCATTTGAATAAATACCTAGGAGTGGAATTGCTGGATCATATGGTAAAAGGATGTTTAGTTTTGTTAAGAAACAGTCAAGCTGTCTTCCAAAATGGCTGGACCAGTAAGCTTCCCCACCAGCAATGGGTGAGAACCTGTGCTGCTCCACATCTTTATCAGCATTTGGTGTTGTTTTCAGCATTCGGTATTGTCACAAACCCACTGCATGCATAACACCCACTTGGGCGTCACCATATCATCTCACGAGAGACTCGGAGGCAAGGGGATCTGATGCAAATATACTGATACTCAAGCTGCTAACTGCCCTGAGGAACAAAGTCTTTTGTCTTTGACTCAGTAGTCTCTAGTGTTATGCCAGAATCCATGAAACTGTGCCAAGCAAACTTTTTAGCTTGCAAAAATGTAAAATCCCAGACTCTTTTTAGTTCTTGGCATGTACATCCAGCAAGAAAGACTTACACAAAAATGTTTATTGTAGTTTAATTCATTAACACACATTTGGAAATGAACAAAATATCCGACAACAGGTGAATGGATAAACAAGTTCTGGTATTTTGTACAATAGAATACTACTTAGCAAAATAAAAGAATGAATTGCTCATACGCCCAATAACTTGGATAAAAATTTCCCACATATGCTGACTAAAATAAGGCAGACGTGAAACAGCACATGCTGTATACTTCCATTTACATGAAATACTGGAGTTAGCATAACTAGTTTATGGTTATAGAAATGAGAACAGTGCTTGTGTCTGAGTGGCAGAGATTGATTGGGATAATATAAGAGGGAAATTTCTTAGGTGAGAGAGATCTTGATAGGAATACACATTCAACAGTCAAGATTTGTGTCATCCATACATTTCCTTGTCTGAATTAGCCTTTTCTAATATAATTTTTTTAGAAAGGGACAAACTGGCATTCAAAAAAAAAGTGTATTTTCAAAGCTGATCAAACTGTACATGCAAGGTCTTTGTACCTGACATATATAAATTATACCTTAGTAAATAACAAAAAAATTAAATATAACCAGTAGATGAATAAAAATGTGATATGGAAATTTGCAGACCAAACTAATTCAAGCCAACAATATAACATAAAGGAACAAATGAAGAAGAAAATAGAGCATGTGTAAATAAAAAGCATAAAATAGATAAGTCAAAATATATCAATAATAACAACTAATTCCTTTCAAAAGACAAAAGTTTCCAGATTAAGTGACATAAGATAAATCTGAAAAACAAGTGTTAAAATTCTAGTCATTAGGACTTTGCTAAGAGGTACCCATAAAGCAATATGAAATCAAAAGTTTTATGGCTAAAGAATGGATAAACATATGAATTCCTTATGGTACTATCAGGAAACAAATATTCCCAGTCAGACAAAAGACATTTAATGTGACAGTCTTATATATTGTTATAAAGGTACAACCTACCAGCATGTTATAGCTCATGAATCATTTAAAGCTAATATCGTAGCTTTAAAGTAAAAGAAAAACGGTTAGAAATTTAAGAAGTACCTCACAAAGGTATAATCCTAGTTGCATTATCCTTAAACAAAGTTCTCTCAAAAATTCGCTGTTAATGGGGGTGAAGTGTATCAATATGTGTGATCTGGCTAATTCTGTTAATAATATTGGACATTAGAGATAGCCTCATCCACCAGAGGGCAGATAGCAGAAGCAAGAAGAACTACAATCCTGCAGCCTGTGGAACAAAAAGCACATTCACAGAAAGATAGACCAGATGAAAAGGCAGAGGGCTATGCACCAGATGAAGGAACAAGATAAAACCCCAGAAAAACAACTAAATGAAGTGGAGATAGGCCACCTTCCAGAAAAAGAATTCAGGATAATGATAGTGAAGAACATCCAGGACCTCGGAAAAAGAATGGAGGCAAAGATCGAGAAGATGCAAGAAATGTTTAACAAAGATCTAGAAGAATTAAAGAACAAACAAACAGAGATGAACAATACAATAACTGAAATAAAAACTACACTAGAAGGAATCAATAGCAGAATAACTGAGGCAGAAGAACGGATAAGTTATAACCACTTTGGAAGGCAATTTGGCCATATCTATCAAGATTTAAAGCATTTATATATTTTGTCCCAAAGGACTTTGCTTCTAGGAATATATTCAACAAAATCGCTCACGTATGTGCACAAGAATATTTGAATGAAAACGCTGTATAGACATCACTGTAATATCAAAAAACTGGAAACAGTATTAAAAAAATCACAGTTAGGAGATTGGCTAAATTATGGTAAATCCATACCATGGAAAATGCTGAATTCATTGAAAAGATGTGTGTGTGCATGTGTGTGTGTATATATATATATAAACTTGTAATTATGTGAGGTGATGAATAACAATTTATTGTGGTGATCATTTCACGATATATGCGTATATCAAATAATTATGTTGTGCATCTTAAATTAATACAATGTTTATGTCAATTATATCTCAGTAAAACTTGGGAAAATAAATAAGTTATATATGTATTGATATATATACATAAAATGCTTCATAATTTATAAATGAGCAGAAATAAGCAAGTGACAGTAGAATTATATATATTATAATATGATCCCACCACTCTGTGTGTATTTAAATGCCTAGAATAATGGAAAGATATACACCGCAATGTGGACAAGGGTAACTTCTGAGGAAGAAAATGGGATTTGGTTGTTAAAAGGTGAGCAAGTTTATTAAATGGGACTTACACATGTTATTCAATATTTATCTATAGTTTGAGTATATTTATAGCCAAATATTAATTTATTAAATATTCAACAAAATATCATTCTAATTTAATCTGTAAACTACCAGTCATCTAATTGTTAAAGACATCTTGACCCATGAGTTAAGTAAAATAAAATTTTATTTCTTAATTCACTTAAAATGTGGTTTTTTTTTAAGAACAAGATTCAATATGATTATCATCCATGCTTAATAAAAACTCTGTAGGGGCTTCCCTGGTGGCGCAGTGGTTGAGAGTCCGCCCGCCGATGCAGGGGACACGGGTTCCTGCCCCGGTCCGGGAAGATCCCACATGCCGCGGAGCGGCTGGGCCCGTGAGCCATGGCCGCTGAGCCTGCGCGTCCGGAGCCTGTGCTCCGCAACGGGAGAGGGAACAACAGTGAGAGGCCCGCGTACCACAAAATAAAACAAAAAACCCCCACAAAACTCTGTCATTATGGAACACTTAACAATAGCTTAATATAATGCTCCTCTGGTGTGCACTCAAGAAAAAGTTGTTGAATTAATTAATAGGCTCTTAGTACTTAGAGACTACATGCACAACAACAACAGCAACAATATACACTGTTAGTAACTAGCATATGAGAGGAAATTTACTTGCTTCCCTGGTGGCGCAGTGGTTGAGAGTCTGCCTGCCGAGGCAGGCGACACGGGTTCGTGCCCTGGTCAGGGAGGATCCCACATGCTGCGGAGTGGCTGGGCCCGTAAGCCATGGTCACTGAGCTTGTGGGTCCGGAGCCTGTGCCCCGCAACAGGAGAAGACACAACAATGAGAGGCCTACATACTGCAAAAAAAAAGAAAAAAAAGGAATTTACAATATTTTTTTCTTTAAAAAAAAAAAACATTTTTAAAAAATTTTTATTTTTGGCTGCATTGAGTCTTAGCTGCAGCACACAGGATCTGTGTTTGCAGCATGTAAGATCCTCCACTGGGGTGCGTGGACTCCACATTGCTGCGTGCAGGCTCCAGAACACATGGGCTCTGTAGTTGCGGCATGTGGGCTCTCTAGTTATGGCCCATGTGCTCAGTAGTTGCGGTGTGCAGGCTTAATTGTCCTGTGGCATGTGTGATCTTAGTTCCCCGACCAGGGAGCGAACCTGTGTCTCCTGCACTGGAAGGTGAATTTTTAACCACCAGACCACCAGGGAAATCCCTACAATATTTTTTGTATGTATTTCCCATCTCCATGGATTTCCCCAAACTTGTGTGTTACAGACTTTGGAACCAAATAGGAGATCAAAACAAATAAGAGATTTTTCGATGTGAACAGAAAAGTAAAATGGCCTAGTCCTTAGCTGAACAAATACAGACAGGGTAAATTTAAGAAGCTGTGAAGTCTTTGATGTGTGCCATGCTTGATAATTTTTAATCAAAATCACAGTTTGGGAGTACTTCAGTCAATACATCAATTTCTTTTTTACATGTTTTTTTTTTTTTTTTTCCGGTACGCGGGCCTCTCACTGCTGTGGCCTCTCCCGTTGCGGAGCACAGGCTCCGGACGCGCAGGCTCAGCAGCCATGGCTCACGGGCCCAGCCGCTCCGCGGCACGTGGGATCTTCCCGGACCGGGGCACGAACCCGTGTCCCCTGCATTGGCAGGCGGATTCTCAACCGCTGCGCCACCAGGGAAGCCCTTTTTTACATGTTTTAGTTTATTTCTCTCTTTGTTATAGATCTATCTCATTTATAAGTCTCTGAGTATGTTCAGAGAGTCTACCTCAGGCATTGAATGGTATATTGGACTAGATAAGATGTTCCCAAATTTTTTTCAGTTATGGTGTTCTTAGTGTCCCAGTAATTTTTCCATGTCACCCCTGGACCAAAAGGAGTAACTTACAGATCCTTTTTAAAGTTATTAGGTCTAAAAAATTTAATAAATATTTATACCCTCACAACTTAATATCCATTTTTAAAAAATAATAAAAATCATTAGAAAAAAATATCAAAAGTTTTATTCTTAAATAAGCACAATTAGTTATTCCTGGGATGTGTTGAGCACTGCACTTCTCAAACCTTGAAACCAGACTGGACACTGCCACCCTCTTCTGTTTCACATAGGTCATACTGCAGTACTTCTTATCATCTCAACCCAGGAAACTCAACAGTTTCAAAAGGTATCTTGTCATTCAAAGGAATTTAACATTATCTAAAGTTGAAACCGAAATGCCTTGAGCTAGTCATTCAAACTGCATCTGACAGTACTTGGAAGATAATGTGTTTACAATGAAAATTTTGAAGGTCCTCCCTACTAACCTTCTGATTTTGTGACTTTGCTGCAATAGACCAGGGCACACTGGCCCCCAACATGGGAACTACAGGACCTCATGGTTTGCAGGGCTTTTCCAATGGTAAAATGCTATAATTCTATGTTGGGAGAAGATTCTTACATAAGAAAATGATATTCTGTCTATAAAGCAAGCAGATTTAAAGACACCATAATGAAAAATATTGAAATGCAGCACATAGAAGAGTAAGTGATTTGAAGCCAGGCACTTATGGATTTGTAGCCTGCATCCACTACTTACTCTCTGGGGACCAGCGGTCATTTGAATTCTCTAAGCCTCAGTTTCTTCAAGTGTAAAATTACGATAATATTCTACATACCTCATAGCAGCACTGTGATGATTAAGTGAGACAATGCGTAAAGCTCTCAACCAAATGCCTCATGCCTTGTATGTACTCAATAAATGTCAGTAAGCGTTAAAATGAGAATTTTTACCACTATTTGAGTCAGAAGAAATTTTTTTAAGATGAGGAGTTTTTCATAAACAAATCAAGTAGCCTATAATGTCAAGTATATCACTAAATGTAATTAGGAGATTAAAAGATAAAGCTTTATGAACTAGCTTAAAAAATATTAATCATTTTTCTGAGTACATTCTATCTTGTTTAAGAGCTTACCAACTTCTAAAAATTAAGTATGCATAAATCTCTACTTATTTCATGAAAGTATAACCCCAAAACTATATTCTGTTTTTCAGGTTGTCCAGAGAATTGAAAGATGGTGAGGTCCTAAGAAATTATAAACAGCATTAATGACTTGTTTTTGATAATTTTTAAAATCCATACTACCAAATTAATTGCACGGTTTAATAATAAAAATTCACATTTAATACAGCTTTTCATTCATCAGTATAAAGGATAAAAGATAGAACCTCCTGAATCTTTCTTTTTTTCCCCAGTTAAGGTTATTGCCAGTTTCTGAAGCTTTCCACCATGTGCCTGTCAAACAATTTTTTTCTCAGTCTGAGCAAAATAGATATTGAAAACTAAGGCAGAGTATTTTTATTCTTGCTTGTAGAAACTAATATGACTGGGGCTGGGGGAAGAAGGCAGACAGAACTAAAAGGAAGGACCTGGCCAAAAGGTAAGATGTAGAAAGGACAGTATCATCAGATAGAGACTCAACACTGAGCAGTCAATCAGTGCAGACCCTCCCTGTAATCTATTGTCTGTGTTCCACTCACCTTGCAGCAATCTTAGACTTTTTAACACCAACCTGGGTGTAGAAATGTCTTAGGTGGGGATGAAGGCATGAAAAGGAAAACTCTACTTTTGACCAAGGTGGAACTAAACAGAGCTAGTCAGGCATTTCTTTCAGCCTGAGCAAGGGTGAACACACGGCCAATGTTAAGATCTTCCTATAAGGTCATTGGTTTCAAGCAACACTACAAGTTCAAGGAAATTCTGAAAAATTCTTGAAAGCTAAAGCACTTTTTATATCTTCCTTTCTGAAAGCAAAGAAGAACCTGGAGAGGCAGGGAATGAGGGAGGGAGAGAATGAGAGAGAGAAAGGGAGGGAGAGAGAGAGAGAAAGAATCAAACTACACCAATATTACAGATACATATTCAGGGGTAAAGGAGAAAACTTGTTATACTGGCTTTTCTCATTTTTATCAGTTTGCAAATAATTTGTGGTCGTTGTGCTCTGGTTGAAGAGCTGAGAGTTTAAATAGTAACTTAAAAAATCTTTTAGTCAAATCATAACTGCTAGATAAGTTTAGATCTGACTGAAAGAGTAGAGTTATTAATTATGTTTGATTATCTTTGTGGCTATGAGATATATATTTACTACAGGCCTCAAGCACATGCTATTCATTGAGCAGAACTGTTCCTGTGAACTCTGACTTCATAGGATCTGAAGGGAGACAACAAAGTGCTGGACCAGAGCCAGTCAGCAGCCCAATAGCAGCTTCTGTTCATCCTGATGGGGCAGGGACTGTGCAATTGTAGTGAAGGGATCACCTCAAATAGAGGAGACAGAAGACACCTGTAGGACTGAATGAAAGCAATCTTCACACTTAAACACAGGAAAGTGGAAAACGATAGTAATGGACTGGAATAAACTAATATTCTTGGCATGAGATCATTGGAATGAGAGCCCAGAAAAAGAAAATAACTGCACACCTAAAGGAAAAGCAACAGTATCCCAAGAGGAATCTAGCTCTTGCTAAAATCTTGAAGAATTTACATATTTTCTGTGCATTTTCCTCTACCTCTGCTTTCTGAATGGTCCTCTAAAGGGAGATTTTTTTTCCCTCCTTCTCTCCCCACTTCTACCATGGGACAACACAGAAGCAAAAATAACGGCATGATTCTGCATCTATCAGAGAAGAGCAGACATACCTGAAGAAAAGCAAAATTGAACACTTAGAAATGAAAAATACAGTCAGTGAAATTAAAGCTAAGTTTACAAAATAACACTTTAAGAAGAGAATGAATGAAGCCAGAAGATATAAGTTAAGAAATCATATAACTGGTACGCACAGGGACAAAGTGATGGAAAAGTACAAAAGAGAGGTTAAGAGACATGGAAGATAGAATGAACTAGTCCAACATATATCTAATCAAAGTTCTGGGAAAATATTAGATTAAACAAAAGCAATATTTACATGGATAATGGCTAAGAATTTCATGAGTACTAATGAACTCATTCTGAGGAACACCGACCAACCCCAAATAGAATAAATTATCACATGTAGGTACAAAATTAGAAAAACTGCAGAGCACCAAATAAAATAGCAGACCTTTAGAAAAGCAGAGAGAAGAGATGGATTATGAACAACGGAATGGTAACTAGATTAATATCTGACTTCTCAACAGGAGCCAGAAGGCACTAGAATAGCATCTTCAAAATGCTGAAAGCTTCTTTCAACCTAGCATCATATGCAGCAAAGATATCTTTCAAAGAAAGCCAAATTAAAGACATTTTCATGTAGTAAGCGCTTTACCACAACAGATTCTCCCTGAAATAACATCTGAAGGGTAGACTTCAAGAAGAATGGAAAAGATGCTAGAGAAAAGGTCTGAGATGTATTTTAAAATGGGGCACAAAGGGAGGTAATCGGAGAGGGTTTCCAGAAAGCTTCAACAATCCCAGTAACATCCTATTTCATTATATTGTTACTTACTCTGTATTATAAATATATATGTTACATATATCCTTTTATGTACCAAGTGTTTCATAGTGTTAAAAATTGATGAAAAAGCCCATATGGTCCCTCTAGGAAAAAGAAATATAGTAGCATAAGAGAAAGAGGAACATATTATCCTGAAAATCCAGGGAAATCAAATCTGCAGAAGAATGATTTATGAGAGGAAGCAAAAGAAACTTTTAGACAACTGTTTGGCTTCCCCAAAAAGATTCAAGTAGTTGTCTAGTTGTCATCCGTAAGAAATATGGGTATCAGGCGTATGTAAGGAACAGGCTGAGGAGGAGATAACTGCATGCTCTGTGAAAATAAGAAGCTGGGAATAAAAGGGAGGTGCATGGAAACATGATGAATCCAATAGAAAAAACAGAAGGGGCCCTGCTAGAATACTGCTGCAGAAAATCGCATCTGTGTGCAGAAGGAAAATCTCAAAGTTCTCTTAGAATAAGGGATAAAATAAGGGGAAGGGGGTGACGAAAGGCCAGTAAACATGAAAAACAGAACAAGGATACAACTGAAAAAGTGTAGATGGTGCTGAGGAGGAAAGCAGATAGTAGGAAAGCAGGCTTGTTGGGCTCCTCCTCTCCTAGGCCCTGGGCTAACAGGCACATGTCAGATCCCTTCCTGGATGCTCACATCTTAGTGTATCCTTATCTCCCCAATCACAGAAGAGGAGATTGGGCTTCAAAGAAGCTGCGTGCTAAAAATCACATGCTTGGTATTTGAACCCGGGTTTTTCTCATTCAAATGTTTGAATCGTTTATTTTTTCCAGTATTATCAAGAAACTTAAAATTCAGGTTAACTTTATTAGGTTTTTTTTTTTTTTTTTTGACCACCCCATGCAGCTTGCAGGATCCCCCAACCAGAGATTGAACCCATGCCCCCTGCAGTGGAAAGTCCAGTCATAACCACTGGACCACCAGAAAAGTCCCATTTATTAGATTTTAATGCTAAGATTACAGGTGATTTTTATGTCCTTCTTTAAGTATTATGTATGTATGTATTTCTGTATTCAGTTCAAACAGGAGATAGGATTGGGGTGGAGAGAGAGAGAGAGACAGAGACAGAGACAGAGACAGAGACAGAGACATGGGGAGGGGAGGGGAAGGGAGGAGAGGAGAGAGAGAAGAATGAATCACTTCCCAGACCAGAACTATACTTGATTACAATCATACAATCAGAAAGGAATAAAGGGTGAACGAGCAAAGGTTGCTGGGTGACAGAAGCAGAGAGAAGGGAGGAGCTGTTGGTGCTGTCGGTTCATGCACTCTCCAGGGAAAAGTGTCTTGATAAGATAGCATGGTTATTTGATTGAGCTATTGAGAAGCAGGGCACGTGATACTATATGATCCTAAGATCCAAAAGCTATTAAACATCAAATTATATAACAAAAGCCTGGGCCATATTAAATTTCCTGAATTTAGTATGGTGGGGCTCCTGACAGCAAAACAGCTGGCCTCTCCTAGGGACAGCCTGACCTCAACTTGTTGACGCCAATGAAAACTTTATCATGTAAATTATCTGCAGTTAATTCTCACAACACTTGAAAAGTACGATATGCTTGTCATCATTTTGTAAATGTGGAAACTGCAGATAAAAATGGACTTGCCCATGGGCTTCCCCGGTGGCGCAGTGGTTGAGAGTCCGCCTGCCGATGCAGGGGACGCGGGTTCGTGCCCCGGTCCGGGAGGATCCCACGTGCCGCGGAGCGGCTGGGCCCGTGAGCCGTGGCCGCTGCGCCTGCGCGTCCGGAGCCTGTGCTCCGCAACGGGAGAGGCCGCGAGAGCGAGAGGTCGGCGTACCGCAAAAAAAAAAAAAAAAAAAAAAAAAAAAAAGGACTTGCCCAGGATCATACAGAAATGAAATGGTGAATCTGGTATTTGAACCCAGGTCTCTCTCTGTCTCCATCCCTCCCTCTCTCTCTTTCTCTCTCTCTCCAAAAGCCCATGTTCCCTAGTGCATAGTTCCTGCCAGGCACATGGTAGCCACTCATCTCTAATCCTAAAACTAGCACCACAAGGTAGGGATTATTCAAAAGACAAACACAACACCCTGTGTTCTCTTCAGTCTGTCCTAGCTCTAAGACATTTATTTATCTGATTTTTGGGAGGTTAGCCATCGCAAAGCTGACACCACCATCTAAGTGTTCTCACATTGTTTTGAGAACAAACATATGCAATCCACAAACAAGTGTGCTCAAGTGCAAAGGAATTATTTAATGTGACTTGAAGTTCATATGGAAAGCTCCTTGAATGGGAACTCTCTTGAGGCAGGCTTTGAGAGAGGGTTTGGCTTAATGTGTCAAATATTAACCAGAAAAGGAGCTAGAGAAGCACACCTGAAGGGACAGGAGTAGGAAACAGAAAAACGATGTGCTCTTTAGGGTAAATAGATCTATACAAGATTATAAAGGGAAATGAAACTCAGTAGATCAGTTAATGGGAGGCTTTTAAAAATAACGGCCTAAGGAGTTAGTATCTGACTTTATAGGCAATTACCTTAAGGTTCAGCTCTGATTGCTGTCCCATATGTAAAATTGGTGTTTGATGTTTTCTTTTCCTTTGCAAGTCAAAATAGCACTTTATCATGTTTCTCTCTATATTAATTCAAAACATTACCCAATAATAATCAGTGTTCTATTGCTCATTTTGAGACTTTTTCATTGAAACTTTAGGTGCAGATGTGAGGTTTTTTTCCTCCACATATTAAAGACTATTGAATTCAGACCACACAAAAAATCAGATGTCTGTGACAAAGCTGAAAGCTCCATAGGTTCCCAGAAAAAAAATGTTCATTTCAGTTACTTTGAAGTAATATCACAAGATCATTTAAATTGGCTAGTTTTCTTTTCCCCCTATGGTTGTTTTGGATTCAGTCTCCAAGTAAGTATATGTAAATCTGTATGTGTTTTATTGAAACATAGGTGGAATTAAGGAAATGGCACTTTATGTATTTCTTCAGCTATATGTCCTTTGGCACGTTACTTAATCTCTTTGAACCCCAGTTTCACCGTATGTAAATTGGAGTTTAGTTTTAAGATTAAAAATGATGCATATTAAGCTGCAAGGGTATATTTACCATAGGGTAGGTCGTGAGCAACACAGCAATTGTTAACCATTTATGGGCCAGTTCTCAACTGGCTTGCAATATGTTAGAGAAGGTGAGGCTTTGCTAATAGAGATGGGTTCAAATATTGGATTCACCACTTAATTCTGTGTGATCCTAGGTAACTTTATCTCAGATTTTCAGTTTCTAAATGAATAAAGTGCCCACTTTGGCCAGACGAATTAAAACTAGGTTCACGATAGAGTGCTTAACAATTTAATATTTTCCACATTATATCATGCTGACATCACAGTATCTAATCTCAGTGAGTGTACATCTGTGAGATAAATTTGTATGACTAATGGTACTTGCTTAAATAGATCAGACTTCAAACCTTTAGTTCCAGGTTTCCTTTTCTCTCACTTTTTGAGTGCACAAGAATTAGCACACATCTGGCAAGAAAATTCCCACTAAAGAATCATAGGGTAAAAAAGCTAGTCAATTAAAGTGACATTGTGATATTACCTCGACCTGCAAGCCACTATTTGCAGTTTTATTAACCTACAAAAATTAACCACAACACACTGTAAACTTCTCAATGGTAGCAATTATGTTATCTATTTTCCCTTTGGAACAGAGGAACTATTCCTTATACTATATCTGTATAATCTGTGGCATGTAGTAGATTCTGAGTGTAGAGTTAGCAATAAATAAATGATAGTGAAAGAAAGACTTGATAACATTAGTTTTAGGTCTGTCAAACCTGATTTTGAATCCTCAGATCTTAGATTTCCCGAACTAAACTTAGTTATAAATGCAAACAAATGTAGATTTTAAAGGGAAGATTTGTATCTGTGGGGTGAAACAAGCAAATGAAGCAGCAAGACTTCTAACACAATTTACATACCATAATTATTTATTCATGTAGAGATGAAAGTACCTTCAAATACCATGCATAACTCTTTTCAACACTTCTGTTTTCACTGTGTTTGAGCATAAAAGTCGATTTTGCAAACATAAGATTTTCCTTTACCTGCACTAGAACCTCATTTCTTATTCATGTTTCAAAAAGAACAAAAACGCCAAACCTTCCTTTTTGAAAGCCATTTTTCAAGGAAATGCCCATTCAGTGTTTTTGTGAGTTTCTGCACTCAGTATTAAAAACTATGACATGCTTTCTTGCAATATAGCACATTTTCTGTGTGCTACATTGGACAAGAATCCAAATAGGTATTATATTACAACTACTGAAATTTTACTTTGCTATTTCAACTACATGAGAGGGTTTACTTCTGTGATTTGTTTAATTAATACAGTGTTTATCAAAAATTATTTCTTACACTGGTCCAGTCCCGGTTTTTAATGAGTCTTTTTTGGGGATATTTTGGAATGTAATCATTACTGTCTCTTTTGATTTAAGATCTACAGGTGAGGAATTTTAGCGATAGCCTTATCACTTCTTAAGGCATGTAGGGGAGGAAAAATAATTTTCCCTCTACCCTTCTAGGTTCCTGGCAGAAACCCATGTGTAATGAAAGACAGATAAAGAACACGAGGGCAGGGAGGAAGCAGAAGTTTATTATTATTATTATTTTTAAGGACAGCTTTTAATTTTTTTTCCCATAACCCCTGCAGTGGAAGCGTGGAGTCTTAACCACTGGACTGCCAGGGAAATCCTTTTTATTTTTATTTATTGATTAATTTAATTCTATGTATATTTTACCACAGTTTTTTTTTTTTTTTTGGTTTTCCAGAACACTTTTTTTAAAATTTAATTTTATTTATTTTTTATACAGCAGGTTCTTATTAGTCATCTGTTTTATACCCATCAGTGTATATATGTCAATCCCAATCTCCCAATTCATCACACCACCCCCCACCCCACCTGCCACTGCTTTCCCTCCTTGGTGTCCATGTTTGTTCTCTACATCTGTGTCTCAATTTCTGCCCTGCAAACCTGTTCATCTGTACCATTTTTTTGGTTCCACATACATGTGTTAATATACTATATTTGTTTTTCTCTTTCTGACTTACTTCACTCTGTATGACAGTCTCTAGATTCGTAAGCAACTCTACAAATGACCCAATTTTGTTCCTTTTTATAGCTGAGCAATATTCCATTGTGTATATGTACCACATCTTCTTTATCCATTCATCTGTCAATGGGCATTTAGGTTGCTTCCATGATCTGGATATTGTAAATAGTGCTGCAGTGAACATTGGGGTGCATGTGTCTTTTTGAATTATGGTTTTCTCTGGGTATATGCCCAGTAGTGGGATTGCTGGGTCATATGGTAATTTTATTTTTAGTTTTTTAAGGAACCTCCATAATATTCTCCATAGTGGCTGTATCAATTTACATTCCCACGAACAGGGCAAGAGTGTTCCCTTTTCTCCACACCCTCTCCAGCATTTGTTATTTGTAGATTTTCTGATGATGCCCATTCTAACTGGTGTGAGGTGATATCTCATTGTAGTTTTGATTTGCATTTCTCTAATAATTCGTGATGTTGAGCAGCTTTTCATGTACTTCTTGGCCATCTGTATGTCCTCTTTGGAGAAATGTCTACTTAGGTCTTTGGCCCATTTTTTCATTGGGTTTTTTGTTTATTTAATATTGAACTGCATGAGCTGTTTATATATTTTGGAGATAAATCCTTTGTCCATTGATTCATTTGCAAATATTTTTTCCCATTCTGAGGGGTGTCTTTTCGTCTTGTTTGTAGTTTCCTTTGCTTTGCAAAAGCATTTAAGTTTCATTAGGTCCTATTTGCTTATTTTTGTTTTTATTTCCATTACTCTAGGTGGTGGATCAAAAAAGATCTTGCTGTGATTTATGTCAGAGTTTTCTTCCTATGTTTTCCTCTAAGAGTTTTATAGTGTCCAGTCTTACATTTAGGTCTCTAATCCATTTTGAGTTTATTTTTGTGTATGGTGTTAGGGAGTGTTCTAATTTCATTCTTTTACATGTAGCTGTCCAGTTTTTGCAGCACCACTTATTATAGATCCTGTCTTTTCTCCATTGTATATATCCTTGCCTCCTTTGTCATAGATTAGTTGACCATAGGTGTGTGGGTTTACCTCTGGGCTTTCTATCCTGTTCCATTGATCTATATTTCTCTTTTTGTGCCAGTACCATATTGTCTTGATTACTATAGCTTTGTAGTATAGCCTGAAGTCAGGGATTCTGACTCCTACAGCTCCATATTTTCCCCTCAAGACTGCTTTGGCTATTCGGGTCTTTTGTGTCCCCATACAAATTTTAAGATTATTTGTTCTAGTTCTTTAAAAAAATGCCATTGGTAATATCATAGGGATTGCATTGAATCTGTAGATTGCTTTGGGTAGTAGAGTCATTTTCACAATATTGATTCTTCCAATCCAAGAACATAGTATATCTCTCCATCTGTTGGTATCATCTTTAATTTCTCAACAGTGTCATAGTTTTCTGCATACAGGTCTTTTGTCTCCTGAGGTAGGTTTATTCCTAGGTATACTATTCTTTTGTTGCAGTGGTAAATGGGAGTGTTTCTCAGTTATTTTATTGATTATGACTATCTAGAGCTCAACTTTTTCATAAAAATGCAAAATGATTTTATGTGGAACTTTATGTACATTTAATATTTAAATCTCTTCAAATATTTTAAAATTTTATTTTAACATTTACGTAATACAAAGAAAAGTTAGTTAAATGTTTTACCAAGCTCCAGGGAGCCTTATCATTATTTCCGTGATTTGACTGAAAAATTTGGGCAAGCAGCCTTCTGTTAGGGATTTTCAGTGATTCACACGTGTGCAAGGTTCTCCAAAGTGCTTTCAAAAACTGAAACCACTTCTGCAGGCTCTGAGGCACAAGGATCACTTAGCCTCAAAGAACTCAGTTCCTTCTTTTAACTGTAAAATCCTACAATAACAACATTTCACGTGGTCCCATTGTAATGTTTTACACCGACGACGCGCTAGGCTGGGAAAGTGGTCCACAGATAGGCACATTCGTTCATGTTCATTCACCCTCCGTGCCAACTACCTTGGACAAAGTAGTCGCCCAGGTGTCTTCCTGCCACGTTTTCTCTAGCAGGACTTCAGGGCCTTCCTTCTTCTAGGCTGTGGGGAGGGTCAAGGTCTGGAGTAGCCGCCCATTCCGTCTGATCCAACGCATTTTTCCCTTTCCTCTGGCCAACTTGGACACGCGCTGCTCCCAGGTCTCAGTCTCAGCTCGGGCAGCCTCGCGTGCCATGCCCGGCGCCCGTGGATGCGGCAGGTGGACTCCGGGCCACCTCCTCGCGCCTTCCCTGCAGGTGCCGCAGGAAGGATAGGCCAAGTGCCGGGCCAGCGTCCCTGCGAGGCGGGGCCGGCGCTCCTAGACCTCCTCCCTCTGGCGCTCCAGGTTCTGAGACCCCGGGCTCGGCAGTGGCGGCCACCTCCCTGGGGGCGGGGAGCCAGGCCACCTGGGGCAGCCGGCCATGGGCTGCCGCCACCCGTCCCTCCCACAGCCTCCGCTTGGGGTGTTTATCTTTGCCTCTCTTTTCTCTTTCACTTTTCTTTTCGTTGGGAGTTGGGTCTCCCTGGGTTCCAGGCGTCCAGGGGAACCCCAGCTGATTCGTCCTCGGCCGCAGAGGCCCGACGCCCGGGAAGGAAGCCGGACGACCGCGCCCTCCCCGCCGCGCTGCCCGCCTCCCCCGCCTCTGTAGCCCGGACTCGATGGAGGTACAGAGCTTGGCTTGTCCGCTTTGGGAGGGGAGGTGTTGGTGGCTGAAAGGGCGAGGGAACTCTCCCCGAAAGCTTTCGCCTCGGACTCCTCCCAGCTCTGGCCGGACGCACCCGTCTCCCCCCAGCGGCCGGGCCGCCCCGCCCTCTTCTGGGGAACGCTTGACCGCGACTTCGGTTTTCGGTGGCGCTCCGCGAGGAGGTATTTCCCCTTCTGACCCTTTATTGCCGTCGCGGGCTCTCCTCGCCATCCTCCGCCTCCAGCCGAGCACAGATTGCTCGTCCACTAGCGGGTACGCGCTCGGCTCCGCCGTCCGCTCCACCTACTCCGCGCCGGCCGGCGGAGGGCGAGGGACGCGCGCGTGGCCAGCCCAGCCCAGCTGCGGGCTTCGGAGAAAGCGAGGTCCGGCGGCACAGAGCGCTGAGTTCTGCACCTCGTCGAGCTCAGAAAGTTCAAGAAAGGTACCGCAGCTCCCCGCTTCTTCCCTGCCCCCTCCCAAACTCCCCGCCGGCTGGTGCCAACTTGAGTGTGAGCCCTGCACGTCTGACTCTATCTTTGTCAATCAAATTACCCTCCTCTGCTTTGATCAGGACACTTAACCTTCCTTGGGAGAGGAATCTACAGGAATGGTTACAGTTTGACAATCAGGCCTCCGTTTATATTATTTCCAGAAAATCAGTTCTAGAAACTTGGAAGAAATGCAGGAGACTTGTACTGCCGTGAAATCCTTATTCAAAGTGGCTTTAAATGAAAATCCAGTTAATTTTGTCAGGTGTTATTGAGACTCTTGCAAGCGTATACAATGTATTTGAATTTAGATTATAATATATTGAATTTAACTTGAATTTCTATGCATTTAAAATTTTGTTATCTTCGAAGTATATGTAAGGCAAGGTTAATTCTTCAGTGACGCTTATAACAGATTCTTAAACAGGGTGAGTCAGAAGTTTAGAAACTGGAAGTGAAGTGGTTGTCACTAGCTATCTCCATTATGTTTTTAAAAGCTACGGTCTAATGTTATGACACTGGTAATGGTATCTCCTTGTAACTGATAGGCATTCTTATCTTGTCAGTGGGCTTCAAGAGGCTTCTTTGACTTGATTGAATAAACAGATCAGATCTAGGTGGTTACAGTATCCTGCTGTGCAGAGGTGGACTGTTCTATGGAAAGCGTCAGGGTAGGTACAATATACATTAAACTCCTGTCATTTTTATTAAAAAGCAGTGTGGTGGACATGATATACAGAGGGAGGAGATACGAAGGGAAGAACACAAGGATATAGAAAGGAAAGGACTGAAGACAAAGCAATAGCCATTTTAGATTTAAAACGTGATGACAAAATTTAAAGTTTTACTTAATAAAGTTAAGAAGTTTAGAAAGTTCTGAAGGTTTGTTCTGGTTGTGTTTTAATGGCACATCCTTGTATTTCTTCCTCTGTTTTCTCCTGTCAAAGTTTTGGTCATACTCACAACAGCCTTTCCAGCAGTATCATCTGCTCTATGACAGAGTGACAGAGGGGTTAGGTTGGCCGCTGGAATTCTGGTAGGCAGAGTGTTCCCATACTTTTCGGTTCACTGTTCTCTGCTAACTTGGAGTGGGAACTCCAGAACCTGATTTGAAGCTACAATTTCTGGACTGAGGATTTCTCTACAGGTTACCAGTGGGTTTAAGAAAAACAATTTGATGCTTTCCGTTTAAATCCATGAAATTAATATGTAAATGTCAACAGCTGTATCACAGGACATAATGTTTGTCAATGCAATACATGTTTATAAACTTCTTTGAAGGATGGGAGAAAGCAGTGGTCTAAAGTTTATTGAAATAGAGTTTGAAAATTGAAGAATTTTAAATCCTAGAAGGTTCTCCATCTCAGGTTTGCTGGCTCTGGATGGATTTCAGGAAGGCGGTGAATGAAGCTCTGAAATGTTGTGTAAAGGGGATTTTTCTGAGGAAAATAGCCATAACTCTGATGAGCTTTTTAAACGAGTCTCGAGCCCTAAACAGTTTTAAAAACATTTTAAAACTTAGAAAACTGCTCTTTCTTCCTATCTCGCTTAGAGTTTACTGTTAAGTTTTATTCATTATGTAACTATTCTTTTGAAGGTTAATGATAATACAGAGAGTACTGTTTTAGGTCCACAGCTTGAACTATGGGAAATAATATGAAGCATAGCTAAAACTTGTTGAATTCTTATTATGTACTGGATGTTGTTCCAAGTATGTGTTTATTTTTAAAAAAAATCATAATAAACTTATGTGGTGTAGGGACTGTATTTTATAACTGAAGAAATTGGAGCATAGAGTAGTAGTTAAATAACTTTGCCAAAGTCACAGAGTGAGAAAGTGGTAGAGCTGGGGTTTGAACCCAGATTTAAGAGCACCGGTGTTTATGAAGGGTGATATTATTTCCATAGAAATATTTCCCACAGTTTGACAGTGACAGTCAACCACGATTTCATTTTAATGCAGAGTGATATAATGATGGAACATTCATTTAAAATTAATGCTTATATGGTACTTGCATAATTGACATTATTAATTATATATGTAAAGATTATCTTTACAAGCCAATGATATTCACATGAGTGTCTATATGTGTTTGGTTCCTTGGAGAAAAATTTTTTTATGGTTCCTGAATGAACACATTTGTCCAGTTTACATAGTTTTTGCTGGTAGAGCTTGATAAATAGTCAAATGTGGATTGATCGATATGTCTGTATCTATCTATCTATCTATCTATCTATCTATCTATCTATCTATCTACCTACCTACCTATATATCCATCCATCCAAGTAAAACGCTGGGATTCAGGGAGCGATCAGAAGACTCACATATCACAGTGGAAGTGGTGTAGTCAACTATTTGGGAAGTCTCCTTTTCAGAAGATTTTATGGTCTGAGGGTTGGCAAGAAGCCAGCTTCTTTCTTTAACTCAGTATTAGCTCTTCGATTTATTTACCCAGTGATTACAGATTACTGCATGAGACTGTTGAGGCTGAGCATTGCTTATGTGCTGGTTGCTATCCTATTTTATGGATTGGATGGAAAAATTCCATAGGAAAGTTGAGAGAACATTTATGGGTTTTGCTCATAGTGTTTACTCCTAACTATTTAATGGTAATGTTACTAACTAACTATTCCTGCTCATGGTGAGTTAGGGATCTAGAGACTTTTTTGTGTGTCCTTTTTTGTTTAGCTGGTGGTGCATTTTTTTGGTGGGGGGGAGGGTACAATTTTCTTATAAACCTTGGGGGCTTCCTGTAAACTTTATTGAGGTTCACTCCATTGGAAAAGACATACCCAGAAAACTCTTGAGACAGGCTCCAGTTTACTTTGGCTGTGAGTTAGAATGCTGTAGGAAAAGCCTTCAAGGTCTTTAGAAACACCTTTGCCTCACTGATAGGGTCTATGAGGTGCCACTTTAAATCCTTTCTAGATCTTAATGAGGCATCTTCCAGCCACATACTTGATTTGATCTTTAATCTGAGAGTACATTGTACTAATAGACCCTGGATTTGATCTTTACCCTAAGACTACTTCTTTCTTTGAGAATCTTGTGTTGTCTCGAGAGACAAGAATGACAGTAAGTTTAATTTTCCAACCTAGCAAGTCTTCGGTTGAATGATTTCTTCTAAATTCAGCTTGCATGTTTTAGTTCCTCTTTCTCTTCCTGCAATTAATCCTAGGCCCCCAAATGAAGCCAATTATCACATTCAGAAATTTTCTTAGCCAGGTCCACAAGTTTATTAGATACGTTTTCTTTCTTCCATATTATTGCAGGCAACTATGCAACATGAGTTGCCCTCTCTCTAGCCTCTAATAATAATTTCATCACTACCTTTCTAGCCTCACTAACAGTGAGTGTCCTTGCTATGTACTCCCCAGGTGTCAACCTATCACCTGATCTCATATCAATTTCAGTGTCAATTACTAATTGCTGTGTAAATAACTACCCCCAAATTTAGTAGTGTAAAATAAAAATTATTTTATTTGTTTAAAGTTCCAAGATTAGATGTTTGGACAGGACCCAGTGGCAATGACTTGTCTCTATGCCAGAATGTCTGTGGTCTCAGCTGGTATGACACCAAAGGACTGTCTGAGATTGTTTAAGAAATTGGGTCATATATGGGGCCTCAGTCCTGGCTGTTGGCTGGGTTCCTTCATGCTTCTCCATTTGGCTTTTCCACATGGCTAGATTGGGCTTACTCACATGGTGGTCTCAGGGTTGTCAGACTCCTTACATAGTATCCAGCTTCTATAAAAGGGAAGCAGGAACTGCAGATGCTCTGAAGGCCTGGGCCTGGAATTCCCAGACAGTCACATTTGTCTCATTTTATTGCAAAAAGCAAGTCAGGAGGCCGTTTCAGATTCAAGAGGAGAGGACATAGACTCAACCTCTTGCTGGGTAGTATGTTATGCTTGTTCATGTAAAGAAGGCATTGATTGGTGGCCACCATCTTGGAGATTATCTGTCACACGTTGTGATCCTGTTAAAGCATTGATCCAGTTATGCCACTCCTCTATTCAAAACCCTCTATGGCCATCTCATTTTACTTCAATAAAAGCCAAATTCCATGACAGTGGTCAGTAAGGCCCTCAGTGATTCGTACCTCTGCTGCCTCATCTGCTCCCCTCCCTTAGCTCAGGGCTTCAGTCACACCGACAGCCTTTCTATTCATCAGCCATACTGCTCTGTTCTTGTCTCCGTGTCTTTGAACTTGCTGTTCCCCTTGCTTAGAATGTTTTCTCTCAGATGTGGCCCAGTCCCTTACCTCATGGGGGGCCTGGCTCAAATACCCCCTTTGCAGGGAGGCTTTCCCTGACTGGTGTACTATGTGTTGCATTCCCATCAGCATTCTCAGCTCAAACTCTCCTCCAGACGCCCACAACTACATGCCATACTGCCAGGTTTACACGACCCTATCCACCTATCCAGAACTCTTAGGGTCGGATGTGTTTGGAATTAAGATTTTTTTCAGTTTTTGGACAGGTCATTTTTATAGACTTGAGTTGTGTCTCTCCCTCTCTCCACCACATCCATATATTGAAGCTCAACTCCCAGTGTGACTGTATTTGGAGACGGGACTCTCAGGAGGTAATTCAGGTATACAAGGTCATAAGAGTGGGGCCCTAATCCAGTAGGATTGCTGTCTTTCTTAGAAGAGGAAGAGACTCCAGGAGTCGACATGTACAGAGGAAAGGCCATGTGCAGACATAGTGAGAAGGTGGCTGTCTGCAGGCCAGGAAGAAAGTCCTTACCAACCCTTCCAGCACTTTGCTCGTGTACTTCCAGCCTCCAGAGTGTGAGAAAATAAATTTCTGATGTGTGAGTCACCCACTCTCTGGTATTCTGTTATGGCAGCCCTAGCAGAGCAGACTAAGATAGTGACATAATGCCTTTGCTATATACTGTGTGACAACTATGGTATATAGTAAGCTTATCCAGGTACCTCCTCAAAAGTGAAATAAATACAGATTATAAGTAGTCTTATGCCAGTTCATGTTTTGTTAACCAGTAAATTAAGCAAAACGTTCAGTTCTTAGAGCCCTTTTAAGATTTTCAGATAAGGAACAATGGACTTACATATGTTTTATTTAATGATTTGTTTCTTAATTCTCACCTGTCCCCATTTGCACATGAGCTACAGGAGAGCATGTAGTTTTTTTTCTTTTTTTTTTTTTTTTTTTGCGGTACGCGGGCCTCTCACTGTTGTGGCCTCTCCCGTTGCGGAGCACAGGCTCCGGACGCGCAGGCCCAGTGGCCATGGCTCACGGGCCCAGCCGCTCCGCGGCATGTGGGATCTTCCCGAACCGGGGCACGAACCCGTGTCCCCTGAAACGGCAGGCGGACTCTCAACCACTGCGCCACCAGGGAAGCCCGTGCATGTAGTTTTATTTCATTCACTGCTATATCCCCATCCTCTGTCAGCGCCTGGCAAATGATAGTCTCTCAATAAATATTTGCTGAATGGATGCTAAAGGGTAGAATATGTTAAAAGTAATGGGGAATTAAAAAAAGAGCTACTTCAAAGAAGATCTAATTTATTTATACATTTTATTTATTCATTGAATTGATTTAAAATAATTTTGAGTGCCTTGTATGGGCCAGGCGCTCTTCTAAGCCATTGACTGGCCTTCATTCAGTGAGAGGTGCAGGGTACAGAGAGGCTCCTGAAGACTGAGTGGGAGGGAGGAAAAGTAAACATTGCAGCAACTGATATGGGTCGTAGCTACAGCATGAAGGTGAGTCAGGGAAATGGATGAGCTTCATTGTGGAAAGCTCAATATTGAGATAAAAGTGGAACATAAAGCCGAAAATGTCCTGTAAGTCATTAGAAGTACTGCACTGAAGATTGCGTGAGCTGTTAGTACGAGAGATTTTAGTTTATGGGTTAATAGTCAAGAATTATTGACTGAAACCATTGACTGTCGGAATGCTTCCCTAGGAGGCAAAGGTATGTAAAGAAGGTTTGGGGTCATATACGAAGACCAGAGTGTCTGTTACTGAGCTGCGCGCTCTGGAAGAGGAAATGTTCGGGCAATGTCTTCAGGAAAGCGTTGGCCAGTTTCCAGGTCTTCAAAAGAGAACGTTAGGCTTTTCACACTTTCTATCCCTTGCTTGCCTGTCCTACCCACTCTGTCTGCTCCTCTCGGGATGGATTTTATATTCGCCATATGCCTATTCTCACACCCACATCTTTTCTTTTCCTAATTGAGGTATAATTGACATATAATGTCATGTGAGTTTCAGGTGTACAACATAATGATTCAACATTTGTGTATATGTCAAAATGATCACCGCCATAAGTTTAGTTAACGTGTGTCACCATAGATAGTTATAATTTTTTTCTTATGCTGAGAACTTTTAAGATTTATTCTCTTAGCAACTTTCAGGTATGCACTGTAGTATTGTTATCCAGAGTCATCGTGCTGTACATTACATCCCCATGACTTACTTGTATTGTAACTACAAGTTTGTACCTTTTGACCCCCTGCATGCATTTTGCCCCCCACCTCTGGCAACCAACCACCCATGTGTTCTCTCTCTGAGTCCCTTGCTCCATGCAGTTCTCTCGGCAGAACTTCAACTTTACCTCCTCTCTAGCCACCTGGAAATATTGATCTCACCTCTCCTCTGTTCTGCCCCCACTGATGGATACTTCTGTAAGTATTTGCAGTATTTTCTATATTGACTCGTGCTCCCATTACCCCTCTCTTCAAGTAAATGTTACAGGCGGTACAAAGGATGACAAGAATTGTGATGGAGTTGGAGGGGCTGAAGTTTGGGAAACACTGTGTCCTTGTGTGCCAAGCACTTGCTTGGTACACAGTGGAGCTTTCATAATGTTATTTTTGTTGTCAGTAATCTATCACATACTGCTGAGGGGTCAAGTAATATCAGGTTCTGAGAAAAGGAGTTTGACTGGAAATATGTCACTAGTGATCACATAGCGGTTGGAATGTCCCAGCATATGCTTTATTGTCAGGATCAGGAAGAGAAATAGAATTTCCTGAGAGTCTAATTTGGGCCAGGCTACAGATAGAATCTTTACACTCATTTTTAGATGATACAGATGAGCTTCTTAGATTAATATGAGATTTTTAGAACTGAGAAAAGAAATATGTTGTTTAATAGGGTTTTCTTGGCCAGTTTTATTATTTGAAAGGATAATTTTATAAATTGCAACGTAAATCCTTCAATTAAAGAGAGGAAGTAGAAGCAAGCCTATTTTCTAAATTCCTTCAAATAGAAATCCTTTCGCCTTCCTACTTCAACAGTATTTGCTAAGTATTTTGAAAAAAAATTTTCAAAAGTACAAAAAAGATGAGAGGAATTTTGTAAAAATTGTAGTATTGTGAATATTTAATTTATTTGGTGCCTTTTTTCCTGAGAATCCAAGAGAAAATATGCAGTCATAATAGCATTGTGACTTTAAAATTTGCAGTAATTCCAAATGTCAAATTTTTAAGAAAATCGATATTTCATATCTTTCAACTCTACCCCTTGAAAGCAAGATCCTCCTCCTCATTGCTTCGTGCAGGACTTCTCAAACTTCAGACATGTGGTTTTATGATGGCTTATTAGGTTTGATATTGAGGTATTTCTCGTCTGTGCTTTGATCTCTAAGGCACATTCCTCAGCTTCTGCAGTTCATAAAACATTGGCTTCTAGGGATGTGTGGGGTTTTTTTAACATCTTTATTTGAGTATAACTGTTTTACAATAGTGTGTTAGTTTCTCCTTTACAACAAAGTGAATCAGTTATAGATATACATATGTTCCCATAACTCTTCCCTCTTGTGTCACCCTCCCTCCCACCCCTCTAGGTGGTCACAAAGCATGGAGCTGATCTCCCTATGCCATGCGGCTGCTTCCCACTAGCTATCTATTTACGTTTGGTAGTGTATATATGGCCATGCCACTCTCTCACTTTGTCACAGCTTACCCTTCCCCCTCCCCATATGCTCAAGTCCATTCTCTAGTAGGTCTGTGTCTTTATTCCTGTCTTACCCCTAGGTACTTCATGACCTTTTTTCTTTTTCTTTTTTCTTAGATTCCATATATATGTGTTAGCATATGGTATTTGTTTTTCTCCTTCTGACTTACTTCACTCTGTATGACAGACTCTAGGTCCATCCACCTCACTACAAATAACTCAATTAGGTTTCTTTTTATGGTTGAGTAATATTCCATTGTGTATATGTGCCACAGCTTCTTTATCCGTTCATCTGTTGATGGACACTTAGGTTGCTTCCATGTCCTGGCTATTGTAAATAGAGCTGCAGTGAACATTGGGGTACATGACTCTTTTTGAATTATGGTTTTCTCAGGGTATATGCCCAGTAGTGGGATTGCGGGGTCATATGGTAGTTCTATTTGTAGTTTTTTAAGGAACCTCCATACTGTTCTCCATAGTGGTTGTATCAATTTACATTCCCACCAACAGTGCAAGAGTGTTCCCTTTACTGCACACCCTCTCCAGCATTTATTGTTTCTAGATTTTTGGATGATGGCCATTCTGACCAGTGTGAGATGATATCTCATTGTGGCTTTGATTTGCATTTCTCGAAGAACACGTGTGCTTTTAATTCCAAACTTTCTCATCTCCTCTGGAACCATGCCCCATTAAGTATCACTTCATTTGCCTCTATCTAGCGTTCATACATTGTCAATCACTCATTTAATTTCACCATCACTTGCAAACATGATTCACTTCTGACTGAGAAATTCAATCCCTCTATTTCTTTTTTTAGCATCTTTATTGGGGTATAATTACTTTACAATGTTGTGTTAGTTTCTGCTGTATGACAAAGTGAATCAGCTAAAAGTATACATATATCCCCATATACCCTCCCTCTTGTATCTCCCTCCCACCATCCCTATCCCACCCCTCTACGTGGTCACAAAGCACGGAGCTGATCTCCCTGTGTTATGCGGCTGCTTCCCACTAGCTATCTATTTTACATTTGGTAATGTATATATGTCAATGCCACTCTCTCACTCGTCCCAGCTTACCCCTACCCCTCCCTGTGTCCTCAAGTCCATTCTCTATGTCTGCGTACGCCTCTTTATTCCTGTCCTGCCCCTATGTTCTTCAGAACCTTTTTTTTTTTTTTAGATTCCATATATATATGTGTTAGCATACGGTATTTGTTTTTCTCTTTGTGACTTACTTCACTCTGTATGACAGACTCTAAGTCCATCCACCTCACTACAAATAACTCAATTTCATTTCTTTTTTTGGCTGAGGAATATTCCATTGTGTATATGTGCCACAGCTTCTTTATCCGTTCATCTGTTGATGGACACTTAGGTTGCTTCCATGTCCTGGCTATTGTAAATAGAGCTGCAGTGAACATTGGGGTACATGACTCTTTTTGAATTATGGTTTTCTCAGGGTATATGCCCAGTAGTGGGATTGCGGGGTCATATGGTAGTTCTATTTGTAGTTTTTTAAGGAACCTCCAGTGTTCTCTATAGTGGCTGTATCAATTTACATTGCCACCAACAGTGCAAGAGGGTTCCCTTTTCTCCACACCGTCTCCAGCATTTATTGTTTGTAGATTTTTTTGATGATGGCCATCCTGACTGGAGTGAAGTGATACCTCATTGTAGTTTTGATTTGCATTTCTCTAATAATTAGTGATGTTAAGCATCCTTTTATGTGTTTGCTGGCAATCTGTATATCTTCTTTGGAGAAATGTCTATTTAGGTCTTCTGCCCATTTTTGGATTGGGTTGTTTCTTTTTTTTCATATTTAGTTGCATGAGCTGCTTGTATATTTTGGAGATTAATCATTTGTCCATTGCTTCATTTTCAAATATTTTCTCCCATTCTGAGAGTTGTCTTTTCATCTTGTTTATGGTTTCCTTTGCTGTGCAAAAGCTTTTAAGTTTCATTAGGTCCCATTTGTTTATTTTTGTTTTTATTTCCATTTCTCTAGGAGGTGGGTCAAAAAGGATCTTGCTATGATTTATGTCATACAGCATTCTGCCTATGTTTTCCTCAGAGAGTTTTATAGTGTCTGGCCTTACATTTAGGTCTTTAATCCATTTTGAGTTTTTTTGTGTGTGTGGTGTTAGTGAGTGTTCTAATTTCATTCTTTTACATGTAGCTGTACAGTTTCCCCAGCACCACGTATTGAAGAGGCTGTCTTTTCTCCATTTTGTATTCTTGCCTCCTTTATCAAAGGAAGGTGACCATTGTGCATGGGTTTATCTCTGGACTTTCTATCCTGTTCCATTGATCTATATTTCTGTTTTTGTGCCAGTACCATAGTGTCTTGATTACTGTAGCTTTGTAGTATAGTCTGAAGTCAGGGCGCCTGATTCCTCCAGCTCCTTTTTCTTTCTCAAGATTGCTTTGGCTATTCGGGGTCCTTTGTGTTTCCATACAAATTTTGCAATTTTTTGTTCTAGTTCTGTGAAAAATGCCAGTGGTAGTTTGATAGGGATTGCATTGAATCTGTAGATTGCTTTGGGTGGTAGAGTCATTTTCACAATGTTGATTCTTCCAATCCTAGAACATGGTATATCTCTCCATCTATTTGTATCATCTTTAATTTCTTTTATCAGTGTCTTATAGCTTTCTGCATACAGGTCTTTTGTCTCCTTAGGTAGGTGTATTCCTAGGTATTTTACTCTTTTAATTGCACTGGTAAATGGGAGTGTTTCCTTAATTTCTCTTTCAAATTTTTTATCATTAGTGTATAGGAATGCAAGAGATTTCTGTGCATTAATTTTGTATCCTGCTACTTTACCAGATTCATTGGTTAGTGCTCATAGTTTCTTGGTAGTGTCCTTAGAATTCTCTTTGTATAGTATCATGTCATCTGCAAACAGTGAAAGCTTTACTTCTTCTTTTCTGATTTGGATTCCTTTTATTTCTTTTGCTTCTTGATTGCTGTGGCTAAAACTTCCAAAACTATGTTAAATAATAGTGGTGAGAATGGTCAACCTTGTCTTGTTCCTGATCTTAGTGGAAGTGGTTTTTTAACCATTGAGAACAATGTTGGCTGTGGGTTTGTCGTATATGGCCTTTATTATGTTGAGGTAGATTCCCTCTGTGCCCACTTTCTGGAGAGTTTTTATCATAAATGGGTGTTGAATTTTGTCTAAAGCTTTTTCTGCATCTATTGAGATTGTCATATGGTTTTTATCCTTCAGTTTGTTAATATGGTGTATCACATTGATTGATTTGCATATATTCAAGAATCCTTGCATTCCTGGGATAAACCCCCCTTGATTCTGGTGTATGATGCTTTTAATGTGCTGTTGGATTGTGTTTGCTACTATTTTGTTGAGGATTTTTGCATCTATGTTCATCAGTGATATTGGCCTTTAATTTTCTTTTTTTGTGACATCTTTGTCTGTTTTTGGTATCAGGGTGATGGTGACCTCGTAGAATGAGTTTGAGAGTGTTCCTCCCTCTGCTATATTTTGGAAGAGTTTGAGAAGGATAGGTGTTAGCTCTTCTCTAAATATTTGATAGAATTCACCTTTAAAGCCATCTGGTCCTGAGCTTTTGTTTTTTGGAAGATTTTTAGTCACAGTTTCAATTATAGTGCTTGTGATTGGTCTGATTCCCATTTTCTTAATTGTTTTGGGTTTGTTATAGTAGGTCTTTTCCTTCTCTTGTGTTTCCTGCCTAGAGAAGTTCCTTTAGCATTTGTTGCAAAGCTGGTTTGGTGGTGCTGAATTCTCTTAACATTTTCTTGTCTGTAAAGGTTTTAATTTCTCTGTCAAATATGAATGAGATCCTTGCTGGGTAGAGTAATGTTGGTTGTAGGTTTTTATCTTTCATCACTTTAAATATGTCCTGCCACTCCCTTCTGGCTTACAGAGTTTCTGCTGAAAGATCAGCTGTTATGGGGATTGTCTTGTATGTTATTTGTTGCTTTTCCCTTGCTGCTTTTAATATTTTTTTCTTTGTATTTAATTTTTGACAGTTTGATTAAAATGTGTGTTGGCATGTTTCTCCTTGGATTTATCCTGTATAGGTCTCTCTGCATTTAATATTTGCTTTTAATATTTTTATTTTTAGCAATTATATTCTCATGTGAGCTAGAGTGAACTGCATTCACGTTTCCCAGAACATATTCCACAGAACACAAGTCTCAGAAGATGTTCAATATAAAAAGAGACTTCTGAGGCTAAATAACTTCCGGTGACTCTGTGTATTCATTGGAGGTTCACAGTGCACATTGTCAAATTAAAGGGGGTCCTGCCATAATCTATGTCAGATTAATCCAAGTGTTTCTCAACCATACATTTTCTCAAGAAAGAGCATATACTCTTTTTGTAGGTTGGGTTGACTGGAAAGCAGACTCAGATAGAAATGTACATGCAGGAGACTCAATGGGGCATGTTCTCAGGAACAACACTTGATGGAAGTGAGGAGGAATGGAAGTATGTGGGTAGAGAGAGAAGTTGAACTGGGATGCAGTTGCAGCAGAAGCCTCAGCCAGTCAGTCCCACGGGGAGTGCTGTGAAGCTGTGATGACCCTTCAGGGATATTCCAACTCCAGGGAAGGAGGCCAGGCCCACAGGGAGAGGTTGTGACCTTGTGTTGGGCAGCTGTCTTCCACTGAGGGCATTTCTGCGGAGAAGCTGAGCTCTGAGCTCTCAGCTGGGGTAGTGAGTGCCTCAGTGTTCACTACCACTCTGAGTAGCATCTTTGCATCTTTTATGAAAATGTATATCAATTCTTAGATACCCTTGCTGGTCAGAGAAAGGCATTTGGTCTCTTTGAGAACTTTTTTTTTTCTTTATGAAATATGGATGCCTGGCTGGATGTTCTTTGGAGTAGCTAACATTCTTTGCTTCTAATTCCATTTAATATGTACTAATTAAAGTCCAAGGTAAGAGACAAATTTTCCCAAACATGTGGTTGGCCACATAGAGGCCAACAATCTGATTAGGTCAGCCTTAATCTGTTATCATGGCTGAGCAGTGATGGAGAACGAGCATGGTTATAGTGCTTTCAAGAATATGTCATTTTGGGCTTCCCTTGTGGCGCAGTGGTTGAGAGTCCGCCTGCCGATGCAGGGGACACGGGTTCGTGCCCTGGTCTGGGAAGATCCCACATGCTGTGGAGCGGCTGGGCCAGTGAGCCGTGATTGCTGAGCCTGCGCGCCAGGAGCCTGTGCTCCGCAACGGGAGAGGCCACAACAGTGAGAGGCCCGCGTACCGCAAAAAAAAAAAAAAATATGTCACTTAACTTGAGGCAGATTATTAGGGCAAAATGACAGCAGAGCTGAATTTAAGTTTTTTGTTTTTTACATATTTTGGTTACCCCTTGTTAGGTGTTTCCTGAAGAAACTAGCCTGCTATCTTCCTAGAATCATTAGCCCTTATTGCTAAAAATTGAAAGATTAAACTACATAGGGTATGGAAGGCAGGAGTCCATCTAGCTTTAAACCACAGACTTAGGTGCTGGTATTCATCCTCCCTTTTGAAGCTCAGGGTAAACAGGTGTAGCCAAAAAGCCATAGCAGTTCTCAGGGTCTTTCCACTTGAGAATCAGATGGGTCTAAGTGTCCATCCTGTGCCTTTCAGGGTATTTGCTAATTTCATACTCATGCCTGTGGCTATCGAGGAAGCTTATTTCTTGGTTGAAGAGGAAAAACGTCCAAGGAAGAGGTCTCTCTTAAGTGTGCCTGATAGAGTTGATGAAGGTTTGTAGAGAGGATGGAAAAATATCCAAGAAAAATCTCACAGAGAAAGTTCTTATGAGATAATAGAAGTGGGAAGTAAAACCAGTACTAAGGAGTTGGCTGTTATATGAATGTGATGCAGAGAAGAAAGCAAAAAAAGAAAAAAAAAAAGCTATGATTGATGGCTGTGTCTAAGATCAACTTTAAAATTGAGTAAACATTTTTCTCAAAAACCTTAATCTTTTTTTCTTTCAAGAAAAAGCTTCATAAGGATTCTTATTATTCTTCCCATTATTATATAATAGTAATGAATGAGGTGAGAGATTGTTAAAAAGAGGGTTTGAAAGGGAATAAACTAGAAAAGTCATTGCTAAAGAGTGGAGAAATGATGGAACAGGAATTTGCCTTAAATTGATCCAAAATGAGTTACTTTTTTCTGAACAACCATCGCCTCTTCCCTTTCCCTCTGTAACAGGTGGTATCAAAGGCCTATTTATGCTAACTCTTCAATGTTTCTGGAACGACTTCCCTCATAATCCATTTGTAATTATCCATTTGCAAAAGTGTCAGATCCTATAGCATTTTGGTCACTTCCAATTATTGAATTGTCTAGTCCATTTAAAATTCCAGTCTCATCTTTATATATTCCCTCAGCTCAAGTTGGGCCTGTGGGACCAGTTGGGGGAAGAGGGTGTGGTCCATGTCTTCATGCTTTCTAACCTCCTTCTGATTTTAACTGCAGGAAGTTGGAGACTGAGAGGGTGGCATAGGGAAGATGGGCCAAATGTCTCCTGACTGAACTAGGCTATCCTCTGTTGGTTGTTGCTTCTCTTCCTGGATAACAAGAATGAATCATTGAAAGCTTCTGTGTAGGAGGTTCCAAAGTTGGGCTCTTCTTTGGGCCATGTGTGTGAGTTCTTCCACACACCTGTAGTGGCCTCCACACCAGCCCGCTGTAGGTGATTAGGCTTAACCTCTTCCTACCCTCTCATCAGTTTCCCCTGGTGGTACAGCCCACCAGGTCTGATTTTGAGTCCCCTTGCAAGGAGGCCAGTCTTGATCCATGGGAAACTCACATAGTTTTGCTGGACCAAACCCTGGAAACAAAATTTGATGCTTTTCTTCATTATTTTTTTCTTTAGTCATGTAGGTTTAAGAACAAATCAACCATCTCATGAGCTGATATGATGTCTAGTCAGGGGATGCGATACCAGTCTGTATTATTCAGCTCAGGCTGCCATAACAAAATAGCACACCTGAACTTCTGGAGGCTGGAAGGTATAAGATCAGGATGCCAGCTGATTGAGTTCTCTGGTGAGGACTCCCTTCCTGGCTTGCAGATGGCTGCCTTCTCACAGTGTCCTTATATCGTAGAGAGAGAGAGGAAGGAAGCAAGCTCTCTGATGTCACTTATCATAAAGGCACTAATCCCATCATGAGGGTTCCACCCTTATAACCTCATTTAAACCTAATTACCTCCCCAAGCCCCATCTCCAAATACCATCACAATGGGGGTTAGGGCTTCAACATAAGAATTTTGGGGAGACACAATTCAGTTTATAGCACAGCATCTTGTGTATAATCCCATAGCACTTTCCGTCATGTTCCTCGCTGGTGATTCCAATCATTTCTTTTCCCTTCCCATACTGGTATTTTAGTCTTCTGTATATGGACTGGGAATGGGGTCTTGGGGTGTAGTTTGGAGGTAGTAGAAATAGTAGGGTTTGCCTACCTCTGAGTTCTCCCTGGAGCAGGTGGCTGGACCTAGCTACAAAATTCTTTTTAGAATGTGGGAAACTTAATGCTTCTTTATCCCCAACATTTGGTTCTGGTCACCAGTTCCAGGGCAAGAGTAAAAAAATCTTTATTTTAAATGATGTATAATTCTTTCTTTTCCCAAATGAAGCAGCTATAGTCAACATGGATGTGAGTTAAATTCTGAGGAAGACTGAAGGTTTTAGGAACAATTAATTTTAAAAAGTTTCTATTGACTTCTGAAGCTTTCTCCATGAGTCTTCCTGTCTTTTCTAGCATCATCAGATGCAGAAGTAATCATAAATTCAAGGAAGGGAAGATTATTCAATACATAATTTTTAATCTTTGTATCCTACCTTTGATTCCTACAGAATCCATTCCTACATATGGACATGTGGTTCTTTAAAACAATGTCCCATCATGTGCTATGTTGGTGACGTCACAGGAAACAAAGAAGTCAGTGTTAGAAGATAGCAAACGTACAGGAGGTCATGTAAGTAAAGGTTTTAAGAATTACATCATACAGTATAGACCCGTTTATGTAATAATGTATAATTAATAATAATGAAGATCTGGCAAACTGGGGATGTTATATATATATATCTGGAATTTTAAAAAATGAGCATCTTAGTTAAAAAAGAAAATGCCATTTGTTATAGAATGTTAAAAACATTTTCTGAGGACAGAGAACACTGCACATAACAAAGGTGGGCAAATTTATTCTGAGAAAAACCAGACAGGCTTTGCCAGCCAAATGATCTCTGTTGCAACTACTAAACTCTGCCCTTATTGCTGGAAATCAGCTGTAGACATGGATGGGCATGGATTCGTCCCAACAGAACTTTATTTACAAAACAAATGACCAGTGAAGTTTGGCCTGTGGGTCGTAGTTTGCCAACCTTTGGCATAGTAGATGAAGACATTCTGCATCTCACTTTTTTCTATTATTAAGTTAATTTTAAAGGAACTGGGGTGCTTAAAATTAAATAATAAATGTAATGCAACTATGAAATTTCTGAATGATTTTACAAGTGTAAGGAAATTGGAGAATAATGTAGATTAGAGTTCTTGAATGACTATTTGAAACTCTTGAAAAATGTTTGAGAATGATGTAAAATCAAGTACAGTCTCAAGAACTAAACAAAATAAAGCTGTAGAAATGAGAATCCAAGGAACTGACTTCTTCTTGATAAAGCGAACACAAGAATTTAATTTTTACTTTCAGTTATAGTATTTAACTCCTTTAGAAAAATTTCTGAATCCTTTGTATAGATCAGGAGAAGCAGTAGAGTAAATACAGGGGTTTATGAAAAGTGAAACTCTTTATAAGAATCCTAAGAGGAAAAAAGTAATTCCTCTCTTGTGCAATCATTTCTGGCATCAGAAAATACTGAAGTAAATATAAGCTGGAAGAAAAAGTGTGAAGAAATGTCCTCTGCTTATACTTGCCTACAAAGTAAAACATATCCTCTAACTTCATGTGCTTCTTTGAAATTGCTCTGTTTCCTAGATTTTTTATAGGGAATCCCCTAAACTCAAGAAACAACTTACTGACAGTCTTAGGGTTAAACACATTTTATGTATTGCTACCACTGATGGCTCAAAGAAGAAGCAGGAGGGCATTTTGGATGTTGAGGAGTAGAACTGGGACATTTTTGTAATAGCAACATAGCTCTAAATTGTCTTGTCACTGTTTGTGAAAATAAATAAACATATTAATTTTTAAAATTCCATTATGATCAATTCTGGGGCAAAAACCAGGGGAGTTTTCTTTAAGTGAAATCATACTTGAAATATGCAAGAAATTAAACAGGAATCTCCCCTCAGTTGTTTTGAAGTCATAAAAAAAGTGCTTTCTCTTTTTCAGAATTCTCCTTGATTCCTAGTTTTTGAGTAGGTTGTTTCTTGAGTTTAGGGATTCTTAATAAAGATTCAGAGCAGCTTCCTTTGCGGTACTTAAAAACAGAAGCTTCCTTTGGGGTACTTAAATAATCATATTATGTTGTGGTTATTTGTGGAGGCCTGTGATAGCTGTTCTTATCTGGTGTAAGGAAGGGTCTCAAGATTTTATTTTTATTTTTTTGTTTTATTTCTTATTATCTTTCTGATTATCAAAGTAACATGTGCTCACTACAGTATGAGTGAAAACTACAGAAAAGTGTAAAGTGGGAAAAACATCACCAGTAATGCAATAACTAAGAGGCAGCTTATTACATGATTCTTTCCAGGGCTATTTTTTCTACATGGTTGATATAAAAATTATTGAAAATTTGCCTTGTACTTTTGTCTAGTTAACAATAAACTGTGACATTTCCCTGTGATATTACATAAGTTAATATTATTTTTAATGTGTATATAATACTCCAATTTAAAATATATCACAACCTATTATAATCTCATTAATTTGTGGTTATTAAAATAAAACTTCAGTAAATATATTTTTGAATAAATCCCTGACCAGATTTCTAAAAATGTTGTTAGGAAAATTTTCTAGGAGGCGAATTAAAACGTTTAAAGTTATAAATACTTTAATGGTGCTCAAGACATATTCCAGAAAATATGTACAAATTTATATCTTTGTCATCCCTTTGTGAGTCTTGGTGACATTGCATCCTCATCAGTGCTGACATTAACAGCTTTTTTTTTTAACATCTTTATTGGAGTATAATTGCTTTACAATGGTGTGTTAGTTTCTGCTGTATAACAAAGTGAATCAACTGTACATAAACATATATTCCCATATCTCCTCCCTCCTGAGTCTCCCTCCCACCTTCCCTATCCCACCCCTCTAGGTGGTCACAGAGCACCGAGCTGATCTCCCCGTGCTATGTGGCTGCTTCCCACTAGCTACCTGTTTTACGTTTGGTAGTGTATATATGTCCATGCCACTCTCTCACTTCGTCCCAGCTTACCCTTCCCCCTCCCTGTGTCCTCAAGTCCATTCTCTATGTCTGTGTCTTTATTCCTGTCCTGCCCCTAGGCTCTTCAGAACCATATTTTTTCCTTTTTTTAGATTCCACATATATGTGTTAGCATACGGTATTTGTTTTTCTCTTTCTGACTTACTTCATTCTGTATGACAGTCTCTAGGTCCATCCACCTCACTACAAATAACTCAATTTCATTTCTTTTTATGACGGAGTAATATTCCATTGTATATATGTGCCACATCTTCTTTATCCTTTCATCTGGCGATGGACAGAACAATCCTTCCTGGTTCCATAACGAGCAGTGGATTGGACCAAATGTAATTCTCTTGGAAATCATGTAGAATGGGATTGTGGAAAGACCCACAAACTAAGTCTAAAGCAAAACTCAGAGATAGTGAAAAGCTCTAAAATCCAAACCATGTTGAGTATAGGCAAAGGCAACTGAGGCTAGAGAATTTGCACAGGAAGTTCCACTGGAGGGACAGAGAGGAATGGAGGTATGGAGGGGGCCCAGTGATGACAGCTGTCAACAATCACCAACAAGAAGGAAAGAGCCCAGTTCTGAGTGGGGACTGAGGTTGAACAGGGATTCATTGCTGGGAGAAATGGAGAAAAATTCTTTGTGCCCATGGGTGGAAGATCTCAGAAAGCACATCTTTCAAAAAGGAGGGAAATGCATTGGTAGGAAGGGACTGTGCCCCTCAGTGGTAGCTTCCAGTGACAAAGCTGGAAGAGGTCTGAACTGGTGCATAGCAGCGTCTTATAATCTCTGATGGACTCCACAAGGTACATCCTGACAGGTGGGATGGGTGCACTTGCTTACATCCTGAATTTCCTGCCCGGGGTTTCCTCCTGACATGGAAATGTAGACAAGTTAATGAGCTGTCTGGCTAATCTTTGACCAACGGGATGCAGGAATTAGTAACACATTGTTGCCTCTTCCTCTGTCTGGGGGTGACTGTTCTGTAGCTCTGCGCATGTAGCAATGGCAAGCCCCACGACACATTCTTCTATGGGCTTCACCCCTTTCCTGCTGCTTTCCCATTTTTACCTTCTCTTGCCTTCCCGGAATTGCACTATTTAATAGAATCCTTTTTCTTTGCCTAATGATGATGTCATAGCTTTATTGTTTGCCTGAATTCCGTTGGAATTTCTTCTCTGATTCCTGAGTTATTCAAAAAGTATATCGTTTATTTTTCACACAATTGAGAATTTCACACAGTTGAGAATTGAGAAAATAAATTAAGAATTAATTTTTTGGTATGGATTTCAAAGCCAGACTTCTGTCAGATAATAAACACTGAATAATTTTAGTCCTTTAACTGCAATGAATTGCTTTTTGGTCTTGCCGTTTACTTTCAGCCTTATGTAACAAGTGTGCTGTCTAAAACCACAGGTTTTACATTTTTGTTTTTAATTTAATCTGGCAATCTTAGTCTTTTACATAGAGCATTTAATCCATTTTCATTTAATATAATTACTCATATAGCTGTGTTTATATCTACCAGTCTACTCTTTGTTTCCATTTGACCCATCTCTTTTTTTTTTTTTTTTTTGGTACGCGGGCCTCTCACTGTTGTGGCTTCTCCCGTTGCGGAGCACAGGCTCCGGACGCACAGGCTCAGCGGCCACGGTCCACGGGCCCAGCCGCTCCGCGGCACGTGGGACCCTCCCGGTCCGGGGCACGAACCCGCGTCCCCTGCATCGGCAGGCGGACTCTCAACCACTGCGCCACCAGGGAAGCCCTGACCCATCTCTTTATGTAGTTTTGTTCTTCCTTTCTTGCCTTAGTTCGGATTAATCGACTTTTTACTCGCCCTGTTTCCTCTACTAATTCATTAATTAATATTATTTTACTCTTTGTATTTGTTACCTTAAGTATTACATGTATCTTTTAACGTTGTAACTCAAGATTACAACTCAAGATTAGTTGTTACCTAAATAGTACAGTATGCATCATTTGCAAGTTACATCCTATCCAATGATTTGTTTTTCAAGAAGAGATTATTTCAGTGTGATTTAAACCCTTCCAGAGGAATACAAACTCAAATTATTTTAATGAAGGGAGACTATCATTGGCACCTAAACTTGGTCAAAATTTCACAAGAAGAAAACTATTCTGTTTTATTTAAGAATATCAATGAAAAACTCTTCAGAAAATTATTAGCAGCAGCTCATTAAAGGGGTTATATATCATGATGAAGTAGGATTCATTCCAGGGATGAAAGATTATGAACTCTATTAAAATAATTCATCATAATAGTTGATCTAAGGGAAAAAAATCACATGTTAATTTCTACTCATTTGACAAAATTCAACAGCCATTCTGGACGTTTCAAAAAAGGGAGACAGCTCAATAAAGAAAGAGTTAAACATCTTATAAGCATGGCTGACTGACAGACCGTGTGTTCACACGTACACACGTGCAAACTCAGCCCAGCGATAGCATTGTAAATAATGAGCAAATGCTAGAGTCACTTCTGCTACTTCTATTCAAAGTACAAACAAGATAAGTGTGTCCACTTCTCACCCCTGCTGGTGATGCTGTACCAGTGTTGTTAGTTAACAAGGCCAGATGAGAGAAAGAAATTTGAGGTATGAAACTTAGAAAGGTGGAAGTAAAACTGTTATTTGTAAATGACTTAATACTTAGAAAATCCAAAAGAATCTAGCTGAAAATTTTCTATTACTCAATTCTACCATCTAAAGGAGAAAGAGAGAGATAAAAAGATAAATCTGACTCATTAAAAAAAAATCCTTTTGCTGGCAAAAACCAAACCAAAACAAAACAAAAACTCTGGGGAAATTCTAAAGGAGAATAATAAGCTGGGAAAAAATATCTGCCTCTCAAATCACGAGGAGTTTTCTCTCTAAATATATTTTAGGAATTGTGGGAGTGTGGAGAAATACAAAGCAACAAAACAGTGGACAAAGATGAATGAACAGTTTGCATAAGAAAATACAAATAGTATTTTGATTCATAAAAAATATTTAACCTCATGTAAAATGCTAGATGTTATTTAATTTTATTTAAGGAATGTGGGAATATAAGTATATATTTCTAAGTTTGCTTGCATTTCATAAGGAGACTTTCAAACATTCGCAAGAACTAAAAATGGTTGCCTGAATCAAGAGAGGAGGTGGAAGGAAAAATAGGTAATCAGGGTACAATTTCTAAATTAATACCTTTTCCTATTGTTTTGTTTTTCAACCATGTAAATACATTACCTTTACAAAAAAAATATAATAAACGATTTTTTAATTATATGTTTCAGCTGTGCAGTGTTATAATTTGACATCTGTATACATAGAGATCACCCCCAAAAGTCAATAAAATGTAATTTTTTCCCAAATTTGAAAAGTGAGAAATGCATTTCATTTTAATTTGCTTTCTTGATCACGGTAGGTATTGGATTCCTTAAAGTGTTCATCTGTTGTTTGCATTTTCACTGAAATTATTTGTTTGTTATTTAGATGTTTTTTGTTTTTCTTAACTAAATTTTATAATCCTTTCATATATAAGGAACAAGTACATTTTAACATATTTATTTCACTTTTTTCACTCTGTTCACCCTATCATTTTATTATACTTTAACTTATAGAAAGTATTAATTTTTATTTTGTCAAATTTGTCAGTTTATTTTGTTGATTTTTGTTTTTAAAAAATGCTTTAAATACTATCCAGAAATCGGATTCTTACTTATATTTTTTTTCAGATGTCTTTTTTTTTTCACCATATGAATTTGGCATATGGTGAGATGAGAATATAATTTTTCTCCTAAATCTCTAACCAATGGCTTCATAGAAGCTTTGTTAAATAATAAGTCTTCCCTCAGCTGCTGCTTTAAGATTCAGTGTTAACGATATTTCATTGAGTCAGCTATCAGTATTTCAGTGAGAAACTTATTTTCATTTTGTGATAAATTTTAACATCTGCTAGGTCTAGTTCCTCTTTATTACTTTTCTATTTCAAAATTATTCTCACTATTTTTACCAGTGGATTTTCCAAGATGAACTTAAAAGATCGTAATGTCAATTTCACCTCCGATTTCATTTCTTATGAAATAATTTGGAAAAATGATATCTCTGTAGTACACAGTGTTTCTATCCAGAAAAAGTCTACTTCTCAAATTATTTGTCTTTTTTTGCTTTTTAATTTAGTTTTATTGATTTTCATATAGCTCTAGTATATTCCTTATCATAGTTATTCCTAAGTGAGTTAGATAATTTCCTTTACATATTGCTAAGATATAGAATGATGAATATGAAAATTGGTTATTTAACTTTTATTTAACGTTTATTTTGTTCCAAACCATCTCAAAGAACTTACCATTTCAGGTCTTATGATGTCTTAGGTACTATGCTTAGCTTTGTTAAGCAATTGTACAGTTTATAAGTAATCATCTTATCATTTTGAATGGTTGTAACTAGAGTTTCTTATTTTCCTGCTTTATGTTATTAATCAGAAATTCCAGGAAAGTTCCAAAGAAAAGCCACCAGGGTATCTTATTCTTTCTCCTGAATACAACAGGGACACTTACAGTGATTTATTAGTAGGTTTGAAGTTGGTATTAGTTTAAAGAAGATTTGATTATGTTAAGAAATAATTATTCTATTCCTTTTATTAAGAATTTTTCTTTTTAGAGAATGGATGCTGAATTTTGTGAAATGCACTGTGAGGCACTGTTGGTACAGTGTTTAAGAGATTGGGCTGGCTGGAATTTGAAGCCCAGCTCTACCACTTAGGAACATTGTATTTAACTCAGGCTAGCTACCGATGCTTGCAGCTTCGTCATTTGTAAAATGGAGACAGCAGGTGTTGGAGCACCGCTGGTTTAATTCACACCCTTTTTTTTTTTTTTTTTTCAGTGTGCCACTCTCAGTAGGTCATGCACCTTCAAAAATATATATATTTGCTTCGTCCAGTCAGCATGATTAAGGAGCAAGTTTGTCTTCTGGTTTTCAAGGCTCTGTTTATTCAGGAAGGAAGGGTGGAGTTGAGTTAAATACTAATTAAAAAAATTTATTTTTAGTTCTCATAGTAGGTGATAATGTGGAGCGTGTTTATTTTTGTCTTGGTGACCTAATGTGCATAATATTTAAAAAGTTGTCAAAATACTTTGATTGGTTAGTCATATGCACATATATACTGAGGGCTAGTCATGATGCATCTAAGCATGAACCTCATTACCATCACCTACCATTAGTAAGCTTACTTATTTAATCCTCTATCTTATCTTAATTTTAATTTTCTGACACAGTAGTTTATTTTAATTTTCTGTGGAAACCTAACCTTACATTGTTCACATTTTTATGGGACAATTGAGCTTTCTCTGTCACTGTTATGTAAAGCTCATGCTTTACTATAATTTGTGCATTAAAAAAGTATACAGAGGGCTTCCCTGGTAGCGCAGTGGTTGAGAGTCCGCCTGCCGATGCAGGGGACGCGGGTTCGTGCCCCGGTCTGGGAAGATCCCACGTGCCGCGGAGCGGCTGGGCCCGTGAGCCATGGCCGCTGGGCCTGCATGTCCGGAGCCTGTGCTCCGCAACAGGAGAGGCCACAACAGTGAGAGACCCGCGTACACGAAAAAAAAAAAAAGAAGTATACGGAAAGGATATATACCTTTTAATACATATTAAACCACTTGTGGTTTTATTAAAACTTGTTAAATGATTGATTTTGTAATAGAGATAATGCTTAGTGCTAAATATGCCAGAAAAATATATGCACATCCTTGTTAAGAGGTATTTTCTTTAGAGTGGAGGACATTTTGAAAGATAGATACTGCAGATCCTCTGAGCCTCAGTCTACCTATCCAGGCCATGCTTTTAAGCTATCTCTGTTGTACTTGGATCATCTTCCTTTATGCCACCTCACCACTACCTCTCCCCTGCAGGTCTGGCTCTCCTTAGCCATCCTCTACGTTCTCTTGTGGATCTTGACAGAAACTTCTGGGTTCCTTCCAGTGAGGAGGCTTGGGTATGTTAAGTCAATCCTTCTCTCTGCCTAATTAATCCTCACCTTTATTTTTCTCTCACATTTGGCTGCCCGTGGAGTGGGGCTACCCTTCTTGTCGGTATCCATCAGGAATTCCAAAGTTGGGGCACAGGACTAAGCCTTGCCGCCAGACGCACTCTCAACCCATTCCACCAAGGGCACCGACCCCTCAGTGGAGAATTTGTTGCACACCTGTCTTCTTCTACCTGTTTCTCTTAGCTTTCCCACCCTCCTGGCTGAAGCATTTACTTACATCACATCTTTCTGATCCTGAGGTCAACCTGTTGCCTACCCTTCATAGACAGGTAGTGTTTTCACTGTCTACTGTAGAAGAAACTGTAGACCAACTTTCATTTTCAAGGAGTCTCAGGAAAGCCAAGCAGTGGGAATTTTCCAAACAGGAGGTCACACTGGTTTAATTCTGAGAAGAGTATAGTACAGTGCTAAAAACACGGAAATAAGCCAGGCTGCCTGGTTTCCTGCCCTGGTGTTGCCACTTGGTGGCTGTATAACTTTGGGCCAAGAATCTCTGTTCCTCAGATTTCTCATATGTAGAATGATGATAATAACAGTCCCTTCCTTATAAAGTTGTTGTGACAAAAAATTGGTTAATACTATGTAAATAGCTCAGAACAGTAACTAAGTAGTCAGTACTTGATATTTGTTAGTAATTATTCTTTTATTAAGATTATTAGTAATAGTAAAAAAAAACCCTTCTTTTATATATTTGAAGATGTAGAACTTAAGTAGAATACAATAAAGTGATGGGTCTAGCTGCAGGGGGATAAGTAACTTCTTATTGGCAACCATTTAAATGGAAAATAAAGTTGGAAATGCATGTGCCTGATTAAGTAGGACTTTGGAAACACCATATAATTTAGACATACAATAGTAAGCAATAGGAAAAACTTGATAAAATTTAAGTGATTGATGATGAGAATAAAGTTGTTGTTTTAAACTAACCCATGAGGAGCACAGACAGAATCAGAGTGAACTAGAGACTGTAGTTATGGAAATTCAGCCTTAAGGTGATGCAAATCTAGATTAAATTGTGGCAGATGGCGGTGGTGACACAGAAAAGCATAGAAATGGTTATCAGGGCTCAGACAGAGACTCTGGCCATGGTTATTTTTGACCCAAGGGTCATAGTTTAATTCAGTTGAATTTAAGAGAAATGGAGAGTTAGAAGAGGGTGTGTCTGGGCAGAAAAACTTTGATTTTAGATTAATTAAGTTTGAGATAGTGATAGGCTATTCAGGTAGAAATATCCATTGATCAGGTATGGTCAAACTTTTTTGTGTAAAAGGTCAGATAGTAAATATTTTAGTCTTTGTGGGCTAGATATGGTCTCTGTTACATATTCTTTTAAAATTTCTTCTTTTATGAATTTTAATTTTTTTAAGTAAAAATGTAGAACAAAAGCTGCAACCTGATTTGCCCCATCAAGCCACAGTTTGCAAACCCCTGCTAGAATTTATTGTCAAAGAACAGAACCATGGCAGAGATGTCTGGACTAGAGATCTAGAATTCTTAATCATTAACATATATATGTTTTGAAAAGTCATTGCTGAATATGGATACTATATGTAGTATTCTAATTAAAATCGAATTGTATGGTGAAAATAAAATGACTTAAATATTTAAATTAAAAGTTTTTCCTCCCAGAAACAGATTTTTTTTTTGGGGGGGTACGCGGGCCTCTCACTGTTGTGGCCTCTTCTGTTGCAGAACACAGGCTCCAGACGCGCAGGCTCAGCGGCCATGGCTCACGGGCCTAGCTACTCCGCGGCATGTGGGATCTTCCCGGACTGGGGCACGAACCCGCGTCCTCTGCCTCGGCAGGCGGACTCTCAACCACTGTGCCACCAGGGAAGGGAAGCCCCTAGAAACAGATTTTATAAAATCATGTCCTACTTCTCGTGAGCCCTGTAAAGTTACTTTCTAAGGACTTCTAGCGACTAAATACAAAAGTAATTTCAATAAAATTAATATAGATATGATTTTTAAAATATTGGTTAGAATTTGGCATAATAGTTTCTGAAAATTCCTAATTTCATAATTCTAAGGAAATTAATGCAAATAAAGTTTCACTTACTGGGTGTCATGGAAACAAGAAGTGCTTTTATTTTTTATGAGAGCATCATGATAAATGAACAAAACAGCACATAATTGTAGCCAACTGCCCTTGGCATCAAGGAATAGGGATTATTTATGTTTTAACTATGGGATTAGAGGGTGTTATATTCTTTTAAAACTGACCTAAATAAATGCGTTATAGAAAGAATTTAGTAAAACAACTTGAGTTCTTTAATTCTATCTAAATTAACCAAAATCAATGGCATAATTTAAAGAAGCCTCTTAAACTAGCTAAAATTAATGAGTCCATTTATTTCCCTCAATTCAAGTAGACCACTGGAGAGTAGTTATATTAATTATATATAATTAATTATTATATATAACAATATAATAGGGATGGAGGGATTGTTGTAGCCACCTTTGCAACGTGGTGAATTTTCATTTCACATTTGGTAAAATATAATATATTAATTCAGTATTTTCCTGAGCTGAGGCATTTTGCTTCTTACAACAGATTTCTAGAGAGATTTAATCTTTCCCCATTAGAACCAAGACATTATTATTTTTTTTTTTTTTTTTTTTTTTGCAGTGCGCGGGCCTCTCACTGTTGTGGCCTCTCCCGTTGCGGAGCACAGGCTCCGGACGCGCAGGCTCAGCGGCCATGGCTCACGGGCCCAGCCGCTCCGCGGCACGTGGGATCCTCCCGGACCGGGGCACGAACCCGCGTCCCCTGCATCGGCAGGCGGACTCTCAACCACTGCGCCACCAGGGAAGCCCAAGACATTATTTTATTTGTTTTTTTTAGGATGATACCTTATTTCCGATAAACTTTTGGTGTCTCCAAAGAGTATTACTTTCTTATAGATGCAGAGTTCAGATTACAAAAAGTAGTTTTAAATTCAATATTGTGTTTAGTTTTAGGTACTAGATTTTGAGAAAAACATTGATGAATTAGGTTTTACTTAAAAGAAGACAACCAGGAATATAAACTATCTAATGTACTAACTTAAGTGAAAAATAGCCAAAACAACTAGCATCGAAAAGAAAGACTTTGGAGGGGCTGGGCATGGGGGTGGGCTACATGTATATCAGTTTTCTTAAATATTTAAAATAATAGAGGAAGCAACACGTTGATTCGTCCATCCATTTATCCATCCATCCACCCACCCATCCATCCATCCATCCAACCTTTTCAAAATTGACTTTCTGTTTGTCACCTTGCATGTGCTTAAGATACAAAGATGAGTAAGACATCCCCCCCCCCCAAAGTAGCTCACAGACTAATGAGGATACTCACAGTTTTGTGGGCAGTTATTAGCTAGGTAAACTAATCAGCCTTGGTTTTCTTCTCTATAAGTCTGGATAATAGTAATAACTAGCTCATAAAGTTATGGTTAGGGAAAAAATGAGGTTGTGAAAAGTACTGCAAAGTGCTATAGAAAGTTAGATGATTTCATATTATAGACTGAGGGATATGTTGGCAAGAGATTACTAACTCATATTTTCTAAATCTTGTGATTTAGAAATTTGCATATGGTGACTCAGTTCCGTATTGCTGGGTAACAAACCATCCAGACTGTATTGACTTAAAGCCACAGTGCTTTATTCTTTCTCATGATTCTGTTTGTTGACTGGTCAGTTTCTCTGCTGGTCTTGTCTGGGCTTATTCAAGATTCCTTACTCACATGTCTGGGACCTTGGGGCTGGCTGTGGTCTGAGTTTTTCTCTCTATGTAGTTTTTTCATTTAGCAGTCTAGCTGGATTTTCTTTCAAGACAGCAGAAGCATTCAAAACATGGAGAAAACAGGGAGGCAAGGCCTCTTACAACCTAGCCTTGGAAGTTGCATTTTATTTTTGTCACATCCTCTCAGTCACAGCAAGTTATAGGGACAGGGCTAGCCCAGGTTAATGGGAGGGAAGATAGACTTAACCTTTCTTTTTTTTTTTTTTTTGCGGTACGCGGGCCTCTCACTGTTGTGGCCTTTCCCATTGCGGAGCACAGGCTCCCGACGCGCAGGCTCAGAGGCCATGGCTCACGGGCCCAGCCGCTCCGCGGCATGTGGGATCTTCCCGGACCGGGGCACGAACCCGTGTCCCCTGCATCAGCAGGCGGATTCTCAACCACTGCGCCACCAGGGAAGCCCGACTTCACCTTTCTATGGAAGGAGTGGTGATGTCATACTGTACAAGGGCACACGGATAGAGGGATTGTTGTGGCCATTTTTGCAACGTGGTGAGTTTTCATTTCACATTTGGTAAAACATAAGTCTTTATACAATGGCTGGCAGTTGCATTTTCTCTTTTGTATTTCAGTGATCATTACTAGCAAATAATAATATGAAGTAAGATAAAGGAAATATTGTAGCATCTTCTAACTGATGCATTATGAGTAAAGGTTCTGTCTGTATCTATGAGGAAAAAAAATCTACTAATTTGAGAGTTTTGAAGTCTCATTAGTTGATCTTCAGTGGTTCAGCAATGGAAGTAAATCTTGCCTCTTACTAGCTATCACTTTTATTCCTTCATGACAGAAAGATAAATATATTTTAATTCAATTTTTCTTTTATTTCAGTGCATAGCCGAGGCTTAGAGAGCACAGAGTGGTGATGGGGAGCAATTTTGGTTTATTTTTTTTGTTTTAATCTAGTAGTTTCAATGTCATTTCGAACTGGTTAGTCTCCTTACTTTTTAAGTGACGTAATAAAATATTATTTTATTGCATTCATCTATCTTTGTTGTTTTGTAGTCTCAGTGACGTTATAATTTATATACCTCATCTTGAGGGTGTGTATGACAAAACAGAAACAAATTTCTCCATTTTGCTAAAAACAAGGATTTCAAACATTTGGAGGTGGCAATAATTTTTCTGAAAAGTATTAACAGGATACAGATTGAACAAAAGACTCAGTATGTAAAAGCAGGAGCCCTCCTAACCATGTCTGGTTTGGTGCTGCCCAGTTTAAAAAAAAAAAAAAAAACACATAAAATCAGTGATAACAAAGTAAAAATATTCCAGTTTATAGGCAATTATAGATGTCGATTATAGTCTCTCGTTATAGGGAAAGTCTTTCATTTTCTTGAAAATGCAATACAATTCCTTATCTTTGGGTCTTTAAATATTCTGCTGCTTTTGGATAGAATGTTTTATATATGTCTGTTAGGTCAGATGGCTGTCTTAACATGTAGTTTAAGTCAAGTGTTTCCTTATTGATTTTCTGTCTGGATGATCTATCCATTGATATAATTGGGGTGTTAATGTTCCCTACTATTACTGTATTTCTTTCCTTTTCTCCCCTTAGGTATATTAATATTTGCTTTATATATTTAGGTGCTCCTATGTTGGGTGCATAAATATTTACAAATGTTGTATCCTCTTGTTGGATTGACCCCTTTATCATTATGTAATGACCTTTCCTTAACTCAAGTCCATTTAGCTCATGTATATAAAATATTTTGCTGTCATCCTGACAGCAGTCTCATAGATTCACTCTCTTTTCAATTTTATTATATGGTTTATCCTCTTTCAAAGTACTCTAGTTTCTTATCCCATTCCTAATATTTCAACATAATTAATTTTCTGCCCTTTTCTCTCAATCCACATTTCCACTTTCATAGCTATGCATTATTTTGACCAAACAATGTAAGCAAATTGAAAATTCACAAAGTACTTAATCTTTCCTGTTTGGAGCCTAAAATTTAGCGAGTTTTGCTGAAGTTGATATTAGATTTGCACAGGTTTAGGTAATTCTTCAGCTGTTCTTTATTGTAATAGAGAACTACAACCTAGAGCACTTCTGACTTTTATTTATCAGCATTCTAATCCTGTTTCAGGATATCTAGTTTGGTTTTTTAATTATTATTCATTTTTATGCTCAACTGACACGGAGCATGTATAAGATGAAAATACATATCAACCAAAATGATTTTCAAATATATTTTGTGAGTCATCTGATTATTTTATTATGCGATCTCATATGAAACTTCATTTTAATTTCACAGACCTGTTAAGTCTGTTCAAGGTATAGGGGACCTATAGGCAGAAGTTATATCCAAACAATTTTGCAGAGGATTTCAGAGAGGCTGACTTACAAAATGTGTCAGATATCTTTGAAGTTTCATAAAATAAAGCATTTAAAAGTACAATGATTGCATCTTAAATCCTTCTGCATGCTAAATACTGTGCTAGGCACATTGCATGCATCATCTCTTTACTCCTCATTACAACTTCTTATGATTTATATTATCATCTTTGTTTTTCACAAGCTTTGGAAGTTAAATAAATTGCCCTATGTATTGGTTTTCTATGCTGTGTAACAAATCATTACAAACTTAGTGGCTTGAAATAATGCCCATTAATTACATCACAGTTATGTAGATCAGAAGTCCAGACAAGCTTTACTGGGTATTTTACTCAGGGTCTCACAAGGTAGAAATCAAGGTGTTTGCTAGGCTGGGCTTTTATGTGGAGGCTCTGAAAAAAATCCATTGCCAAGCGTAATTCAGCATAATTCATTGTGAGCATAATTCAGTTCCTTGTGGTTGTACGAGTGAGGTCCTTGTTTCCTTGATAGTTGTCAGCAGGGGCTACACACCACTCCTAGAAGCTACCAGTATTCCTTCTTACATGGCTCCCTTAATCGTGGGAGACAAGCAAAGGTGTGTGTAGTCCTTCTCATGACTTGAGTCTCTTTGGCTTCCCTTTGTGCCACCAGCCAGAAAAAGTTCTCTGATTTTAAGGGCTCACATGACTAAATTAGTCATCCTCCCCGCCTCCCCCAACCCCCAATATAATCTCGCTGTTAAGGTCAACTGTGCTGTATAACATCACATATCCACAGTGGTGATATCTCATCATCTGTGCATTTAAGGTGGGATTTTTGGGAGGTGAGGCATATAATTTTGCTTGCCATGCCCTATTGCTCAAAATAGTAATTGACTGAGTTGTAGCTCAAGCCTGGGTTTGGTTGAACTACAGAACTTTGTCCCTATACCACATTCATCAGAGGGCCTGATTTTATACATGGACATTATGGAAACGAGCCTTATTGCTACATAGCCAGACTGTGTTGGTACTACATACTGCTGTGAAAAGTACTGCATTAGAGGGTGCCAGTACAAGCTTTACATGTACGCTGGTCCTGTAAATAGGACATCCAGATGGTCAAGAATCACATAAATTATGTTTTGTTATGCTCTGCATATTTCTGTGATTTGCACTTAACGTCGGTTTAGTCCACCCTATTTTATTTCAAGCTTTGGTTTCTGCTTGTACCTTGTCTCCCCTCTGCTTATCTTATGAACATACTTTAAAGACTTGGTTAACTAAGTGTCAAGCTCATTTCAGTTTCTTTGTGAAATTTGAGTGAAATTGTAGTTTTTCTCCTGTATTCATACTCTTTTGAGAGGTTATTGAGTTGAGTGACTATAATTCCTATAGCAATGTGCTAAGGGAACTGCAAAAAACAAAGTCAATTAAGAAAAATCCCATTCTTGAGCATACCAAGCTACTATTAACTAGAAACCACATGGAATTTTATGAAGTAGAATATTTGATCTGGTACACATACACACACACGCACACACACACATATGCCAGATAGTGTTATTTTGGTGATTTTAAATAACATAAGCGAATATAAGGTATATACCCCTAGGGAGGTTGAGTGTAATTTTTTCTGAGAGAACTATTTAGTCCTTTGTTGACAGCTTTTGAATCTTCTTTTTTTCTCCCGTTAAGACAATGAGAGAATCTGTTTTTTCCCCCCATGATTTATAGGTCAGACAGAGCCTCACAGACTATAACCAGATCAGCTATATTACGAACAATGTAGTTTATGAGTGAAACAGAGTCCAACCCTGGTTTACTCAATAATTAAGTAACTAGGAACAAGTCACTAGATATCTCTGAACCTCATTGTCCCCAACTATAAAATGAGCAGTTCCAAAATTTTTTTTTCTTTTAAACACATTTGTGGCATACTTTGGCCAGTTTCCAAGTTGCTAGAGATTTTTAATTTATTTTGGTTTTTATTACCTAGAAATTTGTTTGTTAGATCTCAAAAAACATATGAAAAAAATTACAAATGAATGTGTGTGACTAACATAATTGATTGGAATGTGTGTGGGGCTTGCCACACTTAATCGAGTTACAGGATTGTTTTTCTTTCTGTACACAATGAAACTCTTTCTTGGCTTCCAATTTTGCACACTCCGCTCTTCTCAAGTGTTTCTTTTTCTTTCTTTTCTTTTTTTGCTTTTTCTCTCATTTCACCAGAAATCTCTTTTATTTTTATTGTTATTTGGTCATGATCTAGACATGATTGTTTTTACTTTGATGAGACGTTCATATTTCTGCTATCTAAGAGAAATTACCAAAATATTAAAACACAGGCATCATGATAGCAGACCACAGCCAGAGTGGTTCTTACACATTGTCTTAGCAAAGTTGTTTTTGCTTTTCTTTGTGAAATACATTGTATGAAACACCAGTGTTGTCATTCTGACGGGTTCTCCCCCAAATTGATGGCCCAGTTGTGACAAGTCAAAGCATCCATAGGATGTTTTAAACTTAAAAAAAAAAATTAAGTGAACAGTTAAACTAGAAATGGGCATTGAGCTATAACTTCTCTCCCTAGAAGGGAGGATATTATGAGCTACATGCACCTAGGGAATGATTTTTCTGGTAATAAAGTTTGGAAAATAGCAATCCAAACAGAACAAAACTATTCATGCTGCCGTTCAGTATGTAGGGAACAAAAAGAGTTTTCACGAGGCGAGAACCTTTACTACTATATGTTTGCAGTGATGCCTTAGTGCAAAGGGAAGCAGATGTTTATCTCTTTTTCTTTTGGTTTTATTTTCTTTTTACACTGCCATTCTGTCAGTGCCTGGCTTCATAAAGCTGTAGGATTCTGATAGGAAAACTACCAAGTCCATGTGCTTTGAAGTCAATGTGCTGATTTTCTGGCTGGATAACAATATTTTATTGTAGCTGGAGGGAGCGCGTGACTACATGTGTTAGAGGCAGGAGATCTACTGCCACCAATACCATGTCCCAAAGTGAGCTATCTCCTGTGTTTTATGTGCTTCACTCTACTGAATGAATATTGTATCATTGCTTTTATTTTTTGTTGTTGTTGTTTGACTATCGGAGCCTTGTCAGATGGTTCTGTTTCTGTCGAACACTTGATGGAAAGTTTTGTTGTAAAGCTTCCTGCATGGAGATGGCTTTATATCTTGGCTATAAAGGAAAGTCCCGTAAAAGCTGATCATAAATTGTCTTTATGAGTTGCTGCCCTGTGTGCTATTAAAAAGCTCAGAACCTGAGAGTTAGTTTTAACTCAGAGCTGTGTTTGCCCAGTGTATTTGGATGCAACCTTCATCTCACCACTTTCTTCCTACAGAACATATGTCCCACCAGCCCTTCTTCGGGGCTCAATAGTCTCTGTCAGCTTATCCTCGCTGTACATTGGAACCAAGCTTTGGGGGCGTTTGCCTTGGCTATTTGCATTGTCAAGGACCAAACATCATTTATGTTCAGTAATTCACCTCTTTTATTACTCTAGGCATAGCTCCTAAGAAGTGTTTCATGCCAGGGAACCCTCATGAGTATTAATTGAACATTTGGGGGAGATTTTTAAAAATTGAAATGAGCATAATTTAACACCAGTTTTCCCTTATTAAAACTTCTCATTCTCCACTTACATTTTGTGGTTATGTCACCTGGCTTTGTATCCTTACTGGCTGACATCTCTGATACTCAGCTTAGCCAGTGCACACCCATATTCTCCCTGTAATTCTGTGACTATAAGCGTTCCTGTTTTGCCTAATTAAGCAGAGCCTGAGAGAGCGCCTGGTTCCATCATTGTACATTTTCCTTTCCCCAGAACACCTTTTTTTTTTTTTTTCTTGTGGTACGCGGGCCTCTCACTGTTGTGGCCTCTCCCGTTGCGGAGCACAGGCTCCGGACACGCAGGCCCAGCGGCCATGGCTCACGGGCCCAGCCGCTCCGCGGCATGTGGGGTCTTCCCAGACCGGGGCACGAACCCATGTCCCCTGCATCGGCGGGCGGACTCTCAACCACTGCGCCACCAGGGAAGACCCCGGGAAGCCCCCGGGAAGCCCCCGGGAAGCCCCCCAGAACACCTTCTGATTCTTACTCTGAACTCTTACGTGAGATGCACTGTGAAACACGGTACCTTTCCTTCCTTTATTTTCTTATGAGTTGGCATGTCTAATCAACCCAAGTGAAAAGAAGATTGTTTTTTCAAAGGGTAACACAAGTCATAGTAATCTTTTGCTTTACCTGGAAACAGGTTGCCCAGCATCCAAAGGGAATCTAAACAATACAGATATTTCTTGACTTTTCCTTTAAAAATATAAAGGGTAGGTGGCAGTCCAGACAGTCTATTTCCTTGTGCCTTAATGACACATGATAGCCCAGATGTTGAAATGCTCTAAGTGGGAAAAGAATTTTCTTTCATCTTCTTTTCTGCTAATGGTGTTTATTTGATGTAAATATTCAGTTCTAGCACGATAATGGGTGCCCGAAGGAATCAAAGTGAAATAACAAGATTCTTAACATATTTTTCATTCCCCTATACTTTAAGTTTTATGTATTTCTGTTGGAAACTGAGAAAACATTTTTTTTTTCCAAAGGCCATTACTCTGCATGGCCTTTTACCTTATTATGGGGCTTTCCTTCTTTTCAGATAATAACCCACAGACTCTTCAGGTGCTTAAGTCATTAATTGCTTAATATGAGATTGTTAGTTCAGAGAGCTTATTCTCTCCATTGGTTTTATATAACTCCCCAATATTAAGTGATCCATTTTGTTGTTTCTGAGGCCAAGAATCATTATTTTCTTCCCTGCACCACCAGGGAAACCCATCAAACTTTTGATCAAAACGATTTAAGGTATAAGATACTAGCTAGAATTTTCTTTCAGAAAGTCAGTACTGGGACTTCCCGGGTGGTCGGGTGGTTAAGACTCCCCACTTCCATTGCAGGAGGCACAGGTTCTATCCCTGGTCGGGGAACTAAGATCCCTGCATGCCACATGGTGCAGTTCCCCCTGCCAAAAAAAGTCAGCACTATTTATCTCTGCATGTCTACAGCACACTTCCACAGTGTATAGTCACACTAAAAACCATATAAGCTCTATAAGAGCAGAGATTTTATCACATTCAGTGCAATGGCAAAGATGCGTGTGTGCGTGTATGTGTGTGCTCATACATACACACACACAAACACACCCACAATGGAAAGCCAACATTGGGAAGTTCCCTGGACACTTAGGGAATGGTGAGAGACACTGTGATGTAATAGAAGCAGTGTGGGTACCTGGCACAAATTGTTTGATAACTTCTGGCTCACTTTTATCTTATTCATATATTAGGACAATATTCCCAAGTTGACTTTTACATTCAGTCATTGGAATAATAGTTGTTTGCAACTATTGTGATGCTGAAGGGGAAGAATAGTCTTTAGGCTGGAGGGGGGTGGTACAGATTTTCTGGAAAAAAAAGCATTGCTCACTTTTCACTTTTATCAATAGTTAGAATTCTAAAGGGGCTATAACCCAAACATACTGTGAATGGATTTGTAGAGAGATTGAGTAAAGACCAGCTTTAGTAGGCCAGTCAAAATACAGCAATACCGGGCTTCCCTGGTGGCGCAGTGGTTGGGAGTCCGCCTGCCGATGCAGGGGACGCGGGTTCGTGCCCCGGTCCGGGGGGATCCCACGTGCCGCGGAGCGGCTGGGCCCGTGAGCCGTGGCCGCTGAGCCTGCGCGTCAGGAGCCTGTGCTCCGCAACGGGAGGGGCCGCGGCGGTGAGAGGCCCGCATACCGCTAAAAAAAAAAAAAAATACAACAATACCATGAATATTAGATAAAGCAAATTATATATATATATTATAATATATATAACATATATAAGTATATATATTATATATATATATATAAATATATATAATATATATATATTTAAGGAAGCAACAGTAACAAAATGGCCACAAGCCAGATGGAAGCTTTTATTGGGCATATGTTCTGGGGAGGCTGGGAAATTTTGTGCTGGGATCTCAACTAATTATGACCCAATCCTCTGCTTATCCATCTAATAATTAACATGTGGGTGCAGAATGCAATCAACTACAAATTCTCACTCTTGAAGAATCAACTGTCTCTCCTTTCCTGTAAAAAGAATGACTGTTACGAAAAGACAACCCTCAGAATGGTAGAAAATATTTGCACATGAAGCAACTGACAAAGGATTAAGCTCTAAAATTTACAAGCAGCTCATGCAGCTCAATATCAAAAAAACAAACAACCCAACCCAAAAATGGGCAGAAGACCTAAATAGACATTTCTCCAAAGAAGATATACAGATTGCCAACAAACACATGAAAGGATGCTTGCTTAACATCACTAATCATTAGAGAAATGCAAATCAAAACTACAGTGAGGTATCACCTCACACCGGTCAGGATGGCCATCATCAAAAAATCTACAAACAGTAAATGCTGGAGAGGGTGTGGAGAAAAGGGAACCCTCTTGCACTGTTGGAGGGACTGTAAATTGATACAGCCACTATAGAGCACAGTATGGAGGTTCCTTAAAAAACTACAAATAGAACTACCATATGACCCAGCAATCCCACTACTGGGCATATACCCTGAGAAAACCATAATTCAAAAAGAGTCATGTACCACAGCGCTCACTGCAGCTCTATTTACAATAGCCAGGACATGAAGCAACCTAAGTGTCCATCGACAGATGAATGGATAAAGAAGATGTGGCACATATATACAATGGAATATTCCTCAGCCATAAAAAGAAACGAAACTGAGTTATTTGTAGTGAGGTGGATGGACCTAGAGTCTGTCATACAGAGTGAAGTAAGTCAGAAAGAGAAAAACAAATACTGTATGCTATCATATATATATGAAATCTTAAAAAAAAAAACTGGTCATGAAGAACCTAGGGGCAAGACGGGAATAAAGATGCAGACCTACTAGAGAATGGACTTAAGGACACGGGGAGGGGGAAGGGTAAGCTGGGACAAAGTGAGAGAGTGGTAGTGTATATGTGGACATACAAACACTACCAAATGTAAAATAGATAGCTAGTGGGAAGCAGTCTCATAGCACAGGGAGATCAGCTCGGTGCTTTGTGACCAGCTAGAGGGGTGGGATAGGGAGGGTGGGAGGGAAGGAGATGCAAGAGGGAAGAGATATGAGAACATATGTATATGTATAACTGGTTCACTTTGTTATAAAGCAGAAACTAACACACCATTGTAAAGCAATTATACTCCAATAAAAATTTTTTTTAAAAAAAGAATGTCTGTTGATGACCAGGAAACAAACACTCATTTATTAAAGTCGAAGGGGTGTCTCTCAGGTTAGGGTAACATTTTATCTAATAGGTAAACAACTGGCTGAGTGTCATACTAGCTGATGTTAAAAAATGATGTGTGATTTGTTTCGCTTCAGTTATGGATTTAATTACTAACTAATTTCTGTCAAGGACAATTGTTAGGTAACATCACTCTCTAAGAATCTAAAGTTGTATTCCACCTCCCAGAAAAAATATCTGATTCTTTACCTTGACTTTGAAGGTTAAATGCAGTGCAGCTCCAACCCGCCTATTTAAATGTATTTTCTATTACTTCCTTCAATACTTTCCAGTTGGTGGCTCCTCTTAAGTTTTCTCAACCTTGGATGGTGTAATTTATGCTGGGTCTATATTAGCTGGAATAGCCTCCTTCTTCCTATTTCAGTTATATTCACTCTTCAGAACTAATCTCAATTGCCATGCCATCCAAAAGCCTTCTCCATTTGCAGCAGCCTTTATCCATTCTTATTTATTATTCATTTATTCATGTATTCACAATCACTCCACAAATATTTATTGAGTACTGTCTATGTTACAGGTGCTCTCCTGTCCTAAACATGCATTTTTATTGCACATATAGTCATATCCAAGTAGTTATACTGAGTTTGTTGTTTGATGTTTATTTTACCTCCACCATAAAACTGAACCCACAATGGCAATAATTATGTCTGTTTTTTAAAAGAGGAAAGCATGATATAGTGTAAGACATGACCAGGCAAAAAATTATGAGGATGGTTCTGTGGCTCCTGTTGGCTACTACCTAGTTCTTGGGTAATTCAAATCAGTGAACATTTATTAAACTTCTATCGTGTTTATTGCAATGTTAGGCACTGTAGGAGATAAACAAATGTATTTTCTGTATGTGTTTTGGATATGCAGTAAAAAAATCATTTTATGGAGCCAACAGTCTAGAAGAAAAGTATCCTGAGACCTCTAGAGGATTTAATGTTTTAGCTTCAGATGATTTCATGTAAATTTTTGGATATGTGTTTATGCGCATTTTCCTGAGGAGATAGTGCATAGCTTTTAGATGTTAAGGGTGTCACTTAAGAAAAAGATTAAAGAGCTCACATTTTCAGTTTGTATACAACAAGCTCCCAACTAAAGAACAAGAGCCATAGAAGAACAACAATATTCTAAGCTGGGTTTTTGTCTGCATACACTCAGATTTCCTCTTTCATATGGTAATGATTTTTAATATTTTCTATAGAGAGAATAGAAGGAAAAGTTATTCATTTCTCTAGCAAAGTAGATTGAAATTTGTTTTTTATTATTGATGGTTTAGGAAGTATTCATTTACCTTCAGAACACATTACCGGAAGTACCACTTTTGTAACTTCCTCCAGGGCTTCATGCTCAGGCAGTCCCTCTTGTTTGGAGGGAAGCCTCAGAGAAGTCCAGCTTTGGGGTTTTCACTTGGCCTGATCTCAGATGGGCCAGTGACTCTGCAGTTGGTCCAGCCTGGCCACGTCCTCACTGTTCCTCTAGACTCCTCATTCCCAACCTTGTGGGCAGATCTACCTGTGAGGAGGGAAAACGCTCAACAGCACATATCTAAATAAAGTATCTATGTAAAGTAGCTGAGAGCCTGAGACATAGTGGCCTTGAAGCATCCAGGCATCAGGCTTGGTATTCATGTCCTTAGAGTAACAGGTAAGGTCCAGATTCTCCATGAGGTCTGCTGGGGTTAGATTGTCATTGGAGTCCCGATAGATTGAGGGGAGTGCTGGCAGCCTGCCTGCTGATAGGACCTGCTGCAAACCCAGGATGACAGCTAGAAGGTAGAACGTGACTGCCAGGCTGGGGCCACCGTCCATGCCCCCACTGCGGCTGTCGCTTCTTCACTAAAGGCAACGTAGGATAGAAGCATTAGAGCTTAAGCACCGCTAATTTCTTGGTAGATCTGACTCATTCTTAGTGCTCAGCATGTTAGCACTTAACCATGATTATGTAGCTTTTCATTGTCAAATCGTTTTTCAGTAAATCCTTAGGAATTTCGCAGTGAATGTCTTTTCTGATCTTATATAATTTTTGAAATTTTCCAGAGTAGTTCTCCTTCTCCACTTTATGCCAAACAGGGTAGGATTCCAGATGACCTAAGCTTTTACTAAAACAGATTTTGAAATGGGTTGTTCCAGGGAATGTTGATGTTTAATACTTCATGACCATATTGAGATCAAATCATATTGAGATAAAAGTGCTGTTATTTCCTTCATTCATAAATATCATTTGCAGTGGATGCCATGCTATGGCCATATTCTCCTTGAGGAGTGATGAATTTGCTACCCCCGACGGCTCAGAGCGCTACTCGCTAGGGTCTTCACCTGACAGTCCTCTCTGGGAGAACCTCTCCTTGTCCAAGGTCACAGCCACTCCCAGGGCGGTGTGCATCCAGAGTTCTTTGCAGGGAGCAGAGTGTTACCAAGGCCCTCTTTTCTCCAACTTGGACAACAGCAAGGGCCATCCCAGCTTCAGAGCTCCACAGAGCCCAGAGAGTGACTGCATAATGAATGGCCTTACTTCTCCTTCCTTCTCCCAAAGGGAGTGATCTTGAAGACACTTCCCAATATACATCCTGCACATAAATCTGTCTCAGGGTCTCCTTCCCAGAGAACTTACCTTGAAACACCATCATTTTCTTTAAGAAGCACAATCTCTTTACTAATAGCTTTTCTGGAGATGAGGATAGAGATCATTTATAAGATGCAACCCTATTTCAGAAATGCGCAAATTGAAAAAATGTGTTTTGTACATTCAGGGAAATTGTGCTGAGTCTACAAGGGGGCTGTGATTGCTTGCTGTATGATCATGTTAGCTGTGACCAATAAGCCCAAGCAATTAGAATCCTTTCAACAAAGCCATTATCTGAAGAAAGGTTAAAGATTGTTTTTCTTCCCTTTTCTCACTGCAGTTTTCTCTTTACATGCTCTCCTAGCTTGATCTTGTCTGAACTTACGGTTTTAAGCCCATGCGTTATATCTTCAGCCCTGCCATGTCTTGAGCTTCTAATTTGCATATTAATCTGTCAGACCATTTTCTCTGATATCCCACCAGCCTCCCAAACTTAACATGTCAAACACTGGGTGAGTCCTCTTCCCAACAGATCAGCCCTATCTTGTGTCCAGGCTCAATTAGTGGCCCCACTACCCTGTTATTCGAAACCCCAAACCTGTGAGTCATTCTAGACTCTTCCCCCCTTCACCCTGCCCCACTCTACATACCCAGACAGCCAACAAGACCTGCCAATTTTGCTGGAAAATACTACTCCAATAAGTAATACTATTACTACTTCTCAATTCCTATTACTACTTCTTCAGTGTAGAGCCTTATGTGAACTATGTACTATAATAATGTTTGATTTGTTTTCCTACCTTCAGTCTTGCTTCCTTTATGTATATTCTCTGCAGGGTGGTCAAGATGATCTCAATCAAATGCAACTTTGATTGTGCATTGCACTCATGAACAAACACAGTGAACAGCAAATTCTCCTGTCAAGCAAGGCTCTCCATGACAACCCATTTATCATTGTCCATAGTACTGTTTCACTCCCTTTCTCCAACTTGATGGGCTGATAAAATTGAAGTTACTGGAGTCTACCTGAATGCTTGATAGTGTTTCATGCCTCCATACCTTCTCCCATTATTTTCCCTCTGCCTGGAAAGCCCTTTTCTTCTTTCTTAGGTTGGCTAACTTTAGTTATCCTCTAAGGTAATCAATTTTTGTCATCTCCTCTAGGATGCTTTCTCTACCTACAAATCTGTGGTACCCAAACTGGTTTAGCATTTACAGTATTATAATGAAAGTATGTGTGCGTTTCTATAATGTCTTCTAGGACAGGGACTGCTTATTCACCTTTGTAACTCTAGCGCCAGGCACACAGAGCATGCTCAATACATGTCTGGTGAACAGAGCTGGATAGTAAAGACAATAGGTCTCTGGTTCCCTATGCATTTACTTACTTATTGCTCATTTGGTATATTATCAACTTTCCCATAATTATTTCTAGGATCTCTATCTTGAAATTCAGCTCTCTTCTCAACATCTTGGTAAAATTGGATATCTAATAATCATAAAATTTAATCTTTACAAAACTGAACTCCTGACGTTTTCCTCAGATCGTCTCCTCTCCCAGTCTCCCTCATTTTAATAAACAGTAACCCAGCTCTCCCCATTTCGGGCCAAAGCCTTCAACGTCATCCTTGACACTTCTCTTTCTTTCGTACCTAACATCCAATTCATCAGAAAATCCTGTATCTTCAAAACATACACTTTTCTCCATCTCCATTACCATTATCCTGGATTACCGTAGCAACTTCCCACTCATCTCCCTCCACCCACACTTGCCCATGCAGTCTTTCTCAATATGGTAGCAAGAGTGTGGCTTTAAAAATTGAAGCCATGGGACTTCCCTGGTGGTCCAGCGGGTTCAGACTCCGAGCTTCCGTTGCAGGGGGCACGGGTTCAATCCCTGGTTGGGGAACTAAGATCCCCCCCCACACAAAAATATGTCAAAGTCAGTTTACATAATATCTGTGCTCAGTATGCTCCAGATGGGTTTTCCAGTGAAAGCCTAAGTCCTTACCTGATGGCATACCTCCTGCCACTGTCCCCTATTCTCCTCTCGCCTCGCCTCCCAAATTTCTGGCTGAGTTAGAGCCTCCTTGCTGTTCCCAGCATGCTTCTCCCACAAGGTCTTGGTATTCCTCGTTGCCTCTGCCTGGAAAACTGTTTCCTCAGACACCATTTTCTTATTCTCTTCCTTTAGGTCTCTGCTTCCATTTATTTATTTATTTATGTATCTATTTATTTATTGAAACATGTTTATTGGAGTAGAATTGCTTTACAGTGGTGTGTTAGTTTCTGCTTTATAACAAAGTGAATCAGTTATACATGTACATATGTCCCCATATCTCTGCTTCCATTTAATGTCACCTCATTGTTGAGGTCTTGCCCATCCTTTGTAAAAAAGAGGTTAACTTCACGAGTACTGTATTTACTGTTCTCCACGGTAATTGAGTTCACTAACAGTCATGCTTTATAATTGCTCCTTTACTTGTTTCCTAACTTCCTGTTTTGTTTTGTTTTGTTTTCAGTGCTGTGTCCTTAGAAGAATGACTGACACATAGTAAGGGCTCAATAAATATTTGATGAATTAGTGAATGAAAGAAACAGGGCTAAACTCCAATCATGTTCCTTCTTATCATGTGTAATGTTGGGTAAATTACTTCCCTGAGTTTTACTCTCTCTTCATTTGTGAAATGAGGCTGGTAATAATGACAACTGCCATATTTTTCTCAAGGATTGTTGATGAGATGCCCATGTAATATTAAAAGATGATGTTGTGAGTCCTTACCATGTCTCGTGCACAATATAAAATTTAATCTTTACCATGATCTTCACAGTAATCATAGGAGGTATGTTCTATGATCATCTTCATTTTGCTGATTTGAGGGGAAAAATAAACAACTAATGTATATGCATGTTTTGGAATCACCTAGAGAGTAAATGAGGGTCAGGATTAGGACCCGTACAGTGTGACCACATCAGTGTTGATTGGCAGCCCTAAGTGTGCATCTCCTCATTCTGTGCCTGTACTTAGTGAAAATGACCCCAGATAGGAATCTTGCATGTTTGTAGTAGACACTCTTTATCAGTTGGAGAATGTTTCGATTTTTTTGTTTGTTTTAAGAATTTATGCTGAATTTTTGTCAAATATTTTTCCATCTACAAAAGCAACTGTAAGACTTTTGTCTTTTAAGTTGTTCATGTAGTCAATACACTAATAAACTTCCTGATGTTGACCATTTTTTCAAGAATAAACCTGCTTATTTAATTTTATTCTGTTAACACTCTGCTTGGTGAATTTTGTTAATATTTTATTTTGGTTATTAGCATCTGTGTCCATATAAGAGATTGCTATATAATTTTCTTCCCTGGGATATCATTACATAGTTTTGATATCAGATTTTGGTGCCCATGAATTAGAATAATCCTATATTACCTTAAGGATTTGTAAATTCCTTGAATGTTTGGCAAAAACCTTCATAAAGAAATCAGAATCTTTTTATTACATTTTGACTAATCTTTAAGTTTTCCTTATCTTTGTGAGTCCATTTTTATATTTCTTAGAAAGTCAATGTTCAAATTGATTTGCATGAACATATAATTTATAAAAATTATACTAATAATGGCCTCTTTTGCATTTTAATATATATGTGTATAATTTGACACTTTCTTTCCTTTTTAGTTTTGACCAGATTTGTTATTCAAATATCCATCTCTTGGTTTTACTATCTTTTTCTACTTTATTAACTTCTGTTTTTATCCTTAGTAACACTTAACTCTCTTTTTAAAATTATTTTTATGGATTCTTGAGATTAATGCATAATAAAATATTTCAAACTAATTATTTTCTTTGAAAGTCTGTACAATTCTCTGTTATGCTTTTGCCATAATACTTTTTAAAATAAAGTGTTATTTTCAAATTGATTTTCTCTTTTATACCAGCATTATTTAAAAGGATAATTTACAAGTGGATAGATTTTTAAAATTTTTCTATTTTTTGTTATTGATTTTTAATTCAATATTATTGATATTTTAATTCAATATTATCAATTCAATCATCCAGGTTTTTTTAAAGATTTATTATTTATTTATTTAATTTATTTTTGGCTGCGTCGGGTCTTAGTTGTGGCACGCGGGATCTTTGTTGAGGCATGTGGGATCTTTCATTGCATCACGCGGGCTTCTCTCTCGTTGTGGTGTGCAGGTTTTCTCTTCTCTAGTTGTGGCACGCAGGTTCCAGGGTACATAGGCTCTGTAGTTGTGGCGCGTGGGTTCCAGAGCCCATGGGCTCTGTTGTTTGTGGCACGCAGGCTCTACTTGAGGCGCACAAGCTCAGTAGTTGTGGCACATGGGCTTAGTTGCCCCGTGGCATGTGGGATCTTAGTTCCCCAACCAGGGATAGAACCCACGTCCCCTGCATTGTAAGGTGGATTCTTTACCCCTGGACCACCAGGGAAGTCCCAATCATCCAAGATTATTGATATTATTGATTTGTGATTACAAAATGTGGCAGGTGTGATTTCAGATTTTTGTAATTTTTTTGAGATGTTACTTTAGATTTAGCACATAACATTTTAGGTCTACGTCATAAACAACCTTTGATGAATGTTCTGTGTGTTTATTTTCTATGTGCTATTTCTGTAAGGTAGAATGTTTTCATCTAGCTATAGTTAATCTAATTTACATATATACTATATAAAACATTGCTCATTGTGTTTTACAATTTACCGCAGGCAGAGGTGTGCTGGAGACAGTTCTAAATGGCTTGTGAGAGCCAGTGGTTAAATATGCAGGAATTTTGTGAACCAGTTGTTAAAACACTGTGGCTTGAAATCAGTAGGGTGGGGTGTTACACAACAGAAATTGGCAAATGCTACAAGGCAGTGTTGTTGTTAATGTTGTTTTTGTTGTTTTCGGAGAGTCAGCTAACTTGCATACCCAGACCATAGCCCTACTCATTTTTGTTTATGTTTAAATTTCTGACCAGTGTTTAATATTTTTTAATAACTCCTTGTTTTTCTATTAGATTTTCCTCTATATAATTTGAAGCTATATTATTAGAAGCATAAAGGTTCATGGTTACTATATCCTTTTGTAGGTTGTAACTTTTATCCATGTGTATTATTGCTTAGAATTCTGATTGAACTTCTCTCATGAATTCTAATTTTCTGGTATTATTATTACTATACTCATATTTGCTTAGCATATCTTTTTTTGTACTTTTTGTTTTCAAGCTTTTGGTAACATTTTATTTTTGTCCCATTTCTTATAAATAGCATATTTTAAATTTTATCTGTCTATCTTTCTGTCTCTATTTTTTTAAACCCAATGTAAGTGTCTTTTAGTAAGCAAATGTAGTTTTTATCACATCTTTTCATGTGTGGGTGACTGTACTTGTATGTTTAGATTTAATTCTACTTCATTATTTTTTATATATGAACTTTTTACTGTGATTTCTTTGTTTAATTTTCTCCTTTTATGCCTACCACTGCTTTCTGTTAGATTGCTTAAGTTCTCTTTGCCTTATTTTATTTTTTGGCTTAAAATTATGATATATCTAGGGTTTTTTTTTTTTCCTGTATTGAACTTTTCTCTCGATTTGTGCAATTAATCATCATGAATGTGTTGCATGTTCACCAAATAATAATCTTAGCATGAGTTTATTTCCTTTTCTTCTTTTCTCACAATATTTACCACATAGAGCTTATCTGTGATTTTCCTTCCACATTGCCATTTGGAAAAGTACATATTAGGTCAGGAGTTGCCTGGTGTTGAAGTTGGGAATGGAGTGACTCTGAAGGTGCATGAGAGAAAATTTTGTGATTATAGATTTGTTTTCTATCACTGTTGTAGGGGTGATTTCATGGGTGTATACAGTTGTCAAAACCTGCATATCATATACCTAAAATGGATGTACTTTATTACCTTGAAGTTATACCTCAATAAAATTGATTTTAAAAGCATAGTGGAGAATGTCAGAAATAACCAGAAATCATTAGCAAGATGTCGAGAAGGGCCATTAAAGGCTGCATCTCAAAAAATTATAATGGCACATTTTTTTTTCAGCAATACTTTGTAGCTTGGAATTGGAAATTGGCCAACTAAAAGTAGCAGAGGGCTTCCCTGGTGGCGCAGTGGTTGAGAATCCGCCTGCCGATGCAGGAGACACGGGTTCGTGCCCTGGTCCGGGAAGATCCCACATGCCGCGGAGCAACTAAGCCCGTGAGCCATGGCCGCTGAGCCTGTGCGTCCGGAGCCTGTGCTCCGCAACGGGAGAGACCACGGCAGTGAGAGGCCCGCATACCGCAAAAAAAAAAAAAAATTAATAAATAAAAAATAAAAGTAGCAGAAAAGATGAAATGTGGAGGAAACGTAGGTAGGTGCTATTTAGGATGGTATTACAGTAGCCAACTGGGACACCTGCTGGACAGGGAGGCAAGTGCAGGTAAGAGGCTGATAGTGTGAGAATGAGGGCAATGTAGTTGTAAAGAAATGAAAAAATCCAACAAACATGTAATATGTGCTTGTTTTGTACCTAGTATGCTTTTACATTTTGGAGGTACAGTAATGAACAAGATAAACAAGGCTTCTAACCACAAGAATCTCACAGTTTTACAAAATAAACGAATGAATCAGATTTAAAAAATGGACTTTTAAGAAATGTTACCATTTGTTATTTATACCCAAGTATAAACATTATGTGTTTTATTCTCCATAATTTCTTATATCCACATTTTTCTTTTTCTTGGATAACTTTTTTATTTCCCTGGAATGCATTTTCACATCATTATTTCACAGACATTCTGTGGATCTTAAATTTTCTAAGGTCTGGTATGAAAGATATTTTTTAAATACGAAGAAACATCTTACTTAATCATTTATTTTTGTTGTTTTGATAAACTGTTGAGATTTATAGGCCCTAATAACATGTTGTGTGGTCTTATGAGAGAATTAAATACCAACATCAAATCATATTTTTATATGAAGTAGTTTTTAAAAATCTCAGTAGTAACCCATGGTAACATAGTTCATATTGGATTTTTTTAGCCTTAATATTGAACACAGATTGTGTTTAATGAAATTTCTTATTTGCAAATTTCATAATATGGGTATCAATTGAAAACAGTTTGAAAGCAACTAGTGAAAAAATGCCGGTACACTTAATGACAGGACAATTTAAGACATTAAAGATATCACTTTCTCAACTGTATTCTAATTGGGACTGATTACTAAATGTTAGAGAATTAACATTGAACACTAAAAGATCAGTACAAAGCGTGATATTATTCCCAAGGTCTGAGGGCCTCATTAAAACAAAACAAAACAAAAACGTGTATTGGGGTAAACCTGTCAAGAGAGGGGAATATATCACAATCTGTTAGAAGGAACCAAATGTAGGATTTTAGCCTGAAGAGACATTACCTCCTCAGTCTCTAAAACACTGCTCTCCATCTGATTTAGAGCACAATTCTTATCGTTAAAAATGTCCGAGCAGGGCTTCCCTGGTGGCGCAGTGGTTGAGAGTCCGCCTGCCGATGCAGGGGACACGGGTTCGTGCCCCGGTCCGGGAAGATCCCACGTGCCTTGGAGCGGCTGGGCCCGTGAGCCGTGGCCGCTGAGCCTGCGCGTCCGGAGCCTGTGCTCCGCAACGGGAGCGGCCACAACAGTGAGAGGCCCGCGTTACCGCAAAAAAAAAAAACTGTCCGAGCATATCACCCCATTATATGTCTATGCATGTACTTCTATACTAATGTCTTCTGTACACCGTAAAACCTACCAAACAAATGAAAAATCGATATAGATGTAACTCGATGTTCTGATGTTCTTTCCCACGGTCCGGTGGGGTGTCTGGCATGTTCCCCACGGTGTACCCCTCACATGGAAACCACAGTCCAGACAAGGAGGCACTGAGTGTGGCCAATCGTTTAATCAATTATCTACTTAATAAAATCAGAGCAAAAACTCAGGACACTAAATCTCTATTAAGCTTCCTGGTTGGTAACCATATATCGATGTGCCAGGAGGACAGTGCACCTTAATTCTACAAGTCTCCGCGATTGGAACCTTAGGTGTCAGAGGCTGGCTTATGGGTCAAATCCACCGATGGTCTATTTTGATAAGTAAAGTTCTATTGGAATATAGCCATACCCATTCATTCATGCCTTGTCCGTGGCTGTTTTCACATGATAATCACAGAGTTAAGTAGTTGTAACAGAGACTACAAGGTTTACAAAGCCTGACATTTACTATCTGGCCCCTTACGGAGAATGTTTACCAATTCCTGCTTTATACAATGGTGACAGTTTTGTCCATGTTACCTGCCACTACTTTCACACTGTTATCAAATGACTCTTTTCTCTAAATATACACAACCCTTGTTCCTATATGTTCTTGTTCAGGCTCTTTCCTCCATCTAGAATGTTGTTTCTATGTTTGTCCTATTTCAGCCCCAGCCACTTTCCTGAACTCAAGATTTACGTCTCCTACTGCCTATTTGACATTTCCGTGTGTGTATCTAGTGGACCCCTCAAACTCAACATATCCAATCCTAAAACTCCTGATTGGCCCCCTCCCTTCAAAATATCTGCTCCACTCATAGCCTGCCCTGTTTCAGTTGATGGCAGCTCCATTTCTCAGGTGCTCGGGGTAAAAGACTTGAGTAATTCTTTCTCGTTTCGCACACAACCAGTCTGCCAGGAAATCCTCTTGGTTCTGTCATAGAAGTGTTTCCAGATTCTAACCATATGACCCTCTCTGCTGCCACCCGCCTTGTTCAACATCACCATGTCTCACTTAAATTCTTAGAGCCGCATGATTCCCTGCTTCCATACTTGCCCACCCCTACATCCTGTCCTTACACAGGAGCCAAGAAGGATTCTTACAAAGGTCACTCAGATGACATCAATTATCTGCTCAAAATGCTGCAGTGGTTTCTCACTTCAGATTCTTACAGTGCCTGCAAGGGCCTGGCCTTAACCCCATTTCCCCCTACCTTTCTGACCTCACCTCAGACTGCCCTCTGCCTTGCTCACTCGTCTGGTGTCTTTTCTGACCCTCAGACTCATAGGTGTGCAGCCGCCTTTGGGGCTTTGCTCCAGCTGTATCCTCTGCTTCGAACGTTCTTTGTTCAGATGTCCTTGAAGCTCATGCCCTCTCTGCTTTTAAGTCTTTGACCTAATTTCATCTTCACTGAACCCTGCCCTGACTACCCTTCTTCAAGTTGCAAGCTCATCCTTTTTACTTTATTCTGTTTGCTTTTTGCCTATATCATTTAACCACTTTCTAATGAAGTATATAATCAATTTATTTATGAATACTATATATGGTCTTTCTCCCGGAAACCAAGGTTCTTTGTCTCCTACATTCACTGATGTACTCCAAGGTCATACAGAAATGCTTAGCACGTAGTGAGTACTCAATAAATATATTGGATCAAGGACAGCCATGCTATCTTACATTCTTTATATTCCACATAAGCAATCAACCTGGGCTTGCCCTCAATTTTAGTTTTTTTGATTGATTAGATACATATGTTAACCAATAATAATAATAATAATAATAATAAATAATACTTATATACCAATACTTAATACCAATACTTATAACTCTTCTTTCCTTTCTAAGTCTATTTAAGTTTATTTTAAATGTGTGACTAGACAAGTAAATAATTAAACAGAATAAACCAAACAGCGGTGTGCTAGATTGTATTTCCTCACTGGGAAAAACTCTACTATTGGTATAGAATATAACGTTTACACTTATTTTCACAAGTCATTCCAGAATTAAAGCTGCCACCAAACTGTGTGGATTGTCCTCTCTTCATGGTGTCTTACTCTTGGGCAGTGGCATCAGGCTAAGATAGCAGTACTGCCACAGGATCAGTGGGTACCCTGCAGTGAGATCCAGTCACAGGAGTCAAAAAAGTCCTGCTTAAACTCTGAGAGCTCCTTGAGGGGAAGGTTGGGATTTGGTGTTTTTAATTCCTGGATCTAGGTACCAGGTGAATGAAGGACAAAACCAAAGATGCTGATGGTGAGGGCCTTGCATGACCATATACAAATTGTATGGCAGGGTTAAACACTGCTTCCATAGTTCTTCAAAAATATGACATAAAAGGAAGTGGACAATTTATTTCATTCCTACACTTCTCAGGAAGTAATTAACCTGGTTTCAGCCACTTGTCTCTAACAGGTATTTTGTGGGAGTCAAATGAGATGATGTAGGTGAAAGGACTCAAGTTCTGTTTCACGTCAGAACACTTTGAAACACCTGTTCTTTTTAAAATTGAAGTATAGTTAATTTACAACATCATGTTAATTTCTGCTGCACAGCAAAGTAACTCAGTTATACATATATATATATATATATATATATATATACATTCTTTTTTATATTCCTTTCCATTACGGTGTTTATCTCAGGATATTGAATACAGTTCCCTGTGCTATACAGTAGGACCTTGTTGTTTATCCATTCTATGTATACTATTTTGCATCTACTAACCCCAAACTCCCAGTCCATCCCTCCCCTAACTCCCCTTCCCCTTGGCAACCGCAAGTGAAAGACCTGTTTTTAGACTATCAGAGAGCAGTGGCTTTTTATGATTCGCATGGGATGGGTCAGATGTTTCCTATAGTAAGGGGCCTCCACTTCTCAACCATAGAGTTTGTAAGATTCTTACATCTCTCCTCCGCCTGTGCAACCTGGATTTTGAGGTAGAATTCTGGTAGCGACACATATGACATTTACCTGAAGCAAGTCACTTAATGTCTCAGAACCTCAATTTCTTCACTGTAAAATAAGAGTAATATCTCTCACATAAAGATATTGCCAGGATGGAATGTGGTAATGTATGTGAGATAATTTTGTAAACCTAAAAGCACTCAGTAAACAATACTTATTCTAATTAATATTGCCATCATTAATGATATTATATTAAATGTTAACATTGAGTCCTGGTCAAAGAGAAAGTTATAGAGTATTTTACCTTTTCAGGTCTTCTTCACACACATGGATTACACACACACACATTCCTAGTAAAGTTTTTGATCCACAGAACTACATACAGTAAGTATAGGAGGTTGAAAGCTTCCGAAGCTGTTATGAAAAATCAGTCTTTGCTGTCAGCCCAGAAAACCACGTCAGCTTTTTTGCCAAATAACAATCAAAGCTGTAAAAATTTCCTTTCAGTTAACACTGGTTTCCATTATTGTTATTTGTTGGAAGTCTTGGAGGCCATTTCCTACTAATTCCACCGTGCTTGGCATGGAGCATTCTGGCAAAAGCTCTTAGTTGTCCTTGACTGATTGTAGTTGGACAGGGCAGTGAAAGTCTCATTGGTAAGATTTTAACATCCTGTGCGCATGGAGCCTCACTGATGTAAAAGCCCAGGATTCAAATCCTCATTGTTTACACAAGCAGCTTCATGAGGCCTTACTAACAATCATATCACCCTTTGTACTGCTTGGTCCCAAGTCAGTAAATCTTGTTTTTTGAACAATGTGGAGTGGGGGGATCCTGCAACTAAAAAGGAGGTAGGGAATTTAAGAGACTTTGGGTGAAATTACAAAGATAATTTTAAAGTTTAGCAAAAAATTTGCAGCACTGAGATAGACAAAGAGAATGATTATAAGATGAGAGTAACAAAGAGAGGTTGCTTTAATTAAACTGATTAATGGATGGTTTAGACTGTATGTAACAGGGGGATTAGACTTAATATTTAGTTGTGGAAAAAGGGCATTTTTATTGGATATTTTCTTACAGTATCTTTAATACCTAGTTAAATCCTAGTTTTTCTTTTAAAGAGTTATATATCACATATATATATATATATATTTTATTTATTTATTTATTTTTTTGCGGTTTGCGGGCCTCTCACTGCTGTGGCCTCTCCCGTTGCGGAGCACAGGCTCCGGACACGCAGGCTCAGCGGCCATGGCTCACGGGCCCAGCCGCTCCGCGGTATGTGGGATCTTCCCGGACCGGGGCACGAACCCGCGTCCCCTGCATCGGCAGGCGGACTCTCAACCACTGCGCCACCAGGGAAGCCCCCATCATATATTATAATCATTTTTATATTTTAAAAACATCTGAAAAATAAAATAATTTTAGTCTACAGAACTTAATTTCAGTGAAAGCTTATGTCAAGAGACGTGGTGGATTTTGATTTTTGAAAGGGGGGTCAACAAATACATATTATTTTAGAAGGATGGCAAAAATAATTGTTTATATTTTGGTTTTAAATTTTTCTTTAATAAAATTGAATATGGGAATGTGTAATCTTCACATTCTTCAACACTTTGAATTAAAGAAAACAAATTTTGTTACTTATGAAATTCTCAAATGATGTTTCAATTAACAGTGATTTAAAGACTGAAGACATCTATTCCATGTCTGTAGAAGTAGCTACTTCTGTTATAAATTACACTAACAGTCAGTAGCTTATATACCTAGGATATTTAGCTGCTTCTGCTTTTCATTAATATGGTTTTGGAATTTAACCAATTCAGGAACATAATATAGTGGAAAGGCCTTGGGCTCTGTAATCAGACAGACCTGGTCTCAAATCCTGGCAGTCTTGTACTTGCTGTGGGACCTGGGCAGCTCACTCAAATGCTGCTAACCCTACACCATAGGATTGTTCTGAGGATTAAATGTGATACACATATCAAGTGACTTATAGAGTGCCTGTGGAAAAGTAGGTGCTCAGTAAATATTAATTCTCTTCCCTTCCTTTCCCCCCATTTGTCCACTTGTGTTTTTAATGGATCATCTTTACTCTGGGTTGTGTTGTAGGAAGTATTCTGGATGGATGGCTGCTGAAAACCCAATGCCTTAGCCAGCTCTTCTTCCATACTTAAGGATTTACTCTGGCATTGAGTAATGAGAATTTTGGTAAGAAAAATTAGATGAAGATAGTATATGGACTTTTCTTAAAAGGTCACTTGTATCTCAGATACTTCATAATAAGTTATATGGCTCTTCTCTAAAGATTTTGGGAAGTCACAGAGGTAAGTTCACATATGGATTGTTGTTGTTTCGAAAATGAGAAAAACAGGTTTTTAAAAGTCTTTGTTTTGAAAATAAGTAAAACAGGTTTTTAAAGTCTGTTAACACCCTGATGTGCCCTTCATGTTGTTGTAAATGTATTATTTCACTTATCTCACCCTGTTTTGTTCTTTAAGTGTCTAAGTACTCAGTAAGTTGTGTAGTCTTTAACAGGTCTGGGTGTTATTCATCCCTTCAGTGTAGACTACATGAAGCACAGATTCTTAGAGGTTAAGTGGTTAAGTCAACACTGCTGTCTGAAACTGTAAAGGTTTTGACAATGTTAAAGAGGCAGGCAGAGGTATTGAAACTCTGAGAAGTTCTAAGATAAGTGATTTTCCTAAATCACCTAGAAAAATGATTATATATTGACTCTCAAGGTGGCATAGAGTATCTTTGGTTTCTATCCAATTTTTCTCCAAATGATATTAATTTTTAATTTCATCATCACATGAAATTAATATATAACTAGTATATTAGTAATTCATGTTACTAATTTGTGTTGTATGAAATATGTTGGACATAGGAAAGAATGATGAAAAGGAGGTTAAGGATAATAGAAACAAATTAAGTGGTAATATTAGCATATATGTAAATTAGTAAATATGTATATTTTCTTTAAATTATTGTCATTGAAATGCATCTGGAAAAATATGTATTGAAGAATTTTGCACATAGGAGACAGAGCTGAAGGTAGGGAGGAAAGCAAAAAAAGTAAATTCTAATTTCATTAATTCTGATAAGGAATTCTAAAATCTTGATATATTTACATTTTGGAACCTAAAAATATGATAATTTAAAAATTATTTTAAATCTCATTTTTTTCAATTTTATTAATTTTTTATACAGCAGGTTATTATTAGTTATCCATTTTATACATATTAGTGTATATATATCAATCCCAATCTCCCAATTCATCACACCACCACCACCACCACCCCGCCACTTTCCCCCCTTGGTGTCCATACATTTGTTCTCTACATCTGTGTCTCTATTTCTGCCCTGCAAACCGGTTCATCTGTACCATTTTTCTAGATTCCACATATATGCATTAATATACGATATTTGTTTTTCTCTTTCTGACTTACTTCACTCTTATGACAGTCTCTAGATCCATCCACGTCTCTACAAATGACCCAATTTTGTTCTTTTTTAACTAAAAAATTCTAACTAAAAAATTTAACCACTTTGTCTATGGTTATATTTTTCAGAAACCATATTTGAGACCTACTTCCATCCAGTGCTACTTGTGTTTACTTCTGAACAGTCATTTTTTAACTGAGGCTGGCATTCATGTCTTCATTTTGGGGTAATTTTATCTTTCAGCATAAAATCATCATGTTAATAACCATGATCATTGTTCTTCAATATCTTCTCTATTAAATTGGTTTATGTTCAGTTTGCTTAAATCCTTAGGTACTCAGTATTTGGGGTATGATAGAGGACAAATTATGGGAGATTCAGAGGAGGTTTGATAAACATCCTACAGAGCATTTCTATACTCTTGTAATATTCCAAATGAGTATTATATCCTGCAAATAAATTGGACTTCTTGGTATCTAACTAAAATTGGAAGTACACTCTTTATTAATATCCTGTGTGATTTTCACACCAGTAAAAAAAATTAGATATTGAGGGCTCACCCACATTACTTTCGTATCTGTCCCTGGCACTGACTTCTCCTATCCTTTGAGCCTTATGTTAGTTCAGTTTAAAACATTTCTTTCTTTATTGAGGCCTTTTGTTTTTCTTCCTAATAAACTTTCATGTTTTTCCATGCCTATTAACTTTTTTCTTCTCTGTTAGAGAAGAATACACTACACTCACCCAACCTATAGTTATGTAATCTCTCAGTTCAGTTTTACTCTCTAATGCCTTCATGCTGTGGGGAACCATAGATTTGTGCAGGTAAATCCTCCTCTCAAAAGAAAAAAATAGTATTGGCTCTCATGCTTCTGTACAGGATCCATCAAGGGGAGACTATTTTTCCTGAAGCTCTAAGAATTATTCTACAGTTATTTGGTCAGTGTATGTATCTTTTGTCCTGATATTAAGTTACTGTTTTACACACAATAAGTAAGCTATATGATCTAGTTTTATGACTAGATTAGGCTCAAGTCTATAACGTTTATGGAGAAAGCTGCTACAAGGAGCATGCAAGGGGCATGTTTAACCTATTGTAAAGAATATTTACTGTCAAGATCATTACATGAAAAAGATGATTGCTTATTTTAAGAATTTTACCCATTTATTAGACATAAAAGTCTGATGGGACCTCTACTTAAAGAAAAGTAATAATTCATTCAAAAACATTACTGAGCACTGCCACACATCATGCACTGTTTTTATTTCATTGTGATAAATTGCACCAGGTTATTTATAAGTCATCCCTTCAAATTAGGCTTTTCTTTAATGCAGGTTGGTCATCAGGCTAGCCTAAAGCATCAGAGTTGTACTATATGTTCAGTTTTTATATTCATCTACAAGGCTGTCAATACACAAAGGCAAGGATAGCACTCATCTTTTCACTTGTTGGATTAAAAAAGTCTTGATTGCTCTTTTGCCTATAGTATTCATCAAGACAATATTATGTTCATTCATAATGCTTTGCTCTTTGGTTTTGCTTTCAGTTGTATCAGTGTATCAGGTCTTCCTAAAACAGAAGCAAACTGGCAGTATGTAATAAGTGATTTGAAAAGAATTCAAGATCTTATTCAAGTGAGTACTCATTTTTCCATAAAATATCTGGTATAATTGCTATAGAGTATGTTATTCCTTGTGTTTTGCTGTCAATCTTAGTGAAATCTCACTCGAAACAAAAATGTTTCTGTAGAATTGGTGAGCCTCGTAGCACCTCAAATGAACTCTTTTATTTAGAATTTTCAGGGCCATAATTATCCTTAAAACTCAATTTATGAGTGGCCCAGCAAGAAGAGTTCTCTGTCACCACAGGCCACAGAGACTCCCTTTTCCTACCCAAGAAACCAGGCGGCTTTGTGGCCCTTGTGGGGGGAATGGCCTGACTCAGGGAAGGGCTGTCTGTTCCATGGGCTAGAGAATGCTTCTCCCACCTGGAGACACCAGCTGACCTGGAAGAACCTGTAGAGGGGAGAAATATGGGCTGTACTATTGTGTGGGTGATACAACAGGGACCAGTGAGAGTCCTGGGTCAGCAGGTGTACTAAACCTTCCAAATTAGCACCACAAAGATTCTGAAAACTGAACCGTCATTGGAATCACAGCATGCAAACATAGGTCAGAACCTCTATGCTAAACCTACACAGGGTGGCTGCATGTTAAAACAGAAGATTTAAATAGGACCAGGGTCTCCTGATATAATAGCCCAAATACCAGAATACAATTGAAAAATCACTTTTCATACCAAGAAGCAGGAAAAATCACAACTTGAATGAGAAGAGACTCAGAAACAGACTCTGAAACTGAGATGGATTAGATGTTGGAATTATTTGACAAGGATTTTAAAGTAGGTATCATGAAGATGTGCCAGCAAGCAATTACAAATATCCTTGGAACAACTGAAAAACAAAACAGAAAGTCTTAGCAAAGAAATACAATATGTAAAATGCATCAAATGGAAATTACAGAACTAAGAAATACAACAAGTGGAATATGAAACAAACTGGAGAGGCTCATTAGCAGAATGAATATGACAGAGGAAAGACAGTCAACTTGAGGATAGAATAATAGAAACAAAATAGACTGAAAAAAGAGCAAATAAAGCCTCAGGAATCTTTGGGACAGTAAAAGAGCCAACATTCCTGGCATTATCATCCTAGAAGGAGAGGAGAAAAAGAATACAAATAAAAGACAGAGACTAGCCAAATTGATAACCAAAGACAAATCAACTTTATGCTGTCTAAGAGGAATTCACTTCAAATATACATGTATATACAAATATATACATATATAATATGTATATATATACATATATCGTATATATAGTATATATTTACATATACATATATAGTATGTATATATAATATATACATATGTAATATGTATGTTATATATAATATATACATTATATAATATATACATTATATATAATATATAATATATTGTATTATATATAACATACATATAATATGTATATATGTATATTATATAATATATACATATATAATATGTATATATAATATATATACAAATATATACATATGTGTGTATATAATATATACACAAATATATACATATATAATATGTGTATATGTAATATATATACAAATATATACATATATAATATGTATATATAATATATATATATATATATATATATATATAATTGACATAAGTAGGTTGAAATTAACTGAAGAGAAACCCATGCTGTAGTGGGTTGAATAGTGTCCCTCCAAAATTCATGTCCATCTAGAACCTCAGAAGGTATCCTTATTTGGAATTGGGGTCTTTGCAAATATAATTAGTTAAGGTGAGGTTATAGTGGAGTGGGGTAGTCCCAAATCTAATGACTAGTGTCCTTATAAGAAGAGGACAGGATACATAGACACAGGGAAGAAGGCCATATGAAAAGTGAGGCAGCTACAAGCCAAAAGAGATTAGAATGATACAGCTACTAGCCAAGGAAGGCCAAGGATCGCCTGGAGCTGCAAAGGGTTTGGGAGCTATCAGGAAGGACAGTTGTCTAGAGCCTTCAGAGGGAACAGGCCCCATTGACTCCTTGGCTTTGAACTGTAAGTGAATGAATTGTTGTTTGAAGACACTTACTTTGTGATACCTTCCTACAGCAGCTCTAGGAAACTGAGGCACATGCACATAATAATTCACACAATAATTTTAAAAATCAGAAGTGGCTATATTCATATCAGATAATGTAGACTTCATAGCAAATAAAATTACTAGAGTCACAAGAGACATTACATCATGGTTATAATGTGTACCTACAGAGCCTCAACATGTAAGAAGCAAAAACTAATAATAGAACCAAAAGGTGAAGCAGACAAATCCATAAATATGTTAACAGTTGACTTTAGTACCTCCTCAGTGACAAATAGAACTACTAGACAGAAAATCAGAAAGGATATAGAAGAACTGGATGACACAGTCAACCAACAATATCTCATTTCCACAGAAAAACACTTCATCCAACAACAGTGAATAAACGTTTTTGTCAGGCAACACTCATCAAGACTGAATATATCCTGGGCCACAAAACAAACTTTAGCACATTTATCAGAATTGAAATCATGCAGAATATGTTATCCAACCACAGTGGGATCAAGTAGAAGTCAATTACATAAATACAATAGGAAAATCTCCAAACACTTGGAAATTAAATGAGACACTTATAAACATTCCATGGGTCAAAGAGCAGGTCTCAAAGGATATTTAAAAATATAGAACTGAATGGAGACAAATATGCAACATAGGAAGTTTTGTGGGATTTAGCTAAAGCTTTACTTAGTGAGGAATTGATAAAACTAAATGATTACCTTAGAAAAGAGGAAAGATCTCAGTTCACCAATCTAAGTTACTGTCTCAAGAAACTGGGAAAAGAGCAAAATAAGCCCAACACATGCAGAAGGAAGGAAGTAATAAAAAGGAAGGAAGGAAGGAAGGAAATTGAAATCCGGAAAACAATAGACAAAAATCAACAAAACATAAAACTCTTTACTTTGGGAATAAAATCAAGAAAGTCGATAAACCTTTAGAAAGCCTGACAAAGATAAAAGAGACAAGACATACCATTAGTATCAGGACTGAAATTGGGGTCTTACTACAGAACCTACAACCATTAAAAGGATACTAAAGAAAAACTATGAACAACTTTATTCTCATAAATTTGATAATTTGGAGGAAATGGACAATTTCCTCAAAAACCAGAAACTACCAAAATGTAACAAATGCAAGACCTGTTCAGTATTTGAAAATCAATGTAATCCACTATATTAGTAGACTAAAGTAGGAAATCATATGATCATATCAATTGATGCAAAAAAGACATTTTAAAACTGCAGCACCTCTTCAGAGATAAACATGATAAACATTTCTCAGCAAACAAGGAATAAAGGAGAAACTCCTTGAGTTGTTACAGAGCATGTACAGAAAACCTAGAGCCGACATTAGACTTAATGGGGACTGACTGCTTTTCCCCTAAAATTGGGAACAAAGCAAGGACGTCTTTTCTTACCACTCTTATTCAACATAGTATTGAAACTTTAGCTCAATTGTCAAGGCAAGAAAAAAAGAAATAAAAGGCTAAGACAAGAAAAATAAATAATAGGTATGCGTATTAGAAAGGAAGAAATTATAAATCACCCTAAGTCTTTTTTGGAGAGAAAGTACCAATAAATGGCTGTATTTTATTTAGGGAATGCAAATTAAAGCCTCAATGACATATCACCTATATGAATATTTAAAATAAAAAATATTGATAATACCAAATGCTGGTAAGGATGTGGAGAAACTGGATCATTTAGATATTGCTGGTGAGAATGTAAAATTGTACAGCCACTGTACAGTAGTTTGGCTGTTTCTTATAAAACAAAACACGCATTTGCCATATGATCTAACAGTTACACTCAAACATTTATATCAGAGACGTGAAAACTTGCATTCACACAAAAGCATGCATATGAATGTTAATAGAACTTTATTTATAATAGCTAAAAACTGGAAAGAACCCAAATGTCCTTGAGCAGGTCAACAGTTAAGCTTTGGTACATTATATCAAACAATAATAGTGAGCAATAATAAGGAACAAATTACTGATACAACAAGTTGTGTGGATCTCCAGAGTATTATGCTGTGTGAAAAAAAGCCAGTGGGGTAAACAAACTGTAGTTCGTCCGTACAATGGAATATTACTCAGTGATAAAAGAAATAAGCTGTTTAGACATGAAAAGGTATGGAGGAACCTTAAAAGCATATTGCTAAGTGAAAGAAGCCCATCAAAACAGGCTACATACTATATGATATGATACTATATGATTCCAACTATATGACATCCTGGAAAAGGTTGGATACAATACAACAGGGGATAAGGGAAAGGGAAAGGTAAAAAGGTGGAGCACAAGTGATTTTTAGGGCAGCAGAACTATTTTGTATGATACTATAATGATCAACGCATGTCATTATACATTTGTCAAAAACTATAGGTGTACAACACCAAGAGTGAACCCTAACGGAATCTATGGACTTTAGTTGAAAATGTATCAATATTGACTCATCAATTATAATAGATGTACCACGCTAATGCAAGATGTTAATAATAGGGGAAACTTGGGAGGGGGCCAAGGGGCCATGTGGGAACTTTCCATACTTTCTGCTCATGTTCTGTAAACCTACGACTGCTTAAAAAATAAAGTCTATTAATTTTTTCAATAAGCCTATTTCAAGAGGTTATATGCTGTATGATTCCATTTATATAACATTCTTGAAATGATATCATAGGAATGGGGTGCAGAGAAGTGGTTGCTGGGGATTAGATGGATGGTAGGGGTGGGGGTGGGAGGAGCGTATCTGGAGGAGGTTGATTTTGGCTCTACAAGAGTAGCGGGAGGATTCTGTATCTTAACTGTGGTAGTGGTTACATGAATTTACACATCTGATAAGATGGCATGGAACTACACACACACACGCACACACACACTAGGCCACATAAAACTGGTGAAATCTGAACAAAGTGGGTGGATTGCATCCATGTCAGTTTCCTGGTTGTGCTATTGTACTGTATTATGCAGGACCTCAACACTGGAGGAAACGGTGAAGGCTCACACAGGACTTGCCTGTATTTTCTCTTACAATTTCATATGGATCTAAGATTATCTCAAAATAAAGAATTTCATTGAAAAAAGTTTTAGTGTTTTCAGTAGGTTGTTCTCCTTATATCTAAAGCGGGAATAGTTTTTCATATTACCTAATTTTGTTTCCTTTCAGTCTACACATATGGATGCCAATTTATATACTGAAAGCAATGCTCATGTGAGTATAGTTTGTTTTCAGTATTGCTATATTTTCCAGTTTTCAAAGGTCTAAGAAGTTATATTTTCATAAATTTACTGGACTGTGTATAGTTTTAAAATCTAACTTTTGGCATGTTCTTACAACATATGGTCAATGAATTTTATATGTAATTGTTGAGTTTATAGGACTTGGGGAGAAAGAGCTACACAGATGCTGTTTTCATTGTAGCATCATTGGCAAATCAAAACATAAACTTTTCCCATCAATGTCAAACAAAATATAGTATATATTTCTGTGATGCAATTAAATGCAAGAATCAAGTTAACTCAGGCAATTTATAAAAGTATCCAATATATCAGTTGTTTCCAGTGCTGTAGCATATTATCCCTTTTTTTTTTTTTTTTTTATTGCGGTACGCGGGCCTCTCACCGCTGTGGCCTCTCCCGTTGCGGAGCACAGGCTCAGTGGACGTGCAGGCTCAGCGGCCATGGCTCACGGGCCCAGCCGCTCCGAGGCATGTGGGATCTTCCCGGACCGGGGCACGAACCCGCGTCCCCTGCAACGGCAGGCGGACTCCCAACCACTGCGCCACCAGAGAAGCCCTATCACTTTTAATCATATTTTTTACAAATTGTTTAAATACATTCATGCTCTACATTTTGCCCGAATCTCTACAGTTGTCAAAAAGGGATTCTGACTGGTTACTCTCTATGTGAGGAAAAAAAACAAACACAACCCACAAAGTCTGTCGGAATTCAATACTGATCTCGAACTTGTTTCATTAATATGCTGCTGACGTTGCCTTAGTCATATAGGATTTCAGTTGAGTTGCTAGTCCTTTCCCTCTGAATTGGCTACAAAAAAACCAAGAAACAAATCCCTGACATCTTCACTTCGTGAAAAACAAACTGTGTTGTGTGGATTCAGAACAGTGGGTCCTCTCTTTATTACTCCTTAAGTAGAATTTCTCTGCAAGAGAAGGTTTTGCCCTATCAAGACTTTCTAAGCATTAGAAAGAAGCCACAGCCAGAAACTAGAAAGAACAGATATCCATCATTCACTTGGATAGTGCTGCTGTGCTAGAAATTGTTTCCCTCTTTTGGCTTCAGCATGTTTTCCACTTTACTTTGCATTTTCTTCAAAGTAGAAAGCAGTCAGTTAACCACCAGCACTCCGAATCCTGAGATTGCTTTTTTTGTAAGAAGATAACCTCACAACCCGTGGGTTGTAGAAAGTAGTTGAGATTGAAATTTAGATTTAAACCCTGACTCAGCCACTTCCAAGCTTTGTTACCTTGGAAGACATGAAATATTTCTGAACCTCAGTTTTATTATTTATTTTATTTTATTTATTATTTAGTTTATTATCGACGTGGTGACAGCATTTACCCTTTCAGTCCGGAGAAGCTGCTGTGGGAGAATAAGGAATATTGCCATTCCAGGCACGTGGCTGTCATCCTTCCTTCCTTCCTCCCTTCTTCCTTCCTTCCTTCCTTCCATAAGCACCTGTTAAGTGCCTGCAGAGTCCCAGGCACTATGCATGGCATTGAGAACAGGAAATCAGACACGTGGTGGTCAAATTCCCACATGCTCGTTAAATGCTTCTTTTGTTTGAAGTTTAAGTTTTTGTTAAAGTAATCCTCTTGGGAAATGTATTTTTGTGGGACCTGAAAGGTACATTTCTGATATGGCCAGCCTGTGAATAGACCACACTCCTGCTTTGATTTTTCTGAGAAATTTCTTGGAACCACGTCTGCCTCTGGAACTTTGGAACTTGCAGGAATAGTAGGATTAGCAGCCACCACTGTTTAAAATGTTAACAATGTGATCTGATTCTAAGAAATTCTTCCATATGCACCATCTCTATTAACGTTCTGAGAGTCTCAGGTCAGTATTATCCGCCCTTTATACAGAGGAAATGTCTTTAGTGAGGAAAAAGTGGCCTATTATTTCCACGTTTTCTAGTTTTATGTTCTTTCTTCTATACAATATCACCATCCTTCCTGTTTTGTTCTCTGTTTGGGTTTTGATTTCAAAGCCAAGAGAGAAGAAAAAAAATCAAGCTGCTTCCTATGTAAGACTTTTTAGGGGTATTGTGTTTCTTTAGAAATTAGCTGGATTAACTTTTTAAAAAATCAAAATTACATCTGTGTGAAACTGAATAATGGGGAAATAAATGTCTCTTTTTTTCTTTTTCAAAATGGTTCTTTGTATCTCTTTTAGCCGGGTTGCAAAGTAACAGCGATGAAATGCTTTCTCCTGGAGCTACATGTTATTTTGCATGAGTCCAGAAATTCAGACATTAACGATACAGTACAAAACCTTATCATCCTAGCAAACAGCAGTTTATCTTCCATTGAGGTGAGTTATCCAATAGTTATGCAGAGCTGCATCGGATGCTCTTGGCTTGATTGGGAGAAGTCATTAGCTGCGTGGGATGTAATGGGCAAGGAGGCCCTCTGAAGGGGCACTTGGGAAAGTGAGTTAATTCCAGCGGAGCGGCGTCCGGAAGCAGCGCCATCACTAGTGTGCGCATGCTCCTAAACTGTTTATTGATTTATTCATTCAACAAACATTGGCTGCCTGCCCTAGGCCGTGTGCTTTAGTGCTGTAATGACAAGGGTGAACCAGACAGTGACGTCACTGACCTCAGGGTGTTGACCACTGGGTGCAGTGGATAGACATTAATCTAATTACATAATTGATGAGCATCCATAGTAGTAATCCACGTTTACTTGGGTTATTACTCTGTGCCAGATACTGTTCTTCAACGGTGAGATGGTAATTCGTTGAATTCTCGCGATCAGTCTGTGAGATAGTTATCACTATTTCTGTTTAAGGTTGAAGGAATTGGGGCTCTGGGGGCTTGAATCTCTTCCTCCAATTCACACAGCTAGTAAAATGGGGAGCCAGGAGTCCCTGAGCAGTTTCACTCCAGAGTCTACCTTCTTATCTACTCAAAGAATAAATGCTGCAAAAGGATAATAATAAAAATATTAATAATTGGAGTATAATTTGGGCCATCCCAGGCAACAGGAGCAATATAGGCCTCCAGGAGAGCAAATGCCAGGGACCCCCTGGGGCACTGGCTATGCAAAGGCCCTACAAAGGATTATGGCTTTCAGGGCAAAACACTAGTGGCCAAAGCAAAGTGAAGAGAAAAAGTTTTATAAACCAAAAAGGCATAATCATAATTTGTTCATTTCACAAATACTTTTTGGGCCCTATTGTAGACCCTCAAGAGAATGGAAGTGAAAAAACACACATAGTTCCCGCTCCTACGGAAGGAAGAAGCATACAGAAATCGATCAATAAGCAAATGAATAATAAGTCAGGTGTTTATTAAGTGGAAGGGCAAAAAAAAAAGAGGCAGGTTAGGCGACTGGGGCTCTACTCTAGAGAAGGTTTACCTACTCAGCTGACATTTGGCAAAGACGTGAGAGGGAAAGAGCTTTAAGGATGCCGGGGAAAGTATGTTCATGCAGAGGCTTACTGAAAGAGCAGACACCCCGAGCTAGTGTGGCTGGACACCTTGGATTTTCCCTAAAAGTGCCAGGTGCTTCGATGTCACTGTGTCAGTGATGTTACCTCTTTATAACCACAGCCACTCCCCCACCTCAGCACGCCCCACCCCCTTCTCTGTATGTCCCTCTATCTTAAATACTACATATCTTACTTGATGGATATTGTCTGTTTTTTCCTACTAGAATGGCAGCTTCAGAGGGGGAGGGTTTTTTGTTTATTTGTTTGTTTTCGTGCTGTATCCCAACTCCCAGAACAACGCTTGGCAGGTACTAGATTCTCGATCTATTTCTGAAATGAATATATTAATGTTTAAAATACTCTTGTGATAAGTTATCTCTCTGTTATTGGTGGAGAGACTGACCCATGCAACAGATAACTCACAGCAATGTCAATGGGAAACACTTTAATGTGCATTTTTTTTTTTTTTTTTTTTTTTTTTTTTTTTTTTTTGTGGTACGCGGGCCTCTCACTGTTGTGGCCTCTCCCGTTGCGGAGCACAGGCTCCGGACGCGCAGGCTCAGCAGCCATGGCTCACGGGCCCAGCCGCTCCACGGCATGTGGGATCTTCCTGGACCGGGGCACGAACCCGTGTCTCCTGCATCGGCAGGCGGATTCTCAACCACTGCGCCACTAGGGAAGCCCATAATGTGCATTTTTATAGTCACCCTCATCATGACATAGTGTGGCCGGACTGCACAGTCAGAAGACCTAAACAGAGCATTTCATTGATGATGTCAAGTGAGATGAGTCATTTAATATCTCTGCCTTCTTATCTGACATAATTATTTTCAGGATCAAATAGGACAGCATTATATGGAATATGATAGCACTTAGCATAGAGTATGTACTTGATAAACACTGGTGATTCTGAATTTTAAATGCTTAATGGATGGAAAATCTAATTTTGAATTTTGCTGGTACAGCTTTCATGGTTCAGATGATCCCTGAAAAGTTTAATTTTAATTGCTACATTTGCAATATGCTAGTTATTCATGAAACTGTGTATTTTTTTAATTTCATTTTTTCAACATCTTTATTGCAGTATAATTGCTTTACAATGGTGTGTTAGTTTGTGCTTTATAACAAAGTGAATCAGCTATACATAAACATATATCTCCATATCTCCTCCCTCTTGCCTCTCCCTCCCATTCTCCCTATCCCACCCCTCTAGGTGGTCACAAAGCACCGAGCTGATCTCCCTGTGCTATGCGGCTGCATCCCACTAGCTATCTATTTTACAGTTGGCCACTCTCTCACTTCATCCCAACTTACCCTACCCATTCCCCATGTCCTAAAGTCCATTCTCTACGTCTGTGTCTTTATTCCTGCCCTGCCCCTAGGTTCTTCAGAACCTTTTTTTTTTTTTTTTTAGATTCCATGTATATGTGTTAGCATATGGTATTTGTTTTTCTCTTTCTGACTTACTTCACTCTGTATGACAGACTCTAGGTCCATCTACCACACTGCAAAAAACTCAATTTCGTTTCTTTTTATGGCTGAGTAATATTCCATTGTATATGTGTGCCACATCTTCCTTATCCATTCATCTGTAGATGGACACTTTGGTTGCTTCCATGTCCTGGCATAGTATATAGTGCTTCAGTGAACATTGTGGGACATGACTCCGTTTGAATTATGGTTTTCTCAGGGTATATGACCAGTAGTGGGATTGCTGGGTCATATGGTAGTTCTGTTTTTTAAGGAACTTCCATACTGTTCTCCATAGTGACTATATCAATTTACATCCCCACCAACAGTGCAAGAGTGTTCCATTTCTCCACACCCTCTCCAGCATTTATTGTTTGTAGATTTTTTGATGATGGCCATACTGACTGGTGTGAGGTGATACCTCATTGCAGTTTTGATTTGCATTTCTCTAATGATTAGTGATATTGAGCATCCTTTCATGTGTTTGTTGGCAATCTGTACATTTTCTTTGGAGAAATGTCTATTTAGGTCTTCTGCCCATTTTTGGATTGGATTGATTGTCTTTTTGATATTGAACAGCATCAACTGCTTGTAAATTCTGGAGATTAATCCTTTGTCAGTTGCTTCATTTGCAAATATTTTTCCCATTCTGAGGGTTGTCTTTTCATCTTGTTTATGTTTTCCTTTGCTGTGCAAAAGCTTTTAAGTTTCATTAAGTCCCATTTGTTGATTTTTGTTTTTATTTGCATTTCTCTAGGAGGTCGGTCAAAAAGGATCTTGCTGTGATTTATGTCATAGAGTGTTATACCTATGCTTTCCTCTAGCTGTCCAGTTTTCCCAGCACCACTTATTGAAGATAATGTCTTTTCTCCATTGTATATTTTTTCCTTCTTTATCAAAAATAGGGTAGCCATATGTGTGTGGGTTTATCTATGGGCTTTCTATCCTGTTCCATTGATCTATATTTCTGTTTCTGTGCCAGTACCATACTGTCTTGATTACTGTAGCTTTGTAGTATAGTCTGAAGTCCAGGAGCCTGATTCCTCCAGCTGTGTTTTTCTTTCTTTAGATTGCTTTGTCTATTCGGGGTCTTTTGTGTTTCCAAACAAATTGGGAAATTTTTTGTTCTAGTTCTGTGAAAAAAGCCATTGGTAGTTTGATAGGGATGGCATTGAATCTGTAGATTGCTTTGTGTAGTATAGTCATTTTCTCAGTGTTGATTCTTCCAATCCAAGGACATGGTATATCTCTCCATCTGTTGGTATCATCTTTAATTTCTTTTCTCATAGTTTTCTAGATACAGGTCTTTTGTCTCCTCAGGTAGGTTTATTCCTAGGTATTTTATTCTTTTTATTTCAATGGTAAATGGGAGTGTTTCCTTAATTTCTCTTTCAGATTTTTCACCATTACTGTATAGGGATGCAAGGAATTTCTGTGCATTAATTTTGTATCCTGCTACTTTACTGAATTCATTGATTAGCTCTAGTAGTTTTCTGGTAGCGTCTTTAGGATTCTCTATGTATAGTATCACGCCATCTGCAAACAATGACAGCTTTACTTCTTTTCTTATATGGATTCCTTTTCTTTCTTTTTCTACTCTGATTGCTGTGGCTAAAACTTCCAAAACTATGTTGAATAATACTGGTGAGAGTGGAGAGCCTTGTCTTTTTCCTGATCTTAGAGGAAATGGTTTCAGTTTTTCACCATTAAGAACAATGTTGGCTGTGGGTTTGTCATATATGGCCTTTATTGTGTTGAGGTAAGTTCACTTTGTGCCTACTTCCTGGAGGGTTTTTATCATAAATGGTTGATGAATTTTGTCGAAAGCTTTTTCTGCATCTATTGGGATGATCATATGGTTTTTCTCCTTCAACTTGTTATTATGGTGTATCACATTGATTGATTTGCATATATTCAAGAATCCTTGCATTCCTGGGATAAACCCCCCTTGGTTTTGGTGTATGATCCTTTTAATGTGCTGTTGGATTGTGTTTGCTAGTATTTTGTTGAGGATTTTTGCATCTATGTTCATCAGTGATATTGGCCTTTAATTTTCTTTTTTTGTGACATCTTTGTCTGGTTTTGGTATCAGGGTGCTGGTGGCCTCATAGAATGAGTTTGAGACTGTTCCTCCCTCTGCTATATTTTGGAGGAGTTTGAGATGGATAGGTGTTAGCTCTTCTCTAAATATTTGATAGAATTCACCTCTGAAGCCATCTGGTCCTGAGCTTTAGTTTGTTGGAAGATTTTGAATCACAGTTTCAATTTCAGTGCTTGGGATTGGTCTGTTTATATTTTCTATTTCTTACTGATTCATTCTCAGATGGTCGTGCTTTTCTAAGAATTTGTCCATTTCTTCCAGATTGTCCATTTTGTTGGCACATAGTTGCTAGTATTAGTCTCACATGACCCTTCGTATTTCTGCAGTGTCAGGTGTTACTTCTCCTTTTTCATTTCTAATTCTACTGGTTTGAGTCTTATCCCTTTCTTTCTTGATGAGTCTGGCTAATGGGTTATCAATTTTGTTTATGTTCTCAAAGAACCAGCTTTTAGTTTTATTTATCTTTGCTATTGTTTCCTTCATTTCTTTTTCATTTATTTCTGATCTGATCTTTATGACTTCTTTGCTTCTGCTAACTTTGGGTTTTTTTGTTCTTCTGTCTGATTGCTTTAGGGGTAAGGTTAGGTTGTTTATTTGAGATTTTTCTTGTTCCTTGAGGTAGGATTATATTGCTATAAACCTCCCTCTTAGAGCTGATTTTTTTGCATCTCATCAGTTTTGGGTCGTCGTGTTTTCATTGTCATTTGTTTCTAGGTACTTATTGATTTCCTCTTTGAGTTCGACAATGATCTTTTGGTTATTTAGTAGTGTGTTGTTTAGCCTCCATTTGTTTGTATTTTTTACAGATTTTTTTCCTGTAATTGACATCAATTCTTACAGTGTTGTGGTTGGAAACGATACTTGATACAATTTCCATTTTCTTAAATTTACCAAGGCTTCATTTATGACCCAAGATATGATCTATCCTGGAGAATGTTCCATGAGCACTTGAGAGGAAAGTGTATTCTGTTGTTTTTTGGATGGAATGTCCTATAAATATCAATTAAGTCCATCTTGTTTAATGTATCATTTAAAGCTCTTGTTTCCTTATTTATTTTCATTTTGGATGATCTGTCTATTGGTGAAAGTGGGGTGTTAAAGTCCCCTACTATGATTGTGTTACTGTCGGTTTCCACTTTTATGGCTGTTAGCATTTGCTTTATGTATTGAGGGGGTCCTATGTTGGTTGCATAAATATTTTCAATTGTTGTATCTTCTTTTTGGATTGATCTTTTGATCATTATGTAGTGTCCTTTTTTGTCTCTTGTAATAGTCTTTGTTTTAAAGTCTATTTTGTCTAATATGAGAATTGCTACTCCAGCTTTCTTTTGATTTCCATTTTCACGGAATATCTTTTTCCATCCCCTCACTTTCAGTCTGTATGTGTCCCTAGGTCTGAAGTGGTTCTCTTGTAGACAGCCTCTATATGGGTCTTGCTTTTATATTCATTCAGCCAGTCTGTCTTTTGGTTGGAGCATTTAATCCATTTACATTTAAGGTAGTTATCAATATCTATGTTCCTATTACCATTTTCTTAATTGTTTTGGGTTTGTTATTGTAGGTCTTTTCCTTCTCTTGTGTTTCCTGCCTAGAGAAGTTCCTTTAGCATTTGTTGTAAAGCTGGTTTGGTGGTGCTGAATTCTCTTAGCTTTTGCTTCTCTCTAAAGGTTTTAATTTCTCCCTCAAATCTGAATGAGGTCCTTGCTGCATAGATTAATCTTGGTTGTAAATTTTTCCCTTTCATCACTTTAAATATGTCCTGCCACTCCTTTCTAGCTTGCAGAGTTTCTGCTGAAACATCAGCTGTTACCCTTATGGGGATTCCCTTGTATGTAATTTGCTGTTTTTCCCTTGCTGCTTTTAATATTTTTTCTTTGTATTTAATTTTTGATAGTTTGATTAATATGTGTCTTGGCATGTCTCTCCTTGGATTTATCCTGTATGGGACTCTCTGTGCTTCTTGGACTTGATTAACTATTTCCTTTCCCATATTAGGGAAGTTTTCAACTATAATCTCTTCAAATATTTTCTCAGTCCCTTTCTTTTTCTCTTCTTCTTGTGGGACCCCTATAATTCGAATGTTGGTGCATTTAATGCTGTCCCAGAGATCTCTGGCACTGTCCTCAATTCTTTTCATTCTTTTTTCTTAATTCTTCTCTGCAGTAGTTATTTCCACTATTTTATCTTCCAGGTCACTTATCCGTTCTTCTGCCTCAGCTATTCTGCTATTGATCCCTTCTAGAGAATTTTTAATTTCATTTATTGTGTTGTTCATCACTGTTTGCTCTTTAGTTCTTCTATGTCCTTGTAAAACATTTCTTGTGTTTTCTCCATTCTATTTGCAAGATTTTGGATCATCTTTACTATCATTACTCTGAATTCTTTTTCAGGTAGACTGTCTATTTCTCTTCATTTGTTTGGTCTGGTGGGTTTTTATTTTGCTTCTTCATCTGCTGTGTATTTCTCTGTCTTCTCATTTTGCTTAACTTGCTGTATTTGGGGTCTCCTTTTCACAGGCTTCAGGTTCGTAGTTCCCATTGTTTTTGGTGTCTGTCCCCAGTGGTTAAGGTTGGTTCAGTGGGTTGTGTAGTCTTCCTGGTGGAGGAGACTAGTGACTGTGTTCTGGTGGATGAGCCTGGATCTTGTCTTTCTGGTGGGTAGGTCCACTTCTGGTGGTGTGTTTTGGGGTGTCTGTGACCTTATTATTATTTTAGGCAGCCTCTCTGCTAATGCGTGGGGTTGTGTTCCTGTCTTGCTACTTGTTTGGCATAGGGTGTCCAGCACTGTAGCTTGCTGGTCTTTGAGTGGAGCTGGGTCTTATTGTTGAGATGGAGATCTCTTGGAGAGCTTTTGCTGTTTGATATTACAGGGAGCTAGGAAGTCTTTGGTGGACCAGTGTCCTGAACTCAGCCCTCCCACCTCAGAGGCACAGGCCTGACACCTGGCTGGAGCATGACGACCCTGTCAGCCACATGGCTCAGAAGAAGAGGGAGAAAAAAAGAAAGAAAGAAAGAAAGAAAGAAAGAAAGAAAGAAAGAAAGAAAGAAAGAAAGAAAGAAAGAAAAAGTAAAATAAACTAAAAAGTTATTAAAATAGAAAATAAAATAAATTTTTAAATAAAAAAATTGAAAACTAATTTAAAAAAGAAAGAAAGAAGAGAGGTTCCAAACCAAAAAAAAAAAAAAATCCACCAATGATAACAAGCACTAAAAACTATATTAAAAAAACCCTAAAACGAAAAGAAAATAGAGAGACAGAACCCTAGGACAAATGGTTAAAGCAAAAGTATACAGACAAAATCACAAAAAGAAACATATACTTACACACTCACAAAAAGAGAAAAAGGGAAAAAATATATATATATATATTAAAAAGGAAGAGAGCAACAAATCAATATACAAATCTACCAATGATAATAAACTCTAAATACTAAACTAAGATAAACGTAAAACCAGAAACAAATTAGATACGGAAAGCAAACCACAAGTCTACAGTTGCTCCCAACGTCCACCACCTCAATTTTGGGATGATTCGTTGTCTATTCAGGTATTCATAGATGCAGCATACATCAAGGGTGATCGTGGAGGTTTAATCCACTGCTCCTGAGGTTGCTGGGGGAGACTTCCCTTTCTATTCTTTGTTTGCACAGTTCCTGGGGTTCAGCTTTGGACTTGGCCCCGTCCCTTCCTGTAGGTCACCTGAGGGCATCTGTTCTTTGCTCAGACAGGGTGGGGTTAAAGTAGCTACTGATTAGTAGGCTCTGGCTCACTCAGGCCCAGGGAAGGGAAGGGTATGGAATGCAGGGCGAACCTGCAGCGGCAGAGGGCAGTGTGACATTGTAACAGCCTGAGGTGGGCCATGTGTTCTCCTGGGGAAGTTGTCCCTGGGTCACGGGACCCTGGCAGTGGCGGGCTGCATGGGCTCCCGGGAAGGGAGATGTGGATAGTGACCTGTGCTTGCACACAGGCTTCTTGGTGGCTGCAGCAGCAGCCTTAGCATCTCATGCCTGTCTCTGGTGTCCGCGCTGATAGCCACGGCTCACACCCATCTCTGGAGGTCGTTTAGGCTGTGCTCTGAATCCCCTCTCCTCGCACACCCCAAAACAATGGTCTCTTGCCTCTTCGGCAGCTCCACACATTTTTTTGGACTCCCTCCTGGCTAGCTGTGGCACACTAGCCCCCTTCAGGCTGTGTTCATGCAGCAAACCCCGGTCCTCTCCCTGGGGTCTGACCTCTGATGCTGGAGCCTCAGCTCCCACCCACCCCGGCAGGTGAGCAGACAAGCCTCTCGGGCTGGTGAGTGCTGGTCAGCACCGATCCTCTTTGCAGGAATCTCTCCTCTTTGCCCTCCGCACCCCTGTTGCTGTGCTCTCCTCCTTGGCTCCGATGCTTCCCCCCTGCCTCCTCCCATTTCCGTCAGTGAAGGGGCTTCCTAGTGTTTGGAAACTTTTCCTCCTTCACAGCTCCTTCCCAGAGGTGCAGGTCCCGTCCCTATTCTTTTGGCTCTGTTTTTTCTTTTTTCTTTTTCCCTACCCAGGTACGTGGGGAGTTTCTTGCCTCTTGGGAAGTCTGAGGTGTTCTGCCAGCGGTCAGTAGGTGTTCTGTAGGAGCTGTTCCACATGTAGATGTATTTCTGATGTATTTGTGGAGAGGAAGGTGATCTCCATGTCTTACTCTTCCGCCATCTTGAAGGTCTCTCTGAAACTGTTTAAATTACTATAATTTGTGGTATTCATTGAAATAGTTGAATTCAACCAATAATAATTGGGTGAATATTATGTGCCAGGCCCTGTGCTAAATGCTAGGGGAGCAAAAATACACAGCCTTGCCTTCCTGGAAAAGCCTTGAGAATAGTGGTATGAGTAGCATAAAGCTCCATAATATCAATATAATACATGATGTGATATATGAGAGAGTCTAAACAAGGGGTTCTGAGAAGGTAGAGAAGGGACATTTAGTGCAGCCCGAGGATCTCCCAGGTTCAGAAAAGCCTTCCTAATGGAAACAGCACCTGAGTGATCTTAAGTGTGAGTGGTAGTAGCTAAAATAGAAGTGTGGAACAGGCAGAGAGAAAAGCAAAGACAGCGAGGCATCTAATAGCCTGATGAATGTATGGGAGCTAAAGGCATGAGCCCAGTGTTCCTAGGGCATATCTTTGAGCTGTGGAAAACGTGAAAGAAATAGGTGAAGAACTGCTCAATGAGGGCCTGCATGCCATGCCGGGAAGCATGGACTTCATGCTGGTGTAGATGACCAGAAACTATTGAAGGACTCTAAGCAAAAGTTCATGGTTCAATAGATTATTTTTTTTCCATTTTTTTTCATTGTCCTTAATTCACTCTAGGAAAAATCAGCCCTTACCAAATCTCCCATAGTTCTTCCTAATATGATAATTAATCTACCAACAAATTTATGTCTCAAGACTTCACCATATGGTTCAAATGATATGATATTTGCAGGAAAGGCATATTTTAGACTTTCCAATCTAATCCTTTCTTTTTATTTGCAGCATAAAACTGAATCAGGATGCAAAGAATGTGAGGAGCTGGAGGAAAAAAATATTAAAGAATTTTTGAAGAGTTTTGTACATATTGTGCAAATGTTCATCAACCCTTCTTGATTGCAGCTAATCCTTTTCAGCATTTCTATTATTAACAAACAGCTCCCCACTGCTTAGAGGCAACAACGAAACACTCAGCATTTCAAATGTGCTGCCAAAATAAATTCTTCTGGCAAGAGGATGATCAGGAACTTTGATCAGATGAACTCACAGAAATGAAGGCCAAACAATGGCATTGAGTACCATGGTGTCTATGAATGAAGGACTTATTTTATTCATTTATTTTTAATTTATTATTGAGATTGTACATATTTGTAGCATAATGTAAAATGTTGAATAAAATTTTGTACATATTTTATCTTTTGAAATTGCACTATTTTATGTCATAAGAAAATAGAGGGTGTTCGGTTCAAGGGTGATAGTCAAATTATTTAACAACCACTGGGACTGGGCACCACTGCTGTAGGTAAAGAGGATGCCCCAACCAATGTGGAAATTGACTACCAGCCTTCCTTTATTTCTCCTTTAGGTGTAGCACTTGGAGGTGAATTGACTACCAAAGAGAAAGGAGGGGGCTTCCCTGGTGGCGCAGTGGTTGGGAATCCGCCTGCCGATGCAGGGGACATGGGTTCATGCCCTGGTCCAGGAAGATACCACATGCCATGGAGCGGCTGGGCCCATGAGCTATAACCGCTGAGCCTGCGTTTCCAGAGCCTGCGCTCTGCAACGGGAGAGGCCACAACAGTGAGAGGCCCGCATACAGAAAAAAAAAAAAAAAAAAAAAAAAGAGAAAGGAGGATCTAGATGTGAAACCAGTAATTTCGTTATTGATATATAAAGCACTGCTATGAGAGAATTTGCAAGTAACCGGCATGGAATGTGCATCAGTCCATCTCAGGTGGGCTTGGCAATAATAAACCTTCACTGATAGGTGGAACTGTGTATCAAAAACTAATGATTGCACCGGTGTTTATATTTCATGCTTCCCCAAGTACAGGTATTTTATTTTTCCACATTGTATTTGCCATGTTTGTATAATAAAAAACTGCTGATGAGTTAAAGTCAACATGATCTGGCATAAAATAATTGTTTCTATTATTTTTTAGTATACTATCTAAAATTTTCAAACTCTTTTCAAATGGAACTGACTGAAATGAAATATTCTTATTTCATCACAAATTTTTTTCCCCCAATTCACTTCTGGCAGTCTTTACTGAGAGACTAAATGGCAGGAATTGATCTCCTAAGAACTGGATTTCTTTCCATTTCACAGTACAAACCATTTCTCTATTGAAATATTCTTTTGGAGTCCAGTGCCCCATCCAGACTCATGTATCTCATTCTTTGAGTCAATGTATGCTTAAAATATTCTTTCAAGATAGTTTTAGAGAAATCTGTATTCCATTTCACTTCCAAAGAGTCCTGTGTTAGCTCTCAGTTCATTCTCTGATCTCAGTCCAGACAAATAGTATTTGGCAGCCATTGGGATTGTACCAGTTCTTAAAATTTCATTTGAAATGGATATTTTTGACAATGCAATTGTTTTGTTTATTGTATCAGAAGGTACTAAGCAGAAATTTTAAAAGTTAAAACACAGATTTTTTGATAATTAATTAGAGGTCAAATTATTGTAATATGTCAAGAAATTTTTACTATTTGCATTAAACCCAAATATATTACAGGAATTCTATTTTTAGTTTAATCTCTCTAGATGCAAATAATAATGTCTAAAACATGACAATATATTTCTCTGAGATAAAAATAGTCTAGATGGAATGATGACATTTGTAAAACACATTCATGATCATGCTTCTACTCTTTAATTTTGGTTCTTGTGGTACAACATTTTGGTTCTTGTGATACAACATTTTGGTTCTTGTACAACATTTTGGTCTGTGACTTGGATAAAGATAGAAGGTGTGCTTATCAAATTTATGGAATATGTAAATTATGTAACAGAATGAAAATTTACAATTTCCTCAAACTAGAAGGAAGTGCTAGTGTAACTAGATGAAAATTAACAAGGATATACAAAGAGTTCTGTACTTGGCCACAATAATGAACTGCAAGAGAAAGAATAAGGAAGATTTAGCTGGATTCAGCAAAAAAAGATTTTAGGGTTTTTAATGCACTAGTAACTCAGTGTAAGTTGACAGTTTGATATGACTATTAAAAAGGCAATTGCAATTGTTGGCTACTTTCATATAAATATATTACTTAGGTCAGTATTTTTAAAGTGTGACAAATGGCATCAAAATCACCTGGAAGCTTTTTATGTTTGTTTGTTTTTTGTCTTTTACAGTATTGAGAAATAATTGGCATACATCACTATATACGTTTAAGATGTAGAGCATGAGGTTTGATTTACATATATTGTGAAATGATTAACAAAATAGGCTTGGCTCATGTCATCTTCTCATATAGATACAATATAAAGAAAAGAAAGAAAAAAGAAAACAGGAAAAAAAAATTTCTCCTTGAGATGAGAACTTAAAGAATTTACTCTCTGGGACTTCCCTGGTGGTACAGTGGTTAAGAATCCACCTGCCAATGCAAGGGACACAGGTTCGAGCCCTGGTCCAGGAAAATGCCACGCAGCAACTAAGCCCATGCACCACAACTACTGAGCCTGCGCTCTAGAGCTTGTGAGCCACAACTACTGAGCCTGCATGCCTAGAGCCTGTGCTCTGCAACAAGAGAAGCCACCACAATGAGAAGCCCGCACACTGCAACAAAGTTGCCCCCACTCACCGCAACTAGAGAAAGCCTGCGTGCAGCAACGAAGACCCAATGCAGCCAAAAGTAAATAAATTTAATTTTTTAAAAAAGTAATTTACTCTCTCAACCACTTTCCTATAAATCATAGGGCAGTGTTAGTTAGCTACAGTCATCATGTTGTACATTACATCCCTAGCACTTACTTATCTCATCACTAGAAGTTTGTACCTTTTGACCATCTTCCTCTCTTTTTTTAAAATGAGTTGTTTTTAAGATTTCACATAAAAGTGAGATCATACAGTATTTGTCTTTCTCTGACTTATTTCACTTAGCATATGCCTTTAGGTTCCATCCATGTGGTCACAAATGGTGAAATGTCTTCATTTTTTATGGCTAAATAATATTCCATGGGATACGTGTGTGTGTGTGTGTGTGTGTGTGTATACACACATACATATATATGCCTCAACTTCTTTATCCATTAATCCATAGATGAACACTTAGGTTGTTTCCATATCTTGGCTGTTGTAAATAATGCTTCTGTGAACCTAGGGATACAGATATATTTTCAAGTTAGTGTTTTTGTTTCCTTTGTATATATTCTGAGAAGCAGAATTGCTGGATCATATATATGGTAGTTCTATTTTTAATTTTTTGAGGATCTTCCATACTGTTCTCCATAGTGGCTGCACAATCTTACAATCCCATCATCTGTGCACAGGGTCCCCTTTTCTCCATATCCTCACCAACACTTGATATTTGTTGTCTTTTTGACACTAGTCGTTCTTATACATGTGGGATAACTTCTCATGGTTTTGATTAACGTATCCCTGATGGTTAGTGATGTTGAGCATCTTTCCATGTATCTGTTGGATTTGTACATCTTCTTTGGAGAAATGTTTATCAGGTACTTTGCCCATTTATTAATTTTTTAAAAAATTGAGTTGTATTAGTTCTTTGTTTATTTTGGATATCCACCCTGTTTTAGATATATAGTTTGCAAATATTTTTTCCCATTCTATAGGTTGCCTTTTCAGTTTGTTGGTGGATTCTTTTGCACTGCAGATGCTTTTTAGTTTGATGTAGTCCCACTTATTTATTTTTGATTTTTGTTGCTTGTGCATTAGATGTCATGTCCAAAAAATCACTATCAAAACCCATGTAAAGGATTTTTATTCCTATGTTTCCTTCTAGAAGTTTCATGATTTCAGATCTTACATTTAAGTCCTTAATTCATGTTATTTAATTTTTGTGAGTGGTGTTAAGATATGGGTCCAGTTTCATTCTTTTACATGTGAATATCCAGCTATCTTAGCACAATTTATTGAAAAGAACTTCTTTTCTCTATTAAGTATTCTCAGCTCCCTTGTCAAATATTAGTTGACTATATAAGCTTGGTCTTATTTCTGGGCTCTCAATTCTGTTTCTTTTGTCTATCGTCTGTTTTTATGCCAGTACTATACTATTTTGATTACTATAGTTTTATAGTTTAGCTTGCCTCCTTATTTGTTCTTTCTCTGGATTTCTTTGGCTGTTTGGGGTATTTTGTGGTTCCATATAAATTTCAGGAGTGCTTTTTCTACTTCTGTAAGAAAGGCCATTGAAATCTTGATAGGGATTGATTGTATTGAATCTGTAGATGGCTTTTGTTAGTATTGACATTTTAAAAATATTTATTCTTCCAATCCATGAATATGGGATACTTATCCATTATTTGTTTTTTCTTCAATTTCTTTCATCAGTGTCTAATAGTTTATAGAGTACTTTAACCTCTTTAATTGAATTTATTCCTAAGTGTTTTACTGTTTTTGCTGCTATTGTAAATGAGATTGATTTCCTTATTACTTTTTCTGAGATTTAGTGTATAGAAATGCTACTTATTAAATCTATTCTTTATTGATATATTAAAAGTTCAGTTATGCTTGTTCAGCTTAATAAACTGGATTGGTTATATTTCCCAAACAGTTTAAAAAGAATTCTCTACATAGAGAAAAAGAAAAATTTTCAATTCAGATATAAACTACTATCTTAAAATTAAAATTAAGTAGAATTTAGATGTGAACATGAAGAGAAATGGAACCAAAAATATGTGAAAACACATTTTTATGATATTAAACTAATGTTTTCTCTTCAAAAATTTCCATTGAAAATAAGGAAGGGTGAGTTTGTGTCTTTTGTAAAAACTTATTATATGATTTATTAAATTGTATTAAGCTCCTGCAAGAAATGACACATATGAGATGACTTTTTATTTGATTTTTTTCTTTTTTTTTTTGACATCTTTACTGGAGTATAATTGGTTTACAATTGGGTGTTAGTTTCTGCTTTATAATGAAGTGAATCAGTTACACATGTACATATATCCCCATATCTCTTCCCTCTTGTATCTCCCTCCCTCCCATCCTCCCTATCCCACCCTTTTAGGTGGTCACAAAGCACCAAGCTGATATCCCTGTGCTATGTGGTTGCTTCCCACTAGCTATCTATTTTACATTTGGTAGTGTATATATGTCATGCCACTCTCTCACTTTGTGCCAGTTTAAACTTTCCCCTCTCTGTATCCTCAATTCCATTCTCTAGTAGGTTTGTATCTTTATTCCTGTCTTGCCCCTAGGCTCTACTTGACCATTTTTTGTTGTTGTTGTTTAGATTCCATATTTATGTGTTAGCATACGGTATTTGTTTTTCTCTTTTTGACTTACTTCACTCTGTATGACACTCTAGGTCCATCCACATCACTACAAATAATTCAATTTTGTTTCTTTTTATCGCTGAGGAATATTCCATTGTATATATGTGCCACATCTTCTTTATCCATTCATCTGTTGATGGACACTTAGGTTGCTTCCATGTCCTGGCTATTGTAATTAGAGCTGCAGTGAACATTGGGGTACATGACTCTCTTTGAATTTTGTTTTTCTCAGAGTATATGCCCAGTAGTCGGATTGCTGGGTCTTAAGGTAGCTCTATTTTTAGTTTTTTAAGGAACCTCCATAATGTTCTCCATAGTGGCTGTATCAATTTACATTTCCACCAAGAGTGCAAGAGGGTTCCCTTTTCTCCACACACTCTCAGCATTTATTGTTTGTAGGTTTTTTGATGATGGCCATTCTGATTGGTGTGAGATGATATCTCATTGTAGTTCTGATTTGCATTTCTGTAATGATTAATGATGTTGAGCATTCTTTCATGTGTTTGTTGGCAATCTGTATATCTTCTTTGGAGAAATGTCTATTTAGGTCTTCTGCCCATTGTTGGATTGTGGGTTTTTTTTTTTTTTTTTTATTGAGCTGAATGAGCTGCTTGTAAATTTTGGAGATTAATCCTTTGTCAGTGGCTTCATTTGCAAATATTTTCTCCCATTCTGAGGGTTGTCTTTTTGTCTTGTTTATGGTTTCCTTTGCTCTGCAAAAGCCTATAAGTTTCATTTGGTCCCATTTGTTTATTTTTGTTTTTATTTCCATTTCTCTAGAGGGTGGGTCAAAAAGGATCTTGCTGTGATTTATGTCATAGAGTGTTCTGCCTATGTTTTTCTCTAAGAGTTTGATAGTGTCTGGTCTTACATTTAGGTCTTTAATTCATTTTGAGTTTATTTTTGTGTATGGTGTTAGGGAGTGTTCTAATTTCATTGTTTTACATGTAGCTGTTCAGTATTCCCAGCACCACTTATGGAAGAGGTTGCCTTTTTTCCACTGTATATTCTTGCCTCCTTTATCAAAGATAAGCTGACCATAGGTGCTTGGGTTTATCTCTGGGCTTTCTATCCTGTTGCATTGATCTATAGTTCTGTTTTTGTGCCAGTACCATACTGTCTTGATTAAAGTAGCTTTGTAGTAGAGTCTGAAGTCAGGGAGCCCGATTCCACCAGTTCTGTTTTTCTTTCTCAAGATTGCTTTGGCTATTCGGGGTCTTTTGTGTTTCCATACAAATTGTGAAAAAATTTTTCCTAGTTCTGTGAAAAATACCCTTGGTAGTTTGATAGGGATTGTATTGAATCTGTAGATTGCTTTGGGTAGTATAATCTTTTTCACAATGTTGATTCTTCCAATCCAAGAACATTGTATATCCCTCCATCTGTTGGTATCATCTTTAATTACTTTTATCAGCTTCTTATAATTTTCTGCATACAGGTCGTTTGTCACCTTAGGTATGTTTATTACTAGATATTTTATTCTTTTTGTTGCAATCGTAAATAGGAGTGATTTCTTAATTTCACTTTCAGATTTTTCATCATTAGTGTATAGGAATGCAAGAGATTTCTGTGCATTAATTTTGTATCCTGCTACTATACAAAATTCATTTATTAGCTCTAGTAGTTTTCTGGTAGCATCTTTAGGAATCTCAATGTATAGTATCATGTCATCTGCAAACAGTGAGAGTTTTAATTCTTCTTTTCCAATTTGGATTCCTTTATTTCTTTTTCTTCTCTGATTTCTGTAGCTAAAACTTCCAAAACTATGTTGAATAATACTGGTGAGAGTGGGTAACCCTGTCTTGTTCCTGATCGTAGTGGAGATGGTTTCAGTTTTTCACCATTGAGGATGATGTTGGCTTTGTGTTTGTCATATATGGCCTTTATTATGTTGAGGAAAGTTCCCTCTATGCCTGCTTTCTGGAGGGTTCTTATCATAAATGGGTATTGAATTTTGTCAAAAGCTTTTTCTGCATCTATTGAGATGATCATATGGTTTTTCTCCTTCAATTTGTTAATATGGTGTATCACGTTGATTGATTTGTGTACATTGAAGAATCCTTGCATTCCTGGGATAAACCCCAACTGATCATGGTGTATGATCCTTTTAATGTGCTGTTGGATTCTGTTTGCTAGTATCTGGTTGAGGACTTTTGCATCTATGTCCATCAGTGGTATTGGCCTGTAGTTTCCTTTCTTTGTGACATCTTTGTCTGGTTTTGGTATCAGGGTGACAGTGGCCCCGTAGAATGTGTTTGGGAATGTTCCTCCCTTTGCTATATTTTCGAAGAGCTTGAGAAGTATAGGTGTTAGCTCTTCTCTAAATGTTTGATAGAATTCACCTGTAAAGCCATCTGGTCCTGGGCTTTTGTTTTTTGGAAGATTTTTTTTTTCTTTCCTTTTTTTTTTTTTTTTTTTTTTTTTTTTGCGGTACACGGGCCTCACTGTTGTGGCCTCTCCCATTGCGGAGCACAGGTTCTGGATGTGCAGGCTCAGCAGCCATGGCTCACGGGCCCAGCCGCTCCACGGCATGTGGGATCTTCCTGGACTGGGGCATGAACCCATGTCTCCTGCATCGACAGGCAGACTCTCAACCACTGCACCACCAGGGAAGCCCTGGAAGACTTTTAATCACAGTTTCAATTACAGTGCTTATGACTGGTCTGTTTATATATTCTATTTCTTCCTGGTTCAATCTCAGAATGTTGTGCTTTTCTAAGAATTTGTCCATTTCTTCCAGATTGTCCAGTTTACTGGCATATAGTTCCTTGTAGTAATCTCTCATGATCCTTTGTATTTCTGCAGTGTCAGTTGATACTTCTCCTTTTTCATTTCTAATTCTATTGATTTGAGTCTTCTCGCTTTTTTTCTTGATGAGCCTGGCTAAAAGTGTGTCAATTTTGTTTATCTTCTCAAAGAACCAGTTTTTAGTTTTATTTATCTTTGCTATTGTTTCCTTCATTTCTTTTTCATTTATTTCTGATCGGATCTTTATGATTTCTTTCCTTTTGATAACTTTGGGGTTTTTGGTTCTTCTTTCTCTGATTGCTTAAGTGTAAGAGTAGGTTGTTTATCTGACATCTTTCTTGTTTTTTAAGGTAGGATTGTATTGCTATAAACTTCCCTCTTAGAATTGCTTTTGCTGCATCCCATAGGTTTTGCGTCTTTGTGTTTTCATTGTCATTTTTTTCTAGGTATTTTTTGATTTCCTCTGATTTCTTCAGTGATCTCTTGGTTATTAAGTAGTGTATCATTTAGCCTCCATGTGTTTGTATTTTTTACAGATTTTATACTCAAATTGACATCAAGTTTCATAGCATTGTGGTTGGAAAAGATACTTGATATGATTTCCATTTTCTTAAATTTACCAAGGCTGGATTTGTGACCCAAGATATGATCTATCTTGCAGAATGTTCCATACGCAATGTCCCAGGAAAGTGTATTCTGTTTTTGGGTGGAATGTCCTATAAATATCAATTACGTCCATCTTGTTTAATGTATCATTTACAGCTCTTGTTTCTTTATTTATTTTCATTTTGGATGATCTGTCCATTGGTGAAAGTGGGGTGTTAAAGTCCCCTACTATGATTGTGTTACTGTCCATTTTCCCTTTTATGCTTGTTAGTATTTGCATTATATATTGAGGTGCTCCTATGTTAGGTGCATAAATATTTACAATTGTTATATCTTCTTGGATTGATCTCTTCAGCATTATGTAGTGTCCTTTTCTGTCTCTTGTAATAGTCTCTGTTTTACAGTCTATTTTGTCTGATATGAGAATTCCTACTCCAGCTTTCTTTTGATTTCCATTTGCATGAAATATCTTTTTCCATCCTCTCACTTTCAGTCTGTATGTGTCCCTAGGTCTGAAGTAGGTCTCTTGTAGACAGCATATATATTGATCTTGTTTTTGTATCCTTTCAGCCAGTCTATATCTTTTGGTTTGAGCATTTAATCCTTATACATTTAAGGTAATTATCAATATCTGTTCCTGTTACCATTTTCTTAACTGTTTGGGGTTTGTTATTGTAGGTCTTTTCCTTCTCTTGTGTTTCCTGCCTAGAGAAGTTCCTTTAGCATTTGTTGTAAAGCTGGTTTGGTGGTGCTGAATTCTCTTAGCTTTTGCTTCTCTCTAAAGGTTTTAATTTCTCCCTCAAATCTGAATGAGGTCCTTGCTGCATAGATTAATCTTGGTTGTAGGTTTTTTCCCCTTCATCACTTTAAATATGTGCTGCCACTCCCTTCTGTCTTGCAGAGTTTCTGCTGAAAGATCAGCTGTTAACCTTATAAGGATTCCGTTGTGTATTATTTGTTGTTTTTCCCTGGCTGCTTTTAATATTTTTTCTTTGTATTTAATTTTTGATAGTTTGATTAATATGTGTCTTGGCGTGTTTCTCCTTGGATTTATCCTGTATGGGACTCTGTGCTTCTTGGACTTGATTAACTATTTCCTTTCCCATATTAGGGAAATTTTCAACTATAATCTCTTCAAATATTTTCTCAGTCCCTTTCTTTTTCTCTTCTTCTTGTGGGACCCCTATAAATCGAATGTTGGTGTGGTTAATGTCCCAGTCTCTGAGACTGTCCTCAGTTCTTTTCATTCTTTTTTCTTCTGCTCTGCAGTAGTTATTTCCACTATTTTATCTTTCAGGTCACTTATCCATTCTTCTGCCTCAGTTATTCTGCTATTGATCCCTTCTAGAGAATTTTTAATTTCATTTATTGTGTTGTTCATCACTGTTTGCTCTTTAGTTCTTCTATGTCCTTGTTAAACATTTCTTGTATTTTCTCCATTCTATTTCCAAGATTTTGGATCATCTTTACTATCATTACTCTGAATTCTTTTTCAGGTAGACTGCCTATTTCCTCTTCATTTGTTTGGTCTGGTGGGTTTTTACCTTGCTCCTTCATCTGCTGTGTGTTTCTCTGTCTTCTCATTTTGCTTAACTTACTGTGTTTGGGGTCTCCTTTTCACAGGCTTCAGGTTCGTAGTTCCCATTGTTTTTGGTGTCTGTCCCCAGTGGCTAAGGTTGGTTCAGTGAGTTGTGTAGTCTTCCTGGTAGAGGAGACTAGTGACTGTTCTGGCGGATGAGCCTGGATCTTGTCTTTCTGGTGGGTAGGTCCACATCTGGTGGTGTGTTTTGGGGTGTCTGTGGCCTTATTATTATTTTAGGCAGCCTCTCTGCTAATGGGTGGGGTTGTGTTCCTGTCTTGCTAGTTGTTTGGCATAGGGTGTCCAGCACTGTAGCTTGCTGGTCGTTGAGTGGAGCTGGATCTTGGCATTGACATGGAGATCTCTGGGAGGTGTTTTGTGGACCAATGTTCTGAACTTGGCTCTCGCACCTCACAGGCACAGCCCTGATGCCTGGCTGGAGCACCAAGAGGCTGTCATACACATGTCTCAGAATGAAAGGAAAAAAAAGAAAGCAAGAAGAAAGAAAGCAAGAAGAATATAAAATTAAATGTTATTAAAATAAAAAATAATTATTAAGAAAAATTTTGAAATGTAGTTTAAAAAAAAGCAAAAAAGAACCAAAAAAAAATGTGGAGAGCAACCAAACCAAAAAACTAATCCTCCACCAATGGTAACAAGCACTAAAAACTATACTAAAAAAAAACACCAAAAACAAATAGGCAGACAGAACCCTTGGACAAATGTTAAAGCAAAGCTATGCAGACAAAATCACACACAGAAGCATACACAACACAGTCACAAAAAGAGAAAAAGGGAAAAATACATATTTATTTGTTGCTCCCAAAGTCCTCCTCCTCAATTTAGGATGATTCATTGTGTCTTCAAGTATTCCACAGATGCAGGGTACATCAAGTTGATTGTGGAGATTTAATCCACTGCTCCTGAGGCTGCATGGAGAGATTTCCCTTTCTCTTTTTTGTCCACACAGTTCCTGGGGTTCAGCTTTGGATTTGGCCCGCCTCTGCATGTAAGTCACCTGAGGGCATCTATTCTTCGCTCAGACAGGAAAGGGTTAAAGGAGCAGCTGATTCGGGGGCTCTGGCTCACTCAAGCCGGGGGGCGAGGTAGGGGTTTGGAATATGGGGGAGCCTGTGTCCGCAGAGGCCAACGTGACATTGCAGCAGCCTGAGGTGTGCCATGTGTTCTCCCAGGGAATTTGTCCCTGGATCACCGGACCCTGGTGGTGGCGGGCTGCACAGGCTCCCGGGAGGGGAGGTGTGGATAGTGACCTGTGCTCGCACACAGTCTTCTTGGTGGCTGCAGCAGCAGCCTTAGCATCTCATGCCCGTCTCTGTTGTCCGCACTGATACCAAGGCTTGTGCCTGTCTCTGGAGCTACTTTAAGTGGCACTCTTAATCTCCTCTCCTGGTGCACCAGGAAACAAAGAGGCAAGAAAAATTCTGGTGCCTCTTCGGCATCTCCAGACTTTTTCTGGGACTCCCTCCTGGCCAGCTGTGGTGCACTAGCCCCCTTCAGGCTGTGTTCATGAAGCCAACCCTGGTCCTCTCCATGGAATCTGACCTCCGAAGCCGGAGCCTCAGCTCCCAGCCCACACCTGCCCCGGCCGGTGAGCAGACAAACCTCTCAGGCTGGTGAGTGCTGGTTGGCACCGATCCTTTGTGCAGGAATCTCTCCGCTTTGCCCTCTACACTCCTGTTGCTGCACTCTCCTCCATGGCTCTGAAGCTTCCCCCCCTCCCACCCCCCGTCTCCACCAGTGAAGGGTTCCTAGTGTGTGGAAATCTTTCCTCCTTCACAGCTCCCTTCCAGAGGTGCAGGTCCAGTCCCTATTCTTTTGTCGCTGATTTTACTTTTTTCTTTTGCCCTACCCAGGTACATGGGGAGTTTCTTGCCTCTTGGCAGGTCTGAGGTCTTCTGCCAGCGTTCAGTAAGTGTGCTGTAGGAGTTGTTCCACAGGTATCTGTATTTCTGATGTATTTGTGGGGAGGAAGGTGACCTCCACGTCTCACTCCTCTGCCATCTTGAAGCTCCCTCTGAATTTTTGTTATGCTAGGGTTCATCAAGCTGTTTCATCCTTATTGTTATAGTTAATGATATATCAAAATTCTATTTCTGGTACCAATTTATGCTGTGTTGGCAACTGGAGAATGAAACAGCAATGTAGAGAACAGGCAAAATTGATTTTTATCCATCTTCTTTGAATTCCAGTAAATGTTTGCCAAATGTGCTTTTCTGTTTCAACCAAACTAAATATTAGTGTTATTTCTCTCGACTATTAATTATTTTATTTCTATGAGTCAAGAATTTCTTAAAGCACAACAGTGCTTTTCATTTGCTAATTTTGTACACTGCAACTTTACTGAATTCATTGATTCAGTTATACTTATACATGTATCTATTCTTTTCCCCTTTAGGTTGTTACATAATATTGAACCCACAGTTTAGTTTTTGTATTTTTCAAGTTAGGATTTCAGTCTGTATTTTTTTTATTGGAGTATAACTGCTTTACAATGTTGTGTTCGTTTCTGCTGTACAATGAAGTGCATCAGCTCTATGTATACATATATCCCCTCCCCATTGGCCCTCCCTCCCATCCCCCCACCCATCACTACTATTTCCTTGTCTAAACGAGAAATGTTTTGTTCCTGCACTGTTTTCCTACTTTCATTTATTTGCCCGTCTCTAAACTTCCTTAAGAGGATTATTCTGAATTATTTGTCTGATAGTTCATAGATCTTCATTTCTTTAGAGTTTATTGGAACTTCAGTAGTTTCCTCTGGAGGTGTCATATTTACCTGATTTTTCATGGTCTTTGATTCCTTAATTTAGCATCTGTGCATTTGAGTAATCTGGCTCCTTTTCCAGATTGTACAGGTTGCTTTGGCAGAGACAGTGCTTCACCAGTCATCTCAGTTTGGATTTCTGGGTGTGTCTGCTGGTAATCTCCTTAAGCAGGTGGGATCTGTTATTATGGTCTATTTTGGGGCAAGGCAACTGAGCTTTGAGGATTGGGCTTGATGTGAGGTGCCACTGGCTGAGAGCAGTTGGATAGGACTACTCACTGGTTTCCTACCCAGGTGAGGCTGTAGGATGGACTCTGCAGTTGCCTGAATTCTCTGGTCAGTCTTACTAGAAGGTCAGGAATGGATACTATTTTCAATAATTGATGGGGCTATGAATTAGTTTCACTGCCCTAGTAGGGCAGCAGGATGGGACCCAGGGCATGTATAGCTTATTGTTTAGGGACCCAAATAAGGCCAAAATATGCACTGAATTACCTAGTCAGGTGAGGCCACTAGCTTTGCTCTGCAGATGGGGGAAGCCAACGGCTGTGCTGTCTGTTCAAGTGCCACTGTACATAGGCTACTGAATGGGCTCTGCACTTTCTTATATGCTCTGGTTAGGTTCCCTGGTAGGACAGGCTGAAGGACCATGAATTAGATTCCTTGCCAGGACACAGTGGGAGAAGCAGCTCTAAAGCTAGTAAAGCTCTTCATTTGTTGTCTTAACTCAAGCCAACCAACACCCCAAGTTTCCTGACAGAGCAGGACCAATGGCTTTGTTCTGCAAAGCCAGCTCTGCCCACCTGCCTCTTGGCTCAAGTGTCACTGGGCTGCACAATTTCCAGGAGTTGTCTCCAGCTCTTCTGGTCGGGTGGGATCAGAAGATACTATCCACAGTGGGTGGAACTATATCTCAGCTCCTTTGCCTGGGTGGGAGGGGGAGGCTATTCTCAATAAAATGAAATATTTTTAAGCTTTTATTTTATTTTTTTCCCTAGCTTTTCTATTGATGGAGAATAGAAAAATATGTCACAAAGAAAGAAAACTACAGGCCAATATCACTGATGAACATAGATGCAAAAATCCTCAACAAAATACTACCAAACAGAATCCAACAGCACATTAAAAGGATCATACACCATGATCAAGTGGGGTTTATCCCAGGAATGCAAGGATTTTTCACTATATGCAAATCAATCAACGTGATACACCATATTAACAAACTGAAGGAGAAAAACCATATGATCATCTCAATAGATGCAGAAAAAGCTTTCAACAAAATTCAACACCTATTTATGATAAAAACCTTCCAGAAAGTAGGCATAGAGGGAACTTACCTCAACATAATAAGCCCATATATGACAAACCCCCAGCCAACATCGTTCTCAATGGTGAAAAACTGAAACCATTTCCACTAAGATCAAGAACAAGACAAGATTGTCTACTCTCACCACTATTATTCAACATAGTTTTGGAAGTTTTAGCCACAGCAATCAGAGCAGAAAAAAAGTAAAAGGAATCCAAACTGGAAAAGAAGTAAAGCTGTCACTGTTTGCAGGTGGCATGATACTATACATAGAGAATTCTAAAGGTGCTACCAAAAGACTACTAGAGCTAATCAATGAATTTGGTGAAGTAGCAGGATACAAAATTAATGCACAGAAATCTCTTGCTTTCCTATACACTAATGAAAAATGCACCATTTTTAACTGGAAGTTTCCAATCCAGTCCTTAGACAACAGTTACCCTCCCAGCAGTGCTGTTGGGATGGAGGAAGAAAAAACATAATGGCTGTCACATTACCAAGAACCATAATTATCACATTATATAACCAATATTGTCACATTATCAATAACCATAATTATCACATTACATAACCAATATTATCACATTACCAAGAACAATTTATAGTGACTGGTAATCTATTCTGGTTATATAAGCACAGAGTGGGTTTAAAATTTGGTATTTTCCAATGCTCAAAATTAGAATTCCTCCCACATTAGTTACTTAATATGGATAACTTCAGCTGATCTTAAGAAACTCAAGGCATAGATGTGCATCTTCTTAAAGCATTCTTAGCTAACTTAAGAAAAAAAGTAATCACATAAAACAATCTAAATTTTATTTTTTATGCTTGTATTCTTAACAAATTAGTCTCTCATTTGTGCTTCAAAATTTTCCCATCTTGAACTGTTCTCCTTAATTAACCAGCTCAATGTTATTTGCCTAGACTGGTATGCTGTGTTTATGTCTCACCTGCCCTAAATGCTGAAGGTATTTGTCTTATATTACATATAATAAAGAAAGCACTAATTCATAGACCTAGGACCTCAAATAGTAAAAGCAAGCCTAATAAAAATCAGGTTTACAGCTCAAAGTCATATTGATGAATTATATTCTTACCTTTTCTTAATTTCAGATAAAGAAGAAGAGTTATGAGAGACTATTATTTGTACACTCTCCCTGGCAATAAGCGGAAAGGCCTAGAAGGCAGAGGACATGGAAATACGAAGAGAACCAATACATAATTTGTGAGCCCAGAGATTTTAAAACCCAATCACAAGCCTAGTTTTATAGACTCTCATTCTTTATCTTAGAACAGAGAATCAATGAGATTATTTTATTTTGCTGCTTGTTGCTGTTGTTGTGAGAAGGGCCTTATTTGTTTTGATGTGTTACTGTTTCTATCCATCAAAGTCAATGTTCCCTAAGTTCAAACTGACATATGATATACAAATCAAGGAATGTGATTGATCCCTCTCCTCCTCCCACCCACACAAATACTGATAATACATTTTTTTCTCTTTCATCTGTGTGTTATATATCAGGCTTAGTGTAAGCTCTCTGCATTCATACGTGAGCCATGATTAACGTATGCATGTCATGTATAAATATTTTGCCCAGAAGAAATACCATTTCCATAGAGATTTGGTTCAATGCTTCTGAATGTGTCTGATGACTAAAGTTCATCTTCAGTGAATAATATATTATGCAAGGTAAACTTTAGCTTTACTGAAAAGTCCCCTACTTGTATAATCTACCTGAGGCAACATAGAAGAAAAGTTAATGAATCATTAATAAGGAGTCCTGATTTTGTCCTATATTTTATTTCTTTAATCCTGGATTTCAAAGTTAGTTAACTATTAGAAAAATTAAAGAGGAAATTGTTACACAGAAGCAGAATTGAAAATTATACCTTTAGGTTTTACAAACTGTGTCAACATTCTCAGAATGTTATCATCAGAGAATCCAGGGTCACCCTCCAGCTGGCTTGTCCTCATCATCATTATCATTAGGGAATTCCCTCCATCAATCATATTGTAACCTCATTTGTTGAAAACCTACTGTGTGTGAACATTATGCCAGGTGCTGCAGTTATGGCTGTGAATAAGATCGCCATAATCTCAGCCCTCATGGAGTTTACATTCCAGCAGGAAAGTCATATTATCAAAATAATCACTTGAGTGCCTATTCAGGTATTTTCAGTTCTATGAAGGGTACCAGGCAAGCACATGAAGAGAAGAACTGATGCATTTAAGATGTCAGAGAGGGCTTCCCTGGTGGCGCAGTGGTTGAGAGTCCGCCTGCCGATGCAGGGGACACGGGTTCGTGCCCCGGTCTGGGAAGATCCCACGTGCCGCAGAGCGGCTGGGCCCGTGAGCCATGGCCGCTGAGCCTGCGCATCCAGAGCCTGTGCTCCACAACGGGAGAGGCCACAACAGTGAGAGGCTCGCGTACCACACACACACACAAAAAAAACCAAAAAAAAAAAGATGTCAGAGAGCTTCTTTGAGACAGTGATATCTGAGCTCTGCTACGAATTATAAAGAGTCAATCAGATAGATAGCCTCACAAACCTTCAGTCAGGAAGGATGACGGCAAGTTCAAAGAGCAGAAGAAAAGCCAGAGTGTCTAAAGTTGGAGAAAGCCCTGAAAGAAGTTGATAAGTATCAACTGGTCTCATAGGCTCTGATAAAGATTTTTCTTAATACTCCAAAAAAAAGAGACTCTTATTCTGATATGTGTAAAAAAAATATAGGTGGCATTGCTTCTGCCATTTAGACAAGAGTTGTAGTCAACATCTCCTTACCACTAAATGCCAGCATAATAAAATTATTTCTGATAACATCATCTTACATGGGCCTCATGATTGCAGTCATTTAATGAATTCCTTGCAACACCTAATAGAAATAAACTTTAGCAAGTAATTATTTGTTCACTGTCCAAAACAAGAAACCTGTTTGCAGTACTTATGACTTGAGAGGCCAACGTCATGAAGATTAACATATATGTCCAGAATTGGGATCTGAGGACAGTCAGAACTGACCTGTAGTCCAAATTTGAACAGCGGGAACGACTTTCTAAATCACTCTTTAATGAGAACTATTTGATAAAAGGGAGGCCATTCATTCTCATTAAGAAAAATGGGGTAGAGGAAAGCACCAGGATATAATGATAGTGCGACAGCGCACAGTGAAAACGGGAAGTGGAAATAGGCAAGATAGGCATGACCAGGTGGAGAGAGAGAAAGCTTCAAAAGCACAATTTCACTAACGTAATAAGGGACTCATGGGATCAGGCTATACAATGGCTTAGAAGAGATAAAAGCTGACTTTTTTTAAGGAGATGATAAGAAAGAAGCAACGTCTCTGAATCTTAGTGACAACTCAGAGCCTAAAGGTGAGACAAGAACATCAGTACAGTGACAAGTACCATCTTTGCAAGGATTTTAAAGATCATGGTCATCAGCCAGGTTCAGTTTCCTGAGTTGATTTAATAAAGTCAAAGCCCCCCACCCCAGTGTTTCAATGGATGCTGCTCTCTTGAGGGCACATGGAGGCTGATGCAAGTAATAAGGATCCTCTTACACATTCATGGTTCTTAAATGTTCACAAAGCACTTTTATCTATATTATTTTTTTTGATAAGCGTTTCCATCCCTCATGGGTATAGATGAAGAGAGGCAGACCTGTTTGCTTATGTTTCTGATATGTAAGAAACCAAAAAAACACAAAGAAATCAGCTAAAAATGTTGTCCACATTCAGCTGTGTATTTTTCTATGCCCTATTGTCTTTAGATTTCCTTTCAAAGAATCATGAGCATAATACTTGGGGTGGAAAATTATTTGTTGTTAAGGAAAGCAAAACAGAGTTTAAGCAGGTATTTTTATTCCATATTTTGATTATTTTTTCTTCACACAATTCTATTCTGGTGTTTTGTTTGCTTTGCCCAGATGGCAAATGTGCCATTAAGTTTATTCAGCCTGAATTGATTATCTTTTTATAGTAAAAGAAAATCCCCTCCTTTTGACAAGTAAGATGTTTGTGCGGTATTTATGAATAAATAGAGGCAGCTGTTATAAGCAGCATTATTAATAGCATTGCTTGAAACATCTCATCGGAAAAGAAATCCACTCTTCAATATAATGTAAGCTCTTGGTGTCCCAGAGTTTATTAAAGAGTGAAAACCACAGACCTGTTATCCACACCACAGCGTAATAAGAAAAATATCACACTTTCTATAAAAGAGGCACTCAATTCGAACTGCAGACATAGGGCAGTACTCTTTGAAGTGGTTATTGTCTTTGCTGGTCACTTGGGCCTGATTTTTCAGTGCTTCACAGGTTAACAGTGTGGGGCTCACCCAAGAGGCTCTCCTTGGAAACAGAAAGTTAACAGCAGCCCCAGACTTCATTTAAATGGTCACAGTGATGCTATTTCCTGCTTTTCAGTTGAATGGCTTCTTGATGGGTGATATGGTCATCGTAAAAAGGATTTTTCCCTCTACAATGACCATTTATAATTTTTCCCTTCTACTCAGTAAGACTGAGTAGGTTTGCAAAGCCTAAGAACCCTTTCTCCTCACAGGTCTTCTGAGTTCTATGCCAGAAAAGGTAAGACAAAGTATAACCCTTTATCACCACAATGAGATCATAACTCTCCAAGGCATCTGACTGGGCTTTAGAATTTCCCTATTGGAAGGAACTTGCTTTCCCAGGAAGCCATACTTTTTTCTCAGCAGAGCCAACTTGTCCCTAAGGATTCATTTCATTTCTTAGTCATCTTTGTTTTATCTTCAACAACAAACATCAACTGTGCTCAAGGGAATGAATATTTGCAAGCAGTGTACGGAGGACCAGGTATAGAAGCCCCAGGTATAGGCCTCGAGTGGGTGCATTGTCTTTAGAGAACTGAGAAACAGTAATCAAACTGAAAGTCTGTCTGCCTTTATGATCACGATGTGCAGGTGATTCTAAACAATGCCAGTGGTAGAATACCCTTCCTTGAAAAAAAAGCTTATTTGTAAGTCTATGTCTTAAACAATTGTTTAGGTTATAATTTTTAATAATATGTATGTAATCTGCAAATTAGCTCATATTTACTACTTATCCTTTAATAAGCATTGCATTGCATTTTACATGGAAGTTAGTTTGAAGACCTCAGTTCCATGGCTGGCCACCAACCCTAGTGGATTCAGTTGACCCTGACTTCTAAAGAGTTCAGCCTTTTTCACACAGTTGGTGCTTTCACTGCTCTGGCCTTGCATGATTATTCTTTAAATAGATTGAAATAAATAATGGTAACACAGTGATTGGAAAGATTAAGAAACCATACCTTAACTCAATTTTGATTTGTGTCTAACATTTAAAACTAAACAAGAGAGCAAACCATGAGATGTAATAGTTTAGCAAATTCAGATTTTAGTTCATTCATGAAACTTTACCGAATGTAGATTTAAATTAATTAAGTAGTTGTAGTTTTTTTCTCCAGACCCTTAGAGGTACTTAAACTTATTTATAATATTTTTGTGAAAATAGCAACTGGTTCATAATTATTCTGAATTTTGTAAAGAAATTTATGTGAGCAATCCATACCAACATGAAATTACCTTGACAGTGAATCCTCTTCTAGGGGCACTGGTGGTGAGTAAGAGAGAGAAAACTATTAGCAAAATTCAAAACCAACAAGGATTTTTTTTAACAGAGAAGAGAAAGGCACCAGTAAAAGCAAAGTAAGACTAGACAAAGGCACTAATAAAGACTTGGGCAAGACCAAAACTGTATTAAAGAAGAGAGGATGGATGATAAACTATTTTTATATAATTACTTGTCCAGAATTGGTTCTGCGTGACTTGAGAGTTACTCTGGTTAGGAAGGAAGTGGATCTCTTTAGAATAAAAACAAACTTTTCCTTGAAGTCCAAGGAAAAGGCAAAAAGGACAAAGGATTGAGTCAACACTTGATGAGTTTATGGCTTTAGAAATATTTACAAAATCTTGAAAAAGTATTGAGAACTTGGACAGCTTATTCAAACTAAAAAAATGATTTGTTTTCTTTTTGCTGCAGACTTACAGTTAATAAGACAAAAGCTGAAATATCCAGCTTTATAACCAGTTAGAGGATTACAAGGTTATTGAAATTAAGTTTTTGAAAACATAATTGAAATTATATCCAAAAGTCTAAGAACAAGATATCTGAACATCATTGTAGAAAAACATGTATATCAATATGGAAAATCTTGACTTTGGGACTGAAACTCCAAATAACTATGGATAAAGTTCATTGAGAAGAAATGAATAATGAGGGAAATAAGTGGAAACAAAATATCTAGGAAAATCCATTGTGTCCATGTTAAATGAGTTAAAGAAAATGTTCTGCCAATTTCTAGGAATGTGTATATGGCTCAGTTTATGTAATTATATTGTTGCTAATTGAAAGAGTAGACTTTTTTTCTTCTGCTATGGTTTTTCACTTTCAAACTCATTATACTGCTTTGATGTCTCTATTACCTTAAATGCCTCTCAAAGTCATATTTAAATTGGAGTCTACAGATAACCAGTTTGTCCCTGAGTGAGTTTCCAGTGATCTCTAACCCTCAGAAAATAAATCTAAGGTGTATCAGTGTGCAATACTGTTTTTCAGGAGCGGGTCCATAGTTTTCATCAGAATTAGTAGAGTGTTCCATGAATCAAAAGGTTTTAAGACTGCCTCTCTAGGAATCCCTTTTTCTCCCTATCAAGTCAAAGGGTCAGGCAGTGTTGTATCTTGTAAAACTTGCATTTGTACTTTAATGTACATCTCAGGATCTTGTTAAAATGCAAATTCTGACTCATTAGCTCCCAGGAGCTGTGATGCTGTTGGTTCATGGATCATACTTTGAGAAACAAGGGTTTGACATCAGAGAGCTTTTGCCTCTGAGCTGTTCCAGGAGACCACCGCCATTACTGAATGGACACCACCCAGAGAGACATGGAACCAGGTGTGGCCTCAGTCACCTGAGCCCTGACAAGCTGCCTAACCATGCTGAGTCTATTTTCTCATCTCTAAAAAGGCAATAATGATATTATTAGACTACCAGGATGGTTGTGAGTTAAATTAGATGCTGACTGCAGTTCTTGGTACAGAATATATACAAAATAACTTTCTTCTCTTCCCCCTTCCCCCCAACACTTTGTAGTTTCCTTTTACTCTAGTGAGGTGATTACTTAAGAGTTATCATCAACAAATCTGAGGATAACCGCAGGGTGAAAATAGATACAATATTACAGAATTTCCTTGAAAGAGTTCTATTTCAATGCCCCCAGTCTCAAGCAGAATTAGAATTCTAGTGTTTTCTACCTATAAAATTTCACCAGTAAACTGCCAAAACAAATTGTCTATTTGTTGTGGTTTTGGCTTAGCAACAGGTTGCCCTGGGGAATGCTGCCTTTAAGCCAGTTTGACCACTGCCTTCTCCCCCTATTCCAACTTCAGCACTATTTGCATCAGTTATATTGGTTAATTGTCACTTATTACAGCGAATACTGTAATATTCTCAAATTCTTATCATTTCTCTTGCTCATTTTCACGCTATTCTATCTGCTAGATTTCACCTATCTCACTGCTACTGAATGTAATTGCTTACATTATTTATGTTAATTATTGATTTAATGTATGACCCCGGTTACTCATCTTATTTTCTGTCCTTCTCAGGTTGTCAAGAATCAAATATATCTAAGTTGCATTGTATCACAAGTCCCAAGAGTCAGGTGAAGCTGGGGCTTAAATGCTTTGGAATAGGTCAAAGTTATTCTTTTTTGTAGTTAATTCACTACCCTCGCTAATGAATGATTTCATATTCTCATCATTAAGCTACAAAGGCAGGACAATTTGGTAACTACTTTTTTTATTAGCAAAGTAACAAGGTTGTGATGAACATGAAACACATTAATTTGACTTACTATCAAATTCCTACCATTGATAAAGTCTCTGAGATGGTAGTGAACAAAAGTGGTAGAAAACAAAGAATCTAATCTATAATTTTTCAATTCTTTAAGTTGCCACATAAAAAGAAACCACAGTATAAAAAATGGAGAGAAAGACTGTTGTGTTATTCTTGAAGACTATTAGGCTCAAGGTTACCAGCCAAGGATAATTCTTGTTAAATTCTTCCATTACCACCTAATCCTGTTTATGTCAAGAACACCTTTAATAGAATGTCACTTCAAATCACTGAAATACAGAGACAGGCACTGTAATTTAAATTAGCTACAAAATGAATACCCTTTCCACAGGGACCCCTGAGCTAGCAAGTACATAAGTGACAATGCATGTTGCCTCTGAGATCTCCCTAGAAGCCACAGCCATTAACTTGATGGATACCGTCCCCCCAAAAAGGTCCCTTCTTTTTTTCTGGGACATAGGTCGGAGGGTTCTCCTCCTTTCTGAAGGAGGTTTTGGGTACTTATCCAGGAAAATAATTGTGGTTTCTAGCACTATTGTTTAATTTTAGTCTCTATCTAAAGAGGGAGGATTTGACTTATCTATGCAATTCCTGAGTGTTAGTTCCGCGGTGCAGGTGTTTTGATGTTCACAAGGGACTTTGGCTATCTTCAGTGAATAGTGTAATTGCATGAGAGGAACTTTCCAAATTCTTGACTGCCCAGATGTAATTTAAGAGATCTGTACTAGCTTCTTTAATACTGCACTGGCCATAATATATACATGTATGGTCTTGTATGTGGTTGGCCATTGGCAGTTAGAGACAAAAAAATACAACAGAGTAAAATTCATTGATAGGTCCTCAAAGAAACAATGTGAAGAATAAATCTCTAAAAATGAAACCCCTTATGGGAAAATCATATGATTTTTCAGTAACTCAATTATCACATTGATAAAGCAAAGATGTAAACTGTTGACTATTACCTTTGATGACAAGAACAAACCCAATGATTGCTCTTAGCCGTAAATTGGGACAGTGGAATGGTCTTTGATTCTAGAAATAATTGACATTTATGGAAACCATTGTTAGGATGGCTAATAGAATTTATTTCATTGTCAACAAATTCCCATGGCAAATTTACCATCTGTTAGGTAACTTACCATTAGACGTACTTTGCAAATGCAAAACCACAACAGCATTTTCACTTGGTCTCCATCATGTGTAATACAGAACTTTGAGTGTCATAACTGAGTGTTCCACCTTCCAGAACTACCCGGACACCAAAGAGGATGAGATGGGGGGATTCCCTAGTGGTGCAGTGGTTGAGAGTCCGCCTGCAAATGCAGGGGACGCGGGTTCGTGCCCCGGTCCGGGAAGATCCCACATGCCTCGGAGCGGCTGGGCCCGTGAGCCATGGCCGCTGAGCCTGCGCGTCCGGAGCCTGTGCTCCGCAATGGGAGAGGCCACAACAGTGAGAGGCCCGTGTACCGCAAAAAAAAAAAAAAAAAAAAAAAAAGGATGAGATGGGAAATGGGGATGCAGAGTCACATTTCCACCTGTGTCTAATACAGTAGAGTACGGAATGGTAGTGCACTGTAAGATATATCTTTTTAAAAAAATTTGCTCTAATTTCTTATTTTGAAAAGTTTCAAATATAAAGAATCATTACAAGAATATTACAATGAATATTCACTTCCATCACCTAGATTCTCTAATTTTTTCACATTGTCATATTTGCTACATTCTCTTTTTATTTTTTGATTTCTCCTTTTTATTCTTTTCTGAATCTTAGTTGCTGATATATATCTCTTTACCCCTAAGTATTTCAACGTGTATCTCTTTTTTTCCCCATATTTTTAAACATCGTTATTGGAGTATAATTGCTTTACATTGTTGTGTAAGTTTCTGCTGTTTAACAAAGTGAATCAGCTATACATGCACATATATCCCCATACCACCCCCTCTTGTATCTTCCTCCCACCCTCCCTATCCCACCCCTCTAGGTGGTCACAAAGCACGAGCTGATCTCCCTGTGTTATGTGGCTGCTTCTCACTAGCTATCTACTTTATATTTGGTAGTGTGTATATGTCCGTGCCACTCTCTCACTTCCTCCCAGCTTACCCTTCCCCCTCCCCATGTCCTCAAGTCCATTCTCTATGTCTATGTCTTTATTCCTGTCCTGCCCCTAGGTTCTTCAGAACATTTTTTTTTTTTTTTAGATTCCATATATATGTGTTAGCATATGGTATTTTTCTTTCTCCTTCTGACTTACTTCACTCTGTATGACAAATTCTAGGTCCGTCCATCTCACTGCAAATAACTGAATTTCGTTTCTTTTTATGGTTTAGTGATATTCCATTGTATATATGTGCCAAATCTTCTTTATCCATTCCTTTGTCAATGGACACTTAGGTTGCTTCCATGTCCTGGCTATTGTAAATAGTGCTGCAATGAACAATGTGGTACATGACTCTTTTTGAATTATGCTTTTCTTAAGGTATATGCCCAGTAGTGGGATTGCTGGCTTGTATGGTAGTTCTATTTGTAGTTTTTAAGGAACCTCCATACTGTTCTCCATAGTGGCTGTATCAATTTACGTTGCCACCAAAAGTGCAAGAGGGTTCCCTTTTCTCCACACCCTCTCCAGCATTTATTGTTTGTAGATATTTTGATGATGGCCCTTCTGAACAGTGTGAGGTGATACCTAATTGTAGTTTCGATTTGCATTTCTCTAATGATTAGTGATGTTGAGCATCCTTTCATGTGTTTGTTGGCAATCTGTATATCTTCTTTAGAGAAGTGTCTATTTATGTCTTCTGCCCATTTTTGGATTGGGTTGTTTGTTTTTTGATATTGAGCTGCATGAGCTGCTTGTAAATTTTGGAGATTAATCCTTTGTCAGTTGCTTCATTTGCAAATATTATTTCCCATTCTAAAGGTTGTCTTTTCATCTTGTTTATGGTTTCCTTTGCTGTGCAAAAGCTTTTGAGTTTCATTAGGTCCCATTTGCTTATTTTTGTTTTTATTTGCATTTCTCTAGGAGGTGGGTCAAAAAGGATCTTGCTATTATTTATGTCATTGAGTGTACTGCCTATGTTTTCCACAAAGGGTTTTATAGTGTCTGGCCTTACATTTAGGTCTTTAATCTATTTTGAGTTTATTTTTGTGTATGGTGTCAGGGATTGTTCTAATTTCATTCTTTTACACATAGCTGTCCAGTTTTCCCAGCACCACTTATTGAAGAAGCTGTCTTTTCTCCACTGTATATTCTTGCCTCTTTATCAAATAAAAGGTGATCACATGTGCATGGGTTTATCTCTGGGGTTTCTATCCTGTTCCATTGATCCATATTTCTGTTTTTGTGACAGTACCATACTGTCTTGATTACTGTAGGTTTGTAATATAGTCTGAAGTCAGGGAGCCTGATTCCTCCAGCTTCGTTCTTCTTTCTCAATATTGCTTCGGCTATTCGGGTTCTTTTGTGTTTCCATACAAATTGTGCAATTTTTTGTTCTAATTCTGTGAAAAATGCCATTGGTGCTTTGATAAGGATTGCACTGGATCTGTAGATTGCTCTGGGTAGTATAGTCATTTTTACACTGTTGAATCTTCCAGTCTAAGAACATGGTATATCTCTCCATATGTTTGTGCCATCCTTAATTTCTTTCATCAGTGTCGTATAGCTTTCTGTATACAGGTCTTTTGTATCCTTAGGTAGGTGTATTCCTAGGTATTTTATTCTTTTAGTTGCAGTGGTAAATGGGAGTGTTTCCTTAATTTCTCTTTCAGATATTTCATAATTAGTGAACCATGCTAAAACTCACTAATGAAGCACAATTTTAAAAATTCACATATGGAAGTGGAAAAGGGTATGTGCATTTGTCTCACTGCAACTCCCTGGGTTGCCATCAGGAGGCCTGTACTAGTTACATATGTCAAAGTGCCCCTACAGATCTTGAAGGCATAGGCCATAAGGATAAGAATATGGCAGAAGGCAATGTTGGCAGACCTCATTTTGAGAAATGGAAGTCCTTTCACAGAGTTCTTCCTTTCTGTGCCAACCATGAGTTCTTGTAAATATGTTGCTGGTTGCTGAGGAGTATTGGGGATAAGCATTTTGCATCTGACCTCTACACTGGTCAAGGCAATCTCACCGCAGCTACCATTTGGTTAGATTTAATGTTGGAAGCAGGAGTCCATTTGAGAGATATTGGCAAAAAACAGCATTGAACAGATTCAGATATTCTGTATATTTTCAACCAGAACATAAAACTCTCTGTCTCCCCGGCCATTCTCTATATTTCATCAACAGACGGTGCCACAGTCGATTGCTGTGCTCTTGCACCAGCATATAAAATCTAAAGCAGCTATCCAAGGGTGCATTAAACATAAAACGCCTGAGTCATTCTGTCTTACATGGAAACGTATGGGAATCTTTGCTTCCTAATAAAGAAAACAGTGGGGGTGGAGGCAGTCACCATGGGCTTAATCTGAATCACAAAGCTTCCAGACTCGGCAAACAGCTTGAAATGTGCAACAGTTTAGGTTGTTAATTTTCAAGTAAAATGGAATTTTGGAGGGAGAGTATTCATTTTCCCCAAATTTCCAAAAGCTCAATTCCTCATTGGCCCCCAAAACCCAGATGATCTCCTCAGCTTAATATTAAGCTTCTTTAGACAATATTGTATTAATCGTGCTCAGTGCACACTTTGTTTCTCTGAAGACTAAGTCCAGTTTACTCCCAAATTTTAGCCAACCTCCCACCAAAGAAAGGTCCAGAATGAAGGTGCTTGATTTCATCTTCCCAAGTGAAACATTTTAAGAGTCAGTCTGAGGGGAATGAGGCCATTTGGCTCTATCACTGAACTAAACTGTATTTGGAATGGGGGACAGAAATGCACGAACAAAGAGCAAGTGCTTTGAAACTGGGATGATTCTTAAATTCTGGAGGTTCTTTGCTTGCTTTAGAGACAATTGAACCCGTGGCATCATGTTCATGGAACTGTATTTGAGTAGTTGCATGGTGAGCTACACTGTTTCTACTTGGAGAAGTGTGGAGAATGGAAAGAATACTTTTGCCTTCAGAGATGTAAACTTAGGGAAGTTTATCCTCTGTGAATTTATGCAAGCTCAATATTAAAACCATGGTTTAGAGAATGGAGCTGATTTGTACATGTTGACCTCTCTCCCTCCCTCTTTTTCTTCCTTCCTTTCCCCTTTTCCCCCTCCTTCCCTTCCTTCCTTCCTCCCATCCTTTCTTCCTCTCTCCCTCCCTCCCTTTTTTCCTTCCTTCCCTTTCTCCTTTCGTCTGCCCTTCCTTCTATCCTTCCTTCTGTAGTAATTAAAGACCACTAAGATGTCCTATTGCTGCTTGCTGCTGTTGGCAAATCATTGAGATCTTCAAACGGTTCCAACCTAATGGTCCAAAATTCCATTCGTCACTAAAACCAGAATAAAACTTGAGGGTTTCTAGTCCAAATCCCCTATCTTTGAAGGTCTAGACATAAATCTCATTTGATGGTATTATTTACTATGTTCTAGTTCTAAGTATTGAGAAGCAGTTTATTTTCATGTCGGTAGTCATATAATCAGTGCCCTCTAATGAAATAGAAAAATTTTATTCTTTCCTTCAATCTTCATAATAATGAGCTCCAAACAATTGGACCTCAGGAACACATTTAGTCAGAAAGAAAGTGCAATTCTAAGTTGGAGTATGGAAAATGTAGGCTGAAATTGAAAAGATTATTTCTATCATAAATATTATTTAACTATTACAAATATTATTTAACTCTTATAAATCCTTAGGAACTGACTTATAGCAGATAGTTTTATTTTTCCTGAAGGCATATACTCCTTATTCTACCCACTCGTCAACTACCTGCATTTTCTAGGTCATCCATGCCCGTCCTTGATGGCAATACCAACATTGTTCAGTTCCGTTTATGAGAATTCAGTGGATGGCAGCACAAGTTCAAGCTATAAACAATGGAAAGAAGAGAACAGAAGATAATGCAGATAATGGGCTTTCATGGCATGGCTCTGATGCACATTGTGACCCAACAAATAGTTTTCTTTCATGCATTTGAGGTTTACATTCCAATTACCAAAAGGTTGGTCTTTCTCCATTTCAGGTGGGTAAATGCCAAGGCCCCCTCTTGAGATAGGATATATAAACCATCAGTTTCTTGTGAATGACTTTAAGGGAGTGAAATGAATGTTTCACAGCTTTCTTGGGCAGGTTAACCATCAAGCGAATAAATTGATTGAACAGTTATTGGACTTTGACAAAGTGATCGGTCCATCTGCTTGATGGTCAGACATGTATGCTCTGGAATGAAGAGTATCATGATCTATATCTAAATTAATGTTATGATAAGGTACTTTCATTGTTTACAGTATAAATTCATCACAAATAAATCCTTAATGATGACATGTGCACCTCTGTTAGCATAAGAAGCTTAAAAATGGCCAAAGCATCTTGTCTCAGAGATTTTTGTTTTTCAAGGTACAGAAAATTCCAATAAATTATGAATCCCGAAGAAAGAAATAATATTCATAATTCATGATTTTCATTCACCTTTGGTCCCATATGTGTAAGTCATATTTTTTTTTTGGAAAGGAGATTGAAATAAAGAGGGACAATATGCTAATCAGTAGTTCCAAGATAGTTCTTGTGTGTTTGAATTCCTACAAAGCTGTAAATGTTTCATTTGCATTAAAAATATGCTATGTTAAAATTTTTTTAACTTCTAAATGTAGATGGCCCAATCATTGTTGAAGGATTCAAAGGACTTGTATGATACTCTAATGTTATCAATGTAAATTATGCAGATATTACTATGTGTAGGAAAGGCAGTGTTTTCTACTTAAAAATGTATGTCTCATTCAAATGTGTATTTTAAGGTCATGCTCTAATATTGCTGAGATCTTTTAAATTCCTAAGTTCTTAAGAAATTAGTCTAGGTCAAAAGGGAGACTATGAAAGTTTCAAGGTACTAGCAATGTTCTCAGGGGAAGAACTAATGTGTAAAGCTAAGCATGATATGATAAATCAGGGCAGTAACTCTAAGTAGAAGACAGAAAAGAGACCTCAGGAACAATGCAAAAGACGGCTAGTCTGTAGGAAGGATAAAATAGGAAATTATGATAACGTAACTGGAAAAGTTAGCTAGTTTGTTCAGACTGTAGATATGTAGACATGTTACATGGTAAGGATCTTTTCCTGCTTCTTACTGTGGATAAGAAAAACAAGGGAAAGTATGAATGAAGACATGTATAGAATGAGGCATGTTCCTTTTTTTTTTTTTTTTAAAGAAGAGGTTGAGGATAGGAGTTTATTTATTTATTTATTTTTGGCTGTATTGGGTCTTCATTTCTGTGCGAGGGCCTTCTCTAGTTGTGGCAAACGGGGGTCACTCTTCATTGTGGTACGCGGGCCCCTCACTATCGCAGCCTCTCTTGTTGCAGAGCACAGGCTCCAGACGCGCAGGCTCAGTAGTTGTGGCTCACGGGCCTAGTTGCTCCGCGGCATGTGGGATCCTCCCAGACCAGGGCTCGAACCCGTGTCTCCCGCATCGGCAGGCGGACTCTCAACCACTGCGCCACCAGGGAAGCCCGAGGCATGTTCCTTTTCTCTATTATATAAAAGGGTTAAAACAGATATAATGGAAAGTCCCCAATTTTTCCTTTGTCTCTTCTCTTTTTTCTTTCTTTTATCTTTTCCTTTCTTGTTTTTCGCTGCCTCCATAAACTCCACCTCATATTTTGCTCAACCAGCAAACTAAAAGGCTTGCAAAAACGGTTCTGGGAGAGGCCCACTATGACAGGTTTTGGGATGGAATCCCACACACAGTCCTGAGCACAAGTCCAAAACTCAGAAAGCTTCCAGCTGCAAGTTTCACAGCACTTAAAAGACAAAACTGGGGCTTCCCTGGTGGCGCAGTGGTTGAGAGTCCGCCTGCCGATGCAGGGGACACGGGTTCGTGCCCCGGCCCGGGAGGATCCCACGTGCCGCGGAGCGGCTGGGCCCGTGAGCCACGGCCGCTGAGCCTGCGCGTCCGGAGCCTGTGCTCCGCAACGGGAGAGGCCACAACAGTGAGAGGCCCGCGTAGCACAAAAAAAAAAAAAGACAAAACTGCCGCCAGAGCCACACCACAGGCACAGGTGTCCCCATCTTGTCCTCACCTTCTAAAGCTCCAACCTGCTTCCACTTGGGAAGTTACCCATCTTCGGGTGTTCCTCGATCCTTGTCCTCTGAATAAAGCCTTTAATCTTGGTCTGAGTCACATTTTTTTTTTTTTTTTCCTAAAGAATAGTCTATTTATGTCGCTGACAAATGGAAGTCAATGAAAACATATAAACACACTCCTTGAATGGAATTCAATACCAGGCCTGCTGTGAAGAATCAAAGAAATGCGTAAGATACCTATGCCTTAAGAAGGTTTTAGTTACAAACTAAAAGATTGAAGGAGTGTGGTTTTTCCTCAAGCCTGGGGATATAAATTGAATACATCGGCTCCCTAATTACGAATAAGCACACCCTGACCATCATGTCTGGTCTAATGCAAATAGAATTAAGCAAAAGGTTATATTTATATAAAGGAAACCATCAGGGAGTGGAAATTACAGTATTCTCCTTTACTCAGGTAAACATCCCTCGGGGTGGGGGGCTGCTAACCCAGCTAAAACAGTTCCTTTCAACATCTGCCAGATACCTCTATTTAGAGGCAACAAACCTAGCAAGAGATAGAGACTGTTATCAAACTATATAAATATTTTTCCTCACTGTTGCTTGGTTAGACCATCATTTAGCTCTCTTCATTACAAAATCCTTTAAAGTTTTAAAAAAATACATATGGTTCTTTAGATTCAAGGCACCATAATATTGGCATATTTATACCCTTGTGACCCTCATTCCAGGGCTTCATGAAGCTCACGAGTTTCTAAAGAGCTTGGAAACCTCTAGGTTGTGTTAGAAATAAATTCTTACTTCTCATAAAAACATGTGTCTGTATCCTTTAGGCATGTAGGCCTATTTCTAACCAGTTTAACTCATATTATCTAGAGAAATAAAAAGGAAGATTCCACGATACACTGAGATATACATACTTAGGAATTCATTTGGAAAGTAATTATGAGAATAAGGTTTGTCTATGCATTCTGTTGTAAGTCAGCATTGATTAAGCAATTCCACATGGCTACTTATAATTAAGGGTTCCAGTTTGGCTGTATCCTAAGAGGTCCTGGAGAGTAAGTAGGAAATGAAAGAACATTTAAATGAAATGTATTTTATTAAGGTATGGATTTTTTTTCCATTTGTAGGTTTACACTTCATTTGCTATAGAAAATTAAAGTTTTAACCTAATTTAGGTGAGATAGTGAACTACAAAGAACTAATAAAGACAGATTTCTAATTCACCTCTAATTTTGGAAAAGTATTGGTGGCATCGATTCTATATCAGACTACACCAGGACATCATGAACGAAGAAATGTTTCTCTCCTTATATTACTGTGGTGATTTTGGTCCTGGCTGACATTACGGCAACCTCCAAAGCCGTAAGAGGGGGGGAACACATATTGAGGGAGTGTTTTGTGCCACGTACAATTTAAGGGATGTTTTTCTATAATCCTTAAACAGCATTAAGAAGTAGGGGGGGCTTCCCTGGTGGCGCTAGTGGTTGAGAATCCGCCTGCCGATGCAGGGGAGGCGGGTTCGTGCCCCGGTCGGGGAAGATCCCACGTGCCACGCAGAGCGGCTGGGCCCGTGAGCCATGGCCGCTGAGCCTGCGCGTCCGGAGCCTGTGCTCCGCAGCGGGAGGGGCCCCAACAATGAGAGGCCCGCGTACCACACACACACAAAAAAAGAAGTAGGCATTATAATCTTGAAAACATGATGCTTAGAAAGGCTAAATAACTCATCCCAGGGAAGAAAACTTACAGTTATAAAAATCAACACTGTAAACTAAGTCTTTTTTATTTAGGCACTAGTTTGACAATGACAAGATTAAGTCTCTTGAAATGTGTATTCTGGATTTCCTATTGTTTTAGCTCTCATTATTTGATGCATATATGCAAAATTGTAATTATAGTAACACGTGCAGTTATAATTATACCATATAGTTATAGTAGTATGCATATTAAACTTGTAACTTCCCCTAAGTGATAGAAAATTACTTCTCATGTTAAATCCACAACGGGTAGCCCTGAGTGTCAGGTAGGTCTTCTAGTGACGATCCATCATCAGGCTTCTTCCTTCCATCTTACTGCTCGACCATCCTCAGCACTTGCCTTCCGAGATTTCCCTGTTAGCTGCTTCAAGATGGCAGGAGGGGAAGAAGCAGGAGAGGCGTTTTCTCTTTGATAAAGTTGGTCCACTTTTTTTTTTTTTTTTTTCCGGTACGCGGGCCTCTCGCTGTTGTGGCCCCTCCCATTGCGGAGCACAGGCTCCGGACGCGCAGGCGCAGCGGCCATGGCTCACGGGCCCAGCCGCCCCGCGGCACGTGGGATCTTCCCGGGCCGGGGCACGAACCCGTGTCCCCTGCATCGGCAGGCGGATTCTCAACCACTGCGCCACCAGGGAAGCCCTCTGCCGTTGTTTAAAGGTGGAGTGAGGCACGATGATTCTGCTCCCAAGGTAAGTCCCACAAATCACTGCCATTTCACCTTTAGTCCCATTAATCCTTCATTTCTGCTAAGGGTCTCTCTCCCTCTCGACCAGAGGGCTATTAAATATACCTTTGGTAACATGGACATGGACCACAGGAAGCCTCCAGAAAGGTTGTCCCCCTGATTGCTCGGACTCCAAAACAGTAGGAAGAGTTTTGGTAGCGACAGGATAGAAGCGTGTGTGCGTGTGTGTGTGTGTGTGTGCGTGTGTGTTTAGGTGGGTTTACGGGGCTAAGGTTGGCAGTCAGAGGAAGTAAGGAAACAAGTTCGTGATGTATTCTTTTTTTCTTCTTTTTTATTTTTGCGGTACGCGGGCCTCTCACTGTTGTGGCCTCTCCCATTGCGGAGCGCAGGCTCCGGACGCGCAGGCTCAGCGGCCATGGCTCACGGGCCTAGCCGCTCTGCGGCACGTGGGATCTTCCCGGACCGGGAACCCGCGTCCCCTGCATCGGCAGGCGGACTCTCAACCACTGCGCCACCAGGGAAGCCCTGGTCCACTTTTTATTAGCCATTTAAGTGTGCAATTCACTGGCATTGATTATATTTACAATGTTGTGAAATCCTCACCACTATTTCCAAATTTGTTAAAAACTATTTTTAAAGGGTTGTAAAAAAACCAGAAAGAATATGCAACAGACTATACGTTGCTCTCTATGGCTAAAATATCTACTACCCGGGGCTTTACATAAAAAGTTTGCTAATGTTTGCTCTAGACATAAGGAGCTGTCAAAAACAAATGCCCTTGTGACCAAAAGACTCCAAATATCAGATCCACCTCTCCTGTGTACCCTGGGTAGTGTTTGTTTGTTTGCTTTAGAAAAGGCTATTTTTTAAGAGCGGTTATATATTCCCAGCAGAAATGAGAGAGTGGTACAGAGGTTTCCCCTATACCCCCTCTCTCCACAAGTGCATAACCTCCTCCCTTGTTGACATCTCCCAGCAGAGGAGTACATTTGTTAGGATTGTTGAACCTACATCAACACTTTGTAATCACCCCAAATCCATAATTTACCCTAGGGTTCACTCTTGGTATTGCACATTCTATGGGTTTGGACAAACGTATAATGACATGTATTCATCATTATGTTATAGTATCACAGAGAGTATTTAAAATTAACTATATATCCAAAACCGGTAGGTGCAGCCAAAAGAGCACTCAGAGAAAGACTCATACATCTAAATGCATTCACTAGCAAATAAAACCTGGAGAACAGTACGCTTTGTTTTAGTCTCAGAACACTAGAAAAGGAGCAGAAAAATCACCATCCTTTTCTGAGTAGAATGGTACAATTAGATAATGATAAAAGCAGAGGACTTTCAGTTAAAGTAGTGGAAAACAAAGTTATTCAGACAAACCTCATACTGCTTACAGCTAAAAAAGCTGCATAAATCACTTTATGAATCTTCTTGAAAAGTATAAAATAATTGACACCCAAGTAAGAAATTATCAGAAAAAAAGTTGAAGGGAAAACAAAACAGGGATTCCAGAAATAAAGGCAGAACCCAGAAGTTTTTTTGCTTTATGAATATTTGCCATTTCTAAAAATTTAAACTTTGTGTTTAGGTCCATGAAGTTTAAAGGAGGCAAAATAGACTTCAAAGCCCAGGGTCTGCATAAGATGGGGAGTGTAATGTGTATTTTAGGGTAGACTTTCCCCATAATAAGTTGTTACACAGTAAAAAACAAGACAGACCTCTTAAGTAAGCCAACGTTTATAGTCTGGGGAGAACGGGAAACTCAAGCCTGAACTTGGTGTAAAACTGTCCTGCCTAGTAACACCTTCAGGGAACTTTGTAAAACATTTGTAAATCCTCTTCAGATAAAGCCTCCTTTTCCTAGACCTCAAATCATTTCTCCAAATAATTTTTAAGTACAATGAGCAGTACAAACTTAGAGATATCTCAGCATTTCAGAGCACAAGATTTTATGAGCAAGAACCAACTGACAAAAATAGAACGGAAAGTATTTGTAGCATACAGAACAGAAAATAGATTATGGTTCAGAATATCAGAATTTACAAATCAATATGGAAAAGATTGTTTTTTTAAAAAAGAAAAATACAAATAAGCCATTCACAAAAAAATACCAAATTGCCAATATAAGCACATGAAAAAGATATTTAACATATTTAATTACAAAAATGCAAATTGAAACACAATATTCTTTTCTTCATTAGCTTGGGGAGAGTTTTAAAATATTGATAATAGATTGGTAAAGTGTTCAGAAAATTAGCATTCTCAGACACTATTGGTGATGCTGAATATTGCTATTTTAAAAGTGCATTTGCCAATACCTATTAGAGTTTAAAATGTATATATGGCACAATTTCATTTCTGAATTTTTTTTCTCTACATATTCACACCAAAGTATGCCAAGGTGATTATATAAACATTATTTGAACTATTGTATATAAAAGACAAAACTAGAACCACCCAGATATTCATAATAAGAGAATGGTCAGATCTATCATTTTACGCCTGTTCAATAGTATTCTAAAGAAGTCATAAGAAAGAAGGAGGTAGACCTGGATGTCTTAATATGCAAGGAAACCAGAGCTTCTTTAATATGAAAAAACAAGCAAGGAGCCAGAGATTAATTATAGTATGAAACAAAAATTTGTGTACATTTTTAACCTGTAGTATATCTATTCTGTAGATGAGTACATGAAAAATGTTAACTGTGGTCACCTTTGGGGAGAAAAACTAGGAGTCTGAGTGAGAAGGACAACTTTTACTTATTGTTTTATTGTTCTGTTTGGTTTTCTTTCATATATGTGTGTGTATATATATATATATATATACATATATGTTTTATTTTAAATAATTAAAACACTTACTTTAAACAATTGTTTTAAAATTTAGTTCTTAAATTGTTTAATAACATAATTTAAAAATAAAATTTAAAATACATTTATTTATGTAAAACAATTTATTTAAAACAATTAAAACCCTAATAAGATCATGATTAAGTGAGAATGTTTCTTTCACACCATCTTCCTGACCTTTCCTCCCCTCCCCTCACTCTTTGAAGTGCTCCTCCCTTTCTCCCTGACTGCTTTCCCTGCAGCCGCTCCCATAAAGGAGGTCAGGCTCCCTGCTGCACAGCTCTGTGGAGATAAACCCAAGCAAGTGTCTCTCCATCCTTCAGGCTCTTTGAGCTCTTTGGGGACAGAAATAAAAGAGCTCGGAGTCTGTAATAGTTCTTGAAATTCCTTTTTTCACTGCAAGCCTGTGATCAGGTTTATAGTGAAATATTCACAGAAATCTCAGGTGAGCAAATGCTTAATGTTTTTCCTCAGGAAACAAGAGTAGAGCTTTTTAATTGTTCAGCCAATGGAAAGTATACAATCTGCTTATTCAAAATTTTTATATTCTCCCCAGTGACTAGGCCTTCAATCTGCTCTGTTAATTTTTATTGGCTCCTAATTTGAATTTTATCTCAGTTTTTTTAAGGTTATAGTTTTACTTCTTTTTATCAAGAAAACTATACAAATGTTCCTAGGATGAGTTAGAAATTAATTTTGTGAATTTTGAAAAATTATTAAGGTATTGTCTCCTTTTAGATTTTCTTTGTTTTTAACGTGAGGATTTTTCCCTTTAAAATCTACTTTTGCAAAACCAGGGTTTATCTCTTTTCTGTCTGAGTGAAATCATATGGTGACTATAATTTAATTCTGGTAAGCAAGAAAAAGACTACCATACACTCAAATCAGCAATCTGGTCCCGTCCTACAGCCCTCCCCCGAAATAACTCCCTTTTCAGCCTTATGCCTGTGGGTGTGGTATTCTGATTTTCACTGTTACCACTTACAGCATTGGGCTCCAGTGGTGCAAAAACAGTTTCCCAAAAGATTTCCAAACTCAATCCATCCTTCAGTAATTACATTTGTAGATAATGGAAAAGAAATCATTAACTGAGAGTGCTTTAAATCATAATTAATTGCACATGCAAATGCACTGCTAAATTTGGATGCTCAATTAGATAGCTAATTGCATTGAAAATGAAAGTGTGCCCTTAAATTGATGACTGTAGGCCCTGGTACACCTGTGTGCATCCTTGCACTTAAACAGGTCTCCTTCCTTGATACAATTGTCCTATGGAAAGGGGAAAAAAAAGTACCACCTGCAGAGAGTGGAGCATGTAACCAATCATAGCCGTCACACAATTTACATCTGTAATACAGACAGTCTATTTTAAACCAGATCCTCTGAGATGAAGCACTATTGGGATTCCAGGAGTTTTAGGGCTCTCTAAAAACATTTTACACATAAAGGAAATGTGTTTATCCAATAGTTCATTCTTTGAAAACACAGGAGACATTTGCTCATGAGCCTTTAACTCCTGTAACATTTAGTACCTTGAAGCTCTGAGATAAGAAACTAGTGGTTAAATTGGAACATTTAAATTATTACTGCTTTAATAGACATGCTGTCTTATACTTGTATAGCAATGACAATATGATATGTTACATACATTTGCTCATCCTATCATAACTGCATGAGGTAAGTAGGAAATGTACAACTATCTACATGTCATGCACAGGAAAATATGATTCAGAGAAGTGAAGTGATTTTTTTTTCCCCAGAAAGTCAATAACAGGAGAGAAACTGCTCTGTCTTAAGACAGTCTGGTGGTCTTTCATGAAAATAGTAGTGAGTGCTAAAAATACACTTGGTGAAGTAAATAAGCCTAAAATCTCTAGCACTCTGAGATAAGTTTGAAACTTTTTAGATGACTTTGTAAATTAAATCATAGGCAACCTTAAGAGCAAAAGTAGTGTGTTAGGCGGAATAATGGCCCCCCTAAAGATATGCATGTGAAACCCCTGAACCTGTGAATATGCCGGGTTGTATTGAAAAGGGGAATTAAGGTTGCTAATCAGCTGATCTTGAAACGGGACCTGAAATATAATAGGTCCTGGATTATATGATGGGCCCAATGTAATCATATGAGTCCTTAAAAATGGAAGACGGAGATGAAAGAGAAGAGTCAGAGACAGATATGACTATGGCAGAAAGGCACAGGCAGATGAAATACTGGTGGCTTTGAAGATGGAGAAGGAAACTGTGAACCAGGGAATGTAGGTGGCCTCTAGGAGAGAGAAGAGGAAAGGGCATCCTTTCTCCCCTCAAGCCACCAGAAAGCAACACAGCCCTGCTGACACCTTGATGTTAGCCCAGTGACATCTGTGCCAGACTCTGATCTCCGGAATTGTAAGATACAAATTTGTGCTGTTTTAAGCCAGTTACCTTGTGGTAATTCGTTATGGCAGCAAATAGAAAACGAATACAAACTGTGTCTAAAATGTACACAGCTAAACTGCAAATGCTTGTAGAATAAATGAAAGATGTCTCCTAAGTGTTGTGACTCTAGCAGGGTGACATAACTACACATGGCATTTGCCTCTCAACCCATCTCACTCCATTAGTTCTCAGAAAACATTCCTGACCTTTTTCTGAGCATTTACTCTCATTTACTGAAATCACCGGTTAGAGGAGATTCACAAGCTCTTGGTTTGCAAAGACAATTGTTTCTATTTTTCATTTTATCCAAATAAGCCTTGCCAGACTCTGTCAGTGGAGGTCCACGGCATGTTGAAATAAACTATTTTGATGGCTGACTCTCTAACTCTCTTTTAAACATCAAATGCAGTATTTTGGATTGATTTCTCACTTATTCTTGAGAGACACTAAACATAATGTGACATAAAATTTGCTTGACGATAAGTGGGGTAAAAGAGCTGTGATTTGGTTTTAGTTAGGTTGAATTGCACCTTGAAATTAATGGCTGTGTTCCAACAATCATTGCTGGAGTAAAACTTGGACAAAAATAGAATTTCATTGATTCTAAGACAAGTTTTCATATTTCAACATATTAGAAACCAACGTTCACCATAGAATCAATGGTATCTTACCATTATTCCCAGCCAGGTGGGTGTGCACAACTTGTTCATAACTTCTTTTTTGTCATCACTTCCATTAACTTACTGATATGTACATTGGATCCTACTGCAGGTGAAGTATAATTGGCATTGAATGGCAAGTTGGTATGTAAGCAGAAAGAGACAGAAACAGTACAGCAGGGCGTGAATTTTCTCTTAGTGACACAAATATTCATTGCTGGTGGAATAACTAAATTATAGATTTTTTTTGCAGAGCACCAACCAACGATTTAAAAAATAAAATACTGACAAATAATGAAGCTGTATTATATTTTCCAAATGAGATATGTGCAAAAGGATTGTCTATTAGATTCTAAGCAATGTAATTGAAGTTAGAAGAAATTGACAAGTCCCTCAGAAGAGATGAAAGAAATTTCAAGGCAATGAGAGTCTAGCGTGACTAATTCATGAATTGTGCAGGACATTCATTAAAGCATTTTCTCATTATTTTATCAGCAGCATTCTTTTTTCCTAGTAGTACAATCACTGATATTTCAAATTAGGTAAAAAATAACAAGTACAGAAATGAAGGAACAAGATGGGTGATTTATTTTATATTTTGCTCTTGCAGTTCGATACGGAGGCAATTTAGAATAATAGAATATGGAAAAGAAAAATGTAACTTTTCTGAGCCTTTATTTTGATCTATAAAACGAGATAGTAACATTCACTGAGAACTGTGATGCAAGGATTAAATTAGTTTTTCATCTGCTTCTCTTTCCCTATAGCCAAAGGGAATGTTTATAGGTCAATCGTGGGACAACTTCCAAGGATTTAGAGTCGAAGGATAGGAATTCAACTTCTGGCTCTGCCTCTCACAGTGTGATCTTACACTTGTAAGCTAAATTCTCACTTCCTGTGGCAGTCAGCCTCCAAGATGACTCTCCGTGAGCCCTTGTGTAATCCCCTCCCTCACTGAAGCAGGTTTCGTCTGTGTGACCAGCGGTGTCTGACAGCAATGATGTTAGATCACTTTCAAGATTAGGCTATAAAGACAGTGGCTTCTGCCTTAGGCAGTGAGTGCTGTGGGAGAAGCCTTCTTCCTTGTTTTGAGGATACTCAAGACAATTCTGTGGAGAAGCCTCCATGGCAAGAAACTTGAGACTTCCAGACAACAGCCACCAGGGATCGGAGGGCTCCAGCCAATAGCCGTTGGAGTGAGTCTTCTCCGAAGTAGAGCCCGGAATTCCAGTCAAAGCTTTACAGCACGGTGCAGCCTCGGGTGGTTGGAACCTTGTGGAAGCTCTGAGTCGGAATCATCCAGCTAAGCTGCTGTGGCATTCCTGACTCTCAGAAACAGTGAGATAATCCTTGTTTGTTGTTTCAATACAATAAGTTTTGAGGTAATTTTTTATACAGTAATAAATAACTAGCACAGTCTCTTATCTAAAAAAACAAATGAGAATAATACCCACTTCTTAAGAGTTTTGGGTGGATCAAAAGAGAGCATGTTGTAAACTATAAATTATCAATACAATGCTAATTACTGTGATTATTTCACATGTCCATTTACCACACCTTGGGGAACCTGGATGCTCTTAAGTTTCCCCCTAATTCTAAATAAGCCACTAAGAAGTATTGCGTTGGGGGTCCTGCACTACCCTCAGGTTCAGTGATTTGCTAGAAGGACTCAGAGAACTCAGATGTTGTTATACTCATAGTTATAGTTTATTATAGTGAAAGGATACAGATTAAAAAGAGCAAAGGTAGGGCTTCCCCGGTGGCGCAGTGGTTGATAATCCGCCTGCCGATGCAGGGGACATGGGTTCGTGCCCCGGTCCGGGAGGATCCCACGTGCTGCGGAGCGGCTGGGCCCGTGAGCCATGGCCGCTGAGCCTGCGCGTCCGGAGCCTGTGCTCCGCAACGGGAGAGGCCACAGCAGTGAGAGGCCCGTGTACCACACACACACAAAAAAGAGCAAAGGTGGAAGGTGTGTAAGGCAGTCTAGCAGAGCCAGCATGACTAAGCGCGAGCAACAGAGCTCAAGGGTCACAGCCAAAGGAATAAGTCCAATGTGGGGTCAGGTGTGTTCTTCTCTGTTACAATTTCCAGACCCCTCTTTCTTGGTCTGCTGACAAGCCCGCGTGCCTGATGTCTGCAAGATTCTCATTGCATATGAGTAAATGAGGATTTTGATTTGCACCAAACTATAGAGGGACCTGATCTTATATCTTGAGACAATCAACTTCGTATCTGAAGGTTTATTTCCTCTGTCTCTATTTATTTCCTCTGACCTCTCCTGTCCTTAGGCTGGTTGGTATCTGTGAAGGATTTTATATTAGGGTGAGGAAACTGGCTTACAGCCAGAGGCCCTACGTTGCCCCCACATAAAACTTATTTATAAACGGGAATCGCTTGTCCACCTTCTGGATTCCTGTTCCACAAGCATAGCCTTTATATCACACGTTTCTTCTGCCTCTAGCCACAAAAATCCCTTTCGTGAACTACACAAAGAACACAAGGTTATCCCCATAAGCCACGTTTATATGTGGATGTAGAAAGAGGTGAGGTAGAGACGGATTGGTGCAGCTCCTGTCCAGCCTGAACGAAACCTCCCAAGCAGCCGCATCACTCATAGGTCTGGAGGATGGACGGGCTGCCTGCCTGTAGGAGGAGGTCCAATGTCCATGGTGCTGCGTGCCCGTCAGAGGTCCACCTTCTGCCGACTGTTCCAGAGGGGCAATCCCTTCCAGTGTTTTTGTTCAAGAAATTTTAAAACAACTGCAGTAGTTTTGGTAGATGAGCAATAACAATACAAGGGTCTTCAGATGGCTTAAAATGAAACATACCATCTGTTGGAAAGATGTGGCCACTTTGAGTTTCTAGAGTGCCCTTGAGGATCCAATTTTAAGAGCTCAGCTCATCTTCCCTAGATGCATGCTTCATCTGAAGTTGTGCACTTAGCTACTGGGTCACTGTTTCAGACACAGGTATGCTTTCCTCTCCCTGATAATATACCCTCTCTGATACTCCCAAAGTTCTTAGGAGAACAATTCTTAAAATTCCAAGTGATTCAATGCTTGATTTGAGTTACAGCACGGAAGCAAGATACTGGGATGAATTGACTTTACTCCTCACCTTATCTTAGCAGAATGCAACGCCCAGAAATACATGGCAAAACTCAATCACCAAAGCTGTAAAGGAAAGCTCTGATACTTGAGAAGGAAGAAAACAGTTGCCAGATAGATGGTTAAGAGGCTTGGTTAGAGTCAGCACATGTCCTGGTTATAAACAGATCCTTCTGTTTATAATTATGGCCTTGGAATGATTATTAAAAGCACCTTTTTGTGTCTAAAAAGTATTCTGGTTTGGATGATAAATTATATGGTGACCTTTAGCTTAATTGGCAGGTGGTCCCTCATGGTCACCCTCAGAGAACTGGAAAGCAGGTGGAGGGCTCCAAGGAGAAGCAGAGGTGTGTGATCCAGAAGTCCCTTGAATGCCTCAGGAAGGGGTATTAGGCAAGTGCATTCAAAACTGCAGAAAGAATAAGAATTCTGACTGAGAAGACACTATTAAATGGAGTAATTAGGAGGTCACCGGTGACTTCCAGGGAGCAGCTTTTGAGCAAAGCAGAGGCAGAGGTTGCAATTTCACTGGAAAGGGAAGTGAGTCAGAGGTTCTGCACTGGCCACTTACTCTTCAGCAAAATGTGATGGTTACAAGAAGGAAAGGAATTAAAAATGGGGCAATTGCATGAATGAACTGATCCTACAAAAAGAGCAAGGGAAATGCAAAAGGCTCTTAAACACATGAAAAAATGCTTAACATAAAAAGGTAATTGAAGTTACAATTATGCTGCAATATCATTTTTTAACCGTCACATTGGCAATGGTGAAAGGAAAGAGGCATATCACTGGGGGTAGAGAATAAATTATTATAGTCTGAATGGAGGGTGGCTTGACAATATGTAGGAATATATAAAATGAATGTTCCATTTGACCTAGAAATTTCTACTTTCAGAAAAGCTCCTACAGATATTCTTGCATAAGTACAGAATGACTTTATATGAGGATACTTATTATAGAATTCTTTATAACATCAAAATATTGGAAATAACCTAATGTCTTTCAATAGGGAAAGGGATAAATATAACAGAAAAATGCTGAGTGCTTACAATCTGACACCATTTTAAGTGTTTTATTTGTATGATTTTATTTCCTCTCAATAAAGCTGTGAGCTCAGATGACTCTTATCCTCCTTTTATAGATGAAGAAACTGAGGCACAGAGAGGCAAGTAACTTGCCCAGGGCAATACAGCTAGTAAGTGGTAGATCTGGGATTTGAACTCAGAGCTTACTCTCAGAACCACTGTTATAGATGTGCCTTGGTCTATAAAAGAATGAGGTCTTTTCCCTGAGTCCTGCCAGAGTGATCTGGGATCAGACCCTGCTTGGGTCAGAGGCCAAGGCTGTCCTTGAGATTTCTGGATAAGGAAAACCAGGAGACACAAGGTCATTTGAGATATAGGTCAGTGTCCACAGAGAAAGGCATCTAAATAGTTATTTCTTCTGTTTCACACTATCCACAATCACATCTGCTGTTAACAATATAGGTGAAGGTGGCTGTGAGTGTAAGAGGCTGAAAGAATAAAGAATAGTTGCAGTATTTTTCTCATGATTCCTTATTTATAAAAGGATATGGTTCATGTCTCTGAGGACAGTTTGGAGAAATTTTTGCCTATTCTCTCATATCAAACCCGGAGCAAAGAGTGTCTATTTCAGTAGAATAAAAATGTTTCATTCAAAAAATAAAAATAAAAAAAGAATGAGGTCCTTTAATGTTGGTCTTTAACAAAATGAGATAGACCTACATGTACTTATATAAAATAAGCTCCAAAGCAAGGTTTTAAATGAAAAGAGGATGGTGCAAAACACTGTGTTTAATATGTTATCATTAGTCTGGAAAAATATATTTATGCTTGTCTATACATAGATTCCTTCCGTAAGACTGTACAAGAAACGGGGTTTTCTCTGAGAAGACAGTTGGTGGCTGAAAGACAGAGGACAGAGGCAGGAGAAGACTTAGGTTTTACTGTATACTCCTTTGTATCTTTTGGATTTTATGCCATGTGTTTCCATTACTTCTTCTAATTAATATTTAGAAGTGAAAAGTAAATAAAGGTGATACAAAAACAATAAAATAAAGTATAGGTAATAATGACAAGATGTAGGGGATAATTGATAAAACCTCGGCTGGAAGGTGGTAAAAAGGCTTAAATTGTTGTGTTTAGGAAAAGGACAAGGGCTTAAAGAAAGCGAACACGTTGGGGCAACATCAGGCTTTATAGAAATACCACTACATTTAAAAAACTGGGTAAAAAACACCTAACATGACCTCGCCCCTCTTAACAAATGTTTAAGTATACTGTATAATGTTGTTAACTACATGCACATTTTGGTACAGTAGATTTCTAGAACTTGTTCATCTTGCACGACTGAAACTCTACCCCCATTTGTATTAGTCAGTTCAGGCTTCTGTAACAAAAATACATTCGACTGGATGGCTTGACCAGCAGACATTTATTTTCTCATAGCTGTAGAGGCTGGGAGTCCAAGAACAGGGAGCAAAGCATTGTGGGTTTCTGGTGAGGACTTCACTCCTGGCTTATAGATGGCTGCCATCTTACTCTGTGCTCATATGACTTCTTTTTCTCAGGGGAAGGGCAGAGAGAGAGACAGAGACTGAGACAGAGACAGAGCAAACTCTCTGGTGTCTCTTCTTAGATGGCACTAATCTCATCGGATTAGAGCTCTACTCTAATGCCCTCATTTAACCTTAATCACCTGCTTAAAAGTCCTACCTCCCATACAGTCACATAGGGGATTAGGGCTTCACCATATGAATTTTCTTTGGGGGGGAATGAAATTCAGTCCATAGCACCACTGAACAGTAACTCTCCATTTCTCCCTCCCCTCAGCACCTGGCAACCACCATTCTACTTTCTTCTTCTATGAGTTTGACTACCATAGATAGTACCTCATATAAGTGGAATCATGCAGTATCTGTCTGTGACTGGCTTATTTCACTTAGTAAAATGTCCTCGAGTTTCACCATGTTGTATTATATGACAAGATTTCTTTCTTTCTTCTTGAGGCCAATAATACTCCAGTGTTTGTCTATGAGATATTTTGTTTGTCCATTCATCTCTCTACGGACATGTAGGTTGTTTCCATACCTTGGCTATTATGAATAATGCTGCAATGAAAATGGATGTGTTTCCTCTTGACTTGTGCATGTAAATTTCCAATTCGAGGGGTTTGCTGATTTCTTTTTCAGGAGCTCATACTCTCTTGATCCCTCTGGTGTCTGTCTGTACTGCAGTTACAAAAGTACAATATTCTGTATTTGTCGATACATTTACCTTTAATGCGGGTTTTCTGAAGCTGCTGCAAGCTGTCCAGCTTTTTGTTCTCAGTGGTCCCTAGGCTTCTACAATATGCCAGGTCCCATCAATTCTTTGAACTGGGAGAGACAGAAATTAGTCCCTTCCGCAGTCCCCCAAAAAAGTCAGAACACGTGTTCTAACTCTTTCTCTCCAGGGAGGAGCTGGGAGTTGGTTTTTTTTTTTTCCCCCGATCTTCCACAGTGAACCAGGGGCAGGAGCTATAGTGGGCGAGTCGGTGTTAGTCGATACTTTTGTTCTTAGCTTCCCAGCCTGACACCCTTTCCTTTCAGCTCTTAGATTCAGGCAAGAGAGAAACCAGCTCCTTGGGCGGCCCCCTGAAAAGTCGGCATGTTGGATGTATGTTTTAGTCTTGTTTCCTTCCCCATGGAGAAAGGAGGAGCTGAGAGTTTTTTCCCCAAAGTGCTGCGCTGAGCTTGTGGGAGGGACAATGGTAAGTGGGGGCCATGAATTTTCCTGCTGGAATTGATGTGGCTTGTTTCACACTCACCTGGGATGTAGGTGCCTCTTAACTGTTTTCTGGAGTTCTCACAAAGGGAATTGGTCTGTGTGTTGTTATTGGATCGGTGTCTCTGTGGAAGGATCTGGGGCTTCCTACTCTGCCATCTGGCTAATGTCATCCTCAAATATCTCCATATTTTGATTAACAGGTAAAAGTTGTGCTGAAATGAATCTACATCCTAATGTGTGACACAGAACTTTGAACAGCTTAGTCCAGGAGACCTGCTGCAAAAAATATAGTTTGGAAAAGTCCCAGTGTGACATCAGATGGTCACCAATGAAAGATCTTGTTTTCTGGAAAATTTTACAACTTTGCCTTACTATCTTATGAAGAGGAAAATAACTCAGCCTGGAATAAACCCTTCTATTCCAACAATAATACTGTTTGGAAGGGTCATCATTAAACGGGCCATTAACAGTGGATGCTTTTATAAAGACTGGAAATGCTGTGGTACTGTGGTGGTGATTGTCTGTAATACATGTTTTCTTTTAAATGTTGTTTGGATCTCATAATTCTTTTTTAAGTTTGCTGCCAAAAATTCTAAGAAGAAGAATGAAATAAATACAAAATGTTGAGAAGGAATGACTGTCCTAGCCCTGGCTTTTGCACAAGGAGAATCCTTAATAGTGATAAGGATATTTTAAAGTTGAAGAGAAAAGTCGTTAAGTCAAAGGAAACAAAACAAACAACTGGAAATAGCAGGTGGGACGAAGGGCCATATCCCTTAATTTTTTTGATGCATCAGAACTGAGGGTTGGGAGAATGTTCATTTCAAAAATTATTAGAAGTTAGGGGGAAATGAGTTTCCTAAATCTTTTTCAAATAAACGTGTTCCAGTAGCATAGGGGTTCCAGAGAGCAGAGGGCAAGTGGTCCTGAAGTGTACTTAAAAGAGCAAGGGATAAATTGATGTGAAAAGAAGGAAGTGGTGATAGTTAAGAATGAGATCACCAAATGTAAAAGCAAAGTGGAAAAACTAGCTACTTGGAGCTAATAACTGTGGACCGTGAATTGGTAGAGGTTAGAGGCTGGGTGAAGCTAAATAGATAGAATTGCTGAGTAGTTGAAGATTTTTTACAGCTATATGTGTGAAATTAACTAATCCCAAGGTACCCATCTGAAATATTGCTGCTCAAAGATTTACAACTCAGGTGCTCACTTCTTAGTACTTAAGACTTCTTGGGCTTTCATAATGGTGATGGTGATGGGGCAAGCTGACAGAAACTTGAATTTCTTTCTTTCTTTTTTTTTTTCCAAAAGTAGAAATAATACTGAAGAACTCTTCTGACCTGGTCTACCTGTTTTAGGATTAAACCTGGACCTCACCCTCAGCCTTCTCAATTAAGGCTGCCTCCCAGCCACCTTGATATTGAAGCTCCCTCCACGATAGCCACCTCCAAAGCTGTGAAGCCAGTTCAGAGAAGAGAGCTTTCTCTTTTCACCCTCCCAGGCTTCCAGGCCTCAAAGAATAATGATGAGGTGCTTGGTAAAATTTTTACTCATAAAAAGAATATAACTACATTATAGAACTTCTGAAAAACAGAGGAAACAATACCTCTGATTCAGCTATAATCTACCATCTTAAGAGAATCAGTGATGTAATTTTGGTATATTTTTTATGGACATTCATGATCTTAAATATTTTGATCATACAGTGAATTTAGTCTGTGCTTGGCTTTTTTATGTATTAAGTTATGGCTATCATTTTTCCACGATTGCATAAAATTTCCTTTATTTACCAGTCTTTAACAGTTCTCTAGCAATTACGCACTTTTCCGGATTTTTTACTTCTGTTAATATTACCACTGAATATCTTTGTATGAAACACTTTTCTATATGTTAGGTTATTTCTGTAGGGCAGTATCTCATATGTGGTTTATTATGCTTAAAAAAGTATAAAACAGCGTCATTTAAAAATCTTATTAGTGGGACTTCCGTGGTGGTGCAGTGGTTAAGAATCCACCTGCTAATGCAGGGGACGTGGGTTCGAGCCCTGGTCCGGGAAGATCCCACATGCCGTGGAGCAACTAAGCCCATGTGCCACAACTACTGAGCCTGCGTTCTAAAGCCCATGAGCCACAACTACTGAGCCCGCGTGCCACAATTACTGAAGCCCGCGTGCCTAGAGCCTGTGCTCTGCAACAAGAGAAGCCACTGCAATGAGAAGCCTGTGCACCACAACAAAGAGTAGTCTCCGCTCACCACAACTAGAGAAAGACGGCGTGCAGCAACAAAGACCCAATACAGCCAAAAATAAATAAATAAATAAATTTATTTTAAAAAATCTTATCGGTGACTTTGTAAACACTTTAGGCAGTTTTAAAAAAATCACTCTCTCTCTATCTGAGGTTGGCATTTTAATGCCATTTATGGATAGGGAATCTTAAGCTTAGAGAGGGGAACCAACTTACTCAAGATCATACATTGGCAGATGGATGAAACTGGGTATGAACCCAAAGCAGAGAACCAGGAATAAGGAGCTAAAATTTGCAACCCAGTAAAGAAGGTGAGCATGGAGTTTGCTGTTGAGATCTGCAGTTTCAATTCTTTGTGAAGTAAAAAAGCAGCCTTTTGACTGTAGGCCCATTCTGTTTTGTGTGGGGAACCTAATAGATTCTATATGACTCTAACAGCAAAAGAATCATATCAAAGCATTCATTTTGGGCTTCCCTGGTGGCGCAGTGGTTGAGAGTCCGCCGGCCGATGCAGGAGACGCGGGTTCGTGCCCTGGTCCGGGAGGATCCCACATGCCGCGGAGCAACTAAGCCCGTGAGCCATGGCCGCTGAGCCTGTGCGTCCGGAGCCTGTGCTCCGCAACGGGAGAGGCCACAGCGGTGAGAGGCCCGCATACCGCAAAAAAAAAAAAAAGCATTCATTTTACCATTCATTCCTTTAGACTAAGGAAAGATTGTGCGTGATATTGATAGCTGAAATAGACACTTTATGCTTTTAGGTAGCTTTCATTATTGGTTTAATGGATGACCATATATTTCCATATATTTCAAACCAAAAGCTTTAAGGACTGCATCTCAGACTTACTTAATTTGCTGATATCCTTTTTAATCATACATATCCTAGAGATGTATTTCCCTGTAGAATTAAACTTCTGCTAATAAATTGAACTAACTAATATGTATAGATTTTCACAATTGAATTCAATTAGCTTAAAAATTAAATTGTCATGGTCAAATTAAGTAAAAATGTTCAAAAATTGTGTAGCCTAAAAAATGATGTATCTACCCTTAAATGGAGGCCTCATCAAATGAATATGGATAGATAAATCAAAATTCCAGCAGTACGTTATAGATAGAGAACAAAACTACCCAAGTTTTTTTTTTTCCTATAGAAACTGTTATCTGTGCTTTAATCACAAAGCTAAGTCAACTCTTACCCAGGAATCTGTCTGATCCTTTTAATCTCTAACAAGTATTCTTTACATTAGTGATGAGTCCAAAAATATGATCTGAAACCAAGCTTATAGAGGTTCATTATTTTCTGATTTCTTAGATGGATTCACCAGAAGCAGACTGAAATTCAATCCTATGAAAAGCATTTCAGAAGTATCTGCAGTGAACTGAAATAATATGGGAGGAATGAAAAAAAAAAAATCATTCACTAGAAAAAGAAAGAAGAGGCTTTTAAAATCCTAACAGGAAAATATCCTGCTGTTACCTAAGAAATGGATCATTAAGCTGTCTCACTAGAAGGTGAAGCGATTCCTTCATCTTTCTATAACACGTGTGCCTAAGTTAGACATTTTTTTCTTTAGCAGATCTGAAGTAATCTGTTGAAATTTAGAAGAGACTAAGATTTCTCTCTTGATACTGTTTGCTAGCTTTTTTCTCAGGTGCCTCTCCTTCAGTATCCTTGCTTGAGATTTTTATAAGACTGTAAACACCGAGGAACAAAGTGGAAAGAGAAGGAATCCATAATACTTATGAATGTTTAGATTAAAATATATATCTTATATCAAATACGGTGAAAAGTCTTTGCTATCTAAAGTGGATACATAGCCAATGTCCCTTTATAAAAATCAATGTATTCTGCAAAAGAGCTTTGCCAATGCCTTGAACTCATAGTTAACAGACTTGACTGAACACAATGGGTTTGACTTTGTCATTTCAGAGCTGCGCTTGTATATTCAGAAATAGAGCTGGTGGTGTAATTGGAACAGATCACATAGGTTTGTATTGTTGGAGTGAGAGGCAAGACCTGCAGGTTCTTGAAGGAAGGGTGGGAATCAAGCTGACTATAGGCCAAGCACAAGAAGACATATCACAGCAGGAACGATAATCCAAGTGGGAAATTCTCTTCCATCTTTAGCCAGCCTAATAAATATAAGGCCAGTAATGGAGAAGGGTGAGCATGGAAAACAAAGAAGAAATGACAGCTTCTGTGCTGTCCGCTGAGTTAATGTTAACTTGTTTATTTGGAGTTGATTAGACTTGTCGGCCCAATGTTGAGTTTTAATGATTACATGCTTATATAAGAACTAGGTTTATATAATATATATTCAGGTATAAATCATGCTAAAAAAGACAAGATACTTCATCAGATTCAAAACCGAGGCCCCCTAAGCCAACCACAAGAGATAGAGAAATCATTTCTGTCACAATAAATACAGGTAAAAATCCAAGCTTAATGTCAGGAACTAACTGGGAGTGAAAGATAGATGCTGTTTCCTTTTCCTGCACTCAGTCTAATCATTGAAGAAGCTTCACCACTCACAAACAATCAGGTTGGGTAAGACGTTTACAAATCCATGGTCCTTAAGCCCAAAGCCATCCCACATTATTGGACTGTTAGTGGTGACACTGATGAAGCATTATTGCTTGAGCGCATAGTTTTGTTTGTTTCCATGAAGGTTTTGTATAGAGGAGCCTCTGTGTTAAACTATACAACAATGGATATCAATATTACTTAAATTTTAGTGAAATGGGGAAGGGAGGAAGGGAATAAATTTTACACTTAGCTACTCGGCCAAGTGTAGGGTTAATTTTTATCCCAAGTGTGTCCATTCTTGTTTTCTGAGAATAAGATGCTGTAGACAGAAGTAGAAGTGCAGGATGTCAATTGGTACAGTTCCTGTGAAGGCCGAAGGGGAGAGAGAGGAGAGAGAGAGACAGAAGTAGGCAGAGAGAGCCCTCAAATGACACTCAGGTATGATGCTTGTCAAAGGAGGAAGGAAAGGAAGGATTGGGTAAGAAGAGTCTCAGACTGCAGTGTATCTCCAAGAAAGTCTAGGCCAGGCCAATGAGGAGCCTCAGGGCAACGTTTGTTGCTTAGAAGAGTCCCATATCAAGGAGAAACGTACCCCAGCTATGATCATTCATTAGCTGGGAGAAGCCAGGTAACTCAGGACCTAAGTGAGAACACTTCAGTGAATCCCAAGGGTGTGGCCACTGGATCACTCTTGAAGGGAAATCATATACCTCCAGGATCACCATACCCCTTCCATCTACCTTGAACTATGAATCCATCCCCTTCCATCTATTTCCTTGAACTTGGTTAAGTCCAGAACAGAGATGAAAAATTTATAGTAAAGCTTTCCCTGTGTGCCATGAAAGACATCACTAATCAATCAGTGTAATCTTTCCTGATGAGCTCAGACGCAGACACATGATTCTTCTCAACACAGCTCCCCGGAAAGCCACTATAATAGATTTGACATGTGAGATAAAACTTAACTGCTACTTCCAGTTAGGTCTCTGATCTTCCTCTATACATAGAAGCAAGGATATAAGGATAGGAGCAGCATGAAATGGTACAAAATGAAATTTGGGTTTCACATGTGGATGCTCTGCTGGACATATGCACATTTTCAGTAACTCTCTTTTTAAAAATATTTACTGAAGTATAGTTGATTTACAATATTGCGTTAGTTTCAGGTGCACAGCAAAGTGATTCAATTATATATATACATATATATATATAAATATATATATGTATTCTTTTTCAGATTCTTTTCTGTTATAGGTTATTGGAAGAAAACCTATAATGATAGGGATATCATGATAATGATAGTTCCCTGTGCTACACAGTAGGTCCTTGTTAGTTACTTATTTTATGTATAGCGGTATGTATATGTTGATCCCAAACTCCTAATTTATCCACCCCCCCTTCCCCTTTAGTAACCATAAAATAAGTCTGTTTTCTATGTCTGCAAGTCTATTTCCTTTTTCAGTAACTCTCTATATGACTTCTCTCAAAAAATATACACACTACACTGAAAAATATATACATGTATATATATACGCACATATATACATGCAAATACATATATATTTTTTCGATCAAGGAAGCTAAATTAATGATTAGATTATTTCATATTTTTAGTATACCCACACACTTTTGCTAGACAAAGTCTTCAACTTCTAAACTACATTTTTTCTCACATATATAAGTGGTTTCCGTTTTTTTGTTGTTGTTGTTGTTGTTTTTGCGGTACGCGGGCCTCTCACCGTTGCAGCCCCTCCCAATGCGGAGCACAGGCTCCGGACGCGCAGGCGCAGCGGCCATGGCTCACGGGCCCAGCCGCTCCGCGGCACGTGGGATCTTCCCGGACCGGGGCACGAACCCGCGTCCCCTGCACCAGAAGGCGGACTCTCAACCACTGCGCCACCAGGGAAGCTCGGTTTCTGTATTTCTGAGGTGAGACAAAGCTGCCTACTTTTCCTACTTTTGCCAGCCCCAAAGCTTTGCTGACACTGCACTTCTTGGCGTATTTGTGTGCGTGGTTGCAAGCACAATTGGAAGCAAGTCGGCGATGACTGCCTCAGGTTTGCAGCCTTCTATAGAGTACTTGGCATAATCTTGACATTATGGATATTATTCTTTAATGCAAAAATGGTATAATACCATTACGGTGGAGATCAAATTGGATTTTGCCCATCCACTTCTAACATCTCTTTGAAATTTTTCATTTGCTCAAGCTCCCACTGGTTGGGGGGAAAAAAAAATTCCCTGGAGTGGGAGCTCTCTAAAGAGTTATGCTTATGTATTAAGTTCTTGCCACTGGGCAAATCTCCTGACCCAGAAAGATTTACTCTAAAACTTTTATAAATAATCCCCATCCCTTTTATTATACTCTCTGCATTCTAATTACATTTTTAAGAACGGAGAGCACACATTTGATTGCCAGTATTCTTATGAGATGCAGCTGGTTTAACCTGAGCTGAGAAAATCTCCCATTGCCCTGCTCAATATTTTTTCCCTAAAATCTTTATCGGTGTGTCAAGTCCAATTTATAAGTCCTGATTTGACTGGATTTTTGAAAGGAAGAGGAGTTGGCAATAGTGAATTACTCATTTATGACTCAGTGTGGGGTTATTCTGAAACACCGTGAGGTTCAAGCAGAGCCAGGGATGTGGGCTGAACACCAGTTTCAACTGGGTTATCTGAGACGGGCCGAAGCACGACTTCTTGGCACAAAGATACTGATAAAACAGAATCAGTGCAATATTTGCTCTGGTCGTTGCATGCAAACCGATTAAGTTTCTGTGTGTCACCAGCAAGTTTGCTGTAGAGGTGCCAGATTTGTGTCAAGGCTTCTTGTGTGGCATATCTAGGAGTACAGGGGAGAGTGGGGAGGCGGGAGCTGTCTGTTGAGAGGAGTTAGTGCCTGAGGTCTTCAATAATCCTGCTCTGTGGTCTGCCCCCTTCCCTGTGTATCCACTTGGCATTTGTGAATTACATAGAAGGTGGAGAGGCTCCGACGATGGGAAAAGGACAAAGATCTGGATTTTGTTTTAAACTAGGCTTGAAATATACAGACACACGTTCAATGTTGGGTTAAGTGGCTTTCTTATTCGATAGCAACCAGATTACAGAAGAGGCCTTGGAGAACTCTTAGAAAGAGATCTCCATAGTGGAGAAGGAAATTTTACACACAGAGCCAGGCCCTATGACAGACCCCAAACTGTAAAAAGATTGGTTTCAGATATGTCTCCAGATACCGTATAAACAGGGGTATGCGGTCTGTACAGACACAAAAGGACCCACCCTTAGGAGAGCCCCGCACTTGGTTTAGGGGTCTGCTGTCACTGTTTTAAAATGCTTGACACTTTTGAACAAGATGCTCTGTGTATTCATTTTGCACTGAGCCTCACAAATTATGTAGTAGTTCTGAGGGCAGCCCTTCCCCTAGGTCCCTCCCCAGTTCCCATCTATTTGAAAGAGGCCTTCACTTGCTGCCATAAGAACTTTTTCTGTCTTACACTGAGCCTAAACTTGTCAATGTCTTTGACTTTCATTTCTAAGAGGAGAAAAATGTAATAATCTGCCAACACAAAGTAAGAAAGTAGGTTCGAGAATCTTGGATTGAGCCTAAGCTTGGATAAAGTATGAAACAATCGAATCTTTAGATCCCCAGGGGGAGGCATGGCTGGTAAAAGAATGTCTAGAGAACTGGCACCTCACAAACATTTTCAACCTGAAGATTTAGCGTCTATAGATATAGTCTGATCCAGACTTAGTTCACGTCTGGTCAAAGTCTGTACATAATGCTTTAGTTTGCACTGTCACCCAGCTGTCTCTCTTGGTTCTTCAGTATTCTTTGTTTAGCTGTTCTAAAACTAGGGCTGTCTAAATCGCTTAGTTTCGTACACGCGTTTCAATGCCACGAATTAATCTGAAGTAACCAGAATCCATATTCCTCCTCCCTTCCAGCTTCACTTTTGGCATTGACAGGAACAGTTATACAATGAATAATTATATAAATCTTGAATCAAATTGAAAATACTTTTTTATTATGTCTTTGTAAAAATTAAGCCAGGTGAAAATGTTGATCTAAGATTTTTCAGTGGAATGATGTTACACATCAAGGGTACCTAGTGCAGTCACCAGCTGTGAAATATTTCTTTTGAAGGAGAGACATTATTGAGAACATGAAAGTAAGTCTAAGGGAAGCACCCACAATGGTGTCAGGATCAGAAGAAAAATTGCAGCAGCTGTGAAATGAGAAGCACCTGCGTAGTCACATGGATAACGATCCTTTGCACGAATTCCATCTTTAAAATCACCAAATAGTGTAAACATAAAATTCCTCTAACATTGTTTCATGAAAAAACACTCCTTTAATATTTTAGACTTTAGATGAGTAGATGAGCATGCAAATTTTGGATATTGTGTTAGAGCTTTGTAAAATATTGTGTTTATTTTTTTATTGCTTGAGATGAAAGACAAAGAAAGCAAGGGATGTTCAACGTAAATCAGAATCTTATTTAAAAGAGCAAGGTTAAAGTCTGTATAAAGTATTTGAGAAACTGTCTACAGATGGATGTTTTCATTTTCCCCCAAATTATCTTCTGCTTTTTTCAAAGCCTATAAGGTAGGAATGGAGATTATAAGAACAATTTGCAGAAATTCACTCTTAAATCCTTTCTCTTGCCTTCTTAGGCTCCTTAGGGAGAAGTTCTTGTGTTGGAGAGAGTATTTCCAAGAATTTAATTGTGTTTCTTAGCATAAAATCAGACCCTTCTGAAACACTTCAGGACAATTAGCAAATTGTCGTCCATTTTCTTCTTCTGCACTGGCCTCCAGGGAAAAATGGAGAACTGTCACAGTGGTAATTGCAGGCATTCTTTTGCCTTTACCTTTTCCCACTGATTCCTAATCCAAGCTTCATGCAAATACAGTTTTAGGGTTTATAGAAAAAGAGCAAAATTTAACTTCAAAGAGCCAAACTTATTTTCCGGTTCCGTGGTTTCCTCCCTCTCGGTATTTTATATGGGAACTGATTTCCACTTCATACCCCTGAGAAGGAGTATTATCATATCATCATGAAGAACTAAATTAGCTCATATTATCTCTGAGCCAAGAGTCTGTGGTTGGCCAATTGGAATTTATCCTTGCAGATCTAAGAGCTTGAGCTGCCCTGGAACAGTGAAGCCAGGCAGCAAACCAAGAGTTACCTAGTGTCTCTCCTGAGGACTGAAAAAATGACTATCATTCAGGTCCTAATAAAGAGAAGGGTGATTTCAGGCCAAATGACATTAGCACAGTGATCTGAATCTTTTATAATTAATTATTACTTCCAAGCACAAATGCACTTGAGAAAGGTCAATGTCCCTCACTTTTCAGCTGTCATCATTAGCTATAGCTCTAGCTGTAAAGGCCTTGTGAAGTGGCGGTAGCTTACTGGGGGCTCAAGCCTCTCCCTGGGGAAGTAGCACGATAATTATCACCTCCAGATGTTCCTTTGAGAAGCCTGTTTATCTTCTCCCTTCTTTCCCAACAAATTTCAGTTTCTCTGTCTAGATTCTGTTTGGGCCAGTGAGTGAAGCACAGGGGCCAGAAGTAGCATTACTTTCAAGCCAGCAAAGTGTGCAGATACAGGAAACACAGCAGGTCCGAGACTGCTATTATCTTTAAACAGGATGGCAAGTTAGACCAGCTTGCAAGGTTGACCCTTGGCACACCTGAGACCTTGGATTTGGGGAGGATACCCACCATTCCCAGAACTGTGCCTGAAATGTTTATATAAATAATGTGGATTATACTGGACACCTGCTTTGTTTTGGGGCATCTGAAATTTTGGCATGTGCTAGACAAAGGGTGCCTAGGTGACTAGCCCCCAATGAAAGCCTTGGGTACTGAGTCTCTAATGAGCTTCACTGGTAGACAGCATCTCACACATGCTGCTGGAGGAATTAAGTGAATCTTATGTGGGTCTTCTAGGAGAGGACTCTTGGAAGCTTGTGCCTTGTTTCCTCCAGATTTTGTCCCACGTGCCTTATCCTTTGCTGATTTGGCTTTGCATCCTTTCATAGTCTTCATAACCATGAACACAGCTATATGCTGAGTCCTGTGAGTCCTCCTAATGAATCATGAGACCTGGGAGTGGTCTTGGGGACCCCTCAAAACACAAGGTGTAATAAAAAGGATGCTCACCCCACTTCGAACCTAGACTTTAAAGTCTTAAGATGTATTTTTTTTATCTCTTGCTATCACTTCAGATAACCTCTAGAACAATATAAGCGCAATGTGGTTTCTGAGCTATTCCAATGTAATCTTGGAAATAAGTCACCATTGTTTATTCTATATTTAAATTAGTTATTTTCATAATAGTTACTGTACTTTAGTCAAATTGGATATTGTGGCAGCTTTTATTTTTAAAGTTATCTTATGAAACAATTATTTTCTCAGTAATCCAGTAGTTTCTGGAGTGCTATACAAAATGACTTGGGGTTTTGACTTAATTATTTCCCTGGAGAAGAACTTCGAGTTGAATTTTCTGAAAAATAGAAATAAAATATTATATCTGAGAAAATATTAGAGAAAAGAAGCTGTAACACTTCTAGGACACTTGTGTGTATGTTGTCTGATATAAAGAACAATAGCTTTAGGTGGTTGTATTAAGCATTATGTCAGATTATGTCAATATCCTTTAGAAATTCTTCAGATGTCCACAAATATTACTTAAAGTTTTAGTAAAATTTAAGTTCATAGGATGGGTGAGGGATATTAGATTAAGTTGGTTATACAGCAAGTGAGGGACAAAAGGGGGAAAATGAGATTTATCCTAAGAATAGACCACAACCCAATTTTTCTCCACCCATGGACATCTTACATTCATGGGCACAAGAATATCAATAGACTGAAGCAAAGGCAGAGGCTCCTGTGTGTATAAATGCAAATCTAGGCCATCTTGCTAACTCACAGTGCCAGAATCAAAGTCCCGTTTCTACAAGACTAACTCCTCCAGAGTGGATTATTTCTGCTACATATAAACAGTATTGTGCTTCAACCCTCTTCTAAACAGAACTCTATCCAGCTCATTAACTACAGTCAATGTGTTTATAGACTTGGGATTTGAAGCCAGATAACAAATATGCTTACTAACCATATGAAGTGACTTAGACCACACTGATTTTTTTTTTGTTGTTGTTGTTGTTGTTGTACGCGGGCCTCTCACTGTCGCGGCCTCTCCCGTTGCGGAGCACAGGCTCCGGACGCGCAGGCTCAGCGGCCATGGCTCACGGGCCCAGCCGCTCTCCAGCATGTGGGATCTTCCTGGACCGGGGCACGAACCCGTGTCCCCTGCATCGGCAGGCGGATTCTCAACCACTGCGCCACCAGGGAAGCCCCACACTGATTATTTTTTAAGTCTTGTTTTTATAATCTATAAAAAGAGAATGACACCACCTAATGCACAGGGCTATAGGAATATTCAGATGAGAAACAATATGTAAGTACAGGACCTACACACTGTTCCTGAAATATTGTGATTAGATAAATGGTAGAAATGGTAGAAATTCTATCCCTTATTGTTTGAGAGAGCTATAGCCTTTGACAGACAGATGGTCAAGGAAGCATAAATAAATAAGTAAAATACTTATCTATTCAACTCACTCTAGAGCAATGAATTAGAGTTTCCCATGTAAGGAGTAGTTTGATTGAAAAATTCATGGTTTGGAATTCAAAGCACCTCCTCTCATCACTTGTGATTTGAAGCTTGTTTTTTTCCACTGCATGTTTTATGTTAACAGCATGGCATGTTTCTCCTGTTTAATAACCACATGGGTCTCCACTCAACCTTATTTCAGTGAAAAAAAGAAAACCTACTTCTTTGTTATTCTTCCACTCCATGAGTGATGTCAAGACACCTTGTATTCTGTATTTCAAGTCAGACCAAAATGGAGAAAACCCATCCAGTCATTTTCTGGGAATGTAGTAACAAATTAATGGGTAGATGTAAACTTCTTTTCACTTACATTGGAGATAATAACGATAGACAATATATTGACAATACTTCGTGTGCTTGATGTCATTGGTACCCAAAAACAATGTGGTCCACAGTATGGATTTAAAAATTTCTTCTGAGGGCTTCCCTGGTGGCACAGTGGTTGAGAGTCTGCCTGCCGATGCAGGGGACACGGGTTCGTGCCCCAGTCCGGGAAGATCCCACATGCCTCGGAGCGGCTGGGCCCATGAGCCATGCCCGCTGAGCCTGTGCGTCCGGAGCCTGTGCTCCACAACAGGAGAGGCCACAACAGTGAGAGGCCTGCATACCGAAAAAAAAAAAAAAAAAAAAAATTTCTTCTGAAAATTCATATACCCTATAAAGATGTTTGAGGATAGAAAATTTTCAAAAGAAGGCAAGCTTTGGATAATTGAATTAGAGCAAGTAAGAGTTAAGTAATAAAGGGAAAGGTGCTGTGGGAAGGCTGGCAAGTTAATTGAAAGTCAGAATATACATTTCCTAGCACTGTCATGGGAATGTGAAAGAAAAGAACTGGAGGTACATGAAACCAAAGAGAAAAGTCCAATTTGCTCTTAAGAGAGATGCAAGGAAGTTGATCAGACACTGAGTAAACCAGACTTATCCCTTCCATAGGCCTCTTGAACCCCTGCCATGTCTAACGATGTGTGGTGCCTTGAAGCACCATGTTGACATTGCCAAGCTATTGTTGACATTGCTTCCTCAACCCTATCTGTCTGCTTAACAAGGATGTGCTCAGCGTTGAAGACTCAACTCGTATTATTCTCTCTATGTAGACTTTCTGACATCAATCCGGGTCAAACTGATCAGAAATTCCTTTGGATCTCCTCTGTACTCAATAATTATTTAGATCACAGTACCCATAACATGCTACTGCATTTGTTTTTTCATGTGGCTCTTTTCTTCTTGTAGATTATAATCTTCTTATGGGCTAAGAACCTAATTCATCTTCGTATGTGCCTGACACAAAAATATACTTTTGATTCATGGCCAATTGCATGAATAAATGCAATGAAAAAGGAAGGAGACAAGGAATGAAATGAAACAAGGAATGCAAAGGATCTCATAAATTTAATAAAATGATAGAAAAGTCGTGGTTTTTTTCACCTAAGTTTAAGTTAAGGGCCAAAGAAATTTCTCCTTTCAGACCAGTGTTCAGAATGACTGATTACAAGAAGATTCAAAACACAAAATATGAATTTTTTTTATCACTAAAGTGTTTATAGAGAAACTGCCAGCCAGGGGCCTGAGCATCACTGTGAATATAAATAACAAAAGTAAAACTCAAATCCTGGAATTCACATTTTTTTAACAGAAAAAACTTTCAAACTGAAGAAAATTCTCAGACCTTTCAGTTGAAAAGTCCAAAAATCTGATGAACACATACACTAAAGTTTGGCAGGAGGTTAGAAGACATTTTGCTTTCCTCAAGGCCACAATTAGCCCCTGGAGTGTTACCTTAGTGTACTCTACTTCTTTCACTTTTTAATTTTTTCACTCTGAAGTTATGTTCCAGGCATCAGTGATTTTCCAAGATATTAAAGTGTAGGCTTGGCAGTCATGGTTCCCAAGGCCATCAGAACTCTGCACTCCAGTATCAATCACATGAGAAGTTTATTGGCACCAAGACCCTTTCTAATAATATAATACTGAAGAGAAAATGCTTCTTAATGAATCTGAGCCAAAGCTGGCAGTTAGTTTTGAAGCAAACAATTTCAGCAGATTCATTATAAATAATTATCAATTTTGAAGCTATGGTATTAAGGCCTACCATTGGGCATACCCTAACATATGTATTTGCTAGCCATTGAGACTTTGGAAGTTTTAATAACTAGCCATCACCTGCTCTTATTAGACAGTCCTCAAGATCAGACTTGTTGTTTAACTCTTTGTGAAGCTGTCAAACTCTGGTTTTCTAAAGTAAAACTAGAACAAATATTTTAAGTTTAAAGACTGTCTCTCTCTCTCTCTCTTAGATATAGCAGAATCACACTTTAATTAAAACAACATTAAAAATGTGCATAGAAACATATGGATTATGTTGCTATCTATAAGTTTTCATATTTGTCTATAAAAAATTTGAAGTATAGTTGATTTAAAATGTGTTAGTTTCAGGTGTAAAGCATAGTGATTCATATATATATATGGATATATATATATTTTTTTCAGATTCTTTTCCCTTATAGGTTATTACAAACTATTGACTATAATTCCCAGTGCTACACAGTAGGTCCTTGTTGGTTATCTGTTTATGTATAGTAGTGTGTATATGTTAATCCCAAACTCCTAATTTATCCCTCCTCCCCTTTCCCTTTTGATAACCATAAGTATGCTTTCTATGTCTGTGGGTCTATTTCTGTTTTGTAAATAAGTTCATTTGTATCTTTTTTTTAAGATTCCACATATATGTGATATCATATGATACTTAAGACTATCTCTTTATTTACCACCCCACATGAACATTCTATGTAACTGAACTAGAAAAGATAGGGGAAATGTATATTTATTCAATTCAGATATGCCCACATTAAATAACTATTCAATGTCAGAAAGTGTGCTGCTGACAAAGTGATATAAAGATGAATATTACCCAGTTTCTGCTCTCAAGAACATGCAAATAGTGACTGAGAAAGGCAAAGATGAAACATCGAGTGAAATGTAGAGCCAAAGCAAGAAAGAAAATGGTAACTTTAGAGTTATAACTATTTTTATAGGGGTTCAAATAAACAAATTCTCATCAATTTGGAGATGAAGGAAAGGTGATGGATAGTCCATGGAAAATGTGAGACAAAAGTTGAGAGAAAAGAAAGATTTGAAAAGTCAAAAGAGACTTTCAAAAATAGAAAATAATGAGCACAGAGGCTGGGAACTATGGGGTGGAATTCACAGCAGTTCACTTTGGATGAACCATGAGAATTTGAGGGCTGAAAGAAGGAAAGACTGGAAAGATGGGCTTTATCACACTGGAGAAAACACCAAGTTGAAAGCAGAGGAAGGTGCATTTATCTGAGTAACCAAAAGGGATTTTTGATGGTTTTTGAGAAAACTAATTATAGGTAATAACATGATCAAAGTTGCATTTAGAAAGATTAATTTAAAATTGGAATCACTGGACAGTGAGAAGGCAACTGTAAAAGTCAAGAAAAAACCTAATGAAAGTCTGAACTTGGTATTTGAAAGTAAAATTGGGAAGGAGGTAATTCCCCTACACAACAGTAGACACAGCAGCAGAGGAATCTAATATTTGTAAAATTATTGGCTGTAGACATTGAGGATAAGAAAGGAATCAAAGATCATTTCAAGATTTTATTTCATTCATAATAATGGTAACATTAACAGAAGTAGGACAAGGGGAAAGTCCAGTGTGGAATAGGATAGATGTGATATTAAATTGGATTTTGGATGTGTTGATTTTGTTATCAAGTTGGGTCATTTAGGTGAGAGTCTCTAAAAGTTTATAAGATATGTGGGAAGGAATTTTTAAAGCACTCAGGGTAGAAATAAAAATCTGTGTTCATAGACCTGCCAGTAATAAAACTATGGGAATTGATAAGTTCACCAAAGGAAAAGTTTAGTGAAAGAAGAGAAGCCGCAAAAAAGGAACTTTGGACAAGTAAGCAACATGGAAGAACAGATGGGTAATATTAAGCAGAGAAATGGAAAAACTAAAAAAAGTAAAAAGGGAATGCTAGAAATCAAAAACACTGTAACAGAAATGAAAGTACCTTTGTTGAGCTCATCAGTAGACTGGACACAGCCAAGAAAAATAATCAGTGAGCTTGAAAATAGATTATTAAGAACTTAGCAAAATTAAATACAAAAAGAAAAAAAAGAATTAAAAAAAGAAACCCAAATCAAAAAAACGAAACCCAGAACAGCCAAGAACTGAGCAATTTCAAAAGGCATAAAAATCTATAATTGGGATGTAAGAAGGAGGAGAAAGAAAGAATGAAGCAACAGAAATATCTGAAGTTATATGACCAAGAATTTTCCAAAGTAAATAACAAAAAACAATCCACAGTTCCAGGAAGCTCAGATAATAACAACATGAAAAATACCCAAATATCTACATGAAGGCATATCTTATTCAGACTGCAGAAAATTAAGACAAAGAGAAAAACTTGAAAGAATTCTGGGGTGGGGAACCTTATCCACCAAGATGAAGAATAAAAATTACCATCAACATCTTATCAGAAATCACACAAATAAAAAGAGAGAGGAGTGAAATATTTGAAGTGTTGAAAAATAACCCACTAACCTAGAATCCTACACTGAGCAAAAATAAGCATCATATCTAAAGAAGAGGGCTTCCTGGTGGCTCAGTGGTTGAGAGTCTGCCTGCCGATGCACGGGACATGGGTTCGTGCCCCAGTCTGAGAAGATCCCACATGCCGCAGAGCAGCTGGGCTCATGAGCCATGGCAGCTGAGCCTCTGTGTCCGGAGCCTGTGCTCCACAACGGGAGAGGCCACAGCAGTGAGAGGCCCGCATAGCAAAAATAATAATAATAAGAAGAAGAACTACAAAAACAAACTGAAAATGGTTAACAAAGTCAATAAATACATACCTATCAATAATTAATTACTTTAAATATAAATGGGATAAGTATGACAGTTGAAAGGTTTATATGTTCCTATGTATGTTCTTACAAAAGACTCACTTGAGATCTCAAGACACAGATTGATAGTGAGGGAATAGAAAAAGGTATTTCATGCAAATGGCAATGAAAAGAAGCTGGGGTAACGATACTTATATCAGACAAAATAGATTTAGAACAAAAATGGTTATGAGACAAAGAAGGACATTATATAATGATAAAAGGATTACCCCAACAAGATGCTATAACCCAACAAAGGGGCACCTAAATACATAAAACAAATATTAACATACATAAATGGAGAAATTGACAGTAATACATAATATTGGGGAACTTTAACACCCCACTTACATCAATGAACAGATCACCCAGACAGAAAATCAATAAGAAAACACTGGATTTAGGACTTCCCTGGTGGCACAGTGGGTAAGAATCCACCTGCCAATGTAGGGGACACACGTTTGAAACCTGGTCCAGGAAGATCCCACATGCTGTGGAACAACTAAGCCCATGCACCACAACTGCTGAGCCTGTGCTCTAGAGCCCACAAGCCACAACTACTGAGCCCACATGCCACAACTACAGAAGCCCATACACCTAGAGCCTGTGCTCCACAAGAGAAGCCACTGCAATGAGAAGCCCATGCACTGCAATTAAGAGTAGCCCCTGCTTGCCACAACTAGAGAAAGCCCACATGCAGCAACGAAGACCCAACTCATCCAAAAATAAATAAATTTATATTTAAAAAAAAGAAAACAATGGACTTAAATGACTCATTAGACCAAGTGGAGATATATATATATAGAGAGAGAGAACATTGTATCCAAAACCTGCAGAACACATTCTTTTCAGGTGCACATGGAACACTCTCCAGGATAGATCACGTGCTAAGCCACAAAATAAGTCTCAGTAAATTTAAGAAGATTGAAATCATAGTAAGCATCTTTTCCTATCACAACTCTATGAGACTAGAAATCAACTACAAGGAAATAAAGCAAAAACCACAAACACATAGAGGCCAAACAACATGATACTAAACAACAAATGGGTAATTGAAGAATCAAAGAGGAAATCCAAAAATACCTGGGGACAATGAAAACAGAAACACAATGATCCAAAAGCTATGGGACACAGCAAAAGCAGCTCTAGGAGAGAACTTTATATTGATGCAAGTCTAGATTAGGAAACAAAAAATACAGCTAATGAAACTAGAAAAAGAAAAACAAAAAAACCCTAAAGTTAGTAGAGGAAAGAAATAATAAAAATCAGAGTGGAAATAAATAAAATAGAGACTAAAATAACAATAGAAATGATCCATAAAACTAAGAACCAGTTCTCTGAAAAAATAAAGTTGATAAACCTTTAGCCACATTTATCAAAAGAAAGAGACTCAAATAAATCAAACCAGAAATGAAAGAGAAGTTACAAGTGATACCACAGAAATACAAATTGATCATAAGAAATTATAATCAATTATACACCAATAAAACAGACAAACTAGAAGAAATGGATAAATTACTAGAGATGTACAATTTCCCAAGCCTGAATCAGGAAGAAATAGAAACTATGAACAGACTGATTACCAGTAATCAACTTGAATAAGTAATAAAAAATAAAATTCCTAGCAAACAAAACCCAGTACCAGAAGGCTTCACAGGTGAATTCTACCAAACATCTCAAGAAGAGTTAACACCTATCCTTCTCAAACTATTCCAAAACTTTTTGAACTCATTCCACAAAGCCAGCACCTTCCTGACACCAAACCAGACAAATTGTACCATTTAAAAAAAGAAAATTTTAAGCTAATATCACTGAGGAATTTAGATGCAAAAATCCTCAATAAAATGCTAGAAAACTGAATTCAACAATAAATTAAAAGTATTATACACCATGATCAAGTGGGATTTATTCCAGGGCTACAAGTGTTGTTCAGTACCTGAAAATCAATCAATGTGATATACCACATTAATGAATATAAAGAATTGAAAAGAATAAAAATCTTATGATTATTTCAATAGATGCAGAAAAACATTTGAAAAAATTCAACATTCATTTATGAAAAAAACTCTCAATAAAGTGGGTATAGAGGAAACATCTTAACATAATAAAAGCCATATATGACAAACTCACAGCTAACATCATATGCAATGGTGAAAAGCTGAAAGCACTTCCTCTAAGATTAGGAACAAAACAAAAATATCTACTCTCACCACTTTTATTCAACATAGTATTGGAAGTCCTAGCCACAGCAATAAGATGCAAAACAAATAAATAAAAGGAATCCAAATTAGAAAGGATGAAGTAAAATTGGCTCTGATTGCAGATGACTTGATACTATATTTAGAAAATCTGTAGACTCCACCAAAATAGTATTAGAACTCATCCATGAATTCAGTGAAGTTACAGAATACAGAAATCTGTTTTATTTCTATAAACTAATAATGATCTATTAGAGATATAAATTAAGAAAGCAATCCCTTTTATAAGTGCATCAAAAAGAAAAAAAGTACCTAGGAACAAATCAAAGTAAGGAAGGGAAATACTCATACTCTGAAAACTATAAGACGATGAAAGAAATTGAAGATGACACAAACAAATGGAAAGACATACAGTGCTTATGGATTGAAGAATTAATATTGTTAAAATGAACATACTACCCAATGCAATGTACAGATTCAATGTAATCCCTATCAAAATACTAATGGTATTTTTCACAGAACTAAAACCAATAATTCTAAAATTTGTATGGAAACACAAAAGACCCCAAATAACCAAAGCAATCTTGAGAAAGGAGAGCAGAGCTGGAAGTGTGATGCTCCCTGATTTCAAAGTATACTACAAAGTTACAGTAATCAAAATAGTATGCTACTGGCAGACAGAAAGACACATAGATCAATGGAACAGAATTTCTTTAAAATAAAGTTTATTTTAAGAAGAAAATTAACTTTGTGGCAATATCTATCTGCTTAGAGACAGAAGAGACTCCAGGCACAATTTTTGGTCAATAGAATCACCTCACTATTTAAGAAATGGATGTTTAAACAACTAAAAGAGAGAAATAAGTAGCCAATGAATCAAATGAACAACATTATTGCTGTGATATAAGTTCAAAGAAGAAGGATTCTGTCTGCTCATATGAGAAAAAAAGTTATGTAAGATAGCATCTGAATCATCTGACCTTATCAAGTTCCTGATCTCCTTTGCTTTAGTTTCCTCATCTGTAAAATGGGAATAAACAATAACATTGCTCTCATATGAGTGTTAGGAGGACTAATGAGTTAATACTGAAGAGTACTTAGAACGTTGTCTGGCAGAGACAATTCATCACCATCATTAAATTAGTTGTGAAATACAAACATGAATGTGTGAGTTATTATGTGTGGAATCTTCCCTGGTGTCTTTAAGTGAGATTGCTTCCCTAAAGACCTCGAGCTTCTGTTGGGCACTTTTGACAGCCAAGGGTTGTGTATAATCCTGTGAGGAACAAGCAAAAATGGGGGAGTTTGGGGTGTTGTGATATCCTATGTTCCTCTGTGCAGTTGCTATTATGTTTTTTGATATTTTTTTTTCTGCTTTTGCTTTGGGATCTGTTATTTCCAAGAGGAAGAAGAAAACCAAATACAATACAAATAAGCTTCAGGTTGGGTTAAACTATCAAGGGACAAAAGTATCCTTCTGACAGTAACACAAGGAGGTGTGAATTTTTTATCGAATTTTCTCTCTCTGCTCTCAGAAGGGGACAAAGCTTAAAAGGACATCTTTTATTCAGGGCATGATAGCTGTTCTCCAAAGCTGAGCTATTTGTGTAACGTCTCTTTCCAGTTGTCACTTTCCATTGTGTCAGCTTGGCATTAGCTGAAAGAATCACTTAAACCATCTAATAAAAACATTCACACATTGAATTAGGTAACTTTAAGGTGTCTTCCAATTCTAAGATTCTATGATTTTAGCTAATGAAGGTAATGTTGAGAAAAATCTATTAAGTTTTATGTTCCTGTGATAGTAACTGGGGTCATTTTTCAGACAATTACAATTACTGTCACAAATAGGAAAACAAATCCTTATATCCATTAATGCTGAGATCTAATATTCTGAGGAATCACTTAACATTTTCTTTTTGTTTGAATGCCTTTTCTTTTTTTTTAACATCTTTATTGGAGTATAATTGCTTTACAATGGTGTGCTACTTTCTGCTTTATAACAAAGTGAATCAGCTATACATATACACATATCCCCATATCTCTTCCCTCTTGCATATCCCTCCCTCCCACCCTCCATTTCCCACCCCTCTAGGTGGTCACAAAGCACTGAGCTGATCTCCCTGTGCTATGTGGCTGTTTCCCACTAGCTATCTATTTTACATTTGGTAGTGTATATATGTCAGTGCCACTCCCTCACTTTGTCCCACTTTACCTTTCCACCTCCCCTTGTCCTCAAGTCCATTCTCTAGTAGTTCTGCATCTTTCTTCCCATCCTTCCCCTAGGTTCTTCATGATCTTTTTTTTTTCAGATTCCATATATATGTGTTAGTGTACAGTATTTGTTTTTCTCTTTCTGACTTACTTCACTCTGTATGACAGACTCTAGGTCCATCCATCTCACTACAAATAACTCAAATTAGTTTCTTTTTATGGCTGAGTAATATTCCACTGTATATATGTGCCATATCTTCTTTATCCATTCATCTGTTGATGGACACTTAGGTTACTTCCATGTCCTGCATATTGTAAATACAGCTGCAATGAACATTGGGTACATGACTCTTTTTGAATTATGGTTTTCTCAGGGTATATGCCCAGTAGTGGGATTTCTGAGTCATATGGTAGTTCTATTTTTAGTTTTTTAAGGAACCTCCATAATGTTCTTCATAGTGCCTGTATCAATTTACATTGCCACCAACAGTGCAAGAGGGTTCCCTTTTCTCCACACCCTCTCCAGCATTTATTGTTTGTAGATTTTTTGATGATGGCCATTCTGAGTGGTGTGAGATATCTCATTGTAGTTTTGATTTGCATTTCTCTAATGATTAATGATGTTGAGCATTCTTTCAGATGTTTTTGGAAATCTGTATATCTTTTTTGGAGAAATGTCTATTTAGGTCTTCTGCCCATTTTTGGATTGGGTTGTTGTTTTTTGATATTGAGCTGCATGAGCCGCTTGTAAATTTTGGAGATTAATCCTTTGTCAGTTGCTTCATTTGCAAATATTTTCTCCCATTCTGAGGGTTGTCTTTCTTCTTGTTTATGTTTTCCTTTGCTGTGCAAAAGCTTTTAACTTTCATTAGGTCCCATTTGTTTATTTTTGTTTTTATTTCCATTTCTCTAGGAGATCGGTCAGAAAGGACCTTGCTGCGATTAATGTCATAGAGTGTTCTGCCTAGGTTTTCCTCTAAGCGTTTGATAGTGTCTGGCCTTACATTTAGGTCTTTAATCCATTTTCAGTTTATTTTTGTGTATGGTGTTAGGGAGTGTTCTAATTTCATTCTTTTACATGTAGCTGTCCAGTTTTCCCAGCACCACTCATTGAAGAGGCAGTCTTTTCTCCATTGTATATTCTTGCCTCTTTTATCAAAGATAAGGTGACCTTATGTGCATGGGGTTATCTCTGGCGTTTCTATCATGTTCCATTGATCTATATGGCTGTTTTTGTGTCAGTATTGTACTGTCTAGATTACTGTAGCTTTGTAGTATAGTCTGAAGTCAGGGAGCCTGTTTCCTCCAGCTCCGTTTTTCTTTCTCAAGATTGCTTTGGCTATTCAGGGTCTGTTGTGTTTCCATACAGATTGTGAAATTTTTTGTTCTAATTCTGTGAAAAGTGCCAGTGGTAGTTTGATAGAGATTGCATTGAATCTGTAGATTGCTTTGGGTTGTATAGTCATTTTCACAATGTTGATTCTTCCAATCCAAGAACATGGTATATCTCTCCATCTATTTGTATCATGTTTAATTTCTTTCATCAGTGTCTTATAGTTTTCTGCATACATGTCTTTCATCTTCTTAGGTAGGTTTATTCCTAGGTATTTTATTCTTTTTGTTGCAATGGTAAATGGGAGTGTTTCCTTAATTTCACTTTCAGATATTTCATCATTAGTGTATAGGATTGCAAGAGATTTCTGTGCATTAATTTTTTTATCCTGCTACTTTACCAAATTCATTGATTAGCTCTAGTAGTTTTCTGGTAACATCTTTCGGATTCTCTATGTATAGTCTCATGTCATCTGCAAACACTGACAGCTTTACTTCTTTTCCAGTTTGGATTCCTTTTATTTCTTTTTCTTCTCTGTTTGCTATGGCTAAAACTTCCAAAACTATAATAGTGGTGAGAGTGGGCAACCTTGTCTTGTTCCTGATCATAGTGGAAATAGTTTCAGATTTTCACCGTTGAAGATGATGTTGGCTGTGGGTTTGTCATATATGGCCTTTATTATGTTGAGATAAGTTCCCTCTATGACTATTTTATGGAGGGTTTTTTTTTATCATAAATGGGTGTTGAATTTTGTCTAAAGCTTTTTCTGCATCTATTGAGATGATCATATGATTTTTATTCTTCAGTTTGTTAATATGGTGTATCACATTGACTGATTTGCGTATATTGAAGAATCCTTGCATTCCTGGGATAAAACCCACTTGGTCATGGTGTATGATCCTTTTAATATGCTGTTGGATTCTGTTTGCTAGTATTTTGTTGAGGATTTTTACATCTATGTTCATCAGTGATATTAGCCTGTAGGTCTCTTTCTTTGTGACATCTTTGTCTGGTTTTGGTATCAGGGTGATGGTGGCTTCTTGGGAGTGTTCCTTGCTCTGCTATATTTTGGAAGAGTTTGAGAAGGATAGGTGTTAGCTCTTCTCTAAATGTTTGATAGAATTCACCTGTGAAGCCATCTGGAACTGGGCTTTTGTTTTTTGGAAGATTTTTCATCACAGTTTCAATTTCAGTGCTTGTGATTGGTCAGTTTATATTTTCTATTCTTCCTGGTTTAGTCTTGGAAGGTTGTACTTTTCTAAGGATTTTTCCATTTCTTCCAGGTTGTCCATTTTATTGGCATATAGTTGCTTGTAGTAATCTCTCATGATGCTTTGTATTTCTGCAGTGTTGGTTGATACTTCTCCTTTTTCATTTCTAATTCTATTGATTTGAGTCTTCTCACTTTTTTTCTTGATGAGTCTGGCTAATGGTTTATCAATTTTGTTTATCTTCTCAAAGAAAAAGCATTTAGTTTTATTGATCTTTGTTATTCCTTCATTTCTTTTCATTTATTTCTTATCTGATCTTTATGATCTTTCCTTCTGCTAACTTTGGGATTTTCTTGTTCTTCATTCTCTAACTGCTTTAGGTGTAAGATTAGGTTGTTTACTTGAGATGTCTCTTGTTTCTGAAGGTAGGATTGTATTGCTATAAACTTTGCTCTTAGAACTGCTTTTGCTGCATCCCATAGGTTTTGGGTCGTCGTGTTTTCATTGTCATTTGTCTCTAAGTATTTTTTGATTTCCTCTTTGATTTCTTCAGTGATCTCTTGGTTATTAAGTAGTGTATTGTTTAGCCTCCATATGTTTGTATTTTTTACAGATTTTTTTCTGTAATTCATATCTAGTCTCATAGCATTGTGGTTAGAAGAGATACTTGATACAATTTCAATTTTTTTAAATTTACCAAAGCTTGATTTGTGACCCAATATATGATCTATCCTGGAGAATGTTCCATGAGCAGTTGAGAAGAAAGTGTATTCTGCTGTTTTTGGTTGGAATGTCCTATAAATATCAATTAATTCCATCTTTTTTAATGTGTCATTTAAAGCTTGTGTTTCCTTATTTATTTTCATTTTGAATGATCTTTCCATTGGTGAAAGTAGAGTGTTAAAGTCCCCTACTATGATTGTGTTACTGTCAATTTCCCCTTTTATGGCTATTAGTATTTGCCTTATGTATTGAGGGGGTCCTATGTTGGTTGCATAAATATTTTCAATTGTTGTATCTTCTTTTTGGATTGATCTTTTGATCATTATGTAGTGTCCTTTTTTGTCTCTTGTAATAGTCTTTGTTTTAAAGTCTATTTTGTCTGATATGATAATTGCTACTCCATCTTTCTTTTGATTTCCATTTTCATGGAATATCTTTTTCCATCCCCTCACTTTCAGTCTGTATGTGTCCCTATGTCTGAAGTGGGCCTCTTGTAGACAACATATATATATGTCCTCTTTTTGTATCAATTCAGCCAGTCTATATATTTTGTTTGGATCATTTAATCCATTTACGCTTAAGGTAATTATTGATATGTATGTTCCTCTTACCATTTTCTTAATTGTTCTGTGTTTGTTATTGTAGGTCATTTCCTTCTCTTGTGTTTCCTGACTAGAGAAGTTCCTCTACCATTTGTTGTAAAGCTGGGTTCATGGTGCTGAATTCTCTTATCTTTGCTTGTTTGTAGAGGTTTTAATTTCTCCATCAATTCTGAATGAGATCCTTGCTGGGTAGAGTAATCTTGGTTGTAGGTTTTTCCCTTTCATCGCTTTAAATATGTCCTGCCACTCACTTCTGGCTTGCAGAGTTTCTGCTGAAAGATCAGCTGTTAACCTTATGGGATTCCCTTGTGTGTTATTTGTTGTTTTTCCCTTGCTGCTTTTTCTTTGTATTTACTTTTTGATAGTTTGATTAATATGTGTCTTGGCGTGTTTCTCCTTGGATTTATCCTGTATGGACTCTCTGTGCTTCCTGGAATTGATTAACTATTTCCTTTCCCATATTAGGGAAGTTTTCAACTATAATCTCTTCAAATATTTTCTCAGTCCCTTTCTTTTTCTCTTCTTCTTATGGGACACCTATAATTTGAATGTTGGTGCATTTAATGTTACCCCAGAAGTCTCTGAGACTGTCCTCAATTCTTTTCATTCTTTTTTCTTTATTCTGCTCTGCAGTAGTTATTTCCCCTATTTTATCTTCCAGGTCACTTATCCATTTTTCTGCCTCAGTTATTCTGCTATGGATCCCTTCTAGAGAATTTTAAATTTCATTTATTGTGTTGTTTTTCATTGTTTTTCAGTCTTTAGTTCTTCTAGGTCCTTCTTGAATGTTTCTTGTATTATCTCCATTCTATTGCCAAGATTTTGGATCATCTTTACAATCATTATTCTGAATTCTTTTTCAGGTAGACTGCCTATTTCCTCTTCATTTGTTAGGTCTGGTGGGTTTTTACCTTGCTCCTTCATCTGCTGTGTGTTTTTCTGTCTTCTCATTTTGCTTAACCTACTATGTTTGGGGTCTCCTTTTTGCAGACTGCAGGTTTGTAGTTCCCACTGTTTTTGGTGTCTGCCCCCAGTGGCTAAGGTTGGTTCAGTGGGTTGTGTATGCTTCCTGGTGCAGAGGACTATTGCCTGTGTTCTGGTCAATGAGGCTGGGTCTTGTCTTTTGGGTGGGCAGGTCCACATCTGGTGTTGTGTTTTGGTGTGTCTGTGACCTTATGATGATTTTAGGCAGCCTCTCTGCTAATGGGTGGTGTTGTGTTCCTATCTTGCTAGTTGTTTGGCATAGGGTGTCCAGCACTGTAGCTTGCTGGTCGTTGAGTGGAGCTGGCTCTTTGTGTTGAGATGGAGAACTCGGGGGATTTTTGCTGTTTGATATTACGTGGGGCTTGGAGGTCTCTGGTGGACCAATGTCCTGAACTCAGCTCTCCCACCTCAGAGGCACAGCCCTGATGCTCAGCTGGAGCACCAAGACCCTGTCACCCATACGGCTCAGAATAAAAGTGAGAAAAAAAGAAAGAAAGAAAAACAAATTAAAACAAAACAAAATAAAGTTATTAAAATAAAGATAATTAGTAAAAATAAAAATATATTTTAAGTAATAAAAAAAGAAAGAAAAAAGAGAGCAACCACCCCAAAAAACAAATCCACCAATGATTATAAGCACTAAAAACTATACTAAAACAAACAAACAAAAAAGAAAAGACAGAACCCTAGGACAAATGGTAAAAGCAAAGCTATACAGACAAAATCACACACAGAGTCATACACATGCACTCACAAAAAGAGAAAGAGGGAAAAAATATATATATTGTCGCTCCCAAATTCCACTGCCTCTATTTGGGATGATTAGTTTTCTATTCAGGTATTCCACAGATGCAGGGTACATCAAATTGATTGTGGAGATTTAATCTGCTGCTTCTGAGGCCGCTGGGAGAGATTTCCCTTTCTCTTCTTTGTTCGCACAGTTCCTGGGGTTCAGCATTAGATTGGCCCCGCCTCTTTGTGTAGGTCATCTGAGGGCATCTGTTCCTGCCCAGACAGGATGGGGTTAAAGGAGCAGCTGATTCGGACAATCTGGCTCACTCAGGCCGAGGGGGAGGTAGGGGTATGGATGTGGGCGAGCCTGTGGCAGCAGAGGCTGGCGTGATGTTGCACCAACCTGAGGTGTGCCGCATTCCCCCTGGGGAAGTTGTCCCTGGGTCACGGGACCCTGGCAGTGGCAGGCTGCACAGGTTCTCGGGAGGGGAGGTGTGGATAGTGACCTGTGCTTGCGCACAGGCTTCTTGGTGGCTGTAGCAGCAGCCTTAGCATCTCATGCCCTTCTCTGGGGTCCACGCTGATAGTTGTGGCTCACGCCCATCTCTGGAGCTCCTTTAAGCGGCGCTCTGAATCCCCCCGCACACCAAGAAACAAAGAGGGAAGAAAAAGTCTCTTGTCTCTTCGGCAGGTCCAGACTTTTCCCAGACTCCCTCCCAGCTAGCTGTCATGAACTCGCCCCTTTCAGGCTGTGTTCACACATCCAACCCCAGTCCTCTCCCTGGGATCTGACCTCCGAAGCCCAAGCCTCATCTCCTAGCCCCTGCCTGCCCTGGCGGGAGAGCAGACAAGCCTCTCGTGCTGGTGAGTGCTGATCGGCACTGATCCTCTGTGCGGGATCTCTCTGCTTTGCCCTCCACACCCCTGTGGCTGTGCTGTCCTCTGTGGCTCCGAAGCTTCTCCCCTCCTCCACCCACAGTCTCCGCCCGTGAAGAGGCTTCCTAGTGTGTGGAGACCTTTCCTTCTTCACAGCTCCCTCCCACTGGTGCAGGTCCCATCGCTATTCTTTTGTCATGTTTTTTCTTTTGCCCTACCCAGGTATGTGGGGAGTTTCTTGCCTTTTGGCAGGTCTGAGGTCTTCTGCCAGCGTTCAGTAGGTGTTCTGTAGGGGTTGTTCTACATGTAGGTGTATTTCTGATGTATTTGTGGGGAGGAAGATGATCTCCACGTCTTACTCTCCTGCCATCTTGAAGCTCCTCCAATGCCTTTTCTCAATGTTAGAGTACTATTTGATGCTTGGAGGAGAAAGATTTTTGCAGGGCAGTTGGTAATTTTGAGGATTTAAATACAAAATATAAATACGTATGCATATATATGTATGCATTGTATATATATTATACATATATATTAGCTGTAAGAGGAAAAATAGCAATAATACATCTATTGATCATCATTAACTCTCTTAAGATGAGAATGATGATTAATTGTTGTTCCTCCATGAGTCCAGGGCATGAGAAAATAATTATTAACAAACCATTGGAGATGTCACTTTAGTACATGAAAAAGAAATTTCCGGGAGTGTAATGACATTGAAATGAGTGCCAATGTAGAGATAATTTGCCTTAGAGATAATTTGAATTTGTAATGGATGTCCTGCTAATTGGATGTTTCCTGCATGGCCAGATGAGAATTTAGAGGATGGGCTGATTGTTCCATCAACAATTTAAGATTTATTCAAATACCTGTCAACATCCAAACTGAAACAGCTGTTATAAATCTTTTGCAAATAGACCCATATATAAATAAGATAAACATAGTTTCAGTTAAAAATAATGTCACATACAAATATGTCATAATTTTTTATGGTTTCTCATTTTTTCCAACTGTCACCATATCAGCATGGAAAATACAGATATATTTATATAAAAGCTTGTTGTCGTTTGGGCCTATGTGATTTTTTTTTTTTTTTTTTACTAATTAATTAGGTAATCCCATAAACACATCTTGATCCCCTCTGTATCCTGGGTATTTGATACTGAAAATAGAGCAATGAAGAAATCATTCAGTAGCCTTGGCTTTAGGGAGCTTACAGTTTAGCAAAGGGATGAGGCTAAGAAACAAACCCTATGTATGCAATGTTTTTTTCCTGTACATACATACCTATGATAAAGTTTAATTTATAGGCACAGTAAAAGATGAACAACAGTAAATAACAAAATAGAATAATATACTGTCATAAAAGTTGTCTGAATGTGGTCTGTCTCTCTCAAAATATCTTATTGTACAAATGTAATGCTTTTTTCATCTTAAACTATGCACTTATGCACTGATTGTAATGTTTGTGGTTTGAAGTGCTACAGCAAAACTATAACACAAATTTATTTTTCCTTCCTCACAATTTCACAGTTAGAAGGCCTCTTATTGTAGATCTTAGCAACCTCAGCATACAATTGTTTTTTCTTGCCTTGTTAAATTGAGAACTTTCATTTTTTCACTTAAAGGAAGCGCAGTTTCTCTTTGGCATATCTGAATTGCCAGCATCACTACTCTTGTGCTTTGGGGCCATTGTTAAGTAAAATAAGGGTCACTTGAACACCAGCACTGTGATAACAATGCTTTGACAGTTGATCTGATAACCAAGATGGTGACTAAAAGTGACTAATACTCTGGATACAGGGTGACTCATGTGACAGGTGGGTCAGAGCGGGAGGGCGGGAGATTTCATCACACTACTCAGAATGGTGCACAATTTACAATGAATGAATTGTTTATTTCTGGAATTTTCCATTTAATATTTTTGGACTGTGTTTGACCATGGTAACTGCAATCACAGAAAGTGAAACCGCGGAGAAAGGAAACTACTCTAACTGGAAGGCGGACACTGCCGATAACTGAGATGAGAAAGACTATAACGGGAATTCATTTAGAAGGAAGTTCTCAAGGGCAGTTTTGGACATTTTAAATTGAAGATGCCTATTCGTGGATGAAAGAAGTTCAGGGAGAGGAACAGAATTTTTGGTCCAGGATCACATTTAAAACTGTGATATTAAATGAGATGAAATTACCTAGGTGATAAGTAGAAAATAGACAGTTTCCTGGGGCACCGATGCATTAAGAGATCAGAGAGAGGAGGAAGAAGTGTGAGCCAGGGAGGTAGGACAAAAACAGATGAGGTATGCTGAGAGTGAAGAGGAGGAACTGATCGCCTGCAGCAAACGCTGCTGGCTGGTCAAGTTCGACAACGATGACAAATTAATCATTGGATTTAGCACATTGTAGGAAATTGGCGACTTTGCTAAAAACAGCTTTGGTAGAATAGTAAGGATGAAAGATTAATTGGAAAAGATTTAAAAGAGATTTTAAATTTGCAACTCTATGGTTACTATTTATTAACTCAAAATCATTTAAAAATTGTCAGAAGGTAGGCTACAAAAAATTGTAAGTGGGAAAATAATCACTATAAGTGATGCATATTAATTAATAACCATCTACCAGCTAGACATATGCTGAGAAAATAGTTGGGATAGATATGAAACTGCAGACCGGAAAAACAAGGCAAAACTGTAACTAGTAGAATTCACACTATTGATGTATGTTGGCCAAAGAGTTCTGTTTATATTGTATAGAATGAAGCAGGGTCTAATATTAGCATGGGATATGGAAGAAAATTAATCTACTGACATTGGCTTGAAGCAGCATTTCAAAATTTTCCCAGATTGAGCTGTGTTTGAAAGTTGAGATTATAACCAGCAAAGAGTTATACTGACATCTTTGCATACTTCTAGAAAACACTGAGAACACTACTATATATAAAATAGATAACTAATAAGAACCTACTGTATAGCACAGGGAACTCTACTCAATAGTCTGTAATGACCTATATGGGAAAAGAATCTAAAAAGAGTGGATATATGTATATGTATAACTGGTTCACTTTGCTGTACAGCAGAAATTAATACAACATTGTAAATCAACTATACTTCAATAAAAATAAATAAATAAATAAATAATCACTTAGGAAGAAAAACACTGAGAAAGCCAGCTTTATATTTGGAACGACATACATGCCCCACAAAAAATATTTATGAGAAATTTATACAATAATGTTCTACTTAAATATGGCAAAAATCAAAATTAACAATGTTCAAGAGACAAAATCAAATCGACAGACATTTACTGAGTATTTGCTATTATGAAAGGCAATGTGGTGATGTCTTGTGGAATACAAAAATCATATGGTATGTCCCATATTTTGCTTTTAATGACCTTAAAGTTTATTTGAAAAGAAAAAGGGGGAGAAAGGGCTAAATGCTAAATGACTCTGTGTGATTTAAAAATTAGTGAAAGAGAAAAATCCAATAGCTGTCATAAGGTAGCATATGATTAATAACATGATCGAGGAGGCCTTCGTTATTATAGAATGCTTTGAAAGGGCAGTGATTGACTCAATTTAGTAGGCTTTATAAAATAGGTCAAATTGTGTTCTCTTATTAGACACAGTTACTCTCCTGATACTCAACATCAACTAAGGGAAACATACGAACAAAAATTTCAACAGAACTGCTAACTGATCATATAAAGGTATATGATTAGAGCTAAACAGCAGATAACTTTATTAAGAAGATTCAGGATTGGTTTAATAGACCCAGAGCTTTGAACTGAGTTTTGAAAAACAGATAACATCTAGAAAGGTAAACCAGAGAACAGAGATAAAAATAGCCCCAAGTTTTTTTACAGGACTCCACACAAAAGTAAGTATTGAATATTTGTAGAGAATAAGACTTCATTGGAAAGATATGATAAAATAAATGTTGTAGTATTATTTTATGTTGTCAGTAATACACCAAAATAGTATTAAATTCTGTTGTCAGTAATACACCAAAAAGAGGAGAGACTTAGAACACCAGATTAACAGTATGTGTCTTTAATTAAATATTGCACAAATTCCAAATATATTGATAAACATTATGTTTGGCTACTTCAATAAAGATGTCTACATATTTACAAAAATTTAAAACAATCAAGTGCTATGTTTGCCATATACTAGGTGGCACCCTACTTAAATTACAAATATGATATTTAGGAACTAATAATTATGTCTGCATTGCTACCTTTCCAAACTAATATGTTATTCAAAGTATAATTTTTAAAAAGTTAAAATCATGAATGACATAAATATATAGTGAAAACATGTCAAATATACTTAACTCATTAATGAGGGAACCAGTAAAATAATGAAGCTACATCAAAAAGCATCAGAGATTTATACAGTCAACTTAGAATGGCATGTTGAAATAACTTGAAGTTAGACATAAAACTGGTTAATGTCCTACAGGGCAATAAAATAGTAACCTTTTCTATCAGATAACAATTGTTTGCATCTCTAACAGAAAACTCTCTGAGAACAAACAGACAAAATCTCTGGTTAAAACCTTGTTAGAGTAAACGTATAATTGCACAGGCCTAATCATGGGTTAAGTAGTGAATCAACTTAAGCATACCATATAGAGAAATAATTTTGGGGTGGGTCTATTAGGCAATGCTCCAGTGTGACATTGAAAAGGCATGCAATCACCCTCTTCCCTTATTTACAAATAATATTAGGGTAGGGTTTTTTTTTTGACAGACTTTCCTTGTGATCATAAATAATCATCAGAGATTATACTGTTTATCACAAAAGGCTGGTCTCATGTTTCATCTATATAGATTTGGCAAGAAGCTTTAAGTAACATATGTACATATCCTTTCTAAATGGTCTTCTAATCTAGAGTTATATAAACCTGGAAGACTACTAAATCCACAGAATTTAACTGTGTGGAGATTTCATTAAAAATGTAAGAATGAACTTTTAAAAGCTTCCAATATTTAACTTTCTTTTTCAAGTTATGAACCAAACACAAGAGGTTCATCTCCACCAAGTTTTGCTTGCAGTACAGGTAATGTTGATGAATTCTTTGCTCCTTGAGATCTTCACAATCTGCTGAGCTTCCTGAACTGTCAGGAAATGACCTTCCTTAATATCTGTAAGGCAAGGATCCTATTTTTAGACCAGTATCCTGGAGGGGCTATGTAGACATTGGTCATATGAAAGGTACAACCCCTTTTCCTTAATTGTGGGCTTTTTAATGTGTGAATAAATAAGATTTAGTCTCAAATATGACACTCTAGCCATATCCTTGATTGTACAACTGATTTGCTTAATTATACTCTGGTTAAAAAAAAAGAACACAATCTTAGTAGATCTATGTAAATTATTATATTGTCATGAAAACTAGAGATTCAGTAACTGCTCCTGTCCACTGATAGGTAGATCAGTGAGAAAAAGATAGCATTTTTTAAAAGTATTATTTCAATTTGCAAAAACATTAATAGAAATTGCTTGCTCATATAGCTATCAGAAAGTAGTTCATTGAAAAATATTACCAACAATATTCCAAAATGAATAACCACAATTAAATTTTCCTCATCAGTTCATTCAGTCCTACTTAGTCAATTATTTTTCCATTGGATCTTGGTCAGCAGTCTGGTTTCATAAAGTTGTATGATTCTTGATTAAAAAGAGCTCTTGACATTTTAAATCAGTCTCCTGTCTAAATGATGTTGGCTTAGAAGCCTTTACTCAAAATCCTTTCCCTTGAAGTATCAGTGAATAGTACAGTCTTTCTCTGATGCTCTAAGAACATGCTTCTTTATTGAGGACCACAGTTCTAGACTGTAGCTTATAAGGAGCCTTTGGGCAAACATGAGAGAAAAGTATAAACCATCTGTTGATGATAAGACTAAATGACAGTGATTAATTTATTAGAGTAGAACATTATGAGATTTAACGGGAATAATATTCTCTGTTGGGTCATAATATATAATGATATCTTAAGGATGGATTTGATCCAGGTTTCCTCTGTGGGTCAAACATACTATGAACTATAAGGGCATTGCCTCAATCCCGGAGCCTTCCAATTCTTTCTGTAATGTGGATAAGTCCTGAAACAAATTTGTATTAATTGTATTTTCCTGTATGAAAGTAACTTAGGGAAGGTATAGTTTTTCCTGATTTGACACCTATTCCCAACAGCTCTTACAATAGTGTTAAGCTAATTAAGAAATGCTGAGCACATCAAACAACTTAATTATTACTAGTATTCCTCCTTTAATAAGATGAAAGAAGAATCTTTGTAGGTACCTAGGGACCTCTGAAAAATCCCACACATTATTTATGTATTAAAGATATCTTGAAAAAAATTTTTTTCTGAATATAGGATCTGATTTTAGAAGGGCAAAATCAAAAGAATCATTAAAGGAGATGAGACACTGGGTTAAGAGAGGAACATAAGTGTCTAAAAAAATGGTTATAGCCTGGCTACCTAGTAAACACAATGTCAAAAAAATATTTTAAAACAGATAGAGCAAAAGGTAACCTAATTAACCTAATTGTAAGGTAACCTAATTAACCTATTTGTAAGATCCCTTCCCTCTTTCAGAAGTAATTTTTGTTCTTTGGTTTTTTTAAAAAAAAATAATCAAGGGCATTACAAAGACAACAGAACAAAAAATTATTCTGATGAGCTACAGAGTCTCTGCTGCCTGAAAATTATGTAAAAGCTAAAGAGTGACCTTTTATTATTTCTTAAGAGGAGCTGAATACTTCAAGATCAATTTTAGCAGAGAGAAAATCTGAATTCTGGTATTGCATTAGTATAATATTTGACAGTAAAGAACTCATAAACCTTCTCTCCTCCCTGTGAACAAACCCATCCAAACTGCCCCAACACATTGCATTGCTTCTTTTCAGACACAGCCTTTTGGGTATTATAGTCCAAGTCAAAGAAAATTCACTTTCTTTAAACAACTTGCCATAGCCACTCAAATTTTGTCATCCACTATAGTCTTTCATATTCTAGAATAAACTGACACTTTATTTTAGGACAAAACTATTCTCTAGTTCCTTTAAAAAATACAAAAATATATACCATTACCTTGTATATACAAGTTGTATTTATTTTCTGTCAGTTTTCTGCATAGATTCTCATCCATCCATGTTAATTGCCACTTTTAACCAAAGTACCAAGTTCTGCTTCACAGCAAAAATGAGAAGTACGTAATTGAGAACTCTCTTATATAAGCATTTTGGCAGATCAGAAAAGTCCATGAGCACACATTATAAAACCTCTAAAATCACATTCCTTTACACTCTTACAGTGGCAGAAAAAAAGATGTTTATTAACACATCTGAAAGGTATAGACACTATAATATTTTACAATAAACCTTATCCTTGATCAAATTTTCATTGTTCTATGTTTCTTATAATCTATGTCTATGAACAATGGTTATCTATTAAGTAATTGATATTAATCGAGGTCTTAAATTTAACTAATCTCTTAAAAATTTTGTTTAAGTTGACCAAAAAAAAAAAACCCCACAATAATTTGTTCTGTTTATTTATTTATGTCTTTTTTTTAAACTAAGGTATAGTTGATGTACAATATGTACAATATGTTTCAGGTGTGCAACAAAGTGATGCACAATTTTTCAAGGTTATATTCCATTTATAGTTATTATAAAATATTGGCTATATTCTCTGTGTTATACAATATATCTTTGTATTGTATAAACCAGGGGTCCCCAACCCCTGGGCCGTGGACAGGTACTGGTCAGCAGCCTGTTAGGAACCGGGCCGCACAGCAGGAGGTGAGCGGCAGGTGAGAGAGCAAAGCTTCATCGGCTGCTCCCCATCGCTCCGCGTTGCCCGCATTACTTCCCCCAACCCCGTCCATGGAAAAATTTTCTTCCATGAAACTGGTCCCTGGTGCCAAAAAGGTTGGGGACTGCTGGCATAAACAATCATTATTTATATTTAAAAGTTTGCCTGAATTATAATTCAATTAATTGAACACATAATTATACATATTTTATAATTTAAAAATTAATATGGAAGAATATTAGTTAATCTGGGCAATAAACTAATATAGACTTTTAGGACATTCATATTAGCAGCCTCTTCATGAGAAAACAAACCAAAACCTAAAAACAACTGTTTTTTCATTTACTTTACTCTGATTAAAGTTAGGAAAAATACATAGAGCTGTTTTTAAACCCCCAAAGAGCCAACTGTCTCATTTTCCCAAGGCTTCATTTTGAGCATATAAACTTGAACCCTTATATAAAAACACTTCTGAGCAAAGTTTTGTGTTTTTTTTTTTTTTTTTCCCCTGAGACAAGTTTTATTTTTCCCTTTGAAAGCTTGGGATTCCTCATTTGAAGCACAGGACACAGAAGATTGTTGAGTAACTGTTTTCTCAATTCTCTCAAGGATGGTGCATAGCTAATACCATTGTGGGTATAACAGAGAGAAGCTAATAAATTACATGCAGAGGATGACTTAGAGAATTAAGGTTTAATCTCTGTTGTACAGGGAGGACTCATAAGAGCACATACAAAGAAACAGAACTTTTACTTTTTTCTGGAAATTCTTGTGCTTTTAAATATTTATATAAACCTTATGTTTTATGATATTCTTTCAATGGCAGAACACAACACAATGACACTCAGATGAAAAATAGAATTCTTTGTTACTTATAGTTCCAAACAAAAGAAACCTGCCAGGGTGGGAGGGTGAAGCTGGGGTGAAGTGAGAGTAGCATCAACGTATGTACACTACTGAATGTAAAATAGTTGGCTGGTGGGAAGCAGCAGCATAGCACAGTGAGATTGGCTGGGTGCGTTGCAATGACCTAGAGGGGTGGGACAGGGTGGGTTGGAGGGAGGCTCAAGAGGGAGGGGATATGGGGACATGTGTTTGCATATGACTGATTCTCTTTGTTGTGCAACAGAAACTAACAGAGTATTGTGAAGCAATTATACTCCAATAAAGATCTATTAAAAGAAAAAGAGAGAGAGAAAGCTGCCAGGCAGGCCACACAGGAGGTTGCACCTAGGGACAGATGAAGCAAGCTGGAGCTGTATGAGGAAGCTTAAATATGGCAACCCTGGTGGAGTTACATAGGTTTCACAGACTCCCTGTGGGTTGGCTAATTTGAATAATTTTGGCAGCATTTGGTACATAGAGGTTGTCCCTAGTTGTCTGGTACCCGGCCCCAGAGTGATTAGGAATGACGTATAGTGACCTGGAGTTTGAAAGCCCCATGAGGGAAGTTGTGGCTGTGTAGACTTAACCAGCAGCTCAAAAAGGGGAACTGCCTGGCTTCTAGCCAGGACCTCAAAACTGGAATACGGTAGCATTAAAAAAATAAAATAGGGCTTCCCTGGTGGCACAGTGGTTGAGAGTCTGCCTGCCGATGCAGGGGACACAGGTTCGTGCCCCGGTCCGGGAAGACCCCACATGCCGTGGAGCGGCTGGGCCCGTGAGCCATGGCCGCTGAGCCTGCATGTCCGGAGCCTGTGCTCCGCAACGGGAAAGGCCACAACAGTGAAAGAGGCCTGCGTACTGCAAAAAATAAAATAAAATGAAATGAAATACAAATAAAAACAAATGACATTATACCTTATTTGTTTCTATAATCCAATCAGAACCAAAGATCTCTAATTTAAGATAATTTGTAATCCTGCTTATTAATACACTTTGAAAATAAGACAATATTTCAAATATTCCACACAATAAGAGGGAAAGAATTTTCTCAATTATTGGCAGATGGATACACAGGTAATGTCTTAGCTCAGGCTGCTATAGCAAAAAACATAGACTGGTGGCTTAAACAGCAGATATTTATTTCTCACAGTTCTGGACAATGGATGTCTAAGGTCAGGGCTTCAGCATGGCTGGGTTCCAGTGAGGGCTCTCTTCCTGGCTTGCAAAAGACCACCTTCTCCCTGTGTCCCCACCTGGCAGAGGAGAGCAATCTCTGTGGTGTCTCTTCTTATAAGGGCACTAATTCTATCATAAGGTCCCCACCCTCATGACCTAATCTAACTCTAATTACCTCCCAAAGCCTAATTTCCAAACACCATCACCTTGGGAGTTAGAGCTTCAACATCTGAATTTGGGGGGGAAACAATTCAGTCCATAGACAGCATGCAACTTCAGATCAACATCAGCCATAGGTCAAAAGTAAATGCAGGGCACAAAATCTCACTGGTTCTGATCCCAAAATCTCAAAAATGATGTCCTATAAGCATGACATAATCTCTTAATTGAAATAAGTTTAAATATAGACAAGTATACTATGCAGGGAAAAAATTAGCACAGTAGGCTTGATGTTGCACAATTCTAACATTTCTTTAGAAGGGCCTGCTTGTGGGGTTGACCTTGGCCTCACATGGGAATTTGGCTTTTGGAATGTTCCCTTCTTTATTACTTGATAAAGCTGTTTTGTATGCTTGGGGCCTGAATTCTGCTGTATCAGTCTGCCTAGGTTTGTAAAAATGTGGTTTATGATGAACACCTGCTTTCCTTCTTGGTGTCTGGGATTTTGGTAATTGTGGCTGGTAGTACAGGTGCGGAGTATTTGCATGACCAGCTTCCAACAAAAACTCTCAGCTCTGTCTATTATGCAGGCTTCCCTAAGCAGAAAGACTTCATACACATTGCCTCAGTTCATAGCTGAAGGAAGAAGCATGTTCTGTGCAACCCTGGCTGGGAAGAGCTTTGGAAGTTGCGTCTGGACCCTCCAAACCCCGTTGGGTGAGTCTTTTTTACTCGCTGGCTTTGCTTTGTGTCTCTTCACTGTAAGAAAACATAGCCATGAGTACAATTAAGACCCTGAGTCCCATGAGTCCTAGTGAATCGTTGAACATGTGGGTGGTCAGGGGACACTTAAAACATATAAATGGAAGGCTACAAACCAGATTTCCTGTAGTTTCTCACTTTTAAAGAATAGATGCCCAACATTTCAGTAGAGATCACAAAACTGGATTCCTAAATATTGTTGCCACTTACAGGGAATAACTTATTGACTTTTTGCAAACCAGAACCAGAACCAAAGTTATCCATGAACCAGAAATAAAAACAAAACAGCTCAGGGAAAAACAGGGTAAAATAAGTCAGTAAATGTAAGTTTCTATTGCCACTTTTGATTCACTCTGGAGGAGCAAACCAAGATATGCATAAAGTTGCTTCAAGCGTCACTTGAAGAACAAGTTCATATAATTCATAGGAAAAGTCCTGCTGAAATAAGTGTTCTGAGCAAAGCAAAACTAGTTAATGCCCTACAGGGTAATAAAATCATAATCTTTCTAGTTATCTTTTCTAACTGATAGAAATTATTTATATCTCTTCCAGACAGAAATTAACATGTAATTTGACACCATCTGGGCCTTAATCAGTGACTCAAACAAAGGTACATCCCTATAAAATGATATAATTCTTAGGTACATGGGTTAGGCAATGCTCCACCATGATGTTATAAAGAAGCACCGTCATCCTTTTGTTCTATTTTGAAGTTTTAGGTAATTTTTATCAAAGTGATAAAAACTCTATTGGTAATAAACAGTTGTATATAGTATCCTGCAGGGTATACATGGTTATAATTGGAAAACATACTTCAATCAGAAATAAAATTTACTCATGCAATCTTAATTCTAACATTGATAACTTATGACAAAAGGTCATTTGACTCATTCTACTGAATTAATTATATTTATGAAAAGATTGTGCTATACAGATACCGTAGTAACACCAGAATAAAATAATGGGTAATATATTTTTCCGTGGGGACGTATCACACTGTATTCATTTTAATTAAACCAGTGGAAGAGACGTGTGCTTCTTTGAGGTATGAAGTATCATGGAAAAGGGTTCTTCCATAGGCTGAGAATCGTAGCCTTTTAAAACTTTCAGTGAATTAATGGAGATAGTTACTATATACTATTAACAATTGATACTGTAGTCTGCAATACCTAAGTCATGCTGCCATCTGATTCCTAAAAAATGAAAGTAACTTTCTTTATTTTGTGTGGTACGCGGGCCTCTCACGATCGCGGCCTCTCCCGTTGCGGAGCACAGGCTCCGGACGCGCAGGCTCAGCGGCCATGGCTCACGGGCCCAGCCGCTCCGCGGCACGTGGGATCTTCCGGGACCGGGGCACGAACCCGCGTCCCCTGCATCGGCAGGCAGATTCTCAACCACTGCGCCACCAGGGAAGCCCTGAAAGTAACTTTCAATGAGTACACGCTGGGTAAGATCAAGTTGGATGTCCCAGAAGGAAGGAGGGGTTAATGAATAGGTTTGACAAGAAGAAGGGCAAATGCATTGTGGAAGAAAACTTGATAAAATAAATAGGCTTATCTAATATTTATGAGCCTATTTCATAACACCCCTAGAAACTGAATTGAAGTCTAATAAACTGAAAAAAATACTCTTTGCCTTTCACTGCATCAGATGACAGAGAATCATGCCTGTGAAATGAAGCGTTCATTATATTTGAGCTTGCAAGGAGATTGATATTACTCTTGTTAATTTCTACACCGATTTAAGGACTAGTCTTACCTTCCACATTTCACAGAAGAGCACTGACTATTTCTCAGAAAACCCTTGCACTGATAATGATTAGAGGCTGCTTTTCTCATAATTCCTATAAACATAATCAGGCCACCATGTTTGCAAGAGTAACACAAACAATCACAAATCCAAGTCTCAATTAATGGAAAGCTAACAGGAAAGAAATATTTGACAGAAATCCCAGAGTCAAGAGAAAAGCAGAAAACGAGAACTGGGGACAAGCAATGTAATTGTTTCTGTCTCAAAAGATGAAAAGCCTGAACCTTTAAAAACAGCTTGCAATTAGAATTATTTTTCACTCTTAAGTATTCAATAGGGAAAACAACAGTTATGCCAATGCTGTGACCTTTGAAAAGGGCTTGTAGTTTTCTGGGAGCTGCTATGGCTGGTTAATAGAAATGAGATATGGTCCAAGTTGCTAAAATGCTAAAATCACATAAAGAAAAGGAGGTATAACCTGAAAATCCTTCTTGGACTTTAAGGGACTTTCTCTCCCTCCATTCCAAGGAACAGAGGGACAGCCCATGTGCCAATATTGATAACACAAACTCTTCTTTACATGGTTCTCTGGGCCTGGCTCCTTCAGTAAGCTTCTCTGGTGGTCACCCCAGGGATGCCAGACCTGAAACTATGGGCAGTTGTTTTCTTTCTGCAAAATTTTACTTCACTGGGGGAATAGCTCCCACGTTAATTTGCCTCAAACATCACTCATGTTAGGCTGGAGTATTTAATGAAACTGTATTAAAGGCTTAATAATAATAATAATAATGATAAGAATAATAATAATGGACTCTTTACATAAAAAATTTAAAACTGGATATCAGGTAGTACTAGTTCCATAATTTTATACCAATACCCATTCCTAGAGTGTTTCTTTCTGTGGGTCTTTTTTCTCAGTTCTCAACTTGTTGGTAGTTTCCATGTCTCACTCATCTTAACTAAAAACTAGGAAGACAATAATGACAACAATGAAGTCTTTTTTTTTTTTTTTGAACAGCTCTTAATCCAAAGCCTTAAATAGTTTTATCTGGCCCCAAGCCAAGATATAAAAATATTAAAATTAAGGTCAATATTCAGTTGACACGTCCCAGGCCTATGCTATTCAACAACTCAGTTTGAAGCATAATATTTGTGTTGTTTTACTAGACTCACAACTTTTAAATATCTTGGTCTAATGCTTAGCCTTTTTGATATTTTGCCAGTACAGAGTTTTCCCAGGAAAATATTTTATCAACGTGGTTCCTTCCAATATAAAAAAGGATCTCCCCAGGGTAAATTTTTAGTTTATCCCTGAAGTGCTGAAATTGTCTGTGATCCCTAAAATGACAACCCCTATAGCTTTGCTAATTTGAATATTGAAGATCACCTCCAAAAAATCAGTGGGACATTTTGTACAAATAGGTGCTCAAGTCTTTATGATGAAAAGGGGAAAAGAGGGTTGCTCTCGAATTTTTAGTGGCCATTTTAGTAAATGACTGTTATGCAAAGATTTTTTTAAAATAAAAAGACAAGCCACAGATTGGCAGAAAATATTTGGAAATTACATATCCAACACAGGACTAATGTCTAGAATATGATATGAATATCTAGAATATGACAACTCAACAGTGAAAAGTCAAATAATTCAGTTAAAAATAGAGCAAAAGTCTTGAAGATTCATTTCATCACAGAGGACAAATAGATGGCAAAAAATCACATTAAAAAGTTGTTCACTATCATTAGCCCCTGGAGAAATGAAAAATAAAACCACAATGAGAATCTCTAAACACCTATCAGAATGGCTAAAATAGAAACAGTGAGAACACCAAATGCTGGTGAGGATGTGGAGAAACTGGATCAGTCACACGTTGGTGGGAACATAAAATGGCATAAGCTACTCTGAAAAATAATTTGGCAGTTTCTTTAAAAAAAACAAAACAAATGTACAATTACCATATAACCTAGAAATTGTACTTCAGGGCATTTATCTGAGACAAATGGAAACATATTCATGCAAAAACCTGTCCATGAATGTTTATGACAGCTTTATCTGTAATAGCTAAAAGCTGCTAACAGATGTCCTTCAACAGATAAATGGTTAAGCAAACTGTAAAATATCCAAACCATGGAATTCTATTCAGCAATAAAAGGGAATGAACTACTGATACATGTGACAATCTGTACGAATCTCCAAAGAGTTATGATGAGTGAAAAAAAAGGCCAGTCTTAAAAAGTTACATTCTGTATGATTCCACTTATCTAACATTCTTAAAATTACAAAATTATAGAAATGAAGAAAAGATTAGTAGTTACCAGGAGTTAAGGAGGGGGGTGGAGATGGGAAGGAACGGGGTATAGCTATAATATGGAACTTTGAGGGATTTTTGTAGTGATGGAAATATCTTTACTGTAATGATCTCAACTGTATCAATATCAATTTCCTAGTTGTGATATTGTCCTGTAGTCTGCAAGATGTTACCGTAAGGGGAAACTGGACAAAGGGCCCTTGGGATCTCTCTGTATTATTTCTTAACAACTGCATGTGAATATATAATCATGTCAAAATTAAAAGTTTAATTTAAAAACTATGGTGCAACATTCCTTTTTAAGATAGTTTCCAAGGTCCAGGTTCCCACTAAAATGTTGAACCAGCAAGACTGTTGGCTTTCTCCCCCAAGGTCAATCCCTGAGCAACTATGGGGGGAAACAAAGAAAAAAAAATGTATAAAGTGATTTAAAATCTCCTGGTGTGACAAGAATTAGTTTGAAGCCTTGTGTAGGTATGTGGTTTTTACCTGGGGAAAGAAATAGCCAGATGAGACTGTGGGAGGATAAAATTTCAAGGAACTCTTGGAGTTCTGCTTTTGTTTCTGTCCTGACATTGCCTAGGGACAAACAGTGCCCGTCTCTGCACCTGCTGCTACTCAAGGCTCCAGTTGAGCTGTCATCAAAAGTAAATTCATGCGAGATAAGAAGGCTTGTGCAGTGAGCATCAGATTTAAAAAAAAAAAAAAGAGGAAGAGCTAATTTTAGATAGTCACTTTCCAACACCTCCCTTTCCAAATTTTCCAAGGGCTGGTGAATTGCAATTTAAAGAGGCACTTCTTCTAATACATTTATCTGTGGGAAATAAAGGAATTATTTGGGGTGACTTAAGAGTGCTTAGTTGTTTTATTTTTCTTTAAACCCTACAGCTCATCAACCCTTCATTCCATGAGCTCATTGGGGCTCACTGGACTGGAGATGGCTTTGCCCCCACATGTACCACCTGACAGTGTAGTCAGTACCACAATGGGAAAATGAGCTCACAGGACAAAATAATAAAACTTTTGAAGACTCCAAGTATTAAGAAGAAAAGCAACATACTGCATTAAAGATTCCATTAAAGCAAAAATACAGAAACGAAAGAACCAAGACTTTAAAATTAGACTAATAAACATATGAAAAGAGGTAAGGGATGATATTAGCAATATTAAACGAGAATTAATTTTAAAAATCTAGATATTTAAGTTATAAAACATAAAATTATTAGAATAGAGTCACAGAGAAATAAACTTCAACCCCTCCCCCCAAATATGAAATCCCTCAGTCTAAAAGACCCTAAAAGGCCAAATAAAAGAATTAAGGAAAAACTCATACTTTGCCACACTAAAATGGTATGTTTGAATATCAAAGACAAAAAGAAAATTTTCAGAGCTGACAGAAGCAAAAGATCACATATAAAGGAATAAGAATTGGGTTGATAATATTTTTTTCACAAAAAAATTGATATGAGGAAACAATAAAATACTCTTTTCAAAACTATTCATGAGAAGGTTATAAAAACAAGAATGTGACATATGGCTAAACTCTTGACTAAAGACTTAAAGACATTTAATTTTATTCTGAAAATAAACATGAGGTTACTAGAGCAAAGATCAGAGTTATTACTTAAGGTAATAACTGTGCCCATTCCCCTGTGTCTCATACCCCACGGGCTGTGCCTGAGGGCCAGCTATCACCTTGCACATATGGGGGTGCAGAGGAGGAACCCTGAAATTATTAATTTGGGAGTTTATTTGGATTAGCTGATCATCAACCACCTTTTCTTCTTAGAGAGGGAGATAAACTTAATCTCCCTAATGTAAACAAAATTTTCTTGGAAGAGAAGTGGAAAGTCCCTGGGTTATTACCTTTTAGACTGTATAAAAACCTCTCTAGGGGAAAAATACAACAATCATCCCAGCTTACAACTCTTAAAATGTCTCCCTGGTGTTGTGGTTTATCCCGCTTTGAAATGTAAGCACATATCTCTAAGCAGGTAAATCTCCACAGAGTTCTTTTGCTATCTATTCAGCCATCTTTAGAATATCAAGGTTTGTCCTTTAACCAAGGACTCTGTTTTCTTCACTCAGAATCCCTAGCCATTCAGAAACATGAAAATATTTACTTCTTGACAACTGTCATTCAAATATAGGGACATGATAAAAATATTCTCTGACTTATGATTTTGGATAAATTACATCAAAAAGAGAAAAAAGCAAATCCAAGAAACACTATAAGGGATATATGAAAAAAATACAGCCAAAACCTTGTTAAAATTAATATTCTTACTAAACCCCCCAAAAGAGGAAATAAGTTTATAATAACTGAAAAATGAAAGACTAGAGAATATGAAAGAGGGATTAAAGTGGTGCATAACTACCAAAAAGTGCAAGAGTTTGCTAAAATTCTTGCCATTAAAAAAAGTACCAGTGAAAAAGAAAGAAAAATAAACTTAGATACAATAGGAAAAACTTTAAAGTGACAGAAACAGATACAAATCCATCAATGTTTACAGTAAATGTAAACAGATTACAAAACATATTGACAGAATGGATAAGGAAGCAAAAGAACATTCAAAGAATGAGAGAGAAGATAAATAACAAGACACATCAGACAAATATCCATTAAAAGAAAGCTTGTGTAGCTAAATTAATATCAGATAAAATGCATGTTAATATATGAAGTACTTGTTAAAGATTGAGTATCATTATCCAATGATAAAAATTTCCATGAAGTAAGAAGCTCCAGCAATTTAAAACATGATTCTCCTAATTTTAAAAAACCTGAAATATAATTAAGGGAGAAATGGATAAATCCATCATCATGGATTTCAACATATTGTTCTCAATTGATAGATAAACCACAGAAAATAATCAGGAACAACATGATTATCAAATTTGAACGAGTACACATATGTCCAATTTTGCAACCAACAATTAAAGAATGCATATATCTCTCAAGCATATATGGCAGGTTTCTTATGACATTTTATCATAAAGGAAATGAACACAATACATTTCAAGGATACCATAGATATTACACAGATCATGAGCTCTAAAGACAATATAATTAAGTTAGAAGTTATTTTTCAAAAGATGAAAGAAAAATATTTTCCCATATATTTGAAGTTTTTTTTTTTTTTAACATCTTTATTGGAGTATAATTGTTTTACAATAGTGTGTTAGTTTTCCCTCTACAACAAACTGAATCAGTTATACATACACACATGCTCCCACATCTCCTCCCTCTTGCATCACCCTCTCTCCCACCCTCCCTATCCCACCCCCCCAGGCGGTCACAAAGCACAGAGGTGATCTCCCTGTGCTATGCAGCAGCTTCCCACCAGCTATCTAATTTACATTTGATAGTGTATATATGTCCCTGCCACTCCCCCACTTCGTCACAGCCCCCCCCTCCCCCTCCCCATATCCTCAAGTCCATGCTCGAGTAAGTCTGTGTTTTATTCCCGTCCTACCACTAATCTCTTCATGACATTTTTTTCCCTTAGAGTCCATATATATGTGTTAGCATACGGTATTTGTTTTTCTCCTTCTGACTTACTTCACTCTGTATGACAGACTCCAGGTCCATCCACCTCATTATAAATAACTCAGTTTCATTTCTTTTTATGGCTGAGTAATATTCCATTGTATATATGTGCCACATCTTCTTTATCCATTCATCTGTTGATGGACACTTAGGTTGCTTCCATGTCCTGGCTATTGTAAATAGAGCTGCAATGAACATTTTGGTACATGAGTCTTTTTGAATTATGGTTTTCTCAGGGTATATGCCCAGTAGTGGGATTGCTGGGTCGTATGGTAGTTCTATTTGTAGTTTTTTAAGGAACCTCCATACTGTTCTCCATAGCGGCTGTATCAATTTACATTCCCACCAGCAGTGCAAGAGGGTTCCCTTTTCTCCACACCCTCTCCAGCATTTATTGTTTCTAGAGTTTTTGATGATGGCCAATCTGACCGGTGTGAGATGATATCTCATTGTAGTTTTGATTTGCATTTCTCTAATGATTAATGATGTTGAGCATTCTTTCATGTGTTTGTTAGCAATCTGTATATCTTCTTTGGAGAAATGTCTATTTAGTTCTTCTGCCCATTTTTGGATTGGGTTGTTTGTTTTTTTGTTATTGAGCTGCATGAGTTGCTTATAAATTTTGGAAATTAATCCTTTGTCAGTTGCTTCATTTGCAAATATTTTCTCCCATTCTGAGGGTTGTCTTTTGTTCTTGTTTATGGTATCCTTTGCTGTGCAAAAGCTTTTAAGTTTCATTAGGTCCCATTTGTTTATTTGTGTTTTTATTTCCATTTCTCTAGGAGATGGGTCAAAAAGGATCTTGCTGTGATTTATGTCGTATAGTGTTCTGCCTATGTTTTCCTCTAAGAGTTTGATAGTGTCTGGCCTTACATTTAGGTCTTTAACCCATGTTGAGTTTATTTTTGTGTGTGGTGTTAGGGATTGTTCTAATTTCATACTTTTACATGTAGCTGTCCAGATTTCCCAGCACCACTTATTGAAGAGGCTGTCTTTTCTCCACTGTATATCCTTCCCTCCTTTATCAAAGATAAGGTGACCATATGTGTGTGGGTTTATCTCTGGGCTCTCTATCCTGTTCCATTGATCTATATTTCTGTTTTTGTGCCAGTACCATATTGTCTTGATTACTGTAGCCTTGTAGTAGAGTCTGAAGTCAGGGAGCCTAATTCCTCCAGCTCCATTTCTCGTTCTCAAGATTGCTTTGGCTATTCGGGGTCTTTTGTGTTTCCATACAAATTGTGAAATTTTTTGTTCTAGTTCTGTAAAAAATGCCAGTGGTAATTTGATAGGGATTGCATTGAATCGGTAGATTGCTTTGGGTAGTATAGTCATTTTCACAATGTTGATTCTTCCAATCCAAGAACATGGTATATTTCTCCACCTATTTGTATCATCTTTAATTTCTTTCATCAGTGTCTTATAGTTTTCTGCATACACGTCTTTTGTCTCCTTAGGTAGGTTTATTCCTAGATATTTTATTCTTTTTGTTGCAATGGTAAATGGGAGTGTTTTCTTAATTTCACTCTCAGATTTTTCATCATTAGTGTATAAGAATGCCAGAGATTTCTGTGCATTAATTTTGTATCCTGCAACTTTACCAAATTCATTGATTAGCTCTAGTAGTTTTCTGGTAGCATCCTTAGGATTCTCTATGTATAGTATCATGTCATCTGCAAACAGTGACAGCTTTACTTCTTCTTTTCCTATTTGGATTCCTTTTATTTCTTTTTCTTCTCTGATTGCTATGGCTAGAACTTCCAAAACTATGTTGAATAAGAGTGGTGAGAGTGGGCAACCTTGTCTTGTTCCTGATCTTAGTGGAAATGGTTTCAGTTTTTCACCATTGAGAATTATACTAGCTGTGGGTTTGTCATATATGGCCTTTATTATGTTGAGGAAAGTTCCCTGTATGCCTACTTTCTGCAAGGTTTTTATCATAAATGAGTGTTGAATTTTGTCAAAAGCTTTCTCTGCATCTATTGAGATGATCATATGGTTTTTCTCCTTCAGTTTGTTGATATGGTGTATCACGTTGATTGATTTGCGTATATTGAAGAATCCTTGCATTCCTGGGATAAACCCCACTTGATCATGGTGTATGATCCTTTTACATAATAAATGAAAGCTTAAGAGAAAAAAATAATTCCTACGATTGTATGATAATAGAAGATAATTTCAGCTTATAAAGCAAACCCTATGAGTTGTGGTCAAATTGATCCTTTGAGAGGGATTTATAGTCTTAAATATTAATATTAGAAAAGATGAAATATTCAAATTCGTTGTCCTAAGGTGTATTTTAAGAATTTAGAAAATGAGTCAACCAAAGAAAAAGGAAAAAGAAAAAGATGATAAAAATGAGTTGTGATTAATGAAAACAATGGTTCTATTTTAACTAGAATTTGATTATAAAGAAAACACATCAAATAGAAGGTAACAGTGACCTAAAAGAAAGAAAGAGCTTTTCTCTCAACCTTCCTCTTATTCAGGAAAATTGATTCCATTTCTCCCTTTTCCTCAATGTTAACTCTACCCTCCACTTCTGGGGTCTTCGGCCATGCCACCCTGTGACAAAGAGTGAAATCGTGGAAGGTCAGGGGCACCCACCCACAGAACTCCTGTGGGAATCACTCCTGTGAGTGTTTAATTTGCCCATGCACTGCCTCACCTTTGCAGAGAAAAATGAAGTTTGGAGAAATCAGAAGCTATTAAACACAGGTCCTCAAAAGGCTGGGTACATGCTGGTGCTGAGCCGTTTGGCAAAGGAGTAGTGATGTACATTGTCTTACTTCAGGCTTTCCAGCAATATACTCTCACCCCATCACTGAGCAAGATTCTAAAACTCCCCAAAGAGCAGAACTTGTTTGGTGGGGACAGAAAAAAGATTTTAGCTTAGATTTCCATATCTTTAATTTGTGTTAAATCTAACCACTGGCAGACTTCCTTATTTTCCACCCTGTTATTCCATTGCATGGTTCAGTAGCTCTGACTTAACCCTGACACCCTGATTATGGTCATGTGAACGCTGGCTCCTACTGCTGTTTATAAGTGTCCTGTTCTGCGTTGGGTCCAAATGTCCGAAACAGTCTCACATTGTTGGGGTAGGGAGGAATGTATCTGTCCGTGTGTATGTATGTATATGTATATATACATATATATGCATATGTATATATTTAGGTATGTGTATATGTATATACATATATATATATATATGTCCATGCCACCAGAATTTATGCAGTTATGTTACAGAAGACATTTTATCTATGCAACAGGTGAATACAGTTAGTTATTATATGCTTTATTATAAAAAAATTCTAAGATACATTGAAAAATTAATTCCTTTTTTTTAACAACAGTAAATAAGATAAAGCGTTAGGTGTCATAGAGCTTACATTCTAGTTGTGAAGACAGGCAATCTTTCTGTCTATAAAATCATAGGCCTAAAAATAAAACTGTGCATGGGGAGTTTCTCCACCAACCTATATGCTTCAGAAATAGCCTTGTTATTTATCTAAGACATGGATTAAATCACGAGGGTGGGAAAAGGTAGTATCATATCCTCTATTTATAATTGTGAGCATGTTAATATTTTGTATTGACAAAATGCCGAGTGAAACAGAGCAGTTCTCTTTTTAATTCATTCCCTGAGCTGATGAATTATGAATATGAATTGAGGGGCTTGTCTTATGATACTAATGCTCTATCTCAAAGAAGCAAGTGAAAAAGCTTTGACCTTTGGGAACACAATGAATTCATAGAAAACCAGTCTTCCACGAGTCCACCCTGAAAAGTGCACACTTATCTACACACCACAGAGAGGAGCTACTCTTGACTCAAATAATCGCCATGTCTCTCTCATGAAAATTGTGGAACTATTCTTGGACTTTAAAAGAGTCCAGTTGTGTGAAAAGAGGCAGAGGAAGCTACAAAAGCGTTTAGATTGGACCCTTCAAGTAGAGATATTTTTTCATGAGTGCAAGTGGAACATCAAACAAGAACACTGCAAGTATATAGGATGCTGGCAGTTGCAGAATCTGATTCTGGATGCTCTTGTCCTTAAATTATATATAATTGCTTTCATAAAGTTAGTCAATTTGAATTCTCTAGGATACTTTATTCTTTCTTGCCAGTCCCTCTATGGAATATTCATTCCTGTCCCTGGATTAGAACTTTGGTAAATTCCATAGCTTTCCCAATCACTCTCAGATGATAAAAGTCTCTCTCTCTCTCTCTCTCTTTTATTTTTTTGTTTTGTTTTTAGGTACTAGAAAGTCTAATCAGGGTGAATGATCACATCCATCAAGTCTTTGCTCAAATGTTATCTTCCTTGACCATCTTAATTACCTTTTCAAATCTCCTTTCCATCTCAGCAGTCCATATTCTCCTTTGTGCTGGATTTTTCCTGCCTTTCAATAAATAATTTACTGATTTTATTTATTTTCTGTATCCTTCACTAGTAAGTTCTTTGAATGCAAGGATTTTTTTCCTTTTCTTTTCCTGTGTGTGTGTGTTTTTACTGATTTATTCTTTGAACCTAAAAATGTGGTGAGCACATTTTACGCACTCACTCGAGGCACATTTGTTAAAAGAGAGAGTGAATCAGAAATCCAAATTCTCATCTATTTTAGTGAAAGCTTTTCTCCTCTCCCAGCGTGGGCTTGCCTAAATAAAGCAGGACACACCCCCCCACTTTCCCCCACTTATCAGCTGCTAATTGTAGACGGTAGAGGCAAGATGTGGGGTAACAGAATATAATATGAACTGTGGTTGTAATTTGTCATCAGGGACAATTTCATTACAATTGCACAGTTTGCTAATACTTTCCTTTGTGGGATGGTTTTGTGGGTCCTTGCGAGATTCCACCTTGTTCAGATTCTCTCACCTCCTTAACGTAGGTGAATGCCTTATCTGGCAGGCTGCTGGTGACATTACTGAGCTTCTACAGCCAAATGTTTTATTTGCTGTATTTTAAATTAAAATGAGTGTGTATAACAAGTGAAATAGTTACATAACATAAAGGTTCATAAAAGCAAAACAAAACCACTTTCTTCATCCCCCAATTCCACCAGATAATCAATGTTAATAACCTTTTTCTGTAACTTTCTCCTTGTTCATACATATAAATATAAGCATACATACAAATATGAGATCTATTTTTTGTGTGTTTACTTTTACTTAATTAAAATCACGCTCTGCTCATTACATTGATAAATTGTACATATCATGGCTCTAGTTTTTTTTCTAATGTCTCTATTCAGATACAATCAGTAGACTGAACAAGCATGATTAAGGACATAAACACACTTTGCTGTTGGTCTCTTTTTCTCACTTTTCTTTTAACATTTATTTAGAGGGTTTAATCTTTCCTTGCCCCTGGATGAAAACTGAGGTCACTTTTAACTCTCAAATGCAGACTCAATTAGATAAATATAGTTTTCATCCGTAGATACAAATAAGATATTCAGACTTGATTTAACATTAAAATCTTCATCCCTTTCCCACTTGGATCTACCTAAATAGTTTGCTTTAATGAACGTTTTGAATCCAGATGGAATTATTGCAAATCATGTGAGAAAGAGATTCACCTTTACTTCCTTTCACAATGATACCTACCTACTTGTAGACAGCATGTATTAAACAAAGTCTTACCCTTCCTACTCAAATGAAATAACTTTTTCCTCTTTTTGTTCATGCTGCATTTTCAAATATGTAAGATTGATTTACAGATTTTTCTGCCGTTTTCCTTTGATCTATTTCTCTATCCCCATGCCAATATTAACACAATTAAAATGACTCTATCACATGGTCAAATAGCAGGTAAAGCAAAACTTTTCCCTTCTCTATTCCTCGTTGTCCTACTTTTCTTGGTTTATCTCTGGCATTTAGATTTCCTCATTAAATAATCGGATCCAATCCTTCACCTCTCTCATCCTTCTGTTGGCATTCTGATGGAAATTGCTTTACATTTATTTATTAATTTGGGGAAATTTAATATTATGATATCAAAAATTTCTATTTAATAACATGGAATGACTTTCCAATTCTTCAGATTTTGTTTTATTTTCATCAGTAGTATTTTATAGTTTTAAATTTATAGGTCTGATATGTTTCTTATTAAATTAAGCCCTAAGCCTATATGGTTTTTGTTGCTAGTGTGAATATTATTTTCATTTCTAGTTCTAGGAGTTTATACCTATAGAGAAAACTCTATTGATTTTTGTATACTTATACCAGCCATATAACATACTTCTTTGATCAATCCTGGAAGTTTTTGTATCTCTTAACTGTTACACAATTAAACTATTGTTTAAAAAAATAATAATAAAATAATTTTCTCTCTTCCAATGTTTTATACATTTTAAAAAATCTTATTTCATTTGTTAATACCTCTGAGATATCAGTAGCAAGCCTTCCTGATGACTGGTTTACAATTTTAATTGAGATAGTTTCAGTTTTGCTCTTTAGAATGACTTGATGTTAGTTTTTGGTAAAAAAAAATCTTTGCAATATTTAAGTGACATTCTGTTTTTCTCAGAATTTTCACTGAGAATGACTGCTAAATTTTATCAAATGCTTTCTCAGCATCCATTGTTCTGATCACATCATTTCTCTCCCTTAATTTGTTGATGTAATAAGTTCTCTGAAAAGATTTCATGATAATTGTACTACCTTTGCATTGTGAAATAAGCCTTTTTTACTCATTGTGCATTACTATTTTGATACACTGCTGGAGTCTCCTTGCTAATATTTACTTGGAATTCTTGCATCTATATTAAATAATAAGACCAATATGTTTTGGGGGGATCAGCTTTTGATATTAAAGTTGTTCTGGTTTTATAAAATTTCTTGGTGACATTTACATTCTTTTATTGCTTGGGAAAACTTAAATAATAATGGAAATGTATATTAATTAAAGCTTCGATGGAAGACAGGTGTGAAACTACCTAGTTTGGGGCCTCTTATATCGGTATATCTGTAATGACATTTTCGATCTTGTCTATGATAATTAATATATTTAAGTTAGATAACTTAAATTTCACTAAGAAATCATTCATTTTCTGTAGGTTTTCAAATTTGTTGTTATAGAGTTCCATGGAGAATTATCTTAATTTTACTTTAATTTCCCCTTTTTCTGTGATTATGTCTCATTTTGCTTTTCTAATCTTGTATATTTCCTAGTTTTTCCTTACTCAGGCTTATAAAGGGTGACTCAATTTTGTTTCCAGTTTTATTGAGATATAATTAATGCACAGCACTGTATAAGTTTAAGGTGTATAGCATAATAATTTGACTTACAAATGACTACCACAATAAGTTTAGCGAACATCAATCATCTCATATAGATACAAAAGAAAAGAAAACAATTTTTTTCCTTGTGACAAGAACTCTTAGGATCTACTCTCTTAACAACTTTCATATGTAACACATGTATATGCTCGTATGCAACAGCAGTGTTAATTATATTTATCATGATGTACATGACATCCCTGGCACTTATTTATCTCACACTGGACGTTTGTACCTTTTGATCGCCTTCATGCAACTCCCCCTCCCCCCCCAGCCTCACCTCCGGTAACCACAAATCTGATCTCTTTTTCTGGGTTTGTTTGTTTGTTTGTTTGAAGTATAACTGACCTACAACCCTATGTTGGTTCCTGGTGTACAACACAGTGATTCAGTGTTTCTACCCATTACAAAATGATCACCAATGTAAGTCGAATTACCATCTGAGGGTGACTTTAATTTTTAAATAATTTTCAAAGAATTGATCTGGTATTTATTATTTCTACTTTTGCTATCTTATTAATTTCAGATTTTATTTTATTATTTTCCTCTCCTTCTTTCCTTTGCATTATTATGTTGCATGTTATCTAATGAAAATACTTAAGGTAGATATCCAGAGAGGTATTTATCATCTATTTATCTGCCTAGCCCCTTTGGCACCATTCCTATATTTGAGAAGTCTCTGAATTAGAAGACACTTCAAATTAGAGTTAAAATTATAGCTTATATCCAGCCTCTCTTGCTGCAAGGGTGCAAGCAGATGACATAGATTTTACCTATTAGAATTACCTAAATGAGAATCTAATTTAGCAGATACTGATGTTAAATACATTCATGGCATGGACTCCTTCCTGGTGAGGATGACCTGAAAAGATGTTTTATAAGATTTAAAGGTCCTTTTGATGGCAGGATAAAACACAGTGACCCTCAGAGAGATGAAAGGCAGAACGCTTTGTTACGTACAGCTCCAAATGGGAGAAGGCTGCCACGCAAGCGGACCAAGTAACAGCAAACTGGAACTGTAGGAGCAGGCTTATTATGGAATGGGGTGAGGATAGATTGGTTTCCTGGACTTCCTGGGCATCAACTAATCTGAATAATTACACAGGCTCTGCGGCATTGAGGGATGTCAAGTTGTTTGATACCTGGTCCAGGGGCAATTGGTAAGTTCTGCCTCATGATCCCAGAGAATGGGAGCCCAAGAAGGGAAGTGGTGGAGTTAGGGACTTAACAAACTGCCCCAAAAAGGGAAATTGAGAGTTTTTAGTCACAACCTCAATACCGGGTCAAGACAGCCCCTGTACAATATTATATTACAACCAGAAGCATCAGGTTTCCAGCTCATCAGTGACATGGGTGGATGTGGAAGATTTCAGGTTTAAACTTGGGAGTCTCTACCCTTTGACAGAGTGAACAGGGTTTTACTGGAGAAGCCCAGTGGTGTAATTTGAGGGTCAGATTGTGTGTCCTCCAAACCTGACTCTCTGGGCCTCGTAGAGATTCTCAGAGCTATCCTTGGGAATAGTAATAGTCTGGGTAATAACATTAGTCTGGGTTCTCCATTTATAAATAAAGAGTTTTATAATAAAGAATCAGCTCCCACAGTTATACAGGCGGGCAAGTTGCAATATCTGCATGATATGTCAGAAAGCTTGGAGACCCAGGAGAGCCAATGGTTTTGTTCCAATCTGAGGCCAAAGGCCCGAGAACCAGCAGAGTCAATGGTGTAATTCCAGTCTCAATGGTGTAATTCAAGCAGGTTGGAGACCCAGAAAGAGCCAGTGTATCAGTTTGAGTCTGAAAGCAGGAAATAAACCAGTGTTCCTATTCAAAGGCAGTCAGGCAGAAAGGATTCTCTCTTACTTGTGGGAAGGTCAGCTTTTTGTTCTATTCAGGCATTCAACTGATTGGACGAGGCTCACCCACATTGGAAAGTGCAATACGCTTGACTTTGTCTACCATTTAAATGTTAATCTCATCCAAGAACACCTTTAGCAAAACACCTAGAATGATGTTTGACCAGATATCTGGGCACCCCATGGCCCAGTGAAGTTGACACATAAAACTAGCCATCACAGTGCTTTTATATATTTATTTTCTATTTACTAGAGTAGATTCTGTGAATTTTTATGATTCCCACTCAAAATCTTGACTGATAAAAGTACAGTTTTATTTTAATTTTAATCTTTCATCTTTAATAATGCAAGTATTTAGGTCTAATGTTATGTATTTTTCTATGAAAAGAGCTTTTGATAGGTCCACTAGAGTTTTGTAATAACCATTCCTCCTTTATATTTTTTGATAATTTGTCCTTTTAGGTTTAAATAATCTTTGATTCAACCACTATCTCAAAGTTAATTTTCTAATTTTTATGTAATAAAAGTTCCCCCCCTTAAATTTATACCCTCAGGATATATATAAGATTTATACTTTTCTAAATTTAAGGTTTATTGTTTTTAAGTTGGTAAACAGGATTTTTAGATGTTCAATGAACATACACAAAATACTTTTTACTCAAGTTAAAGTTCTATAAATAACTAGTAGATTTGACAGTTGAGTGTTATTACTTATTACATATAAAATCTGTTCTATTTTTTAAAAAGTATATTGACATCTATTTTTAGTAAGTCCCCTTTGTTTTTTAAATAGTTTTAATTTTATATTTGTATAGGACTATTTCAGATTTATGCTCTTTTTTTCATAAACATTGCTTTTCATAGTTACACAATTTCCCTCTTTATTCTGGTAAGTGAATATAACCTTAAACTCTTCCCTATATGATATTAATATAGCCACTCTTGCTTTTTTTGTGGTTGCAACTACATTTGAATAATATCTCTTTTACCGTCTCTAATTTCAACTCAGATTTAATACTTTGTCCTCTATAAACAGCATACTTTTTAAAAAAATTTAAATATTACTGTCTGCCCTATTAAAGGGTAATACTTTACTTGATTTTATTTATTTCACTTTACTTGTATGTATTAATACATGATATATTAATTTATTATTTTCTTTTCCCCTTATTTCTAATAATTCCATCAATTTACTTATCTCTTTTGTCCTTGTTTATGTTTTCCATTCCATCAAAATTTGTGTCTTTTCTGGTATTCATACAAATTTTTCTAGTATGACTTTAAAAAGACAAAACTAATAATTCCACCCAGGATACTTTCCCATTTCCTTCTTGCTCTGTCTCCCCACTCCCCTTCTTTTTTGGTCCTATGCACCCAATGTCACAATTTTGCTGAGTCAGCTTTGTGGTTTGAGGTTCAGACATTTAAAAAATTTCTCTTGCAGTTTCTCACATATATTTTAAGAATTCCTATTTAAGTCAGAAAGAGTTAGATCAAAAGCCTGTGATTCCCACAGAATTCACAGAATCCATGTAGACCAGAACAGGAAGCTAGGACAAGTGCAAAGGTGCAGCAGGGTGGGTTGCAATAGCTGTCCTAAAGCACTACACTTCTTATACATTTCAACCCTGCTTCTTGAGGGGAAGTGGATGGAGTTTCTGATAGATCCTGTCCGTGGAGTATAAAGGCAGGAGCATGTATCTATAGCCACAGAGATTTGCACTCAAATTACTCCTCTGCCACATCTTACGGGGTGCTATCAGGCAGTCACCAGCCTCCAGAGCTTCAGTTTCCTATTTGTGGAAGTGAAATGTGATTACCATCTCACAGGGTTGCTATGAAAACAGAGAAGACCACAGACCTCTGAGGTGGGTATTATTAGGTACTCCAGTGACATTTGAGTCTCCATCTTTCCCTTCCCCAGAACTGTGTGATGATATTTGCCTTAAGACGGTCAGACTGATTTGAAATTCAAACCTCACATCCCTCCTGCTGGGAAGACAAGCAATTGAAAAATAACACCTCTCCCTTCAGCCAAGCATGTGTGTTTCCATTTTTGTGTGGAGTTTCCGTCTTTATCCAGACACACATACAGAGTTGGAAGCACCTTGAAGTGGCAGGTTTGTGTCTTGCAAAGATCTTCTTTTGGCTTTGATAGGCAGATACTTTTTGGCTTACCTCTTCCTAATAAGCGATGTTTATAAATCTCCAGAGCTTTAGATTTGAACCCAAGATCTAGTCAACTGCAACGTAAAACAAAACTCAAGGTAGCTAAGGGAAAAGAAATTAAGTTTTGATGAATCTCGTATCTTTGAGTATCTCTAGGCAATGCTAACCTCCTTACAGAATGATTTACTGCCTAACACGTCAGCTTGGGAAATACATACATTTTCAGCTCAAAAGGACGTTTATAGAGCAAGAGGACCGCTCTGCCTCCAGAAACAGCTTTCTAACACTGTTACTACCTAAGTCTCTCTACTTCTGTCCCCCCCTTCTTGGACCTCAGGTTTTCAATTTTATTTTTCTGGACATATGTTAAATAAAAGCTCATTTCTCAAATGTAATTCATCAAACAGCCTTTGGTAAACTTCACCTAACAGGTTATTGATGGAAACACTCTTTGTTCCTCATCCAAAGGAAAGAGATGCTATATTTTGGTTAACCTTATGTTCGTTGTAATTTAGATAAATACAAAATTTTTTTAAACTTTGAAGCACACAACGTTGTATGAGAATCACCTCCTCACAGTTAACTCTGTGATCTTTATCTGGGTACAGAATTGGGATAACCCCATGTAAGGGTGCAGTTATCCTCAGAGTGGTTCCCAGACAAGCATTATCAGCATCACCTGAATCTTTTTAGAAATGCAAATTTTCAGATTCCACCAGAGACCTACTGAGTTAGAAACCCCAAAGTCTGTGTTTTCAAACCCCACCCCACCCCCGGTGATCATGATGTATCTGAAAGTTTGATTAGATTAGAGACAAATCATCACATTTCTACAGTTTAGGTTAAAATAAATGAAAAGTGCATACAAAGCAACAAACATATTGGCTGGCACATGGAAGGGGCTCAAAAATGTTAGGTAGGAGCCTTGTTAATGAAAATCATATAGAGATCCTACATGTCTCCTTTTACACATCCCGGGTTGGGACTCTGATTTAAGCCAACGCAATGGAGAATGTTAACCATTATTTCACCAATTAGTTTATTAAGTGTCGATCATACAGACGGCAAGAATCCAGGGATCCTTGACAGGAGAACAGTGTCTGCAGTAAGAATTCTAGTCACTACTCGAACTGTGTTCCCCAATTCTAGAATTAAAGTTATTTGTGCCTCTCTACCTAAGAAGTCAGCAGTTTGGGAAATCAACTGGAATTCTCTGTCAAAAGAATGGTCCTTACCGTTTGGGAAATTGTAGTTCCTTCTGAAAATGTAGCAAATAATTAAAAGGCAGTTTTGGGCATATTTCTAGGAGAAAATAAATTGCAGCCTTTTATTGAAGGGCTGAAGAAGCATTAGCTTATGAGCGGGAGATAGCTTTCTGTCACCTTGCTACTGGTGATTTACCCTCAAACCGCTGGCTTAGGGGTTTGACATGTTAACTAGTCTCTTCCAGTCTCATTAGCTTGATGATGGTATGGGAATTAGTCCTTTGAATGCTGCATTTCTTGACTTACTGGATACTGATGGTGGAGGGCCAATTAGCTCCACCTGGGTGGTTTTGAGGATATGCACCCCCCCCCCCCCCGCACACACACCAACCCCCAGCACGGGATTTAGACAACAGAAAATAGAGACTAAAATACTTCATTTGTTTTTCCATCTCTGCTTTAAATTTTGGTAGTCTTCAAACTGGATATTTCTCCCTAGGAACGTATAGAGAAAAACAAATGAATGGACAAATTGTTTTCCTAGTCATGAAGCTTTTTAAAGTCTTCATAAGAAAACAGTACTTTTCTTCTACCCATTTTTCTTCCGACACTCCCTCCATCCCCTTTCCTCATATTCTTTTTTCCTCTGAGAGCCCCTGACAGTTTTAAAGATTTTACAATAAAGGAAGAAATTATATCCTTTATGCCATTCAAACATTCCCTCCATCTACAGAAGTACAGGAGTGAGGCTTACTTCATCACAAACATGGGTAAGTAGGCAGTGTGTATATAAAATAAGAGGGGAAAAACGTAGGAGTGTCAGAAGCTTGCCTTACCTGTAATTCAGACTTGGCCATCTCTGCTTGTGAAAGAACACCTAGGGAAGAAAGAAAATGTCACTTCTAATAAAGCCTGTTATTTACAAAGAAAATCCTGTAGGGACAACCCCCCACCACCACCACCCGTGGGTCTGGCAGGAGTGAATGTGATTTCTTAATTTTCTCACTAGTTTTGAAGAGCGATCACTTGAGTCATTCCTACAAAGGGATCTTTTAGGATTAAAATGGGCACGATTTTTCAGAATCCTGCCTGCATTTTCCACATCTGTGACTAGACTTTATCTCACCGAAATCTGAGACTGTTAAAGACAGTTTGCTCCCTCACTGTCTGAGGCAACCCCTATAGCTTCAGGGGTAAAAATCTGGTTGAGTTCCACTCTGATAATAGCAAATTGTTTCTTGTAGAATCTGAAATCTTCTGGACTCCATTGTCTGTAGGGAAAGCTTAGTCGCTCTCATTTTAGCAGCTTCCCCGAGCCAACCGCTTCTGACAGGTTTCAGCTAAAAGATGGAGGACCACACCCAGCAGTGAGTAGACTCTGGAAGCAAAAGGGAAAGCGAGTAACTCTTGGATTGAATTGTTTCCTTTCTGATATCACATTTGTTACCTACATGTACCATTATAGTTGCCAAAGTACGTCAAGCAGCCCTGTAGACCTGGGTATTTACCTCCATAGGGACAAAACAATTAGTTTAGAACTCCACATCTCTCAAAAATGATGTTTTTCCAAAGTTCACTGTCACTTCCTTTACTCAGATTTCCATCATCTGTAGTTTGCTTGGCATCACAAAATGCTGTCTTAATGGATCTATAGGACTCTTTCAGTGGTTCTCAAACTCAAGTGGGAACAAAATGTCACTGCAGGAGCAGAGTCCTGGATCTTATGCCCAGAGAGTGCATTCTCAACAAACACCAAGGAAGTGCTGATATAAGATAAACTATATTTTGATAAAATTACTAACTCCATCTCCCTCGGTCTATTCTTCCTACAGTGCCTGAGCACTCACTCTATAGTGCAAACTTGAGGATGTCAGTCTCCACTAAAAATATAGTTGATAATGTCCCAATGCCTTGAAGAATAAACCCAGACCCTGAGTTAGCAATAGTACATATATTTGTACATACATTTGTCTGATAATTTTTCCAGGAAAAAAAAATCTTCATATTATAAAGCACATATACTACTACAAAATAAAGAAATGACAGATGTGGAAATCTTTACAGAGAAAAATGTAAGTAGGAAAAATAAGCTGAAGCCAAGAGTGAGAGTAATACCCATTTGAGATATACCCAGAGAAGCCCTGTACAATTGCCATGAGTGGGCCCCAAATTTGGTTCTAAATGGTCTAGCAGAAAATGCAACGAGACATACGTGATTGGCTAAATAAGTCACAGTTTTCTAGAAGGGACAAATATATCTAGTTAATGAGGAGAACCATGACTTGTCTTGATATTGAGACCAGAGAGAATTTGTTCTTGTGGGGCCTGAGAAAGTAGACACCTTGCAGTATAATGAAGAATATCCTTAGGATATATATAGTAATAGGTTTCCTAGGGCTGTTTCTTATGTTCCTATGTGTTGATCAGTGGTATTACACCTGACATGAAGCACAGTTCTATAAACACCTTAGGTGTTTGCCCTTCTGGCTTAATCAAAGGATATATTTTAAAGTATCTAGAGGAAATCTCTACAAAATTTACTAGGAGTAGGGCATGACTCAGCAATTTTTACTTAACAATCACCCTTGCTTCTTGCCAGCTCCAATTATAATTCTTGGTAAACAACTCATGTAACTAACCTTGCAATTTTTGACTTTATAAGTATCCCCCCTTTTGTAGTCTGATGGAACACAATTCAAGTGCTCCTTGAATCTGTGTCTCCTGGGCCGCAGTCCTAACAAACCCCAGATAAGCATCTTTTTAGTTCAATCAGGTCTTGATTTCTAAAATTATGGTTAACAGATGCATGTGTTTATCCAAGTTGTCTTTAATCTATACCATTTGGGTCATTAGTTAGCATCTTAAAGTGTACTCATAAATAATTGACACTATAGAGTTAGATATTTAGCACTTCATATATTGTTGTTTGAATCTATACCAGAGAGTTTGTAAATCAGCATAAAGGATGGTTGAAAAAAATTTTTTTCATGAAATCAGTGCATCTCAACATAGGTGGTGAGTTATGACAATTTCAAAAGGCCACACTGTAGTATAGGATTAAAAACCTGGCACTTCTGTTGACTAAAGTAATATAATTGGTGGAGCATTTAAATTCTAGAGACCATTGGTCTCATACCCCTCTACATTTTGGGAGCTGGCTAGTCCTGCTAACAGAAGATGTATGTTTCTACCTTCAAAGTGGAACTTTCATCCAATGTCAAGGGCAGAGAGTGGTACTTGCCTAAGCCCTAAGAACAAGCTGTATTATTCTTTTGTCCCTACTTGTCAATAAATGTTCCCACATTCAACAGAATTTAGTCTAAGATTTGTTTTCATCCTAATATGCCATCTGGTAGGATAATAGAGGGAGGGAGGAGTTATAGGCCTTACTTATCCCTAATCAACCAAAGGCTACTAGCTATTTACCCAAAGAACCAAACTTCACTGATGGGCAAAATTGACTAAGGAGAGTTTGTAACATCATCTTAGTTGGACCCTTCCTTCCCTGAGTATCCCAAATGGTGCACTCTATTTCTACTCCAATTTCTATCTTGTTTTTAATCCCATTAGATGAATAATTATAACTTGTCTTACATCACAACAATCTTTCTTGACCTTTTAACACTTATAACCTATCAATACCATGAAGATTTTGTTGAACTTACTAAAAAATAGATTTAAAAAAATTTACAAATATAATGGAATGCAACATTACGTATGCTTTTTAAAAACTCTACAAATTATTACTATTCCCAACACATTTACTTATTATGTTAGAGATCTTCAATCTAACTTTAGAATCCCAGCTAGATTTACACACACACACACACACACACACACACTCATGCATTTCCTGACAAATTCTGAGCCTCTGTGGAATATCTTACTCATGCATGTACAGCAAGTAGCTAGAAATAGGTCTTATATATACAAGATGAGCAATAAATATCTGTTCAATGAGTAACTGACAGAAATAACATGGGAGAATATATTTGTGTCATTGGACTCTTCCAGTCATTATCAAGAAACAAAGAGTTGATTCATACTGAAGACATTTTCAGAAGACTCAGTGAACCAACTTGTAGGCTGGTTCATTGAACCAACATGTCTGTGAGCCATCATTCTTTTCTTCCTTTGGTTTTCTTTGCGGCCATTGGGATCTTTGCAAAATAGTTTACATGCTTTCTTTTTCGCAAAATTTCTGGCTGGATTCACCTAAGATTTGCAGTATTTTGTGTGTTTTGTAAACCAAAATCCTAGCTAAAGCTGAGATGGACTTCCTATTACAAGTTGATCTTACCAGACTAGTAAATGCTGTATAATCAATAAGTTTGCCAAATGTGTGTTATTCAGGTGACTAGGTCTAGTGCAGGCAATCAGCAGATAAAGTAAAGCAACTGATGCCACAGCCTTTTAATTTAGAAGGTTGTCGTGAGTACGAAAAAGAAGGGGAAAGGGGGAGGAGAATAGTGGGCTGAAATTAGACTGTAGTATGTTAATTGAATGATTAGTATCTTGAAATATCTCAAATGAGCAACTGAGTGAAATCAGTTAATCAGAGCGTTGCTATACATGCGGTGGTTTTCAAGCTTAGCTACTTTGAAAAGACCTGATATTCCCACTGCATCCTAGAAAATTATAGCATAACCTCAGCAACCCAGGCACTGGTATTATTTTTTAACTCTCCAGATGATTCCAAGGTACAGCAAAGGTTTCAACCACTACTGTTATTGAAATTGACCTAAATGGCAAAACCCTGGACTTGGAGAAAAGCATATGGTGGTGGTGAGCATATACACTGAGCAACATATAGAATGGCTTTGATATCATTCCTCAAAAGGTTGAAATCTCTCATGTGTGGGTTATGACAGGAGCTGAATTTGCAAACCCTATTAATGGTAAACTGTTTATATGAGAGAGTTTATCTGGTTTAGGATGAGAAAAAGAAAATGATCTGGTTTAGGATTCAAAGAGGGAAAGCATAGAAGCTGAGTTAGATATCTCAAAGGACGCAAGAGTCCCCTTCCCCTTCCGGAGGAAGCAGAGTGACTTTTTTTCCAGACAGCCAGGTATAAGAGAAAAGACAGCAGATGTAGTTTGCATTGAATAAAGATCACACAACGTCCTTAATCACCACCTTTCCTTTTTATGGAGTTTTTAAGTTATTGTTTTTAAGTTATTTCATCATTTGTAATCAGAGCCTGAAACAGATGCTAAAGGTTTAGTTTAAGATGATATGTGTATCTTATAACAACCTCCAATATGCTCTCCAAGGACTATTTACTTTCCATATTCCATAAATTCAGTACAAGGGAATTTATTCTTAAAAGCATTTGAGGTAAATTAAACACAAATGAATGCAACTTTCTTTAGAGATAACATTTAGTGGAGTTATTACAGGGCTCACTGTGTCTGCTTTCAGTGGGCATTGGCCTTAATGACTTTGTTGAACCAGCTTCCATTTCCTTGCTTATATGATTTAAAGTGCTCTTACAACTGTTTTGTGCTTAGGAGTTTTGCTACCAATATACGGCAATCATAATTTGGCTTTCTTTCTTGCTATTTCTCTCTTTTTAAATTTTTTCAAAACAAAATTAGTATCTAAGTGAAAAATATTTATAGTTTCAATACCAAGGGTAATGGTAAAATTCTGAGATTTTTGTGTATACTAAACATTCTTTTTTTCTTTTTCTTTTTTGTTTTGTTTTTTATTTTATTTTTTGGCAGTACGCGGGCCTCTTATTGTTGTGGCCTCTCCCGTTGCGGAGCACAGGCTCCGGACGCGCAGGCTCAGCGGCCATGGCTCACGGGCCCAGCCGCTTTGTGGCATGTGGGATCTTCCCGGACCGGGGCACGAACCCGTGTCCCCTGCATTGGCAGGCAGACTCTAAACCACTGCGCCAGCAGGGAAGCCCCATTCTTTTTTTCTGAAGGTAGGAGTTAGGGATTAGAATCAGGAATCTGTAATATAAAATCCCCCCATCCACATACAAGTCGCTCAGTTTACCATGTGAGGTGTCCACATCGTAGGAGCCAGTCCTCAGGAAATGATGGTTATGTACGTGAATAAGAAGTGTACACAATGAACAGGGGGAGGGACATACACACTGCATCCTCTAGATGAATCAGAGAACAACACATATTCAGAAGGTATAACACTGTGGGTTCCTTTGGGGAAAGGGACCCAGACCCGAAATCTGCGTGGAGATTCAAAGACAATTTTAGTCTGATCTGTAATTCTTTGGATTTTTACAAAGAAATGAGGTACATGTATTTGTGTAACTAAAGATGGGTTTTACAACAAGGAGAAGACCAAAAGGAAATAACATTTAAAAAAGAAATAAAAAGAAAAATGCAACAGGGAAATTAGAATCCATCAGCAAATGACTAAATTATAGTCTTCAATAACAGGTAAGGACATGAAAACCAAAGGGATCTCAAGAATTAATCAACAAGAGGCAGAATTCAACAACTTAAACTAAAAGGAATTTTTGAAAGGACAATCTAATTTTACTTCAAAAAATAAACAAAATACTGGGTAACAGGAATTTTGATTCAAACACCAATTTTAAACTTTTTACTTAATTATTTTTATTTATTTATTTTTGTACAATGGAACAGTCAGTCTGTGACACTTCATGGGCGCTTCATTGGTCTTCTAATCAGAATCAGCTCTTGGTGCTTGAGATTTTCCCTTAAAGTTAAGACATGCTATTCAGAATATTGGTGAAATTTTCATTAGTTTTTCAAGCTCTACATACACTTTTCACACCATAAGTTATATAAGGTATATATACACTTCTGCTCTCCTTGCCTTCTGAAAAAAAATTGAATGAGCAGATTATCTCCCCAAAGTGGATAGCTTTATTATTTTATATTGAAGTCATTCTTTTACTGACATTTTATCCAAATGTATCCCAACATTAAAGAAAATAGTGACTCTGCTTTATTTAATAAAGCAACATTTACTGGATTTATAGGAAGTATGGGGTGTTATGGACTCAGATATGTCCCCCCCAAATTAATTTGTTAACACCTAAACCCTCAAAGTGACTATATTTGGAGATAGGGTATATAGAAGCTAATTAAGGTTAGATGAGTCCATAATGGTAGGGTTCTACTGATAGGATTAGTGACCTTAAAGAGGTGGAGGGGAGAGAGATCTGTGGATGCCCAAAGGAGATGTCATGTGAGCAAAAAGGGAGAAAGCAGCCACTTACAAGCCAAGAGTAGGGGTCTTATATTGAAATCTACCCTTCCAGCATCTTGATCTTGGACTTCCCAACCTCCATAACTCTGAGAAAAAAATGTCTGTTGTTTAAGGCACCCAGTGTATGGTATTTTGTACAGCAGCTCAAGGAGACTAATGCATGAAGATCCTACTCTTTTCTGTCACTAGGAAAAAGATATCTGGTCTTTGCCAAAACTCATTTCTCTCCATGGAGTGGCTTGAATAGTGACCATCCTCCCCACCTCTGCCAAGATATGTTCATACCCTAATCCTTAGAACCTATAAGTATTACCTTATATGACAAAAGAGTAAATATTACCTTATATGGTCACAGGTGTCATTAAGTTAAGGATCTTGGAGGAGATTATCTGGACCTATCTGGTTGGTGCCTAAATACCATCAGAAATGTCCTTATAGGAAAGAGGCAAGGGAGATAAGATAGACAGAAGAGGAGAAGGCAGGGTGACCATGGAGGCAGAGACGGGGGTGACATAGTCACAGGTCAAGTCCTACAGCTAGCCACCAGAAGCTGGAAGAGGCAAAGAACTACCTGGCAGCCTCCAAAGGGAGTGAGGCTTTGCCAGTTCATTGATTTTGGACTTCCCCCAAACTGTAGGAGATTAGATTTCTGATTTCAGCCACCCAATTAGTGGTAATTTGTGGTAACAGCCACAGGAAACTAGTGCACCCCACTTCAGTTTGTGGATCCATCTTCAGTGAACCTATGGTTACTCTCTAGGACTAATGCCAAATTTGGGGGGGGTACATTTAAAACTCTCAGGTTAAACAGCGTGTATGTGCATGTGTATGTGTGTGACATAAACACACATAGGTCTTAAAACATTTGTGAAGTCTTTGTCAACTTTCCTTTACATAGAAATTAGTGTTTACCATTCTAATGATGTACTGTTAGAGATATTCTCATTAAAATCAAGAATAAAACAAGGATTCTAGCTATAACCTCCATCTCTAAGATTTTTCTAAAACTCATCTGAAATACATGAAAATAAAATAAGAATAAAAAATGAGGTTACCTATTGAACAGGAGGAGGAAAATAATTGTATGCAACTGATATGACTTGTTCACTTAAAATTTTAAGTGAAAATTTTAAAAAGGAGGCAATTAAGAATATATTTAAACATATCAACTATAACCAATTAAAATCAAATTGTAAGTCACAATAAAATGTTGACAAAATTTAGAATAACCATTTTAAGAACTATATAACACACATGAAAAAGAACTACAACTTTATTGAATGTGTAGAGAGAGACACATACCATGTTTCTTGATGGCAAAACAATATTTTAAAGAAATAAATTCCTCCCAAATTAACATTTGGGTTAAATGTAATTCTAATCAAACCTAGCTAGATTTATTTAGACTTTAACACCATATCCATTTTAAAGAATAAAAAAGAAAGGCTAATATAAAAAAGAAAGACCAGTATTAGAAAGATTGAAAATCAAACCTGAATAATACTGCTAAAAATCAACATATCAATAATACAAAATAGATTACCATATAATTCATAATAATTTTGTTTGTGATAAAGGAAACATCAGCAGGAGGACTAGTCATCAAATGGTGGAAGGACTAGTCATCAAATAGTCGGTGGACAATAGATGGTTATTTATAAAATTATAACATTTGGTTTTTAGTTCATACCATATATCAAAATAAATTTTATATGTTTATATCAAAAATAATATTATAAAATTCTATACATAATTTATATGAATATTCTTCTGACCTCTGGATAGAGGAGGAATAGAATAGAGGAGGACTTCCCAAACATACAAGGTATTTTTTTTAAATAATAAAGGAAAATCTTCATATTTTACTACATAAAAATAAAAGGTTTGTTCATAATAACATCGATGAAAATGAAAAGGCAATTTTAGGACAATATTTATTATAAACATGACAGGTATAGATTTTATCCTTAATTATGTGATGGAGTTGTTATTTTTGCCCTTGTTAATTCCTATTTCCAATTAGTGGCACTGCACCTACATACTCAGCCATGAATCTTGAAGTCATAGAGAGTAAAGAGAGATATTCTATAGAGAGAGAATATGTGCACCCCTTCTGGCTCAAGGCATTATGAGAATGACAAAGAAAGTACAAGTAGAGAAGGAAGATAGACTTGTTAATGATTGATCACTTTCCCCCACCCTCTCCCCAAATCCCTTGAGTCTACTTCTTGGAGAGCTAATTTTAAACATTCAAAAAGTTAAGGAGTAGACCATATGAAGAGAGGCTCACCTCCTCATATACCACTAGGGGTCCCGTAACTGCAGTACCCCAGGAGAGGATTTACACGTGGCTGCTTCCACCATTATGCTGGAACGATGGCTCAGAACTGCCATTTGACAGTAACAAAGAGCCTCAAGAAGTGCTTCCTACACCACCCTATGCATGTCAAGCAAGGGACCCAGGGGTGCCCATATGCCTGTTGAAAGGGCAAAGAGTTACCTGGATCTGGTCAATGAGGCTATGGTAGGCAAGCATTTGGAAACCAGGAGCAAATGGCCAGAATCAGGGACTCCTGTGAAGGATGCCAACACATGAAGCTCAAACTGCTTAATGGGAACCCCACTGCACTCAGCAGGCACTGGTCCCAGGAAGAAACAGCCTCACCACTTTTAAGTGGAGACTGGAGGAAGCTGGGAAGTCAGGGCCAGTCTGAGGACTCCATCCCCTCTGATGCTGTGAGATGAAAGAAGATAGAGTTGGGAAAGAAGACAGAAGGGAAAATGACTTGTGAAGATCACAGTACTTGTAGGTAACATAAGGGGCTTATGATCTCTTTCAGTATCTGTAACGTGAACACATTTCTGGCTTAATTACATGTGCTGCCTACCTGTGTATTTCTAAAGACAAAAGCATTTCTCTCCTGGAAAGTGAGTCACTGAGGGTTTGGAGTGAGAGATAGACCCCTTGTGATTACCTTCTTTCTATTTTACTCCTCTGTCCCCTCTTTTCCTCATGTCTCTTGTCCAGAAGGGAAGATTCTTTCATCCTCTTTGTCATAGTCTCCTATGCTACAGCAACAAGCTTCCTGGATTAGCTCCCATATAAAGGACAAAGATGGGAATTCTCTCCAAAATCCATGGAATAAACATTTGGTTCTACATCCTCCAGGTGTATTTAACTGGGAAACTTGGGGGTGTGATTTGAAAAAAAAATAGGGATCTCTGAGAATGAAAATAATTTGACTTACTAGCTTCTAAATATTATCTCCATTAAAGATAGACTCAGAGAACTCACACCAATGGATAAGAATCCCCTCAAAAATCAGAAAAAGCTGAGCAAGAAAGTCTCAAAGGAAGAAGTAAACCTATTAAATAACATTTAAGTTCACAAGTAATCAAAGGTGTACACATTTAAAAGCACGAAAACATTAAATTTGCAATTAAAGGAAGATAGTTCCCAATGTGGGAGAAAATGCTCTGAAAGTTTTTTTTGTTTGTTTTGTTTTTTGTAGTACGCGGGCCTCTCACTGTTGTGGCCTCTCCCGTTGCGGAGCACAGGCTCCGGACGCTGCAGGCGCAGCGGCCATGGTTCACGGGCCCCGCCGCTCCGCGGCATGTGGGATCTTCCTGGACCGGGGCACGAACCCGTGTCCCCTGCATCGGCAGGCGGATTCTCAACCACCGCGCCACCAGGGAAGCCCCTCTGAAAGTATTTTTATGTAATACTGCTGGCAACAATAATTTGTTCATAATTTTCACAAAACGATTTAGCAGTAACTTTTGTATTCTCCATCTCCTTAGATCGTGTGTTTTTTATCTTAAGATAATAAATATGCTTTTAGACAAAGCTAAGTAACTCTGCCTGGCATCAATCGCTGTTGACGGTGGTTGCCTTTGTGGGGTTAGTGAATCTTCTACCTGGTATTTCATATTATCCTTATCTGCATCCACCAGACATTTATATCAGTAGCCAAAGACAGGCAGCCAAAGTGACAGGGGTGTTGTTCTAGGCCTTTTAAGTAGCTCTAATTTGTCTGCTTCGACTAAAATTCTGTGTAGTTTTATTTCAAATATATGTGAATTGCCAAACACAAAACAAATGAAAACACTGAGTTAAAAATAAGAATAGTAAAATTATTTTTCAAAGAAAATTTCAAGTTAGCAAGTGAATGAACGGTAACAAATGGACAAAATCTTTTCCTTAAAGATACAGCGATGTGCGGCACATATAAAAGTTCATGAAGCAACTTTGTAAAAGAACCTAACAATAACAGTGACATGAAAAATTAGCAAAATGAAGATAAAATCCCAGATTAAGGTGGCAAATGTTCAAGTGAATCACTGTCTCCTCTGACAGGTGACTTCCTAGGGACTGCATTAGCATCTCAGAAAAGCAAACAGGCCTCCCTTCTTTCTTCAATTCCATGGTGCGTTTTTCACCAGGGAATTGGTACAAAGGTATCCTCACACAAATAAAGAATAAAGGATTCAGGACTATCTTCAGACCTTTAACCTTTTCCCATAAAAGTTGAGCTCTCTCTCTCTCCATATATATATGTATAGAATAATTAAAATTAATTAAAATTCAAAAAATACGTTTTCCCTGGGCTCTGAATTGAAACTAATGAAAGGGGCCCTATAAAAAGAAGTGTTTTGTAAAATATGACCAAGAGAACTCTTGTTCCAAAGATGGATTCCTTTTATTTTAAATGAAGAAGTATTTTTAATTTTCAGTTCTGTTTTTCTATAAATCATTAAAATCTTTGCTTCTCTAGTGTAGGATTTTACTGAAGAAGAGAGTGAGACTGATAAAATATTTTCTTGTCAAACTTGAGAAATATTTGCCATGAATCTGTAATGTACAGGATTAGTAGAAGAGGATACTGGCAATCATGTCAACACCTTTATTTTACCAGTGAGAGCTCAGAGGCTCGGGAAGCACAAGCCACTCTTTGGAGGTCACACAGTTAGTCAATGCCAAGACAAGATCTGACCAGAGCTTGTGACTAACTCATTCGATTGCATCACTAGACTAGAGATATCTACTATGCAGCTAGGACAATGTCTTCTCTTTCATTTTTCAGATCATCAGGCAATGATGTGCGTATTACACATGACTTTAAGATGAGTCTACTGAAAGGGAGGTTAAAGGGCATGGGTAGTGTTCCAAGCCATATGGTCCTCTTTGGTTTCTCCAATTTTCTGTCCTAAGACCACTGATTTGTCGTGATGCCTGTTACTTGAAGAATCTGATGCTGTTTGTAACTTTATATCTTATACAAGCTTGTCATGTAATTCCACAGAATGAAAAAACATTTCAAGTAAACTCAAATCTTTCTGTGGCTTTTTCTCAGCACACATCACTTAACACCTTTACCCAAGATAATACATATAAAAGGGCTTAACTCCGTGCCCACTGAACAGATATAAATCCAGCTGATTGATGAGAATATGCATTTATTTTATAAATCTGATTCTTCTTCCAGTCGTCCTGGGACTTTGGAATCTTCCATGGTATTTATAATCCAGACCAGGAAATTCTTACAATATAACTTTTAAAATTCCAGAAGGGTGGGAAAATTATTTTATTTTTACTGACACATCCCAAGCACCTACAACAGTCCCAGGCACAGTGTGGACTCTCAAAATATAATTCCAGATGAACCAATAGATGAGTGTAAGCAGAGGAGCTATGCATGTGTAAACCATGAGTACAGCTCTGATGCTTGAAGTCCAAGTTAACAGAAGAAGCAGCTGTTCAGGATGGGGAAGATGGAACTTATTGCTTAGCAGCCAGAAGTCTGATTAAGAAACACAGTTTGGGGCTTTCCTGTTGGCACAGTGGTTGAGAGTCCACCTGCTGATGCAGCGGACACGGGTTCGTGCCCCAGTCTGGGAAGATCCCACATGCCACGGAGCGGCTGGGCCCGTGAGCCAGGGCCACTGAGCCTGTGCGTCCAGAGCCTGTGCTCCGCAATGGGAGAGGCCACTTTCAGTGTTAGGGGAATATAGGAAGATGAGAAATGTTAGGAAGGATTTCTATGATGTTGCTTCAATTATGAGAATTTTTCAGATTAATTCCTATTCCAGTCGAGATGATGTGTCAAATTTGGGGCTGAATTTTTAATGGATACTATTTTAAGAAGAATTGAATAACACTGGTCTCAAAACCAACAATACATTTGCTACAGGTTCATTGACTTGAGCTCCCATGGATCTTGGACAGTTTTTCTATCAGCTGGACCAGTTTTTTCTTTCCTTTCCTTTTTTTTTTTTTCTTTAAAGGAATTCCTTAAGGAACAGAGATATCATCTTTTTTCTTAAATGGTATTTAACTTATCAATGTGAATCAGATTATTTAGAAATTAACTTTAATGAGTAATAGTTCCAGATCCTTGCCTTAAGATAATTTTAAAAGTAATGACTATATTTACTAAACTAATGTGAATTACTTGAGTTAATTAGAAGCCTTATTAACAGATAGTATTAGGAAAAATTCCTAATTTCAATAAAGTTTTCTAAGCACTAATTTTGGTTTTGGCCAAAACTTTTGAGATTTTAATGATGAGAATACGACCTGTGTTTTGGATCTTTATAAAAGTAATGTTTGGGGGCTTCCCTGGTGGTGCAGTGGTTAAGAATCTGCTTGCCAATGCAAGGGACATGGGTTTGAGCGCTGGTCCAGGAGGATCCCACGTGCCGCGGAGCAACTAAGCCCGTGCACCACAACCACTGAGCCTGAGCTCTAGAGCCCGCGAGCCACAACTACTGAGCCCACGTGCCAGAACTACTGAAGCCTGCGCCCCTAGAGCCTGTGCTCCGCAACAAGAGATGCCACGACAATGAGAAGCACGCGCACCGCAATGAAGGGTAGCCCCCGCTCACTGCAACTAAGGAAAGCTTGTGCACAGCAACGAAGACCCAAAACAGCCAAAAATAAATAAATAAATTTATATTTTAAAAAAGTAATGTTGTATAGATCAAGGCTGCCCATGGAAATAGAATGTGGGCTATTGAAACTATTACATAATTTTATTTTATTTTATTTTTTTATTTTTATTTATTTATTTATTTATTTTTTTTGGTATACAGGCCTCACTGTTGTGGCCTCTCCCGTTTGCGGAGCACAGGCTCCGGACGCACAGGCTCCGCGGCCATGGCTCACGGGCCCAGCCGCTCCACGGCATGTGGGATCTTCCCGGACCGGGGCACGAACCCGTGTCCCCTGCATCGGCAGGCGGATTCTCAACCACTGCGCCACCAAGGAAGCCCCATTACATAATTTTAAATTTTCTAGTAGCCACTTTAAAAAAAGATGAAATGGATTTTTATAACATATTTTATTTAACCCAAATACCTAAAATATTATTATTTCAATAGGTAATCAATATAAAATCTATTTCTATTTGTCCAGGCTATTATAACAAAATACTACAGACTGGTGGCATATAAACAATAGGAATGTATTTCTCACCATTCTGGAGGCTGAACTCTGATATCAGGTTGCCAGCATGGTTGAGTGAGGGCCTTCTTCCAGGTCTTTGTATCCTCAGATGATGGAACGGGTGAGGAAGCTCTGTGGAGTCTCTTTAATAAAGGCACTAATCCCATTCTTGAGGACTCCACCCTCCGCATACCATTACATTGGGCATTAGGATTACAACATAGGAATTTGGGGAGTACACATTCAGACCATAGCTCTATTAATGAAATATTTTCTATTTTTTAGTCCTAAGTCTTTAAAATCTCCCTTTGGACAAGTCACTAAGGCCACATAAGGCTGGTGGTGACAGTTGTGGGCAGCAGTGGTCAAGAGGTTGAAAGATTTTGGAGTCTGACAGTTCTGGATATAAATCCTGGTTCAAGCATTTATTAACTATGAGTCATTGAAAACATGTAAACATTCCAAGTGCCAGTTCCAGCAACTATAAAATGGGAGTAATTTATAGCTTGACTATTTTTATGAAGATTAGAAATAATATATAAAAAACATCTACTACAGTGCTGGGAACTCAGGAGCTATTACTTCCTGAAGAACCTGAAGTTTCAATGCTTCAAACATAATTTCTACTAAATGAAGCTGCTATTACCGTCATCACTTTTTCCCTTGGAAATTGCAGAAAAATTCTCTTAGCTTAACTTTCTTCACCAAGAAGCCAATTTTGTACTGATACGTGGACTGAAGGTCCTGACTGTGGACCATCTGGAAAGTGACCTTATTAATTAGCACACAATACGAGAGATAATACTGTTGTCACTAACTGTTAAATATGCATTTATCATAAGGAAGCTCACCTGCATTACAGATCACAAGAAAAGTGGCAGGAGGTATGTTCATTTTGGGTGTGTTATCTCTATCGAAAGGCAAACAATACCTTGGTAAAATCATACAATTCATTCTGGAATATATTAAAACATTTCTATTGCTCTGAAAATTCATTTCCTCTTGTTCCAATTCACATCCATACCTCAATTGTTTCAGTCTAGATAGATAAGCCTGATTCTTCTGGCCATTACTCTTAAGGATATCCTCAAGGAGACCAATTCTGGGTTTCTTTGGAAAAAGACAGTGAACTTATATTTCTAGAAATGGTGGGAGAAGACTGGAGACAAAGAGGCTGAAGATTTAGTTTGAAAACATGGTGGCAAAAGAAAGCACATTTTCTAGTCATACTCGAACACATGTTGACTTGGTCTACATTATAGAATACTAACACAGTCAATAAAATTGAATATTTTATAATACCTTTTAAAGCTTGCAAAGTGTTCTCATGCTAATAATTAGGAACTTTCTCTTAGGAGAAAATAGAATTATAGAATCATATGATTGATTGGAAATCTGAGCTATTCTATCTTCGTCACTTTATAGGTAAGATCCAGAGAAACGGAGCGACTGATCCAGAAGCAAAGTGTTAGCTGGGGACAGAGACAGAGTGTAAACCCGAGTAGTCTGACTCTTAATCCAGGACTCCTGTTAGGGTTCAGGGCAAGTCGTCCCCAAATATGACAAAGTGGCATATTGATTATTTAGAACTAAGGTTTCTTAAGAAACGGCCAGTGCAAGAAAACTCTGACTCTCCTTTGTCCCCAGAAAGCAGGACATAAAACCTCCCATGTGAAAAATACCCTCCCTGCACCAGGAGGGTACGGAGACATCCTTATTACTAGAGACAGGGAATTCAGGGCCCAGAAGGTTGAGTAAACAAACTCTGCCTGGATTCTTCACTTATTAAGCACCCAAACCTAAGTTTCCTTGCCTTGTCAATTCCTTACAAATGTATTGTTTCTTTGTCTAAAAAAGTATAAAAGCTGCCTGCCTTGGTCACTGCTTAGGTCCTATATCTATGAGACCTCGGTATGTACAAAATTAAATTTGATTTTCTCCTGTTAATCTTTCTTGTGTCAATTTAACTATCAGACCAGCCAAAAAAAAAAACCCCAAAAGCATAGGGGGAAATTGTCCCTCCCCCCAACACCTCTAAGGAAAATGATACACAAGCTGGGGTGGGAGATAGTTGAGTAGAATAAAAAGGGTGTTTCTTGACACTTTATCTCTTTGGCTGAATGTGTTCACATATAATGAAGTAAAGAAAATAATTAAGTTACACTTTATTCTCCAGAACTAGAAAGCTTCAAACTGAGCTATGGAAAATATGGGCATTTTGAGGGGGAGGGGTGTGATATATTCAAATAATTATCTCAATTCTGTGCTTTATTTTGACTAGAGATGCCATTGTCATATTTTCAGTGTGACTTTCATTTTCAATTGTTTTGTTATTCATGGATCATGGGCGGAGAAAGACAAGTTCTTATTACTGAAGCATCTCTAGGAAATTCTTCTGGGCAATTAAGCAACCATTTCCTCCCTCGTGAATTGCTGTAAAGCCACAATGCTTAGCAAATGGATTAGATGAACACTGGTTAAGAAAATAACCAGCTGGCATTTTGGATGTCTCACAAGGAACATGTACTTCTCTATATTGTTACTTTATTCTGAGATTCACAGATTTATGAGTGACCTGTGAAGGGGTTGCAGAAGCCACTTCACACCTTGCTCTGAGATGAAGGTATTGCTTGGTCTGGCTATAGGGGTGCCCCTGTTGTCCCTCTGCCTGGGGTCCCATTGTGCTTCTTGTATACAGGGGTCATTCCAAGTTATAGGAAATTTATTTTTCCAAAGAAAATGACAAGTGACTGTAGAAGAGTTTCAGTGCCTTAAAGCTAAGAAGTGGAATACATTTAAAACAAAAATTAAGATGCATATATGCTTCATTTTATAATAACCTATAAGTGAAGAGAACCTGAAAAAGAAAAAAAAATATAGATAGATAGATAGATAGATATCTGAATCACTATGCTGTACACCTGAAATTAACATGATATTGTAAATCAACTATACTTCAATTTAAAAAATTTTTAAAAAACAGAAAAAATATTTTAAAATAAAATAAAAATAAAATGTATATATGCTAAAAAGTACAAAAGGAAAAGTTATATAGAGAAAACTCTTATTTAACTCTTAAGGCTGATAGAATGAAATGGAAGATTAAGTCTGATGTCAGTGGTGGCTTTTTATCCTGCTGGTAGCAAAATCAAGGCCGACGTGGGTAGTCAAAGTACAGTAAATGCCCATAGGTCAACCAGCATTGCATGTCCTCACTAGGAAAATTAATGAGGTGGAAAAATGTTAAGGTTTCAGAAGATATTTCTTCTTAGTTCCATAGGCATTCACCAAATTTCAATTTTCTTATATGATGGCATTGTCTCTATGAGCAGCTATTTCTTTCATTATTGTTGACAGTATCTCTCAGCCATATTCTCTATTTCATATCAATACTTCAGCAGTGCTTATTTGATCCCTTTTTGGGTTCTCTAGGTCACCTGCCAATCCTATCCTCTTGATTAGTAGAATTAGAGTGGGTCAGAATTAGATTTTGTAGATGCACTATCCCTCCACAGCATTACTTTGTCTTTTTAAGCTATAAGACTGGATCACTAAGCCTCCTTGTTGATTTAGCCCTTCCCAAGATTCTGGGGCTCCTTTTGCCTGTAGAGAAAGAGGAAACATAAGAATATCAATGTCAAGAGCCCTTTAGGGTCCGTACCAAGCCTCTCTGATTCTTTCACTAATTCTAGGTCCTGAGTGTGGCAAAGACTGGCTAACCTCTCAACAAAGCCCCATTTTCCTCCTCCCGGACCCACAGCTAGATCACATTGGCCATTATCTCTGGCTGGTGTTCTCTTTCCCAGCTGGCTTTGGCCACGCCACCGAGGTATGTGTGATTGGAGTTTTGTGTGTCCCTTACATCCCTGTCCCATGAAAGCCTCTTACTCATGGTCCCTTCATTCAATTTCTCGTCCCTTGACTGCTTATGCAGAAACGCATGACAATCTTGAAATCTTCATGATAAAACTGACGATCTTAAGACGGAAAGAGTATCTGCTTCTGAATCATTGTTTGAAGGAGAGACACTCATCAATCAGTAACATTCATTTAAAACTTAAGTGAAAAATAAAGTTCCATGATGAAAACCCACTAATATCTGGTGCTTTATATATTACAGTGGCTATAATTGCCTTATATAAAACTGTGACATCCATACTCCTGCAATAAATTCCAGTCTTAATAGCATGGTTCCTGCCTTGCCCCTGTTTACTGACCCTAAATCTCAGTTGCTCTTTGGGGCCCCGCCTTCTTTCTCAGTCCTTCCAGAGAAGCTGAGCTGTGCTCTGGAAACATTTCCATGTAACAGGTATTGGATAGCCCTGCTGGTGTTAGAATCAGCTAGAACTAGGTGTCTTCTCACCCAGACACACACTTCTGGAGTGCTCTCAGCTCATTCAGGATTCGACTGTACACTCTGCCCTCTGGGTTCTTTTTTCCACATGCCCAACTCTAGAGACTGTTATAGCATCCCCAGCTCCAGGGATGACCATCTTCTTGTGGCCATGTAAGCATTTTACATTTTTAAGGTTTTCTTGCTGTGGAAAAAAATAGATTCATGTTGTGCTTTAAAATTAAGCTGGCAGAATTACTTATTTTAACTAAAAAATAACATATACAAGTAAGTCTTTCATATAGTTTTCAAAATGGAAAAAAATTAAAATCTTTTAAGTGATGGAATAAATTATGATACATTGAATGAAATCAATAATACATTAATTCCAATAATACATTGAATTAAATAATCGGCATTAAATCACCATAAGATTAGTGAGGAGATTTCAGCTTCCTAAAACAAACGATTACAAAATTAAGTGAACGAACACAATTCTCTCTAATAAACATCGTAATAAATAAAGTTTCCTCTAACAAACATTTATGTTTCCAACATTACAGTTTGTGGCTAAGCCCCCATGTCTGTGTACAAAGGCTCCTGGAACTGGTACCCTTGCTAGTCCAGATACATTGAATCTGGACTGACCTCATAAACACTACAGAATGCAGCAGAAACGATGCTTCATAACTTCCACGTCTAGGTCATAAGAAGCCTTACAGCATCTGCCTTGTTTTCTTGAAACACATGTGCTAGGAGAGGCCAATCACAAAGTAAGAAGTCTAACTACCAGGAGACCCTCTTTTCCTCTTATGTGAGGAAGCCCTTACCTGGCCATGTGTAAGGGCCAGTGGAGCAAGACAGCTGATCTTGGATTTCAGCTGAGGTGCCAGGCTTGTTAGTATGTCATGGTGGACATCCAGCCCCAGCCATCCTCTGACTGCAACCACATGAGAGATGTGAGGCAAGAACTGCCCAACTGAGCCCAGTCAATGCAAAGAATCATGATGAATAATATAAACTGCTTCAAGTCACTGAGTTTCGAGGTGGTTTTGTTACACAGAATACAGGACAATGGTTCTTTTAAATTATGAAAGCAAACTTACACAGTTCTTTACCTTTTTCAGTACATGCTAGTGTATGTATTCCTCCTCTCTACGTGAGTTCAGAATAAATTGGAAAAAGAAAAAAATAAAGCAGCAAATGGAGGCCAGTATATCACCATTAATATTCACAAAGCCAAAGGTGGAGATTCTGTGGGAGTCAAGTGAATTTCATGACACTTAACAGCTAGTTAGAACTATGTACCCTTCCATGGGCAACTGGACCCGGGCAACTAGCTCCACCTGGAGGGGAATTCCTGGGTAAGATTCACAGCACAGAAAACAGGAGCTAACTTGTGGGTAGGTTCACTTCCAAGAAGAACAAAAGGCATTTGTTCTTCCCAAATTACCAGTCAGATAAATCACTTAGCTCATCTAGGGTGAGGTCAGTAAAAGGGCAAAGAGGGTCCAAGAGTTGCACCAATTTACTCACCTCCACATGGGAAGGTGTACTAGGAGGGGGGAAAATGTTTCCCTTGATCAGGAGACAGATTTGACAAAAACTGGCTATGAATTAAGCATAGATATAAGTGAAATTTTTGACATAAAAGTATGTGAATACTTTCTCATTGTCTCTATTTTCCCTTTAAGCAGAATAGGCGCTAAATCAGTGCTTTACACTCTCAAAATCACCTGTGACAACTTCTTCATTGAAATTTTCTAGTTAAATACCTTTGAAACTTGCGCCTATGATTTTATTTATAATTTTATCCAATGCAACACCCAAAATCTGGGGCTCATCAATTTTGCTTGGAAAATTAGATTTTCCTAGGGCAAGGAGAATGTAAAATTTAACTAGGTGGTCCCTGGAACGGCACGAGTACAGATGATTTACTAGAGTCATTTAAGAAATTGAGACTCGCTATATATTTGTTCCCTAGGTTGTAAGCTTCAAAAAATTATGTGAAAATTAAAATTTTGTGTCATTGACAACTGACCCAAATACATATTAAACACTACCCAACAGTAAGTACACATCAATCTTTGTGGAGGAAGAAAGATAAGAATGATAAAAGCTTTTCAAGGATACCCATAGCCTTGAAGATAGAACTAGGGCAGTTTCCATTTTACATATGCCCGTGATTAATATGCATTTAAAGGAAGGGTACTGTCTCTGCTCTCAAACTGTTTGTATGGCAATTTTGTCCTTGATTTTCATCCTTATCACAGCTTTGATCAGCTCTTTACATTAACTAGCAAACTTCTTTCAAGCTGTAGTTTTATTTAACACACTGTAGGTTTATTTAACTTCCCATAGCTGTCTTTTACTCAACAATAGAGTTATATTTCATCGCATAAATGACTGCTCTGATAGTTCTCTCATTCCCTTATGGAGGCAGGAAATGTAACATTACTGACATGGTCTGAAGTTAGAAAGGATAGTTAAGGACCAACTACTTACAGCTTGAGTATAACTTTTACTGCTCCCAGGCTAAGCATAAAAACGGATCAGTGAAAGCTTCTTCAGTGGTAGTTAAAAAAAAAAAAAAGACTGAGTCATGATGCCTAAACAGCTCTGGGATCTGGGAACAGGGATAAGAATGACCTTCTAGACCCTGGTACCACCATGGGCCAGATTATATGGTGATAAATGTCTTAGAAATGGTGAGATGGACAAATCAAACTACTGCCATGTGCAGACACATTGAACAGTAACCCAAGTCTTTGGGCAACGAACCCTGGAGGAGACACAGAGTTATTGTAAAAAGTCCATGAATTCTCATGTGTACTAAACACTTCCTGTGTGCTAAATAGTTAGAATGACATGCATGCATTTAACTTAAAAAAATGTAGCTCCCTACTTGATTAATAAATATATTTAAACCTTTTTACAGTTTTTAAAATGTATATTTTTTATCGTTTATATAAATATTTATATTTATTATATAAATATTTATATTATACTTTTTCTCAATCAAGGAATTCTAAAATCCAGCTGTGACAGGTTAAGAATCTAGGAAACCATTTATTGAGAGGCAGGAAAAAGTCTTCATACTTAAAAGTATTTACATTTTCTTCCTAACTTTTAGCATACTGTTTATTCCCAGCTCTTTCACATCCATAGAACAGGTTAACACTCTGTGCAAAACAAGCACATTTTTCTTCAGAGGGAGAATTGTGTGACTCAGCACCATTAAACTAGAAATGAAGGCTTTAAGGTGAAAAAGTTATCTTTACAATTTCCAGGCCAACCAGGAACCAACCTGTGTGATCTCACTTGAGTCTGCAGGAAGGAGGTGTGTCTATTTGGGACAATCTGTAGGTAGAGGGAAAAAAAAAAAATGCATCAAGACTTCCAAGAGACCCTCAAGAGCTGATTCGCACTCTTGGCTGCATCAGAACCACCAGGGGAGTTTTTACAACTGCGGACACTCAGGCTGCACATACGGTCAATTACATGGGAAGCCAGGGGTGGGGGGCTGAGAGAGGACAGAGAACCAGGCATCAGTCCTTTTTACAGCTTCTGAGTGATTTCAGTGTGCTCCCAGGGCTGGCGCTGGCAGCTCTCCGGGTCCTACGGAGATTTCATCAGCTCCTTACATTATGTGGTGCCTGACAGGCTCCTCAAACAGAAGCCAAGCGTAAAGAGTTCACAACTGCAGCCTGTTACTCAATCTATCTAGTCTCTCGAGAGACAGGATAACAGGATTTGTTGATTTGGCTTGAGGAGTTGTTACGGTCTCTGAGGAAATACTAAGCGCCTCTCACCATGTTTCCATAATCACTCTGCCTAGGCTTGATTTCAAACATGTTCCCATTATTTTACCTTGAATCAGATATGGTGCACCTGATCTAAATCAGATTTAGAGAGGTGGAGAGAAGATGGCGGAAGAGTAAGACGCGGAGATCACCTTCCTCCCCACAAAGACATCAGAAATACACCTACACGTGGAACTGCTCCTACAGAACACCCACCGAACGCTGGCAGAAGACCTCGGACCCCCCAAAACGTAAGAAACTCCCCCGCATACCTGGGTAGGGCAAAAGAAAAAAGAAAAAAACACAGACAAAGAATAGGGACGGGACCTGCGCCAGTGGGAGGGAGCTGTGAAGTTGGAAAGGTTTCCACACACTAGAAGCCCCTTCGCGGGCGGAGACTGGGGTTGGGGGGGAATGGGGAAGCTTTGGAGCCGCGGAGGAGAGCGCAGTAACAGGGTGCGGAGGGCAAAGCGGGGAGATTCCCGCACAGAGGACCGGTGCCGACCGGCACTCACCAGCCCGAGAGGCTTGTCTGCTCAGCCGCCGGGGCGGGCGGGGGCTGGGAGCTGAGGCTCGGGCTTCGGAGGTCGGATCGCAGGGAGAGGGCTGGGGCTGGCGGCGTGAACACAGCCTGAAGGGGTTAGTGCGCCACGGCTAGCCGGGAGGGAGTCCGGGAAAAGGTCTGGAGCTGCCGAAGAGACAAGAGACTTTTTCTTGCCTCTTTGTTAACTGGTGCAAGAGGAGAGGGGATTAAGCGCACCAGGTAAAGGAGCTCCAGAAACGGGCGCGAGCCGCGGCTGTCGGCGGGGACAGCAGAGACAGGTGTGGGACACTAGGGCTGCTGCTGCCGCCACCAAGAGGCCTGTGTGCGAGCACAGGTCACTCTCCACACCTCCCCTCCTGGGAGCCCGTGCAGCCCGCCACTGCCGGGGTCCCGGGATCCAGGGACAGCTTCCCCGGGAGAACGTGCGGCGCGCCTCGGGCTGGTGCAGCGGCACGCTGGCCTCTGCCACCGCAGGCTCGCCCCACATCCGTGCCCCTCCCTTCCCCCCGGCCTGTGCCAGAGCCCCCGAATCAGCTGCTCCTTTAACCCCATCCTGTCTGAGCGAAGGGCAGACGCCCTCGGACGACCTACGTGCACAGGCGGGGCCAAGTCCAAAGCTGAACCCCAGGAGCTGTGCGAACAAAGAGGAGAGGGGGATCTCTCTCCCAGCAGCCTCAGAAGCGGCGGATCAAAGCTCCACAATCAACTTGAAGTGCCCTGCATCTGTGGAAAACCTGAATAGACAGCGAAATATCCCAAGTTGAGGAGGTGGACTTTGGGAGCAAGATATATTACTATTTTCCCCTTTTTTCTTTTTGTGAGTGTGTATGTGTGTGCTGCTGTATGAGATTTTGTCTGTATAGCTTTGCTTTCACCATTTGTCCTAGGGTTCTGAACGACCCGTATTTTTTTAAATAAAATTTTTCTTCTTAATAATTATTTTTAATTTCAATAACTATATTTTGTACTACTTTATTTTGTCTTCTTTTCTTCCTTTCTTCCTTCCTTCCTCCCTTTCTTCCTCTCTTCCTTCCTTCCTTTCTTGCTTTTCCTTCCTTCTTTCCTTCCTTCCTCCCTCCCTCCCTTCCTCCCTCCTTTCCTTCCTCCTTTCCTTTCCTTTCCTTTCCTTTCCTTTCCTTTCCTTTCCTTTCCTTTCCTTTCCTTTCCTTTCCTTTCCTTTCCTTTCCTTTCCTTTCCTTTCCTTTCCTTTCCTTTCCACCTTTTATTTTGAGCCGTGTGGATTAAAGGCTCTTGGCGCTCCAGCCAGGCGTCAAGGCTGTGTCTCTGAGGCGGGAAAACCAACCTCAGGACACAGGTCCACAACAGACCTCCCAGCTCCACACAATATCAAATGGAGAAAATCTCCCAGAGATCTCCATCTCAACACCAAGACCCAGCTTCATTCAAGGACCAGCAATGTACAGTGCTGGACACACTATGCCCAACAAATAGCAAGACAGGACTACAACCCCATCCATTAGCAGAGAGGCTGCCTAAAATCATAATAAGGCTACCAACATCCCCAAACACACCACCAGACATGGACCTGCCCACCAGAAAGACATGATCCAGCCTCATCCACCAGAACATAGGCACTAGTCCCCCCAACCAGGAAACCTACTCAACCCACTGAACCAACCTTAGCCACTGGGGACAGTCACCAAAAACAATGGGAACTATGAACCTGCAGCCTGCAAAAAGGAGACCCCAAACACAGTAAGATAAGCAAAATGAGAAGACAGAAAAACACACAGCAGATGAAGGAGCAAGATAAAAACACACCAGACCTAACAAATGAAGAGGAAATAGGAAGTCTGCCTGAAAAAGGATTCAGAATAATGATAGTAAAGATGATCCAAAATCTTGGAAATAGAATAGACAAATTGCAAGAAACATTTAACAAGGACCTAGAAGAAATAAAGAGGAAGCAAGCAATGATGAGCAACACAATAAATGAAATTAAGAATACTCTAGATGGGATCAATAGCAGAATAACTGAGGCAGAAGAATGGATAAGTGACCTGGAATATAAAATAGTGGAAATAACTACTGCAGAGCAGAATAAAGAAAAAAGAATGAAAAGAACTGAGGACAGTCTCAGAGACCTCTGGGACAACATTAACTGCACCAGCATTCGAATTATAGGGGTCCCAGAAGAAGAAGAGAAGAAGAAAGGGACCGAGAAAATATTTGAAGACATTATAGTTGAAAACTTCCCTAATATAGGAAACGAAATAGTCAATCAAGTCCAGGAAGCACAGAGAGTCCCATACAGGATAATCCCAAGGATAAACACGCCGAGACACATAATAATCAAACTGTCAAAGAACTGTCAAAGAAAACATATTAAAAGCAGCAAGGGAAAAACAACAAATAATACACAAGGGAATCCCCATAAGGCTAACATATGATCTTTCAGCAGAAACTCTACAAGCCAGAAGGGAGTGGCAGGACATATTTAAAGTGATGAAGGAAAAAAAACTACAACCAAGATTACTCTACCCAGCAAGGATATCATTCAGATTTGATGGAGAAATTAAAACCTTTACAGACAAGCAAAGGCTGAGAGAGTTCAGCACCACCAAACCAGCTTTACAACAAATGCTAAAGGAACTTCTCTAGGCAAGAAACACAAGAGAAGGAAAAGACCTACAAGAACAAACCCAGAACAATTAAGTAAATAGTAATAGGAACATACATATCGATAATTACCTTAAATGTAAATGGATTAAATGCTCCCACCAAAAGACACAGACTGGCTGAATGGATACAAAAACAAGACCCATATATATACTGTCTACAAGAGACCCACTTCAGACCTAGGGACACATACACACTGAAAGTGAGGGGATGGAAAAAAATATTCCATGCAAATGGAAATCAGAAGAAAGCTGGAGTAGCAGTTCTCATGTCAGACAAAATAGACTTTAAAATAAAAACTATTACAAGAGACAAAGAAGGACACTGCATAGTGATCAAGGCATCAATCCATGAAGAAGATATAACAATTGTAAATATTTATGCCCCTAACATAGGAGCACCTCAATACATAAGGCAAATACTAACAGCCATAAAAGGGGAAATTAACTGTAACACAATCATAGTAGGGGACTTTAACACCCCACTTTTGCCAAAGGACAGATCATCCAAAATGAAAATAAATAAGGGAACACAAGCTTTAAATGATACATTACACAAGATGGACTTAATTGATATTTATAGGACATTCCATCCAAAAACAACAGAATACACATTTTTCTCAAGTGCTCATGGAACATTCTCCAGGATAGATCATATATTGGGTCACAAATCTAGCCTTGGTAAATTCAAGAAAATTGAAATTGTATCAACTATGTTTTCCAACCACAATGCTATCAGAGTAGATATCAATTACAGGAAAAGATCTGTAAAAAATACAAACACATGGAGGCTAAACAATACACTACTTAATAACGAAGTGATCACTGAAGAAATCAAAGAGGAAATCAAAAAATACTTAGAAACAAATGAAAATGGAGACACAATGACCCAAAGCCTATGGGATGCAGCAAAAGCAGTTCTAAGAGGGAATTTTATAGCAATGCAGTCCTACCTTAAGAAACAGGAAACATCTCAAATAAACAACCTAACTTTGCACCTAAAGCAATTAGAGAAAAGAACAAAAAACCCCCAAATTTAGCAGAAGGAAAGAAATCATAAAGATCAGATCAGAAATAAATGAAAAAGAAATGAAGGAAACAATAGCAAAGATCAATAAAAGTAAAAGCTGGTTCTTTGAGAAGATAAATAAAATTGATAAACCATTAGCCTGACTCATCAAGAAAAGAAGGGAGAAGACTCAAATCAATAGAATTAGAAATGAAAAAGGAGACGTAACAACTGACACTGCAGAAATACAAAAGATTATTAGAGATTACTACAAGTAACTATATGCCAATAAAATGGACAACCTGGAAGTAATGGACAAAATCTTAGAAATGCACAACCTGCCAAGACTGAACCAGGAAGAAATAGAAAATATGAACAGACCAATCACAAGCACTGAAATTGAAACTGTGATTCAAAATCTTCCAACAAAGAAAAGCCTAGGACCAAATGGCTTCACAGGCGAATTCTATCAAACATTTAGAGAAGAGCTAATACCTATCCTTCTCAAACTCTTCCAAAAGATAACAGGGAGGAACACTCCCAAACTCATTCTATGAGGCCACCATAACCCTGATACCAAAACCAGACAAAGACGTCACAAAGAAAGAAAACTATAGGCCAATATCACTGATGAACATAGATGCAAAAATCCTCAACAAAATACTAGCAAACAGAATCCAAGAGCACATTAAAAGGATCATACACCATGATCAAGTGGGGTTTATTCCAGGAATGCAAGGATTCTTCAATATACGCAAATAAATCAACGTGATACACCATATCGACAAACTGAAGAAGAAAAACCATATGATCATCTCAATAGATGCAGAGAAAGCTTTTGACAAAATTCAACACCCATTTATGATAAAAACCCTGCAGAAAGTAGGCATAGAGGGACCTTTCCTCAACATAATAAAGGCCATATATGACAAACCCACAGCCAGCATCGTATATGTATATGTATATATATGTACATATATATATGTATATATATGTATATGTATAGCTGATTCACTTTGTTGTAAAGCAGAAAATAACACACCATTGTAAAGCAATTATACTCCAATAAAGATGTTTAAAAAAAAAATCAGATTTACAGCCTGATCTAACTCTGCTGCTACATGGACTATGGTTTTATTTTTAAGGCTTCTCTAACAAACTCATTGAACTATTGCATTACCTCATTGTGTGTGTCTGGGGGGATTGTTTTTCTCCTGTTTCCAGCAATTATTTCATTGGAGTACAACCCAATTGCCTGGAAATGGTGGTAGAATCCAATTTCAATAAGTATTTAATGAGTACTCACTGTATGCAAGGCGTACTGTTATATGCACAGGAGAAAATGCATACTGTTATATGCATTGAGTTATGATGACAGGACTCTTCCTTTTAAGGTAGTCCCACTGTAATCAGGGTGACCAAAATGTATAAGTCAGATAAAGTAAAATACATTGAAATGCATTCTCATTCGTTTTTTTTTTTTTTTTTTTTTTTGGCTGCATTGGGTCTTTGTTGCTATGCGCAGGCTTTCTCTAGTTGTGGCGAGCGGAGGCTACTCTTTGTTTTGGTGCGCCGTCTTCTCATTGCAGTGGCTTCTCTTGCTGAGGTGCACGGGCTTCAGTAGTTGTGGCTCATGGGCTCTAGAGTGCAGGCTCAGTAGTTGTGGCTTACGGGCTCTAGGCACGTGGGCTTCAGTAGTTGTGGCACACGGGCTTAGTTGCTCCACAGCATGTGGGACCTTCCTGCACCAGGGCTCGAACCCATTTCCCCTGCATTGGCAGGTGGATTCTTAACCACTGTGCCACCAGGGAAGCCCCTCTTATTCGTTTAATAAAGACGTTTTGTGAAAAGAAAAGAGTAACTTCTGTGGAAAGGAGGAAGAAACAGGACACAAGTTATGGTGACAACTGAACTTAGTCATTTAAACACTGTAAGTTTTTTTCTGATTTATGAATATACATTGAAAAAAGTTGGAAATATAGAAGGTGTAAAGAAGAGAAATAAAATATTACTAGTAATCCCACAATCCAGTTAAAACAGATATATTTAATTTATATACATGAATATGTATATACATATGTGTGAGTGTACATTGTTATATATATGTTTACATATCATATATGCAGGTATACATACATTACACATTGGTATATATTTATACATATACATATGTGCATATATATAGTATATTTGAATGCATACTTTTTGTGTGTTATATATATATGTATGCTCATTTATATATGTACTTAAATATTGATGCATTGCACATTCATATACACGACAGCCGTATTTGAGAGGAGCTGAATAATGACACCCCTCTTCCTTGCCCAGGTTCTTAAATCAGTTGAGAAATAAAGAATAGAAGGTGAAGGCTATAATAATTCTGCTGATAAAGACTAAGTCAGAAAACATAGCTTTGCGTGAAAAACCAAAGGGCCAGCTAATTGAAGTCCAAAATTATGCACTTACCCACTCGACCACAGGAAATTTTGGACCTGGGGAGACCAAGTTCCACTAATGGATGCCTTTGCCCTTGAGGAGCAGAGTAGAATTTAAGTCCCTGTAAGTAGGCTGGCTCTCCAAAAGGAGAAAAGTATTAGCCAAGTTTAGTCTTTATAAATGTACAGATATATGTAATTATTATGAAATATATATGTAATGACATTACATATACTATTCTGTAACATATGTGTAATTACAAATATATATGATGGATTCAACCTAGTACAAAATACATTCTCAAGAAGTTAGCCATTATTATTCTAATTTTCAAGCCAAATTATGTCTAGCTATGTTGTCCTATACGGGTTATCAGAAGTTTTGCAATGAGATTAGATGGTAACAGTATAATACTCCAATAATAAAATGCATAAAGACTTATTCATAAAATTCCAACAATAAAGATGCCTTAACTTTACCCCTAAGCCCTCTGCCAATATTAAATTTCTAGGGAGAAATTAAAGTTCAAAGAATAAATATTCTTGCAAGTCAAATCCAAAGGAAATAAGGCTCAAAATCAAATCCCTTTGACTTAAAAAAAATAAAAAGTCCAAAAGCCAACCTTCCCAATTTGTAATTCTGTTCAGCTCTGTCAGAGGAGTTTACCACAAACGAGCAGAGCTGGTTTTTGTTTTGTTTTTCTCATCAGCTACAACCTGGGACGGGTGTGGATCTTTTAGGGCCTCAGAAATTCTTAGCTCACTGTCAAGACACATCATTCTCACTCTAATAGGACCCTTTAAAATAAGACTCAAAAAGTAACCCTAATCCTACACCCACTAAATTTACAATATAAGCCAAACCCTCACCCCTAGAGCAGTGATCCATGGTAACAATCCTGTTCCGTAAACTCAGTGCATAGTGTTGTGAAAGGCCATCCACACTGGTATCTGAGGAAGAAAGGCAGATGGTAGATGGTAACCATCTTGGCTTCAGCTTGCCTGCATTGCTGGCCAGTCTACTTTTCTGGAATCCACACCCTGTAAATGTAAGTGGTAGGAATCAGCCAGCAAATGATTAATTCTGTCACTATGAATTTACCATATGTGGGGCAGGGGACATTCCAGAAGCCTAACATCTTCTTAGGAGGGTGGCCTTGAGATGATGCTGCCATCTTTGTTTGCAATGGCAGCAGCCCTCCGCACATCCTTTCTTTCTCACCCAACATATTCAAACCCTCTTAACTTCCTTTTTATAAGCATTTCAGTCCTGAGGATGAGCCTTATTGTTAGTACTGACTCCTAGGTCTTCTGTGAGGAATTTTGTGCCTGTGTATAGTGGCACCCTTCCTTTGCCTCTCTTTTTTAAAAAAATAATAAATGTTAATCATTTATTCATTCAACAAACATTTACTGAGTACCTACTGAGTACCTTTGCCTCTTGGAATGGAGTTAATTTAGCTTAAAAAAAACCCCTGCCTCTTAGAAGAGGATTTCACCTTACAGCCACATTTGTTTCAGCTGAAAAAGCACCCTCAAAATTTCTCAACTGAAGCTGCTATTGAGGCTGTTGTGAGGCAGGTGCCCTGAGGTCCCAGTGGGGACAGATGTCCCAGCCATATGGTCCTCTGATGTCCAGACAATCTCCTTCTTTTCCATCCCATAAATCCCCTGGCTGCTGTGATACCCACATGCTCAGCTACAATAATTATTTTGAAACTTGCCCAAACGTCCTTTTCTATTTTCATTTTCTATATTGAGCTTTTGGACCAGACACACAATTAAAGGTCAAGTGCTCCACAGTCTCAACGTGTACCGTGAAGGCAGAATGGAGCACTACCTCCTGCCACTTAAGCCTCAGCCACATGATATTTGAATGTTTCCTAGCTAGAAGCTCCTTAGTGTTCTGTGTCTCACGTGTAACTTTGCTGACTGGCCATGTCTATGCAGGTAACAGTCCACTTTAGCCTGGCCAGTGATGGCAGGCCAAGCTGTGTATGTACCACTATCAACTACAGCCGCCTGCAGTCTGAGGCCTTAGCACCTGCCAAAGGCATAGCTTTTGAGGCCCTCACGTTGCACTACAAGTTTAAGGTCAAACTGCAGCAACCTGTACTCTGAGGCCATCTGTTCTGGCTAAAGGCCCATGCCTTTGGCCCTATCTCCACAGAAATTCTTTTAGAGTCAGAACACAACACGTTGCAGGCACCTGGCAAAGCCCAAAATACCTAGTGACTAATGCTTCTGGACTCTTAGCTGCTGTCAGCAGTTCAAAGCTAACTTTGCAAGGTAAAAACCTACCTTTGGCCTCGTATAAACTCTACCAACCAGCAATGTCAAAATTCCCTGCCTCCTAGACATTAAAGACTAAGGTTGCATCAGAAGTTTCTTCCACAGGAAATTTGCTTTCCAAACTCTTCTTATCTGCTTTCTCAATGTTCTCAGTCATCAAATATGGGGTTCAAATAAACATATATAAAATTTAAATATATACATATAATTAAATATATACCTATATCACAGAATACACATTTCTCACACTATGAGCTACAATTAGTAACATAAAAGAAATATCTGATATATATATATGTTTTTCTTTTATATGTCATATTTGTTTTATTAAACTTTATTAAATTGAATATATATAATACCCAATTTAGTAAAAATACATACAATACATATATGTTTAACTCAATATTTTAATAAATAAAACAAATATCTGATATATATTTAAAAGACATATATACATATCAGGTATTTATTTTATTTATTTTACAAAATTGAGATCATACTATATAGAGAATTATGTACTCTGTGTTCAGACATCTAAAGTACTTTGAAAAATGTTTCCTAATATCATTATTTCAGTGAAAAAAATCAAAATATTTTAGATCACAATACCCCATGAACGTGGTGAAAACACCAAATAATATAGTAAAGCTTGATGAAAAGGTACAGGCTTTTCCCCAGCCTCCAGTTTGGCTATATACAGACAGCCATGTTTAATTCTTTCAGCTATTTCTTTTAGTTATTTTTAATTGAGATATAATTGATACATAATATTATATTAGTTTTAGATATACATGATTGGCTATTTATATATAAATGATCACCACAATAAGTCTAGTTAACATCTGTCACCTCACATAGTTACAATTTTTTGTTTTCTTATGATAAGAAGCTTTAATTAGCAATTTAATTAAATTGCTACTCTCTTAGCAATTTTCAAATATACAATAACAGTATTATTAGTTGTAATCACCACGTTATACATTACATCCAGGACTTAATTGTTTTATAACTGGAAGTTTGTGCCTTTTGATTCTTAGCTGATTCTTTCTGCTTTTTTCCATATCTCTGAATGCTGTCTTGTATGCTATTATTCAATTATTCAATTTTAGAAATTATTTACGCTTTTGTCTCTTAAACCACCAACTTCCTAGTATAGTTAAATCACTATATTTAATTAAATCAATAAACTATGTAAATGTAGCTTACTTGAAAGCCAGATAGTTTATTCTTTGGCAGCTTTTTCATTTATCAAGAGTTTCTTATTTCCTTTTTTGTCCATTATGTCTCTTTATGCAAACAGTGTATTTAAACTGTTTAGCTTATCAGACATTCTACAGAGTGTTTGTTTTACTGACTTTCGTCTGGGACACTCTTTCCCTTACCTGTCATCTGGACAAGTCACTTTTTAGGATAGCTTTGAGGTGGTCATCATGGGATTTCATCTTGGGAAGGAGATCTTTCCTGGAACTTATCTTTGCCTTTCTTGAATTACTTAGTTGTCTTGCTAGAGCAAAGAGTGTGATGGAAGTGATATTTCTGAAAACTTGTATCTAAAAATGTGCTTATTCCAAACATTTGACTGAATATTTGTCTAGACATAGAATTCTCATCCTACATCTTCCTCTTTCAGATCTCTGAAAGTTTTGCTCCATGACTATCTTGCATCCGTGTTATTGCTGAGAAGGCTGATACCAATTTGATCACTCCCCTGTCGATGACATATCTATTTCCCTCTGGAAATTATTAGGACCTTGGCTTTTTTTCTTCCTTTGGTACCAAAATCACACAAATACTTGTCTAGAAAACAGACTTCTTCATACATTTATTTGGCATTTAGAAGGTGTTTTCAATCTGGAGACATGTCCTTCAACTCCAGCAAATTCTCTTGAATTGATTCTGTGATATTCTATAATGTTCTCTTCTTCTCTCATTAGAAATTGCTATCAATCAAATCACTATTGATTCTTTGTTATTTAATAAACAATTTAAAAAACGAGGTACAGTTGCTTGGTTTGTATTCTCAATCACCTTGGGTCTCATAGAAATAAACTCCTAACTGTTCCTTGAGGGTTGAATTTTCAGACCTTCTTTTAGGCAAGATCACAGAACCAGCAGCTAGATTTCTCTGAGAGATCATGTGGAGACCAACCTCTTTATTTCGTGGGTGTAGACATCTGGATAAATAGGTACGTTTTCCAAGATCTTACAGCCAGTTAGTGGCAGAGCCTGGATTAGATCGAATGATTCTCATTTCCTAGCTGGGTTCTTTTTCCATTGCATAATATTTTTCTTGACTGTCACAGCTCAGTGGCTTGAAGCAGAAATTCGCATATCTTAAGTTCAAACATGATGTGTATGATTTCCAAAGGAAATTCTAGGGACTGTAATAAAAACTTACAAACAAAAAGTGGAGAAGGGCTACTGAGATGTCAAAAACTGAGGATATCCCTCAGAGTAGTGAGTTTTCACCTACCCTCCTGCAATTTGGTTATGCTGACCAGACCTTCTACAACTGTTGATGAAGCCATTTGCTAAGATACACAGTGGTCATGGTATGTATTTAATATTAAAACATAACATTGCTTTCTTGGAAATGATTATCAAGAAGTATTTAAATTATGTAAAATTTTTAATGCATGTCAGAAATGTGTAGTAGAGCAAGGGCCTTAGAATAAGCATGAAGACTGAACTGTGGTGTTAAAGAAAACCCCAAATGGAGCCACAGTCTGAGTATCCAACCACCCACTGCCTTGTAACCCAAACTTAAACTGTCCTGATTTCCCTGAAATGCTGACTCTGATCTCGACCAAAACTCAAGCTTTCTCTCAAGCAGCTTCCTAGACAATCAGCTACAAACAAGCTTATGCAGTGCTACTACCCTAAAAGGAATGTAAGCTTCTAGTAACCAATCACAATAGAAAACAATGTACCTCTTCATTCACGCTTTGTAAACTGAGAGCATAGCACTTTGGGTTTTGAAGTCTCCCTGTTTGCAGTTTGTTTCTCGTTCAATAAAATATTCATATCAACTAAAGCTCTCCACATTTTCTTTTGACAGTTTCTACTCTACCTACTAGGTATTCCACTATGGACAAGTCAGTTAAACTCTGCGAGTTTCCTTGTTAGTAAAATGTGGAATTGATGATAAGATTTATTAGAATCTTCTAAACATTGGGTGAAATTATGCATAAAAATGAGCTAGCATAGTGACTGGTACATGGAACACACTCATAAAAATTTGTTAAATCAATGAATGTTAGCTTATGTTGTCATACAAACTTCCCATAAGATTTCCTGTGCATATAATTATTTGATAAATATGTCCAGTAAATGTTAAAGGGTCTGGGGAACTTTGTTGACATGCAAAGTTGCTGACAAGTAGTATGACTTCAGTTGACTTGCTTATAAGCTAGTAAGAAAAAAAAGTTGCAAATGACTAATTCAAACTGAGAGACTAATATAGGATATATGTCATTTTTGATATTGTAAGGTTAGAACATTTTGCACTAAGCTAGAGTGGTGTCTTCACTGAATAAAAATGATTTTTTTTCTCCAACTTTATATTCACAAGATTGTGGAATGTATATATACTCAAAACATACTGTAATAAATGTTCATCAGTGATAAAGACAAATGTTTAAATGTATGATGTAGGAGCTGCTCAATATTCATTCAGAAAATTCATTCAACTGATCATTCGTTCAACTCATTTTTCATTTACTGCTTGTATTTTATTGAGTTTCAAATCAGTAATACTGAGACTCTGAAGAGAAAGTCATTGCCCCGATGCTAGCAGTCTTACCTCCATTACCTAATTCATTTGGAAAAATAGGGAAGAGTACAGGAAATTAGAACAGAGGGAGGTGAATGTTCCTTGCTGTTGCTGTGTACTTAGATTAGTCCCTCTGCTTCTAAGAACTATAGCAAGGATATAAACCAGCACTGTCCAATAGAAATAAAATACAAACCATGTGTGTAATTTCAAATGCTCTAGTAGCCACATTAAAACAAGTAAAAAGAAATAGGTGAAATTAACTTTAATAATATATCTTAACCTCAGCTTTTCAAAATATTACCATTTCAACATGTAACTGATACTAAGGTTATTCATGAGATTATTTATATTCTTTTTCTTATACCAAGTCTTTGATATCTGATGTGTATTTTGCACTTACAATGTACCTCAATTTGGACTAGCCATATTTCAAGTGCTCAGCAGGCTCATGTGAGTAGTGGCTATCATATTAGTGCAGATACGGGGTTTGGGATGTGGACATATCTTCTTGGAGGTCATTATTTCTACCCACTACATTGCCTTAGAGCCTCTATAAGGAATGCAGCTCCACTAACACCTTGCTTTTAACCCAGTGATACCCATTTTGAACTTCTGACCTCCAATATTGATACTGTAAGATAATAAATTTGTCTTATTTTAAGTAAGTTTGTGATAAAGTGTGGTAATGTGATAATAGGTGTAGCCATGTGAAACTATTAGAATTTATTTCAAATCCTGTTTCCTCCAGCCAGTGGTCTTTTTTTGAAACCACTGAGTGAGAAGGACATTAATAATCTACTAGTAGGGAAGACATGAAGGTATCCTCCTGATGAATGAAATTCTGGTTTGGAGCTAGAGAACAAAGTGAGAGTTCTAAAATCAAGTAATTGATTCAGGAATGATAATAATCTCAGACACTTGCAGTAAAAGTTGCAGCATAGTCTGGACTAAAAGTCGGTTAGTCAGTATATTGTGTCTTCTGATAGACTTCTGTATCCAGCCATTATTGTGCTAAAGCAGAAAATAGCCCAAGTCTGAGACTTTCTGAAGAATGGCACCAATGAATTTGATTAATTAGGAAAATTACAAGGGAAAGAAAGGAAGGGAGGAAGGGAGGGAGGGAGGGAGGGTGGAAGGAAGGAAGAGAAACTGAATCTGTGAAAATTCAGAATTCATCAGAATAGTAACCCAAAGATCAAGTAGCTATGTCACATGACCCCAAGCCTGCTAAATAATGAGAAGCAATGTAGACCTGGGATCATATGATATCAAACTTTTAAGCCTATAAAACAGCATTAAAATAAAGAACATGTAGGTGGTGCTTTCTAGAAAGGTAAGCTAGGCCTCATTTGTAGTGTTTTTCATATCAGTATCAGATGGGTTGCTTAATTCATTTTTGTTGAAAATAGTGTAACAAAACTCCTTGGGATACACATTTTCTGTGTTGATAAATTTCCTAGTGTCAATTGCTACAGAAAGTATATTAAAATAATTGAGTTTAAGGTATAATTAAGAATTTGCAATAGGAATCTAAGACAATTAATAAGACCCTAGAACTCAAATATCTACTCTTTTTCAGATTGTGGGGAACATTAGGTTAGAGACAACAGATAAGAAGGAACTTGGTGTTCCTATTGTCACTTGGTAATTGTTGAGAGTTACCAAGCAAGAGAGCAGAAAGGACATCATCAGACGGGGCAAGCCAATTGGCCACTCTAAGGGGAGGCCAGATAAACAGAAAGAGATTCAAAGGAATTTATTGTCAATACATCTCTAATAATCCATAAAATGATAAACAAAGAAACAAAATTGTGGACAGAATTACCATTAATATATATAGTAATTGTTTTGAGGGAATACAACATTTTAAGGTAGAATAAAGTTAATTTGTACATCTTGAAAATACCGTAAAGAAATGAACGTAAGTTTTCTCTAATAAGCTTCTTTCTAAAGTGGAAAAAAAAATTGGATTAAGATTTTTACTTTATGAAATGTTTAAAGACAAAGTGTTTACATATTGATATTCATTGGCTACTCCCCAAAATACGCTTTAAAAGCTTCCTAAGATAAAGATTAGAATGTCCAACTCTGTCTTTCCTGACTTTGCTTACCAAAGATATATAAGCTTGCTATATAGCAGTGACAATTTTTTCAACCTAAGTATATTTCAATCAGAAGCACAGAGTGTAAAATGAAGAAAACTTTAGTCACATTTATTGTGATGCAAATAAACAAACCATTGGATACAAGCAAAGTTTATAAGAAGATGTTGTAATAGCACATATTTTCTGGTTTATTTTGTTGCACAAGCATCAGTATTCTTCAGATGTGATTTGGGGAGATGTTTTCAAATTTGTCAGAGCATCCTAAATTTGTGTCTTGATAAGACTGATCCAACAATAGTCTATTTCTGCCAAAACTCAGCTCTTTATTGCAAAGACAAATCCATTCAATTTATTTACGCAAGTGTCAGCATGGGCACATAGAAGGCAGAAATGGAAAATTCCATCTCTCATTCAGTGTAGCAACAAAAGCTGTGGATTATTCACCTTTCTTTTTATATCAAGGTAAATACATATTTTTCTGGTTTTTTTCTTCCAGTATTATTAGAATTTTACCACATTTTCCACTTCTAAAGCCAGAAATGTATTTTAAGTCTTGGTATTTCCCTAATTGAACTATTTATGCCAACATATGCATAGTTTCTTCATTTCTTCTATAAATATCAGTTCATTTAGTTTTCAGCTGATTGACTGAGGTGGATAGAATAATGGCTACTGACACAGGTTTAGAAAGAGATAAGTAAATGGCCTGAAATAGTAGGCAGGAATTTCAGGATTCAAATCTGTATCTGGCTAACTCCAAAGCCATCTACTTTCTATCAAATGACGATGAGTTTACCTCCATTGCAGTTTCCTTCATTTCTTATAATCATTGAAGTTTAGATGAAAATTTTTGTTTATTGAAGAAATTTACTTTCACCTCAAATATTTCAAAATTCCTGAGTGTAACATACCCTACAGTTATATTTTATAGTTCTTATAGTCTTGCATAGTGCATACGATTAAACTCAACACGTTATCTTTTTCTTCTAGCCGGTGGGAACTGAGAATGGCCATAACGTTGAGAAGAAGAGTACTTAAACTATGGTAAGAATGGACTATATTTTCATCATTTTGTAACTTTCATTAACTCAGAAATATGGAAATGCTTGCATACGATATCATGTCTGCTGAAGCCAATTATCTTGGTCTTCAAAATAAGTTATGACAATGTCAGTACTTAAGGCATTTTCAAAATTATTATTATTTGTTTAGTCATCTCCTTCCCTCTTTTTTTGACTGTCCATAAATTGTGACGGGCTGCCTTTCAACTCTTTTGATTTAAATGCTCACTAACTTATGTGGGAAAATGAAAATGTTTCCAATAAGGAAGCCAGTTTATTAGGTAAAGCATGCCATCTTGTTTTTGAAATTCCACAAAAATGGGAACACTAATTACAACTTAATCCATTTTGGCCTTAACGGAAGAGAGTATTTTCTGTCAAAGAAAACTGTTTCCCAGTCACTACAGGAATTCAGTCTTCTACCCTAAATTTGTCTCTACTATTTAACGTTTTGCCCTCTAAGCAATGTGTTGGAACAAATATCAGAAGAGATAATTTTTGTTCAAATACTTTCAGGAAAATGATGAAGCATAATTTGGAAAGGAAAGAAATGAATCTATGCTGTTGCAAAGGCCGAGGTTGCTTTTGCACAATTATATAGTCTGAGCAATTTAAATGGAGAGACCATTTGTCAAAAAGTCAACATTCGACATGCTTAAACATTTCCTATTAAGTCTGGTTAACCCTATTAGCTACTTGAATGGAAATAAAAAGCACCTATGTTCACATGAAGCCAAGAAAAGTGAGAGTCACTCTACATAAAAGGTCCTTTGAATGCATTGGTGCCTTAAACCTTTCACATAATTGAAAATAATTAGGCCTGCCTATGAAGTCATTGTCATAATACAAATTTGGCTGGGAACTAATGAAATCAGCTGTGCACTGTATAACTATTTAACTGATTTTTTGTTTGATTAATTGACAAATCAAACAAATTACAGAGATGGGAAAATTGACTTTAAAATTTTACATTGACATATGCTCTGAAGTCTTTCTGATAAGTCCATTATGGTATAAAATATATCTATTGAAATGAAAGATATTAAGTAGACAGCTTATCCTTCACAGTGGGTGCTGCTGGCCTAAGAAACAGAAAAAGAAATGTGTGACTTAGAACTGAATGTCCGATCCACAAATCCAGAGGGATTATCAGATGAGAGGCATTTCCGATTTTAAAGATGGTATTATTATAAATAAGTCACAAGCATATACTTTAGCAAATAAGTTATCTCACACACTAAATGGCAACCGCATTTAAGGTGCTGAGGATAAGGGTGAAGTCCTCTATAGCATGAGCCCTATAATGCTGCTTAATAAAAACAATCAATGAATTGGAATCGAGACCTGCTGTAATATGTGGATTGATTAAACTTGGCTGCAGGTTAATCAATGCAACTGGAAACATCCTGGGGTGATTATTTGAATATATGTACAACAAAGAAATCTGGTCGAATGTCAGTAGGTGCGTAGACAGTATGGTGCTATTTTAAGAGCAAGCAAAGTAATAGGCTGGATGTCACGGGATACAGCCCATAGGTAACTTACCTGGCTTGGGAAAGGAGTAACACAGAAGAAGGCCAACTAATAAGGTAGAAGAAATTATAGGGTTACATAATTGTCATTTTGCAACCCCTAATGATATTACTGGTCCAGGTACAGATGATCACCTAAAACAATGAGGTGAGTGGTTGATGGGGAACATGAAAAATTGCAAATATAACCCTTTTGTGAATATCTCTGGCTTGCAAAGGGGGAAAATCACTTTACAACAAAACAACCAGTCTGTCAGTCCCTCAGTCCAATGTTGAATCTGAGCAAATACCCATGGCTGCTCAACCAGAAAATGAGTTTTCGGCTGTGATACAATGTAGTATTCAGCATTGCTTATTATGTATACTTACCCCCCCAAATAGTTCTAATTTCTGGTTTATAGGAATCACAGGGGGTGGAGCAAGAAGCTAGACAATGAGAGAGCTTAGAAAACTCTCATTGTGAAAGTCTGGGCAGGATATGGCAGTGCTTTCATCTTTGCTTCTGGAAAATTTTTGGAATAAACAAACAGTGAGGTTTTGAAGATATTGACATTACGGAACCATTTAAGCTGAAGTAAAGGGTTTCTTCAAGACCTATCTTACCTCAACTCTCTCATTTTACAGATAAGCAAAGCTAAGTTCAAAAGTCACCGAAGCTAGTAATAACCAATCAGCATTAGCATTATACCTGAGCCTAGTGTTCTTTGCACAGCCTCATGTGATTCTCCAGGGGCGTGGTGGTACCTCACCAAGTACTATGTTCCCCACCACTGCAGAGGTTGCGGGGAAAGCTGAAGGGAAATTTGCAAATAATGCTACAGAGAAAATGAAACAGCAAACTTGTGCCTGCATTAGGTGAACATCTTTAAGGTCTTCTCTGAGAGTGCATAGTTTTATGAGTAGTTCACAGTTGGATCTAGCAAAGTTTAGAAGAGTAATTTAGGAATCCCATCCCCATGTATACTCTTACTCTTAGGAGTAATTTTTGCACAGGGAGTAATTTTAAGAAATGGCTGACCACCATGGACAATTTCATGAAATGGGGAACTTCTTTTAGCTCCTTGGGAATGGATAAAGAAAGCATTACTATTGTTTATTTTTCATTAGCTTCTGATAATAGTCACATAGAAAAATGCATTTCTGTTCTGCTGTCAAACTCAACTATGTAATCACTTCAGCTGTTCTTTTTTTATGAAGAAGAAGAAATATCACATTCAAAATATTTGCAATTAATCTATAACACAGCAGCTACACATTGTGCTTAGGTAAAACGGCAAAACGGATATTAGTAATCATTGCACTCACTTCTGCAATGACCTTTGGAACTGCTTTGTACTCATGCATGCTGGGTAGCTCTCGTTCCCAAATGGAGTTAAAACAAAAGGTCCCAGGTCAACATATTCCTCATCAGGCTAATGAGAATCAGTAGCAAAGCTGTGTCGTGTGTGGCTTTAAAATGTTAAAAATGGTTTTAACAGATTAGGTCTTGAGTTTCCTCATGAGAAGATTATAGCCTTTTAAAGCAAACTGTTGTAAGACATGGCCTTTTAAACCATGCTGGTAAATCAATAGCCCAACAATTTTATTCTCTGTCTTTCACTGCAAGTGTATTGAAGATCTGTCCTCAAGAAAGCACTCTGAGAAGTGGTTCTTATACCCATGGAGTAGAGGAGTATAGTATTGATCTGTTTATTAAGAGAAGGAATAGAGCCTAAGAAATTTGGATATAGGCCTACCTTTCATTTTCTGCACCCAGCAAAATGGAACAGAATAAGCTAAATAAAACCACAAACCACAACCACAATAAAAACTTATTTTCGACCTTAACTATATTCCTCTCATTTTATGTTACGCTATAACTGTGATACAGTTCCCATAGGTGAAATGCTATTAAACAATAACATCTTTCTAAGGCAACCAGGGCAGGAAAAAAGAAAACCCAAAACATGAGTATTCTACAGTCAGAGACTGAATAGATTTCTGCCCTACTTCCCTTTACAAACCCAGTAAGTAATGTGCCACACTCAGAACAAAGAACAATATTGGAGGTTAAGCCTTTGGAATTGTAGATCCTACTCTGCCACTTATTTAAAATGAGACTACTAGCAATTTGTTGTTTTTATTTTCAAAGTCATCCTGATCATACATATAATGATAATTCCTATTTAATATCTATCTCTAATGTGCCAAGAACATGTTGTTTGTTATTCCATTTAATCCTCACTACTACTCCATGACATAGAAATCATCTTCGTTTAACAGATGAGGAATCGGAGATTTTGCTTTGGCAAAGTATCCTTGTTCACACAGTGGGAAAGTGGAAAATCGGGATTTGACTTCAACACTAACTGACTCCAAAGTTTATGTTATTTTTGCCATACCACAGTCTTATTTCCTTAAGAAATTAGATGAGGAGTAGTAAATAAATGGGCTAGATTCTACTTTATTTTAACTCTTAAGAAAGTGTCAATATTGTTTACTTTTTATTTTAAGATCTTAGCATGGTATAAATTAATACCTTAGACTATACTTGAAATACAGTGAGAAAGAACTTACTAAATAGGTTGTATGGAATTTTAAATAAACAAAACATCTTCTCCAAATCTTTGATATTCATTTATACTAGAAAAATATTCTTCCATCACGGTAATGTTAGCTTAAGTCTATAGTCTAGGTGTAGTCGAGTGCGCTAATCAGTACTCACTCCAGGGAAGGTAAGCTAGTATTTCATCAAAAGGATGTATTCCAGATGTGGCCAACACAAGGTTCAGCTCTAGTTATGAATGTTCAATATCGCAATTTTCTTAAGTTGTGGAACAGGTGTTAGAGATTATGTTTCTTTGGTGAAATGAATGGTGTTGAAGAACTGTGGATAGGCTGAAACACCACAGGGGAAGGTGCGTGGATAAGATACAAGAATCTAGACTAGCCTTCATCCCTGACCCAGAGAATTGACTACCTTGATCTCACTCCTTAATGGTCCTGTGTTTAGCCAGATTTTTGATCACATGACTCAGATTAATACGATTAGCTGGAATATGGTCACATTTGCCTTGAGGTAAACTTTTTATGTCAAGTTTTTGTCAGACCCCCAAGGGACTCTTTAGGCATACAAAAGGGCTTGTGCCCGTGCCCTTGTTTCATACCTGCTGGCAACTAAATATCTGTATGTGTGACAGAAGTCAGTCTGAGAGTTGCTTTTATTTTAACGATGCAGGGGAAGGAAAGACATATTTTCTCACCCACCTCTAACTATTAGAAGTCACTAATATTTATCAAAAGGCATCTAATAGTTGTAGGTGGACAACTTGGCTTAGATCAGTTCAAGACAGATATTATTCATCTCCATGTATTATATGAGCATCAAGTGTCCCATTACCTGGAATGATCGTTATTCCTTCACCATTATCACCTTCCTACCACCAAAAGGGAATGCTAGAGGTCAGGCAGGGTGCTCTTGTATCATTTCAAAACTTGGTTTTGGGTGCACTTGGACTTTGCACAGGTCTCTGGAGAGATTGAAAAGTTACTTGGCTGCCTGAAGACATTTCCATCTACATAACATAGAACCAGGCCTCCAAATGGTCCAACTAATTCTTATTCTCTTAAAACAAGGGCTCAATCCAGAACCAAAGACCAGAATAAATAAATATCCTAAGATTCAGGAGCTACTCCTTCAAAGTATTCAAGGTTGGTAGCAATATCTCATAAAAATTGTCAGGTATGTTCTCTCAATAATCCTTGAACATGGCTTTCTAAGACAGTGTGTGGTCATTAAATCCAGAAGAAATTACCCTCCCCATTTCCTACCTCATGGTGGTAGAGAAAAGAAGAAAATCACCGTGGCCTCTTGTGATAGGAAATTTAGTTAGGTTGATAGATAGGCCTGGTATTGAGATGGGGATTCTGAGCTCCATGGAAAGAAATAATGTGAGCAGTTTTACCATAACAAAGCTTACAGCAGATGAAATCTAACATGATAGAAAATAGTATTTAGTAAGTGTGTACTTAAACCACTATTTCACAAATAGGATTCCTACCTAAAATTTCTGATCTGGATGACATTTGACAAAAGAATGAATCTAGGACACATTCTTTATTTAGAATGATATACACTTTTTATTATTTTTTATTTTCAAATCTCTAAATGTAAATGACTTCCCTCCTAAAGGCAGATATTTCCCTGGTGGTACAGGGGTGAAGACAGTGTATCAGTTCTTAAGTCACAGTGAGTTAAGCAGCTTTATGTAATGAATCCCAATTCATGTGCAGAGAGAAGGGTTGTAAAAGGCTGTTTCAATGGAAAAGCTCTGTAACTTTTCAGTTTCTCTCTCACATAGACTGTCTGAGATGGACTCCTCACTTCCGAGGCTGCTTACAGCTTGGTTACTTCCGACGTGTAAGGGAATTTGGGAGGAGGCTGTAGAGTAGTTGGGAACAAAAAGACGTTCTGGACTCAGACTTGGGGGCAACTCTCATATTTATCTCTCACTAATATAATAACAATATCTACCTCATACCCTTACCAACCAGGGTTCTTGGCCTCCTTAATCAATAGAGATGGATCAGAGGCCAGACAAGAAATTCAGGCAATGCTTTATGGGGGCCCCCGCTGCAGCAGGGTGGGGAGCGAGAACAAACAACAGGTTTCCTCACTTGCTCGCTCGCTGGGGCCGGGGGGGAAGGTTGTTCTTTATATGCGGTGAGGGTAGGGGTGTGTCCGGGGTCAGGCTGGAGGGGTGGCTTAGCTGTTTTGCCCACCTCTTAGGTGTGTTGTGTTCAGGGGTCCCACGCAGTACCCTCTGCTTTTGCTCCTGGCTCTTCAAAAGTGGTAGTTGGGTTTTTGGTCTCTTTGTATCTTTTGTCCAGAATTTGTCCGAACTGAGCATGCGGGCAGTTATTTTCAGTCCCATATAGTGTCTTTGTATTTTGTTGCTTGAGGAGAGGTGTGTCCAGGTGCTAGCACTGCAGCAGTGCAGCACTGCAGCAGTGCAGCACTGCAGCAAAGGGTCCCGGGTCCCAGCCTGTCTCAATACAGTTTGAGGACTGATAATCATCGCCATAAAGCATGTAGCTCAATGCCTGGCACGTAGTAGGCAATCGGTGTTTACGATAAACAGATATCCAGATTTCTTATTCAAATTCCTTTAAAAACAGATATCTCCTACTTTTCTATCTCATCTACTGGGATTTTCACAATTTTTTTTTTTTTTGTGTGTGTGTGTGTGGTCACTGCTAAATCACATTATGGTCGCTAACCCTCCATGGTGTGTGCTTTTGTTGAAAGCCTCAGTGAGGCAGGTGGAGTACAAAGAGCATTGGCTTGGAGTCGGAAATCCTGGTTTGAATTCTAGCTATGTGACTGACAACAGACTGCTTCACTTTTCTGAGCTGTATTGCCTCACCTTACAGTGTTGTTCAGAAAGTTAAGTGAAGTAAAGTATAACAAAGTGCCTATCACGGAGCCAGCATGTAACAGATGCTCAACCAATAAGAATTGAGTCTCCCCATCTAAGGTATATATTCTGGAGCAGTAAGAAATATGATACGGACTCTTCTCCTTCTCCATATGTAGCTCATCGGTCGGCACATCCTTGGTGTCTACCTAATTATTAAATATTCCCAGAGTTCATGAGTAAAATGTATATCCAACTATACTTCACTGTGTGATAAAAGACCTGAGTATGTGAATTTGATTGTTTTCTCACTGAAATGTCTGAAATGCTCTTCTGTACCTTAGAAGGATGCTGTTTTCTTTGTTAATGATGTCCAAACAAATACAATGTTAAAAATAAATTGCAGGGAAGCACAGTGGGAAATGAAATTTACCAGGTGGAAGATCAAGAGGAATTAAGTGCCAAAGCTCTAGCCCATATGTCTGTAAAATTGATTTGACTTAATAAGTTTAATGCAAATAGAGCTGTATTCTTTGGGATGTGTGAATACACACACACACACACACATTTTTTAACTGTATGAGCCCATCTTGCTGCTGTCCATTTGGAATTCTCATGAATAAATAAATATAAATAGGTTGTTTTCAGTTTTAAAAATCAGCTTTTTATCTGAAATTTAAAACTGAGCATAAATGAATATATGAACACATAGACTTTAAAGAACATGATAAATTGAGGCTTGCCCAAAGACAGCTCATGGCTGCCATATTCTTCTTGATAAAAGTACAGTATCTCTTATCTCATCTTCTTGATTAAACCTGTTTATTTTTTACCATTCCTGTAAATCATTTTGTTGCAACCACTGCTAGATTGAAAGCATGGAGCTGCTAGTAATCACGCCAGCTTTTCACTCCAAAGCTTTGCTGGCTGATTTGGTGTAAAATGTTTTAGTCTGTTCTCCTAGCTAACCCTGTATATATTTCAGGATTCAACTTCGGTATCCTCCAGCAAGCTTTCCTTTATTTTTTCTTCCTCTTCAGGACAAACGAAATGTCCTTCCCTTGTACTCTTAAATCACTCCATATAATTTTTAAATTGTAGCTTTCTTGTCTGTCTTATCCACTACATTGTGAAACCTTGTTTATTCTTTGGTCCAATCCCCTGCCACAATGCCCAGCACATAAGAAATTCTCATTAGATACTTGTTCAACTGAAGTGAATCGATTAATGGACCAGTTTGTGTAAATAAGTTTAATCCAAAGTGATTGCCAAGTGTCCACTAGTCTGAGAAGAATGCTTCTTCATGTACAGTTTCCTGGAGGAAGCACTGGTATTAAGAAAGTAAATTCTGACTTGTGTTGCAGTGGTAGTTTTCCATCACTCTGATATCTGGGAGAACGATACGTTTACTCAACTCACGAGGATTGTAACATGCAACTCCCAGAGGTTTGAGTTCAAGGATGAGAGCTCTTTAGGCACATGATGAGTTCCACTCCAGTGTTTCTGGTTTTCTGCTTTGCAAAATAAAAATAATGATTATGCCTTCCTTCCTCACAGAAGGGACCAGGATACTTGCCCTGCCCAATCAGACAAATAAAGATGATTTCTAAATTGATTATAGCTCATCCTCTCTGAGAGGGTCTTTTACTTACCTGATGGTCCCAATTATCAATATGGTAAATCTATAAAACAAAGGTGGAAATAACAGATGATTTTAGAACTATGATTTGGTAATAATGCATAAAACGTGGTTAAGAGGATAGAATGCTAGCACAGGTAAAAATAAAACTCCTAGTTAGTAGAAGTTCAATATACAATAGGATTTCGTTCATTTAGGATAGCAGACATCTTAAGGACATTGGTAGTTATCTTGTAGAGCTAAAATAAGAGGATATGTTTTTATTCCTTTTTAGGACACTGAAAAATCAGAAAACAATTTTACTTGGTCAAATTAACATAGATTACATCTTTTAAAAACAGCATGCAAAAAGGAATTCACAATGCAACTAATAATATCTTACCCATAAATGATACCCAAGATCCAAGGGATCTAGATCTTTTAAAATACTATATTCTTTCAAGAAAACGAATCATTCCTTTCTGTGTGTTTTGGATTTAAAAAGGAGGAAACTAAGCAAGAGAGACAGAACATTTTCTGACATAAGAACACTAGAAAGCCAATAGGAGAATTAACCTATTTCATAGTTTTACTACTTTAATATCTGAGAGTCCCTCTCTAAAATGTTTATTTAGAAATTACACTCAGAACAAAGAGCAGTTAAAGCAAGAATGGATTCCATTTTTGATGGACTATTATCTTTTCAGATACAATACACACATCATTTTAGGCAGATGGCTCTCTGTCCAAGACCAAAGAAACAAGCGGACCAAAAAACCCCCCAAAACTAGGAAAAATATTCTATCAACCCTATATTGAAAATAACTTTACAGAGAGATGCAATTCTATAAGCGGTACTCGGGAGAAAAAGATGTAGCAATGTTAAAAACAATATGACAGTCCCTAGTAGAGTCGCTTATGCTAAGCCCCACATCGCTAAACCGGGATTTAACGTAATCACAGTTTTGGCTCCCCCAGAAATGAAATCTTACACCAATTAATCAGGAATCGTCTGATCAGTCCTAGTGAGGTCATTTGCCTGATAGACTCCCGTCAACTCCGAAAGGAAAGTAACCTTGCAACAAGCAACACACTTTCTGCCTAGAGTAACTTCCTTGTTTCCGCTCCTGTCTGCCTCTAAGTCTGTCATTTTGTACAGCCCCTCAGAGCTCCTTTCTATCTGCTAGGTGGGATGCTGCCCCATTCATGAATCACTGAACAAAGCTAATAAGATCTTTAAAATTTACTCAGTTGAATTTTGTTTTTTAATAGTTTTTTTGTTGCCCTTTTCTCGTTTAAGAAGAAATATATTTTAATTGATACCTTAGCACCGACGCAGCCTTCTCAACTCATTAAGCAGTTATTGAATGCCTATAATGTATTAAAATTGATATCGAAGTCCGTGTTGAGCTTTCTAGGTAGTTAAAATTGTATTATGTAAGTGAATAACCTCTCTTTGCTAATCTCACTGACTCTGTATTTAATGGCACAGCAGCAGGTGCTTTTTAGCTTTCTTGATGGTTTAATTTATTGTCTTCCAATCTTTTTTCTAGTGCACCATCTGTGAGCAAAATCAATTGCACATTCCAGGTAGTTTTCTTTTTTTCTCTTCTTTAGGATTCATTATACGTCTTAATATATTAAAAACGTTTTTTTGGTAGTCTCTTATTGGTTTCTGGTTCCAAGGTATTAAGAGTCAGACAATGTGTTCACTTGCTTACATTTATCTCTGTGCTTTTCCAACCCTTGCCCAGAACATTTTTAGCATTTGGTCTAAGCCAATCTAAAGATTTTAAACTATTATATATGTAACATGGGAGAAATTTGAATTAATTTATACAGAAGAGCTTTTTACAGTCCTCTCAGTTGTAAATGTTAGACGCTTATATTCTTTCAAATGAAAAAAAAATCACGCTAAAAAAGATATTAGTGTAGAAACAATGTAAAGACAGAAAAACTGAATGTGTGTTTTTCTTAAACACATAGAGTTAAAGTCTAATTTCTACTGTCATCCCTCAGGTATAGAACAAAACATTTAATATCCTTTCAGTTTTCTCCCTCAGAAGAATATTCTAGGAAGTAATAATTTCAAGAAATGCCTCAAAATATTTTCTTTTATTATTTTTATGAGAAAGGTAGATTGTTCTCATAAGTCATATTTTTACATTAAGAATTTGAAAAAGCATATTTAAACTATTTGTTTTCTCTCAGGCATTTGTATCTGATCTCTTGCATCAGCCTCTCCCTAAAATATTTTGAAAATATATTTACTAAAAAGATTTACTGAAGAGAGAAATAATTCAAATAAAATACTCACACATAATCTTCTTAGATGTTCTGTTTTTAAAAACGTGAGTCATAAAGGTTGTGCTAGAAAACAAAATCACTTAATCTATTATCCATTATCACGTTACACAGTTTTAAACCAATAATTCCAATATTTTTAAGGGAGATTTTCGGGAATTAATATAGTATCTCCTTTTCCTGTCCACGTTCTGAACAAATTAGGAGGTAGACAATGAGTAAGGTGTCAGAGATAAAGAGAGAAGCACTGATTTTTTTTTTTTTTCTAAATTTTGAGGTAATGTTAGACTTACAGAAGAGTTGTCAAGATCGTACAGAGTTCCCATACAACCTCACTTAACTCCTCCTACTGTTAACATCTTACACAACCATTGGTACAATATTATTAACTAAACTTGGACTTTATTTACATTTCCCAGTTGCTGTTCCAGGATCCAATCCAGGATCCCACACTGCATTTAGTCATCATGTCTAGTCACCTCCTCTGTCACAGTCCTCAGTGTTTCTTTGTAACTCATGACTTGGGCAGTTTGAAAAGTACTGGCTAGGTATTTTGTGATTATCCATTAATTTGGGTCTACCTGATAGTTTTTCATTATTAGACTGAGTTTGTGGGTTTGGGGAGTACCAGAGAGGCAATTTGCCCATACAACAGATTGTACATGAGATTGATATATTTTATTACTAGTGACCGTGAGAGTAACTGTTAATGGTGACTTTCTACTACGCCCTTCTACATCCATCAATTGGAATTCTCTGTAAGGCTCAGTTGCCTCTTCTCCCTCATTTATTTATTGATGCAATCATTTCTTTTTATCTCATACTTATTTTATTCTGTGGCTTATAATCCAATATTATCATTATTTATTTTGTGTTTCTAATTGTTCCAACTGTGGCCATTGGGGGTTGGTTCAGGTTGGCCTTTGTGTTCTTTTGATATCTTCCCGTTGTGTTTTGTTTTGACTTTTTTTTTTTTTTAAACTTGTTTATTTTGTCTTTACTTTCTGACACCTCAAGATGATCTAGATTCAGCTGTACTTCCTCTGCCCCTACCCTGGCATAAACCATCTATTCAAGTAATCTTGGTTCCTTTTATTGGAAAATGGAATTCTGAAACCAATGTCTAGGTGCTAGGTGTGCTCATTGCTACTGGTGTGTGACTTCTTGTAGGTCCTCTTAGTGCATAGAGCTAAGAAATGTATGTATGCATACCTTTCCAGGTATATACACAAATCTGTATTTCTGTATCCACCTACCTCTGTGTGTGTATATGTGTTTATATGCATATGTGTATATGTATATACGTTGATACAGATATATACATAAAACATGAATTTATACTGATATTTCTGATTCCAATCTACCACCACAGGGGGACTTATTTTATCCTTCTTCTTTCCTTATTTGTAACTATCTTCTCAGGGAGAAACCTGGCTCTCACCATCTACAAAATAATTATTTATTTGTTCAACCACAGTTTTGTGGATACTTCGGGGATGGCTTTCTTGCCACCAGAGGGTTCCTAAATGAATCAGAACGGAATACTAAATAAGTCCAAGCTGTCTATATTTCACTCTCAATTTTATTTTCCAAGTTAGATCCATCCATATTGCCCAAAATGGCATGAGATTCTGTAATAAGAATAAAAAACAGCGTAAAAGTGAGCCAATATAAAATGGAGACAAATAAAGATGCCAACAATTACTTCCATGATTAAATTCCAGGGGAGATTTAAAATCTGCAAACTAAATCCTCTTGTAAGTTACAATACTAAGACGTCAAAATCTAGAGGAATTTTAAGGTGAAAATTCAAATTATCTTGTCCCTATGAGTTACAAATACAGGGCAATTCAGGACTTCACCAATTCATTACATGCTCAGTTTCAGCCTGAGGGGTTTTTGCATCTGGGAAGAATTGCAGTTTCTTCAGCAGCTGCAGTCTAAACTGTTCTGGCACCGGCATATTTCTTTCACAGCTCCAGAAGTCGTATTAGTTTAATGCCAAATCTCTTAGAGTCTCAATTTTAAAGCATCCAAAGAACTAGTGGCCGATACATATACAGTTGTCAGTGGCCTGCCCTTGATTGAAAAGCAAGCTAACTCCCTGGCCCAAAGTCAGAATTCAGTATTCAGTGTTGCCAAAGACCTTACAGGAACTCAAATGGCATTTAAAGAAGAAAAGATAGATGGTGAAAATCTAGATTTTAGTCCAACCAGCCTGCCCATCTGGAGTTCATGATCTACAAAGTTAAACTCAATTAGAGGTATTCTTCTTGTAAAGAGTAGTTAACCAGATCTGAATACAAAATGACTACATCTGGGCAAAAATTTACTGCTGTATCCTTTCTCCTCTCTCAGAGAATAACGTTTGAGACATTGCTCTAGTTTCACAATTGTATTTACTTTTAAATAGACTTCATGTTTTAGAGCGGTTTTAGATTCCTGGCAACATTGAGGGGTGGTTACAGAGATTTCCCAGATGCCTCCTGGCCCCCGCACATGCACAGCCTTTCCCACTGTAGACATCCTCCGCCAGAGTGGTCCATTTGGTACACTGACACATCATTAGCACTCCAAGACCATGGTTCACGTTAGAGTTTACCCTTGGTGTTGTACATTTTGAGCATTGTGACATATGTACAGTGGCCACAGAACAGTTTCAGTGCCTCCAAATCCTCTGTGCTCTCAACTTCCTCCCTAACTCCTGGCAGCCACTTATCTTTTAACTATATCCATAGTTTTACATGTTCCAGAATATCATATAGCAGAAAGCATACAGCATGTACCCTTTCCAGATTGGCTTCTTTCACTTAGTAATACGCATTACTCCAAGTTTTTATTTGGCTTGATGGCTCATTTCTCTTTAGTGTTACGTTTTCTCCATTTTATATAGATTATGGATTTTGACAAATGCATAGAGTACTCATATACTACCGCAATCAAGATGTAGTATAGTTCAATCACCTCCAAAAATTTCCTCATGCTATCTTTTGCGGTCAAGCCCTCTTCTCACATACAATTCTTGGCAACCACTGACCTGTCCTCTCTTCCTGTACTTTGCCAAAGTGCCTTGAACCATAAAGGATGCGGTCTTTTGGGTCTGACTCTTTTGTACTTAGCACAATGACTTTGAGATTCATCAATATTGCTGTGCAGGGAAATAGTGCAGTTTTTGTGTGTTGTTGAGTAGTGTTACAATGTGTGGATGTGCCACAGTGTCTTTATTGGTTCAGCGGTTGAAGGACATTTGAATTGTATCCAGGTTTTGCAGTTATAAAGTTTCTATAAACTTTGTATACAGGTTTCTTTGTGAACATACTTTTTTTTTTGGTGGTACGCGGGCCTCTCACTGCTGTGGCCTGTCCCGTTGCGGAGCACAGGTTCCGGACGCGCAGGCTCAGCGGCCACGGCTCACGGGCCCAGCCGCTCCGCGGCACGTGGGATCTTCCCGGACCGGGGCACAAACCCGCGTCCCCTGCATCGTCAGGCGGACTCTCAACCACTGCGCCACCAGGGAAGCCCGTGAACATACATTTTATTTCTCTTGGGTAAATGCCTAAGAATGAGATAGTTGGATTATGTAGTAAACTTATGTTAACCTTATAGGAAACTGTCAAACTGTTTTCCAAAGAGGTCATACCATTTTGTATTCCCACCAGCAGCAACATGAGAGTATCCCAGTACTCCACGTACTCTAGTATCTCATGGTGGTTTTAATTTGCATTTCTCTAGTGAAGAATAATGTTGAGCATCTTTTTGTGTAATTATATGCCATCAGGTAGCTCCTTGGTAAGTTGCTTATTCAAATCTTTTGCTCATGATTTTTTAAATTGAGTAGTTTGTTTTCTTATTGTTGTGTATTAAGAGTTACTTATATTTTTAGGTACCAATCCTTTGTTAGTTATATGATGTACACATATTTTCCCTCAGTCTGTGTCTAGGCTTTTCCTTCTCTTAACAATGTTAAGTGCAGTGCAAAAGTTTCTAATCAATAATATTTAATTTATCAATTCTTTTAATTTAATGATTTGTTTTTGTGGTGTAATATATGAGAATTCTTTGCCTAACCCAAAGTCAAAAATATTTTCCCCTATATTTTATCTAGAAGTTTAATAATATTATGTGTTACACTTACATTTTGAGTGAATTGTTGTATAAAGTTTAAAGTATTCATGAAAGTTTACTTTTTGTCTGCACATCCAATTGTTCCAACACCATTTGTTGAAAAAATTCTTGTATTAATTGACTTAACTTTGTACCTTTGTAAATGGTACTTTTATTGCATTTAAATTGATTGTTAGAAATACAGTTAATTTTTGTACATTGACCCTGTGTTCTGCAACCTTGGTAAAGTCATTTTTTACTTCTAGTTTTTATATAGATTCCACTGGATTTTCTACATAGTTGATCACGTTGCTTGCACATAAAGATGGTTTAACACCTTCTTTCATAATTGGGTGACTTTATTTTTCTTGCCTATTGATCTGCTAGAAACTTCAGTAAAATTTTCAGAAGTGGTGAGAGCAGACATCTTTGCCTTGTTCCTGATCTCAGAGGAAAAGAATTCAACCTTTTACCATTAAGCAATGTGCCCACTGTAGATTTTGTGTAGATGCTCTTTATCAGTTGAGGAGTTTCTCTTGTACTCCTAGTTTTCCAATAGTTTTATTTTTTAGGGATGAATTATGCATTCTGTCAAATGATATATGAGATGATCATATAGCTTTTCTCTTCTAAGTTTGTTAATGTGATGAATTATACCGGTTCATTTTCGAATGTGAAACCAGGTTATTCCTGTGATAAATCCCACTTGTTGAATTTGGTTTGCTAAAATTCTGTTTAGAACTTTTCTATCACTTTACGAGTGATATTGGTCAGCAGTTGTTTTTCTGTGTAATGTCTCGTTTTGATATCAGAATAATATTGGCCTCATGAAATGAGTTGGGAAATACTCCCTCCTATTCAATTTTCTAAAAGAAAATGTCATATCTAAAGATAGGTAAATATCAGAAAAGAAGATAGAGGCTAACCTATGCGTATCCACACACACCAATCAAAAAAGTCACTGCATGAATAACAATTTGTGCAAATGTGTAATGAAAGACCACAGATATTTTCCTAGAGGGTGTTGCTCGCTGAAAAACGTGAAACAAAAGTGAAAGGAGGTTTAGCCCTCTATTTTATTTCTCTTTAAAAGCAAATCAGCTCAAGCCCATACAAGTCAGGGACCTCTGAAATAAAAACATATCCCAGAGGCAATGGGTTCACTTTGCTTTCAGGTGGGTGTTCTCCTTGTTCATTAAGCAAACAAGGGAAAGGCATAGAGAGAGTTACGCTATCTTCTGTTTACGTGGGGGGAAATGGAAAATAGAAAATAACCATGAACTGATTCACTCAGGTTTAATGGCACATCCAGACCCCATTAGATCTCTTGCCTCTCACCTTAGTGTTATAGTTGTTTCTTCAGTTATATTTATTTCAGTGAAATTGCTTTTCATTTTTATCTTACTAGTGACCTTAGAATCTATCTCCAAAATAAAATGCAATTTTACAGTAAAGTAATTCTTATCAAAAGCAGGCTGCTTTTACTATAATCCAAACTCTTAATGTTAAGGCTCCTGAAGGCTTGGTCTCAGGCTTTTTTCTCACCACACTCACTCCCCAGATGAAATGGAGGTCCATTTTCCTCATCTCTTTCTGTGAGACATAAGCTGAAAATACCACATACGCCTGAACTGGCAGGGACTTTCTGGAAAATTAAACTAAGACAGAGGAAAGAACAGTCAAAAAAAGAAAAAAATCCATGTTTGGGGGTGGGTAGAGCAAGAGATAGAGAGATAGAGATGAGAAAGAGAGAGGGAGAGATGGAGAGAGAATTGAAATCATCACTTAAAGATTTAAACATCAGACAGCAGATGTGCCTATAACTCAACTCCTGTTCTTTTTCAGTTTGAGTCAAGAAATTGCCTTTTCGTTTAAGCTAGTTTTTTGTCACTTTCAGCCAACAAGTGCTGACTACTATTCTGAGTGTTTCTATTCATTTACTCATGCTGACAGCTTACACTGCTCTTCTGGTCCCACTTTAGACTCTTCTCTGAACCCTAGATTCACCTCCATGAATTCCATACTTGAATTTTGGCTTTGATTGGAGGATTTCAGTGGCTGAACTTACCATGTTCAAAGCCAAACAATTGGTTTCCCTCAGTCCTACTCTTGTCTCCTTCTTCTGCCTTCTTGCCTCTCAGTGTGTTACCACTCCTTTTCAGTGACTCAAGTAAGAAATGAAACTTACCTTAATTACTTGACCCCCCCACTTTCCCCCACTGGCAACCCCTCAGCAAGACCTGCCATTCTTACTCCCTAAATGCTACAGGAGTCACTCTCTCTACTTTTCGTTTTTACTCTCTCATCCCAGTCCAACACCACCTCTCAATGTATTGCAGTATCCTTCCAACTATCTCACACTTTCAGCTTTGGTTTCCTATAATCCAGCCTCTGCACAGCACCGGGAGTGAGCCTTTAAAAATATAAACTAAGTCACTTTGATCCCCTGCATGGGAACCTTGTAATTGCTTCTAATTACACATAAAATAAAATTTAAATCCTTTCTCCTGGTCTTAAAAAACTTCTGATAACTTTAATATCATCTCTCGCCAAGCCCCATACTCTGTGTTCCTGGTACTGGCTTCACACACACCGTCCCTGTTTGTCCCTTACCTTCTTTTAGTTGGATGATTATCTTCCTTTACAGCTTGACCACCTTGTCTAAATCACCATGATTCTCTGCCAAAACCCTTAGATCGTTTACTTCATACCATACCGGATAAGTAATAATTAGTTATTTGTTATTTAGTTGGCTTTATTTTTGTCTGTCTCCACAAGTAGCCTGGACTGTGAACTTCATGAATTTAAGAACAATGCCTCTTGTCTACCACTAAACACCTGGTATCTAACTGCCTGCCAGTTACACAGACACTCCAAGTATCTTTTGAATGAATCAAAGAATAAAAGAAATATACAAATGAATGAATGAATGACACAGTGTATACTACGGAAGAATTAGAATAGTGGAGACTAATTCCATTTAGAGGTATATGGGAAGATTTCTTTGGAATAAGAAGCAAATGAGTTCAACTTTGAGCAATAACTTTTGGAGTGATGGGACGAAAGGAAATAGCCTGAGAGAAAACTTGGAAGAAAATCTGGGTGTCTGAGTGTGTCTGAGTGTGTGCGTGTGTGTGTGTTTAAGGGACACACACGTATGCAAACTCCTAGTGCGTGTACGTATGGAGGATAGAACTAGAGGAGATAGAAAATAAGCCTTGAAAGAGAAGATAAGGCCAAATGGTGGATTTCATTTAGTTTAGAACCATAGTTATGAGGGTAATAAAGGATGCATGTGCATGTGAAGAAAATAGCTGTGGCAATGAAAGGGCAAAGTAACAGATCTGAGGGATATGAAGGTAATATTGACAGACCTTAGTGGCAAATAGAGTATTGTATGTCGACAGAGATAGGAGAGTTAAAGCTAATTCAAGCTTGTGAACCTGTGTGACTAGGGCATGGATTCTGTTAGCAGAGATAGGAATCCTAGGAGGGCTGTGTGTAAATTGGGAGGAGGGCAATGAAATTATGAATATCTTAAAACATATAGAGAAATAGCCAGCAGATACTTGGAAAGGTGGTGCTGGGTCCCAGCTGAAAAAAAATCAAAGATAAATAAGTTAATCAGCAACAACTACCACAAAGAAATATATTGAATATGTCCTATAGGCTGAGGGTATCAGCCAGAGTTCAGTGCAGGAAATGGAACCCAGTCATTTTTAGCAGAAAATAATTTAGTACATATAATATGGGAATTTGGTGTTCATGCAAGCATTAGAAAGGATAGAGGAACTTCGTGTCAGAAATGGACTCTTACCAGGCTTCTGACCTCAAGCTCCTCTGATCCAGTTTGCAGGAACTACTATTGCTGCCCCCAGGTTAAGAAAATGCTGCTGCTATGGCTTCCACCGTGCTGAAGTCACAGCCAGCACCACTAGCAAGCTGCAGAATTGACAATGCGCAGGGAAATCCAGCTGGTTGCTGCTTACCCTCTACTTGGATTATGCCTGTGTGCCCACCTGGGTGCACAAGGGGTAAACACTTCCTGCCCCTTGCCGTCTTCCTCCTGCCTTCCAAATATGGAGTAGGTGGGTCTCGATGGCAGAACCTAGAGGATATCCTGAACGGTCGTGGTAAGAGTGCTGAGGAAATGTAGTTTTTAGTTATCCAGCCCTTATGTGCCAGGGAGTGGGGCTTCAGGAGCCTTAACCACAGTGGGAACGGAGGCTGAGGGCCAACAGAGAAGAACCTGCATGACGAGCATGGGGCAAAGGGCCGAACATACATTTTCTCACTCACTTTTATCAAGAAATATTGTCATATCATTACCCTCGTTTTACAGATAACAATGGGAGGCCATGGAAACATTGAGTAACTTGACATATGTCCGCATCTAATGGAGTGGGCGAAACAGATTTGCACCCAGGCATTCTGACTCAAAAGCCCACATTGTTTGGCCCTGGAGTTTTCTCCTTAGAAATAACAGTTGAAGACCTCAAAAGACAGGATATTGAATGAGAAAAGTCGAATACTGAGTCTAGACTTTTGGGTAATTCCTAAATGTAAGAAGCAAGCAAAGGAAGCAGAAACAGCAGTTAAGTGCAGCACACTCAAATTCAAAAGGGGTGAACTATCACCAAGGAGGTGCTGGTTTATGGTCAGTTGGTTTGAAAACTGAGACGTCATCACCCTAGGCAAGAAGCAGATCATTATCCTCATTTCTATTGTTTAATTCTGAAAGGAAGGGCTATCGTCATAACCTCACATGGCTTAGGCTAGAAGGGAGCTTTTAGGAGCTGAGTATCACATTCTTGGTATTCTACCCAAGTGTGCTCTCCTCTCTCATTTTACCTTTTAGGTAAAAGTCATTTAAAAATCTGTTCTTGGGCCACCCTTCTTCATCAGGATCATTGAGAGAACAGAGAACTCAGTTTCCGTTGTTATAGGGAGCCACAGGATCACGCCCATGTGGTGGCTACTTGGGCTTGACATGCTCCAACTACACCCATCCACCCTCTCGATTCCCCGCTCTGGAGAGATCAAATTATAGCTCTGGAACAAATTTTCTGAGTCCCTTGTACTCTGACTTTGTGTGCGTATGTCACTTACGACACTCAAGAAACTTTTGCATGGATGTTTAAGACAGAAGAGTACTCTTACCTCACTCAGGCTGCTATACTGCTTAATAGCAGGCAGCATTTTGCTATAATTCACTATGCATTGTTTCCCCATGGGGTTACCTCCAGCATTGTTCCTGCTCAGATGTAGAAAGACACATTAGTATGAACATATACTGATAATGATGATGTTACAGAAGAATTTCTTGCTGCAGGATCAGATATGTTCTTGAAATTCTCCAGATGGCAAATCTTCTTTCTTTCTTTACGTGCAATCAAGAGACTCATTTGGTTAATTTTTTTTTCTTTTTTTTTTTTTTGCTACAAGATCAAATTAAAACTCCTTGGGATTTACCTTCTACTGTCAACTACTATAATGAATTATAATTGATCAGATCCAAAGAGCCAATAAGGAAAAGTTATCTCATGTGCTCAAATGACTAATATAATCAGGATTACAAAGATTAGTGATTTACCCAGAGTTGAAGCATTGACATCTGGTTCTTGCATCTTTTAAAATTATGGTTGATTTTGGTCCCACAGAATAGCAACCCTGAAAGATGCATTCTGCTAGTAAATATGAGACTAATCGACCATCAATGTAAAATTTGCACGGTAATTGTAGTTCATCGGAAAATTAGTCTATTCTCTGAGATATTGTTTAGGCTATCCTACTGTTATTGTAATTAATTTTTAGATATCGCTACATTGACAAAAATGAAAAAAATGTATAATTTGACATTTGAAATGAAAAAGACAGAAACATAAAAAATAAAAATCACATTTATTTAAACAAAAATATACACACAGTGTACAATGAATATGGTTTACACAGAACAGTAAAACAAAATGATATTTTATCAAATACCAATATAAAATGATCTAACCTATTTGTGCCTCATTTCCTGGGACTATACATTATTGGTTGATCTAGAATATGCATTTAACATTAAAACAAATGCCAATGTTTCAGATAAGTACCGCAAGAATCTGAAAATCAGATATTAGGTTAAATAAAATAATAAAATCTTCATATGAGTATATGTGTACAAAGGATTGCACATGTGCCATAAAATGGGAGTGTCTATACATTTACAGACACTTGGAGCCTGCCTTTTAAAAGTTTGAAAGCTCTTTGACATGAAATGGTTTTTAATATTAATAGCAATATAAAAGCATCAAAAGAACTATATAGATAATAGAGCAATTTTGCCAATATTTGAGTCAATATTGCCTGCTAGTCAATAAAACTGCACCAGGTCATCATTAAAGATGTACTGCTGAGTTGTGACCTTTTATGGCCTTGGAGTAATTTTGCTGATTTTAGGAAGATTGTGAATGTATTCATACCGTGTGTGAAAGTGCAACATCTTAAAAGAATGGTTTATCAGGCAACATCGCTCGTATTAGGTCTTCTCTCCTTGAATGTTCAGTCTCTCTGGGTACTATACTTAACTGTGAATCTTGTTTTCCTTTTCAAATTTAAAATTCTAAATATTCATGCCATCTATAAAAGGTCAAGCTCAGGAGAGTCGATGGCATGTACATTTTTAAAGTTAATATGACTTTACAATTTTTTCCTACCTCCTTGTTACTAATAGCCTGATATGATTTCTTTGACATCAGAAATGTTTTAAGACTTCCCCTTACTTGCTTAGAGATACAATTAAAAGAGTGATTAATGTACACTATGACTCAGAAAGGAAAAAATCCAAATTTCTACCTTACCTTTATACCTAATTGGCCTGCCATATTTTATCTAAAACATTAACTGTATTTTTCTGTTCTTAAAGACAGTCTTTGCTAGAGATAGCATCTGTTTGGAAAGTTCTAACTTAAATCTTCCGAAAGAAACAAAAGATCTAATACATCAGTACTTTGTTTATAAAGCAATGAAACATAAATATGGGGGGAAAAAAGCATAGCTCTTGCCGATTACAGCTGGGCTAAATGAATGTGAATCTGTGAATTCACCTGAAATTGTCAATCCACTATACAACTCTCAGCAAATCATTCTCTTCAGCAGCACATAATTTGTGAAGCCTCCAGCTATTTGGGATGTCTTGTGCTCAATATGTTTCCTTCCCTCTTGCAACTGCGGATCGGTTTTTTCTCAGACCAGTTTCTTAAATGGTGATAAAAGTTAATTTATTTCCCAAAAGATTACAAAAGGTGTATTGAACTAAACCATTGATAGACCATCCTGGTTGGAAATCAAACACCTAAAACATCTGTGTGATTCAGTATGCTGCCAGAGTTTAATCTCACAGCTTGGCTTTCAATTGAGCTATATTTATTAGAATCTGGGCATGGTAATATGTTACCGTTTTTCTTCTTTTAGCTAATGCTAAAATGATAAACTTAAAAATGGATACTGAAGCACATTTTTAGTGATACTCTAATTAGGCTAACATTTCCCTGAATTTAGTCTGAAGTTGTTATCACGTACACTAAAGCTGCATTGCTGAGGTTTCTCTTGCAGAACATCATAGAGAGAGACGTTTTTAAACCACATCGTTATGATTAAATGATTGAATTATGAATAAAATATAAACATCAAATATTACTTATAGTCTAATAGGAGTCTTTAAAGAGGGTAAAAACCAAATCAAAATTGTAGCCATCTGAAGATGAGTGATTGCATTTTATATCATTTTAGTAATTTAATACTGCTTCCCATTATTGGTTATTTTCTGGAGAAAAAGTGATGGCGGCATTCAGTTATATGCTGGTAATTGTTTGACAACTGGCTTTCCAGGAGTTAAAAGTATGGGTTGGTAGCATTTGGCAGTTTCTGTGGTGTAACTCCCACTGTGGTCAATTTCAAGCTACGGGATGTGATGTTACTAAATGTGGGGTCCGGAAGAGAGAGAGGCACAGTTAGCAGGTTATAATACTGTGTTTCCACTGGACAGATACAATTGACATAAACAACCTCAAGAGCAGAGGCCAATAGTAAAATGTACTAAAACAATTAGGAATTGGTAAGTTTTGATTATTACTTTTGTTTTTAATAAAATCTATTCAACTGTATTTTATAGTTTAGTATTTAATGATGGCTGTGTTTTCACAACCGGCTTAGAGAATTTAATGATCAGCTATCATGAGTCAGCATGAGCCACTTTTCAGCACACTACTGTTATCCTCCTCTTGGCACGTATCAAACTTGACATTGGAGGGGGTTTGATTTGCTTGGGAAGAAAAGCATGGCTCTACACAAACCTTTTTATTTTCCACCGTCTTATTCTGTGCAAAATACTATACTTAGCTGAGAGAAAAAAAAAAGGGACGTATCCTTCATTCAGATGCTAGCTTTTAAGCCTTCACGTTTCCTCAGAAGAAGAGGTGTTAGTCTTATAAAGTAAGGACTCGAGGTTAGTTACCTGGGCTCCTGCTCTAACCGGGTGGTGGGTCATGTCAGTACAATTTGTAAGCAGGATCAGATGGTTGCTCTGACTCCCTGGGTTACTGGATTGACCAAACTATTTACATCAAAGGATTGTTTGGGCAGAGTGTAGACAAAACCCAATGCAATATTTACAAGAAAGAAACAACCACACAAGAAATAAATGAATGGGTGCATCTGAAATGTGGGTCTGCTTCAATAAACTATTTCAAACTTTAATGTTCAGCTGTTTTGTAGAACATTTTCAGGCTCTGGATCTTTGGTCACTGGGTCAGACATAATTAGAATTGCACCTTCCCTTGTTTTGAAATATGTTTTCTGTAGGCCTTTGTAAATAGCAAATACAGAATTTTTATCTACATTTGAGGATATCAGAGGGCAAACATGTTTTTGAACCAAAAAAATTATCTCGTTTGGAAATGTGACTTTCTTGGTTCAGTTTCTGACTCAACGTGATCCTTTAAAATAGAATGATTGGTGCATCTTTTAAATGAAAATGAAGATAGAAAAGCATGACTGAGCCTGTGTTTGTACAAAAGAGATTTAAAAACTTTTTGTTTAATATTTCTCCTTTGACTTAGAAAGCGTTAATAATTTAAGAAATGATGAAGTCGTTTTCCAAGGATACTTGGAATACCTCTCAGGAAAGGAGTAACATTGTCAATATGAAACAAACATTTTCTGGATGAAATCCACTTTTAGAAGTGTGCACAAATATACGCTACCAATAGGGAAATGCAGATGATTATGCTAATAATAAATGAGAACTTACATGCATTTGTATTACAGTCAGCTCTACTCTTTTAGAACTTTTATATTAGTACTTAATAAAAATGAAAAAGGCCTTTGAAATGTCTTCCCCACATAGAAAACTCTACTGTTGGCTTTCTAGTTAATATTTTTTTTTCCATATTTGAGTCAAGAGGTTTCATTTTAAAAAATACAAACAAAAAACTATTGTTTATAAGAATATTTACAAGATGATAAATCATTTATCTTGGAACTCAGACTACCATCTGATATACTGAATGAGGCTTCATAGTTATTCAAGGAAACCTCTGTCATTCCCACCTCTGTACCTTAAATCCAGTGGGATAATGAAAAGAATCACAAATGCTACCATTTTCAAGTGAAATTGAACAATTCAAAGATTATATTTACTCAGTGAAATGAGGAATGAGGCATAAAGGAGAACACCAAGAAAACCTGTCCATGAATAGATCCACGGTACACGGCATCTTTTTATGAAAAAGGCTGTAAATAGTTTGACACCTGCCTCAAGTATAATGCCCACAAGTCCTTAACTAAAATAATAGATTGATAATTCTAGCATTAAAAGCCCCAAAGGGTTATCTAAAATGCAGTAATTTGAAAAACCTAATATGAGCCTAGAGATATGTTTGGAATCCTTATTTCAACAGGCAGCTTCGTGGAGGAGCTATTACATCAGCTATGGAAAGCCCCTAAGATCATCCATTGGATGTGGTCACAGCTAAGAAGTGTCAGTGTAACAGGCCTCTGGCATTTCCAAGGGAGATTTATGCTCTGGATGGCATGTTCCTCTGATGAGAAAGGAAAAAGAATAGATTCTTAAAATTTGGAGGAAAAAAATCTTGTTTGTTCAGACCCTTATACTCCAAGCTTCAATTCCAGCAATAAATGCCAATTTCTATTTAACTAACTAGCATTCTTCCCAAATTTTCATGTATATATTTAGTGTGGCAATTTAGAGAACAGACAAGCCACAAGCTAAGAAGGTAAGAAGAGATTGTAACCAGGGTTCTAAAATTATCTAGCTGGGTAATTGGGGGTATATCTTCCTTGTGCTTTAATTTAGCCATTTATAATGGTGTTATACATGATGATCTCCAAGGCAACTTCTGATTTGGAGTTTTGGAAAACTTGCAGTGTTATTTTACTAAGTAAGGGCAAATTTGAAATTCCATTTAAGAGAAATAATTGTTTTGGTGGCCTATGTTTTAAAAGGTTTATTCACGTACACTAATCTATGCTAGACAATGCATACTTACACCATCTACATTCTATACCAAGATGACTGCTAGAAAACACCTCAAAGATATTTTACAGTTCTTCATGAACTTGACTACATAAAGTTCAGGCTGATGGGGCCATCGAACCTAAGTCAGAGTTTTGAGAAGACACTACGCTTTTGAAAAGTATTTTTACTGCTTAACTAACACTGTCCATCTACGTGTTTAGGAGGACCTGTCATACCTCCACTGGATGACAAAAGTCCTTACAAGCACACATAAACTGCTTCTGTAGTCAAAATCATGAGTTAACGCTCCCTAGTTTCAAGTAACTAGAAAAATATTTTTTAAAGCCCACAGATGGGCTCTCAGGTTATTTGTGAGAAAGGCTGTGGAATAATATCTCAAAGTCTCTCTTCCCTTTCCACTCGATCATAGCTTTGGAGTGGAGAATGCCACTCTCTGAATCACCCCCAGGTCCCCTGTAGCGACCTAGGTTTTCTCAGGATGTCTTTCATTAGAATACCCCATGAATGAAGTGTACACTTTCTGAGCTGATCTCAACCAGCGAGAATCAATACAAGCTTAGAACTAGAAACGCGATATGATTTAAGGTTTGTTTAATGGATTTCTTTCGGAGTCATATGCTGATAACTACTTCAAGTAATTCCTAGATTTGGGCAAATATCCCCGATCACCTCCCTCCACAAATTCATGACAATGAAAGCGTAAAAAAGGTAGAGATTATCCAGCGGAAGCAGATTTGTGTTCCTGTTTATTTACATGTTGGTAAACTTAGGTGTCAGCTTTTCCATAAGTCCCCTCTGGAGGTCGGTAGTACTTGGGGAAAGCCATCAGCTGTAGCATGTTGAAAGCATACTTCCTGCATTTGATATTCTTCAGTACATTTTCTATGCGGCAGCCTTCTCTGGTGAAAGGGGAAAAAGGACAACTTCATGAAACACAGAATAAATAAATATGCTTTATTTGTCCAATGCAGAGTTGCAGCAACAGTCCAAGTAAAAATAACAAAGATTCAACTCTACATTTTTTTTTTTTTTCACAAATGATGATACATCTTACAAAATTAAATCCTAGGCCAGGCCCAATACCATTATTGCCCTCAGAAAAAAGATGAGTAGAGTCCCTTTGCTCTTAACATCTATTTAAGGTTTAATAAACTCTTTAAATATAATTTGCTCCACAATACAGCTTCATTTTCATCTCATAAATATATCTGCCTTTTTATAACTTTTCCACAAATGAATTTCTCAGTCTCTTTAAAACACATGAACATCTATACATAGCCCTAAGGATGTAGGTTCTAGGAATAAGGCATTTAATTTATTAAGTCTGGCCATATAGATTTTTAAAGGAAAGTTTCATCTCTATTTGACTGCATTATTTTAGCTGTGCAACGAAGAGGAAAATGGCTTTCCAGACAGCCTGATCCAAGTCTCAGCTTTACCAAGAGGAGCGCTTGTGTACAGACAGTACAAAAGTCACAGGTGCTGAAAATGGGGCATCGAGACACAAACAAGACTTTGTTAAAAAGAATAGAAAAGTACTCTGAGAGCCAAATCAACCCAAACCATGGTTACAAACGGGTTCATTTAATTACAAAACATAAATAGCCATTCTCTCCAGAAAGTTACTTGACAGAAAAGGGTTAATTGCAGGAAAGAAATCACAGAACTAACAGGTTAAGATATCAAACAGATGATTCTATCAGCTGATGGCGACAATGAGATCGGCACAGTGGAAATCAAGTCTGGAACCTCCCACATCTCTGGGACTTGTCTCAGGGTTTCAGGGTTTGTGCAAATTCAGTCTTAATTTCTTTAAATAAATTTAATGGGAAGAGGAAGTAGGAGATGCAGAACGTCAAGCTTTCAGGATTCTGTTCTTTGTCTTATGCCAAAGACAGGAATTTAAAATTTCTTCTTGAGCTAGTTAACAGAGGGAAACACTTCTCCATGAACAAAAGAGCAAAATAATTCACTTAATGCATAGTACTTCTTCTTTTTTTTTTAGATTTTAGGAAAAACACATAAAACACTTACAATTCAAACATTTGTTTGTTTTTTTTTTTTTAAATTCTGTGACTCTGAAAATGTAGAAATTACAGCATTGTCCCCATAATTTAAAGTCCATTGTCGGTTGTAGAAAAGAAAAGAGTACAACATAAAACTTATTGGTATTTGGCTAAAAGTAATGCAAGACTTAAAATAAGCCACACAACTAGCAGGTGTGAGCTGACAAGCAGCAAGGCGACGGGATAGAAGTGTCGAGAAGTTGGCTTGTTATCAGTTAGACAGCCTGTTTCAGGATCATCAGATTCATTCAGTGCTCCCTGGGTTTGTCTGCTGTTAAACGGGGGGTGGGGGGTGGGGAGTTAGGGGAGAAAAGAAAATAGTACAGCGTTCACACAGTAAAGAAACTCAACCTTAAATATCCTGAAATACAACACATTATCTTATATAATACAGCAGTTTCAGATGAAGCTTTTATGCTAAATAGCCCCAAATGCATCCTGCGTATTTTTTCGAACTGGGCTTTTGTGCAAAAAGGAAGAGAGAAATGCTATGATGATATTCACATGGGTTGAATATGTATATGCACAAGGAAGAATCAGAGAAGCATAACGGGGCCAACAGACAAGGCTACATGAATAAAACTAAAATATGGATCAGCCCATAAAAATAATCTGATAAGTACATCTTTGGAAAGTGAAATGAGAAACAGTATGTAGTGAAGGAAATGGACGTGTCTGGCACATTTAAACAAACTGTCTATTGTTACTGTACCTATATAACGTATTTAAAGTTATAAAAATGATTTATGGAAATGGCTTGGTATTGAAAATGAATGAAACATCTGACATGTCATCCTTGCCAGCCATAAGACTAGTTTAACAAAACCCGACTCAGCACCCTTTCATTGGTTCAGCTCATAAATTATGTTGTCCTGCTCATCTTCCTAAAATGAAGGTAAATCTATCTCCTATGGACTCCAGATCTGAAAAGAGATCCATATTTACAGAGTACATGTTGAAAAATGATTCTAAATTTCCAGGTTGTGTATTTTCCGTAAAAGTGAAAAATAAGCATTTGTAATTGGGCTTAAAAGCACTTCCAATTACGGCACATCTGAAATATGCCATACTGATGTAAGTTGAAAATACAAATTCTTTTCTGTGGTATAGTTCATCAGTATTCAGAGTATTCAGAATTTCAGTCACTCTCAGCTGTCAAGGAGGTTTTGATCTCTGTCAGCTCCTCTGGGTTTTGAGGCAGAAAACCAGCTGTTGCTTGGTCTATGAACAGGGCTGTATATGCAGAGGTACCTTCTACACAAGCCCCTTAGCATCCGTGACCCCCTTTCAACCAGTTGCAGCTTCTGAAAACCTCCTACGCAGAGACTTTTGACCTGGTGTCGACCACATCCAGTGGTCACATGTGGACCAACAGCAGTCGTAATTATTTCAAACAGCGATCTTAGTTTAAAACACCAAATCAATCCCACTGGGCTGGGCTCTGGTGCTTCCTTGTTGTTCGGTTAAGACCTAAGGACTATGGAGCCAGTGTCAAAGTGAAATAGAATATTATCTGGAAAATGAGTGGTTTATTGAGTGAAAGGGAGGGCTGCATAATTCCTATTGTCAGTTGTACTTGGTTACTTGTTTAACTTTCTACTGTTTACTAGGTAGGAAACATGCAGTAGATTTTAAAGTATGGATACCTTTGAATGTGACTAAGAAAAGCTTCCTCATCCAATATTATTTCTCTAATATCATCTTCACTAACACTCCCTCCTGTCCATTATTAAGATGAAGGTTATCTGTAGCAAATCTTAAGTTTGTTAAAACCTCAGTTCCTTTCCTGGTTAAGAGAGAAGTACAGAGTCTCCTATATCATTTATCTATCTATCTATCTATCTATTTATCATCTATCATAATATAACTATTACATTCTGATTACAAATTTAGGTTAAATATTAACCACAATCTATCAATAATAGTATAGAAATACTCTTTCTTTCCCAGTGCGACCACCTGTAGATAGGCTCTGGCTGAGGAACAGACAACTGGCCGACCAGTAAGTTGAAAGGATCTTGTAACCGTCCTTACTCCAAATACAGGGGACTCATTCATACCAGATGGCTTTTTTTCCCTACAACTGCCAGAGCACATTTAATATTTTCCAGGTCTGCTTGTTGAATATGCCTTCCAAGTGCAAGTGCTACATTAAAAGATTTTTTTTTGAGGGGCAGTCTTATAATTGAATTAATTTGTTGCTTACTAACTGCAATCTCTGGAGATTAGAATAATATATTAAAAATGCCTCTGACATAGTCATTCTATTATTCAGCTGAAATTTGAAAGCAACGTAGCCTACAAGCCTGCCACAGCACATAGAGCTTGAGGCCCTGACTATGTCACCGAGTGGACACAGGCGCTCTTGGGGCTGCTTCCTTGTTTCCTGCTAAGAACAGCACAAATGGTTATTTCTTCAGGGCCACAGATGAATTTTTCAGCACTCTGCTAGTGTAAATGCAAAGGATGTACTAAGTAATAATATTAGTAATTTCCTCCCTGGGAGATTATGACAAATAATTAATTAGTGGCTGTCTTGCACGGTACCCCGATAATCCAAGGTCATTAGTTTTAGCCATCACTGACTGGTAGATCACCATGGAAGCAAATCACAATGCTGTCTCCACTGAAAATGTGACATGATCTGACATTTAAGGGCAGTTACTGAATCTGCAGGATAGAAGATGATTTTTTTTTCCTTCAAAGACCTGCCAAAGCAATCACTTAAAATAGAAACAAGTAAAAGGAAACGTCTCACTCTTAAACACATCACTGCCTACACAAGGAGACATTTCCTTAAATAAAACCCAACGTGCATGACTTGATGATATTTGCTTATTTCCCCCTCTTTTCTGTCAGCAACTACTGCTGTATCCTAGATCACAAGTCCTCCATTATAGGTATCCTCTCAAATCATTCAGACCTCTAAAGATAAAAGTTAGAATCCTCCTATCTCCCTCTGCTGGGTAATTATTCATGAATAGTATTGTTATTTGATAGTTTATTCCTTTAACCACTACAGCTCTTCAAGCTCCCCCAAAGGAAAATTACCGGTTAAAACTGAATTGAAAAATCTTTCCTCCTGATGAGAAAGCTGATTTCCTTCCATGCTAAAATGAGACTGTTTCACGTTTCATTACATCCAAGTTCGGAGCTATAGGCATACCATCTTGAAATGCTGAGCCAAGATTTTAGAGCCAGTATCTTACAGAACTTTATTTGAGTCTATATTCATCTGATAAATCGATCTTAATAGAGCATCATGTTTCAGGCTCTAGAATGTTGGATTGTATCAGATTTTAAACTGGCAGATCTGTGTAAAAATGAATATAATGTAGGTCTTTATCAATAAGAGCTTTGAGAGTGGTACCTACATCATAAAATCAGAAATTCTTCAGATGTAGAGTGACTTTCAAAAGTCTTCAAGTTGAATTACACATTTCATAGATGAGAAAACAAATTTAAAGGCCTTGCCTGGGCTTCTACAACAGCAAGTTGCAAAAAAGGATCCTGAATATGTAGTTTGCTTGGTTCACAGTTTGCTTAAGTGATAAAAAATAAGGGACGAATTTTTTGTTTTCAGTTTAGATCAAGGTCCAGTGTGAAATTTAATGACTCAAAATACTCTTAGATGTCAAATTATCTACCAAAACTTTCCAAAAATTTAATTTATACTTAGAATATTGAAAGTATATTTCTAGGACTTTTGAAAAATACTGTGCAGCTGTTTAAACAGAGGGGACATTTTAATAAAAGAATATCAAGGTTGGGATAAGTTCCACTGGCTTAGAATCAAGATTATCCTTGGTCGCCACTGAATCACCAGCAACATTTAAAATGATTTCTTCATTTTAACTGAATTTCAGAATCTAATTCAAAATACATTAGGTCAACCACAGGAAAAGCCCCTAAATTAAGAAATTACTTAGAAGACATAAGACTATGTCACTGCTTGGAATGTCCAGGACATAGAGTGCTTCCAATAATCATAGACAAGTTTGCTACAAAAGAAAGAGCAGTATTATGCAAAATAGCACTCAGAAGAAGAAGTCCTCCCCCTAGGGCACTGCATGCACTTCTGGATATGACAGTCTAAGGGGAGGGCTACTGTGAACTAGAGGGTACCAGAGCATGGTCACCAGGAAAATGATAGTGGGCTTGGGAACCTGGCAAATCAGAAAAGACCGAAGGCTACGGGAATGAGAAGAATTCCAGTGGCTTAGAGAACAGGAACATTTATCGTTAAGTGGTTGTTGATTTCAGATAGTCAAAGATTCATAGTTTAAAGTCTGGGCAACTTGCAAATCCATGGAAGTGTTTGAAGGAAGGAAAGAGATCTCTCATGTATCATATCCAGTCATGTGATAGCTGCTTTACAGATATTATCTCTTCATTCCTTACAAACAGTCCAACTGGTTAGAATTATTATCTCCACAGGAGAAAAAGGATTATAAAACCCGTGCAAGTAGCAGACAGGGAATTTTTATCTTTGTCTGTCAAATGGAAAAGCCATATTCCTTCTACTTTATGATTGTGATCCTTTGAGCACAGATTTCTTGCTACCTCTCAGAAACTGGCAGGTGTGATTTCTTGCTAGTTGCTAGATTAGATTAAGCAACTTCTAAAATTACTTTCATCTCTACCTTCCTGTGATTCTTTGATTCTGTTAAAACATAACTGCGCACTCTAGAGATGCATATTTTTTCTACTAATAGAATAGGTGACAGTTCAATAAGAAATAGGGTATGGGGCAAAAATGAAAGAAGGCAAAGCATGTTGACACTGTATTTAATCTCTAAAGTGGTTCTTGCTCATTCTTAGCTATTTTCAGAATTTAAAAAAAAAAAAGTGACATATTTCATTGTTTAATTCTCCCCAGTATCATTTTTACATCCTTCTTCCAATTTTAGTCTTTTAGTTTTACAGAGTGCCTGGAAAATAGGAATATCTTCTTGTCAGAAGAAGCAAGGCTCCAAGTAGTGACACTTTCAGATAATATTTCACATTGCTTTGAAAAGAAAGTGCAGCTGCCCAGAAAAACAACTTAAGAAAAGATTGATGAAGGTGTTTTATAAAACACTTTAAAAAGGAAAAAAGAGAGAGAGAGAGAATGAATGAATCTGAAGTATAATTGCTTCCATCAGACCATTTTCAGAGAATTGATTCCAGTTTTGATCTTTGAATTTTAACAAGGAGAATACTTGGATGAGGTCCAGAAAGAAATATCATAAATGATGAAAGGGCTAAAGAAAAACGCGTATGAGGAAGTGTTTAAGGTTAACTTTGTTTCGATAAAAGAAGGCTAAATGAGATGTGACTGCTATATTTAAGTGTATGTAAGACAGTGGTAAAATAATTTTTGAGGTATTAAATTGTGTTTTGCTCTCTTATAGTTTAGGCCATAGCATAAAGCATGTGTCTCAGGGATTTTAGCAATGCTGAAAGCAAGTGCTGTCTGAACTACATAGATTTATTGTTCTTTAGTCTTACGACAGAGAATATGAGGTGTCCATTGAGGGGGCAAAAGGATCTTTGAGGGTTGAAAGAGAAAAGAGAGGGAAAGGGAGAAGGAAAGGGAGGGAGGGAGGGACAGAGAGGGAGAGAGGGAGGGAGGGAGGGAGGGAGGGAGGGAGGGAGAGAGAGAGAGAGAGAGAGAGAGAGAGAGAGAGAGAGAGAGAGAGAGAGAGAGAGAGAGAGAAACAGTGGGGAGAAGACAAAGGGACAAAAGTTGGTGCCTGGAGGGTGAATCCCTGTGCATTGTTCTGTGTCTGTGCCTGGGGGGGGGGATGGGCACGGTATGGAGGGCCACAAGATGCATCTAGGGAGGCTCTCCCTAAGTCACTGGTCCACCTTGCCAAAGGTTCCCTTGTCTTGAGCTTAGCTTGGCTGTAAGGAAATGAAGGGGCTTAAAGATACCATAATGAATAGGAAATGGTCACATCAGCAGCTGATGACAGATACCGACAAGCCTTCCAGGAGTTTCAGTGCAAGATAAGACCCGTGGCAAGAGGAAAGCTCAAAATAATAGAGACTGACTTTCCACCAGCCTGGCTGGACAGGAGCTGAAATGTGGAATGAAGTTTGTTTAAGGAAACTATTTTAAAAGTAAACAAAACCAAACCATATACCTTAGTTCGTAAACAGGTAAATAGGGTGCTTCTACAAAGCAATAAGTACTTAGATGTGGATATATACCTATAACTCATTTTCTATTTCCCATGCAGTGTTATTTGCCTTTCTTTGTACAAGAGCTCCTACAGGATGACTTAGTTTTAATGGCTTCAAAATAACAGTCAGAGAGAAGAAACCAGACTAGTCGCTAAAACATTCTGTAAATGTGTTTGTGGTTAAAGTACTTAAAAATATAAACAACCCTTGTCTCACTGCTCTAGTTTGGCACTCTCCCGGATTGGGGAGAACTTTTATACCCCAGTGAAGAGGAAAGTAACAAGCAAAAATATAAGACTTCTGATTCCATTCTTGATAAGTACCAGGCAGAGGATAATGAGGTAAATCCATCGAAAGCCAGATTTCCTGGTGGGGCTGTCCCTAGCTCCCAAATAAAAATAAAAGTCCATATATGCTTGTGTTATTATGAAAGTAGCTTGGGAAAGTAGCGGGTATCAGTAACAACAGATACCCATTTGGAACGTGTAACTGGAAAGAACATCAGCCCAGCTTCCCAACATCTATTTGATTTTCAGTCTTCCCTTTTAAAGGGAGAATGTTAAGATCTACCCAATAGGATTATTGAGAGATAATATAAAGGCACCTGCACCTACCACATTCCCAACAATAGATATAAGTAAATAGGTAAATTAAGAAGTTCCCTCTCTAGCCCTCCTTTTGTTAAATCTCAGTTTCCGTGCAGACAAGAAGTACCTTGACGAGATGTGCAGCTGCCCAGTCCCAGATCTTTCTCCTCTAGTTCTCTCTAATGCTGAAGTGCCCCCAGGATTTAGGACAGCACACTTTACCTGCCTGCACTATATATACTGCCCTTAGGCAGTATATAAGTCAACCAGCCCCACGACTTAACTATCATTGTATGATGATGAATCTTAAATTTCTCTCTCTACTGTACACCTCTTCTCTGAATTACAGACACATATATTGCATCTTCACTTGGATACCTAACAGACATTTTTAGGTAATGAAGCATGGCCGAATATGCCACCCCCAAATATGCCACGTTGGCCTGAGGATTATTTTGAGCTAAAGGCACTTGAAAAAACAGCAGGTGCAGGGAGAGTACTCTGACCTCCCCTTTTCTTCCTGAAAGCAAGAGATAAAATTCCCGCGTGAAAGATGCCCTCTCTCTACCAGCAGGAAAGAAACATTCTTATCACCAGATACGGGGAGTCAATGCTGAGAGAACTCTATACAACAGACCTAGATGAAAGAATTCTTACCTTCCTTTAGCACCACACTCCGTGTCCCCCAATATTTCAGTTATTTCTCCACAATTGCTTTTCTTTGTTCAACCTAGTATAAAAGTATTTCGGTTTTGACACTTCTTCGGGTCTTCGTTTTCTGGTGAGGATTGCCATGTATATGTAAAATGTGTATGCTTTTCTCTCATTAATCTGTCTTAGGGCAGTTTAATTCTCAGGCCCAGCCAGAGACCCTTAAGAGGGCAGAGGGAAGGTTTTACCTTCAGTCCAGTTTCAAGGTCACATCTTAACTTGAGTCCGCCTCCTCTGCCACCATTCCACATCGGCTCCTCCTTTCCTTCGCAACACAGAAAATGACACTCACCCACTCTCAGACATTCATGTTAAGCACCTCAGTTCTCCCTGATTCTTCTGCCCTCTTTACACCCCACAGCTATCCATCCATCCATCCATCCATCCATCCATCCATCCATCCATCCACCCACCAATCGGACCACTTGGCAGCATCTCTACCGCTGCGACCTGCCTGTGACCCTCCGTCATCTTGCTTGTACTAACAGAAACCGTTTTCCTGCCTTCACCACTCTTGCTCCTCTATTAAGTTTCAGTAAATCCTGATGTACCCATTTAGACAAATGGCAAAGCAACCAATGCACTCTTCTGGTCGTATCCTGAAACCATTTCCCAAAGAGCTTTCACAGCATGAAAATCCAGCTGCACCTCAGTCTCCCATAGGGAGCCAGGCTTGTCAAAATAGCAGCGGTGCTTATCCATCTGCAAGGAGATGGAGATATTTTCAACTGCTCAGCACTGAGACGAAGCTCCTGAATCCTAAAGAAGAAGTTCAGCTATATCTTCTTTCGCCACAATCTCTTGGGTTTCTCAATCCCCTCCCATCCCTGCCATTTCTATGGGATTCCAGTCAGCGAGGTAAATCCTGCCAACCTTTTTCAGTGGCGAACTCCTGTTCTGGGTTTTCCTTGTTGCATCTGAAATGGATGGAGTTGAGTACGGACCAGTATCCACATCACCACAGCAGTATCAGTATTATTACACATTCACTTCCACCCCATCTTGGAATTGGACATGCCAAAAGAATCAGTTTAGAGTTTTTGCCCCTGGAATTGTCATTATCTTCTCTAGCAGGATAGGGTCTCTCTCTTTCTCCCCCTTTCAACCTTTTCCCATTTCTATCCCCAGCTCTCCCTTTATTACCACCATCCCAAGCAAATAGCACATTGCTACAATTTATTTTATCAACTTCTGGAAGTCAAGGCTTATGAAAATCGTTGTGAAAGAGAATAAGAGACATGCAAGAATCTTAGAGTGTAGTTTTTGGATACAACAAGTGCATGGCTTAAAAACAACAGTTACACAACTGTTAAACAATGACAGACTATAACATATAAAATCCACCAAGAAGGAAGAACCCCAAGGTGTAACTCAAAGTACTTTTTACATATATTATCACTAATATCTGTTGCAGGGATTCAACGATCAGGGAAGGCTTCTTAGAGAAATAAACTTTTGTGATGGATGATGAAGGCCAAATAGAATTTCAATAGTTAGAAATTGGATGGGGTTGAGGGGATGTAAAGAACATGGAAAGGCATGGAAACAGGAAAATGTCAGATGCACTTGGGAATGACCCACAGTCTGCTTTGGTTGTAATGGGGCAGCAGGAAATAGCAAAAGCAGGAATATTAAAATTAGGATACTTTCTATTTTTGTAGCTTATCTATTTTAGACATTTTCTAAAATAAACACATATTTTGTGATAAGAAATTCAACTACACTGTTTTAAAATGATATGGGGCTATGTGGCAAATGTTTGTGTCATCGGTAAAAACTCAGAATTCTCTAAATGGTGGGTGGACAAACACTGAGGATTCGTGAGCAATGGAGTGGTGTGATTAGCTTCGTCCAGAGCCTAGTGGTGTGATTAGCTACGTCCAGCGCCTAGTGGTGTGATTAGCTACGTCCAGCGCCTAGTGGTGTGATTAGCTACGTCCAGCGCCTAGCCGCAGTAGGCAGGATGGCTTGAGCCATCCTTTTATTCCAGAGGTGGAATAAACCAGAGACATGGAGACCATTAGGAGGCTATTAAAATAGTCAAGGCAAGGAATGATCAGAGCTTGAACTTGGAGTGCAGGAGAAGGGTGAGGAAGTTACAGGTTCTAAAACAGAAATAATTTGAAAAGTAGACTATCTATTAAGAGTTTGGGTAGGCGAAGATCAGGGAGAGAAAGTAAAAAATATATATATGTTCAGGTTTTAGGGGGAAATACATTCTGGTCAAATATGCTCTTTTTAAAAAATTTATTTTTATTTTTTTATTGAATGAAAGATTCTTTAAGTTCTATAGTGCTTTACAGTTTTCAAAAGCTTCCCACACATGATTTCATATAATCCTGTAATAACCTTTTTTTCCCTCTACCCCTATATTGCCCCTCCCTCCTTCCCTCTCCCAACTGGTAACCGCTAGTGTGTTCTCCATATCTGTGAATCTGCTGTGACTCTGCTTCTTTTTTGTTTTAATCACTAGTTGGTTGTATTTTTTAGAATCCACATATAAGTGATATCACACACTATTTGTCTTCCTCTGTCTGACTTATTTCATGAAGCAAAATGCCCTCCAAGTCCATCCATGTTGTTGCAAATGGCAGAATTTCATACTGCTTTATGGTTGAGTAATATTCCATTGTGTGTATATGTATATATACATAGTACATATACACACACCACATCTTCTTTATCTATTCGTCTGTTGATGGACACTTAGGTTGCTTCCATGCCTTGGAAATTGTAAATAATGCTGCTTAAATATACTGTGTTTGATACTAGACATTTATAATAAAAGGTAGGTCTAGGCAGGATCTATACCATACATTTGGAATTTTCCGGCAAAAAGTGGGCTAATTAGATGAACTCACCCATGTAGAGAGTATATGATGAGCAGAGATGAGGGCTGAGGGTAAAACTCTGGGGAATGCCTGCATTTGTAAGGCCTTTAAGGAAGGAGCAAGACAACAGACAGCAACGTAAGAAAACAGGCACAGATTCAAAGAAAGAGGATGTAACCAATGTGTCCGCTGGAGCACAGAGGTTGCAAAGTAACTAAAGGTCACTGGACTCCATAATTATGTGACTTGTAGCCTTTGACTTTCAGTAGAATTTTAGAAACAGAAATTAGTTTATAATCAACTGATAAAGGAACAGCAAAGAATGGGAGGCAGCATATTATTCTATTTTAACTACTGTGCCCAGAGCCTTGATGGTGAAAGGAAGGAAGAAGAAAGACAGCACAGAGCCTCGAAGAGTCAAAAGGACTGATGAAACTGTTTTGGGATATGTGAAGTGAATATGCTTGGAGGGACAGAGGAAAGAGAATATGGGGGAGATTCAAGAAAATGGGATAGTTGGTCATCTCTTTGCTTTTCAGGAAAAAAATAGATATTTATGGGTTGAGGACTAGCTACAAAATAGAGAGCTTTCAATGTTTATCAAAAAGTCCCTACTAAGTAGGAATCTGCAAATCAAAGCATTTCCGGACTCATCTGAATATGGAATGGAAGGTAAACATAACCTAATTAGAAGCTTCATCTCTTTCCCCTTTGTGACACAATCAGACCTTTTCACAATATATTATCAGTGCTTTAGTAAACAAATAAAGCCAAGATTGACTTTCTGATCACCTAACCATTCATGCCACAATACCGAATGCCACAACTAGAACATCTACGCTTCTGGCAGTGTGGTTGGAGTAACATCTTTGCATACAGTTTTGAAGCCCAATGTCATGTAAGTCCCAAGAGTTTACACTTTACATTCACATACAAATTTCAGTGTATATTTCTCCTGAACTGATGCCTTTCCATATGGCTCTTTGGAATGAAGCCTTTCCATGATCATATAAACATAAAAATTAGAAGCATTTTATCAACACATATGACTATCAAATTGACTATACTAACTAGTATGCATTGTTCTGCTTCCTTTTTAATTTCTAATACTGCTAATGACCTGTAATTATCCATCACTTGATTTTGTATCCAACATGTTATTTTCTGATTATGGCCACTGGGAAGGCCTTACAACTGGCTTACCAGAACTTCAGTACCTCGCTGGAGCTAATACATGATATTAAAAGACATCCAGCTATCTTCTACTGATACAGATGGATGCTTCCTCTTGTTTTTCTGTTCAGTCTGGGTATTTCTTTTCCTTTTTAAAATTGGTTTGGTACTAATCTAAGTTATAAGCAATTGGCCATGGATCTTGATTAATTTCCCTTTGTGACCTATACCTCTCAAGCCCCTCTAAGGATATAGAATACAATGCCATGAGAATAATATTTCCTAAGATATTTGTGATGAAATGAGTTGGGAAAATGCTGAGTTAAAAACTCAAACAGGACTCTTTATTTACATATTTATCCAGGGAATATTTTTTGAGTACCAGCTTTGTGCCTTGAATAGTTTGAACTGACTACAATCTAAGAATAAAAAGAAAGAGGAAGGGGCAGTGATATAGAAAAAGTTTATGGATCCTGAAATGACCGAGGCCCCAAAATTCCTGGCTAAAGAAATTGAACATTACTCTTTACATAGTGGGTGTCACATGACTGAAGTTGAACTTCAGGAAAAACTCTTGGGGAGGAATGTGTAAAATAGATTAGAAGGTGAGGGACTAGAGAAAAGAGCAATTAAGAGCCTACTGCAGTGGTCCAGGTAAAAAGTAATAAAGGTCTGGAGTAAAGCAAAATAAATACAAATGAATGAGAGACTATATATATGATAGATGGGGAGGTGGGGTGAATCAACATCTTGAACCTGCCCTATAAGAATGATAGACAGAGGTAGCAATTATAAATCATAAGACCTAGGAGAGAGTATTTTATCTCAGATACAGTTTTTTTCCTTCTCTGTCTGCTTTTGTAACTACACTGATGCAGACAATCAAATTGAGTCTAACAGAGCCATTATTTCTGTCACTTGCAACCATTTTCTGCAATAATTCTTGAAATGGCTGTGCTGTTTGCCAAACAGATGGCTATCGAGGAGAGTACAAAATATCACTCTGAGCCAACCATAGTAATGGCTTCGAGTCAAATTTCTGATTAAAATTAAAAATGTGTCAGTAGTTTCATTCCAGTAGAACCAAAAGAATTCTAAGGGCACCAAAATTTCCTTTTCCATCCATTTGGTTTGTGCTTTCTTCCACATCCGTCAGAAATCGTATTCTGTATCAACTCCCTTCTGTTCAATTAAGACACAGAGACACAGAGCTTAGAAAAAAGGGTCTTTTCTCCTACTTTCCTCTTGTTTAGGCTCCCTCTGAATTGCTTAAAGCTTTTCTTCAACTCAGATTGTTGGAGCTAGAAGGGAACCTTAGAGATCACCTTGTCCAACCCGTTCATTTTTCAGATGAGGAAACAGAGGCCTCCAGAGGAGGACCAGGAACTCATAAGTAGTCCACAGGGTGCAGAGCTGGGCTTGTGTGCAGAACAATTAGATTAATGAGATTCTTCAGTTCTCACACAGTGAAACAGAATGTCCTCTCACACCCCATCCCTAACAGAGAGGAAGGAGCCCTTTTCTCATTCCTCAAGCTTTATACACTGTGAGGACAAGGTGTCTGGCACCTTGTTTTGGGGAAATGCCCCCGGGGCTTGGGAGGGAACAGAGCTGGAGACGGTCCATATATGACTCACTGTGATCTCACTGTTCCTCAGAAATCCCTATGGTACTTCGGTTCCTTTTTCTGGATAATTATGGCATAAAATTAGCCTTTCTGAACCTGTCACTGTGGCAGCTGCTGTTCCAACTTATAAACCACTGAGAATTCCAGGAAGGAAGAAAACTAATGGATGGGTTCCTGTAACAGTCATTCATAAAGCATCAACTAAGCTCACAGAAAGTTAATAATAAAGGTTACCACTTATTGAGTGCTGACTATTTCACGAATGCCAATCACTTAACCCTAATGATCCCCTTTAACCTTTACACCACTTCTGTGATGTAGGTACAGGGATTCATTTTGCAAATGGGACAACTTAGAGACATTAGGTGGAATATCCAAACTTACACTGGTAATAGAGGTAGAGCCAGAATTTGAATCTGGTTCCTTCTGACTCCTAAGTCTGTGCTCTTAATAACTGTGATACACTTTCCTTTTCTACATTCTGCGTTGTGCCAGAAACTATGTAGATTATAGTACTTGTGTACATGGCCTTACAGTCTACCCAGGGCAGCCCAACATACCCAGAATTATTAGAGAAAAACGTGTAGTATTGCCATACAAGAAATAAAGGTTTTTTAAAAAATTTTACCAGTGTATTATAAAGGATAATAAAATGATAACATAATATAGGATATTTCACATGCTACAATATGAATGAAATATATGATAATGAAGATGATAATCCGATGAAGAGGTAATAGGGTGAGGTCCAGAGGGTCCCCAGCACAGGAGTTTTTGTTCCTCATGGAACTGGGGTGTGTCACCTTCCCAGCATTTGGATGTGTTCACCAGTCTGGAAGTTGATCAAATCTCTTTGTTCAAGAGTTTTTATAGAGCTTAATTTCCAGCCGCTCCCCCTCCCAATCCTCTATTCTGTTGGTCTTTCTGATGACCAACCCCATCTTGATGCTATTTAGGGGCTCCAGTCTCAGAAATCTCATTAGCATAAACGCCTATGTGCTCAAAAGGGATCTCTTTTTCTCTTTTTAAACTTTTAATTTTATATTATATAGAATTTGAAAAAGAATAGATACATGTATATGTATAACTGAATCACTTTGTTGTACACCTGAAACTAATACAACGTTGTTAGTCGACTATACTCCAATATAAAATGAAATAAAGGTTTTGAATCTAAAGAGTTCTCAGTGTGGGCTTAGGCTTAGGGTGACCACACATTCCAGTGAGCCTGGGATAGCCCTAGTGTATGCCGCCTGAGTGAGATGGAGGGAAGGAGAGAGGACTTCTAGGTATTAACACAGAAAAAAAGAGAAAAAAAGATAGAGGCAAGGATTTGTGGTGTTTGTTATGTTTGTTACATGTTTGCTGAATGAGAGTGTAGGGGCATGTATTTATGTAAACACACGGTGAAAAGATGAGGGAGAGAAACATGGCATGGTCCAACGAAGAGAGGAGGAGGAGATGAAATGACACTACAAGATTATATGTTTCTACACGCTATACTTGGGTTTTAGAAAAATTAGTTTGAAAATACTATGCAGGGTAGATTGAAGTAGAGAGATTGGAAGAAGAAAAACCAAGAGAGCATATTGAAGTAATCACGGTGTGAGGCAAATACGAAAAGACCAGGGTGGCAGAGAGAACCTGTCAAAGCCAAAGACATGTTGAAGGGAAGAAATGGCAGAATTTCAGTCAACAAATAATTAATTAAGCCTTACATCACTGTTCATGATTATATTGGTCCCAACTTCTACATGCCATCCTCATGGGCAGTGAGAGAACCATGCATGATCGCCTATAGCACACTCATGATGCTATACACAGGTACTATAATCTACATAGTCTAAGGGGCAGCAAGTTGAAATAATGGCACACGCTACCCAAAGTTTTTATACTCATTAAAAAAAATAAGTGATGGGAGAATTGTATCACATAGCACAGAAAGTAGAGGCAAACTGAACTGCTTTCACATGCAATTTAACTTCAGCAAACCAGTATCATGTCATACAAAAGGAATTAGGCTAACTCAAATTTTGTTGGTTTTGTTCTGTGTAATTTGTATATTTGTTTTGGCTGTATAGTTGTGTAAGTGCTAAAGGCACAAGGAGTTCATACCTGGTTTTATGTTTGGCTGTATGTTAGTAACATACTAAAAATAGTTTATGTCAGAAAGGAAAGTATATAATAATTCTCTCTTCTTAAAGAGGTCAACACATGACTCAAGTATGAGACCTAGATCTAATACAAATATGATTGTTTTTTACATCTCTGGCTTTGACGAGGAAGGAGTTATCAGTGATGTTCAACTAACTGTTTAAGTGGCCTGATGGATGGGAGTCAAATGACAATGGGCTAGGAAGAAAATATGGGATTAAAAAGCAACAGCAGCAGTTGAGACCATATCAAGAAGTGTATATTATGTATGACAGGTTCTGAAGGAAAACCATAAACTAAAGCAATACAAGCAGTAAAACCAATTATATAAGCTATGATTGGTACTCAAGACTTAGTACAGTGTTGCACTTAGCTAAAATATGAGTTTTGTGGTTATGTGGTGAATATTAAATATATTTCTTTCCAGAAAGGTGAATATATCAATAGGCAGGAATTAATTTTATGGTCAAATTAATAAATGACAATTTGAAAGATTCATTAAAAGGTAAAGTCTTAAGAAATATGGAAGACAATCCAGGTGAAGTATCGAATTACCTCAAATCACAAATCAGTTAACAAAATGTCCATGGATCATATCCATGTGCCATTGATTTAGGAGCTGATTTTATGACTTTTAGTCAGGTTGTTGAGCTCCAGAGCCACATGGCTAAAATACTGACTTTCATTCTTTTAATTCCTTCCTCTAAATAAAAGCAAATAATTCATTGAAAGGCAGTTGCCAAGACATTGGTTAGGGGATCATGGACACCTGACTTCGTATAAATAAAATCCCAAAGTTAATCTAGGTATGAACTAAGATTCTTATAGTGAAACAAGAAGCTAAAATTTATCAGGACGCTTATCCTTCGGTTTTAGAGAATTGTATCCTAATGGATTACATTTTAGTAAAACAGGAATTAGCTGTCGCTCTCATTACTTCCCAATGGAGAAAGATTAATAAAAAGCAAACAGCTGATTGAAAGCCAGAATACAGATTATTAGCCTATGGATTCCTATTTCTATAAATTATTAGGTTTTTAAAAAAAATTCCCGGTAGATAGCACTGTACATATTATATAGTGATTCTACATTTCTTTATAGCACTCTGCTCATATACTGTTAAGACAATCCTGGGTTTGAATCTGTCTTTGCCTCTTGCTACCTGTATCACTTGGACAAGCTACTTAATTTTGCTAAACTTTAGTTCTGTCATCTTTAAGACGAAGATGATAATATTGTCACATACAGGTTAATATGAAAGTTAAGTACGCACATATACATAAACAAACACGTACACGTATAGTATATTTAGCATACCAAACATATATTATGTGCTCAATAAATGGTAGATATAATTATTGGTGTCATTATATATATTGCAAATTATTTATTGGATAAATGGCAATGAAATAATCTACAAGATCTTTTACTAATGGCTAATGAAAAACATACAATGTAACAAAGAATCATCTCTATGAAAGTTGCAGTGCACAGTAATGATTTTAAGAAAAGAGTATTTAAGAATTATTTCAAATAATACTTTGTTCTAATGATTTATACATTCTAACAATGCATATTGTATTACTCTCTCTCAATATTTTTCTAAACTTTACAAATACAAATTTGATGGGCTGTTGGACAGTTTGATTCTTTTGAACTAAAAGATATTTTATTTGTAGAATATTGCTTGCTTGCTTTTATTATTACACGTTACGGTGTTTCTCTTATGTTTCTAGTGCATGTTTAATTTAACCATATATAACAAAAGAACTGAATGAATCTTATAATGAAAAAAATGAATCTTATAATTCATTGTAGTCTACCTGAAATAACCATTTAATTCTGATGATTTTTTTTTTAACATCTTTATTGGAGTATAATTGCTTTACAATGGTGTGTTCGTTTCTGCTGCATAACAAAGTGAATCAGCTATTCGCTTTCCTCTTTCTGACTTACTTCACTCTGTATGACTAGGTCCACCTCACTACAAATAATGTTTTGCTATAATACTTTCAATCAAAAATCATTAATATATATTTGGATTTTTGTTCAAATATTTATACCTTGAATAATTATAAGTATTCAATTTAGATAATGATAATTAGAGAGGTTGGATGCATACTAAGTTATTAAAATGCATAATGGTTTCTAAAGAGAAATGATGTTGCTCTTTTATCAGTAAACTAGTTCATTTATTCCCTAGGAATTACTTATTTAAAATTTGTTTCTCCAGAAATTGCTACCTGATTACTTAAGTATAACCCATGTTCTTCCATGTTAATAAATATAAACTAAAGTAATCACATATAGGTATAAATTAAACACAGAGGTTTCTTTTTCTTCTCTCTACTTCTCCTTTAAAAGGTACATATTTATAAAATAACATTAATTCTCTGAAAACTCCTACAGTCAAAGAATACATTGAATACTTTAATTAAATATCATTTTGAAAATAATGCCTTTATCTTATCTATTGGCCAAAATTTACAGTGCTTAAATTGCCTAGTTTCTTAAGACAGAATTTCCCATAGTGTGTCCATAGGACTTCAATATATAAATGTGTTGGGGGCTTTTGGGAGCCAGAAACATGCTAGTTCTTGGACGTGAACAGGTGTTTCTCAGGAGGTCACTTCGTAATTTTTTGTTAAAGTGTGTGCAAAGGACAGAGTGCTTCAAGGACCCAGGGGTTGGGAGGAAAAGGGCTGTGGTGAAGGAAAAGGCCAGGAAATGAGTGATCACATGACAGGTCACTGACATGTTCTTAAGCACATAGAAGGGGACTGATCAGATGTGTGTTTCAACGTCAATATGAATTCTATACAGAGGATGAGTTTCTGGAAGGCATTCTGGGGAGGGAATTTTGTGAGAAATGGTAATGCCTGATCCAAAGCAGATGCTCAGTAGATGCCAACATTCTGTGTTATTAACAGAAAGGAAATCTGGGTGTTTCTAGACACTGGTGATAGCAGTGCCAACCTTGGTATCTGATTAAGAAACATGAGAGATCCTGACTCATATTCTTTGTCCCAGTGGCAGGCCACCACATTCTCACCTCAAGAAAAGTTAAAATTGTACCTGTAGTCATGGACCAGCTTCTCAAAAAATACTTTAGATATGCTTGAATGTTTAACTCAGAATCTACCCACATCTTTCAATCTCTAAGAAATCATGGAGAAGATAACCTACATGTAGAAAATGGTGGGATGATAGTGAGTTGCTAATTAGCAATCTCTCTACCAGAGAGTAAAAATGATACAATAAGAACCCCAACTCAGGTCTTTCTTGTGTCGATTTTTGTTTAGCCGGTGACATAAACTCCAGCAACCATTCCCTCATCTAGTGGAGGCTTAACTTATTCCTACTTGAATTCTGGCTTATTAAATGCATAAGTAGGCACAATCATTCATCCATGTTCCCAAAATGTAATTCACTGCTTTAGTAATAGAATACTAAATGATGCCTATGACAGCCAAAGGAATGAATGTGTCTTCCTAAAAGCCTAAATGGTGTTAGGGAACGATTTGGACACTGGGGAGATCTCTTCTTCTTTTTAAGAAATATTCTATAATTCTAATCAACGTATTGCTAAATGCACTTAGTGATATACATCATCAACCTTTGGCTTCATGTGTTTTCTTCAGATAACTTTTGCTGACATTTTATGCATTAATTTAGAAACTCCTGATGGAAATGTAGCTCTACAGGTCATTTAAAAAAATACTCTGATCATGCTATCATGCTGTTCCGTCATCCTGATATAGAAAGTAAAATACAACAAAACCTGCTGGCTGCCCTGTGGTCAGTGTAATAATCTGGGGAGCCCAACAGTCCATTTTTCATCTATTTCTGCAAAAGTGAATGCCTTCAGTGTAGTATCTGGAAACACTGCTACTGTATCTGAGCACTTTTATATGCACGTATGAGATAATCACTGCTGCAGGTTCAAGTCCATTGCAGTCTCATTTCAAGTTCCAGCTGGGAATTAAACTAAAATTGAGACTGAAATGGGTTTTGTTATCCTTATTGTGCCGCTTAGAGGAAGATGGTTCATGATGATAGAGAGAGTGATTGCCTCTGGGTCTGAGAACACAGAGTTTGACATAGTTCACTATATACACACATACAATAAACTAAAAATCAGATTATTCCACTGATAGTCCAGAGAGTCCCTTTTTTTTTTTCTTTTATTGAGAACTAACTTAATTGTGGGTGTCTGCTTGCCTGTATTAAGGATCTGCAACATTTATTTTAATATTTTTCCAATCTATTACTAAAACTAGTGCTGTGATTATAGGAGGCTGGGTAGTCACAAAGGATTCCTAAATCATGCTTAAATATATCCACAGACAGATAATGACATTGTCGAGTATTAAGTATTTGGGAAATGGAGATAACAACGTACATAAGTGACAATCTTTATTACGCACTGTCTGTAAAATAGGAATAGACGACGGTCTTTATATCTGTGTTACTTTTTTCCAGAATGATCTGCTATACTGAATTTGCATGCATGCTTCCCAATCATCTAATTTTAACTATAATCACTAGCTGAAGATTGCTTACTAAGCATTTTGTGACATAAGAGTGACCAAGTATATACATGTGTGTATAAGATCCTATTCACTAGTTTGAACTTTTTAGATTCTTGACTTGGCCTCATTATTTCAATTAATATTGTTTGTGGACCCACTCTGTGCATCTGTAATCCCAAAGTCACAGGAATCATGGAGCTAACTATTACGTATCCATTTTCAATAGCACAGTGCATTAACGTTGGATTGATAGTTAAATAGACCACTATTAATAATGACAATCACAGATTGCTAAGAAGCACCTAAAAAAAGATTTAAACTCTGCATTCCTTCTTGTCATTTATAATGATACACACAACTTTGAGGTACAAATGAACTCTGGACTTTTCATATGGAAGAGCCTATGGTAAATACAACCATCAACCCCAAATTCATAAAGTAAAGCAGGTCTTTGTCAAATAGGGAAGTTATTTTCTATCTTCCATCTGATTCTCATATATACTTTAAAGCTGATGAGATAATGCCTATTAAATTCTTGAAAATAGCACAAGCAAATAGCAGAAAGGAGGCAATTAATCTACCCACCTGTGTCCCATTCACAAACGATTTAAAAATAAACATTACTCTATCACTGGGCTATTATTTCTCAGATCGTGCTTTTAAATTTTTTTTCCTTAGAACATCTTTGAGGAAGCTATTTCAGGTCCAATTTGCTCTCTATTCCAACAGCCTACAATAGTTCAAGAGACTAGTTACCTTCTAGTCCAATATTATGTTTAATGCACTGCAGAATTCATATACCACTCTCGCCTAACAATTATGATGAGATACTCAAGAGCAAGAAGGGTTTGAGATTTTTAAAAAGAGAATAGAAAAACTAAAATGAAATTCTATTTTGCAGAAGTAATATTTTTAATAAAATTGAAAAAACTTAGTCTAGTGTTACAGCAAATGGGGAGGGTTCTTGCACAAAAATTCAATTATGATTATCTATTGCAAACTGTCTGGCTCTAACACAAGCTTCTCCTCATTCTTGGAATAAAGGATGGAGGTGAATTTGAGTAGTAATGATGTTTACAAGAATTGAAAGGAGGTCATCTAAAACTGAATCTAATAGGAGAAATTAGGTTTTGGTTTGTATCACAGATTTCTAGCCCAGATATACTGTCTTGGCTGCCTCAGTCTGATGAAGCCACTTATAAAGGGGGAAGGTGCAGGTGGGTTAAAAATCATGGAGAAAACCTATGTATTTGCAGAGGGATAGGGGCTCCTAAACCTGGATACTTATAAAACTCATATTTCTAGTTTTTCTAAGGTCATTGCTTTCTCAGAAGTCATAGCTTGATAAAATAATCTACTTTTATATTTACTGTCAATACGTGCCAATCTTAGGTCTCCAGTAAAAGATGCTGAAAATTCGACAGTAATCAATAGCTTTTTTTCTTAAGAAACGTCAATGTCTCTTGTGGGTGAAATATGTTCTTTCTTAATTACCTGTCTCATAATAATACCAAGGTCACCTTCTCTCTGAAGCCCCGACATTATCCCACACTCCCCTCCCCTCACCTCTCTGGGAATTAACTGCTCCCTTAACTGCTTTTCCAAAAGCAGTTTATACACAATATCATAAAAACTTAATCCACCATTATTTATTTGCATGTGATTCTCTCCCAAAAGGCTTTGAAGATTTTCGAGGACAAGAAACACATCCTATTCATATATATATATATATAATCTTTAACATGAAGCATTATGCTCAGTAAATAATATGCACTCAAAAATTGCTTTCTTCTTTGATAGAAGAGCGCACTCAGAAGCCTCAATTCCTTATAGTTAATGGCTTCTGCCATAGTGGAATAATGACCTGGAATAAAATGAAATCCTTTGGTAGGAACAATGAATAGGGTTCTGGTCAACCAAGAACAGCCTATGTAAGCCCTGTGCTGCAGAAAGAAACAGAGCAAAGAAGTAGGTCATCATCAGGCTGTAAATTTGCCTTTTGTGGTGGTAAACAGACCTTGAGGGAGACGTGGCGTGGCTCCAGCCCACCAACGGCACAAAATTGAGCTAGCTCAGCAGTCTGACTGTCCACTTCACTTTCCCCGCTTCGTACTTTGGGTGGGCTCTTATGAGAAAAAGGAACAATGCAGGTCCCTTGTAACTGCACCTCCTCACTGATATCCTGTTCTCCTTGACATCATTGCCCTGCTTGTTCAGTGGGGAACTGAAGTGAACTTGAACCAAGTCCAAATTGTCTATTTCACTACCTTGCAAACTTGGTTAAGACTTTGTCGTCTGGTTAGGCAAACAATCAACCACAAATTGGTTCCAGAGTCATTACATGCTATGTACACATGATAAAGTTTTGGTTTTGCACCTTGCACGATTTTTCAATGTAGGTGTTTCACTGTGCCCAAAAAGACTGTCTCTATGAAATTTCTCGTTTAAATATTCATTTGTTTACTTATTTACATAGATGTTTGGTTAAAGAGCCCTTAAATTACCTATTAATTAGATATCATTGTTTAGAAATATGTTCTGTTATAAAACTCAGCCCCATTTCTTAAATCATAGAAAATATATAATGTGGCCACCGTACTTATTTGGGCCACCATGCTTATCTCATGGGTAAGGTTAACAAGAATAAAAATATACACATTTAAATTTCATCACAAAATATCAATTATCCCAGTAGAGCTTGGGAGAAAGCTTGTTAGGCAGCAGTATATATTACTAAGGACTACATGTTTCAATTTATTACACAGTGAGACAAAATTCTTTTATAAAGGTCATGAAGTTTATGGATCCAGGAACAAAGAGCTAAATATAGATTAAGAGAGACAGCCTAGGCTCTTAGAAGCACGGGCCTGGAGTCAGATGGCCTCATACAGCATGCTAGCCTCGAGGCATTGAACAAGTCACTTAGCCCCTCTGGGGCTGTTTCCTCATTTTAAGACTTAATCCTTAGGTTTAAAATAAGGTTTGGGGAAGTTAGTATTTGTCAAGTGCTTAGAAAAGTGCCTGGTACATAGTCAGCATTATATAAAGGAAGGAAGAAAGAAGGAAGGAAGGAAGGGAAGGAGGGAGGGAGGGAGAGAGGGAGGGAGGGATATGCAGACCTTTGTCCTATTTTACTCTGTGTTCGTATTACCTTCAGAACATGGTGTTTAATGCTGTTTGTAGTTATTTATGAAGGGCATAAAGACAAAGAGTGCATTGAGAGATGGTGGCAATCTATTCTAGGAAGGAGAAGGAGTGGCATGTAATTTTACCTCTTAAAGGGATTTAAACAATTAAGCAGAACATGGCAACCATCTTCAAATACTTGAGGGTTGACAAAATGTAGGAGATACTGACTTACTCTGTGTTGATCTAGGCAGATGAGTGGATTAGTGACTGGAAGTTCTAGGGTGACAGAGTTCAGCTTAACATGAAGGTACATTTTATAAAACGTATAGCTGTCCGACTGTGGAATGGGTTGATACACAAAGTGACAACCTCCCTCCTATTGGAAATGCACAAGTAAAAGTTAGCTGATAATCTGTCAGGGATGTTGTATAAAGAATTCCTGCCTTGGTTGGCAGGGTCACTAGGTAATCTCTAAATTCCTTTCCAAATGTTTCAGTCTTAAAATATCACTAATATAAAAAGTTACAAGTGCCCAGAAATGAGGTGGTTTGAAAACTGACTTTTAGGAGAATAACAATCAAGGCTTGAAAAATAATATTTTATTCTGTACCAAAAGCTTGTGGTCCTTCACCAACCCATGAGCAAAGTAAGTACTCTGGCATATTTGGGGGAAGGTGACGTGTCAACATATGGTTAGTTTCCTTTTCTCAATTTGTCTCATTTTGACAAGATAACACGATGGAATTTTTTTTTTTTTTTTTTTTACTTAATATTAAACATAGATGTTGAAAGAGTAGTGTAAGAATGGGTATATCACAAGTCATAATGATTGGGTCATCTGAATCAAGGTATAATTTACACACAAGATCAAATTAGGTCTAAGCGAAGCAAATATTAAATAATTTATATACATATATATACACATATATTGCTCAATATCTATACCTTTGGCCTCAAAAGCAAGTCAAAGAGTAATATTAAAAAAGTTCATTGCAATTTACTTTTTTGTTTTAGTTATTTTATTCGGGTCATAAGTCTTACAAGGGTGCCAAATTCATTTTGAAAAAGAAAAAAAAGTGGCATTATTCTCTGAAGTAGATTTAGACTATTTCCTCAAACACGGGGATCTAACGTTGCCCCAGTCATTTCTGTGTAAATTCTCACTGTTGCTCAGAGAAGAGCATCTTCTCACAGTGGAATCAGTTCAGGCTCAAGAAAGGAAGGTCCTGTTCTACTCCAGCATGCCTGCTCTTGCAAACCATCACGTTACATTCAAGTACAGAACCTTCCACTGAAGAACCTTCCACTGAAAAACCTTCCACCAAACTTAATTAAAGGGCTGGTATAGACTTAAGTACAATATCTAGATTAAGAAATAATTACTTTATTAGCCTATATTCACCTACCTAAGATTTTGCCAAGTTTTGGACTAGAAGATACCTAGCTTCCCTTTCCACATGGATTCAACAGAAAAACATATTCTAGACCTCAGGTATATATCTTGATATATGGAAAAATACAATGTTGATGATACTTGTTCAGATTCTTCAATAAAATTTTTGACCTAAGTTGAAATAAGTTGCTCTTAGGTACCTTGGTACTAATAGAGATATAAGGCCACACGAGGGTAATGGCACAAAAAGTTTCTTTTTATTTTTTATTTTATTATTTTTTATTTTTTTTAATGTCTTTATTTGAGTATAACTGTTTTACAATAGTGTGTTAGTTTCTCCTTTACAACAAAGTGAATCAGTTATACATATACATATGTTCCCATATCTCTTCCCTCTTGTGTCTCCCTCCCTCCCACCCTCCCTATCCCACCCCTCTAGGTGGTCACAAAGCACAGAGGTGAACTCCCTGTGCTATGCTGCAGCTTCCCACTAGCTATCTAATTTACATTTGATAGTGTGTATAGGTCCCTGCCACTCTCTCACATCGTCACAGCTTACCCTTCCCCCTCCCCATATCCTGAAGTCCATGCTCTAGTAGGTCTGTGTTTTATTCCCATCCTACCACTAATCTCTTCATGACATTTTTTTTTTTTTTTAGATTCCATATATATGTGTTAGCATACGGTATTTGTTTTTATCCTTCTGACTTACTTCACTCTGTATGACAGACTCCAGGTCTATCCACCTCATTACAAATAACTCAGTTTCATTTCTTTTTATGGCTGAGTAATATTCCATTGTATATATGTGCCACATCTTCCTTATCCATTCATCTGTTGATGGACACTTAGGTTGCTTCCATGTCCTGGCTATCATAAATAGAGCTGCAATAAACATTTTGGTACATGACTCTTTTTGAATTATGGTTTTCTCAGGGTATATGCCCAGTAGTGGGATTGCGGGGTCATATGGTAGTTCTATTTGTAGTTTTTTAAGGAACCTCCATACTGTTCTCCATAGTGGCTGTATCAATTTACATTCCCATCAACAGTGCAAGAGTGTTCCCTTTTCTCCACACCCTCTCCAGCATTTATTGTTTGTAGAGTTTTTGATGATGGCCAATCTGACCGGTGTGAGATGATATCTCATTGTAGTTTTGATTTGCATTTCTCTAATGATTAATGATGTTGAGCATTCTTTCATGTGTTTGTTGGCTATCTGTATATCTTCTTTGGAGAAATGTCTATTTAGTTCTTCTGCCCATTTTTGGATTGGGTTGTTTGTTTTTTTGTTATTGAGCTGCATGAGTTGCTTATAAATTTTGGATATTAATCCTTTGTCAGTTGCTTCATTTGCAAATATTTTCTCCCATTCTGAGGCTTGTCTTTTGGTCTTGTTTATGGTATCCTTTGCTGTGCAAAAGCTTTTAAGTTTCATTAGATCCCATTTGTTTATTTTTGTTTTTATTTCCATTTCTCTAGGAGATGGGTCAAAAAGGATCTTGCTATGATTGATGTCATAGAGTGTTCTGCCTATGTTTTCCTCTAAGAGTTTGATAGTGTCAGGCCTTACATTTAGGTCTTTAACCCATTTTGAGTTTATTTTTGTGTATGGTGTTAGGGAGTGTTCTAATTTCATACTTCTACAGGTAGCTGTCCAGTTTTCCCAGCACCACTTATTGAAGAGGCTGTCTTTTCTCCACTGTGTATCCTTCCCTCCTTTATCAAAGATAAGGTGACCATATGTGTGTGTGTTTATCTCTGGGCTTTCTATCTTGTTCCATTGATCTATATTTCTGTTTTTGTGCCAGTACCATACTGTCTTGATTACTGTGGCCTTGTAGTATAGTCTGAAGTCAGGGAGCCTGATTCCTCCAGCTCCATTTTTCGTTCTCAAGATTGCTTTGGCTATTCGGGGTCTTTTGTGTTTCCATACAAATTGTGAAATTCTTTGTTCTAGTTCTGTAAAAAATGCCTGTGGTAATTTGATAGGGATTGCATTGAATCTGTAGATTGCTTTGGGTAATAGAGTCATTTTCACTATGTTGATTCTTCCAATCCAAGAACATGGTATATTTCTCCACCTATTTGTATCATCTTTAATTTCTTTCATCAGTGTCTTATAGTTTTCTGCATACAAGTCTTTTGTCTCCTTAGGTAGGTTTATTCCTAGATATTTTATTCTTTTTGTTGCAATGGTAAATGGGAGTGTTTTCTTAATTTCCCTCTCAGATTTTTCATCATTAGTGTATAAGAATGCCAGAGATTTCTGTGCATTAATTTTGTATCCTGCTACTTTACCAAATTCATTGATTAGTTCTAGTAGTTTTCTGGTAGCATCCTTAGTATTCTCTATGTATAGTATCATGTCATCTGCAAACAGTGACAGCTTTACTTCTTCTTTTCCTATTTGGATTCCTTTTATTTCTTTATTTTCTCTGATTGCTGTGGCTAGAACTTCCAAAACTAGGTTGAATAAGAGTGGTGAGAGTGGGCAACCTTGTCTTGTTCCTGATCTTAGTGGAAATGGTTTCAGTTTTTCACCATTGAGAACAATGCTGGCTGTGGGTTTGTCATATATGGCCTTTATTATATTGAGGAAAGTTCCCTCTATGCCTACTTTCTGCAGGGTTTTTATCATAAATGGGTGTTGAATTTTGTCAAAAGCTTTCTCTGCATCTATTGAGATGATCATATGGTTTTTCTTCTTCAGTTTGTCAATATGGTGTATCATGTTGATTTATTAGCGTATATTGAAGAATCCTTGCATTCCTGGAATAAACCCCACTTGATCATGTTGTATGATCCTTTTAATGTGCTCTTGGATTCTGTTTGCTAGTACTTTGTTGAGGATTTTTGCATCTATGTTCATCAGTGATATTGGCCTGTAGTTTTCTTTCTCTGTGACGTCTTTGTCTGGTTTTGGTATCAGGGTTATGGTGGCCTCATAGAATGAGTTTGGGAGTGTTCCTCCCTGTTATCTTTTGGAAGAGTTTGAGAAGGATAGGTATTAGCTCTTCTCTAAATGTTTGATAGAATTCGCCTGTGAAGCCATCTGGTCCTAGGCTTTTCTTTGTTGGCAGATTTTGAATCACAGTTTCAATTTCAGTGCTTGTGATTGGTCTGTTCATATTTTCTATTTCTTCCTGGTTCAGTCTCGGCAGGTTGTGCATTTCTAAGATTTTGTCCATTACTTCCAGGTTGTCCATTTTATTGGCATACAGTTACTTGTAGTAATCTCTAGTAATCTTTTGTATTTCTGCAGTGTCAGTTGTTACGTCTCCTTTTTCATTTCTAATTCTATTGATTTGAGTCTTCTCCCTTCTTTTCTTGATGAGTCAGGCTAATGGTTTATCAATTTTATTTATCTTCTCAAAGAACCAGCTTTTACTTTTATTGATCTTTGCTATTGTTTCCTTCATTTCTTTTTCATTTATTTCTGATCTGATCTTTATGATTTCTTTCCTTCTACTAAATTTGGGGGTTTTTTGTTCTTTTCTCTCATTGCTTTAGGTGCAAAGTTAGGTTGTTTATTTGAGATGTTTCCTGTTTCTTAAGGTAGGACTGCATTGCTATAAACTTCCCTCTTAGAACTGCTTTTGCTGCATCCCATAGGCTTTGGGTCATTGTGTCTCCATTTTCATTTGTTTCTAAGTATTTTTTGATTTCCTTTTTGATTTCTTCAGTGATCACTTCGTTATTAAGTAGTGTATTGTTTAGCCTCCATGTGTTTGTATTTTTTACAGATCTTTTCCTGTAATTGATATCTACTCTGATAGCATTGTGGTTGGAAAAGATAGTTGATACAATTTCAATTTTCTTGAATTTACCAAGGCTAGATTTGTGACCCAATATATGATCTATCCTGGAGAATGTTCCATGAGCACTTGAGAAAAATGTGTATTCTGTTGTTTTTGGATGGAATGTCCTATAAATATCAAGTAAATCCATCTTGTATAATGTATCATTTAAAGCTTGTGTTTCCTTACTTATTTTCATTTTGGATGATCTGTCCATTGGTGACAGTGGGGTGTTAAAGTCCCCTACTATGATTGTGTTACTGTCGATTTCCCCTTTTATGGCTGTTAGTATTTGCCTTATGTATTGAGGTGCGCCTATGTTGGGTGCATAAATATTTACAATTGTTATATCTTCTTCATGGATCGATCCCTTGATCATTATGTAGTGTCCTTCTTTGTCTCTTGTAATAGTTTTTATTTTAAAGTCTATTTTGTCTGATATGAGAATTGCTACTCCAGCTTTCTTCTGATTTCCATTTGCATGGAATATCTTTTTCCATCCCCTCACTTTCAGCCTGTAAGTGTCCCTAGGTCTGAAGTGGGTCTCTTGTAGACAGCATATATATGGGTCCTGTTTTTGTATCCATTCAGCCAGTCTGTGTCTTTTGGTGGGAGCATTTAATCCATTTACATTTAAGATAATTATTGATATGTGCATTCCTATTACCATTTACTTAATTGTTTTGGGTTGTTCTTGTAGGTCTTTTCCTTCTCTTATGTTTCTTGCTTAGAGAAGTTCCTTTAGCATTTGTTGTAAAGCTGAACTCTCTCAGCTTTTGCTTGTCTGTAAAGGTTTTAATTTCTCCATCAAATCTGAATGAGATCCTTGCTGGGTAGAGTAATCTTGGTTGTAGGTTTTTTTCCTTCATCACTTTAAATATGTCCTGCCACTCCCTTCTGGCTTGTAGAGTTTCTGCTGAAAGATCAGATGTTAGCCTTATGGGGATTCCCTTGTGTGTTATTTGTTGTTTTTCCCTTGCTGCTTTTAATATGTTTTCTTTGTATTTAATTTTTGACAGTTTGATTATTATGTGTCTCGGCGTGTTTATCCTTGGGTTTATCCTGTATGGGACTCTGTGCTTCCTGGACTTGGTTGACTATTTCCTTTCCTATATTAGGGAAGTTTTCAACTATAATCTCTTCAAATATTTTCTCAGTCCCTTTCTTTTTCTCTTCTTCTTCTGGGACCCCTATGATTCGAATGTTGGTGCGTTTAATGTTGTCCCAGAGATCTCTGAGACTGTCCTCAGTTCTTTTCATTCTTTTTTCTTTCTTCTGCTCTGCAGTAGTTATTTCCACTATTTTATCTTCCAGGTCACTTATCCGTCCTTCTGCCTCCGTTATTCTGCTACTGATCCTGTCTAGAGTATTTTTCATTTCATTTATTGTGTTGCTCATCGTTACTTGCTTCCTCTTTATCTCTTCTAGGTCCTTGTTAACTGTTTCTTGCAATTTGTCTATTCTATTTCCAAGATTTTGCATCATCTTCACCATCATTATTCTAAATTCTCTTTCAGGTAGATTGGCTATTACCTCTTCATTTGTTAGGTCTGGTGTGTTTTTATCTTGTTCCTTCATCTGCTGTGTGTTTTTCTGTCTTCTCATTTTGCTTATCTTACTGTGTTTGGGGTCTCCCTTTTGCTGGTTGCAGGTTCGTATTTCTATCTATTTTTGGTGGCTGTCCCCAGTGGCTGAGGTTGGTTCAGTGGGTTGAGCAGGTTTCCTGGTTGGGGGGACCAGTGCCCCTGTTCTGGTGGATGAGGCTGGATCCCGTCTCCCTGGTGGGCAGGTCCACGTCTGGGGGCGTGTATGGGGATGTCGGTAGCCTTACTGTGATTCTAGGCAGCCTCTCTGCTAATGGATGGGGCTGTAGACCTGTCTCGCTCTTTGTTGGGTATAGGGTGTCCAGCACTGTTCGTTGCTGGTCCTTGAGTGAATCTGGGTCTTGGTGTTGAGATGGAGATCTCAGGGAGATATTCGCTGTTTGATATTACGTGGAGCTGAGAGGTCTCTTGTGGACCAGTGTCCTGAGGTTAGTTCTCCCACCTCAGAGACACAGCCTTGACACCTGGCTGGAGTGCCAAGAGCCTTTTGGGAGGTCTGAGGTCTTCTGCCAGCGTTCGGTGGGTGTTCTATAGGAGCAGTTCCACGTGTAGATGTATTTCTGATGTCTCTGTGAGGAGGAAGGTGATCCCCCCGTCTTACTCTTCCGCCATCTTCTCCTTGTTGGCCAAAAGGTTTCTTTTATATGTGAATAAGAATGCTGCCTCAGTAGTCGTCATTTATTTATTTTTTGGAAGGGCATGGCAAGAATATCAGATTGCCAAGCATTTTCCTTTGGAGCAGAGGTCAACGTCTATGAGGAGTACAGACTATCTTCCTTGTAGCAACTTTCTCTTTTAGCTGCCGAGGAAAATACTGAGTCCAGATGATCTGAGCGAGCAGAAAGCCTGCCTCTGTAGGGGAGAGAAAGCTCTTCCTGACTGGAAGACCCCTACCATCCACCCTGGCCGAGGGGTCCATGAGACATGAAAGTTGACATATGCCTTTACTTCATCGAACCTTACATGAATCAGAAAGCTTATTTTCTCCCCTATCTTCCACCCACATAGGTCCAGATTCTTTCAAGATCTTTTAGTTTTGCTTTTTCTTGATTGTGATAAAATGAATTAAATCAAAATTTTGCTTCCATTACTAATCAAACTCCAGGAGGAAATTAGCAGAGTTCATCAACATACTAGCGAAATGTGCTAATACCATTTTAACATTTAGTTGGAGATAAGGATATTCAAAGGGCAATTACTAACTTTTAAATTACACTTAAAATTTAAAAAATACACACACATAAATTCATTTTTCATTAGCACTAATCTATCAACAGCCCCAAATTCTTAAATCTTTTTAAAATATGGGATAGTTCTCATTTTCCTTTCGTCCCAGAGTCCATACCAAGATTGTTAGTGTTTCCTTCTTTTGTTATTCAAGGGATGTGAGCGAAGGTGGCAAAAAACACACAGACACATTTATCATAAAACTATATAAAGCAGATTGCAAAAAAACCCATGACTTTCTTTTACCTTGCCGTAAATAGAAACAAAATAGTTTCCATTTTCCATTATGATCTGAAACCGTAACCTCAGTAACATAAGGTTTTAATTTATAAAGGAACATCAAGGATTGCCCTTTGGGGAGGTTATAACAGACTACATGAATATCAAATAATATTACTTTCTAAAAATAGATTTATTTAGCCCCCAAATAAAGCTTCATGATTTAGACTTAATTTCCAATTATGTAGGGCATCTATACTCTTGTTCAGGAACCACACAATTTATTAGCAACTTTAAAATTATTAACATGTGCAATAAAATCATATTTATGTAATCCAACCCCAGAGGAAAAAGATTAAACTCAGTAAATGCTTGTTGGAGTTTGGGCTTTCCACACATTTCTCACGTTGTCAAGCTGAACCCATGGCAAGTCTACACAGCTGCCGCAGTTGCCTTTTGACTTTATGACCATGTAATATTTGATCACATGGGCCTTGCATATATGTATGTGAGATTTTTGTTTTCTTATAGAAAAAATGGTTTTCCTTTTTTTATAGGGATTGGAGATCAGTAGGAGTTTTCAATAAATGTATCTATTTCAAGAGCAGCTGCTGTAAAATCTATTCATTCTTGTGAAGAGGAAGGCATTTGCCCCCTCCTTTTCTGGCAAGAATAATTTCTCTTGACAGCTCTAATATGCCTTTTTCTCACTTTTGTTCTAGTCTTTCCAAGAGAAAAAACATCTTCATCACAAAATCAAAAAAACCCTATCTGTTACAAAGATTCCATCTCTGAATTTGTTATAAAATTAAATTAGGGAACAGAAACTGAACAGCAGATGATATCTACTGTATTTCTATTTTCTAGCGCAAGACAGCAGTCAAGGTGATTTTCAAACTCTGAAGCATACAAAAATATCATGTCATTATTTTCTCAAATAGTTGAGAAGACAGACATCACTTTGAATACACGAAAATTCAGTTCTTATGTGTAAGAGACTAGATTTTTTTTTTCTGCTGTTAGAAAAAACTCCAAATCAGTATTATTCAACTTGATTTGATGAGTGCTAAGAGCAGATTTAGGAAAAGCCTTGAGCCTAGCAGGTAGGGAATGCTTTATGTGATTTTATTCTTAAGTATTCATATCCCACCTTGTTTTAAAAGGAATTTAAGACAGTCTAAATGGATACATAAAATTTAGTAAGATATCAAGAATGGATTGTGGAAAAGAGTTATATCAGGGCAAGGGTTATGTCATAAAACTGAACTAGGAATGAAGCCACTATATTAAAAAAGAAAGAGGTTATTAAAGAATGCTATACATTTGAAGTGCTGAGAACACTTACGTTACTAATTTTCAGTTGAAAATACCATAAGTCAAAAATGCGTTTAATACATCTAACCTACAGATCATTATAGCTTAGCCTAGACTACCTTAAACACACTCAGAACAATTACATTAACCTACAGTTGCACAAAAATCATCTAACACAAAGCTTATTTTATACAGCCTTGAATATCTCATATAAGTGATTAAATACTGTACTGAAAAACAGAATGGCTCTAAGTGTATCAGTGGTTTCCCCTCATGATCCTGTGGCTGAATGGCAGCTGTGGCTGCCCCGCCAGGATCACGAGAGAGTGTCTGTGCTGCATATCACTAGCCCTGGGAAAAGAGCGAAATTCCAAGTACAGTTTCTACTCAATGCGTATTCCTTTTGCACCATTGTAAAGTCCCCAAATCCTAAGACAAACCATCTGAAGCCAGGGACTGTCTGTACTTACTTCACCTGACATCCTGCTCTCCACTCAGCTGTCTCGATGGTTAGATTTTAGAGGATTCAGTGCAGTGAAATCCCCAAAACAATGCTGTGATACTTGAGAAATATCACATGTGACTTGTTACTACTAATCGGCTACCAGTTTTGTAAACGATATGTTTTATAAATGACACCCTTGATCCCTATAAAGATGTCATTCACATAAATTCTGATGGGCTCAATGAATGGAAGAGAATGTGGTGTAATTGTGCATAATATATTTTGCCCATAGAACCTGAGATCATTATCCTCGGGTATAAATGTATTACACTGGGCATTTGAACTTCTTTGTCATCTGAGATTTTCTGATCAGGAGAACAGTCTGCAGTATTTTAGCTGCTTTTCCATAAACTCTATTGCCTCTCAGCCCAGTTTTCATTAGACAGTAGCCTGTGAAGACTTTCAGTTTGTGACCCTGGGCTAGAGACTGGAGCCCTACAATCAAAATTCAGGTTAGAAGGAGGATTGAAACCCTTTTAATGACAGTGTTTACCTGAGTATAGTAAGCTCTTTGATGAAGACAGGAATTTTTACGCGGTACACTGACAATGCATTGCTTTGTAATAGCTTGGGATTTATTCTCACGTGCATTAGGACAAACATAACAATTGTATGAATTCACGAACATCCCTGCCCAGGTCACGGCTAAAACGAATGATTGTTCACGTGACACTTGTGGAAAAAACCCTTTAGGTGGTTAAATGAATGACCGAGATTGGGGAAGTACTATTGTATGGGAACAGAATGCCCTAACAAACTTGTAAACTTTAAAAGCAAACAGAATCTGAGATAGAACTACGATATTTGTTCCACATCCACATGTTCAATTCCGAGTTGTTTCTCTCCTTGAACATGCCTTTGAAGTTCAACGATATGAGGCTACAGCACCAGCTTCCTTGAGGCTTGTGTCTCACCCTTCTGGGAGCATAGATAAACTTGCTGGGTTTTGGCTTAACTGCTCTGCACACATCATTCAGGCCTGGGCTGCCTGCACCTCTGGCTTCTCTAATGAGAACAAGCCCTTTCTAGGACTAGTTCCTGCTGTACCTCATTTTCCAAGTGCAAAGGCATCAATCGTCTCCCTAATCACCTACAGGTTTTTGTTGTGTCTCAGCTGGAAGTTTCCTTCCCTTGTCTAAAGTGGAGTTCAGAAAAGTCTCATCACATCACAGGCTCCTGTCAAAACACTGCATTTCTCTTTCCAAATCCGACAGACCCTTCTGTCCTATTTCACTGTGCTTTCATTTTTAAAGAAAATAAACATAACAAATAAAATATTTTTATATATAAAAATATAAAAATATATTTTTAAAAACTACCACTGCTGAAACCCTCTTTTCTAAAACTTAAACACCATAAACCAGTGCCTTATAAAGTCACATTTTAAAAAGTCACAGTTATATGTAAACCCTCAGTATATGAAGCAATAAAGATCAGCTACCAAAGGTGGAAACCAAGATGGCCAATCAGTGTTTAGAAAGATGTCCAATATCACTTATTATTGAGAAAATACAAATTAAGCCAAAATAGCACTTTTTACCCATTAGATTGGTAAAAATTCTTATCATACAAATATTGGGGCTTGTGGAAGAATGGGAGCATGTGTGAGTGGCTTGTGGGATATAAAATAGTATAGCTATTTTGAAGGGCAATCTGGTAGCATCTAGTAAAATTGAAAATATAAATACCACCCATTCCACTTATACGCTTATGTACCCTCATACTTGTGTTCATAGTTATACATGTGACTATGTCTATTACACTGATGCTTATAGTACCAAAATATCAGAAACAACCTAAATTCAATAGGGGAATAGGTAAATTGTGGTCTATTCATACAAAGGAATACCAAACAGCTATTAAAAGGGGAGAACTAGACCTTGTATATAACCTTAGATCTCAAAAACATGATATCAGCTGAAGAATGTGAGTCATTGAAGGTGACACACACTATGAGACCATAGTTATGGAAATGAAAACACCCAACGCATATGATGAATTAATAAATAATATTCTTAGCCTTAACCACTTAGATATTCCTAGTCAAGACCTCCTAACTCTTCCTTGCTTTTTACCTAAATTGTACTCATCCTCAAGACACAGTTCAAATCCTACCTCCCTCAGGACCACCCAACCCACAATGATTCCTTTTCTCCTCTGATCCACTCTAATAATAATAGTTTTAGGCATGTGACCTCATCTATCTCATATTCTCATTGTGGGGATTAATAAAGGTTCCTCGCATAGGATGTTTCATGTAGTTCTTAGTGCATAGCAAGAACTCACTGACTCTTAGTTGCTTTTATTATTACAAGTTCATGTCTCCCTTTGCTTAGCCTAGTACATTGCCATGGTAGATATTCAATAAATGTTTACATTTGACTATGAATATGATGGTGACATGTTTCTGCTAATGATTACATTTGCCCAGGTCATTTCCTGAGGTGGGGTCCTGGCTCATTATTTACTGGATATTCAGTAAAGTCTGTGGGCATTCAAGAGTTGGACATTCCCAAGTTCCCCTGGCTGAGTGCTGAAGCACTGCTCTCTGGGGACCACAGATGAGCACTAACCTCCTATTCCAGGCTCAGCTGCTCCTAGATTCCCCTGAAGTTATTAGTTGAGCTCTAGCAAAGCTGACAGACCTTCTAGCCCAAAGTCACTGAAGGAGTTTAAGCCTTTTAGAAAACAGGTATTAATCCTGGGATTTTTCTTTTAAGATCTTGAACACCAGGAAAATTCCTCAATTTCAGGAGTCTCAGAGGAGGCACTTTTAGACAAACATGGGACAGGAAAGGTTAAGTAGGGTAGGTAAAAATGGGGAAAGCATGGAGAACAGGGTAACACTTATTAAGCATAACACCTATTATCCACCGGGCATAGAGAATTCAAATAGGTGATGTCATTTAACACAACACCTACAGGAGAGAGAGAGAGAGAGAGAGAGAGAGAGAGAGAGAGAGGGAGAGAGAGAGAGACATAGTTACTCCTGGTTTACAGATGAGGAAACTGAGGCCTAGAGATTCATTAACTTAAAAGCGGCACAGAAAATAATTGCTGGAATAAGGATTTAATCCCAGGTCTTCTTGACTTTAAAAACCCGTGTTTGTGGCAGAAGTTAAATCTATTGAAATTACATTCATTTACATTTTATTTCATTAAATTAAATGAAAAGTACATATTCCATACACTTATATGTCTAGGTCCTCAGTTAATAATTTGAGGAACTGAGAGAAGTGACTTATTTGGAAAGGTGTGTCTAAAGCTTGTACCGGCTCTGAATGATAAGCTCCATACTTATAGGGTCTCAAGTCACTAGTACTTGAAAACAAAGTTAAATACCAAACAAATTAGGGAAAAGAAACAGATCTCAAAACTACTACTTTTTAGTAGCAAAATAATCTGACACACATAAATGTATGAAGAAGATAGCCTAAAATTAGCACATACATTTTGTTCAGGAAGTTGAAAGTTTTTTTGTAGGTCATTCTTTGATTTCTCTAGTAAGAACAGTTCTTTTGTGGTGGTTCATCTGTAGATATCTTGTTAAGAGATATTTGCTGTAACATGATTTCTATAGAAGCAGACTCTCTGCAGCATCTTTCACCTTACCAGCAGCTGAAGCAACAACATCCTAAGTGGGGTAAGTTTTCACGTAATTATTAACATGCCTAAGAAGACGGTGACTTCATCAGGGCTTATTACTGTTACTTGTCACAGATGCGGACTGAAATAATGCAGCAAACACACCACTGAAACTCTCAAGGGAAGAGATAAGACTAAGTGATAATGGAGAAAATGCTCTCACTTGTGCTGTTCTACATAAACACATCCCTTTCCAACAGTCAAGAGACAACTAAAAGCTTCAGTTACTTATGTCTGCAGTGCTTCTTATTCACTTCAATATTTGAAATGGGGGATAATATGAAATAATGGGAGCTCTTCTCCGACTAGTACAATCAAAAGTAAAAAAAAAAAAAGCCAAAGTGGAAACGAGACTAAGGAAAGAAGGAAGACATGTTTCTATTTGAACACAAATGACCTTTGTGACTCAAAAACTAATCCCACAGAGGGATACTTAAAGGAGTAAGTCATGAGAAATAAAACCTATACTGACATCAGTTGATTAAGGTCACTTATTTATAAAGCAGAACATTTCATAAGTTACACTCCCGGACACATAAACTTCATGTTGAGAATATGACGTTCAGCAGGATAATAAAACTCAATAAGGCTGATGGGCCTTTTAATCCCTCTCTTGCGAATTAAATATTTACTAAAATAGAATGATTAAAGCCCTGTATCTTAAGGGTGATAAATAGGTTGTATGCTGAAGCATACCCTGATTAGTCTTACTAATGGCATACCAACTATCTTAACTTTAAAGAGCCATTATAGAATGACAGATTGAAGAATAATGTAACATAAGGAAAATAAAAGTTACAGACAGACAACTAAGCAATATGGTGTCACACTGCTACACTGTATATACACAGAATCCTAGAGTTCCGCTTAAGGGAAAATAACAGTGCACTGGTATTTTCATTTTCATTTACTTTTTAGTGGCAATTAAATTTCCTGACATAATTAGTTTTTGATAAAACATAACATTTTATAATCCAGTCAAATTTTATTATTTTTCAATCCAATCCCAATCACCTATTAATCAAATATGTTTGAAAGTCCCTACTAAATATGCTTTTGGCAAACGCATTGTGACAAGATGGCTCTTAGCATTCAATGGTGACTCCATAAGAAACAACTGAGTGCTGATACTGAATGCATTCTCCCTTTCTTTTTAAAAATAAAAATCTGCCAATTATTCAGCCACCATTTCATAAATTCCTGCCACAGATGATCAAGGGAGAATTTGGCGATACACATACACTTCAAAACTCAAAGAAAGGATAGTTATACCAGGCTTATAGACATACCACAAAGCCATTAAAATCAATTACTGAATGGTGGCTGCTTTAAATGAGGCAGACTTTAGTTAAGCAGTTCTCAACCCTGGCTCTATCCCAGAACCTAGTCTGTGGTGGGACTCCTGTGAGAATCATTGTTTTGGTCTTATAACATAGGCAACCACTAAGAGTTCCTTACAGAGCCAGACCTACCCACTCCTTGCCAACTTGCTAATCTGAAGAGGATCTTGTGCCATTTCAGTCAAACAGACTGTCACTAGCAGCATGTGTCGGAAGTGTGAAGCTATAAGTGATACTGGATATGTAAGAAAAGAGAGAGTCTGAAATTTTAAAAAACTGTACAGAGGGTATTAATGACAAGTTGAAATTATGATAGAGTAATCATGGTTCAGGCATACAAAAATGCAGTCAAGCAGCCATTGAGGACCTGGTCTCCAACAAGTCTCTACACCACTGGGAACCTGAACTTCCTTTGAGCTGTACCGGACCCAAGGACACCCCTAGCTGTGTTCAGAACAATACCTGCCAGCTGCAACCTATGGGCTAAGGTCTTCCACTGTAACTATGCAACCATTTGGGATCCCAACCAATACTCACTTAACAAGCACCCTGACTCTTGCCAGCCCCAATTATAATTCTTGATAAACAACTCATGTAACTAACTGTAACCTTGTGGGGTTTTGCCTTTATAAGCCTCCCCCATTTTGTAGTCTGGTAGAACACAATTCAAATGCTTGTTGAATCTGTGTCTCCCCGGCTGCAGCCCTAAACAAACACCTTTTAATTTCATGTCTGTTTCTAAAATTTTGGTTGACAGGTTCAGATTATGCGTTAAGGTAGATTGTTTGTGGCCTGTTTGTTTTTGAATTTGAGTTGAAACCTCTCCAAAACTTTCACTTTCATCTTCTGGAACTTTTGCTTATAAATATGTCACAACTGAGCAATAATTTCATTTGCTTATTTCCAAATGCCCATGTATGCACAAAACTTCCTTATAGGACTTGAACATTTGAGAAAACTATGTTATTCATTCACTCACTCATTGAATATTTATTGAGAACCTACTATAACTAGGCATTATTCTAGGTACTGATAATTAAAATACAGCAGTGAACAACATAACAAAAGTCCCCACTCTCATGAACCTTATTCTGGTGAGGGGACGTCTGAACAAGCAGGTAGATGAAGCTTTATTTCTTTTTATCTATAACATTTCTCTCATCCATAAATAATTTGAAAATTTAACAGATATAAGCACTATACAGTAGAAAAATTTAATATAGATAAGGAGAAAACTAAAACTACAAACACAACATTGATATTATAACCTCGGTGAACTTTTAAAAATATCCAGAGTAAATAGCCTGAAAGGTGATTAGAATAATTCAAAGATAAACTGCAACTGATGTCAAATAAAATAAAAAACTTTAATACATTTAAAAACATAAAAATCAAGCTCCTTTAAAACACTAGCTTTTATTTATTTATTTATTTTTTAATCCAGTGTGTGTCCTGGAATATTTGTAAAGTTCTTAAAAATTCTGGATCCCTGGATCCACCTCAATGATAAACTGCACAGGGTCCAAATATATGTCATTTTTTAATGTCCCAGAAACAGCCACTGTCTGGAGGCTGGGACTGTCCATCAGAGGGCAGAGCAAAGAGTTCTGCAAATCCTCTTCTTCCTCCCAAAACCATGACACTGAAAAATATTGTCAAAACCAACCATTTCCGGACCCTAATAATAAGCCAAAGACAAGCAACAAGTGGAAAAGAGTTTCTTCTTGGAAAACTGCTGACTGGCAGGTAAGAAGAGGGCGAGTCTGTGGTCTTTCTGCCTGGGGCTGCTCCCACCCTGCCCCTCTCAGTTAAACGTCTACCAGGGAGAGGCTGCCATGGAAACTGGAAACTTTGCTGCCCCAGGGTCTGAGTGCATTGGAAGTGAAGAGTAGAAAAGCCTACTCGCAGGCACTGTCTGAAGCATTAGAGTCCTTGGAGGCAAACAGATGCTGACTGCCAACCTCACAGCTGGCCTGAGCCTGTACTCTCACTTGGGCCACTCCCCACACCAGTGGACTAGCCATGAATGTAATGGGAAATGAGATCCTGGACATGAGAGAACCATGGAGGACTGATCAATTTCCATACATCCTGGGTTGACCAGTAGGATCTAATAGGGCCTGGTGTAAAGAAAAGCCAGGATGGATAAGAAAACTCCTGAATTTGAACATGTTTCCCAGTCCCTACAAAGATATATCAGCAGAGGTTGAAAGCCTTACTGGATTGAACTGTTTGAGCACAACTTCTGGCTAATCACTGACTGACCACTGACCTACAGAGACCCAAGTGCAACCCTAGGAAACAAGGCTTAGACATAAAAGTAAGAACTGAACTACTATCTCAGAACATAATTGAAAATACAATTTTAAAAACAGATGAAAATGTTGCTACACGGTTCTGAAAAACAGAAGGCAGCAGAATGAATTCCTATTTGGACTGTTCTTTGTTTATTCAACCACTATTTATATTTATTTCAATCTGGACCAGACACTGTGCTCAAATGCCCAGATACAACAGTGAACATGATAGATAAGGTAGAAATTAAAGAGTTAACATTCTAGAACTAGAGTTTGTTCTTCAAGGTCTCAGGATTAGGATTTGGGCAGACCACTCTGGTCTTGCATACAGTCTCCAATTTCTGAAAGTACATGGTTCTTATGACTCATATGACTTACATAATATTTTAACTAACAGATGTGCAGTAGTCAAATACATAACCAAATAATTATGGGATTGACATATATACACTAATATGTATAAAACAGATAGTTAATAAAAAACTGTTGTATAAAAAATAAATAAATAAAATTTATAAAAAAAACAACTAAGGGAAACAACAAGGTCCTACTGTATAGCACAGGATAAAAAATGTAACTAAGGCATCTGTGTTTTAGTGCTGGCTCTAGTATTTTCTGAGTAGTCTTTGCTGAAACACTCTGTAGAGCTCAGTTTCATTATTCATAAGGTGAAGCAGGTTTGACTAAATTTTTTTTTTAATTAATTAATTTATCTATTTTTGGCTGTGTTGGGTCTTCGTTTCTGTGCGAGGGCTTTCTCTAGTTGTGGCAAGCGGGGGCCACTCACTATCGCGGCCTCTCTTGTTGCGGAGCATAGGCTCCAGATCCGCAGGCTCAGTAGTTGTGGCTCACGGGCCTAGTTGCTCTGTGGCATGTGGGATCCTCCCAGAGCAGGGCTCTAACCCGTGTCCCCTGCATTAGTAGGCAGATTCTCAACCAGTGCGCCACCAGGGAAGCCCTTGACTAAATTTTTAAGGTGACTCCTTGATCTCAGATTCTATGATTATTTGTAAGGGCATACAATGATACACATTAACATAGAAAATACTTATAAGAAACCTATCCAGGCTTACTTTAATGAATGCAATCCATCCATAATTAACACAGCATTTGTAAACACATGCACAGTTTCAAAGTGGTATTTAAAGAGCTTATTTTCTTAAATAGATAAAAAATTGTATTTGAAAGCTTATTTACAAGATTTTAATATATGATATTGGAGTCAAACCGTATGTCATAATATATTCAAAAAAATACGAGGCTCATAATTGCCTAGACTTGATTGTTTCAGGAAGATCGTGACCTTTGATATTTGTTTTCTTAACAAATATCATAGAGTGATCACTGTGTCTCAAACATTGATCTAATCACTTTACACATATCAATTCATTTAATCCTGGAGACATTCCTAAGAAGGGCTACTATTACTAGCATGTCTATTTTTACACAAGAGAAGACTGAGGCACCAAGACTTGACTAACTTGCCTCAGGCACTAAGAGGCAGGATGAGATTAACTTCCTCTTGGCTGCTAAGTGGCATGTGGCCTGGATTCAAACTCAGGTCAGCTGGCTCAGAAGTGGCATCCTCTCATCTACTCTGCCCTGTGGCCAGAGGCTACAGGCCTATGGGCTTGTGATGTAAGACAGTACCCAAAAAGGGAAAGGACATCAGTTATTCAAGACAATAACATGTCTATTTCCCTTAAACACATGCACGCACAAACACACACACACGCATACACACACATGGACAAGCCCTCACACTCTCATGCAGCCCTCACATAGACACAAAACCAAAGGATAAATCTGGCAGATTTGAAATTTCACTAGAGTAGTGGGGATATGGAAGTTAAGATCTTTAGGGTTTTTGGATTCAATTTCTAGTGCCTTACTTTTATTTCACAATCCCAAACTAAATCCTCATAAATGTTATGTCATTAGCAAATGTGTTGTATTTATAATGTCAGGTCCATACAACCTTTATGCTATTCCAAAATACGTAGTTTTATAGTTCAACATATATATGACGGATACGCCCTTTATTTACGTATTGGAAAAAATTACCTTTCTAATTTAAGGGTCCTCTCTTGCCCCTACCTTAAATAAACAAGTAACAGTTTCACCTTTCAGATACTTTATGCTGGTTGAATCATTTTAGCCCTCTAGGGTTTCTGGCCTGTAACATCATGTGCTCTGCCCTCTTCACCTGGCATCTTTGTTCCATCCATAGTGACATTTGTACTTTTAAAATGCACATTAGAAGATTTTATACTCAGATTCTGAACCTTCCCTGTGAGTGTTGAGAGATTATTATTGAAAAAAGTCTTTTATGACAACCAAACATGTTTCGTATGGCTGAGATGCTCATGTCAGGCCTTGAAGATATCCTCATACATTTATCCAAAATTATGATAGAACTCCACCGAACAACGAAAATGCCAAGAGACATGAAATGGGGTAAAAGAGAGGACTTCAGAACCCTCTCATTAGCGGGGAAAACATACAGCATAGAAGGAACGCAGGCAAGCATCACCCTCGCCATGGAAAGACTGTAGCAGTTAAAAGAAAAGTGGAGCTAATGACATGCCAGATAAGAAGCAGCCCTCTCAGAGCATCACATGACATTCCTTTCTGGGATCAGGGAGCCTGTCTCATGTTTCCTGTTGTGCTTCTGAGTCGGTCTTTGTGGCAAAGAGACAAGTTTGCTAAAGTTTTTAATTAACGTATGTCCTTGCCGGCAGATGTTGTGAATGAGGCACTTTTTCCTTCCTATTATGGCTTAGACTTTAGATTTAATTACTGTGGAAATGAATCAAGAAACATGACTTCAGGCAGAACATTTTAAATGTCAGCAGAGTAACCGTATTAATTCTCAATCGTAAAGGATCCGTGTAATCCCATCTTTATTATGAGTGATGTGAAAATAATTTTAGGAAGGAGGTTAAAGATAGGAAGACCCTTCAAGCCATGGGAAGATCACCTGTTAGTTGCCATTTTTTGGATAGTTGCTTTGTTTTCAAAACGACTTAGTTTTATTTTGTGCACACACATAACGACTTGTATGAAAAGGGACTATGCTCTTCAAGTGTTATATGTGAAAGGACCGGAGCCCTTCAACTTAAGTCTAAATGTATTATGAAATATATCCTCCATTCAGATGATCAAAATCTGGCCACATTTTTTCTCTTGCTTAAAATGAGTATTCACTTAAAATTATGTTATCTCTCATGTCATCGGCTCTAAGCCATGGAAATGCAGTGAAGTAACTAAACATTTAGTCCTCCGGTAAAATACGTATTTGGAAACAAAAAACAAACCCAAACCTTAAAATGACCTAAAAGAAACAATGAGGTCCTATTATAGAGCACAGGGAACTATATGCAATATCCCGTGATAAATGATAATGAAAAGGAATATAAAAAAGTATATATATTTATAACGAAATCACTTTGCTGTACGGCAGAAATTAACAAATATTGTAAATCAACTCTACTTCAATAAATTTTTTTTTAAAAAAAGAAAGAAAGTTGAAGACATGGGATACCTTCTCATACAATCCAGTGCTCGGATAAAGAAGTCCTTGTGTAACTGGTGTTCATCCCTCAAGATTGAGCATTGTTCAAGCGTCACTGACATCGACGTCCTGTCTTTGGCACTTTTACAACAGGTGAAACGAATGCCATTTAGTTTGCGACAAATCTGTAACAGACATATACACAGTGTATTGTTTATTTGCAGATTACTCTAAAGTGTCAGCGTCCTCTAGACACTTCTGGTCTAAACCCACCAAATTTATGTTAATTTATGAAAGTTAACTGGTTCAATCTGCTATGGAATGGAAAAATAGTACCTTTCATTTCAAAAGCTGGTGGAATACATTTAATTTATTTAACTCTTTGTACATGAGGTGTGCGGCTGTTGAAGGCATATAAGATGGTAAATATCCAGCAGAGGCAGCAATGCTCCCTGAGAGGGGATCTAAGCTGCAGGGGATAATGATAATCACAGCTCAGAAGCAATATCTTAATAGTGAAGGGGAAAAAAAAAAAAAATCTGTATTTCCCGGATCAGCCACTCGATTTGAATCTTACATAGCTAATACCTTCTTACTATATATTTAAAATAACCTTTACTAATCTCTGCTGGATGTTACGAGATTTCAAACATCCACATGGTGCCAAGTGAAACCGATAAGGAAACCATTCAATGCAACTGATAAGGACACCCAAAATGGCCACTGTAATTGCATATCTACTGTGCACCAGGTATAATGCTAATAAATTTCATATAGATTTGCTCTTTTAATTTAACTGCACATGAACCCTGGAGGAAGGTATATTAATCTCATTTTACAGATGAGGAAATTGAGGTTGAGATAGGTAAGGTGACTTAGGCACAACAGAGCAGAGCCAGGATGCTGATATAAGTCTACCTAACAAGGACAAAGTCTTTAACTTCTGTCCTGTTCTGTTTCTCTCTATAATTCTTTCTTGTTGTTATTCTGATGTAAGCCAGGAGAAGAATCTGTAAGTAGCAATAATTTATGGTCTCACTGCTATACGGTTAACAGGTGAATCACTCCATTCTTTTCTCCTCCCTAGTCCATGTTAACGCATCAACAATGTTCGTCAATATGCACTTAAGATACATCTACTCTGATGAAATACAGGCCTGCTTTATTATCTGCCATGAGGAGGCTGCTTTGAAGAGAGGATATAATAATACAGTTTATCAAGGGTTTTTATCAGGATTTAATTGTGATTCTGATACTTAGCTTAGGATTTACAAGTCCTTATTAGCCCTTAGGTACTTTCTCACTATCTTCAATGTAAGTGACTAGAGAAATGTGAGAGCATGATTTCAATATGTAATCTATTTTTTTTCTTGTAGAAAACACTAACGCATTTAACTAAATAGTATTTCAAAAATTTTAATATAACAAAGACTTGACTATATTTATAGTAACAAAATACAGACCTCAATGGTCACTTATGAGAGGTGAATTTTTTTTTTTTTTTTGGCGGTACGCGGGCCTGTCACCACTGTGGCCTCTCCCGTTGCGGAGCACAGGCTCCGGGCGCGCAGGCTCAACGGTCACGGCTCACGGGCCCAGCCGCTCCACGGCACGTGGGATCCTCCCGGACCGGGGCACGAACCCGCGTCCCCTGCATCGGCAGGCGGACTCTCAACCACTGCGCCACCAGGGAAGCCCGAGAGGTGATTTTTAAAAAGAATGAATATTCTTTAAAATGCATTGTCACAATTGTATGCAACTATCCTACTAAGGATATTTCATGTTACAAATTTAAAATCAAGAGGAACCTGGGGTGGGCTTCCCTGGTGGTGCAGTGGTTAAGAATCCACCCACCAATGCAGGGGACATGGGTTCAATCCCTGGTCTGGGAAGATCCCACATGCTGCAGAGCAACCAAGCCTGTGTGCCACAACTACTGAGCCTGTGCTCTAGAGCCCATGAGCCACAACTGTTGAGCCCACGTGCCACAACTACTGAAGCCTACGCACCTAGAGCCTGTGCTCCGCAACAAGAGAAGTCACCACAATGAGAAGCCCGCGCACCGCAACGAAGAGTAGCCCCCACTCGCTGCAACCAGAGAAAAGCCCACGTGCAGCAATGAAGACCCAATGCAGCCAAAAAGAAAAGAAAATAATAAAATAAATAAACTTATTTTAAAAAAAGAAGCTGGGGGCTTCCCTGGTGGCGCAGTGGTTGAGAATCCGCCTGCCGATGCAGGAGACACGGGTTCGTGCCCTGGTCTGGGAGGATCCCACATGCCGCGGAGTGACTAAGCCCGTGAGCCATGGCCGCTGGGCCTGAGCGTCCGGAGCCTGTGCTCCGCAACGGGAGAGGCCACAACAGTGAGAGGCCCGCATACCGCAAAAAAAAAAAAAAAAAAAAAAAAAAAAAGAAGCTGGGGCAATTCCATCAAAGAAGACAGGTTGGGTCTTGGTTTCTGTATTTCACAACTCTTTTGAACTATATGAGCTTAATTTAACATTAGCTTACTTTGGTATTTGGTCTTTTTAAATTCTCATTTTCATTTTTTAAAATTCATTCAAGATAAAACCAAATAGCATTACATTTTTCAATTAGAATGTAAAACATTAACAAAAGCAGTATTTCATTAATCATCTTAAAGAAGAGAGGATAATAAAACAGAGACAGAAATACAAACCTTTTGGAAAATGTCAAAGGGAATTTCTATATTTCTTTAAGAGTAATACCAAGGTCCCTGGTTTACAAAGAGGATATTGAAACTCATGTATCACCCTATAGACATGCTATTAATAATAAAGTCAATATTCCTACAGAATGCCAAATTTACACACTATGGGTGCTATATATTTATCAAGGCAAGTAATCACCCCTTCAATGAATTCGATGGTAAGTTGTGAGTAAGCCATATTTGGTTGGTATATACATTTCAAAAAAAATTTCAGAAACGTAGGTTTTATGGGAATTTTAAAAATATATTCAAATGAGAAAACTACATATACTAGAGAAAACATACATTTGTGGTTCTACCTGTGCATCCTTCATTTGTCAATTTACATGACTGCACGATATGTGTATAATGACATATGTATATGTTCCTAAGTTGTCAGATGGCCTTGGGAAATGATCAAACTATGTTTGTGCTATCATGTCATTAGTAATATAGCAAAAATAACTTACGACCTGTCTTTGTGAAATTTTTGTGAGAATTAGCAACCATAGTAGTCTTTGAAGGTATATAGAGCAGACACAGGAGAAAGAACTAT